>NC_082672.1:54016250-55231875 GCF_025265405.1 Mesoplodon densirostris
TCAAAGAACAAAGCACTGTTTGAATGTTAGGTAGTTTCATTAAAAAATATAGTACCTTCCTCTAATTTCCTTCTCTCACAGGTGCCATTAATAAAAATTATGGTTAGAGTGAAACTGGAATTAAAATTACATTCCTGACCTAGGCGTTGCCAATTACAGTGCCATGGGCTTCTGGGCACTTAATGAGTCTTACGTGGTGGTCATGATCCACCTTGATACTCAAAGAGATTCATTCTTTCAAGGCTTGACTGTAGAGTGAATTTCCCTTTCCATGTTGGAATTTTATTGCCCCTGACATCCAGATGGAAAAGGGTCGAATGTTCCAGAGTGTTTCATAGGTTCACTTTAACTGTGATTTAGGTGTGTGGTGATTAATGTCCACGATGCACATTCTATCAATTTGTAGTCTTTTGAATTGAAAGTTGCCCTAACCACATTCCATTGGGTTCCCTTTGACTTATGACAAACTCATACTGTTTGGTTAAATGGTTGTTCACTGGGCATCTCAGTCACAGATGTAGTAGAGTATCCTAGTTTTCAGTTGAGTACAGCAGTCAGTTATAACATCCTGGGAAAATAGTCAATTTAGCCTGTGATTCATGTTGGAATCATGCATTGCTTTCTAGTAAGAGATTCCTTGGAGTTGTGTCTACAGTTTAATAGCAGACAACTTTTACAAGAACATTTTGCTGAACAAAAATTCCCTTTGTAACTTTTAGAAATTGAGTTTGCACAAGAGTGCTTGAATAGCATAGACATTACTGTGGCCAAGTCCAATGCAGTCATCTCACATAATTTTCCAACTCCTGAATAAGAATATTCAAAGCTGAGGTTGAGATTCCACTACTCTCAAATGTGGTTTTTTGTTCTGAGATTATTTATTTTCCTCCCTGCAGTTTATCACACTTTACATCATGGGAATAGAACCACTGACCTCCCCTAAGAGAACATTTTTAATGATCTTAATAGTTTTTGAGATGCCTGATGTCTCATGACTAAGCAACAGACTTGAAAACACAGGCACTGTAGAGATTCCCAGACCTTCCCTTAAGCTGTTACAAAAGTTTAGGCAAATCACATGCTGTACTCATACCTCAGTTTTCTCATCTGTAAAACAGGAGAACAATACTGATCTACAACACAGGGCTATCCTCTAACTTTAGGGGGGAAATGTTTACCAGTAGAACATTCTACTAGACAATTCATCAAAATATTTGATTTTGTGGGGTCAGTCCTAGTATTTTGGCACTTTCATTTAGGAGAAAAGTAGTTTAACATGGGAAAATATGTAATTTTAAAATTCGTAGAGAAGAAAAGCAAGCTTTTCAGTTGTGTTGAGGTAACCAGTAACTCTGTCAGGATTAGGAATCAATCTACCTATAGGAAATGGCTAACTTTGGAGACATGTCCATGAGTTTTTGTCCCTCACATCACTAACACTGTCTCAATAGCACACAGATACATTTGGTGACATCTAGTACCTACGAAACTAAGGAATGTGGAGGTTTGGGGCTTTGCTTCAGTAGATGGTAAACCAAGTAGGAAATAGAACCAGGACCAAATTCCATTTTCCTGTGTCACAGACTTGTGTGAGTATTTCATATCAAGGTTCTGTAAACCTTGAGAAGAAAGTGTGACTATTTCCTTAGGCGCGCTTTATACGGCCCAGCTCCCTCAGGTCACCAAGTCACCACCCAAAGTGGTTGAATTTCTGTGGTGTGATATACAACGTGAGATCATTGTATCTTGTCTTACATAAAATGTTAATGCACTAGTAAACGATCACTGTACAAGAGGCAGGCAAAGCAGGTCTAAGAGAGATCTAATAGGAGAGGTAAGGCATGGATTCTTCCCTGCCTCTCTTCCTCCATAAGGCTGGGTTAGGAGCCTTTCCTCTGTACACCAGAGTCCCCTACATATTCCTCCATCATCTGTACTTGCTGCATTGCTTGGTAGTTTTATTTCCTTTACTAAACTGAAAAATTTACTATAAAGCCACAGTGGAGAAGCAAAACTAGGTCTCCTTTTTCTTCTTTTGCCCTCCTCTTTTATTAATTTATTAATTCACGCTTTTATCCAAGAAATATTTTTGATATTTTGATATATTTGATAAATATTTTTGATATCCTATGTGCCAGCCACATGAATGGATTATCACATTTAATCTCTACAACTTCACCATCACTTCCACTTTAAAGATAAAGAAATAAGAAATTAGGTCACTTGCCCAGTTCAGAGAGAGAGAAAAAAAAAATGTGGGGAGGAAACCAGGATTTAAAAGTACATGTCTTTGGCATCAAATTCAATGCTTTTTTTTCTCTTACATCATGTTATTTCCCAGGCCTAGGTTATTACCTAAAAAAAAATGGAAATGGAAATAATGCTTAAAGAAAAGTATGTATGGGCTCTTTATCTGAAAGGAGCTGGATGGCAATACAGAGATACTGTTGAAGGCTTCGGCATGTGTGGTGACTGATAAACACTAAATGACATATGACATAGCATGGTCTAAATTATTTTGCAAACTTTTAAGTAACCAGTATAGCAGGTCCGTTCTGTAAAGTGGAGAATAAACACAGCACAAGGCCTTCAAGGAGGCAGAGCCTGGGGAGGGGGCTCTGGTCAGGGCTAGAAACCAGGACACAGTTTCAGGGGAAGATTTCTAAGTAAAAAAGTACCCCTAAGGCTGACCTCTATAGCTGGGAAAGGAGAATTCAAGACTTACAGGAACAGGTACCAATTAACATTTGGCCGGAAGGTAAAAAACCTCAGGAAAATGCCAAGGATTTCATCAGGATAAACTTGTACAAGAATGTCAAGTTCCAGAGCACCAGATGGCATTTTCTGAGGTACTCAGTATTATAAACAGAGATTCTGATACAGGCATTTCCTCAGAGACAGAGGAAAAGTCATCGCAGATTTTTATTTGAGGACAGATGTGGCACCAAAGGAAGCTATACACGCATGCCTGTGCCTTGTGGAGACATGGAGTGGTAAACCGGCCAAGGAGGCTGATTCCTTTCTTCTGCCTGGATTTGTTTTCTTTGGTCTCCTTGAGGCTTACTGGTAATAGCCAAGCTCAAAAGCATAAACTTTTGGTATCTCTTTTAGGAAACACACTTTTCATGTTTCTTTCTGGAAACCATCCCTTTATGAGACTGGAAACTCTGCGATCGTTTTGTCTCTCAGAGGACAGAAGGTTAAGATTTTCTCTTGGCTAATGGGTGACATCAGTGGAAAGCTGTGGAAGAAAGCATTAGAGAAATTTATTTTCATTCTTGTTAGTAAATAGGCAATATTTTTGAAGGTACTCGAAGTAGGGCATTTGTTTCTCTACTTTATACACAAAAGTCTCCTGTATTTGTGTCCCTTCCCCCACGCATTTCCTTTGCCTCTGCCTTTCCACCCCACCCCCTCAGCCTGCCTGAGCCAGGAACATCTTCTTACATCTTCTTTGTTCCCTTCCTAACTTCCACCTCTCGTATTCTTCCATATGCTTCAAATAAAAGCCCATTGTCCATCTGACAAGTCACTTTGCTTTCATATTCCTCCTTATGAGTCACATCCCCTGGAAGTCCATCTTCCTTTTGGAGTGTCTTTCTTTCTGAACCACTTCAGATCCTGAAACGATGAAGGGAATCGCAACAATGCCCTATTTTCCTGACTTCGTCACGTAAACGCTCTCAGAAAACTTCCTCCTAGAGATTTCGCATCCTTTTCCTTTTATGATGTCTTTGGAGGGACTGTTATACGTCGGAAAGGCAGGGATGCTTTGGGATTTTTGCTTTGTGCACTTCCTAACGTGCTTGTTGGATTCTTTCGTGTCACTGAGGATATGACTGTGGTAGCTGTGATAGAAAAAAGTGAGAATGTTGTTGACCATTTATTTATAAAAGGCAATGAAAAGTTCAGAGGAGCCCATCATATTTCAGAACACACACACAGTGAGAAAGATCTAGACCAAGCTGTCTTCCATGGAGGGGAGACAGACTCTGCTGCAGACGGGACCATCTTCCACTGGCCATGGGGAGGGGCGGGGCAGCAGGAGGCAGACAAAAGACAGGTCTAGGTTTGAAGCCCAGCTTCACCACTTACTAACAAGTTGACCTCTCAAAGCCTCAGACTCCTCTTCTGTTAAATGGGGATAACTAATATCTAACTAACTCGTGACCTTGCTGTGAGGTTTCAGTGAGACAGTGCAAGTGAGTTATTCCACATGGTGACTGCTATAAGGTAAATGTTCAACAAATGAGAACTGTGGTTAGTAGATGCCAAGAGGGGCATCTAGAGAGTATGTGGATGTTTCAGGAGGCAGACAGCAGCACACAATCCAACACAAAATAGCAGTCATTGGGGCTTCCCTGGTGGCGCAGTGGTTGAGATTCCGCCTGCCGATGCAGGGGACGCGGGTTCATGCCCCGGTCCGGGAGGATCCCACATGCCGCGGAGCGGCTGGACCCGTGAGCCATGGCCACTGAGCCTGCACGTCCAGAGCCTGTGCTTCGCAATGGGAGAGGCCACAGCAGGGAGAGCCCTGCGTACCGCAAAGAAAAAAAAATAGCTGTCATTAAAAACAGATGAAGGAGCTTCTCCGTTCTCTGGGAAGACAACCACCCAGCTCAGAGGAACTTGGGGAACTGCAGGTTACTGGGGGTGGCTTGGGCTCAGAACCTGAGTCAGGGATCTGCAGGTGGGGATCTTACAAGCAGGTCTTACAAAGCAGAAGCTCATACATCGAAATCAAGAGTCAAGATCTTGGCTGGACGAACCTTGGGGATGCTTCCATTCTGAGTTCCCCTTCAACTCCTTAGGCCCCTCCCACCTCAGATCAGGATTGATTTCAAGACCAGGGAGGCTAGGAGTCCACTGAGTAGCATCTTTTCTTAAGAAGTCTGATGAGACACTCTATTTCTTTTCCTCACGTGGTAAATGCTCAAACATAGAATTATCATAAAGTGAATCATCGAAAGAGAGCAATTTGAATTTTTTCCAAGACAGCTGTGTCCGAAAAGACTCTTTCCTCCGACGAAAGTTCTCAGGTTTCAATATTTCATTCTACCCAAGTTCCAGAACTTTCTTTCCTTTATCTTGTTTGCCTGAGCTGTCGTTCTGCAAGTTCTCCCAGCGGATCTGTGTGCTGGTGTTACCCCTGGCCCAGAAGAGTTTTAGGCTGCTCCCTTACATTATCTTTAGATTTAATTCATTCACATTCTTTCTGATACAGAAACATAAAGATGAGAAACGAATATAATTTGTCCCCTTGAGTGTACTTACTTTTTATTAATGTGACAGACAAACATAATATTTTAAAAATACATATATCTAGTATACCAAGCTTTTCAGAGCTTAGATTTGGTTACAAATAAGTGAACACTAAGCCTTAGATATTTATTTTTCTTTTTACGTTGATATGTGTATAGGTAAATCAAAAGAACATTTCTTTGAACTGTTATACCCTGGAATATACACTGACTTATTGTGAGTTAATACACTAATCGGAGGTGTTGTGAAGAAGATCTCTTTTGTCATATAGATTCTGTATTCGATGAGTGTGTCCTGAAACCTACACAAATTTTCTTTTCCTGAGTGTTCTGAATCTTGCAGCAGTCACTCAGTCTGTTAGTGGTTGTTATTGTTGTTTTATACTGTAATGCCCAAAGACTATTTCCTACTAGGCCCTCCCTGCACACATTGGTCACTCAATAAATACTGTGGAGAGACTGACAAAACCTGAACTGTATATCCACAATGATTTACTTTTTATTTTGTATGTACTTACTGGCAATATTTGGGGGAATTGTCAAGGTGACTTTTCCCTCTAAAGGAGAAATAGCTGTTGCTTGAAAACCAGACAAATCCAAGAAACAGGCAGAGGGTAGGTTTGGACAGGGAAGGAGTGAGGGATGATGCTGGGCAAAGAGGCTTAGGTGTCTCTCCGTAAGGATACATATTGATTAGAGTGGAGGAGTAGTCCTGGCACTTTACAGCTGTCATTGCAACCATAGAGCAGAAAGTTTGTTTTCAGGAAGTGACTAGTGGAATTTCCCAACTGCAGACAGATAATCTGTTAGGTGGGGCATGTGGAGAGTTACTAATTGCCTCTGGGTTATGACAGAGAATGTCCATAAGTCATGCCATTCTTCTGAAGGGAGCAGGCCATGGTGGGGGATTTGCGTTCCTGAACAAGGCTGGAGGAGTCCAGTGGTACCTCCGAAAGAAACTTTAATCCTTAAAAACCCACAGCCCTGTAGTGCTGGACTAAACGGAGAAATAAATGATTCAAAGAGTACAATTCAAAAACAGGTCAACAGCATCTGTAATAATGGAAAGAAGAGAAGGCTCCTTCTAGCATATCTTTATCACCATCTATTTCTTATGTCTCTCCTTTTCATGCTTGGTAGTAAAGGTGAGCAAATCTTAAACCCTTGTGTTAAAAAACAAAATTCAATTGAATAAATTCGGAGATCTAATTGGCTTTATTCACTAATGGGGCAGCATCCCATCTAGCAAATAGGAAGGTGCTCAGAGGACCTCAACAAAATGGAAGGCAGAAAGGGGGTGGGACATGGAAGTGGGAAAAAAAAAAAAAGATTATTTCAGGTAAGATTACCTTCCTTTAGAAGAAGCGAAGGGATCTATCATGCAGATTACCTCACCAGTGTTGATCAGGAAATTCCAGATTGATTGGTTTAAAATTCCACTCCTAGGAGAGGCTGAAATTGCAGTTAGGTTAGGTACTACATTTTGGTTTGCTGACCTGAGACTTAGCACAAGTGACTCCACTTTGAGCCTGTTCTTTCTTTTTTTAACCCTTGGTATACTCTCTTTGTTGAGTGGGAAGTGAAATAGGCTGTAAATTCTTTTTCACTTCCACATATTTGGAGAAAGGGCTGCATTTAGAGAACTTGCTGCTGGAGCTCCAGCGCCCCCAAAGTCTGTGGCATCAGATGCTGGGGCTCCCCAGGGCCTCTGCCTGTGGTGCTAACACCAGGAACTACACTGCACCTCAGGAGAACCTATGGGGAGCCCTCTCATTGGAAGAAAGGCCTCCCAGTATGGGCTGGGAGGAGTGTTTAAAATACCAAAATGCTGAAGTAGATACCATCAAATGATGTACTTTCTGAAGGAGAGAAGAAAATAAAATAGAAAGGAAAAAATCTTCTTCTCCAAATAAAACCATAATTAAAACTGCTTTGGAGGCGTCAGGTTTTCATTCCACTGCCATTTTCCCCAATCTGTTTTATTTGTACAAGTCAAAGGGGAAGAAATCCATCCATAGAAGAAGCTTCACAGAGCAAAAAGATGTGTTATGGTTCCACTACCCAATAAATTCCCCACAGGCACCTAAAACTGCATTTGGAATCTCAATGGCATGGAACGCAGAGATCTTTGAATATTGATCTCTAGCTCCTAAGTATATCAGGTCCTCCAACATTTCCTCCCAGGTTAATCTTCTTAGTGGACCCCATTCTCCCCATGGCACTGAATTGTCATCTGATCCTTTCTGTCCCGTGGAAATGAGAGGAATTTCCATCAAAGGAGGAATTATTTTATTCGAGAGCAGAGACCTAAAATAAGACTTTCTGGGGAACCCATTTATGTGGATAGGAAGCCTCCTAGAATTCTGACCTTGCTCTCTGGCTCTAAAGCTTCCCTCTTGGCAGTTTTCTAGGCAGGCTTCCTGACTGTTCCTTTTGACCCCAGCGAGGTCAGGCCAGCATGTGTTTAAGTGAAACCCTGTACTTTCCCTACCGAGTAGCCCAACATAATTTACTATTTCATGTTTTGCTCCTGAGTTTGCCTCACCTCTTCTTTCTTCTTTCTTCCATTATCTCCAATCCCTTAACCTGTATTCTTGATACCCCAGGCTTCCCATCTCTCCCCTAAACATCCCCTCTCCATTCCATGCCATCATTACAACTCTGTGTATAAGTGTAACTCAGTAGCCAATGATAACGAACTACTTAAGCCTTCTCCCCTCGGTTTCCCCATAAGACAACTGAACTGAAGAATGTCCTGGGCTTTACAAGAACCAGGAATCCTGAACCTACCTCCTTCAAAAATGTTAATACTAGATTGAACCAAAGAATGGGAAGAAAAAGGATCAGTCTGTCTAGCTGAGACAACAGATATCCATGCAGCCCCTGCCACCCATTGAGGAGATTAAATATACCTACTTTTTAAAAATCTCAAGCTATCTGACCATGTGGCATACAGGTATTTTACAAGATATATGAGAACCCCTATGTCCTCAAGTTTTATACCATAGAAAAAATCCTCAGTGTCTTCCAAGCTAAACCAAGGAAACTGAGTTTACTTGATTTGCCTCTGTTAGTCTCATCTGTTCAATCAAGTTCATCTCTGTGCTGTTATATATACGGAGTGAGGGGCTTTATGGCATCTCCCCTCTATTTAGTGATGCATTCTGTCTCCTATATGCATAACACTTTTACTTCATTTATGACCCTTGATTTGAAACTTTCCATTCTCTGGATAGGATAGAAAAAATAATTGGGCAAATCTTGGCCAGTCTTACAAAAATCCACAGATGCTTCTTTGAATAAAACAGTTCAAAACTAGAGGCCAATATCACTGATTAACGTAGATGCAAAAATCCTCAACAAAATACTAGCAAACAGAATCCAACAGCACATTAAAAGGATCATACACCATGATCAAGTGGAGTTTATTCCAGGAATGCAAGGATTCTTCAATATATGCAAATCAATCAACATGATACACCATATAAACAAATTGAAGGAGAAAAACCATATGATCAACTCAATAGATGCAGAGAAAGCTTTTGACAAAATTCAACACCCATTTATGATAAAAACCCTGCAGAAAGTAGGCATAGAGGGAACTTTCCTCAACATAATAAAGGCCATATATGACAAACCCACAGTCAACATCATCCTCAATGGTGAAAAACTGAAACCATTTCCACTAAGATCAGGAACAAGAGAAGGTTTCCCACTCTCACCAATATTATTCAACATAGCTTTGGAAGTGTTAGCCAAAGCAATCAGAGAAGAAAAAGAAATAAAAGGAATCCAAATCAGAAAAGAAGTAAAGCTGTCACTGTTTGCAGATGACATGATACTATACATAGAGAATCCTAAAGATGCTACCAGAAAACTACTAGAGCTAATCAATGAATTTGGTAAAGTAACAGGATACAGAATTAATGCACAGAAATCTCTTGCATTCCTATACACTAATGATGAAAAATCTGAAAGTGAAATTAATAAAACACTCCCATTTACCATTGCAACAAAACGAATAAAATATCTAGGAATAAACCTACCTAAGGAGACAAAAGAACCGTATGCAGAAAATTATAAGCCACTGATGAAAGAGATTAAAGATGATACAAATAGATGGAGAGATATACCATGTTCTTGGATTAGAAGAATCAACATTGTGATAATGACTCTACTACCCAAAGCAATCTACAGATTCAATGCAATCCCTATCAAACTACCACTGGTATTTTTCAGAGAACTAGAACAAAAACTTTCACAATTTGTATGGAAACACAAAAGACCCCGAATAGCCAAAGCAATCTTGAGAACGAGAAATGGAGCTGGAGGAATCAGGCTCCCTGACTTCAGACTATACTACAAAGCTACAGTAATCAAGACAGTATGGTACTGGCACAAAAACAGACATATAGATCAATGGAACAGGATAGAAAGCCCAGAAATAAACCCACGCACGTATGGTCACCTTATCTTTGATAAAGGAGGCAAGAATATACAGTGGAGAAAAGACAGCCTCTTCAATAAATGGTCCTGGGAAAACTGGACAGCTACATATAAAAGGATGAAGTTCGAACACTCCCTAACACCATACACAAAAATAAACTCAAAATGGATTAAAGACCTAAATGTAAGGCCAGACACTATCAAACTCTTAGAGGAAAACATAGGCAGAACACTCTATGACATAAATCACAGCAAGATCCTTTTTGACCCACCTCCTAGAGAAATGGAAATAAAAACAAAAATAAACAAATGGGACCTAATGAAACTTCAAAGCTTTTGCACAGCAAAGGAAACCATAAACAAGATGAAAAGACAACCCTCAGAATGGGAGAAAATATTTGCAAATGAAGCACCTGACAAAGGATTAATCTCCAAGATTTACAAGCAGCTCATGCAGCTCAATAACAAAAAAACAACCCAATCCAAAAATGGGCAGAAGACCTAAATAGACATTTCTCCAAAGAAGATATACAGATTGCCAACAAACACATGAAAGCATGCGCAACATCATTATTCATTAGAGAAATGCAAATCAAAACTACAATGAGATATCATCTCAAACTGGTCAGAATGGCCATCATAAAAAAATCTAGAAACAATAAATGCTGGAGAGGGTGTGGAGAAAAGGGAACCCTCTTGCACTGTTGGTGGGAATGTAAATTGATACAGCCACTATGGAGAACAGTATGGAGGTTCCTTAAAAAACTAAAAATGGAAATACCATACAACCCAGCAATCCCACTACTGGGCATATACCCTGAGAAAACCATAATTCAAAAAGAGTCATGTACCAAAATGTTCCTTGCAGCTCTATTTACAATAGCCAGGACATGGAAGCAACCTAAGTGTCCATCATCGGATGAATGGATAAAGAAGATGTGGCGCACATATACAATGGAATATTACTCAGCCATAAAAAGAAACGAAATTGAGATATTTGTAGTGAGGTGGATGGACCTAGAGTCTGTCATGCAGAGTGAAGTAAGTTAGAAAGAGAAAAACAAATACCGTATGCTAACACATATATATGGAATCTAAGAAAAAAAAAAGAAGAAGGTCATGAAGAACCTAGGGGTAAGACGGGAATAAAGATACAGACCTACTAGAGAATGGACTTGAGGATATGGGGAGGGGGAAGGGTAAGCTGTGAGAAAGTGAGAGAGTGGCATGGACATAGATACACTACCAAATGTAAAATAGATAGCTAGTGGGAAGCAGTGCATAGCACAGGGAGAACAGCTCAGTGGTTTGTGACCACCTAGAGGGCTGAGATAGGAAGGGTGGGAGGGAGGGAGATGCAAGAGGGAAGAGATATGGGGACATATGTATATGTATAACAGATTCACTTTGTTATAAAGCAGAAAGTAACACACCATTGTAAAGCAATTATGCTCCAATAAAGATGTTTAAAAAAAGGGGGGGCTTTCCACTCTAACTTTCATCTAACAGATGAGGTGGCTGGGGGGCAAGGAGGAAGCGGATCACTGGCTACAATCAAGTTTTGATCCCAGCTCTCACCCAAGCCCCACCCACAAACACCGTCTAAAGCAGGACCGTTTGTCAGCGCTTCAGTCATGAGCACTGTAATTAAGATTCCACAGTTCACGTCTGGTGTCAAACGGTGGAGTTTTTTTGTTTTCTGTTCTTTTAAACTTAGTTTTGTTTTGTTTTTTTGGCTGCGTTGGGGCTTCGTTGCTGCGCGCGGGCTTTCTCTAGTTGTGGCGAGCGGGGGCTACTCTCTGTTGCAGTGCACAGGCTTCTCATTGCGGTGGCTTCTCTTGTGGCTCGCGGGCTCTAGAGCGCGTGGACTCAGTAGTTGTGGTGCACGGGCTTAGTTGCTCCGCAGCATGTGGGATCTTCCCGGACTAGGGCTTAAACCTGTGTCCCCTGCATTGGCAGGCGGATTCTTAACCACTGCGCCCCCAGGAAAGGCCCTCAAACTCTGGTTTTAATGGAAATAATTTATATGGCATCTTCTCTGTGACGAAGCATAGGGCCATTTGGACTCTCGCCTCGGAACACTGGTCTGAGCACAGGTCCGTGCTGCAGGTTGGAAAGCTTGCAACAGACCCCACTGAGATGGATGCTACAGATGTCACCCAGAACCTGTAGCAGCGAAGAACTTCGGCACGTCAGGAAAGAAAGTGAAGAGGAATGTTTTCCCTTCTGCCGTTTCTCTAACAACTGTGGCAAACCTGAAAATGTGGCTCCAGTCCTTTTCAGAACTATTATTTTCTTTACAGCAAAGTTCTAAAAACTCGGTTTCTTTTGATTTCTGCCCCCCGGCAGGAAAATGACACATTTGGGGCCAAGGCATTAAAGCAGGGTCTCTTGGGAGAAGGGAGAGGGCTATTGCTTTCCAGCCCACAAACAGTTGCAGGTGCAAAAAATGTGCACACGAAAAGGGAGGTCTGCTAGAGGCCCCTTTTAAACTGCAGCCTTTTAAGTTCAATAAATCTCTTTGCTCTTCCCTTTGTGGGCCGTGTGCTTCCCTCCCAGGATCAAATGCACATCCCAGTCCTCAATGTGGCCTCCAGAAGGAAGCTTCATGTTTGTTGTGAAGTTTTCCGTAATTACATAATCGGTGAAGTCGGTGAGTTCGTATTGAGAAGGTTGAAAAATTCAAGCCTGGGGATTACGGTAACATAATTAGATGGCTTCCTGTAAGAGCCAAGTGATTTTTCCCTGGGCCGGACTGTGATTGGCTGCCCTCAGAGGCTTTCCTCTTGATCAGTGAATCACAGTTGGGTGGACACTTCTGTTGGCCAACACTCCAAGGTGTTTTCACGGGGTTTGTTGGTGGTGTGGGTGAACTCTGCGTTGATTTGATTAAGAAGGCAGGAGCCAGGAAAACAGCGGGCTGTGGTTTCTTGAATGCCTTTGCATCTGTGTGTGACAGAGCCAGTGCTTAGCTTGTCTGGGCTGTGGTACCTTGACTCATCCAGCAGTGTCTAGAAGCCTGGATTCCTTGCCTCTTGGGGTTTTAGGGTCAGGAAGAAAGAGAATTTTGAAAGGAAAGACCACAGCTGAGTTTTAGGTGTGTAAGAGCATTTGGTACCTGATATGCATCATTTCTTGTGAATTTTTTCCAAGTCAGCTGGATGTTGACGATTATATATTAAAAACCAAACAGAACCAGAAATAGCCTTTTATTTTCCCACAGTGTCAGTCTGTCAGAATCTGCTCTCCCAGTACCTAGCAGTCCTCTGAAATGATTATTCACGTGCTCTCTAAACCCTAACCCCTCTCTCTGGTGTTCAGTTATTGTGTGTATTTGCTATTTTAGCTCTGTCCTGACAGGTGCAGAGACTAGGAATTGTTTAAAAGCACAGGCCAAGATGTGATAGCAGCTGATTGTTTTCTAAAGGAAACCCCTACATCGTTACCTTGCTATTTAGCTGGTTTCCATGGAAACATCAACTGTCTGTCAGTGGTCTCAACCCAAAGGAGTAGCTATGAGATAAGAAAAGATGACTATGAGGGAAATCTCTCCCTTTATTTTGTTCTGTAATAAAGAGCTAGACAGTCAGATTCTATACTTGATGCCAGAATTTAACATCTTATTTTAAAAAATACAGATGGAAACACAGGTGAGTCTCAGGTGGAAAGAGAATACATTTAACTTTCAGGAGCATCAGGACTGGTTCAATTGCCGATGACTATATTCATCAGGCACAAAATCCTTCTCCGAGCAGATACTGATCAGAGTTTGGATCCTCAAGTAAAAATTTTGCAGAGGTCTCTCTTCATTCTATTGCACTGAGAGATTCTCTGACTCTGCCCTCTAGACCTTTCATTTCTGCTGCCATCCTACTACTCATTCATTCTGCCAAGTTTGCTCTCAGAGTAATTCTAACTACATAAGTTTATACAGGGAAGCATAATCCCTCTTTTGCTATGTTCCCCAAGAGAATAAATAACATAAATGTATTTCTTAAATACTGAAAGAATCTCTTTGAAAGCAAACTGAGCCTTGTGCCTTTTTGAGAGGTAACTCCTTATTAGACATCTTACTTCTTGAATAACAGCTGTTCTTGATTTTGTCTTTGCCAAATTTGAACTCCAAAGAATAAAATGGTTAATGATGTCTATATATATATATTTGCCCTTCTGCCTTATAAAATGAAAGATAAAAATTAGATTTGTTTGGAATTTTCCAAATTTTAATGATCACAAAATGATTGCAAGCGTCCTCGTATCAATCAAATGTATGATAAAAGAAACAGAAACTTGACAAATCAAACAAGAAGTTTAGCATTCTGGATTATGTTTAAGTAAAATGTGTTGCTGTAAATATGATCCATGTTTGAAAGAGATATACTCATGCTCATGCACAAAAACTAGGATAATAATTGTCAATAGGATAATGAGAGAAAAATACTTTTTTTCTAGAGGTTTAAATGTCCTTGTCAACTAGTGACATTTTTTATAATACACTTTATGAGTTAAATTAATGATTTGCCGGTGTCCTCACTGTCCATAATATAATCTTACTCCCAGGGTAATCAGTGACCAAATTTCTATAAAACTGATTATGTATAAAATTTCAATAGAGGGCTTCCCTGGTGGCCCAGTTGTTGGGAGTCCGCCTGCCGATGCAGGGGACATGGGTTCGTTCCCCGGTCCGGGAAGATCCCACATGCTGCGGAGCGGCTGGACCCGTGAGCCATGGCCGCTGAGCCTGCGCGTCCGGAGCCTGTGCTCTGCAACGGGAGAGGCCACAACAGTGAGAGGCCCGCGTACCGCCAAAAAAAAAAAAAAAACTTCAATAGAAGAGGAAAACCTCCTTTTTAATATTGTTATATAATAATATATAATTATATAAAATCATATCATAATTTTTATTGTAAAAATTAACCAGAATAATTTAATCTTATTTTATCTATCCATTATCTATGGCTATGTAACAAGTTATCCCCAAACTTGCTGGCTTAAAACAACAAACATTTATTATCTCATAGTTTCTGTGGTTCAGGAATCTGAGCTTTGCTGGATACTTCTGGCTCAAGGCCTCTCACAAGGCTACAATCAAGGTGTTGACTGGAGCCCCCAACTGGGGGAGGATCTCCTCTGAGTTCACTCACTGGCAGAATTCAGCTCCTTGTGGACTTGCTGGCTCTTGGCCAGAGACATCATTTCCTTGCTAAGTGGGCCTCTCTATATTGGGCAGCTTACAACAAAGCAGCTGGCTTCCCTCTGCATAAGCCAGTAAGAGAGTGAGAGAGGCAAGTAAGATGGGAGCCATGTGCTTTTGTATCCTAATCTTGGAAACAGTATCCCATCTCTTTTGTTATAGTTTATAACTTAGAAGCAAGTCACTAGATACAGTCTGTGCTCAAAGGGAAAAAATTACATAATGACATGATTATCAGGAATCAGAGATCACTAGGAGCCATCTTGAAGGTCAACTACCATACTTATCATCCACAGGGATTCCTGCTTCTTCCTTACAATTACCCAAAGGCTCCGGTGATAATCAGAAATTGAGTCTTCTGGAAGGAATAGTACAAAATCTCAGTAAAGAGCAGTACTTTAGCTTTTTGCTGGTTCAAGAGTCTAAATTGTTAGTAGACACTCCTGTCTAATGGTCGTGGTACTTCTAAAACCATTGCCCTGGACAATTAGCAGATGTGGGACTAATCTTACAGACACTGGCAAAGATAACCCATCCGTGTCCAAATTAAATGAAAAGGCCATTTGAAATTAGCTATCTATTGTACTCATGGTCTGTCTTGATATTAGTTATCTATTGCTATAAAACACATTGCCCCAAACTTAAGGACTTAAAACAAACAAACATGTATTTCCTTTAGCACAGAGTTCTGTGGGTCAAGAATTTGGGCGTGGCTTGGCCAGGATGTTCTGGTTGGTGTCTCTCATGCGGTTGCAGTCAAGGTGTCAGCTAAGGCTATAGGACTAAAGGCTTGACTGGAGGATCCACTTCCAAGGTGGCCACTCCTATGACTGGCAAGTTAATGTCAGCTGTTGGCAGGAGGTGTCAGTTCCTCACTGCATGGGCCTCCACAGGGCTGCTTGAGTGTCTTCATGACATGGCAGCTGGCTTTCCCCAGAGAGAGAAATCCAGATTGATTATGGGACATATGAAATATGTTTCAAATTTGAGTAATGATCCTTGTCTTAGTGTTTGTCCATGTTGCAGGCAAAATACGTATGATTGCCAGAGTATTAGGTTCTGCTACACAGGACCTACCTCGTCAAATGATTCAAAAAATATTCAGCTCCCAAAAAATGTCAAAAAAATTCCCAGGAAACTGTGATATCTGATCACCAGTTGCCAAACCACAGTGCAAATTTGTTGGACCTAAGCCCATCTCCTGCCCTCTGAATCTCTTAGATGTTCCACAGAATTGCCATTACACAGACCTCAGACAGGAGGAAGAGTTGTATAAAAGGATTGATTATACTTGGCAGAACTTCAAGAAGGAGTGCAAATATGATCAAATTACCAAAAAGTCCTGGGAGATTGTATCCATAAGACAAACAAAATAAACCCAATGCTGAAGGGCTCAACAAAAGACTTGGAGCTCACATTGGTAGAGAGACTCGGTTTGTCAGGACAGGCAGAGTGGCTTTTAGGGGGTGGAGAATTAGGGCTCCCAGGTATGGCTATCTGTAAGAGTCCAGCTCTACAGCAGCAAGAGTCTCTGACAAACCTTGATGGGACCTTGATTTGTTAAAATATCATCCAGAGACCACTGGCACACACCTGTAGTAAAAGAAAAAAAAAAAAAAAGGTTGATTTAGCCTGCAGCAAAAGACAATGCAAAGCAGAAGAGTGAGTCAAATACAGTACAAACCAGGGAGTGAGTCCAAAGTTGGGGAGATTAGGGTAAGGTTTTTGTAGGACCTGGGAGCTGGAATTAGTCACAAGATGGTCTTGGCATGGATTATTCAGAATCTGTAAACCAGGCAAGTTGCTGGAACAGTCAGTGGTCTCAGTTTTAGAACATATGACCTTTTCGGAGTTATTGTTACATCATTCTATGGTTCTATCTTGGAACATATGCATTTAAACAAAGAGATATACAGTTTTGAACTTAAGTCATTTACCTGTTTTACTAGTCATAGTGCAGACCATTTTGTAAGCTATGGTTTCTGTTTCAACTCTCATCCTCAATCTATATAAGGGAATCTGAACTAGCCCCTTCCCACGCCTTCATGTTCCATGAGGAAGCCTCTAGCCAAGGTGTATTTGATGAAAAAAATCCCTTTCCTCTACTGGTGCTGTTTCTTTTTCCCAGCAAGACTCACCCCCAAGCTTGAGGGGAAAGGAAGAGCTCAAAACTGGATCATTTCTATCATTGTCTTTGCACACAGTGTTTTCTCTAATTATAATTCCACTGCAAAATTCTACTCTTTAATACCCAGCTCAAAATTGCATCCTTTAAAAAGTATTTTCCAGTGTCTCTTCCTTCTCTCTTCCCCATCTTCAGCTCCCACCCCTGACTTGGAGGATAAAATTATGCTCCCTATGTGTTCCTGGTGCTTAGTAGTCCGCTTGGTACACAGTAGATGCTTAGTATATATCTTTGAACTGTGTTGGTAATATCTAATTAATTTGGCAGTAGATATTATTAAAATACTTTGATATTACTGTTACTTCAGCTCTTTCTAAGTTCTCTCCTCTCTGATTTCCTATTGCACAGTTTGGCATTGCTGTTCTCTGACAGTTTCAAACATATTAGTTTTGTTTGTCTTTTATTCCAGTTATTAATAAATTGTGAGCTCTTAGGGATAGGGACAATTTCTTTTACTGGGTCGGCACCCTCCACCCCACTCCCATGCCCCTTCAGACTTAAGATGATTCTCATACTTCCTAAATATTTGTTGGTTTTGAGCCTATTTTGAGATATTAGCTTATATTTTCTCCTATATTTTCCCTACTCTTCATTTTATCCCATTCGAGAAGGCAGTTGGCCCAAACTTCATGGCCTCAGGGAAGAGTTGAGGCCAGGTGTGAAGCATGAGTAGAGCATCAGCCACTGTGCTTTTTCCCCAAAGGCCTAAACACTCAGCTGAATGGAGAAAGTTTGGAGAGGGAAATAAAGAATGGGATTCCCAGGTACAGACAGAGCAAGTGGAGAAAGCAGGCAATTGTCAGGTCCCCCTTCCACTGCCTCCAGCTTCAAAAACAAATAATAATAATGACGTGATGGAGAATGTGGAGAGGAGAGAGAGACAGTTCTGGGGGTCCAGGAAAGGGGTGGACTCAGGTCCTGCCTGCAAGGCACAGTTCCAAAGTAGTGGCAAACCTTCAAAGAGGAATGGATAGAGAGCGATGGCGGGTGTGACTGTGAGAGACCCTGCGGTGGCTGGTTCTCTCCATTCGGTGTTTGTGGGGAACATTCCATATGAGGCTACTGAAGAGCAATTAAAGGACATCTTTTCTGAGGTTGGGCCTGTTGTTAGTTTCAGGTTGGTATATGATAGGGAGACAGGAAAGCCAAAAGGTTGTGGCTTCTGTGAATACCAAGGCCAGGAGACAGCACTTAGGGCCATGCAAAACCTAAATGGGTGTGCATTCAGTGGGAGAGCACTTCGAGTGGACAATGCTGCCAGCAAAAAGAGCAAAGAAGAGCTGAAGAGCCCTGGCACTGGTGCCTCTGTCATTGAGTCACCTTATGGGGCGACCATCAGTCCTGAGGATGCCCCTGAGTCCGTTAGCAAAGCAGTTGCCAGTCTTCCACCAGAGCAGATGTTTGAGCTGATGAAACAAATGAAGCTCTGTGTCCAGAATAGTCCTCGGGAAGCACGGAACATGTTGCTTCAGAACCCTCAACTGGCTTATGCTTTGCTACAAGCCCAGGTAGTGATGAGAAGTGTGGATCCAGAAATTGCCTTGAAAATTCTGCATCGCCAGACACATATCCCAACACTGATTGCAGGCAACCCTCAGACAGTCCACAGCGCTGGACCTGGCTCAGGATCCAGTGTGTCAATAAACCAACAGAATCCTCGGGCCCCTCAGGCCCAGTCTTTGAGTGGAATGCATGTCAATGGCGCACCTCCTCTGATGCAAGCTTCTCTGCAGGCTGAAGTTGCAGCACCAGGGCAGATACCAGCGACCGTAACAGGACCTGGCCCTGGTTCCTTAGCGCCTGGAGGAGGAATGCAGGCCCAGGTTGGAATGCCAGGCAGTGGACCAGTGTCCATGGAGTGGGGACAAGTGCCGATGCAAGACCCCAGAGCAGCTATGCAGCGTGGGCCCTTGCCTGCCACCTGCCAACGTCCCAACTCCTCGAGGTCTGTTGGGAAACGCTCCAAATGACCCACGCAGAGGCACTTTGCTTTCTGTAACTGGAGAGGTAGAGCCTAGAGGTTACCTGGGACCACCTTATCAGGGTCCGCCCATGCACCATGTCCCTGGCCCTGACAGCTGTGGCCCACCCCCACATGAGATGAGGGGAGAGCCATTAGCTGAGCCCAGACCTCTAATGGCAGAGTCAAGAAGACCCATGCTAGATCAGAGGGGTCCACCATTGGATGGCAGAGGTGGAAGAGATCCCCGAGGCATAGATGCACGAGGGATGGAGGCACGAGCCATGGAGGCAAGAGGATTAGATGTTAGAGGATTGGAAGCCCACGCGATGGAGGCCCGTGCAATGGAGGCCCGTGCAGTGGAAGTCAGAGGGATTGAGGCCAGAAGCATGGATACAAGGGGGCCAGTCCCAGGCCCTAGAGGCCCTATACCTAGTGGAATCCAGGTCCCAGTCCAATTAATATGGGGGCAGTTGGCCCCCAGGGATCCAGACATGTCCCAGTCATGCAAGAAGTGAGCATTCAGGGTGGAGGCCAGCCTGGTGGCTTTAGTCCTGGCCAGAACCAAGTCACAACCAAGCTTCCTCCTGAGCAGAGGCAGAGTATCCTGATCTTCAAGGAACAAATACAGATGTCTACTGGAGCGCCTTAAAATGTTTTCAAAACTACCTGGTGACACATCTGGAAATTAATTCCGTAACTGGGTTGAAGTGTTGCAAAAAGATGATTTCTACATCCTACCCTTTGAATGACTCAAATTGGTGCCACGTGGGCGACTCCCATCACCTTCTCTCAGAACAAAATCAGTTCATTCTGTTGTCTTAGTTTATATGTTTTCTGTGACGTGAAATAAACTTTGAACACAATTTTAGTATATTGTAGATTGATATACATGACTTTTTGCTTTTAGAAGGCTGAACACCAAGGGTGAAACCTTACATGTGTTCTACCCTTACTGCAGTATTGTACTTTTTTATTTAACATCTTTATTGGAGTATAATTGCTTTACAATGGTGTGTTACTTTCTGCTTTATAACAAAGTGAATCTGTTATACATATACATATATCCCCATATCTCTTCCCTCTTCCATCTCCCTCCCTACCACCCTCCCTATCCCACCCCTCTAGGTGGTCACAAAGCACTGAGCTGATCTCTCTGTGCTATGCAGCTGCTTCCCACTAGCTATCTATTTTATATTTGATAGAGTATATATGTCCATGCCACTCTCTCACTTTCTGCCAGATTACCCTTCCCCCTCCCCATATCCTCAAGTCCATTCTCTAGTAGGTCTGCATCTTTATTCCCATCTTGCTCCTAGGTTCTTCATGAACATTTTTTTTTGGATTCCATATCTATGTGTTAGCATACAGTATTTGTTTTTCTCTTTCTGACTTACTTCACTCTGTATGACAGACTCTAGGTCCATCCACCTCACTACAAATAACTCAATTTTGTTTCTTTTTACAGCCGAGTAATATTCCATTGTATATATGTGCCACATCTTCTTTATCCATTCATCTGTTAATGGACACTTGGGTTGCTTCCGTGTTCTGGCTTTTGTAAATAGAGCTGCAATGAACATTTTGGTACATGACTCTTTAGAATTATGGCTTTCTCAGGGTATATGCCCAGTAGTGGGATTGCTGGGTTGTATGGTAGTTCTATTTTTAGTTTCTTAAGGAACCTCCATACTGTTCTCCATAGTGGCTGTATCAATTTACATTCCCACCAACAGTGTAAGAGGGTTCCCTTTTCTCCACACCCTCTCCAGCATTTATTGTTTCTAGATTTTTTGATGATGGCCATTCTGACCAGTGTAAGATGATATCTCATTGTAGTTTTGATTTGCATTTCTCTAATGATTAATGATGTTGAGCACTCTTTCATGCCTTTGTTGGTAAGCTGTATAACTTCTTCAGAGAAATGTCTATTTAGGTCTTCTGCCCATTTTTGGGTTAAGTTGTTTGTTTTTTTGATATTGAGCTGCATGAGCTGCTTGTAAATCTTGGAGATTAATCCTTTGTCAGGTGCTTCATTTGCAAATATTTTTTCCCATTCTGAGGGTTGTCTTTTGGTCTTGTTTATGGTTTCCTTTGCTGTGAAAAAGCTTTGAAGTTTCATTAGGTCCCATTTGTTTATTTTTGTTTTTATTTCCATTTCTCTAGGAGGTGGGTCAAAAAGGATCTTGCTGTGATTTATGTCATAGAGTGTTCTGCCTATGTTTTCCTCTAAGAGTTTGATAGTGTCTGGCCTTACCTTTAGGTCTTTAATCCATTTTTGTTTATTTTTGTGGATGGTGTTAGGGAGTGTTCTAATTTCATCCTTTTATATGTAGCTGTCCAGTTTTCCCAGGACCACTTATTGAAGAGGCTGTCTTTTCTCCACTGTATATTCTTGCCTCCTTTGTCAAAGATAAAGTGACCATATGTGCATGGGTTTATCTCTGAGCTTTCTATCCTGTTGCACTGATCAATATTTCTGTTTTTGTGCCAGTACCATACTGTCTTGATTATTGTAGCTTTGTAATATAGTCTGAAGTCAGGGAGCCTGATTCCTCCAGCTCCATTTTTCTTTCTCAAGATTGCTTTGGCTATTCGGGCTCTTTTGTGTTTCCCTAAAATTTGTGAAATATTTTGTTCCAGTTCTGTGAAAAATGCCAGTGGTAGTTTGATAGGGATTGCATTGAATCTGTAGATTGCTTTGGGAAGTATAGTCCTTTTCACAGTGTTGATTCTTCCAATCCAAGAACATGGTATATCTCTCCATCTATTTGTATCATCTTTAATTTCTTTCATCACTGTCTTATAATTTTTGCATACAGGTCTTTTGTCTCCTTAGATAGGTTTATTCCTAGATATTTTATTCTTTTTGTTGCAGTGGTAAGTGGGAGTGTTTTCTTAATTTCACTTTCAGATTTTTCATCATTAGTGTATAGGAATGCAAGAGATTTCTGTGCATTAATTTTGTATCCTGCTACTTTACCGAATTCATTGATTAGCTCTAGTAGTTTTCTGGTAGGATCTTTAGGATTCTCTATGTATAGTTACATGTCATCTGCAAACAGTGACAGCTTTACTTCTTCTTTTCCCGTTTGGATTCCTTTTATTTCATTTTCTTCTCTGATTGCTGTGGCTAAAGCTTCCAAAACTATGTTGAATAATACTGGTGAGAGTGGACAACCTTGTCTTGTTCCTGATCTTAGAGGAAACGGTTTCAGTTTTTCACCATTGAGAATGATGTTGGCTATAGGTTTGTCATATATGGCCTTTATTATGTTGAGGAAAGGTCCCTCTATGCCTAGTTTCTGCAGGGTTTTTATCATAAATGGGTGTTGAATTTTGTCGAAAGCTTTCTCTGCATCTATTGAGATGATCATATGGTTTTTCTCCTTCAATTTGTTAATATGGTGTATCACATTGATTGATCTGCATATATTGAAGAATCCTTGCATTCCTGGATTAAACCCCCCTTGATCATAGTGTACGATCCTTTTAATGTGCTGTTGGATTCTGGTTGCTAGTATTTTGTTGAGGAAGTTTGCATCTATGTTCATCAGTGATATTGGCCTGTAGTTTTCTTTCTTTGTGACATCTTTGCCTGGTTTTGGTATCAGGGTGATGGTGGCCTCGTAGAATGAGTTTGGGTGTGTTCCTGCCTCTGCTACACTTTGGAAGAGTTTGAGAAGGATAGGTGTTAGCTCTTCTCTAAATGTTTGATAGCATTTGCCTCTGAAGCCATCTGGTCCTGGGCTTTTGTTTGTTGGACGATTTTTAATCACAGTTTCAATTTCAGTGCTTGTGATTGGTCTGTTTATATTTTCTGTTTCTTCTTGGTTCAGTCTCAGAAGGTTGTGCATTCCTAAGAATTTGTCCAATTCTTCCAGGTTGTCCACTTTATTAGCATAGAGTTGCTTGTAGTAATCTCTCATGATCCTTTGTATTTCTGCACTGTCAGTTGTTACTTCTCCTTTTTCATTTCTAATTCTTTTGATTTGAGTCTTCTCCCTTTTTTTCTTGATGCATCTGGCTAATTGTTTATCAATTTTGTTTATCTTCTCAAAGAACCAGCTTTTAGTTTTATTGATCTTTGCTATCGTTTCCTTCCATTTCTTTTTCATTTGTTTCTGATCTGATGTTTATGATTTCTTTCCTTCTGTTAACTTTGGGGTTTTTTCCTTCTTCTTTCTCTAATTGATTTAGGTGTAAGGTTAGGTTGTTTATTTGAGATGTTTCTTGTTTCTTAAGGTAAGATTGTATTGCTATAAACTTCCCTCTCAGAACTGCTTTTGCTGCATCCCATAGGCTTTGGGTCGTCATGTTTCCATTGCCATTTGTTTCCAAGTATTTTTTGATTTCCTCTTGGATTTCTTCAGTGATCTCTTGCTTATTAAGTTGTGCATTGTTTAGCCTCCATGTGTTTGTGTTTTTTACAGAGTTTTTCCTGTAATTGATATCTAGTCTCATAGCATTGTGGTCGGAAAACATACTTGATACGATTTCAATTTTCTTAAATTTACCAAGGCTTGATTTGTGACCCAAGATATGATCTATCCTGGAGAATGCTCCATGAGGACTTGAGAAGAAAGTATATTCTGTTGTTTTGGGGTGTACTGCCCTATACATGTCAGTTAAGTCCATCTTGTTTACTGTATCATTTAAAGCTTGTGTTTCCTTATTTATTTTCATTTTGGATCATCTGTCCATTGGTGAAAGTGGGGTTTTAAAGTCCCTTACTATGATTGTGTTACTGTCGATTTCCACTTTTATGGCTGTTAGCATTTGCCTTATGTATTGAGGTGCTCCTATATTGGGTGTATAAACATTTCCAATTGTTATATCTTCTTCTTGGATTAATCTCTTGATCATTATGTAGTGTCCTTCTTTGTGTCTTGTAATAGTCTTTATTTTAAAGTCTATTTTGTCTGATATGACAATTGCTACTCCAGCCTTCTTTTGATTTCCATTTGCATGGAATATCTTTTTCCATCCCCTCACTTTCAGTCTGTATGTGTCCCTAGGTCTGAAGTGGGTCTCTTGTAAACAGCATATATACGGGTCTTGTTTTTGTATCCATTCAGCCAGTCTATGTATTTTGGTTGGAGCCTTTAATCCATTTACATTTAAGGTAATTATCAACATGTATGTTCCCATTACCATTTTCTTAATTGTTTTGGGTTTGTTATTGTAGGTCTTTTCCTTCTCTTGTGTTTCCTTCCTAGAGAAGTTCCTTTAGTATCTGTTGTAAAGCTGGGTTGGTGGTGCTTCATTCTCTTAGCTTTTGCTTGTCTGTAAAGCTTTTAATTTCTCCATCAAATCTGAATGAGATCCTTTCTGGGTAGACTAATCTTGGTTGTAGGTTTTTCCCCTTCATCACTTTAAATATGTCCTGCCACTCCCTTCTGGCTTGCAGAGTTTCTGCTGAAAGATAAGCTGTTAACCTTATGAGGATCACTTGTATGTTATTTGTTGTTTTTCCCTTGCTGCTTTTAATATTTTTTCTTTGTAGTTAATTTTTGTTTGTTTGTTTGTTTGTTTGTTTGTTTTTTTGCTGTACGCGGACCTCTCACTGCTGTGGCCTCTCCCGTTGCGGAGCACAGGCTCCGGACACACAGGCTCCGCGGCCATGGCTCGCGGGCCCAGCCGCTCCGCGGCACGTGGGATCCTCCGGGATCGGGGCACGAACCCGTGTCCCCTGCATCGGCAGGCGGACTCTCAACAACTGCGCCACCAGGGAAGCCCCTGTAGTTAATTTTTGATAGTTTGATTAATATGTGTCTTGGCATGTTTCTCCTTGGATTTATCCTGAATGGGACTCTCTGTGCTTCCTGGGCTTGATCAACTATTTACTTTCCCATATTAGGGAAATTTTCAACTATAATCTCTTCAAATATTTTCTCAGTCCCTTTCTTTTTCTCTTCTTCTTCTGGGACACCTATAATTTGAATGTTGGTGCATTTAATGTTGTCCCAGAGGTCTCTAAGACTGTCCTCAGTTCTTTTTTTCTTTGTTCTGCTCTGCAGTAGTTATTTCCACTACTTTATCTTCCAGGTCACTTATTCATTCTTCTGCCTCAGTTATTCTGCTATGGATCCCTTCTGGAGTATTTTTAATTTCATTTATTGTGTTATTCATCACAGTTTGTTTGCTCTTTAGTTCTTCTAGGTCCTTGTTAAATGTTTCTTGTATTTTCTCCATTCTATTTCCATGATTTTGGATCATCTTTACTATCATTATTCTGAATTCTTTCTCAGGTAGACTGCCTATTTCCTCTTCATTTGTTAGGTCTGGTGGGTTTTTACCTTGCTCCTTCATCTGCTGTTGTTTCTCTCTTTTCTCATTTTGCTTAACTTACTGTGTTTGGGGTCTCCTTTTTGCAGGCTGCATGTTTGTATTTCCTGTTGTTTTTGGTGCCTGTTCCCAGTGGCTAAGGTTGGTTCAGTGAGTTGTGTATGCTTCCTGGTGGAGGGGACTAGTGCCTGTGTTCTGGTGGATGAAGCTAGATCTTGTCTTTCTGGTGGGCAGGTCCACGTCTGGTGGTGTGTTTTGGGGTGTCTGTGGCCTTATTATGATTTTAGGCAGCCTCTCTGCTAATGGATGGGGTTGTGTTCCTGTGTTGCTAGTTGTGTGGCATAGGGTGCAAACACTGGATCTTGCTGGTCGTTGAGTCCAGCTGGGTCTTAGCATTGAGACAGAGATCTCTGGGAGATTTTCGCTGTTGGATATTACGTGGAACTGGGAGGTCTCTTGTGAACCAATGTCCTGAACTTGGCTCTCCCACCTCAGAGGCACTGCCCTGACACCTGGCTGGAGTACCAAGAGCCTGTCATCCACACGGCTCAGAAGAGAAGGGAGAAAAGAAAGAAAGAAGAAGATAAGATAAAATAAAATAAAATAAAGTTATTAAAATAAAAAATAATTATTAAAAAAATTTTAAGTAATAAAAAAAGAAAAGAAAGAAAGAAGAGAGCAACCAAACCAAAAAAACAAATCCACCAATGATAACAAGTGCTAAAAACGTCACTTAAAAAAAAAAAAAACAGGGCTTCCCTGATGGCGCAGTGGTTGAGAGTCCGCCTGCCAATGCAGGGGACACGGGTTCGTGCCCCGGTCCGGGAGGATCCCACATGCCGCGGAGCGGCTGGGCCCGTGAGCCATGGCCGCTGAGCCTGCGCGTCCGGAGCCTGTGCTCTGCAACAGGAGAGGCCACAACAGTGAGAGGCCCACATACCGCAAAAAAAAAAAAAAAAAAAAAAAAAAAACGGACAGACAGAACCCTAGGACAAATGGTAAAAGCAAAGCTATACAGAGAAAATCACACACAGAAGCATACACATACACACTCACAAAAAGAGAAAAAGGGGAAAAAAATATATATATATATCATTGCTTCCAAGTTTTACCACCTCAATTTGGGATGATTCGTTGTCTATTCAGGTATTCCACAGATGCAGGGTACATCAAGTTCATTGTGGAGATTTAATCCGCTGCTCCTGAGGCTGCTGGGAGAAATTTCCCTTTCTCTTCTTTGTTCGCACAGCTCCTGGGTTTCAGCTTTGGATTTGGCCCTGCCTCTGCGTGTAGGTCCCGCTCAGACAGGACGGGGTTAAAGGAGCAGCTGCTTCGGGGGCTCTGGCTCACTCTGGCCGAGGGGAGGGAGGGGTCCGGAGTGCGGGGCGAGCCTACGGCAGCAGAGGCCAGCATGACGTTGCACCAGCCTGAGGCGCGCCGTGCGTTCTCCCGGGGAAGTTGTCCCTGGATCCCGGGACCCTGGCAGTGGTGGGCTGCAAAGGCTCCCGGGAGGGGAGGTGTGGAGAGTGACCTGTGCTCGCACACAGGCTTCTTGGTGGCGGCAGCAGCAGCCTTAGCGTCCCATGCCGGTCTCTGGGGTCCACGCTGATAGCCGCGGCTCCCGCCCGTCTCCGGAGCTCGTTAAAGCAGCGCTCTTAATCCCCTCTCCTCGCGCACCAGGAAACAAAGAGGCAAGAAAAAGTCTCTTGCCTCTTCGGCAGCTCCAGACTTTTTCCCGGACTCCCTCCCGGCTAGCTGTGGCGCATTAGCCCCCTTCAGGCTGTGTTCAGGCCGCCAGTCCTCTCCCTGGGATCTGCCCGAAGCCCGAGCCTCAGCTCCCAGCCCCACGCGCCCCGGCGGGTGAGCAGACAAGCCTCTCGGGCTGGTGAGTGCCAGTCGGCACCGATCGTCTGTGCAGGAATCTCTCTGCTTTGCCCTCCGCACCCCTGTTGCTGCGCTCTCCTCCGCGGCTCCGAAGCTTCCCGCCTCCGCCACCTGCAGTCTCCGCCCGCGAAGGGGTTTCCTAGTGTGTGGAAACCTTTCCTCCTTCACGGCTCCCTCCCACTGGTGCAGGGCCCGTCCCTATTCTTTTGTCTCTCTTTATTCTTTTTTCTTTTCCCTTACCCAAGTACGTGGGGAGATTTTTGCCTTTTGGGAAGTCTCAGGTCTTCTGCCAGCGATCAGTGGGTGTTCTGTAGGAGTTGTTCCACATGTAGATGTATTTCTGATGTATTTGCGGGGAGGAAGGTGATCTCCACGTCTTAGTCTAACGCCATCTTGAAGCTCCTCCTCCCAGTATTGTACTTTAATGTTATGTTGCCATAGCTCTGTTTTTCCTTTTAAGTTAACCATTTATTCTTCTTGATGATATTTGAGGATTTCTCAGAAACAGTGTTTTCTGGAACTTAGTTTTTGCTTAGTTTGTTTCCAACAGGAATAATAATATTTGCCCTTTGAGAATTTGCTAGAACTTCTTAGTCCACTGGGAGAAGATAGCATGTGCTTAGAGCTGTAAAATGGTCAGAAGGCCAACAATGCAAAGAGCCTACCTAACAGAGCAGTGTTTTTAGTGTAGAAAAATCCAAATATCAAAATGTATTTTTTGGTCAGTACCAAGTCTATTCACACACATAGTTCAGAGTTAAGGCAAAGATGATGTATGATCACTGGTTTGAGTGTGTCAATAACACAAGAGACTCTTGACATTTTCTTTTGTTTTAAAACTCTTCATTCTGGATAGTCAACCTTAAACGTTAAGAAAGGCACTAAATTTTTGCATGTTCAAGGTGAAATAAACACTGAACAGAAATGAAACAAACAAAATACATTTCATCCTGCCTTCTAAATAATTACTAACCTACAGCCCTACCCAGTAACCAAATTTATTCTGGGAAATTAAAACATAGAAACTCTAAAACCTTTACATTTTTCTCATTTATTGTAAGAGGACCAAATGTAGAGCAAAAGCTGTCAGATTGCCCATTAGGCCTGCCCCTGCCTGCTTCCTTTCAAATAGGTGTGAACATAATCAGTGCTACTGGCACTAACCTATTGCTCTTTCATCCTCGTATTCTCTCTCTCATAGTGGCATTAAGGAGAAACATGATTTCTCTCCATCAGGCCAACCTCAAGAGGTTAAGAGGTGCCTTAATGATTAGTAAAGTTCCACTGGAACTACTCCTGAGCCTATTTATGTTCTCAGAGTCCTAGCATCTGAGTTAGGATTATGGTCAAGTGAATTAAAAGCCTGCCATAGGCTTAGAGAATGTAATAACATATTGCTTACATGTGAAACAAAAGAATGCAAAGATAATCAACTTTATGAGAGTCATTAAAATTGAGGGATTTTCTATTCTGATATATAAACATTTACTGCAACAAAAATTTGCTGAATAAGATACTTGATATAACAACCTAGGAAGAAAAACTTGCTCAAAACAGCTGAGGAGTTTTCTGGGTATCCTGCTCATCCCCAGTTTGGGCTTAGATGTTAATTATGTGTAGGATTTATTATTATCATTACCTTTTCTGCCTACTTCCATGAACATTCTAGGCCTTGATATGTTGATTTTAGCAGCAGTCATATCTTGACGTGTCAATATATTTAGACATTAAGACCAAGAGTACAGCCTTTCTCCATAGGAACTCATTATAAGTTTCAAGAGCACTAAGATTCCCAGTGAAACTCACTGAAGATCAAATTATAATTTGGTCAGCAGTTGTCTAGTAGGAACGATATCATCAAGGTTCCATCATGCATGTTCTGAAAGACTTACTACATTTAAATTAGCTGAAATCTGGGAAATTGGTAACAGCAGGGGTATCCCAATCTATTCCCACGGAAACATCCATTAGTATTTTTTCCTGATGTCCAGTCAATAAATGAAACACAATTAGCTACCATGAGTTCATGACCTACCTTTATTTTGTTCAGACTAGTGACTGAAAAAATTGGTTTTACTAATCTTTCAAGTCACGTAGGTTTCTGGATAATTAGAAACAACCATTTATTCATTTTTGCTCACTTAATGGTAGAGAAATAGGTGCTATACTGTTGATTCAGTAGAAACATTCTTGTAAATCTAGTGATTTAAATTGTGCACAATTGGGCACAACGAAATGTGGATTGTTTTTCCTCTTTTAAGGGCCCCAGTCTTCTTTCCTTCTACTGATTCACTGTGACTACTGACAACCCAGAGCCAGGTGGATGGAAGAAATAAAAAGCATTTCAATAGGAGAAAGAGAAGGTATTTTGCTTATGTCACTAGGTGAATGATTCCTTAATGAATAGGTACATAGGAGCCAAAAAAGGTGTTGTCAAAATTTTCAATTATCTTTTTTTAAGACTAGACATTAATAACCCCCCTTGATAAAAATGGTAATAAAGAGCCCTTGTTGACTAAATAATCATCCTAAGATGGAGTTCAAGTTTTCACAATTATTTCCAACAGAACAATGCAAGCTAATGACAACATAACTGACTTGCAATTATAATACAATTTCAATTACGATTATCATACTTTCAAGATTTTCTTTCCCAAATAGAGAGCCTAGGTAAAGTAACAAAAGATTTAATCATTAAGCAAAGAAGAAAATCCTTCTTTTTTTTTTTTTTTTTTTTTTTTTTTTGCGGTACGCGGGCCTCTCACCGCTGTGGCCTCTCCCGTTGCGGAGCACAGGCTCCAGATGCGCAGGCTCAGCGGCCATGGCTCACGGGCCCAGCCGCTCCGCAGCATGTGGGATCCTCCCGGACCGGGGCACGAACCCGTGTCCCCTGCATCGGCAGGTGGACTCTCAACCACTGCGCCACCAGGGAAGCCCAGTCCTTCATTTTTTGACAAGCAAAAATAAATAAAGCATAAATTGCTCTTCACACTGGATAAGACCATGTTTAACAGTAAGAATGTACATAGTGTTATATAGGGATTGGGTTCTCAGTAATTCTATGCTCGTTGTTTTACTGTTTACGCTTATTATTATGTTTTGTCATTAATTCTTTAATAAATTTTTATCTTTAAAAAAAAAGAGGAATGGATACACTGACCAGGGACAGTCTTACAAAAAGCCCCTCCACTCATGGTATCATTTTAAGTCCCCCACCAGTGTAAGATGCTTTCTTGAGCTTTGGGACAAGGTGGATAAGGTTGCTTGAAGGAACGAAACACAGGGCTTAGAATCAGAATTTAAGTTGCTATAATCCATAGAGAACGTGCTCTTCTTACACACCTGAGTATGTGGGAATTTACAGGCATACCTCATTTTATTGCATTTTGTTTTATTGCATTTTTTTTTTTTACAAATTGAAGATTTGTGACAACCCTGCATGGAGCAAGTCTATTGGCGCCATTTTTCCAACAGCATTTGCTCACTTCCTGTCTCTGTATCACATTTTGATAATTCTCACAATATTTCAAACTTTTTCATCATTATTATATTTGTTCTGGTGATGTGTGATCAATGATCTTTGATATTACTACCATGACCTGCTGAAGGCTCAGATGATGGTTAGCGTTTTTTTAGCAATAGGCACTTTTAAATTAAGATATGTATATTGTTATTTTAGACATAATGCTTTGCACACTTAATAGACTAAAGTGTGCTGTAAATATAACTTTTATATGCACTGGGAAACCAAAAAATTCATGTGATTTGTTTTATTGTGATACTTTATTGCAGTGGTCTGCACTGGTCTTTATTCACCTTCAATTTGCATTTGTTTAGTTGATTAATTTGTTAGTTATATAAATTTGGCAAAAGTATTGCCTATCACATCCTAGAAGGGAAAAAAGTTCATGTCTCATTATGTAACAGGTGAATGTGTTATATAATTTTGGTTCCTAGCTCTGTCACTAAATTAGCTGTGTAACTTTGAGAAAATTATTTCACTTTTTTAAGTCCAAGGTGCATCATATATTTGTAAATGAATATCCGCCTTGTTGGGGTGATATGAAGATAAATTGAGATAATATCTATAAAGTGCTTCACAAAGGACCTGCAATGATAGCTATCATATATTAAAGTACAGACTTTTTTTTTAGGACTGAAATATAGGACTTAATATTCATGTAGACCAATTATAATATTCAAATTTTGACAGCAGTAAAAAAAATATCCATTTCCTCCTGTATCTTTATTTCTTTCAAAAAGTAATTAATATTTTAGGGAAAATTCAGCAATATTTATAGACGAAATGGACAAAAGTAGTTCCTCAATTTTAAAAATTCTCAACTAAAAAAATATAGAATAGGAAGAAAGTTATGCCTCAGAGACTTTATGAACATTAAAAAAGAGGTGTAGATAAGATGAAAACACAAATAAGTTATTCAATACTGCATATTTTAATTAAAGTAAGACTGAACTAAGTTGTATATACTCATTTATTGCATACCCATGCCAGAAAAGGAGTCTTATTTTTTCTAGGTGAATTTACAACCTATATGTCAATGAAATCTAATTCTTTGCTGATTGATGGAAAGCCATATATAATGATGACGAATATGTTAAAAGCAAGAGCAGTAAATGGCAATCTTCTAACTTACTGTATATGTCACTGGGAAGAGTGATTATTTCTCACAAGTAGAGGTGAAGTCAGGAACTATTATTGTCCGTATTTAGGTGGTTTTGCTCCTTTCTTCTACATCCACCAACTTGATTAAATAATGATTTGGCTCACAAGAGACTTGAGCTTGGTGGCTCCAAGTTCATTCCCAGTCAAGATTGTAAATGTAAAGAGAAGCGCAGAGATAAGAAAAGGCTCCACTAAGTCAGAACCAGACAGGGTTATGGGAGGGGGCAGCAGCCTTGAGGAGAGGCAGCAAGTCACCAGCCAGAGAAAGAGTCAGAAGACCTGAGTGACAACTACAGGTCGCCTTCCCAGTATGTTGCATAGCCCCAGGCAAATTCTAGTCTGTTGAGGGGGACGAGGGGGCTGTAGAAGCCATCCCTTAAGGAAAAAAGCTTTGAATCCTCTCGGACTGATTGAGGAAAATCCAGGGCTTGCTAGAAGATCCCAGTAGTTTCACAAGATAGTCAAGGAAGACATTCTCTGGTGGTGGTTGTTAGGTCGTCAATGAGAGCCAGGTGAAAAGTATTAGAGTCACATTTCTGTTTCAGCATTTCAATGAAGAAACACCAGGGGCTTAGTCTCCCAACACCTGTGATCTCAATGGGTATTTTAATTGGTACTGCTAGTGGGCAGGAAATAGACAGCTTTTTACCAGGAGCAGAAAGTGTCAGCATGGCCTAACAATAAAGAACTTCAGAAAAGTTATGATACTATGATTTATAAGAAATATGTGCGGGTTTTTTTTTTGCGGTAAGTGGGCCTCTCACTGCTGTGGCCTCTCCCGTTGCGGATCACAGGCTCTGGACGCGCAGGCTCAGCGGCCATGGCCCACGGGCCCAGCCTCTCCGCGGCATGTAGGATCTTCCCGGACCGGGGCACGAACCTGTGTCCCCTGCATCGGCAGGTGGACTCTCAACCACTGCGCCACCAGGAAAGCCCCGAAATATGTGTATTTGATCTTCGTCCATGGCTCTTGGCTCACAGCTCCCAAAACCCCTGGAATTTCCTGAGTGATAAGACCAATGGGAGCATCTTTTATTATAATATTTGGTTTTGACCTCAGTTTCTGAAAATGCTCCAGAGCCATAGAGGTGAAATGGGTGTCTTGTTATTTATAATAAGCTCTTTTCCACCACATCTGGGTTTATGTTACTTTTGAAAATGCCCTGAGGATGGGGACTGGTTGCCAGGAGAACCAACCATGAATAGAGGGTTGGAACTTTCAGTCCCACCCCCTGATTTCCGGGGAGGGGAGGGGCTGGAGGTTAAATCAATCACGTCTAGGTGATGACGCCTCCGTAAAAACCCTGAAGAGGTGGGAGCTCGGAGAGCTTCAAGCAGAGTGGTGTGCCTGGAGAGGACGTGGAAGCTCTGTACCCTTTCCCCATGTGCATCTCTTCCGTCTGGCTGTTCCTAAGTCACATCTTTTTACAACAAACCAGTGATCCAGTAAGTAAAATGTTTTCCTGAGTCTTATGAGCCACTCTAGCAAATTAACTGAATCCAAGGAAGGGGTTGTGGGAACCTCGGATTTATAGCCAGTGGGTTAAGAAGTACAGGTAACAACCTGGTTTTGCGGTTGGCATCTGAAGCAGAAGAGGCAGGGGTGGACAGTCTTGTGAGATTGAGCCCTTAACCTGTGGAATCTGATGCCATCTCTGGGTAGATAGCATCAGCATTGAGTTGAATTGTAGGACACCCAGCTGGTGTCAGAGAATTGCTTACTGGTGTGTGGGAAGCCCTCCTCCACACACACATTGGAATTGGTGATTAAAACCCCTTTAAGGTGATTGTCTGAATGTCTTCTTACATTTTTTAAATGTACCACTGTAAGTCACAGTTACTAAACTTCTACTGCATTCAGAGTTATGCATTAGGGTTCACAATGTTTAATGTCAGATATTGGTTCAGAATTATAACGAAATTCCTCTTCTAAATCAATCTCAGGTATATAGGCTATCAGCATTTTCTTTTCTGAAAAACTGTTCTGTGTCAAGCACTAAAATAGTTTTTATTTTTAACATATTGTTTCATGAAATCATTGTAAAAGTGCCATGTGGTGGTCATGTGCCCCATTTTCAAAAGAAGAAACTGAAACTCAGAAGTTAATTTGCCCAAACCCCACAGCCTAGTAAATTGAAGAGAAGGAATTTGTAGCCAGATCTCTCTAATTTCCACAAATCATACTCATTCCTCCACAAATGCTACCTGTCATAGAACAAAAGAGACAAAAGCCTTTGTGTTGAAGAAAAATCTATGTTCTCATTTGGAAAAATATTTTGGGGTCATTTCTCACTTTGCCTGCATTTACTTATATCTTGATTAATAAGTAAAAAAAAAATCTTTTCCCTATCATTAAAATACTGCAGTTTGACCACATAATGAATTAGGTGCTTCATTTATAACCCATGTCAATCCCCATGACGTACTTACTATAACTGTTTAGAAGGTGAATTCTGAAGTTAACCTTAGAATTAGTTTCTTAGAAAATACTTGCTCACAAAGACAGTCTCTCACCAGCTTTTTCCTATTCATTTCAATTTGGTAGATGAGACCCTAAAATACACTTAGGAAAGAACACAGCTTTCCTTTCATAGTTGGCATTCTGATACACTGAGAAAAGGAAAGGGGAAAGCAGATATCTGAAGCAGCTGAGGCATTACAAAATATATAAAAAGAAATGTATCATTCACCTGTTGACAGACACTTAGGTTGCTTCCATGTCATAGTCAATATTTTATAATAACTTTGGGGTTATAGTCATTATAGTTTATAAAAATATAGAATTACTACATTGTATATCTGAAACTAATATTATAAGTCAACTACACTTCAGTAAAAAAAGAAATGTACCATGTTTATTAAGAGCATTTCTAAATGTTTGACTCATCTTCTATGTGTGAGTACAAAATTTTTTTTTCTATCTAAAATTACTTGACTTGTCTTCCTAAGTGTAATCCTGTAGCCGAAATTCGGCCTCTGTACCCAGTACCAAATCGAATCTCGAATCCTGGGTGAAGTAGAAAATGATAGCTTTAAACTTTGCCAGGTAAAGGGGGCTACAGCAGGTTAACGCCCTCAAAACTCTGTGTCTAGACCTGCAGGGGAGGAGTAGTGACGAGTTTTATCATAATGGTTCAAAGAGGAGGGCGTGATCCACTAATGGACAGTCTTCTAATTGGTTGGTGGTGAGGTAATTGGGAGTCAGCATCAGGAACCTTCTGGTCTGGGGTTTACGTGTACCTGGGCACCATACAGTTAACTTCTCTCACCTGGTGGGGATTTCAGTATCTGCAAAACAACTCAAAGATATTGTTATGTGTATCCCTTGAGAGGGAATCAGGACCCTGACCCAAGGCTGCACTATTGGGGTTTTTTTGTTGTTGTTGTTAAACTGCTCCTCGCATCCCCTCCCTTCCCTGATTAGCAACTGTTTGAACCTGCCCTTTGGAACTCAGGGAAGGTCATAGGGCTGAACGAAGCCTATTTTCTGCTAACAAGAAAATGGGGAACACAGAAAGATTTTGTGCCCAGGAGCCCCACAGCGTCCTGCTTGGTTTCAATCCCAGTTTATACATTTGTTTTCTCTTATGAAAGAAGTCTATTTTTCATTATTTTAAAGTGACCTATGGCTGATATATACAATATATAGCTATATATTATTATACATGTGTAGGTATATATATGTATATATCATCTTTGTCTTCTATACAAATATTACTGAATAATATAGTCTTTTGATAAATATTAAGGTAACTTATTATTATAATGGTTTCTGTACATATATGAATATGGTTTACAAATAATGATAATTATTTTGAGAGGAAGAGAAGCAATCCCTGACATCGGGAGTTTGCCTGGTACTATTAGGCAGGCCTTGGGGTTCTTCCATGAAATATACATAATTTCACAGAACATCAACATCAGACGAGGCCACACTGTGACCATCCTGTATCCAGACTAAAATAAGACCACTCTGTAATCATGTCTAAGCACAGACAAATCATGAACAATGGCCAAGCCACAAATGACCAAATATGTCCCTGTTTTGACTAATAAGTGTGTTGTTGCATTATTACCAGTTACGACTTTATCCTTGGTCTAGTCTCCCATACCTCTAGAAGAGATTTATTAAGACTTTAATAATTTACTGACACGCAGTCACAGAGTTATCTCCACTTCCTGACAGCAGCCTCTCCAGAGATAAGCATTGCTTCCTTAAACCCTCCAAAATCACTTAACACCAGCCGAACTGTAGTTAAGTCCTTCCCAATATCTTGTTACCAAGACACCCCACAAATCTCTGTTGGCTTCATTGCGCAGCAAGCCTTCTCTTGATGCAAGGAGTAATAAGCCCACATTGTTTAACAGCAGATGAATTCCTGGTGGTCTTTGTCTGGAGGACATTGATAGATAGTCTCTCATATCAAGCTTTTTTTCTTACCTTTTCATATCTTGTTACATTGACCAAATTCTAAAATTACATAGAATAATAATGACAGCAAAGGGACTAAAATGTTTTACCATGGAATTAATACTTGCTTTTCTTTTAATGTGGGTTCCTTTATCAACTAAGAATAGTTCTGTACTTTAAAAAGAAAGTTTATTTTGAAATTGACACAAAATTTTAATAGTTTTTGTTTATTATTAACTTTTTATTTTTTAAATATGTAATGGAACATGATTTTGATAGATTTTCCTCCCATGAATTTCTAGGATAAATCCTTTTTGGCTATGGTAGATTATATTAATGAATTCCAGCTTTAATAAATTATGTAATTTACTTTATCATGTAATAAACACTCTTTAAGTACTTACAGTATACCAAGTTCTGTCTTAAGTCATAGAGACATTGCAACTTTTTTTTTTTTTTTTTTTTTTGCGATACGCAGGCCTCTCACTGTAGTGGCCTCTCCCGTTGCGGAGCACAGGCTCCGGACGCGCAGGCTCAGCGGCCATGGCTCACAGGCCCAGCCGCTCCATGGCATGTGGGATCTTCCCAGACCGGGGCACGAACCCGCGTCCCCTGCATCGGCAGGCGGACTCTCAACCACTGCGCCACCAGGGAAGCCCGAGACATTGCAATTAAAAAAAAATCACAGGGAGACTTCCCTGGTGGCGCAGTGATTAAGAATCCGCCTGCCAATGCAGGGGACATGGGTGCAAGCCCTGGTCCAGTATGATCCCTCATGCTGCAGAGCAACTAAGCCCATGCGCCACAACTACTGAGCCTGCACTCTAGAGCCCAGGAGCCACAACTACTGAAGCCCACGTGCCTAAAGCCCGTGCTCTGCAACAAGAGAAGCCACTACAATGAGAAGCCCATGTATTGCAAGGAAGAGTAGCCCCCACTTGCCAGAACTAGAGAAAGCCCGCCCGCAGCAACAAAGACCCAAAGCAGCCAAAATGTAAATAAATTAATTAATTAATTTAAAAAAATCACAGGAAGGGAGGTGACTGTGTTTATAAAAGTGTAGCATGAGAGAGCCTTATAAATTTTCCGTACCTTGACTATGGTGGCGGTCACGAATCTCCACATGATAAAATTACATGGAATGACACACACACACACACACACACACACACACATGAGCACATGTAAAACTGATGAACTCTGAATCGGGTTGGCAGATTCTATTGATGGCAGTTTTCTGGTTGTGATATTGTACTATGGTTATTCAAGATGTTGTCATTGGGGGAAACTAAGTGAAATGTACACAGGATCCCTCTGCACCATTTCTTACAACAGCATGTGACTCTACTATTATTTTAAAATTAAAAAGGTGTGAAAATTATATAATCCCTGACATGTAGAATACAATCTGGTAATAGAAATAGATTATAAAGAAATAAACACACAAAAAAGCCATGTAATAACTACTATAATGTAGTTAGAGAAAAGTATCGGGTCCCATCGGTGCATAAAATATTGGAATCTAGTCTGTACTTAAGGGTCAAGAAGGACCTCCCTGAGGATGTAACATTTAAAATGAAGTTTAGGGACTTCCTCGGTGGTCCAGTGGGTAAGACCCCGTGCTCCCAGTGCAGGGCGTCTGGGTTCACTCTCTAGCCAAAGAAGTAGATCCCTTAGTGCATGCCACAACTAAGAAGTCCACATGCTAGGGCTTCCCTGGTGGCGCAGTGGTTGAGAATCCGCCTGCTGATGCAGGGGACATGGGTTCGTGCCCCGGTCTGGGAAGGTCCCACATGCTGCGAAGCGGCTGGGCCCGTGAGCCATGGCCGCTGGGCCTGTGCGTCTGGAGCCTGTGCTCCGCAATGGGAGAGGCCACAGCAGTGAGATGCCCGCATACCGCAAAAAAAAAAAAAAAAAAAAAAGTCCACATGCCACCGCAACTAAGAGGCCCATATGCCTCAAGGAGGATCCCGCGTGCAGCAACTAAGACCTGGTGCAGCCAAAATAAATAAATAAATCTTTTGACAATAAATAAAATGAAATTGGCCATATAGAAAGGAAAGGAGAAAGATTTTCACCTTGGGCCTCCCTGGTGGCGCAGTGGTTGAGAGTCCGCCTGCCGATGCAGGGGATACGGGTTCGTGCCCCGATCTGGGAGGATCCCATATGCCGCGGAGCAGCTGGGCCCGTGAGCCATGGCCGCTGGGCCTGCGCGTCCGGAGCCTGTGCTCCGCAACGGGAGAGGCCACGACAGTGAGAGGCCCGCATACCGCAAAAAAAAAAAAAAAAAAAAAAAAAAGATTTTCACCTTTGAGGGAGTGGGGTCTCAGCAGAGAATAGTGATCATGAGGAAGGTTGACAAAGGTAATGCTGAAGGAATAGTTTGGGGACAGGTCATTATAATCATGGATTATAATAACTGTATTATGTTAATAATGGAAAGCCATGAAAATGCTTTAAGCAAAGCAATAATAAACTTACATTTTTTAACTATTAATTTTGACTTTTAAGTAGAGAACAGCTTGGTTGGAAAGGATCCTCATAAATATGTAGAAAAAAGGAGGCTGTAGGAGTCCAGGTTAGTGATGGGGGTCCTTGGAATTTGGTGGGGGCATTGGAGATGGGAATATGTAAATGGATTCAAGAGATACTGGACAGATTTAGTAATGATTTGAATGTGAGATGTTGACATCATAGATTTTACCCAGATTTTGGCATGGGCAGTGGAGTGGATGGAGAAGCCATAATCCCAGGTGGGTTGGATGAGAGGAAGTACCGATCTGAAGTGGGGTAGGGAATGGTTTGGTTCAATTTTAAAACTAAGATGAGATGCCAGCAAGACTTCCAAGTGGAGATTTCAAGAAGGCAAGTAGATCTCTCCAGCTGGAACACAGAAAAAGGGGTACGTGCCAGGGATAAATGCTTTTTAAGTCTTTGGCATATAGATGATATTTAAAGTCAAGGTTGATAGTTATGGGCAGTAAGAGAGAGTGAAAAGACAAACAAGTGGCCCAGAGGAAATTCCTGATGAATTTGAACATTTAAAAGTCAAGGAGACTGGGGCTTCCCTGGTGGCGCAGTGGTTGGGAGTCCGCCTGCCGATGCAGGGGACGCGGGTTCGTGCCCCGGTCCGGGAGGATCCCACATGCCGCAGAGCGGCTGGGCCCGTGAGCTATGGCCGCTGAGCCTGCGTGTCCGGAGCCTGTGCTCCGCCAACGGGAGAGGCCACAACAGTGAGAGGCCCGCATACCACAAAAAAAAAAAAAAAAAAAAAAAGTCAAGGAGACTTAGAAGGTGCAGTCAGAGAGAAAGTGAAAATCCAAGAGTGATGTTGGGGAAGCAGAGGGAAGGGAGTATTTCCAGAAAGAAATAGTAAACCCTGTTTCAAATGATCTGCCGAGAAATCAAGTCAGATGAGGCATGGACATGGCTGTTGGATTTAGCAACATGAGGATCATTTGTAACTGGGGTGGAGAAGGGGAGAAGGAATGCCAAGAGCGAGGGCTTGCAAATTTGACTGGAGGAAATAAAGGAGCTGAAGCCAGATGACAGTGATTTTTTCTGCAAAAGTATAGACATTGGGAAAGATTTGAGGAGGATGAGGAAGGTGTAAGACAGTTGTTGCAAGAGAATGACAGTGGGTTGACTAGAAAAACATTTCAAGTGCTGGGGTACATTTTTTTAAAGTTTAAATAAGTGGAAATGATCCAGATTGTCCCTTGGATAAGAAGACTCAGTATTGCAAAGATGTTAAGCCTCGTCATCTCTATCATTATTTTTGATGTAATCATAATTGTTACTAAAATTACAATCATACATCACACTTACAGAGGGCTTACTATGTGTCAGGCACTGGCTTAAATGTTCATCAAACCCTAATCAAAGTCACAAGTTCAAGGAAACTTGCAAAATGACTAAAGTTTATCTGAAAAATAAACATGCAAGAATAGCAAAGAAAATTCTGGGAAAGAAAGTAAAGAGTGCAGATTAACCAACTGTAATTGTGGTTTGTAACAATAGAGAGCTCAATGGAAAGAACTCAGAAACAAACGCAAGTTTATACAGAGTAACTTTGATAAAGCTGGGTTTTCCAATCAGTGGGGAAAAAATAGATTTACAATTAAGAGTCTGGGACACCTAGGTAGCCATTCGGGAAATCATAAGGCTAGATTTCTGCATAATTCCTTAACCCCAAAGTAGATGGATCAAAGATGTGAACAGAAAAAAATTAAACTATAAAAGAGCTAAATATAACCTTTTAAAATATAGGATAATATTCATCATTGACCTGGCAAAAATACACACTCTTGCACACACAAACAATGCCAAAAGGTAAATGTTAAACTGGGGAAAACATTGTCAACTTTTTAGGACAAAAGATTGAGCTTTCACAGATCAATTAAAAATATGACAAGCCCATTTTTAATAAAAGGGGCAAGGGGCAGACAGTTCAGAGTCAAAGAAATACACATGGTTCATAAACCATGTGAAAAGATGCTCAAGTTTTGTCACAAATTTAAAAACACAAAAATTTAAACAACAAACTGATAGGACTTTTTACTTATTAGATGAATTCAATTAACATTCTTTTTGAGCACCTACTAGATACCAGGTGTTTTTAGTATTTTTTAGAAGTATATTTTACATATTTTTGTGAGCATATTTTCCATAATCTACCTATTTTTAATAATATCAGTAGTTTGAATGGAAACATGCCCTTAAAGAGCTTGATAATACTTGAAAGGTGATTTTCTTACGTAAGTCAGACTTTCAGCAATCTTGTTTATAAGCTTAATTTGATTAACACATTCTTTTTCACAGAATGCACAGTCTTCAAAAGCAATCTTTTTTTTTTTTTTTTTTTTTTTTGTGGTATGCAAGCCTCTCACTGTTGTGGCCTCTACCGTTGCAGGGCACAGGCTCGGGACACGCAGGCTCAGCAGCCACAGCCCAGGGGCCCAGCCGCTCTGCGGCATGTGGGATCTTCCCAGACCAGGGCACGAACCCGTGTCCCCTGCATCGGCAGGCAGACTCTCAACCACTGCGCCACCAGGGAAGCCCAATCTATTTTTTTTAATGCTCACAAAATTAATTATATTTTATGGAATTGACAGTATTTCTGAGCATTCAAACTTAACATTGGAATGTTGAAATCAAACCAAAGCAGAATCATAACTACTGACTCATCTATCAGTAGAAGGTGAGAGGAGCAGTTGATGAGGCTAGTATTTCTTCTTTTCTTCATCTCTTCATTCTTTCATTTAACAAACATTTCTTGAATCTCTACTCTGTGCCAGCTATAGAACTAACTACTGGGGATACTATAATGGACAAGAGAGAGAATCCTTACCTGTGGATTTTACCATCTAACTAGGGGAACAGGGAGTAAACCTGCAATGATAATACTTTGTTGTTAAGAACTTGGATTTGTTTCAAGTAACTGACATCTCTCCTTGCCTCCATTCTTTCAATCCAGGAACAGGGTAGCGCTACCCAGGGTGACATGTTACTTCTGTGACTATACTAGATACCCATTTGGGGGTGATTGAGGCACCATATTTAAAGTATCATTCTAAATATTGTGTGACAACTAAATGCAGCTAAGTCATGGACTTCCTCTGAATTAATAAGACTAAGCTTTTTGGCAACATGGAAGATATATTCCAGATCTAAATGAATCATTAGAGATGAGCAAATCATTTGTAATTCAGAAGATAAAGATGTATGTATAAAAGCATCATAAATATCAGAATAACCCCCAAATGTGTCCATTTGTCTTTGTCAAAAAATATTGGAAAGAACCAGAAGAAATAGTCAAATGTAATTCCAGATAGTTTATGCTTTTGAAAACCCACTAAGCTGATATATACTGTGTTAGGAGGAAAAAAACTCAGTATAAAGAATTAATTATTAGAATTAAAGAATTAAAATAGTTTCACAAGATACTTTATAGAGTTCCTAAGTTATATTAGATTGAATCATTTGAAATAGCCAACATTTAATTTTTTTTAACCTACAAAATTGGCAATTTCCCATGGTTCACCCTAATAGCATGGCATTATTTCAATTCCTAAGAAGAAATCTTTGAGTAATGAGTAATTTATAAAGCTCTCACTGTGAGCCACACGCTGTTCTAAGCCTTTTCTGACATCAATCCAAGTTCTTTACCTGGGGCCCATAGACTCCCACAAAAAAGTCCAGGCAGAATTGAGGAGGATCTTTGAACTTGGATGAAAAAATTTACCTATTTGTTTCCACTAATCTTTAACGGAACTTGGCATTTCTTTCAACTGTAGATGCAAGCAGCAAACTTTGGTGTTGTTAGCAGTATCTTTGTTTTTATCACCAGTAGAAATCACAGATATTTTCATATTACATTACAGTTGTTACAGCTATCTCAAAATAATACTTATACTTATCACAAACTTGAAATTTCCTGTTAATATTACACCTACTTTTAGATATTATTTAATGTGTTTATTACTAATCACCAATTTGTTTTTAAAAATATTGGAAAACTCTAAGATGATTTGTTTGCTTCATAGTATCATATCTTTTATGTATTTAAAGTATATTGTGCTGAAAAGAGTTTCCAAGGGCTTCCCCAGACTGTCAAATGGGTCCATGACACAAAAAGTTAAGAATCCCTAGTACTGCTTGATTGTTGTAGCCACTCTGCATAGCAGGTGGTATTGCCATCCCCAGTGTACAGAGGGGAAAGTTTGGGTCACTTGCTGAAGGTACACAGCTAATAGCACAACCAGGTTTCACAGTGAGTCCGGCTTCAAAGCCCAGGCTCTTAACTAGGACCTACACCTCCTCTGGAAATTTCCAGGTGACCAACGGAGATCATAATAGTCAAGATGCTGATGATCATCAAATAATGTTTGTGTGAACCTGAAAATATTTCCCTTGTGCTACAGCAAGGACTATACAACAACCAACTTGAAAAGTGTTGTCCAAGGCAATCATAGGTTTACAATATGAACAAGAAAATGTTAACTAAATAATGAGTGTGGGCCCTGGGCAACTGCAGTGCTGTGAGGGGGTAAAGGTCTGAGAGACCCAGGGAAGGATGTGTCACAGAGGGACAACACCTAGCACACAGAGGTGTGACAAGGTTGTAGCAAGTGAAATTTATTTTTTACTCAGAAGGTGACCCCTGCCTTCTTCTCCTGCTTCTGTGTTTATTTCTCTTTCTCTCTTCTGTCTCCATTCAGTTTCTTGTTTAGGTTTCTATCCCACTTCTCCATATACTCCAATATTCAGCTTGAAATAGAGGGAAATCAGCCAAGTTATAGCAGATGAAATTCAGGCTTATACATTTATCCATTCATTTGGTACTTGTTTTTTGATAGAGGTATAATTGACATATATTAGTTTCAGGTGTACATGATTTGATATTTGCATATATTGCAAAATTATCACCATAGTAAGTCTAGTTAACATCCATTACTGTACAGAGTTATGAAATTTTTTTTGTTATGAGGACTTTTAAGATCTACTCTCTTAGCAACTTTCAAATATGCAATGCAGTAATATTAACTATAGTCGCCGTGCTGTACCTTACATCACCATGACTTATTTATTTTAGAACTGGAAGTTGATACCTTTTGACCCCCTTCACCCATTTTGCACCCCCAACCTCCTGTGCTGGCAACCATCAATCTGTTCTCTGTATCTGTGAGTTAAATTTTTGGGTTTTTTAGATTCTATGTATAAAAATATGAGATAATACAGTATTTGTCTTTCTCTACCTGACTTATTTCACTTGCATATGCCCTCAAAATCCATCCATGTTGTTGCAAATGGCAAGATTTCCTTCCTTTCTGTGGCTGAATAATATTCCACTGTGTGTGTGTATGTGTGTGTGTACATACCACATTTTCTTTGTCTATTCATTATTGATGGACATGTGAGTTGTTTCCATGTCTTGGCTGTAATGTGAATGTTGCTGTAATGAACATGGGGATGCAGATATCTTTTTGAGATAGTGATTTCATTTCCTTCAGATATATACCCAGAAGTGGAATTGCTGGATCATATGGTAGTTCTATCGTTATGTTGCGGGGGGAGTTGTGATACTGTGTTCCATAGTGTCTGCAGCAATTTAGATTCCCACCAGCAGTGTACAAGCATTCTCTTTTCTCTGCATCCTCATCAACATTTGCTATTTCCTGTCTTTTTGATAACATCTCCTCTAACAGGTGGAAGTGATATCACATTGTGGTTTTGATTTGCCTTTCACTGGTAATTAATGACGTTGAGCACATTTTCGTGTACCTCTTGGCCATCTGTGTATCTTCTTTGGAAAAAATAATATTTATTCAGATCCTCTTGCACATTTTTAAATCAGATTGTTTGTTTTTACATATGAAGGGAAGAGACAATAGATTCAAAGTAAGACAGAGATTCCCCACCTAACCCAAAAAGCAATAGGGATTCCACACATATCTCTTTCATACTTAATACATTCAACCATTATTAAGTCATGAGCCAGGTCCTAAGGATTCCCAAGTGCCTTTCAGTTTTACCAGGATAAACAGACATTGACAAATACCACCTTCCCAAATTCCACTGTCTTTATTTGCATAATAATAAGTGTAGATATGATAGCCATCTTCACTTTCCTTAAAGAACAGTGAGGATCCCCAGGGAACCTTGGCACTACAGGAACATCGCTGCTGAGAAATGGCCCTCTAGGCTAGCGTGTTGGTGAGCACCCGCTGTGGCTGTTCCTTTTCTTGATTTGTTGGTATCAGGCTCCCAAAAGTGTGGTGGTTTGTAGACCATGGTTCTGCATGCAGATGACCAGCATTAAAATTCCCACCTCCACATTCTGAGAGAGATGACCTTGAACAAATTAGTTAACCTCTTTGTGCCTTGGTTTTTTCATCTGTAAATGACATTGATAATATTCCTCTCTTCAAAAAGATGTTGTGGGGATAAACAGATGTTTGCAAGTAGTTGTCATATAGCTTAATAAATGTGTTAGCCATTTTCATCATGACTGATTGTAATACCACTAATTTCTCTGTGCATTTGCTTTTCCTCTTCAATCCCCATGACACAAATGAATTCCACTTCAATGAGGAAAGGGTTCAGAGATTGATGAAGCTTATATTTCTCCTGTCAATTGTAATAGGTTTGTTGTGGCAGAAGAAATTATGAAACAAGTATCCCCAGCGATTTGGTTAGACAGAAACAAAGGGCCTAGAAAGGCTGACGCTCTCAGCAATAGAAACGTGCTTCCAGAGTCACCTAAGGTGGTATGAAACTTTGGTTTCTGAGGCATTATAAGTTTTCACTATCATTGCTAACATAAAGCTACGGAAATTTGAGCTTTACTCTCATGCTGTTCTTGAAGCTTTTGCTCCAGGATCAGTGAATAGTTGAAACCATATGATAATTATGAACTTCTGATAATTGAGGCCCCTTTCATGGACTCAAGACGGAGAGGTTAGAAAACCAGGTCGTTGTAATGAGCACTTACTATGTATCAGGCGCTATGCAGTTTTTCACACATTATCTCATTGGTCATCAGGATGGCTCTATGAAACAGGAACTGTGGCCCTACTTTAATAGATGAGAAAATGGAATTTAACACAATTGAGTAATTTGTCAAAAGTAAACACAGTCAGAAAGGGGCAGCAGCGTTGGAATTTGAATGCTGGTCAGTGGTCATTGCAGAGCCCACATTCCACCCCATTTGCGGCTGGTTACCTGGTGTGTTAAATGTGCTAATCTCGTAGGAGCTGTAGCATATTAGCTTCACCGTGAAAAGTTCTGCCCCTAGATCTCAAAGATGTTTATGCAGTTGACCCTTGAACAACAAGGGTTTGAACTTCAGGAGTCCACTTATACTCATTTTTAAAAATAAATGCGGCCCTACAGTACTATATTATCCTTGTAGGTTGAATCTGCTGCCGCAGAACTGCAGATACTGAGGAACTGTGTATGTGTCTAGCCAACTATAAGTTACACGTGATTTTTGACTGCACGGATGGTTGGCACCACTAATCCCCACCAATTCCGTGTTAATCCCCCCCCAACTCCCGTGTTGTTCAAGAGTCAGCTGTTTTCATTGTTAGTGAATTTCACAAACCTACATGATGTTAAAATCATTATTAATTTTAACTTCATTATTAATACCATAATCTTTGCTAAAACTGCCAATGGCCACATAACACAATGCTATGACAAGCGTTAAGCAAAAATTAGAAAGTGAGTGATTTAACTAAAAAGAACATGCTGACTCTTAGAGTTCTTTGGATAAGAATAAAATGGTTCCGGTAGACTCAGAACTTGCATTTGTCAAAGTCCACAGCAGGGAAGGTGTTATCTTTTTCTGCTGAACTCCAGGTTCACCAGACAAGGCATATTGCAGAAAAAGAAAGTCAAGAGGTTATCTCCCACAAACATTAAGAGACTCTCAATAGGCAGGGAATGGTGTTTTGGATGAAATTCTCAAAGATCTTATCATTGGGCTAATGGTTTTAAAAGTGAACTTTTTCCTTCTATTTGGCATTCATGAATCATACCATAAATGACTGCCCCGGGCTCTAGTTAGCTGGGTATTAACCATTTCATAGCTGTGTCTATCTTTACCCAAGAATCACCTCTTCTCAGAAACTATTTTTTTTAGTAGATTTACTTATTTATTTATTTATTTATTTATTTATTTATTTATTTATGGCTGCATTGGGTTTTCGTTGCTGCTCGTGGGCTTCCTCTAGTTGCGGCGAGTGGGGGCTACTCTTCTTTGTGGTGCGCTTGCTTCTCATTGCGGTGGCTTTTACTGTTGCGGAGCACGGGCTCTAGGCTCATGGGCTTCAGTAGTTGTGGCTCTCAGACTCAGTAGTTGCGGCTTGGGGGCTCTAGAGTGCAGGCGCAGTAGTTGTGGCGCACGGGCTTAGTTGCTCCGCGGCATGTGGGATCCTCCCGGACCAGGGCTCAAACCCGAGTCCCCTGCATTGGCAGGTGGGTTCTTAACCAGTGTGCCACCAGGGAAGCCCAGAAACTAATTTTCCATATTTTTTACTCCCTGCTGACTTTTAAAATAAAATTCAGCTGAGCTACGAAAAGTGCCTTTGGCTCATTCAATAAAGCTAATCCCATAAATTCAAGCAGAGATGAAAATGCATGGTCTACAGTATTTATCTTCATTGCTGATACATAGTGTTTTCTGATCTAAATTTTATACCTGAAGATACTTTGCTTCTAAGAAAACGGCTTCTGCAGTGACATTCATTTTTCATCCAATCAATAGCCTGTTGTTTTCTGGCAAAGCCAGAGAGAGTTTGCCTGTTGGGTGGTAGGGATGTAACATCAGTGAGGGTGCTCGCAGGCAGCTCCCATAGTGACCATCATGCTGGCAAATAGCCCTCAAGGTAAGCTTGACCAGTGAATGAAGTTGCCGCAGAATGGTTCAGCTGTGAAGTTGAAAAGCCTGGCGCCTTTCTTTTGGAAGATGAGTGTGAGCAGATATAGTAAATCACCATTTTAATTAAAAAGTAACCAAATATGCAAAATAAAAGTCTTCCCAACATAGATACTGTCTTCCCAATATAGATACCCAAAGAAAGGCCAACTTGCTCACCTCTTTGGGGTCAGCTTGCCTTTGTAAAACTTAGGACTGGAACAGCACATCTCTATGAGGCCCCAGGGGCTGGTGTTGATTCTTCCAGGGCTAATCTAATCCTAGAGCAATTTGGAGACTTTACAAGTAGATAAAATGGGAAAAGGAAATTGCTAAAGGTTTGAGAGAAGTTAGAATTTAATTCCATCTCTCTAGACCTTCTTGTAGGGGCCTGTTCACTCTTTGCCCTTCAACTGGGATTTGGAATAGCACAAGAATCATTTTCTACATAAGGAGCTGGGGAGAAAGGCTACATTAACAAATGAGTATCATGGAGCAGACCTGGCACCCACAAAAGCCAATCTTATATATAATTTCCCTTAAGTAATATTTACCAGTGCCTTTTATCTACTGGACTCTGTGCATAGAAATACGGTTTATCAAATCATGGGTTTTAGAAAAGAAAACACACCCAATTTTGTCTAATAAAAGGCAAAAATAACAGGATTTCTTTGATGTGTATAATCACCCTATCTTCATTCCACTTTTAACATTATTTTTTGACAAAGTGCAGATCAGAGAACACAAACAAAAACCACATCATTCCTCAAGGGAACTTTGAAGCAAGAAGAGATCATAGTCTCTAACTCTGTCATGTGATGATCAACATAGACCAGCTCTTCAACCATTATTTCAAAGTCTTCACACAGTTTTGAAATCCTAAAGGATTACATTCATCCTTGGCCCAAGCATACCATTCACATTGGTTTGAGTGGGAAGTCTTCTCACAGGCAAAGGGCAGTTTGTAGCTCCAATTCTGCAGAAAAAGCATGATTCACATTGACATTTATCTTAGGACCTGGTTTCCCATGAGCTAACTTATCTATCATGTACCTTGACAAGTTTGCTGTCTCTACCATTCTGACCATGTAGTGCTTTGTCTAAAACTCTGCAATAAGGGCTTTCGTTCACATAAGCTTTTTTTTTTTTTTTTTTTAAGCCTTAATTCAATATCAGGTAAATCCAGATGGAACATTGTTAGAAAATGACTGAGCAGAGACTGGGAAAGTTTGTGGAGTACCCATTGCAGGAAAATAACTTCTGCCCTCACATGTATCAGGAAACTGGAGGCACAATTCACTTCCTCATGGCCAAGGGCTGTGGGGCAGGGGTTCACTTATACTAATGCTTCCCTAAATTCTCCATTCAAGAGCATTCCACCAATTGACTAAAATTGCTGCTATGGGGAAAGGAGTAAATGGTGTAGCGGAGGGGTTGTTTTGAAAAGATTTTCCTAGCTCATAATAATAAGGTGGAGGAAAGAAAAGAGGCACAGATCCCAGCAAATATGGTGACTCATCTGCTGTAAGGATATCTAAGTTAGGAAGTACAGCTTGCGATGTGAGTTTACGTCTGCTTCCAGAAGATTGGGAGGAAGGTTCGGCAAGGAAGAGAAGAGGGCAGACTTCCTAGGTAAGGAAGCACTGATGGCGCCTCCCAAGGAGGAGGGGTCAGAGTGAAGCCAAGACTAGCAGTTTGTAGAGAGTGGTAACAGCAGTGCCCAGTTCATATGAACCGTCTACAGTTCATGTGAACTTTCATGATATTGTTTGAACACCCAGAACAAGATGAAGTATGAATTAGGAGTTATTTGTTCCCATCTTATTGGTGTAAATCCCAGGGCAGGAAGAATTAGTAACTGGCTCATAGAGGCATGGCTGGATCTCAAACCCATCTCTTTTGATTCCACATCCTATGCTTTTTCCACGGGACCACAGTTGCTGCAGTAACCTATTTTGTGATCTGTTCTGGGGTAGAGCATTGACATGTAGACAGTTCAAGTGGAATTGTGAATCTAGCATCTAAGACAAGTCAAGGAGAGGAAGTAGGCATTAGATGAGATTTCCAGTCTTGTAATGGCGTGAATATGATACTCTTATTCTAGCCGTCTTAGAGGTGAACTAGTGGAGGACAAGCTACTCACAGCCCTAATACCATGTATCTGCCTGACCCAGTTCCAAAGGAGAACACTGGAGGGGTGGATATGGAGCTAGCAGGAATCAAAATATGTAGGCAGGGTGTGTGTGTGTGTGTGTGTGTGTCTGTGTCTGTCTGTCTGTCTGTCTGTCTGTGAGTGAGAGAAAGAGAGCTCTCAGGAATGGATCATTCTTATATTCACATTATACCTCATGACTAAGAAAACTGTTCTCTGAATGCAGCTGTCCGACTTTTACTAAATCTTTGTCTCCTTTCCTTTCACAACTTTTCTCGTAATCTTCGCAAAGACCGAAAGTATAGCGGTGAGTACTGACTGACCACATGCTGCTTGCCTCTGTACTTCAGTGCATTCATCTTGTGTTTGGGGGAAATGCTCAAATGCCCAGATAGATTAGCTGAGGTTGCACCCAGCAGCAGGCTGTCGGGAAAGGGTAATGATTGTGGCACTGCAGCCCTCGTCAGCTGACTTGTAAAATGTCCTGACAGCACACTATTGCATGTTGTAAAACCCTTGGACATGTACTTGGGGAAAGCTTTTTCACCCACAATAACACTCTACATGCCCAAAAGTTCTTTCCAGCCCAGTCAGTGGCATCAGTGGTAGAGTGAATTTGCTTCTCAGGAAAACTTGAAGTCAGTGCCAGTAAAATCAAGTGCACGTTGAAGAACCACATTTTTTAAATAGATAGTGTGCATACCAGTAACACTGCTCACTGTTTTCAAAATTGCCTCGTCTAGGGCTCCCCAGAAGTGATTTTTCTAGCAAAAGGGAGAAGCTTGGACTGTCCTTTAGGCTGATATCTAGAGGAATGGTCTGCATGTGATGCCTCCATCTCCCTCCTTTACATTTCTGGTTTAAGTGGGCTCACTCGTATTTTTCACCTCCTCTCTTCCACTCCACTGAAAGGCATCTCAGAGATCAGCGAGACTCTTCCCTTGCTGAGTACAGCATCCTTTTCTTAGTTTGCTTTATAGACTTTCTTCTTTCCTTGGCATTGCAGACTCTACATTCTAAAACTCTTCTCCAATCTTCTCAGTGTGCTTTTCTGACTTCTCTTCATTCTCCAAGCTCATAATTCAATAATTCTTTACCTTCAAGTTCATGGACCCTCAAGAATCTGATGGAGTTATGGACTCTTTTCCCAGAAGAGTGCACTTATTCAAAAACATAGAAAAAATTGACTGTAATGAGAAACCACCCACACTGAATGGATAATAATAACAATGCTGGCAACACCAAGTGCTGACAAGAATGCAGAGCAGAAGAAGGCTCATTCACTGCCAAGGAGAATGCAAAATGTGACAGCCACTTTGGAAAACAGTTTGGCAGTTTCTTATAAAATTAAATATACACCTACCATACCACCCAGCAATCTCATTCTTTAAGATTTACCCCTCAAAAATGAAAACTATGTTTCCACAAAAGCCTGTATGCAAATGTTTATGGGACCTTTATTCATAATCAACAAAAACTGGAAGCAACCTAGTTGTACATCAACTGGTGAATGGATAAACAAACTGTGGTATCTCCATACAAGGGAACACTGCTCACCAATAAAGAGGGATGAACTACTGATACTCGAAACAACTTGGATGAATCTCAAGTACGTTATGCTTGGTAAAGGAAACCAAACTCAAAATGTTATGTGTTATTATGAGTCCATCCATAGGACATTATGCAAAAGCAAAAATATAGGATTAGAAAACTGACTAATTGTTGCCCAGGGGCTGGGGTGTGGGGAGACATTAACTACTCAAGGGCATAAAGGAATTTTTGGAGAGAAATGGGAATGCTCTAGATCTCGATTCTGGTGATGGTTACACAACTTTATCTAGCCATCAAAACTCATGGAACTGGGGCCTCCCTGGTGGCGCAGTGGTTAAGAGTCCGCCTGCCGATGCAGGGGATACGGGTTCGTGCCCCGGTCTGGGAGGATCCCACATGCCGCGGAGCGGCTGGGCCCGTGAGCCATGGCCGCTGGGCCTGCGCATCCAGAGCCTGTGCTCCGCAACGGGAGAGGCCACAACAGTGAGAGGCCCGCATACCGCAAAAAGAAAAAAAAAAAAAAACTCATGGAACTGTATACTTTAAAGGGTGAATTTTACTAGATAAATTTATACTTCAAAAACCTGACTAAAAAAAAAATTATTTTGGCTCTGCATTTCAGGAGCGTTCAGGGATGCCAGGGTAAATTGACAACCATGAAACACTCTGCTTCTTTCCTTCCTTTCCTCTCACTCTGTGTTTTCTTCCTGGGCTCTTACCCTCTCTGTGGCTTCAAGCACAATCTCCACACTGATGACTGCAAATTTTATATCTCCTGAGCTCCAATTCAAAATACTTACTGGTAATTCAAAATACTTACTGGTAATTCAAAATTACCGTGTTGTGAACCTGCTGAAGAGTTTCTTTCCAGAACTGCACCTTCTCCTATGTTTCCTACCTGCTTTGTCTAACTTCCCTGCTCTCAGGACACTTTTATTGGATTCATCTCTAACTCTTTTCTATGCTCATATCTCATCAGACACTAAATCCTGTTGATTCTCCTTGTTAATTATCTCTCAAACAACTTTATCTCTTTCCTTATAGTTCCCAAGCTACCTTCCAAATCCATGCTGTTGTCGTCTCTTCATTAAATCCATGTAATAGCTCCCTTTACAACTAAATCCTTATCTCTTCAACCCACACCTCATCAACATGGCACAAAGTTTGGGTAACATGTTTCCTTTGCTCAAAAACCTGCAAAATTTCTCACATCCTACAGGAGAAAGTATGCTCTTCTTAGCCCAGTGTTTAAGATTCTGAGTGATGGAATTAAAACACCTTTTTAAGTCACATCTCCTACCACAACTTCCCCTACACATATCCTCTAGAAACATTATCAGTATATTTGCAAGGGCCTATAGAGATCATACTGTTTACATTCTCCTTGCTTGTGTGAGGTCTCTTCCTAGAATATCCTTCCTCTAAAATTGTTCAGCTAGTGACAAGAGCTCTCTTCTTTGAGATGTGGTCCAAATATCACAATCTCTAATGAGCCCATCACCAATCATTCCTCTCAGAATTATTTTCTTCCTTGGCATGCCTTTGGCCTGCAAGTGTGCATGTACGTGTGTGTGTATGTGTCCTAATAGATTTAGTTACCATATTGAAATTATTTATGTAATTGCTGGACCTTACTAGAAAGTCACTTCAGGATAGGAACTGTATCTTACTCATTTTTGTGTACCCCACAGATGACGAGTGTGTCTTCCAAAATAGATACTCAATACATATTTCCTGAACTAAGTTTAATTTAGACCATCTTCTAAAGTTAAAAAAAAAAAAGAAATTCCACCCAATTAAAAAAAAAGTTTAAAGTCCATTTATCCTTTAAACAAGACATGTATACTGTATCTACTATGTACTCTATTCCAAGTTGTGATTCAAAGAATATAGAAAAGTCCTTGTCCCCAAATACCTCCCCTGTTAGCCTTAAATTCTACTCTATGTCATCAGAGCAACAGTAGCTGACACAGCAGAAGAAAGGCCTCTGGTGCACATGCTTCCTGGGACTGCCCTTCTTTAATAGCAAAAGTAAGGTTATTAGACATTTTGGATTTAAATCACTTTTAGGCTTTTGTACAGTAGTCAGTTTGTTAAAATAAATTTGTCTGAGATTCAATACTAATGGTTTCTCTGTTCAAGTAAGGATGAGAGATTATTAGTTCCCAACCATGAGTACTCTAAATGTTAAATAGAAAAATATAAAAATCAAATAAAAACCTCATCAGTATTTCAGACCTGTGGTCAATCAGTAGGAATCCATTGATGATTTTCCATGAAACTAACATTGTCCAGGACAGTCTAGGGGGCATGGGCATTGAGATATGTTCTTTATTCCCAAGGAGTTTAGAGCCCAGAGCCAAGAGAAGGGGGCAAAATTAGCATGTGAAGTGATCAGAAACTAGCATCCGGGTGGTGCCAGATGATACACAGCAACCACATCTAGAAAAGGGAGGGACCTCCATGCTCTCCTGGAGCAAGGTCCACAGGTCTTGTTTGAGAAAAGACGTTCAATGAAACAGTCAGGGTGTTAGTTTCCTAGGGCTCTATAACAAATTACCTAAACTGGCTTATGACAACAGCAACTTTTTGGATCACAGTTCTGGAAACAAGAACTCTAAGATCCAGGTGTCTGCTGGGCTGTTCTCTAACCAGAGGCCCTAGAGGTGATTTTGTTCTATGTGTCTTCCAGCTTCTGGTGGCCCCAGGCTTTCTTTGGCTTTGGCTACATCATCCCAAGCCATCGTCCCACTGTCTCCTCTTCTCTGTGTATCTGTCTTATAAGGATACTTTGATTGCATGTAGGGACTTAGGATCCACCTAGATAATCCAGCATGGGCTCCTTCTCTCAAGATCCTAAACTTAATCACATCTTTTGCCGTATATATAAGGTATTATTTACTCTTTTGCCAAATAAAGTAATATTCATTCTTTTGCCATATAAAGTAATATTCACACGTTCCAGAGATTAGGACACAGACATACTATTTGGGAGTGAGGGCTGCCAGTAAAGCCACTACAGGTAGCTGCATAATTTGCAGGGCCTAGAGCAAAATGAAAATGGCAGACCCCATATGCAAAAACCAGGAAAACCGTGCCATTCAAGGTATTAAACAGCTTTTCATTTTCTTTGGTGATCTCTCTCCCTCTCTTGACTTGTCATAGTTTTTTATTTGCTATTTAATGTCATTCTAAGAAAAGAAAATTTAAATTATTTGCATGAATTCTATTATTCATCTTTATTCTGTGCAATGACAGTTTAAAATGCAAATATAATAACATTTAACTTATATGCAGAATCACCAAAATTACACAATTTGTATTTCATAACTAATACATGCTTATATATTTAATTCTTACCAGAACACCAAATATACTGCACTAAACTAAATCCACTGTTTTTATTACATTTCTTGACATACACACACACTTTCTACCAACATTCATTCTCTCTGCCGCACTGATGATTCAGGACAGACTGAAAGGAAAATGCACTCTGGATTGTCCTATTTTCCCCTTTCCTTCTATGTCATCATTTTCAGCCTAAGTGGTTGGCTAATACAGGGAAGTAATATGAGTAAGAAAGGATATGATAAGGCTATTTGGTAATTTGTATTTTTTAGAATGTCATTGCCTTATGTCTCAGTTGAAGCAAATTCAGGTTTAAATTGAGCATGGACTCTCCAGGCTGTTAGCGTCCCCACTTACTCATAAACATAGCACACTTACCATGTACTCACTTTGAGTATCACTGAATTCCCACCCAGTGTTGATTCACCAGAATTCTGTACTCATGGGGCATCATGAATGCTGTATGTGAATGGAGGCCAAGGAGCAGCAGACATGCAGATTGCACCTATCTCTGCTCAAGTTCATGCTCCATTGTCCTGTTGGACTTCACTTCCAAAACACAAGTTCAAAGATAAAATTAGGATTAAGAGTTTCAGATGACAACTTCGGAGAGCAAACCAAGAGCCTCTCTGAGCATGGATCTCTTCGCAGCTACACAGGGTGCACAAGACAGCCCTGCCATGAGGGACCCTGTGGTATAGCTTTTCAAAGTGCAGTCCATTTGTGAATTGCAATCCATTGGTTGGTAAATCAGTTTAGATGTGAGTGGGTCGAAACCAGTTTTAATACACACACACACAACTTTAAACAGAAGTGATTTATATATAATGAGGATAAACATTAATTTGTAAATTAAATACGGGTATATGTATATCTATTGAAATCACCGTTAGAAGGGCCAGTTCATGGGCTCTGGAGTCAGAACATAGGGACTTCAATCCCATTTCCACCTATTTCTCTCAGTGACCTTAAAGGGCATCACTTTAAATTTTTTGAGCCCAGATTTCTTTACTTGCATGAGGTTCAGATGGGGTAAGTGAAAGTGCTAGATAAACGTGAATTATTAATGAAGTTAAGCCTAAACTGATGCTTTAATTATTTCATACAAATGACTGAATAAAATTAACACTTGAAGATTCTCAATCTTATCATCAAAGATGGAATAAATTTTTAAAAGTGTTACTAGAGCATTATTTCCTGCTTTGCTAAAGTACTCTGAGAGTTATAAAGTATTTCTTTTAGAGTAAATGCATTTGTTTACCATGAGCAGCTGGTTAGTGAACAAGCCTTCCAAAGGTAGATTTTAGCTTAATATTTATTTATGATAAAAAACACCACTCACAAGTGTCTTCATATCCACACGATTCATAGTGTTTTATTGGGAGAATGGATGGGCATAGTATTAGGAAATCAGCTTCCCCCTCTTAGAACATATGCCTTTATATGGGGTTCCCTCAAATGATTAGTGAAGTACTTTGTAATTTATAGAGTCAAAAGCTAATTAACATCCAAGTTTACATATTATTCAGTGTGAAGTTGATGGATCTAGCTACTTTCATTAAATTGCTATAGGATCATTTCCTAAATGCTCTGTGTTTGAAAAAATGGAATGAACCATTTGAAAATTAAAAAAAGAAATACGGAACCATTAGTAACCTTCCCACAGCCTAGAATTGAAATAGTGAAATTGTTGCTACAGGATTTATAGGACATTCTTTGGAAAACTTTAATCATTGTGGCTACGATCTTCCCCATAATTCTTAACACTGAAAATGGTGTAACTAGGCCATGCCATTTTGAGAAGTCACCTCCGTTTGGAGAAGGAATACCACTGATTGTGGTTTTATCTTATTCACATTAAGTAAGGTATTTGGTTCTGGTTAAGTAAAGGAAGAAGCTTATTTGAGAGACATATTTTGGGCTCTTTATACTCTTCTTAAAATGATTGCTTTTTAAAAAAATGATTGCTTTTTAAAAGATGTTTTTAATATAACAAAGCATCTAGGTTTGAAGCCAATAATAGTGTCATAAATCTAAAGTGTTTATCAAACTTGAGTACTTTTGCTCTTAAAAAACTCTATGGGCTTTCCTTTTTATAGTCACTTCATTTTGGATTATTTTCACAAAAGAACACAGACCTAATAGCTACCTCATTCATAGGACAAAGACAACGAAGACATAATTTCACTGATCACCAGAGGGTTTGTGGTTTTAGCTACAGACCATCTGACAAAAGGAAACCCCGATATCCGGGTGGGATGAGAACTGAAATATGGGTGGATCTCAAGTGAATCGTTCCATTATGCTCCCCCAAATGTATGGACTCAGGAAACATATTTCGAACATCCCCGCAGCAGGTTGCAGATTTTATGAGCGAAGAGAAAGTGAGATTCTTAAAAACACAAAGGAACTCAGACATATTTTTGGCGGCCAGAATGATACTTCAGACGAAAGCTTAGAGGCAGCAAGAGAGCAGGCAACGGGGTTCCCAGAGAGCCAGAAGCTGTGGTAAAAATGCATCTTGTGTGGATTTTACTCCAGACATCAATGTACTCACTGAACCTTTGGGGAGGTGAGAGAAAAAATACAAATTAATAATTTCCAGATTCAAGGCTTCAGGGCACACGCTGGTCCACTGGCAATTAGTCAGTCTTCCTTTTCTCTTCCTGTTCTGTGTCTGTGCTAAATTGTGTTTGTAAGATTTGTTTAAAGCAGCTGTTGTTCTTTCCCATTATTCTTTCGAGATTGGCTCCTTCTCTGTGGTGGGAAATGGAGCATTCCTTCTGAATTTGGGCTGAATTGGGGGATAACAATTTGCGGAGTGTTGGGTTGAATTTGGAGTCAACACGATAGAAAACAAAAACAAACACCGTGTCTAATGATTCTTAGTAAGTACACAGAACAAGAATCTGCCCAGAAGAGCTCTCAAACAATTTTTTCATAATCAAAAACAAAAGCAATACAGTCATGAGGGTTCCTAGGAATTCAACATGCCATATGGCTCTGATAGGTCAATCTGGTAATGAAAATTGCTTTTCAGTTATTCGCATTTTTATTATTTTAGCTAACAGCACTTTCATCAGAAAATATTTTATGGTACTTATTTTTACCATGGTCAAGAGTAAGCAACTGACCACAAATCTTGGTATTGGTGTGTTAAAAGGAAGAGATCTGTGTTGTCCTGTCATTGTCCAAAATGTTAAGAGAGAAAATCAAAATCCACAAACAGACTCAGAAATCCCAACAGCTATTTTCTATTGGGCTAGCATCATGTTCTTAAATGAATTTAAATGTCTTTAGACAGAGTATATATTCCCCAGTTTGCCAAAGGCCTACTACTCCCTATTATTTTTTTATTTCACACGTTCTGTTACCCTCTTGGCCAATAAATGCATTTGAGTTTTTTTTTTAATTTTTATTGAACTATAGTTGATTTATACTCTTGTGTTAGTTTCTGCTGTACAGCAAAGTGATTCAGTTATACATATACATATATCCACTCTTTTTTAGATTCTTTTCCCATATAGGTCATTACAAAGTATTGAGTAGAGTTCTCTGTGCTATACAGTAGGTCCTTATTTGTTATCTATTTTATATATAGTAGTGTGTATATGTCAATCCCAATCTCCCAATTTATCCCCCCACCTTTCCCCTCTGGCAACAATAAGTTTGTTTTTTACATCTGTGACTCTATTTCTGTTTTGTAAATAAGTTCATTTGTACCATTTTTTTAGATTCCACATCTAAGTGATATCATATGATATTTGTCTTTCCCTGTCTTACTTCACTCAGTATGACAATCTCTAGGTCCATCCATGTTGCTGCAAATGGCATTATTTTGTTCTTTTTATGGCTGAGTAATATTCCATTGTATATATGTACCACATCTTCTTTATCCATTCCTTTGTCAAAGGACACTTCGGTTGCTTTGCATCTGAGTTTAATACCCCTACCCAGACCATCATAAGACTTAATAATATGAATGTAATTACTATAAAATGGTGAGGATACTGATGGGTCCATTGATTAAAGACTACTGTAGTAACATAGGCAGAACATTTATGCAATGAGACTGATGAAGGGGAGATTTTTAGAATAGGAGAATAATCACAGATAATTACAAGTGAAAATGACACCTTCATAAATATGAAGCAGAAAATTATTCTAGAAGCCTAGGAGCTGGATCTGAGATAAGATATGAATAAAGTTACACACCAGAGATGTGTAGGAATATCTTTTAAAAATCTTTCTTGTTGGGCATGCACCTAACAGGATGCCATATACACAATTAGCGTTCGATAATGTGCTTATTAAATAAACATTTTAAAATATGGTTTTAAAAAATTGTAGATCGGATATTTTGTTTTCCAAATATAAAAAAATTTCTTATGACTAATTTAGGATAAAAAGTGATGGATGTTTTCAGTTTGTATACTTCTGATTATTACAGGCCATTCAAATGCACTTGCTCTATGCTCAGAAGGAAGTTTCTGAAATTTTTTAATTTGCAATATCAACTCATCTGCATCTTAATTGAAAATTATAAACAAGGATAGAAAAGAAGTATCAGTGTAATAATGAGAAGAGTAATTAACACTTTACTGGCACCTCCAAAGAGGTTCCATTTCCACGCTGGGAGAGCAAGAGCATTTAGACTGGTTCCTGTTACAAAGGGGGGGCGACGGGGGCGGGGGGCTTACTAGTATTAGGGATTTTTCAGAAAGCCCTAAATCCATTTTTATTTTCCTTCAAATTTTGTTTTTTGAAATTTCAAGTTTTCCAAAACATTTTCCCCTTAACTTAAGCCTTTGTTTTTCAAAGGAAATTTTAAAAACATGTTTTTTTCTAACTAAAGTTCAAACTTGTACTGTATAAGTAAAACAGATTTTTATTTGAAATTCATTCTTGTTTGCTTCTAGAACTACGAGGGAAACAAATTCAAAGGGCTGAGCTAATGCATTTTCAGAGTTGACTACAGCATAAGCTAAAACATTTCAAATTCTCTTCTCACTTCAGATTTTAAATTATTTTATTTCTTTTTTTTGTTATTATTTATATAAAGATATGAGTTTAAAAACATACCAATAAGTAACAATCTAGGACAGATATAATGAAAATGTTGTTCAAGGTCACCTTAGGAAGGTGTAAGTTGGCAAAATCTGTTGGCAGAATTTCTGTTGAAGGTTTAAGTTGGCAAAATCTCTGCTGGAGTCTAGGGTTTCTCGCTGGAGAAGGAGCAGAAGTAGTCCCACGCCCCGCAATATTAGAAACCTCTGCTGAGATGCAAACACAGGGCCAAGCAAGCCCTGCACTTCTGGGAGAAGAAATACACATCCTCCGACTTCTGTTTGTTTCCCGTTATTTTACTATGTACCATGGCTGTGATGAAAATAAGGCATAGTCATGGATCATGATAGAACTGCTCTGAGGAAATTTTCTTCTCAAACTGAGAGCCTTTTAAAGTTGTTTAATAACTTCTCCTGTCCCTGCCTCACCCTCAAAGTCAACACACACACAACGTTTTTGATCCATCCATTTACTAACTCGTCTGACATTTGCTGGGCATCAGAAGTGTGCCAGATCCATCCTAGGCACTGAAAACACTATGATAGATGAGACATCCTCTAGCCTCCAAAAAGTTACAACCTTATAAGGGAGGTGGACACACAAAGAGTTATCACAAGGAGATGAATCACAGCCATATTAGAACATAAAAGTTAGCCCATCACTGAGTAGGCTTATCTCAGATACACAGGCTTCTTAGCACTATTTCAAAAGCACATTGGTCAGCGGTGGATTTGAGGCTAATCAAGGTGTCCCATGAGTTTGCCAATGTGCAGATACCAAGACAGCTCTGCCTGTGGGCTCTGCTGCTCCATTGGCAGAGACACTCACTCCTGAGCATTGCTTGGCGAGCTCTGCTCATGTGCCCTGCCCAGCATAAAAGAACCACCCAATGCAGTTTCTTTGCTCCCACAGGCAGAGGAAGATAAACTGAATCGCCTCAAGGACAAAATGCAGAACAGAAATTTGTATTTGGCTTTCCAGCCTACCATTTCTTCTTCTTCTCATTCTATCAGAATCAGATCCCCTGGTCCCTTCAGTTCATACCTTTTCCCCAACCCTCTCCTTATACAAATCAGGAAGGAATCCACCTTTGCCCACGATAGTTAATTGGTTACCACCTGTAGTGCACAGTTTTCGTTTTGGGCTGCCCAGCAGCTGAAGGCTTTCCTGTGTTGGGAGGACATCAAATTTTATGAATCTTGGGGGAGGAGAGGGGAAGGAGAAGGAGGCAGATGCTCTCTCCCCATACCCCAATGTCAAGGAGCTGGCATGAGACAGTGACTGTGAGGCAGGGTCAGCTTCAGGGGCCACCAGAGCCAGCAGAAGTGGCATCAAGTATCTAGTGGCTGAGGTGCTACAGGTGGTACCTCACCACCTGATCGCCATGGTGTGAGTTAATTCTCGCACTGTTATCAGTTGAATTGGGTCCCCCCAAAACTGTTGAAGCCTAACCCCCGAACCTGTGAATGGGACGTTATTTGTAAATAGAGTCTTTGTAGATGATCAAGTTCAGATAAGGTCATTAGGATGAGCCCGAGTTCAATATGATTGTGTCTTTATAAAAGGAGGAGATTTGGACACAGAGACATGTGCACACAGAAGGAACATTATGGGAGCATGAAGGCAGAGATTGGGGTAGTGCATCTACAACCTGAGGAACTCCAAAGATTGGCAGCAAACTACCAGAAGCTAGGAGAGAGTCATGGAAAAGATTTTTACTCACAGCCCTCAGAAGGAACCAACCCTGCTGACACCTTGATCTCAGACTTCTAGCCTCAAGAACTTTGAGATAATAAGGTTTTTTTTTGTTTGTCTGTTTGTCTAGACCCCAAGTTTATGGTATTTTGTTGAGGCGGCCTTAGCAAACTAATGCATGCACTTTTACCCAACCTGGTTTGCCAGCCTTTCTGATAGTTTACTGAGCTACTCAGTGTATTTAATCAATTCCTTTCCTTAACTAGACTTGGTTTCTTGTTAGTACCATGAGACCCTGATTGCTATCTTTGAGTATCCATTCTTTCCTTCTTCCTTCCCAACGGCTCCAATTCCCATTTTAGAATTCATGTGGTTCTAGGGGAACAGGCATTACCCCCAGGATCCAGGGTTGAACATATGACCTCTTAGCCAATCAACAAGCGGTTGGTTCCTGGGGGGGCAAGTCCTGAAGATGATCCACTCACAGTGAAGTGCCAGACATTTTCTAGAATGCTGAGGCAAAGATGTTCTCTTCCCTGCTGTATGTAAATAAAGATGTTTGTAGCCTAGCAACTCTGGCAAACTTGCCTCAGAGACAAGCCAACCTCAGAAGGAAAGAAAGAAGGGAAGAAAAAACCCCATTCCTTGATGATATCATTGAGCCACTGGACCAGGCCACACCTGAAGTTAGCACTCCCTATGGCTTTCTCATCACGTGAGCCAAACAATTTCCCTTATTGTTTAAGCCAGTTGGAGATTGACTTTTCTCCTATCTCCAGCCAAAAGTATCTGAACTGACCCACCCCATTTATACTTAAAACGTTATTCACAGAATTTTGATAAGCCTTTAGGTTATGTGCTGTTTAAACTATTGTGTCTAATTTTATAGTGAAGGCCCTTTAAAAATAATGTTGATCCATTGTAAGCAGTTGGATGGCATTTTAAGTGAGCTGAGGGTTTTCACGTAACTGCTGATATGATGGTATTAACCCTGAAGGAAATAATAATAGTAATGACGACAATGACAGTGGTAGTGGTGGTGGTGACGGCTGTTTGGTCTCAAGTGCATATGGGGAATTTGAGGAAAACTTCTGTAAAGCAGAAACGCTGGATCTGGGACTTGAACAGTACATTGGAGTTTGCCGGGCACTTCTCGTTCTTGAGGACAATAGGAGAGTCTAAGACCTAGATCAGACTCCTACCTTCCTTTCCTGTGTTTATACCTGCCTGTTCCTGAGTCATGCAACACAGGTACAAATGGTCCTGTAATCATAGCCCTGCCCATTAACTGGAACAAAAGAAAGAAATTCAGAACTCCATCTGCCCTAAGGGGAATGGGGCTGGCACCAGTATCCCCTTCCCAGTGGGGTTTATGGTTACCTCTGGCTACCCTGTGTGCACTGAGTCACAATGCCCTCTCTCATCTCCTAGCACTGTCCCTTATTTTGTGTGGTTAGAGTTATATTCTGGTTTCTACTTGGCACTCCAGTCCTGTGTTGTGACTAAAGATCGCTGAACCTTCGGCCACTCAGGGGGCTCCTTCTCAGCACAGAAAGATTTTGAATCTGACTATATCACCTGCTAGAAAATAAGCACAGCTCCTACCCAGAGATTCCTGCAGTCTTGCCCTTCCTAATTACTAAATGTGAATTTCAGCCGTTGGTTCTAGCCTGGCAGAAGGTCTGAGTTTACCCCAAGGCCACTGCCATAGGATCTGCTGGCCACTCTTCTTAGGGGAAAGCCCCACAGCTGGCAGGCTCTTTCTCCCAGTACCTGCTCCCATAGCTGGGCTTTAGTCCCTTCTCCAGCTAGAACTCCAGCGAGTATAATAGCTGAAGGCATACGGATTATGACACTTCTTTCACCAACAAGACTCTCATAATTTTAGCCATTATTGTATCAGATCCTGGGCATCCAGCGTTCATTTTCTTGCATCCTTTCCATTTCCCTTTCTTTGTAACCACTAACTGGCGTCTCCTGTTTCAGAAGGATAATCAGGCAGCCCCTCCACCCCCTCTATCATTGCAAGGGCCCCAGTGTCTTTTGCTTGAAGTTCCTTAAAACCCAAATATTTACCACTAAATTAAAGGACAGGCATCCTTAGGTATTTGGAATCAGAGAACAAACCAAATAAAAAATGAGGCTTGAATCATTACCTAGGGGGGTGACAGCAGAGGGATTCGAAATAAGGGGAACCCCACCCAGATGTTATGGGGAAGATACTAAACTTATATAAGAATCACAATGTATAAAAATGACCATTGCAGTTAAACAGTACACAGTAGCAGGAAAGATCATCAGCAGAAATGCTTATTATAGACACTAGGAACCAAAAAGCTAAAAAAGAAAAAAAGACAGCTGTGCCATTTTCATGTAAATTACCTACATTTATGTAAATCACCTTACATTAAAGATATTACTAAATGTTTCTATATTCAACATAAACTTCATTGTTTACAGCAGTTTAGTGTGATTTATACCAGTTACAGTATGACCAAATACTTACAAATTTTAAAAATTAAAGGGATAAGTACTCTAGAAAGTTAGATTCCATTGATCAGGAATGATTCTGGTTGCTGCAGAGATAAGTGAGGACGGCTACATGGGGCTCAAAAGTGTTAAGTACACATGCGACAGTCATATAAGGCCGAATATGAGTACGTTTCTGAGAGTATGAAGTGCTGGAGGTGACATCTAGTTAAGTCGGAGAGGAGTTGGCTCTTGCGATTAGACAGAATTTAGACAACAGCATTAGACAAAAAGGAACAGCATCACATAAGTTGCACAGTAAGTGTGCAGATTTTTATGCTATTTTAGTTTGCCCTCCCTTTTTTCTCTGTCTGTCCGTTTGGGAATAGAAGAGAAAAATGTTAGTTAGAGAACATTGTCAGCACAAGATTCAGGAACTCTGCAGAGACTAATACTGACCATGTTTGGCCAACTTTCAATGTGTTCTTTTCCCGTATTAAACACACAGAATAACATAAATGTTTATCACTGACAGAGCCCCCTTTTCACTGGATTCGTTTTTACAAACAATGTCTTTTCTTCCCACGTATGGAAAACCAGAAAGTCCAAGCATTTCTTCATTGAAAGCATCTTTGTTGGGAAGTCATTCCAGCTTTATTACAAAACTGAGAGACATTTCCCAGCAAGATGGAATCTGTCCTGATCATTCCGAGCATTGTTACCTTAGCAGGATATCTCATTCTGTTTTTGCCATACCCATGTCTAGATCAGGGCTTGGATTCTAGGGTACACCACCAGGGAAATACGGGTCTTGCAGATTCTGGCTTTCCTTGTGCTGAATCAGAAAACCAAAATGTCACTTTTTGTAACTTGGGGGTTATTCTGTTCTCTCCTAACCAGAGGCACATACTGAAAAAGACTCTCTTCTTAACAACCATAAATGCAAAGACAATGGCTTGCCTAAATGATACTAAATGGAGAATACTGAGTCTATTATGGGCATCCTTTGATGTGGTATGATTTCCTGATGAATGATCACTAATGAAGAAACTGAAGAAGGAAAACTTATAATCCTGGGAAAGTTTATTGTTGAAAATCTATGTGGGTTAATGGATACTTCTGAACCCAGTGTTCGTGTTCTTATAGGTGGAGTGATTCTTGAAATTTTGTCTTTGCCTCTCTTTCTTAGACTTAGAAATAGAAATACACTTTGTTGTGCCTTGCTTCCTGTAGAGATCCTCGCCAAGTTTAATCAGTACTAAACTCATCCCAGATTCATTTAGTGGACAGGCTGTGATTGACCAAAAGCTTACTTTGAATTGCAAAACTTTCAACAAGCTGTGTATGAGAGTCAAGCTTAGAATGACATGATATTGAGGGAAACAAAATACTTCTTGGCATTTCATGATAAAGAGTTGGCCCAGTACAATTTTTGTGACCTTGTGTGACATTTTCACTCATCTCTGGCAGATTAACCTTGTCTTTTATGTGTGTAAAAATCGGGCTTTTATAAGATAAAGCAAAAACAAGATATTTCAACATTCATTAAGAAATGTTTTTTAAGGGCCAACTGTAGGGTAAGGCTTGGTGCTGTAGATAGGGTGTCGAAGAGATAGACATGGTCCCTCCCTTGTGGAGCTCACAGAGAAAGGGGGAACCAGGCAAATAAGTGAGCAGAAACAATCATGTGTGATAAGTTTTGTTCATTACCCTTAAAATAAATCAAGGAGCAATGTTAGTTACTAAGAAAGACAGAAGAATTTTAAATATTAATTCTCTTGGAAGAAAATCTTCACAAAGACTTTTTATTGTATTTGATAATTTATAATTTGTCTTTCTCTTAGTTTGATAGCAAGCAGCTAAGTTTTTATACTGTGGTCAGAATAGTAAAGAAAAAAGTCTAAACAATTCACGAATACTGGTTTGGATCTTCTAGAAGAAATTGTAGATGATCATTTGAAGGAGGCAATTTAAGTATGTCTGCTAGGAAACAGACATGGGAATAAACACAAATTTCGTTTCTTTCTATCAAAAAAAATTTGAATAAAACTAAGAGCAGAAGGGGAAATAAAGCATGCTTTAATCATATAGCAATTCTGAAATAACTTTTACAAGCAAGGTGAAATTTAAAAACTAGATCTCAGCTCATGTATTGAGTTTTGCTTTCTTCAGAACTGCTGGGGGCACTGGCCTGAGAGGTGTAAGACCCAGGCCTCATCTTCATCAGGACAAGTAGGCAGCCACAATACACCCTGCCAAGCTCAGGTGAAGATGCCCCGCAGTCAGTAAAGAATATTTGTTAAACAGTTTTTGAAAGGGCATGGCTGGCTCATGAGACTGCAGTGAATACAGGTTGGCAGAACAGAGGGTGTGTGCTGGAAGACAAATTGGAGAGACAGATAAGAGGGAGGAAAAGAAGCACTAGAAAATCAGGACAAAGAGTTCAGATTTTAACATGAAGTTAAACAGAAAGCTTTCCAGCATTGGGGAGGAGAGGGTGGGGTGACACTGTCAGATCTTTTTTTTTTTTTTAAATCTTTCTGGTTGCATATTGGAAAATTGATCACAGAGAGAAAAGTTTGGAATAGGCCTTTGCAGTAATTCAAGTAAGAAATGACTTAAGTCTTGAACTTTGATAATGGAAACAGAAACAGATGAGCTGTGTAACTGATCAGAAGTGAGGGATGAGAGGATGCTTCCAGATTAAGTTGGATGACGGTGGGGCATTTACCAAGACAGAAATTATGGGAAGAGAAGTAGCTTTGGATGGAAGACAAAGAGTTGGATTTTAAATGTTTGCGTGTAAGATGCCTGTGGGTGGAGAGTTCTGGAAGGCGGCTGGAAACATTGGCCTGGAGCTTCAGAGAAGAGACCTAGACTTGAGATAAAAGTTGTGAGAGGGAAATTACCCAGCAAGAGCATGTAAGGAAAAAAAAGGGTCAAGGACACGAGCCTGGTAAACACAGATATTTAAGGGCCGGGCAGACAAAGAGGAATTCTAATAGATGACCAAGAAGTAGAGAAAATAAAAAACAGGAAAGATTGGTGTCATGAGATCTTAGGGTGGAGAGAATTTTCAGGAAGGAAAACATGGTGTTAATTTCTGTAGAGAGTAAATGAGGTGAGTCCATTGGCAAGGACAGTTTCAGTGTAGGGTGGGATCAGAAGTCAGCTTGCAGGTAGGGTGAGGAGTTAATTAGAGGTGAGGAAGCATAAAGGAGAAGTGTAGACCTGTATGAGGCCTTTAGGAAAGGAAAGAGGTTAGTAAATGTACAGGCCTATGTGTTTACGTTTTGGACTAAAGTAGCTCCATCCCCACACAGACCCCAAAAGAAACACTGTCATCTGCTTTACTTTATTGATCTAGCTTAAGAGTGTTAGAACAATGGCATGTAAAATGTCAGTAACAGACATTCTAAAATTTTCAGTCCTTCCTTCCTTCTGTAATCCCAGAAGAGGTAACAAATTATCTTTAATGAGTAGGAAGAAATACAATAATGCAAAGGAATTAGGTATAAGTTCAAATTTTAGAAACAAGTAAAGCGTCAGATAACAGCAGTGATACCAGTTGTAATCTCCAATGCAAGTACTTCTGCTTACTTCATTTTGAGAAATTTTGTCTTTAAATACAGGCCTGACTTTTTTTTAAGAGCAATGAAAATCTTTTACAGTCATCTTCTGAAAGAAATACACAGAGGTTTAAAGTGACTCAGAAGAGTGGGTAAATAGTCACGTTTATATGAAGAAAGGTCCAAAATGCTCTTTAAAAAGAGTAGTTTTGGGCTTCCCTGGTGGCGCAGTGGTTGAGAGTCCGCCTGCCGATGCAGGGGACTAGGGTTCGTGCCCCGATCCCGGAGGATCCCACATGCCGCGGAGCGGCTGGGCCCGCGAGCCATGGCCGCGGAGCCTGTGTGTCCGGAGCCTGTGTTCCGCAACGGGAGAGGCCACAGCAGTGAGAGGCCCGCGTACAGCAAAAAAAAAAAAAAAAAAAAAAAAAAAAAAAAAAAAAAAAGAGTAGTTTTATGTTGACTATCTCCACAACGGAAGGAACTTTAGAATCCATTAACCCATTTTAAAGATGGGAAAACTGAGGCCCAGAGAGGTCAGATGACTTGTCTAATGATAGGACCAGGACAAAAATCTTTATCTCAACATCTATCCAACCACTACCACCACCAAAAGATTTCTTCTTCCTAAACCAATGCAAGTTGCTATTGGTTATCAAAGGAATATAATAATTCTGTCCATTTAACTCCCAAAGTTTTCTTGCCAATAACCAAAAGGGTTTACAAAGGGCCTTGAGCTCTAGGGAGATAAACCATTCATTGAAGGCATTTGTCTTCTACTAATTCTACACCTTTGTATTTACATTTCTGTCTTCATATTTTCTTTTATTTATTTATTTTTTTGCGGTACGCGGGCCTCTCACTGTTGTGGCCTCTCCCGTTGCGGAGCACAGGCTCCGGATGCGCAGGCTCAGCGGCCATGGCTCACGGGCCCAGCCGCCCCACGGCATGTGGGATCTTCCCGGACCTGGGCACGAACCCGTGTCCTCTGCATCGGCAGGCAGACTCTCAACCACTGCACCACCAGGGAAGCCCTTTTTTTTTTTCCCATCTTCATATTTTCTTGGTTGCTCTCTGTATTATTATTCTACATCTATCTTCTAGTTTCCAGTCATTCTCTTGCCTAATTTTACACACACAGATACACCCACTTGTGTTGTAGGAGCTTACTCCCCTTTTCATAAAGCTCTCCTTGCCTCTGCCAGTTGAGTGTTTGGGTTCTACCTGGTCACCATGTGGCGTGTGTGTTCATGCACACAGATGGCCTGAGCCTCTTCACTTAGGGATAGTCCGTGTCCCTAAGCCTTGTTCCCACAATTCGGACAAAGGCCAGCCTCAAAGGACCACTACTTATGTGTCCTCTGTGGGATTAGAAACAGGAGGTTGTACCACATGTTTTCTCTACTGGTTCTATTTCTGAGAGCGCATCGCACGTGGCATTAGAATTGGAGATACTTAAGAAAAAAAGGGAGAAAAAAAGAACACCCTTAAAGCTAATACTGCTGTTGACACAAAGCAGAGTTAGACCTTGGAAAATGTCCATCCCTTAATATCTCATATTGCTCTCATTTGTAGTGTAAAATGATGCAACTCACATTGTACTTTGTCCAGTAGTGCACTTAATCCCCATGAAAGAAAGAAATGAATCACTGCAGTGAGACTCTTGTCTTCCAAATGACTCTTTCTCAGATTAGAAATGAGTAATTACTATAGGGATAAATAATTATGAGTTTCTCAGAATAGATAAATTTCCTCAAGTCATGAGACAGCACTCACAGATTCCCCCATTCTAAATCCTGGAAACACTAAGCTTCTGACACCCCCTTTCTTGCGTTCAGGAACTGAGACATTTAAATGGGCATGTGTGGAAAAATCCACACTGGCTCACAGGATGTGAATACAGTTTCCTTCCTTCAAGTGGCATCTTAGTGGGAATTGTGTTTTGTACTGCAATGAAGAGGACAAGCCCCGGAGAAAGCCTCTAACTTTCAATAGCTGTATATAAATAGAGTGAGGGAGTGAACAATGACCTCTCTGCTTTCCCAGGCCAGCCATCAAGGGCATCAGACTCCAGAACCAATTGCATGAAAAATATCACTCATGTGTATTGCCATGGTGGTTTCCATCTTGAAAGCTGGTATTCACCATACAGTCAAGAGTGTACTGTAACAAAAAAAAAGAATGATTGTTATTCATCGTGATAAAGCAAATCCAAGGCAAATACCAACTTTTTGGAGAAAAGAGATACTCTAAAGCAATTCAGATGTCTTCAAGAGAAAAGTAATTTATCTTGCCTCTCTGTTATTATACAAGTTCAGTCTCTCTCTTCCAAGCTTCAGGTGTTTCTAGTCTCTAGAAAATGTCTTGAAAATTAGGCTAACGTGAGTAAACAAACCAGCTAACGTCAAGCAGATTGATTGCCCAAGCTCTGGTCATGATGTATGAGCCAGAATGAAGAACCTATCTATCAGTCATGCACTGTTCTCTTTAGTCCTGGCTTGATGAGTAAGAAGCTGAGTTACGGGTTCTTGGCTGAGATCAGCTGTCTCCAGGAACTTGGGCAACTATCTCCAACCCAGTGTGTGTACAGAAAGTAGAAGGGCCTTAGGTAGCTCAGAATTTAGCGAAACACAAGACTGTCCAACTAGAGGGCAGCAAAACTACAATTGAAAATGGACCAGAGACTCTCTTTCAAGTAAAAACATTAAAAAAAAAATTTTTGTAATTGTTTAAAGTGAATTCTATTTTTTAAAAAACATCTTTATTGGAGTATAATTGCTTTACAATGGTGTGTTACTTTCTGCCGTATAACAAAGTGAATCAGCTATACGTATACATATATCCCCATATCTCCTCCATCTTGTGTCTCCCTCCCACCCTCCCTATCCCACTCCTCTAGGTGGTCACATAGCACTGAGCTGATCTCCCTGTGCTATGCAACTGCTTCCCACTAGCTATCTATTTTATATTTGGTAGTGTATATATGTCCATGCCACTCTCTCACTGTGTCCCAGCTTACCCTTCCCCCTCCCCGTGTCCTCAAGTCCATTCTCTACGTCTGTGTCTTTATTCCTGTCCTGACCCTAGGTTCTTCAGAACCTTTTCTTTTTTCTTTTTTTTTAGATTCCATATATATGTGTTAGCATACGGTATTTGTTTTTCTCTTTCTGACTTACTTCACTCTGTATGACAGTCTCTACGTCCATCCACCTCACTACAAACAACTCAATTTCGTTTCTTTTTAAAAACATTAAAATTTAAAAATAAAATCAATGCCAGGCTGGACCAGAAATATTTTCTGGGCAGTGCTTTCCCACTATCATCGTGACCTCCAAAGATTCTAGATAAACCACAAGCATTCTGATTTCTCTCAGAAGGACATTATGGATCTGTCATTCATGAATTATAGCTAATTATTTTGGAAGTGATTTATATTCAGTCTAAACTATCTTTTGAGAATAACAAGTATCATATATATACACTATTCACTATGTTAAACAGTTCATTCCTGTTTGAGGTAAGTTTCTATCTTTTGAATTTTATAGGTTATTTTCCACATTCTAGTAAACCAGATTTTGTAAACAAATCTATGTTATTTTCTTCCATAGTTTAGATGATTTTATAGTTTTTATAGATCCCTTCTCAACCTCACTTTTTACTAAAGAGTATTTTTTATTTTGTTTTTCAGCAATTTTACTAGAAATATCAAGTAAATCTATAAATGTCAAAATCTCAGAAGTAGGGCACCGATTTTTGTTTGCTCACTTCTTGATAGGTAATCCTTGTGGTGAACATGGAGATAATAGTCTAGAAAGAGATAAAATATACATTTTATTGCCACATTGCTTCTGAGGATCATTCCCAAGGATCATGTCTTCCTTGACTCAAACATACAGGCCAGATTTATCAGTTTTACAAAAAGTTTCTCAAATTATCAGCCTCCCTCCATGCTAACCCCCTTTTTGTTGCAGGTAAAGATAATAGTTATTGAGTGATTGATTATACCACATCAGAGCATTTCCTCTTTACATACACAATCTGTTTTCATCCTCACAACACCTCTGAGAAGTAGGCATGACTATCTCCATCCTACAAATAAGCAACTGAGACTTAGAGAAAGGTTAAGAAACATGCAGAAGGTCACATAGCTGGTAAGTGAGTCTTAGCAAGACTAGGATTCAAACCCAGGACAGTCTGAGTGCCCAGCTGAATAGCTGAAATGTTTTCTAGCCCTGCCATTGGGAGGATTCTTATTCCTTTAGGTTGATCCTCAGTTTTTAGGATACAAGTATATCCTTATATTCATGGTGCCTTTACACCAGCTATGGATTTCAGTTATTTTAGGTAAAAACCATAACCACAGGAACATATCTACCACATCTGTCTCTGCAGCCTTTTCTCTATTTGGAATGAGATTACAGCACATTGGCTAACATCAATCCCATATGAGTTGATGTGAAAGGCAGCACTGTTATTAATTAAAAATGTGAGATGCTACCAGTTTTCAATTTGGATGGTTGAAATTATATATATATGGCTATTTCCCACTTGTAAATTAAGTCTTTCATCTTCACGAGGCATCCAAGATGAGAGAAATAAAATACCGTTGCTAAATATTTGGGGGATTATTTTGTAAGCCAGTGAAAACAGAATATTTCATTTGTTTCACCAACGGTGGGAAGGTTTTCTTTTTAATTTTCCTGTATAGGTCTCCTGGGAATGTGTACACATAACACAGAATCATATTCCTTTATTTTTTTTTCCAAAAACACTTTTATTTCCACATGGTGACATCCATCCCTCTTTTCCAAAATGCCCCCCAAAACCTCCCTAAATAGACTCAGTACAACTCAAAAACATAAGAGATGGCTTATTTTAACTTCTGTACTAAAGTCTAAAGCAAGACAACTTTTAAAATAATGCACATGTTATGTAGCTTCTTTTCTCCAAATTATAATATTTTTAAAGGTAAAACAAATTTCTCCACTTTTAGGGGATTTTGGCTGTGAGAGTGTGAACCCATCAGGACACCTGGACCAAAAGGTCAGTGCCTCGTCCCTCTCCATTGTTAGGGGGACTAGTGGGTACAATATGGCAGCTGGCTTCACAGAAGAGAGCCAGGGGCTAAATCAGACTTTTGAACTATTAAATATCCACTAAAACATCTATGCTTTCCAATATGCATGATATAAAGCAGTTTCCCATGAAAGTATTCATCTTGTCTGACTTGTTGTAGACAATCCTGGTGAAATAAGTTTAGGGAATATGGTACATTCACCTTCTTTCCTATTGACAGCACACACTGCTCTATTGAGGGATGCAGTAAACAGTTGAATTTTCTTTAATACAACAGTTTCTACCTTCTTTGACTCTGCAAACTCTTTATCCTGTGGCATCATGTGAAGCTAATACTTGGTGGAACATACTTCAGAAACTATTAATCATCAGAGTAAAGGGCTCAAGCTCTAACTCAGATGGGGTTCAGGCTAAAGTTTTGTCTCTTAAATTTTACAGTTGTCACTTGGACAAATAATAAGACCTCGTCCAGAACATATGGGATGGGAATAATCCTTGTTCTCTCTGTCTCACAGGGAGATGGGGAGAGGAAATCAAATAATGGGTGTGAAAGCATCTCTTCAATAGTAATCTTGCATGTCAAGTAGTAATTATTTTCATTATTTTTTTAAGAAAAAAGTAAGAGAAAAATTAGGTGAATTTTCGGTACAGCACAATGGATTCAGAAGTCAGTGCTTGAGCTGGCACCCCAGAGAGGGGTCCTCTGACATCAAATTTTACAATCCTGAGCTTAATCTCCCTGAGAATCTCAAGTGACCTTTAGTTGTGGTCTTTGTGTTTCTTTTAATGTGCCTGAGACAGAATGACCAAGTTTTTGTTTTTTTACCTAAGCACCTTTGTGAGCCAAGATTCAGAACCACCAGAAACACAGGAGGTAGCAATGTGACCTCTACTGATTAGCTAAAATAAGAAGAAAAAAATTTTTTCTAGGATTGCTGGTTAAAGCAAGTTGTATTCCCAACAGGACAGACAAGATAACTAGTTACTGGATAGAAACTTTGATGTCTAGGGAGTTACTGATATATATTATTTTGTGGCATGCAAACTAAAGTCTGTCTTTTCAATTATTTTGAAAAGCACTGTTAAATGCAGTTTTCCTTGAATTTGTAATGATAAGTTATCCATGTCCCAAGAAAAGGCATGAATAGTAAATAAACCCATAATGACAACTTGGTCCCTTCCCTGGATCTCCGTCATTGCCAATTATCATCCTCTATTCTTTGAGTTTGAAAAATATTTTTGCATGTTAATATTTAATAATACTATATACTGATATGATACGCTCTTAACTTTAAGTCTTGTAATGGTCCTTCTAATCAGATGCATGTAATTTTAACTTCACTTCTCACACCGAGATTCAGAAGAGGATTTCAGATATGTGCCTGAATCCTTAATGATAATCAACAAGATAAGTGAGCTGAAGTAAAACAACAATAAATAATATTTGTTGATGATATACCACATATCAAGCCCTGTACATATTTGGGAGGGGAGGGGTTGTTTTTTGGGGGGTTTTCTTCTTTTTTCTTTGTAAGAGAGGTACTATTTATAGGGAATGATAGAGAAATTTAGGAGTTTTAAAAAAATGAATTTAGGAGAAATTTAGGAGTTTAAAAAAAATGAATTTAATACCTTTTATAAGTTCAAGCTACTAAAGGATCGAGCTGGGGTTGGAACCCAGAATGGTTTGCCTCTAAGACTAGCCTTTTTTCAGTGACTAGTACTGCCTTTCCAAATAACCCGTGGCATAATCCTGCATCATGTCATAGCATGTTTTCCTTTTAAAATTATTTCCCACCAGCTTTGTTTACAAGAAAATAAAATAGCAGATGTTTCAGTACTCAGATTTGAACCTACCCCCGGGGAATATTTTGCCCAGACTAGTATCATCTAATTGGGTACTTATTCTTTTCTTGGCAAAATCCTGCTTACTTCGTGGACTAAAATAGCCATTCAAAGCATACCTTCCTTCTGCATACTCATGGCAAATCTTTTCTTTCTAAGCACATGAGTTCACACTATGACTTTTTTCTTTCTTTTTTTTTTTTTTTTTTGGTGTAAAAACTACCTTACAAACTATATGGATAAGGCTTTGCTTTCCTTGAGATTTCCAAAGCTTTATAATGTCACATGATATTTTCTTCTGACTTTTCAGTATGCAAAATCATGCTTAATGTTATTAATCTTTTTTTAACTTCTTTATTGGAGTGTAATTGCTTTACAATGGTGTGTTAGTTTCTGCTGTATAACAAAGTGAATCAGCTATACATACACATATATCCCCATATCTCCTCCCTCTTGCGTCTCCCTCCCACCCTCCCTACCCACCCCTCTAGGTGGTCACAAAGCACCAAGCTGATCTCCCTATGCTATGCAGCTGCTTCCCACTAGCTATCTATTTTACGTTTGGTAGTGTATATATGTCCATGCCACTCTCTCACTTCTTCCCAGCTTACCCTTCCCCCTCCCCATATCCTCAAGTCCATTCTATACATCAGTGTCTTTATTCCTGTCCTGCCCCTAGGTTCTTCAGAACCATTTTGTTTTTAATTCCATATATATGTGTTAGCATACAGTATTTGTTTTTCTCTTTCTGACTTACTTCACGCTGTATGGCAGACTCTAGGTCCATCCGCCTCACTACAAATAACTCAATTTCGTTTCTTTTTATGGCTGAGTAATGTTGCATTGTATATATGTGCCACATCTTCTTTATTCATTCATCTGTCGATGGACACTTAGGTTGCTTCCATGTCCTGGCTATTGTAAATAGGGCTGCAATGAACATTTTGGTACATGACTCTTTAGAATTATGGTTTTCTCAGGGTATATGCTCAGTACTAGGATTGCTGGGTCATATGGTAGTTCTATTTGTAGTTTTTTAAGGAACCTCCATACTGTTCTCCATAGTGGCTGTATCAATTTACATTCCCACCAACAGTGCAAGAGGGTTCCCTTTTCTCCACACCCTCTCCAGCATTTATTGTTTCTAGATTTTCTGATGATGGCCATTCTGACTGGTGTGAGGTGATACCTCATTGTAGTTTTGATTTGCATTTCTCTAATGATGAGTGATGTTGAGTATCCTTTCATGCATTTGTTGGCAATATGTATATCTTCTTGAGAGAAATGTCTATTTAGGTCTTCTGCCCATTTTTGGATTGGGTTCTTTGCTTTTTGATATTGACCTGCATGAGCTGCTTGTAAATTTTGGAGATTAATCGTTTGTCAGTTGCTTCATTTGCAAATATCTTCTCCCATTCTGAGGGTTGTCTTTTCATCTTGTTTATGGTTTCCTTTGCTGTGCAGAAGATTTTAAGTTTCATTAGGTCCCATTTGTTTATTTTTGTTTTTATTTCCATTTCTCTAGGAGGTGGGTCAAAAAGGATCTTGCTGTGATTTATGTCATGGAGTGTTCTGCCTATGTTTTCCTATAAGAGTTTGATAGTGTCTGGCCTTAATTTAGGTCTTTAATACATTTCGAGTTTATTTTTGTGTATGGTGTTAGGGAGTATTCTAATTTCATTCTTTTAAATGTAGCTGTCCAGTTTTCCCAGGACCACTTATTGAAGAGGCTGTCTTTTCTCCACTGTATATTCTTACCTCCTGTATCAAAGATAAGGTGACCATATGTGTGTGGGTTTATTTCTGGGCTTTCTATCCTGTTCCATTGGTCTATATTTCTGTTTTTGTTCCAGTACCATGCTGTCTTGATTACTGTAGCTTTGTAGTATAGTCTGAAGCCAGGGAGCCTGATTCCTCCAGCTCTGTTTTTCTTTCTTAATATTGCTTTGGCTATTCCGGGTCTTATGTGTTTCCAAACAAATTGTGAAATTTTTTGTTCTAGTTCTGTGAAAAGTGCCATTGGTAGTTTGATAGGGATTACACTGAATCTGTAGATTGCTTTGGGTAGTATAGTCATTTTCTCAATGTTGATTCTTCCAATCCAAGAACATGGTATATCACTCCATCTGTTTGTATCGTGTTTAATTTCTTTCATCAGTGTCTTATAATTTTCTGCATACAGGTCTTTTGTCTCCTTAGGTAGGTTTATTCCTAGGTATTTTATTCTTTTTGTTGCAGTGGTAAATGGGAGTGTTTCCTTAATTTCTCTTTCAGATTTTTCATCATTAGTGTATAGGAATGCAAGAGATTTCTGTGCATTAATTTTGTATCTTGCTACTTTACCAAATTCATTGATTAGCTCTAGGAGTTTTCTGGTAGCATCTTTAGGATTCTCTATGTATACCATCATGCCATCAGCAAACAGTGTCAGCTTTACTTCTTCTTTTCCAATTTGGATTCCTTTTTTTTTTTTTTTTTTTTTTCTTTTTGCGGTATGTGGGCCTCTCACTGTTGTGGCCTCTCCCGTTGCGGAGCACAGGCTCTGGACGCGCAGGCCCAGCGGCCATGGCTCACGGGCCCAGCCGCTCCGCGGCACATGGGATCCTCCCAGACCGGGGCACGAACCCGTATCCCCTGCATCGGCAGGCGGACTCTCAACCACTGCGCCACCAGGGAGGCCCTGGATTCCTTTTATTTCATTTTCTTCTCTGACTGCTGTGGCTAAAACTTCCAAAACTATGTTGAATAATAGTGGTGAGAGTGGAGAACCTTCTCTTGTTCCTGATCTTAGAGGAAATGCTTTCAGTTTTTCACCATTGAGAACGATGTGGGCTGTGGGGCTGTCATATATGGCCTTTATTATGTTGAGGTAAGTTCCCTCTATGCCTGCTTTCTGGAGGGTTTTTATCATAAATCGGTGTTGAATTTTTTTTTTTTTTTTTTTTTTTTCTTTTTTGCGGTATGCGGGCCTCTCACTGTTGTGGCCTCTCCCGTTGCGGAGCACAGGCTCCGGATGCGCAGGCCTATCGGCCATGGCTCACGGGCCCAGCCGCTCCGTGGCATATGGGATCCTCCCAGACCGGGGCACGAACCCGTATCCCCTGCATCGGCAGGCGGACTCTTAACCACTGCGCCACCAGGGAGGCCCCGGTGTTGAATTTTGTCAAAAGCTTTTTCTGCATCTATTGAGATGACCATATGGTTTTTCTTCTTCAGTTTGTTAATATGGTGTATCACATTGATTGATTTGTGTATATTGAAGAATCCTTGCATTCCTGAGAGAAACCCCCCTTGATCATGGTGTATGATCCTTTTAATGTGCTGTTGGATTCTGTTTGCTAGTATTTGTTGAGGATTTTTGCATCTATATTCATCAGTGTTATTGGCCTGTAGTTTTCTTTCTTTGTGACATCTTTGGCTGGTTTTGGTATCAGGGTGATGGTGGCCTCATAGAATGAGTTTGAGAGTGTTCCTCCCTCTGCTATATTTTGGAAGAGTTTGAGAAGGATAGGTGTTAGGTCTTCTCTAAATGTTTGATAGAGTTTACCTCTGAAGCCATCTGGTCCTGGGCTTTTGTTTGCTGGAAGGTTTTTAATCACAGTTTCAATTTCAGTGCTTATGACTGGTCAGTTTATATTTTCTATTTCTTCCTGGTTCAGTCTCGGAGATTGTGCTTTTCTAAGAATTTGTCCATTTCTTCCAGGTTGTCCATTTTATTGGCATATAGTTGCTTGTAGTAATCTCTCATGATTCTTTGTATTTCTGCAGTGTCAGTTGTAATGTTATTAATCTTAAAGATAGCCTTAATAACAAATGATAACACCCAACTTTATGGTTTTCAGAATTCATCCATCTGTATGTTTTGAGGCCCCTCCAAGTGCCAAGCTTGCTCTTAGGTGCTAGAGAGGAGGTGATTAATAGTGGAAATTGCTGTCCTGAGTAAACATCTAGAAGCAGGCAAAATAAATAAATATTAACCACAATAGAGACATACTAGAGTGTTATTTTAAGGTAAGTAGAAGGTACAGTTAACCAAATTAGGGGTGTTAGAAAAGAATTACCCAAGGGGTTGATATCTAAGCTGAATATTGAAAGATGGGTCCCTGTGGGTTAGGCAGGTAGACCGATAAGATTGAGGCAAGACCAGGTAACCTTTAGTTTAATATATGTATGACACATGGGATGAGTAGAAAGTTCTCTGCATTTAAAAATATACTTTTGAGTATACTTGAAATATATTTCCATCAAATGTAAATATTTTTCTCAGTTGCTGGTTTGGGGGCAAAATGTCAATATATCAATGAGCCCCACCATTTTTCAGAGTCTTTTCTAGGTTAAAAATGAGAAAATACTGGATTTAGTGAGGGTGGAGTGGGTTGTGGAGGGGCTAACTAGCTGATGTAATAGGATATTTTCCTGGAATCAAATTCTGATGAGCAGATCTGTGACATCAGCACACACGGCTTCAACAAGTAGTAGTTCCATTTATGAATTCTGTTTGATAGCCTTGTTAGACTGCAAGGTTTTGAATTTCCATTATAGTCTCCTCTTTAATGTATTTGCATATTTAATTTACCTGCTCGTTTTTCTATGAGAATGTGCCCTTGCATCACTTGCTTTTTAGGAAAAAAGAATTATTTTGTATTGCACTACTATTTTAACAGAGAAGGTGGAGCGAGAGAGTGTTCAAATGTGACAATTTATGAATTCAAAATCTTTATGCTTGTATAACTCTCTCTATAAAGGTCTTCTCTTTCCTCACTACTGCTCCTGTTTGCAAAAATTACATCAGAGCATCAATGAACAATAATGTAATGTAATTTCTGCTACCATTTACCGTTATCAAATATGGACATATTCAGTTTTTTTAAGATATAATTTTATTTTATTTATTTATAAATTTATTCATTTATTTTTGGCTGTGTTGGGTCCCTGTTGCTGCGCTGAAGCTTTCTCTAGTTGCGGCAAGCAGGGGCTACTCTTGGTTGCAGTGCACAGGCTTCTCATTGCTGTGCCTTCTCTTGTTGCACAGCACAGGCTCTAGGCGCACGAGCTTCAGTAGCTGTGGCACGTGGGCTCAGTAGTTGTGGCTCATGGGCTCTAGAGCACAGGCTCAGTAGTTGTGGCTCATGGGTTTAGTTGCTCTGTGGCATGTGGGATCTTCCTGGACCAGGGCTCGAACCCGTGTCCCCTGCATTGGCAGGCAGATTCTTAACCACTGAGCTACCAGGGAAGTCCCCCATCTTTTTACAATGACTTAAAATATAACTTGATAGGAGAAAATGTTGAGAGGTTTTTGTTGTTGTTGTTTAAGTTCCAAAAAGCACGTTGCCATTAATTTTTTTTAAGTGAAGCGTTTAAAAAAGAATGTGGGTGTGAAGCCCTTCAGAGAAACCATTCAGGTTATCTGTTGAAAGCCTCAGTCTCATTTGGTTGTCTGGAAGCCAAGTAACTCTTACTTGGAAACTCTGATGACAATGCATGCAAGTTGGGACATGGTTTACTTCCTTCATTTTAAGTCTAGATGACTTTCCCAGGAAGAACTGGCTTGTGATCCATCTATGCAGCACCACTCCCTCTCTTTTGTGCAGAGTGGATTTGGTCATTGCAGTTCTTTGGAACAGTCGTTTGGGGTTAATTGTTTTGGATGAATTGGAATGATCTTATCCCTGCTTTACTGTAGTCTAAAACAGTATCTTGGCAATCATCTATGTCATTCTGGAGAGAATATATTGCTATAGATTCTGCCTTGAAATGTTACCTGAAGGGCCTTTAGATGACCATATCTTGTTGAATTTTAACTCCTTGGAAAATTCTTCAACTCATTCTCACTTCAAGTTTCAGCCAGTGTATCTAAGTAGAAAGTTTGCCCAAGAAACTAAGATCTATTAATTAATTAATTCAGTTTGTGATATTCCTTCTGTCACCAACTTGCTGAGAAATTATGTAACACAATCAAAAGAGAAAATGTGTTAGAGATTCAGAAATAAAAAGTATAAAAAGAGTTATAAGCTTAAGTGATTTTGCATTAGCAATCCTAGTACAAATGACTAATGACTTCATTGTTCATTATATTTGAATCTGTTGTTTGAGACCAGTGACTAATAAAGATGAACACCGTAAAAGATCAAGAATTGTTAATAATTAGGGTCCTGGTGTAGATACATTATGGAGGACAAGGATTTCTTAATTTTAAGATAAATCCTTTGCCATGATTATAGCAATTAATTAGGAACATACTGAATGAGTTCCTACTAGGAGCTGCCACCAAATGAAATTCACTCATACTTGTGAAATTAAGTGCATAATTGAGGACGGTAAATAATTTAGCATTTCAGTTAAAAGTTAAAACCAACAGACGATTACAGTGAACCAAGAAGCATAACTATTATCCTAATGAGTGAACTTGCCATTTTCTCACCTATAAAATGCATTGGCTGATAGTCTTCAGATAAGAAAACATAATCATGGTGATAAAAATAGTTGTAATAATGATTATAGTTGCTGCTATTATTGTTATGCTTAATATTTTATATCACTTAATTCTCAAAGTAATTTTATGTAGCCATATGAAGATAATATATTATACGGCCATATCTCTAACTACATTTATGTACATATATAATATTAGAAACAATTTTATAATCACAGAGTGGCTAAGTGTAAGTCCAAGAAAATATTTAATTGCTTTATTGGTTTGGGTTGTATTTTGAGTTCTGTTTTCTCCTCCTGATCTAGTACAGGAAAATTCACTAAGCTGTGTCAAATTAATTCCAAAACAAGTAGCTAAAGATGAAAAATAAAATGTCAAGCTGGCTGTGGTAAAAAGTGAACATAGCTAGTTTAGACTCCATATGAACATTTAAATTAATTTTATTTCTAGTAGTAAAGCTAAATGCGTAACACACATTGTTCTCTAGATCATAAATATTTGCAAAATTCCTCTAGCAATTTAAAGGAAAGGCACCGGTTTCAAGAAAAACTAACCGTCTTAATCATCTTAATGGATATTTCCCATGAGAACATAGTCCCTCTAAACTGTTTTCTCTACTAAATAAGGGACAAAGGAAACTGTCACACTGTTCAGTAGAAACTTAGCAAATACTAAACTTTAAATGCTTTATATTTGGCCAAAGAAATTTGATTTCATCCAATATATTTCTGTAATATTATAATCCAGGTGATTCATTCGGGTAAACATTGTGGAAATCACAGAGTGGTTGATTTAATACCCTGAGGAAAGCCTGGATGGCTGTCATGTTTTGTTTTACTTAGTTCATTAAAGCCAGTATATTATTTGCATACAGATTGTGTGGAAGCCAGGCACAATGATTCATATAGTGAAACATGAAACTAGCATACATTTCCTGAAATTCCACCTTTTCCATGAAATTGTTTATATTAACCAATTAGAAGTGACAGATTTCCTAGCTAAGAAAGCACTGTCATTTCCTCTAAGTTCACTTTTCCCCTCAGCATGTTATGACACACTTTCTTCATATGTAGTTTGAACAATGTTAAGCCTGATAACTACATAGGGACAAATGAACAGTCCGAGGGATTTTTGTTTTGCCTCTTAGACTGTAAGTTTGCCAGAAACACAACCATCACTGTTCATCTTCTGTTTTTGACTCAGCCTTGCTTTGCCGACGGTCATTCATATTTTGGGAATGATGAGGATGATAGTGAGGAAATGGCAAAAATATCTTCGTAAATGGTGGAGGATAATAAGGCACATATTCCGAGTCCTTTTGCTGAAAAGCCTAAGGTATGGTCAAAACAGGCAAATAATTTTAGATCAAGTGGTGAAGGGCTTTCTTTGACCTGCCTACTGAGAATTTATCTCTGAGAGGCTGTAGAATGGAATTAGATCATCATTTCTTTAGATTCCTTGTGTTAGGTTTATGACTTTGGGCAAGTTATTTAACCTTTATGAGACTCAAGTTCTTCATGATAAATAAGAACAACCTTGTAAGATTGATAGGAAGCTGAGAACCTCTGTTATTAGGCTGACAAATAAAATGATTGTAACATTCGTGGTACTAGATCTGGTCCTAGATACTGGCACCTTAATAAGTGGTATCTACTGTTACTGGCAATCAAAAACCTATATTTAATGCCGCACAAGGTGATATATGATTCAGAGTTAGGTTCTAATGATATCTACCCTCAATTTTGTGTTTACCTTGTGTCAAACAGTGTATTATTATAACTACTATCTCATTCTTTACATGAACGCCCCATTAAGTATTTATTAAGTGGATGACATAATTAATGAAGAGGAAAGACAAAGAGTGAACCCCAGGCCCTCTGTCACCATCCTCTGTTAACTTTCCCCCAAAGAGCTTTCACATCCAACAGAAATCTAAAATCTTTGTTTTCCTGATAAAAAAACTTGGCATTATTTTTCTAACATAATCTTTCTCTTCAAAATCCTACCAGTAATTTGGGGTAGGTAAACACAAACTTCCACTTTGAACCTGATCAAGTGCATTTTTTAAACATTATAGTTAAAGAAATATTTGTGGATATTTTAAAATTTTTTTAAATTTTTATTTTTTTATTTTTTATTTTTATTTTTGCGGTACGTGGGCCTCTCACTGTTATGGCCTCTCCCGTTGTGGAGCACAGGCTCTGGACGCGCAGGCTCAGCGGCCATGGCTCACGGGCCCAGCCACTCCGCGGCATGTGGGATCCTCCCGGACCGGGGCACGAACCCGTGTCCCCTGCATCGGCAGGCGGACTCTCAACCACTGCGCCACCAGGGAAGCCCGGATTTTTTTTTTAATGGGGACTTTTTTGAAGTAAAGAAGTAATGAATTTGTTCCCTTCCATTTTAGGAAAAATCTCTAATACTGAAAATAGTGTCTGGCACATAATAGGCATTCAATCAATATTCGTTCAGGTTATTCCTCAGCGTTCTGAGCGGTCTGCTATCTTCTCTGCTTTTTCTTCACCCACCCTCCACCTCTGGCAACCACCAATCTGTTCTCTTCTTTTTTCTTCTACATAATCTCCCTAGTTCATCCACCCTATGACTACCGTGCTAATTTCACAAACTCTTTGAGCCTCAGTTTCCTCTCCCTTAAAATAAAGAAAATCATGTCCTTCATAAAATTTTCTTGGGATGATTAAATGAGACAATAAAACATTAAGTATATGCAGCAAAATGAATGCCTATCGCATGGTAGTCAACCGATATTTGGAAGAATTATTATTGTTAAGCACCAATCATGCATTGCTGGCTTCTAAATCTCTATCACCAGTGCAGACTACTTTCCGTCTCCAAACACATCTAACTGTATGACTCACCTCCACTTGGATTTTCACCAGCTGTCTCAAACACAGCATGTACAGAACACATCTCACCATCCTCACAGGATCCCTCCTTTGTCCCATCACCATATTTTCTATTTCCACTAAATTCCACAGTTGCCCCAGTCAGAAATCTGGAAATCATTCTAGATATCTTCCTTCTCCTGCATCCAAAGAGTCCCAAAGTCCTGATGAGTCCACCTTTTACTCGCCCTTGGATCCATCTACCCTTCCATGCATCTTGTACACTTCCATGCAATGCTTTCTCTCATGACTGTTGCAAGAAGCCACCTATATATGTGGTATCTGAATCTCTAATTTCAGTCCCCTCCAATTCATCCTCTAGACCAGCAGTCCCCAACCTTTTTGGCACCAGGGACCAGTTTCGTGGAAGACAATTTTTCTATGGACAGGTTGGGGGGGGGGGGTGAGGTGGGAGGGGATGGTTCAGGCAGTAATGTGAGCAATGGGGAGCCACAGATGAAGCTTCCCTCGATTGCCGCTCACCTCCTGCAGTGTGGCCCAGTTCCTAACAGGTCCCCAGGGGTTGGGGAACCCTGCTCTAGGCTGCTTCCAAAGAGAGGCTGTTGAAACGCAAATCTGAGCATGTCAACCCTTCCTTCAGGCTCAGGTCCCACTTCCTTACCCTGGACCATCTGGTCCTGGATTTGCTCTTCAGCCTCATCTTTTTACCCTGTGCTTTCACCAGGTCAGGCATCATGCACCTCCCCAGTGCTATGTGCTGTAAGCCCACAAATCTTTGCACAGGCTCTCTCCTTTTGCTCTCTCCACACATAATGTTCTTCAAAATTCAACTCCTATGTCACTTCCCTAGTAAATCTTTCTTTCCACACCAGTCACAAACCACCAGAATTGCTGTCTCCTCCCACTGCAGGCTGAGCAGGTCCTTTCCTAGTGCTCATCTAGTTTCTGTACCAATGAGATGATAGCCTCTCTGATTCTGCAACTATCTTTCTTTCAGTCTCCCAAATGATGAGTACCTTAAGGGCAGAGATTTTTTTCTTTTGAATTAGTACCCAAGATGTTGCCAGAGACATAACCTGTGCTTTGTAAATGATTATTACATTAAAAGAAATATATGCCTCTTTAAATGTTCTGCTCTTAATTAAATCTCTTTTTAACTAGTGGGAAAAATGCAGAATTTGGAGTTCGAAGACCTGTAATCAAGTCCCAACTGTGCTACCTACTAGTTGGAGGCCTTGAACAAATTAGTTAACCACTTAAATTTATTACATCATGGTAAGGATCAGATATGACCGTGGATGTAAACTTTGTCAATAGTAAAGGATTTTGAAAATATAACAAATGATAAGTAAGGTGCAGAAATGAAATACACTGTAACTCAAGATGAAATTATGGCATTGAGACCAAACTTTAATAATTGGAGCTACACACTCTGCAGGTGTCTAGGTGTCTTTCTTGGGAAACATGTAGCACAGGTACACAGACACCTATGTACAAACCTGGATTCTACTATTAAATCTTCTTGGTTGTGATTTCATAAGTTACTTAGACATCTTAGGCCTTAATATTCTCATCTGTAAAATGGAAATGGTAATAGAATTTCCTCATAGAATTTCTGTGAAGATTAGATGCATTAAGACCTATAAGACACAACAACTAGAACATCATAAGTCCTGAAAAAATGTATGCTTTTATTATTAAAAGCCCTTCTTTCTCCTATGAACACAAGAAAACCATTCTGTTTAAAATGTTTAAGTTGTAAGAACCTCATGGTCAAATGTTGCTAAGACTAGAATCACTGAGTGTAGAAGCAGATTGAAATGTTAATGGATGCAACACCAAGACCCAGAAAATACAAAGATAGCAGTAACTGTTAGGAGGATAAATGGGAAGTGTACTTATAATAACCAATAGAGGTTAATTAATGATTTTATTTATATCAATGTTCCCAATGTTTTTTTCAAAGAATTTGGTAACTCACAGTTAAACCTGACTCGTTCTTCTGCTGAAGTTCATCCTAAATTCTGCCACATTAGAAACTCACTACTATTACAAACACACACATTGTGTCACATTTAAAAAACATTACTCTCACTTTATTTGCTTTAAAATTTTTTTATTGTTTCCCACAATGTACAAGATAAAAGCCAAATTTTGAGTTGACATTCAAGGGCCTCCATCACTGGGCCACCCCCTCCCAATCTGAATCCACTGCTCCTGATACAACCCTGTGAAGATGTTCTGTGAATTCCTGCTTCCTAATCTCTGTTCACGCCAACCCTCACTACTTAACCTCTCTGGATGTCCTTCCTCCCTCTTTCTACGTTTCCAAATTCTACCCATCCTTCTCTGACCCCAGTAGCCATTGGTTACAGCTAATCTCCTCTGCTGCTGCTGCAGATGATGACAGTAATTGACATTGATTGAGTGCTTACTATGTGCCACGTACCAAGCTAAATGACTTATATATCTCATTTAAGTGTTTTAACAACTCTATAGGGTAAGCACCATTATTTGCATCTGAATGAAGCTGAGGCACAGAGAGGTTCTGTAACCTGACAAGGTGACCCATACAGTAGTGCCTTCACTTGAGACAATGACTGCCAACCTCCAAATCTCTGCTCTTAACTACTAGGTTGTGCTCCGTCCCACTGTCCATAGTGATTGTCCTCTTTAGTTTTGATGTTTGCCTTTTACTGCTTTGTATCATTAGCTAACTCTTCTGTATATGTTCGCTCTCCCATTGAGATGTTTAATCTCCATTTACCTCCCCAAATCTATTCTCTGCTTTGCTCTGGGTCTTAAAAGACTTAATGTTTGGGCTGCATCATCCAATTCTGTGACCTCTGGCTTTCTGATGGCTTGGGCCAATGGAAGACATGAGCAATAGACCAGATGTTTGGGAAGAGAGAGGTGGAGTAAACCTCCTACTCATCGCTGCTCCTTCCCTGCCTCACTAAGTTTCTCTACAACAACAACTCCTACTGGGGGGCCTTCTCCTAGATCTGCAGGGCCCCCATGTTCTGGTTACATTGACCTCCTTTTTCATTCAGGCCCAGTGGTGGTAATAACTTCCAGCTGTTCCTAGTCATCTTGGTGTTTCACCATTCCTTGTTGGTTTCCTTAATCTTGATCATACCACTATAAATAATCCTTTCTTCAAACCAGTTTCAGTTAACTACTTTAAAATATGCCATCCGATTCCTTACTGAAACCCTTGTGGATCCATCACCACCTCAAATTGTAAAAGAACATCTTAAATGGAGAAGTCCTAAATCAATAAATTTTGATCATCACTCTTATTAGTGAGGGAGTATATGTGTATACAATGAAATGAACTTATGAATATGAATCTATAGCGATGACTATCTTTCTTGTGAATTTTTCTTATAGATCTTTATCACCTGTGCCCAGAAACTGTAATCACTTCTAAGCATCAAGTCATCATAAAACAGGAATGTGTAGAACATACTAGGGAAGTTTTAATTTGACGTTTTACAAGTATTTCCTGAAAACTGCCTTTTTTTCCTTCCAGATTACTTAATGATATAGGATCTTCCTGATAGGTAAAATGTGTATTTTAGATATAGATTAGTCTGTCACAGAACAGGGCAACATTTGCCCATGGATCTTACCAAGCATCAGCGTATGTATGAATCTGAGTCTGTGTGTCTGTTGAGTTGTGAGGGGTGCTTTCCCTTGGGGTTATGAACCACCCTTCTCTAGGAGGTTGTTCCAAATGCTAGTTATTCCTGAGCCCATCCTTCCTGTCAGACACAGCTCATGCTTCTTATGATGATCTAAGGAGGCTCTCCCTTTCCAGCTCCATTTATGGAGTGACGTTTATGAACAGTCTGTTCAAACCAAAGCTTACTTTTTTCCATCAAAAAGATAACCTGAATTTGGAAAAATCAACAATGGCAGTAAACAAATGCAATGTTTATCTTTGGAATTAAGGAAGGATTTCCAGTTGGCTGACTTTCTACCATAAAAACGTTGATTGCATTCTTGTATCTAGACAGAGCTATTACCATACAAAGAAAGCACACCTATGAAAAGAAAAACATTTTCTGATATTTGTGGCAGTAAAACTTTATTTTTTAAAACTCTAGGCAAGTCTATTTATATTAATCTATGGAAACGTAAAAGTGAAATTTTTCAGGAGAGAAAAAAATCTGTGCTTCAAGCTACTCTCAGCAATTTAGAGAATGTGTGATACTCAAAAGATAGAGAAAATACTAACTATTAGGTGGGCATTGATACAGGTCAATACAGTTTTTCCTACTTCTTCCCCCCTTATCAATCTTTCCAAGATGGTAGAGCCATGTTTTAACTGGAGCAAATAGTCCAAAAAGGAGTGTGACAATAGGTCTGCTTCCCCAGCTGCAACCTTGTCTGGTTCAGGCATCCCTGCCGATCTCCCTGCCTCATGGGCAAGGGTAGACTTGAATCTGGGGGTGAGGAGTTTATTGAAGGATTATTTTTGGATAACTGAGACAGGTGAAGGGTTGATTTGTTGCTATTTTCTTCTCCTGTAAGAATGAGGTTAGAACCTAAACACTGAGTTTAATCATCAAACTCAAAAAATTCAAGTACTTACGACTTCACAAACAATTATTACGTGCCTATGTTTTATAGAAAATGTGTTTAGTGGCCTCATTTGTTCTAATAGTTGCAGGGGAGCTGGAAATATGTTTCTTTTGAGGGGGAGAAAGCAGCAAGAACATAAGAACTCTTTCCAGATTAGCATTTCTGGGGAAGGATAGTTAGGCATGGTGCAATCAATAATTCCTCAAACATAATACTTAGACGAGAATCAACCCAGCTTTCTACCCCCATTTACTAGGTAACTTGAGGTTGTGTATCATGAGCCAGGTACAGACAGCCATGATTTTCCACAGTCAGGACAATAAGACCTAGCAAATTAATTAGGGGAGCCCCATGGTGTCCTAAGGATGTGAGTAAGGATACTCTGTGTTCAAGATCTGACCTCTCACTTCTACAGGCCTGGAACTTCACTAATTAATGTATCCAGGATCTATCAGATCTGAAGATAGCAATTCTCAACCCAGGTTGTGCAACAGAAGCAATCATCAGCAGAGGTTTAAAAATTTACACATAACCTGATGTCACCTCCTGAAATTCTGTTTCAGTGGATCTAGGGTGGAACCTTTTTGAGTCTCCCTCTATTTTTAAGCTTTTGAGTGATTCAGATACAGCCAAAGTTAAGAATCACTGTCCTAGAACATACCACTTACCCTGCCCAAAGTCTTAAGAGCAAATGTTTATGAAGATATTAACTTAACCTTTCCTTCCCACCCTTTCTCCATCCTTTCTTTCCATCCTTAATATTAACTGAGCACATACTATGTGCCAGATACATCATAGGCACATCCCTGACACCAGTTATACATCCAAGTCCAATGGTCAACATTTTCTCTTTCCAAAAGGAGAATTTACTTGGAAAGGCAAATGAAAGTTCAAAAATTGCTTGGTAAACAATGAAGTCATTGATTAGTTTAACAAGAATTTGTTAAGTCTTTACTATCTACTCATCAGAATAAATGTTACTGAGTGATTTTAAGAGAATTTTATTTTGCTACAGTTGCTAGATGTGTCTCTCTTTACTATCCTAAGATATTCCCTACCTGCCAACACCATCAATGCATTGTGTTGGCAAGAAAGCGTAGCCATATTTAGGATAGCAACTGGAGAAATACAAGCATCCTTTGTACCACCTTTGCCAGACTGTGAAGACTTTTTTTTTTGCATTTAATATACACAACATCCTTTCCTCATTTCAAAATAATTTCATAACTTCTTTTTTTTTTTTGCGATATGTGGGCCTCTCACTGCTGTGGCCTCTCCCATTGCGGAGCACAGGCTCCGGACGCACAGGCCCAGCGGCCATGGCTCACGGGCCCAGCCGCTCTGCGGCATGTGGGATCTTCCCAGACCAGGGCACGAACCCGTTTCCCCTGCATCAGCAGGCGGACTCTCAACCACTGCGCCACCAGGGAAGCCCCATAACTTCTTATCTTTCCTTAGTTTGCAAGTCTTACTGTTATTACTTAGAGAGGAAAGCATCTTCTTCATTAAATTGCAAGTCATTTTCTCAGGCGGCATATCCAGGAAGGTTTCTTACACCCAGATACTCCTATGTTCAGGATGACAAGTAAGTAGGGGCCTCAGTTTGAGAGGCTGGACCTCCCCTATCCTGGATGGGTTGTTCTCAGTAACATCGGGTTGAGGAAATTGAAATCCATTTTATTTGGGAAACTGTAGCATTCTGTCCAGTTGGGCTACTCCAAGAACAGATTGTACCATAGCTTAGATTCTACCCCAGTGTGTCCCTCCTCTTAGAAGTCAACCATGAGTTTCACTCATATTTTCTCCACTTTATAAATGTATTTCCTTTATTTTAGCTATCCCCTACTTGATGATGGTTCTCAATATAAATGCCTAACCCAGACCTCTTTCCTGAAACCTAGCCTCAAATCCAGCTACTTATTGTCATCTCCAACCCCAAAGATTCACTTAACACATCAGATAGAATTAATCTTCCCCCCAAAATTGCTCTTCCTCCTATATTCCCTGCCTTGGCTGGTGGAATGCAGAACACCCAATGTCTCAAGGCAGAAATCTAAGGGGCATCTTAGTTACCCCTCACTCCATTCTATTTCTTCTTCTCCCTGTTTATCCCCCTCAATAAATCATCATCATCACTTTTGAATCCACCTTTTTTTAAATTGAAGTATAGGTGATATACAGTGCTGTGCCAATCTCTGCTGTATAGCCAGGTGACTCAGTTATACACATATAGACATTCTTTTTTTAATATCCTTTTCCATTATGGTGTATACCAGGAGACTGGATATAGTTCCCTGTGCTATACAGTAGGATCTTGTTGTTTATCCATTCTAAATGTTATAGTTTGCATCTACCAACTCCAAATTCCCAGTCCATCCCTCTCCATCCCCCCTCCCCCTTGGCAACCACAAGTCTGATCTCTATGTCCGTGAGTCTGTTTCTGTTTCGTAGATAGGTTCATTTGTGTCATATTTTAGATTCCACATATAAGTGATATCATATGGTATTTGTCTTTCTCTTTCTGACTTACTTCACTTAGTATAATAATCTCTAGTTGCATCCATGCTGCTGCAAATAGCATTATTTTGTTCTTTTTTATGGCTGAGTAGTATTCCATTGTATATATGTACCACATCTTCTTTATCCATTGAATCCACCTTTTTAACATCCCTCATATGCATCCTGTTCTTTCCACTGCAACTGCCTTAGTATAGGGTCTTGTTAACGCTTGCAATAGTATCATAATTGGTTTCTCTATCATCCTTTCCTCCCTCAATTCAGCCTCAACAGAACCACAACAATAATGTTTCTAAAATAAGGTTTGATCATGTTTCTCCTTGCTCAGAAATCTTCCCTACCTATCATCAGTTACAGGATAAAAGTAGGAAATACAGAGAACAACACATGCAAAAACAGAAAGGCATAAAACCATGTGGAATATACAGGGGAAACAAGCATTTTGATAGTGTCTGAGCTCATGAGTGTGAAGTGGAGGATGGAGAAAGTAGGAGCGGGCAGACCATCCACAGCTGGCCAGATATCTGCTGTTCCTTCTTCCTGGAATGCCTTGATCTACTCCCTTCACTGCCAGCTCAGAATTGACTTGTGCAAAGCCTTCGCCAGCACCGGTGCTTGGAAGTTAATCACTCTTTCCTCAACACTAATGCTGTGTCTTCTCCTGTTGCTATTGTGCTAATCACAATTTAATATAATTACTTGTTCCCATATCTGTCTTCCCTTTAGGAAAAGAACCGTGTATTATTCATTCCTAAATCCTCACATAAGAAACTTCCTAGTACATAGTGATCCCTCAATAACTGATCTCTTTCCCTCTGCTTTCTTCTCTTCAATTTCATAAGAATGCAGGCAAGAGATAATAAAATCTGAACTAAGAGAGATGTAGGAATACAGAGGTAGAAATAAATTTTTAGCACTATTTAAAAATTGAATAGACTTAGTCATTAACTAAAATAGGTAAGAAATGATTGACAGACTTCTTCCTAAAGAAAGTAAGGAAGAAAAGGTCATCTTCCTTATCTTCAGTTACATCATATAACTTTCAGTTATTTTGGATTTTAATTATATTGTTCATTTATTTCTTATAGCTTGTGGTGAATCTAACATTAAGTTTGCACTGAATCACATTAAATTTAGTTATGAATATTTTTGACACATTTTCAGTGTTTTAGTATAATTTTTAGAGATAGCTTTAAAAAAAAGTGGGATTCAAGACAAACTTTAACAGAGTACAGATGAATTTCAAAGCAACAAAATTACAAGTCAGAAAAGATAATTCTACTAGAATGTTACTAGAATTTGGACAGGTTCTATTAAAAGTCACCATAGAGGGACTTCCCTGGTGGTGCAGTGGTTAAGAATCCGCCTGCCAATTCAGGGAACACGGGTTCGAGCCCTGGTCCAGGAAGATCCCACATGTTGTGGAGCAACTAAGCCCACCTGCGCTCTAGAGCCCTTGGGCCACAACTACTGAATCCCGTGCACCTAGAGCCCATGATTTGCAACAAATAGAAGCCACCGCAATGAGAAGCCCGCGCACTGCAATGAAGAGTAGGCCCCGCTCGCTGCAACTAGAGAAAGCCCGTATGCAGCAACGAAGACCCAATGCAGCCATAAATGAATGAATGAATGAATGAATGAATGCCAACAGAGATAACAATTGAACATAGAGAAAAGAATACAGGTGAGGACAAGAGTACTCTTTGAATGGGGACAAATGTCTTCCAGGCCATCTCAATAGTCAAACTGTCCACAAACCACATGAATCAAGTGTCAGCCTCCCTTGCAACAAAGACAGTGCTTGGTCCAGAAAAGGACATGTCCCTTCCTGAGGAAATGGGCTCCCATTCATGGCAGGGCTGGTGGAGGGAAAGTCCTATAAAAGGCAGAGGGCATGGAGCCAGGAACAATTTTCTATTGCAAGAGAGAGGCTGAATTTAGCAATAGCCACCATGCCTCTAAGTTTGAGTCTTTGAGAATCTGACCTGCTAGTCCTGAGGTCTTCTGTAAGCTATTCATCCTGACTCAAGAATGAGAGCAATGTAAAATATATGAGCTAAAATGATACATTCTTACCTGGTCTCTCCTCCCTTCTCAGCACACAACCATTGAATCCATGCCAGAAAGAAAACTCTTTTTCCTCCCATCATATCGCTCTACTGCTGGGAATAATTTTAGGAACTCTTTCAGTCCTTAGCCATTGGACCAGTCATGACTGCAAGATGGGTAACCTCAATGAGGCAGCAAAATGGATAATGACATCACACCCACTGGATCATGACTTAGCACCTCCATGTCAGTGTCTGTCTTTAGACACTCACTGGCCTTCCAGCACCCACTATGGCTGTGGATTGGAGGTACAAAGATTCTTCTTTCCACTACCCAGTTTATTGTCCTTTATATCCATGCAAAATCATTGCCCTGAGACAGAGTCTGCAGTGACCAACAGGGCGTTCTTGGGGTTGCCCTAGCATCTCAACCCTTACTCTGGGCCCCCAAATGCCCTCTGCTCTCTGGTGTCTAGGTGCCATCAATTTTTCACATAGGCAGAAATAAGAAACCTTCTTTAGTTCTGGCTTTCTCCTCCCCCCTCTACCAAACTTGTAGAATTACTTCAAAGCTTTACTGAAGCCAGGTCTCTGCAACAGGCACAAAGAATCAAACAACTTACTACTTAGATGATCTAAGAGCTGCATAAAAGTTGCATTAGTTATGTGCATTGAAACAAGAAAATTGTAATAAAACAATTTTGCCCTATATCTTTAGTTTTATATTTTAATAAATATTATAAATTTACAAGGAATAAAACTGACTAAATTTGAATATAATTAAATATGATTTTAGCCAATTTAAACAGAAGATTATACAAAGGTAGTCATGTCATATATTCGGATGTGCTGAGAAAATGTAGCTCTGTAATTTTGTCTATAATTAACATAGTTTTATTCACAACTCCAAATGCTTTGTGGATAAAAACTAACTCAAATCTCAATCTAATTTCATATCAATAAACTTTGGTAATTAAAAAACATTGGGTAATAGTATCTCATTTTCATAAAAATGCTTGAACCTTCAGAGAGCCCATGCCCCTTAAGAGGATGTCCAAGTGTATAGAAGGAGATGTGTGACTTATGTGTTCTTGTGGGATTAAGGCAAAAGGACATCCTGGTCTCATGCGGGTCCTTTGGTGAATGCTGGTAGATCTACCGTTTTTCAGAGCTGCCTATTATCTGGAAACTGTTTGTCCTGATGGTTGCCATGCTTACCCTGCTGCAGGGGCAACTGAGAGCTGGCATTCTCAGCTTCCATACAGCCTGCTAGAATGCTTTGGGTGATTGTCCCCTACTTCTTCCTCACCTCCTCTAATGAGTCTGCGGGCTCAGCAGTTCACACCATGGACTCTGGACAATAGTTCCATCTTCCAGCTCAGTAATTCTCTATTCAGTTGTATTCCGTCTGCTGAAGAGATAATCAACCAGCATTTATTTTCAAGTATTACCTTTTAAATTTCTAGACATTCTATTGTTTTATAAATTCTGCTTTTTCCTTATTCGTATTTTCAACTTCTCTTTTATTTCTTCAAATGTATTAAGTATAGTTCGTACTCAGCATCGGACAAATCAAACTGGTTAAGTCTTTCAAAGTCTGTTGCCAGTATCTGCTCTTTGAAGTTCTGTTTTATGTTACTTCTTAATGTGTTTTGTGATTTGTGACTGTGAGCTGCTCACTTTCCTTAAAACTTTTTCCATAAGAATCCTTTGAGGCTTGGATTGAACATCCAGTTCTCTAGAGTAGATTTGTATCTATTTCTGCCAATTACCTGGAAGTGCTACCAACTGGAAACTATTTAAATTAAACCCTCAGCTTGAAAGTATGAATTCTAACAGCTAATCTTTCCAAAATATGATTATGAATTCTCAGTGAGATTTTTTTTCCTCCTTTCTAGAACCAAAAATTAGAGAGCAAGTTATTTTTTTTTTACCTCTTCTGTACAGTGGGGTTTATTTCTTATTCACACTGTCATAGGGATGCATTTTGGCATTTGTTGACCTTTCAGGATTTCTGGTTTCTCTTTTATGTGCTTGGTGAATTCCTTTCTTTTGTGCCAGCTCAGTGAAACATTTTTCTTCTATTCAAGAATTTGTTTTGATCAGGAGTGTCATGGAAGATATCTACTCCAGCATGCTACTGGAAATACCACCAGCCCCTTTTCTATCATAAACAAGAATAAACATTTGCTGGGTTGAGACTGTGGATCCTGGAGCTTTGGAACCAAACAGATCTAGGTTAGAATTCCAGCTCATTGACCTACTACTGTATGACGTTAGGCAAATTTCTTACACTTTTTAAGCTCTACTTCCCTCATCTATTAAATGGAGATTATAATAAAATCAGCTCTCAGGTTAATAAAAGAATTAAAGATACTGTATTTGTAAAGCACTTAGCAAGCTGCCTGGAATCTATTCAGTGATTAATAGCTATTTTGATTATTAACTTTATAAATTTTCTCCATGCATTTAAATTTTTCATAAAATAATTTGAATTAATTAAATAAATTAAACAAATATTTATCTGATGACTACCATGTTCTAGATTCTAGAGTTCAAATAGTGAATTAGACAAACTCCCTACCCTTTGATATTTATATTCTAGTAGGAAAGACATTCTAGACATTCCAGTAAGTAAATAAATATATAATATCAGGTACTAATGGCCACAGAGAAAAATAAAGCAGGTTAGGAGATAGAAAATGATTGTGTAGTATACAGATGCAGTGCTATTTTAAATAATGTGGTCAGATAAGACCTCTCTGAGGAGAAAATAAGTTGAACGAAGTCCTGAATGAAGTAAGAAAATAAGCCATGTAGAGGAGAAAAGTCTCCCAGGCAGAGAGAAGTATAAGTACAAGACTTTGAGTTAGAAACATGCTTGTCCTGGTGGGGACCATTGGGATAGTGAGGATGACTGGAAGAGAATGATGAGAACTGAGGTTGGCGAGATTGGTACGGGACGAGATCACATAGAGCCTTGTGAGTCATGACAGGGACTTTGGATTTTATTCTGGATATAATGGCAAGTCACTAGAGTATTTTGTACAAGGAGATGACATGGTCTGATTCATATTTTAATAAGGCCATTCATAATGTATGGGGAATACACAATGGAAGTAGGGCAAGTTAAGCTGATGGAAAGCCAGTCAGGAAGCTTGTTGCCAATCTACAGCGAGACAAAGGAGGCTTGAGCCAGGCTGACAGTGGTAGACATGCCAAGAGGAGGGCGTGACTTGAAAGTAATGCTCATGGGTTTTGGTGCTAGATTTGGATATAGAAAGACATAAAGGAGTGCAGGGTGATTGATATCTAACATTTGGGGCTGAGCTACTGTGGTAAGTGAGATGGGGAAGAGTGGCAAAGCATTAAACTTGTTAGGCAAGGAAGTCAAGTTTGGTTTTGTACACATTAAATTCGATAGGTCTATTAGCAGAAATGTTGAATAGGAAACTGGATACTCATGAGTCTGGAGCTCTGAGGGCCTGGAGATAAAATCTGGGTCAGTAGCATATGGATGGTTTTTAAAGCAGTGAGACAGGTTGACGTTGCCTAACGCTTGAGTGTAGATACAGAGGCAAATAGTTCTGAGGATTAAACCCTAGGATGCTCCAACATGTAGACACTTAGACACTGAGCATGAGAGTTCGGTGAGGGTACAGGAAGATTGGGAGATTGGAGCATCTGAGATGTCATCTGAAGAAAATGTTTTTAAAAAAGGGTTTGTAATCAACTGCTGCTAAGAAATCAAATAAGATAAGGGTTAAAAATTGACCTTGCAATTGACATGATAGCAATTGTTGGTAGAAATTTTAAAAATGTTTGGGGTGGCTTGAGGTGAAACAGTTAATATTGAAGCTCTTTGGGGGAGTTTTATACCAAAGAAGAAAAAAATAATGGGGATGTGGATTCCAGGAGCAGTTTTCACAAGATGGCAGATATTTTACCATGTTTGTATTTTGATGGACATGATCAAGTAAAGAAGGAGACATTAGTAATGCAAGAAGATGTGGGTGAAAATTGTAGGGAAGAAAAGTCTCCGAGTGGGACAAGGAGGATGGAAGCCAGAGCAGAGGTTGTTAACCTTGGAAGGAAGCACAGACAGTTCATCCATCCCTTGCTTTATTCAGATCCCTACTCAGACCTAATCAGGGATGTCTTCCCTCAATATTCCTCCCAAAATTGCACCCTGCCTGCTGATCAGAGCTTTGCTTTCCCTCATAATACCTTTCATGTCTAATATTGTATTGAATATGTATTTGTTTATACATTTATTGTTTGTCTTTTACCCAAGAATATAATCACCAAAAAGGAAGGGACTTTGTTCACTTGTTTCCAGAATTCATAACACTGCCTGGTATAGAGTACCCTTCATAAGTACTTGTGTATCAAATGAGTGAAACAGTAAACTAGAAAAATATGTGTACAAATGCAAGTAGGTTCATAGATTTGGTGGAAGGAAGAAGAATTCTTTCTCTTCTCCTTACTTCTATTTTCTTAGGGTCCTGAGAGGCAGAGTCACCAGTTTGGAAATGAAAAGAAAGTGTGAACTATTTCCCCCAGAGAATAGGAGGAATACACTGTGAAACACAGCTGAATTAGCCTATATAAGATCTGTGGTCAAAACTGTAAAGTGAGACCAGTTAGTACATTTGTGAAATTTCTAAAATCTGCCAGTTAGGTGCAGGCACAGAGAAAGTGGAGAATGGAATTTCATCCTTGTCCGGATTTTTGCTGTAAGAGTATAACAGAGGGAGAGAGGGTTATATTAGTTTCCTGTAGCTGCTGTAAAAATGTTACCACAAACTTGGTGGTTTGAAACAACAAAAATTTATTCTCTCACAGTTCAGGGGGCCAGAAGTCTGAAATCAAGGTGTCAGTAGGATTGGTTCCTTCTTGAGGCTCTGAGGAAGAAACTGTCTCACGTTTCTCTCCTACCTTCTGGTGGTTTCCAGTTCCCTGCCTTCATCTTCACTGGGCCTTCTTCCCTGTGTCTATGCCTCTGTGTGTCCTTCTCCTCTTCCTATAAGGGCACCAGCCATTGGATTTAGGACCCAGCCTAATCCACTGTGTCCTCATCTTAACTAATTACATCTGCAAAGACGCTATGTCCAAATAAGGTCATATTCTAAGGCTCTGAGTGGACATGAATGTTGGGGAGACACTATTCAATTCACTACTGGGGTTGAGGACATATGCAAAGAAGTGATTATAGCCATGAACCATAAACTCTAGTAGGGAAAGTGCTCTTGGGACACGTAGTGGGGTGGATAATAAGCACCGAAAAATGGTAGAGTCAATGGATCAGTGGACCCTATATGGTCAAAGTAATACAGTGCAGATACTACAGTAAGTGAGTTGGAAAAGCAGCAGATGGTGAACAGAGAGTGGGCAGCTTGAAATTTTGGAGGCAGTGCATGAATTGATAATGTCAAATTCTAGGGCATAACCATGGAAGAGGTTGGAGGAGGTGTTATAAAAAGGAAGAGGACATCACAACTGAGGAGGTCAAGGAACTGTGGACAAGGTCAAGGACAGCACATTTAGCTAAATCATTGATGGGGGAGGGGGGATGGTAAAGTCCACAAGGATGGAAAGGCAGTAAGTGATGTGCTACAATCCTTAGTGACTGAGGAAGAATGACCAGATTGTCAGTGAGTTACCTCAGTGAGGACAGATAGCAGCTGATACCTTATGTCATATGAGCGTGAAAAGAACTGGTGATTTGGAGAGACGAGCAAGGAAGACACCCACCCACCCCCAGGCGCTGTGGGATTTAGGGCATGAGAACGTATCAGCTGCCCTCTAAGAGCAGGCTGCCCCATCCTCAGAGAATATTCAGGTTTCAGGTAGAACAAGGATGTTCAGAGCATAAGTTGAAGATGCAGTGGATTCTGCTGACAACAGTATGGTGAAGGGGTTTGGAGAGTGGTCGGAACATGCGAGACTGGATCAGAATGTACACCACTGTGAGGCACAAGACGCTGGGGAGGAGGTTTGGCCAAGGAGACTTCTGGTGGTGATGGAAGTAAACAGGGCAGCACAGCCTTCCATTTTAGGGGCAGACTTTAATCTGGTGAATCCTTCTCTTAATTTGAGGGATGTGCTATCCCCTACCTTTTCAGTATTATTTATAATAACACTAGAAGGAGTATTTGTACCCCATCCCAAGTGTTACACCAACTTCACCTTCAGATTGTATGTGGTTCCCTGTGTCCATTAATATCTGTCTTTCACTGGAATGGGAGGGTTTTGAGAGTTGGACTCATGAACTATCCAACTTCTTTAGTCATAGCACTTTGCACATAGTATGAGGTTCAAAATGGCTCCATGGGTTGTGGCGATTTGAAAATCTAAAAATAAAACAGTTATCAGTTCTCTGCCTCTCTGCTTTCCTTTGTCCTTTTTAGAAGTGGAGGGAGGAGCAGAGTGTTATGTTAAAAGATTTTTCTACCCTCATAACAGTCTCACAGCCTGTTTACTTATTCAGGGCACATCGCCACCATGTGACAGGACGTGTGTGCTCTAAAATGACAAAGTGTGTGGATCCTAGCCAGGCGGGTCAAGAAATTACTTCATAAACAAAGCTGTAAATAACATCTGGGTTGTCCAGATACAGGAGGACCTGGCAGCTTTTCCTTTCGGCTGTTTTGTTTGGTTGTGGCCCTCTCCCTGTAGATCCAAATGAATCAGGGAGCCGCCATCTCAGCCCCAAATCACTCCAAGCTAATTCTTGTTGCTGAGAATATATGGCAGGCTGTCCCAGTTGGAAAACCAGACCCTGCAGGGCGAAATGACAGGAAACCAGTGAATCACAGCATTGAGGAAGAAAGCCAAAAGGTCCAAATAATCAAGATAAAGGCTTTGAACACTGAAGGGGAAATAAAGCTTATAAACATTTTTTTAACCTCAGATTACAGAAAATATGTGATGAGAATAATAAAAATTTAAATTGTTAAAAGACTTCTCATCTGCATACCTCAAACCACAATTTTCCACATAGACATTAGTCAACTTAGCCATCTAATATTCAATTCATATTCTTTCTACTGCAGTTGATTTGTAACCTATTATAATAACATCCTTTAATGTTACATCAAATGAACGGTAAAAGTGATTTTTTAATATATTGAAAGAAAACTTCATTATAGATATGTATTGCAGAAAACTCTACCGTGGCTATAGATGCAAACTTTTCAGCTTCCTTGATGACTCATGTAATGATTGTGCCTTTTCTGGATGGTGTAACCTGTTTGGACAGGGTGCGAGCTCTACTAATGCAGGCATTACAGATAAAGGCAACTTTGAGAAAAAAGCAGTGGAACCTTACAAGGTGGCTTGGCTTTTCCCTTTCTCTATGTCGAAAAGTAGAGCCAGAAAAAGATGTTTTGCCAATAGCACACTGCACCTCAGTCATTGCTAGAATTACAGAACTGAGAAGAGGAAAGATTCAATGAAAGGCTGGGTGGGGCCCCAATGTCCCCATCATGGGCTGCAGACTCCACCTGGCTGTGTCTGTGTCGCTTGTGTACCTCAGTGCCGAGCTCTGGGCACCTGCCCCTGGGAAAGGTGCCGGAATTGCAGCTGTCTTCACCAATGCTCATGACAAAAACTAATAGAATTGCAAAGAGAAACAGATGAATCTGCTATCACAGTTGGGGACTTCAGTGGTACTCTGGAAGCACTACTTTGTCTCTGATTCAATTCCATTCAGCAGATACTGATTAAATAACTACCATGTACCCTGTGAGACAATGCAGATGCAATACTGGACTTTGGGGTCAGGAGATCTGAGTCTAGAACCAAGTTCTCCCATTTACCACTCATGACCTCAGATCCATCATGGATCTTTTTCTCAGTGTGTCTCCACATCTGTGAAATGAGTGGCAGTGAGGATTAAAGGCGATAAGTGTGTGCTGTCATATGCACAACGGTTACTTTTCTCCCTCGCTTCTTGTGGATCTTAAAATCAGTTTAAGTCGGGGTTCTGACTCAGAGAGTTGACTGTCTCGATGGGGAGACACTGGTCTAAGTCCTAGGAGAATTTTGCACAAGTGCCTGGAGGTGACATGAAGGACTGAACCCCGTCCTTTGGACCTGGGTCTCTTAGGTGCAAGCGGGAATCTTCATGCACGTCAGGCTCCTGGGTGATCTGAAGCATCCTCCCAAAAAGCTAGCCGCAATCCTCCTCCACTCCATGAATGCTGACATTTTCACAGATACTCCTGAACAAAAGACCTCAAATCCTTTAGGATTTATGTTTTATCACATCCTTTAGAGTTGGGGACTGACCACAGGGAGAGAAAGAGAGGGAACGCTTCCCGCAAACTTCTCTTCCCTAATATGACATAGGAGCACTGGCCACCCGGCTCCTATAGCGATGTTTTGTTCTTCTTTCATGCTGCTACTCACTTTTGACTTTGCATTAGAAATTATTCTCTCCGTGGTTCATTTGGTATCTCTTGGCAATGGCCATGAGAAATACATGTTGAGGTAAATTGATTAGCGAATAAGTTCAATAATGTATTCATTCTTCCCGACTTCCCAAACTGGGGAGACCCAAAAGGAAAGGGGGGATTGGAACAGGAAGGGGAAAGGCAGTGTCTCTGAAGGTGCATTTTTGACTCATGGAGGGGTCGTTTCCCCAGGGATGAGAGCAAGTGCGCATTTCCCTGTCTCTCCAGGAAAGGAATGAAGGCTGAGATCTCGAAAATGCCTTGCTGTATTCTGCCAAACTTACACACACATGTGCGAGGCTGGTGGAGATTGATTTATCAAAATAATTTTCAAAAAAGGAAAATCAATAATCAAAGTGGGCTGTCCTACAGTGAGACCTAGTGGCCTTAGAAATTCAAGCTGCCGTGGTCTCTGGAATGTCAGCTGGCAGCTTGGTGCCCTTGTCTCTTGCAGGTGATTCTGTCCAGTGGAGAGCCCAGTAGCCTGATAAGCTGAGTTTGTAGGTAGGGAGAGAAACCAAGAGACTGTATAGGCACAGAAAACTGAAAGAGGAAGAATCAATGGAACTAGAGCTTATTCATAACATCACATGTGGCACTTGAGACATTTTCCAGGTTTGAATTTGCTTGTTTGGAGTCCATGTTGGCATCTTGCTGAGGGCAGATATTAAGGCATGTTCCCTAAATCTCTTAGGGGGCATCCATCCCAAAGCCAGGTGGTCCAGGTTCTTTTAGGATTTCATGATGGCACACATTCTTTGAAAGGCAGAAATGCCAAGCAGAGTCTCCTGTGACAGTGTAGAGGTCAATCCATTAAAATTAAAGCCTTTGAGGTGTCCACCCAGATCTGCTGTTGTTAAGCAAATCAGTAGGAACAGGTAACAGCCACTCAACCTGAGTGTCATTGGAGCTGTTTAGATGAGTGGTTCCCAAGATTCACTGCCAGCCTGAATTAAATGAGTACACCCAAACTGGGCTTGGCATCGCTTGTAAAAATAGACATACACATCTATGCCAGCTCCACTCCTGGAGAGCCTGATTGAGTAGGTCTGAGAACATATACTTTTAAAGCTCTCCAGGATTCAAGGCTCAGCTAGGTTTGGGCACTTCTGGTGTCCATAATTAACATTGTCCCGGAGTAGCCCAAGTGTGGAACAACCCAGAGGCAGCATTACCATTCTCCAGTGAATTTTTGACCTTGAGAAGTACTTCAGGTAGTGAGCTAAATTTTGTAGGTATATTCAAGTGCTTTACACACACACACACACACACACACACACACACACACACACCCAGTGTTAGAAAAACTCTAGATTTGATTCATCCAGTTGCTGGACAAATTCTTTCCATCCACTGCACTTCCTCAGAGCTCTCTGAAGTCAGCAATTACTTTGTTCTCAGAGGAGTCATTCTGTGGTGAGCAAAATGTTGAAAGTTTGGCAACATATTAGGACTTTCCAAATCTGGGTCATTTCAAAATATTTATCTGTATTTTTTTTATCCTTTTTCAGTATTTAGACTTTATTCTTTCTAATAACCAGAGCACAGTCTATTGCTATTAGTCACCTGGAAAGCACAATAAAGATAGTAAATTTGCCAGTGGTGGTAACAAAAGGCAGCTATCTTTAATAATTTCCTTAATAACCCCCTGTCCTCTTTCAGAGGGACAGATTTAGTAACTGAATAGAGCCCTTTGCACAGTGCCCAGAACAGAATCATTCCTCAGTAAATATGAGCTACGCTTTTCATTATTCTATTGTCATTAACTCACTACCCAGCCCCACTCTTCCTGACAGGTTACCATCAATGTTCTAAGCGAATATTTTATACACACCCTATTCCTAGCTTCTAGAATTACTATTCTCAACCTTCTGTTTTATCCCGTGTTTGTCCCTGACACTTAGAGTGAGAAATCTTTGGGTAACATCTCCACTGATAGTTGAAACATGTGGCTTTTTTTAATATTCTCTTAGATTCCCCATTTGCAGGAAACCACAAATCCTAATGTCGATTTCCTGTATTGCTGTAGGATCTCATGATGCAGGCATTTCACTTTTTTTTTTTTTTTTTTTTTTTTTTTTTTTTCTTTTTGCGGTATGCGGGCCTCTCACTGTTGTGGCCTCTCCCGTTGCGGAGCACAGGCTCCGGATGCGCAGGCCCAGCGGCCATGGCTCACGGGCCCAGCCGCTCCGCGGCATATGGGATCCTCCCAGACCGGGGCACGAACCCGTATCCCCTGCATCGGCAGGCGGACTCTTAACCACTGCGCCACCAGGGAGGCCCAGCATTTCACTTTTTAATGGCTCCTTCCCTGTGCATAAGGCCATCCATACAGGGATGCTCACTGTTTTGTATGAAAGTACACGGACTCATAACTCCAAGCACAGATGCCACCCATTTCTACTCTCCATCTCTGCCCTGCAGTACTAGCTCAGCCTGACCCTCCAACTACAAAAGGTATGGATGGAATCATTCGCTCATACCCAGTCCAGGTCCCAGTTTTAGTAACCTCTGTGTTTTTTTTTTTTTTTACCATGTAATGGATTAAGTGTTGATATTTATAGCAGCATTATTGATAACCCTGAGGATAAGATAGCTCTGATGTCTCTCAAATCATTTATGTTCCTTCAGTAAATGCTTCCACTGGATTCCCTCACCACAACACGTTATCAATCAGGTGCAGCCTATCACAGGGAAATTCGCAAAGCCAGAGCATGTATGTGTCAGAGCCTTTGGAAGACAGAGGCAAATTATAAAAAAGGGATAGTCTTAATGTTTTCATTTTACTGTCCTTCTAACCACCCCCCAACTCTCTCTCACACACACACACACACAGCTTCTATTTTTCCAGGAGCTTTTGAAATTTTGCTTGGCTCATATTTCTGAGGCCAATGGACAGGAAATGAAAATTGGATAGGAAAGGAGCTGAAAACATCTATAAATTTTTTGTTGTGTGGGGTATGATAATTTTCCCATCTAAGATGTTTAAAAAAAATAGATTTTACAGGAAATGTTGCTTTATATAGAAGGACTGCCATCCTTTAATATTTGTATATGGTTATTATTATCACTACCAATTAAAATCACCATATTAATAGCTCTCTTGAATAATGGCTTTCATTTGACCATCTGAAAAGTTTAGAAAATATTGAGATAAATTTCCCTGCATTGTAATTATAGGGATGACATTCTAAGGAAAGTCCTATCCTGTTGAAGGACTACGTGCCATAGAATTACAGTACTTGAAGGGGAAACCTTTCTTAACTCTTATCAGTTACTCTTTTACCTTCACTTACTATAAAGGAATAGTTTCAAATCATTTAATCTAAACACGAAAAAGAGCCCTTCTAATTCTATTTAAGATTTTAATATTTCTTAGTTCCCTGTCTTCTTTTATCATGTATGCATTTGCTCCCCAATCTATATTAAAATAGAAAAAATAAAAACAATGTAATGAGGTTGTTTTCCATAAAGACCTGCTCTTTGGTTTGAGATTATTTCCTACTTCCTATTTTGGTGTTCAAATGCCCTTCCTTTTTTGAAGTTATGGATACAATAGATGGAAGGTTTTTGTTTATTGTCCTCACTTGACAAAGTGAAAAATTGACCCTTCCACACTGGTCCCCAAATTTAATTTTGAAATTGTACTTTATAAGGAAATTCAAAACTCCTGAAATCAGCACCATGCCTTTAGACTCCCATGACAGAACACTCTGCTAAATGCCACAACTGGGGTTGCAATAAGCCAGACCACGAAAGGATGCCTGCTGAAGACTTTGCTGCTATAACTTAAGAAATAGATTAGGTGACTGTTGCTGGTGTCCCAGCGGTCATAATTCTTCTTCAGATATTTCAAAAGGATAAGGTAATTAAGTTAATAATCCCTGTTGTTACAAATACTAGATGTGGCATTGTTCATTTATTGCCTTCTAACAGCCATGATATCACTTTACAAAAGAATAACTTGGGGGAAGTCCTGGTATTGAAGACTCTAGAAAGAAACTAGGATCAAAGACTCCTAGATTAAAGGGTTGATTTAGGATAAATGTTAAAAGGCATAATGTGAACAACACACTTATTACAAACAAGAAATCCCAGTCTTACCTACTGTTCTATCTGGTGACAGGCATTTCACTTCCTGTGAAAACAAAACAAAAATGGAAACATAAATAAGTGAAGTAAATTGTGACTTGGGCAATTAACATAAAAGCACTTGTATTTAGATACTTTTAATTTACATTTCAAATGAAGTTTAATAGTTAAAGTAGGTAAGGCCACACAGGAAGAAAAATTTGACTTCTAAATATGTACATATTTGAATAATATGTACAATAAATGTGCACATATTTTACAAGCCTAAAAGGTTCACTTATCTATCTGCTGAATTTTGAGTTCATAATATTTAGAGTCTTAATCTGGCCTCTTTTAGGGAACTAAGAGAGTACAGTTTAAAAGGCTAGATGGTCCCACTTCATAAACCACAGACATCCAAATTAGCATAATCTCATAGACTCACAGAGATAAATCAATATGTGGTCAAAGAAGAATTTTAATAAAACATGAAAATACATGAAAAATTTAATAAAACATGAATTTTAATGAAACATGAAAACCTATGCCAACTATGCAGTATTTCTTCAGACTACTGTTTCTCAGTGTCATCACATGCGTACAACTGATGTGGCCAAGGGTTGGTGAAAAACTTCTGGAAAAAACCCAAAAACTTATGCAAAATGGCGGCATTTCAAATCTATCTGCCAAGTTGACCTAGAAATACCATTTCATGGAACATTTGCCTTGATTATGTCTCCATTTTCCCACTTACATCCTACTCCTGGGCAATCTGCCATGCCTACTACCTCTTTTCAGAAGCCCTGGGTGGGTATCTATGTTCAGCGTCTGGTGCTCAAGAAGGATCTATCCTCATACCTCTGTGGTCCACCTTGCCCTCTAAGTATATATGCTCTGTTCTTTTCCACATTCAACTTTTATTTTTGGTTCAATAACATATAAGGTTTTGTCCATAATGGGGTCCCAGACTACAGCTCGTGGGCCAAATCCAGCCTCCCACCTGACTTTATAAATAAGGTTTTGTTGGACCACATCCATGGCCATTTGTTTATGCACTGTCTGTGGATGCCACAGTAGTTGAATAGATGCTACAGATATTGCATGGACCACAAAGCTTAAAATATTTACTCTCTGGCCCTTTACAGAAAATGTTTGCAGACTCTGGTCTACAAGGAATAAAATGCATGTTTTTGGAAGGGATTATCCAACTACATGGGCTTGGGTGCTAATTCCTTATCATAGAAACATTTCAAAAGAATTTTTTAATTTAAAGTCATTGCCTTTCAACTCACTGAGGAAAAAATAATTCTATGCAAAGATAGATAGCTTCCCATTTTTTCTTCCATTTTAGTTTTTATTTCAGTCTTCATATAGATTCATAATATTTGCTGAGAGAAGGGGAGTTATTTGGGGCAAGTGTGATCAATGCTGAAACAGGCAGGCTTTGAAAAAATTTGAGGAAGAAGAAGCCACCCTTGCCTTTCCACCATCCCTTCTCTCCTGTCCTACCCTCTGTGCCTCCTCTTCTTCCTTGCCATGCTCTAGGTCATTCCCAGATTCCTCCTTTATTTGAGTCAGCCCTCAATTAATTTTCCCTTGACTCTTAACTGATAGTGACTTTAGTGGTACTTTTCCAAATCTCCCAAATATAAATATCTTTGGCATTTATATTTTATGATGAATTTCTGAAGCTGAGAAATTATAGCAGAATCAGAGCTTGCCAATCAGGGAGCTGAGTGTATGGGTTACTGTCATGTCAAGGTTTGCATCTCCATTGGGAAGACCCTGGGCCAGTTGCTCTCCAATGGCCAGTAACCACTCAAGAGGCAAGAAGCTTCCCCTGGGGTGATACACCAGCATTATATTTTTCTATTATGTCATGAAATGAAAAAGATTGAGAAGCACTCAACCCTAGGAATAAATCATTGTGTTTCACTTACCCCAAAGGGGGAACTAATCTTGGGAAATCAGAGTTAGTGATGACCACTTCATACTTCCTGGAGAGTTAAAAGAAGAGTCTGCTTGTAAGTAAATTAGTAATCTTACTTAGATAAACTTAGATGGAGTCCAACTTTATTTTATTTATTTATTTTTTTTCTTTTTCCCCTTGCGGTATGTGGGCCTCTCACTGTTGTGGCCTCTCCCGTTGCGGAGCACAGGCTCCGGATGCGCAGGCCCAGCGGCCATGGCTCACGGGCCCAGCCGCTCCGCTGCATATGGGATCCTCCCAGACCGGGGCACGAACCCGTATCCCCTGCATCGGCAGGCGGACTCTCAACCACTTGCGCCACCAGGGAGGCCCGGAGTCCAACTTTAGATCAAGCTCAATCAAGAATAAAATCAAGTTTTACTAATTAACTAACTAGGATTGTACACTGGTTACAAGGGTATAAAGTACACCTCTGTCCTCCTCCCCTGCATCCTTGTCACTTCTCCCAATGCCTGGTCCATAGTAGGAGCTCAATATTCTGCAGCTGTGCTGCCCTTAGTGCGATCCACAGACCTGCAGCATTGTCATCACCTGAGAACTTGTTAGAAATGCAGAATCTCAGGCCCACCCCAATCTCCTGAATCAGAAGTTGCTCTTTAACAAAATTTACCAAATGATTCATATGCACTGAAGTTTGAGAAGCACTGGGTAAGACACCAAGTGAGGTGAGAAATCTGCCTGTGCCATCTAAAATTTGGAAGATGTGAAGTTAAAAATAAGTATTTCAGGAAAGATGAAAAAAAAAATCTAATGTAAAGGGGAAAAGTGTTTTTCTCTTAAATAAAAATCCACAAGGGGGACTTCCCTGGCAGTCCAGTAGTTAAGATTCCACGCTTCCCCTGCAGGGGGCGTGGGTTCGATCCCTGGTTAGGGCACTTCCATGTGCTGCGTGGTGTGGCCAAAAAAAAAAAAAAAAAAAAAAAATCCGTAATGGGAGAGTGCCATTTTGTAAACTCAGTCAGCACTGGGACAAGACTTCATGTACCACACAACAGACAGTCTGGCCCACGGAGAGTTAAGCAGAAGTCCTGATGTGGTCCCCAACCTGTAGCATTTCCTTTAAAATGCTGTGGAGAGGTGAAACCCTGATGTGTTGAGCTTAGTCTAGGCTCTATTTTTCCTGGCAGAGAATTCCATCAGCTTCATGCTCATGTGGAGGGCTCTGGGCTCATAGCAGGAAGGCTCACCAGGACACAGAGATGACTTAATGGACCGTGCAAATCTCCAAACTGGAGCCCATTCCCAGAATAGAAAGAAGCACCTGGGATTCTTGGACTACATTGTCATGGGGCCAGAAGGAGGGATGATCCCCTCCGTGGTTCAGTGAACTTTGAGATGATATATGTCAGGCCACGCTGACTTCTAAAAGAAAGAATTCAAAAAGCCATCGGCCAGCCAAAATGGAAAGTGGAATTGTCTAATATTTGGGAGAAAGAATCACATTTACAAATCTATAGAATAGGAGATACAATGACACACTTGGCTTTGATCCTCGGCCATCTTTAAAAATAAATGTTTCTGGAGCCAGGGACCAGAATAAATACCACGGTGGAGAGAACTGTCTTCTGCTTTGTCTCTTCTACACAGTATAGTGTTTGAATTTGTCTGGACATGGTTAGGAATGTGCAAAGCCAATTATTCTGACTCTGAGAGGATCGTGGGCATCCTTCTTTTAGATTTCCCCAAGGAAAACAGAGGCAGAATCCAACTACAGGGAGATTCCTGGAGATGGCCTGAGTCACAGGCATCCTTGTAGAGAGCTGACAGGGATCACAGGCCTCCTTTGGGACTCTGTAAGTGCTGGTCCCTGTGCATAAATGAGTTTAGACAAGAAAGAACCCAGCAGAGACAGTGCAGGTCTGGATCCTAACATGGAAAGAAGAAGAAAAGTGGAGAGAAGACACCTCTAGAATCCATAGTCTAGATGGGTAAACCAGCACAAGTTCAGAAGTCCCTCTTTATCCACCTTGGCAAGGTGCTGGAGGCATTTCACAGCCTGTCCTTAACCTTCCTGTCCAGCATCGATGTGTGCTGTCTTCTTCCCCAGTACAAGTCTTCCCCCTGAAATTTCCTCTCTGATACTTTCTCTCCCCAGCACAGGGAACTAAAGGTCATCTTTCAAGACTCAGCTCTCATAATTCCTAAAAGATGTCTTCCTACTCCTGTCATGGCCAGAAAGGCAGATTATAACACCCATCCATTGGATTCCTATAGCACTTGTTACATAATTCTGTTTTAGAATTTATTGCATTGTCTTTTAATTTCTTATTTATAACACAGACACACCAATGTGTTGCTTTGAAGGGGACAGCCTGTCTTTCTTGTCCACTTCATATGTTTTATTCTTGGCAATAACGCATGGCACAAAGCAGGCAATCAATATTTGCCAAATTTGAACAAAATTTTCATTTCATATGTGACAATCCTTTAATCTCTCAGCCTTTTTAACATTTTTTTCCTTTTTTTGTAAAATGAGGGTGATCTATCTACTGTAGAATTATTTGAAAAATTCATTTGGAAAAGCATCAAATGAATTAATGGCCAAAGTCCATCTCAAGTCCTTCATCTTCTGTAAGTTTTTTGCTTACCGCTCTGATCCCTAGTGCTATCTCCTTTATCCACAGGGCAGTCAGATATGATACAGAGAAACTGAGGTGTGTTGTCTTTTATTGCTCTTTAATTGTTTCACATCTATAAATCTTATCTCCCCAGATACATTGTAGTTCAATTCAAACAACTTCAGTTCAGCAGATGGTTATTGGATGACCAAAGTGTGCAAGGATCTGTGCTGCTTAATACTGGCACCAGTTCTGGCTTTAACTTTACTCGTTTTAATTCTTTCAACACATATTTATTGAGCAACCACTTACACATATGATCACTGCTCTGAGAGAGATTATATTTCCTTCTAGACCTCTGTGTTTCCAAGAAGATTACCAATATTGCATAAGGTCAAGGGCAAACTGACCAGGCTGCAGTGAGCGATCCTGGATGGAGCAGCTAAGAGGTCCCAAGCTCAGAGTAGATCCACATGCTTGTTCACATGAGATTCAGGGAACCCTTGGCATCAGGAGGTCTCACACAGGGGATGAAACATGGTAGAAAGGGATTCTGAACAGCAGTCCAGGTCAGGAATCACATGGTCCATAGGTTATAGGACCCCTGCCCTAGGATGAGGGAATAGTGTGGCCCAAATTCTACAGAACACCTAGAATGTACTGAGGAGTGTAACTTGGTCAACACTTGGGACTTTTAGCTGAACACTCATAGGCTCTGTGAACTTCTTATGAAAATGCTGGCAACAAGGCAGCTCACACCTAAAACACCAGAACCCCAGAACTCCAGAATTTATACCTCCCAGGCTGTAAAAGAGGCCTGAAGGGAGCATAGGAGCCCAGGAGTAATGACTGAGCCACTGAGCTCCAGATCTGGAGAACAGAACTCAATCCTAAATTCCTGCAGATGGTGGCCTGAGACTGTCAACCTCCCATCCTTCCATCTGCCTTCATTAAGTGTGGGTTTGAGCCTGCTGGTAAAGGGCTCAGAGACCCAGTGTCAGCTGAATAGGGGAGAGACAAAGGGGGCCAGCTGGGACTAGTAACAGGGAAGATTGGAAGGACTCTGGACCATGAATTTAACCACCAGGTATTATATACAGCTCCTTGTGTCACTGCACTGATTGCCCTGAATTGAAATTGCCTTTTCACTTGCTCATCTCCCGCACTGGGCACGAAGCTGGTCTGTCCACGAGGATAGAGCCTGAGTCTTACCTTGTTCATTATTTTATTCTTAGCACAAAACACAATGCCTGCCACAAAGTGAATTGTCTAACAAAGGAAAGAGTGAACGCATGTCAGGCAGAGGGTTAAGTAAAGTCAGTCAAGTGAAGAAAAGTCAAAGTGCTGAAGGTGGAGATGAACTGTGGGCTAGGCGAGCAAGGGGGTCAAGTCGAGAAGCCAAGTGAGGCAATACTGAAGAGCAGTTACGTGTCTGGGCTTCAGGGTCAATCCTGGGTTTGAATTCTGGCTCTGCCTCTGCTAGTTTCTACCTTGTGAGCTTGGGCATGTTGTTAAATTACTCTGAACCTCAGTTTCTACTCTGTGGAATAGCAATTTATACTACCAGTCTCAAGTGAGGATTTAATAAAGGACTATATTAGAAAGGTCAACTCAATGCTAGATCCTGTACTTAACAAGTGGTTGCCATTAAGACAGACAGGAAGAAGCAAATCCTGTCATTCCAGTAGCTAATAAACCTTACCCAGAGTTGGAGATTGGAGCCCAGAGATGATGAATCTAGTCTCCGAGACTAAAAAATAAACAACCAGGGACTCAAATGGAGACTAAACACACAGGCCAGAGATTGAAGGATCAAGGAGCAAGATCCAGGCAAGGGATCTTGTCTGTCAGGCATGGAGGGAGAAGAGAACGTGTGTGGCTTGAACAAGTCTCAACAGCTTTCTAAGGCCAGGGATCCTTCTGTGCTTTAGAGCAGGGCTGGTCACAGTGAGTGGGCAGGTATGAGCTCATTGGAGAAGTTCAAAAGTATACTTGGCAAGAGCAGGGATGACAAAGGGTGTGAAGTCAGGCAGTTCATGACACCCAGGCATACAGAAGGTGGTCACTAAATAGTTGCTGATCATTTACTTTCATCTTTACCACAACTGTTCCCAAGTGGGGAAGTGCATAAGCCCTTGTTTTGGTTGTGAAACTCTTTCAAACTAGGCCAAGTGGAGCATCTTATTGGCAAAAGTTCTGGAGAAAATGGTGTTTTCTAAAGGATCCCCACTGTTTCATTTGTGGAATCACTGCTGTATTTTACAGCAGTGGTCCCCAACCTTTTTGGCACCAGGGACTGGTTTCATGAAAGACAATTTTTCTACAGACCGGTGGTGGGAAGGGGTGGGTGTGTGGGGGGAGGGTGGTTCAGGCAGTCATGCGAGCAATGGGCAGCGGCAGATGAAGCTTTGTTCACTCGCTGCTCACCTCCTACTGTGTGGCCCGGTTCCTAACAGGCCATGCACCCATGCTGGTCCGCGGCCCAGGGGTTGGGGACCTCTGTTTTACAGAAGTTTGGCCATTTGTCATTAATCTACATCTGACAATAGAGGAAGCACCACCTTTGCCAGCATGGAAACGAGATCTCTCGGCTGAAATGAGAGTGAAACAAATTGAGGGTTGTTAGAAGGGATCTGGCACGTTTACCACTCTCTCTCCAGCCACCCCCTCTTACTAAAGTTAGATCATGATTTTGCTCACAAAGACAGTGCTCACAAAGAATTCTGAAATTCTTCAGCTTCTTCAAGCTATTCCTCAAGCATGTGGCCTTTGGGGGTTGGTTGGAGTCATTTATTTTCTGCGTAATGAATCTATTTCTGAGCATAAGAGCAACAGGCATCACACAGAATGCAAACTTTTCTTGTAAAAAACGTCAGTTGCAATAAAAGGAATCTGGAGCCGGCCTGGCAGCCTGGAAGCTGTTACAAAATGAAGTCAGAGCTTCAGCTTGTGTCTACATGACACCAGACTTTCAATGAAAAAGTGAAAAACTCAAGCAGTCATCTAGATGTTTGGTCTGCTTGATGCCAAACATCCTGATGTTTTTGACTATCCAGATGTTTGGAAGCAGGCAGACCAACATCCAAAATCTGTACACATCTAGGTGTTTGCTTTCTTGTAGACACAGCCTTGGACTACTGGGCAAATAAAGCCCCAAAAACTTGGGCATCATTTCTTCTGACTGTTAGTAAGAATTGTGAATCTCATAAGACCTCCGTGAGAATAAGGCAATTCAGTTTAAAAAGTGAAAAGGGCTTGAGTCAAACACATAGTTTTAATAGGGCTTTGCCAGAGAAATTGATGCAACGAGAAGGAAAACACAACAAGGCCCACTGCAGTTCAAGTGACTCTGCAGGCCATTTCCCAGTCAGTGGACCTCATTATATGACCATACCTCCAATCCTTGGGAAGGGGCCTCAGGGAGCTGAGCTCTGAAGCAAGTCAATGTTTGAGTTTAATCTTGTATTGATATCAGGCATTACTTATCAAACCGGACCCTCTGCTTCCCAAAAGTGAACCTGAACTTCTACACTGACTTCAGAACTTCTTCTTTGTCCACATGACCAGCCTGGTCATGCTGAAGTTATTTAACTTGCGAGTTGACCTATTTCTGGATATGCCCCCTTACTGTGAATATAAACAAGGACAGAACTGGCTCCTAAGGAGACAGAGAGTCAACTGGGCTTTGCCAGGACATAGTCCATTCTTTTTTCTAGACAGCCACTCTTGACTTCATCCTGCTCCTCTTGACTCTGGCTCATTGGTCTATGCCTAACTCTCCTCTCCCTCTTTTCCCAATAATCCTGAGAATTGAGAAATGCAGAAAAAAAAGACGAAGTGGGGGTGGGGATTTAGGGCAGGGAGAGGAAGGAAGGAAGGGGAGAGAGAGAGAGAGAGAGGGAGAGAAAGAGAGATCCAAAGGTCCCGAGGACAGCATGTGCAGGGGAGTTTAAAAACAACATAAAAGGAACAATAAGAGCAACCTAATAAAAGGATGAAACATAGTCATGCGACAGAGAAGAGGATCTGAGCATCTGCACTTTTTCTTATTTATAACCATGTCAGAAAAACAGGAAAAACAGTGTGCAAAACCTCAAGCAGGATTTTCTCTCACTCCCGATTTTGCTAGTGTATCCCAACTAGGAAGAAAGTGACCATTTTGATTGTCTTCTATAGGCTTGAAATATACAATTCATCATTGTCCCATGCATCCTATGATTGTGAGTTAGTCGCTATTACTCATTGTTATGTGGGGGAATTCCTCTCCTACCCACATCTGGACTTTTGCTGTAACAGCAAAGGCTGGAAGCAGAGCCTGTCTGACCCTTTATCTTTTCTAGATTCGATGCATCCTTTTCTCTTTCAGGATGGCTCCTTGGCCATTGTTTTATCATTGCTGTCACTTGTTACTAGTTGGTTGAATGGTTTTTCAATTTTATTGTGACTATGGAAATGGCAAGGGTTGTACTCAACCCAAATTAGTTCATCAATACCATCATTGTTAAGTCAATCAGGAGATTAGCAATTGCTAATGTACACACAATTTGGCCTCCGTAAAAGAGACAGACATCTGTTTTCCTTGGCAGCAGCTCTGTTTCCAGGCCCTTACTTGATACCATGTGCGTGCCTAACTCCTGTTCACAACAATAGCTTTTATCCTTGGGGTTTGGTAGTATACTTAACTGATGCCTTTATCTTTTCATGAGAGATGCCAGCTCACATCAAAAAAAAAAAAAAAGAGTAAAAGAAAGAAAACGAAAACACACTGCAAAGGCTTGGCTTTATATCTGGTGGAAATAGAGAACCTCAAAGCTGGACTCAGTATTAGAGAAAAATAAAGATTGCTTTCATCCACGTTGCCAGAAAATTTGCCTGTATCCTCTCATTTGTCCTGCCCTCCTTGAGAATTCAATGAGTATTCAGATCTGAATATTAAAATTTGACTTTTGCCTTTGAGAAACACAAGTGTCAGTCAAAGTAGAACAGAGGAGGGCCAAGTTGTTTGTTTCCTGGATGGGAGCCAGCGATACCAGACAGCGTGGTGGGACCATTTCACCTTGCGCTAGCAGCGTGACTAGGAGGCAGCTGGAAATACGCATTTTTATAAACTCTTGAATAAATGATCAGGTTGATTGGTTGTTCTGTTGTAGTGTTCTGCAAACTGGGACACCTGTATACTGGGGCAAGAATACTGTCATGTCCTACTCCCTAGAGAAAAATCCAATTCTTTAGTAGCTAAATAATTCTGCTGTGCTCCGAGAAGTGCCTAGGTTTCTTATACAAGAGAAATTGATACATTAAAGCTATGATTATGTATTCATCACCTCAAGGAGCAGTTATTGTGTAGGAAAGCAGCATGCTGTTGACAGGAAGAACTCCAGACTGAAAATTGGATGATCAGGGTTCTGGTTTAGTTCTGTTAGGCAGATAAGCATGCAAAATATTTAAATGAAACTAAAAAACAATATACAATTAAGTACCTTAATGGATATTTGGTAAGATAAAATCTATATAAAGGGAAATAATACTTTACACTTCCAGGATGTAAGAGTTAAGAAATGCTTTTTTTTTTTTTTTTTTTTTGTGGTACGCGGGCCTCTCACTGTTGTGGCCTCTCCCATTGCAGAGCACAGGCTCCGGACGCACGGGCTCAGTGGCCATGGCTCACAGGCCCAGCCGCTCCACGGCATGTGGGATCTTCCTGGACCGGGGCACAAACCCATGTCCCCTGCATCGGCAGGCAGACTCTCAACCACTGCGCCACCAGGGAAGCCCAAGAAACGCTTTTTGAAGGCTGTCATCTTAATTATTTTCATTATTATTCATTATAAGTATTGATACTTAGTCTCAAAACCCTAATCCACGTATTTTTCTTATGTGAACACAAAGACAAGCATCAAGACTTAGGTTCTGGGAGAAAACTCTAATTCGAAAAGATACATGCACTCCTTTGTTCATAGCAGCACTATTTACAGTAGCCAAGACATGGAAGCAAGCTAAGTGTCCATCAACAGATGAATGGATAAATAAGAGGTGGTACATATATACAATGGAATACTACTCAGCTATAAAAACAATGATATAATGCCATTTGCAGCAACATGGATGGACCCAAAGATTATCATACTAAGTCAAGTAAGTCAGAAAGAGAAAGACAAATACCATATATCACTTTTATGTGGAATCTAAAATACGATACAAATGAACTTATTTACAAAACAGAAACAGACTCACAGACGTAGAAAACAAACTTACGGTTACCAGAGGGGAAAGGGGTAAATTAGGAGTTTTGGATAATAATATCTTAAGATAATTTGTTTTTTCACTGAATATTATGTTTTTAAGATTTGTCCATGTTGATACTTGTATATATGTAGCTCACTAATCTTAATGGATGTATATGAATGTACTACAATTTATTTATCCATTCTGTTCATAGGCACTTGGGTTACTTCAAATTTTGTTATGAGAAGCAATGCTCCCATGAATATTCTTGAGCAAACCTCTTTGTGCATATGTGCGTAGAGTTTCCTTAGGTTCAGAATTTCTGGATTATACAATATGTGCATCTTTACTTTCCTAGCTTTCTTCTAATCATTCTCCAAAGAGGCTGTACTGATGTTTATACCTACCAGAAGTATAGGAGAATTTCTGTGTATCCACATCCTTGACAATGCTTGGTATGGCTGGTGCACATTTGAAGAAAGTAGTATCACTCTTTCTACACTCAAAATGCCTTAAATATTATCAAGAATAAATGCACAGTTGCTGCATTGTTGAAAATAATGTACCACCCTGCCATAGAAGAATCTCCAATGCCTACAAGCCTTCCCACTGGGGTTACCAACAGCCAGAGACTCTGTCTCTTCCTGAGATTTTTCAGCATATTCATCCGAGTCATAATCAAGTTTTCGAACTAGAAAACATTTTAGAAATCATTCTATCCAGCAGCATCATTTAAACATAAAGTGTTATGCCCAAAGTCACACAACTATGATAATGACCATAGTATTACAATTTATTTAGAACTTACTTTGTGCCAGGTACCATGCTGGGTGCTTCACAAATACTCTTAATCCTCATGACAATACCCAGATGGTATCACAAAGAGTTTACTCTCCAAAACACAGTTATTCTCACATGGCAAATGAGAGCAGGACACCATGCTATTTAATCTGAGTGGAACAAAACTGTACCAGACATAGTCTGGCATAAAATCCGGGAGGGGAGGTAATACCACAGTATAAACTAGCATGTAAGGAGACCTGGGTGAAGGTTCAGACTAAGGTAGACTACTGGGAAAGGATCTTTATCCAACCAGGATCATTTAGTAAAACATCCTGAAGGCACTGGTATGGGAATGGGGCTTTGGAGGACAGGTAGACCTTGGATGGGCACCATCTCACCTTTGATGTGCTGACTGCGTATTGCCCACTTAATGACCATGGGCAGTGAGTGGAATCAGAGAATCCATAACCATACCCTGCCATCGAAGTGGGGCTCGTCTGGGGGTCAGGAGGAGGACAAATCAGACTGAAGGGGCCAAGGGGGAAGGTCAGTCTGACAGTGCAGAAGATCTGGAGGGCTAGGCAGCTAACAACTGGGAAAAATCCATCAAAACTACTTCTCGAGAACACGGCAACAAAGCCTCCGTGGTCCGGCCCCAGCTGAGCGCCTTTTTTACCACTCACCCTTCCTTTGTTCTGCTCTCTTGGCCTCTGTTCTGTTTCTGGAGCACACTAGTCTGGTGTCCCCTGTAGGATCTTTCATCTGCAGTCTTCTCTGCTTGGAACATGTTCCCCAGGTTCACGCACAGCTGACTCCTCATCATTCAAGTCTCGCCTGAACTGCTTTCCCTGCACATCCCATCTAGGCCGGCCTCCACCCTCCCCTTCCTCCAGCTCAGCCCTTTTTTTTTTTTAATTAATTAATCTATCTATCTATTTATTTATTTATTTATCGTCTTTCTTGCTCTCTGAAATTATCTTGCTTCTTTATTTAACCACTAGCCCCAATGAGAGAGTGAGCACCATGAGGACAGCAAATTGTCATTCTTGTTACGTGTTGTGTGGTCAGCACGTAGAAGAGCTTCAGTAAACATTTAATGATTTGAACAAATAAACCACAGTATTCTAGTTTCCAAAGAGGCAGGTAGGCTATTAGGAAGTGCAAAGTCTTTGGGGAAGTTGGGTCTCACAGGGGTGAGATTTAGGGGCGGGATTATATTAAGGGGACAATGAGTTAGATGTGATGTAGGAGGTTAACAAGAGGAGCTTGGAAAACAATAATGTGGCATAAATTCAGGCGCCAAGACTGAGGACTAAGGTGGGTATTAGAATCAAAGCAGAAACTGAGGAGAGTGAACAGACTAAATGACCACAAAGAGACTTTCTACCACAGTCCAAGTGCCAAGCTAGAGCTCTTTATTTTTTTTAAATTTATTTATGGCTGTGTTGGGTCTTTGTTGCTGCGCACCGGCTTTAGCTACTCTTCATTGCGGTGCACGGGCTTCTCATTGAGGTCGCTCTCGTGTTGTAGTCAGTAGTTGTGGTGCACGGGCTTAGTTGCTCCGCGGCATGTGAGATCTTCCCGGACCAGGGCTCAAACCCGTATCCCCTGCATTGGCAGGCGGATTCTTAACCATTGCGCCATCAGGGAAGTCCCAAGCTAGAGCTCCTTAAATCCAACCTACGTCAGATCAGGGGGTAAGGGATGTGTATCCTGTGATCTCACTCACTGGCAGAGGCAGAGAAGTCAGTGCCTGCTGAAAGCAGATATATTGGCGAGGGGCAGAATGAAGATGGATATTTCAAGCAGAAGGGACCACAAGAGCAAGGCAGAGAGGTGGTGCGTCTCTAGTTTAGAACAGTGCCTGGCACAGCATAGAGTACAAAAAACTCTTGTCGAAGCAACTGATTCCCAACTTTCATCTAGTGGCTATATTGAAGGCAGGGAGCCTGAACATGGGAAAACTGGTTGGAAATTTGTTCCAAAATCTGGTTTTAGAAATCTGATTCATTGCAGTAGGGATGGGTAAGGACAGATATGGCAAAGAGAATCAACAGGACTTGATGACAAATTGATCGTGTACTTTGTTGGGGGCCCAGGGGGGTGGTGTCGAGGCAACAGACCGTGTAGGAGAGAGGGAAATAAAACTTACCCTGAGCTTCAGAGTCTGAGCCACTAGGTTACACCATTACAGAGAGAGAAAAGTCCAACTGAAGAGTTCATTTAGGGTGGGGCTGGAAAGTTCAGCGTAGATATCTGAGGTGCCTGAAGGCCTGCATTCAGCAGTGATATTTAGAAGGTGGTTGAAATAAGGTTGGAGCTCTGTAGAGCCTGGAATAAAGATATACATGTGCATGTAAGCTACTTCAATCATTTTCAGAAAGAGTTAGATTGGGAATAAAACTAAATAGAATTGGGAATGTGAGCTGTGTAGCAAGAACATAGCAGGACCCAACTCATCTGGCCTCATTATTCAGCAGCAGAATGTTATCAGGATTTATCTCAGACTAAACATGCTGGGCTTCTTTGGACCAAATATCAATTCCTATTCACCCTCAATCCCTAACATCCTTTAATCTAGGCAATTTACTTTTCTTAGGAGGCAATACTGCTAAGTAGTTAAGGGTATGGCCATGAAGTAAGACTGCCCAGTTTCAAATTCTGACTTGGCCACTCACTACCATGTGGCTTGAGGCAGGTTACTTAACCTCTCTGTTTCTTTTTTTTTTTTTTTAGATGTTGGGGGTAGGAGTTTATTAATTAATTAATTTATTTTTGCTGTGTTGGGTCTTCGTTTCTGTGCGAGGGCTTTCTCTAGTTGTGGCAAGCGGGAGCCACTCTTCATCACGGTGCACGGGCCTCTCACTATCACGGCCTCTCTTGTTGTGGAGCACAGGCTCCAGACGCGCAGGCTCAGTAGTTGTGGCTCACGGGCCCAGGTGCTCCGCAGCATGTGGGATCTTCCCAGACCAGGGCTCGAACCCGTGTCCCCTGCACTGGCAGGCAGATTCTCAACCACTGCGCCACCAGGGAAGCCCCAACCTCTCTGTTTCTTTATCTGTAAGGTAGGAATAAAAATAGTGCCTATGCCCATAATATTGTTGTGAAGATCAAATGAACTCATGCATGTAATGCATGTTGCCTAGAACCTGGTACACAGTAAATGCTCAGTAAGGATACCTGAAGTTTTGTATTGAGGACTGGAACATGGGCTCTTATTTTCATTTATGATCAGAGCTTGCTTAGCCTGGGTATCTCTTAATCCCTGGAAAATTGTAGAGTATTTTCAACAAAATAGACAAAAAAACAAACAAACAAAAACCCTATCAATGTTCATTCTACCAAAGGAGGCTACCTCTTTAGAATGAGATTCAAAAATACACATTTAGGCACGTTGCCACCCTCTCACGTCCTCTGTCTCACCACGATGTAGCAATTCAGGTGCACTAAATTCTCACAATTGAAACAGCCCTGGGAGAATTTCAGTGCTATTGTTTTGGAGACTTCCTTTCATCCTGCTTTGAATTTGTCCCAGTTCCAGTTTTAGACAATAAATCATAAGCCTTTTAAAAGGGAATTCCATTCAATATTGAGAAAAGGGAAAATGAATCCCTGAACTGTATGTCAATTACCAGTCCCTGACTCAGGCAAAGTCTGAACTCTTCAGCTTGGTAAATTCAACTGTGGAGTGTTGTTGCTGTTTGTTGTTGTTGTTGTTGTTTTTGGCTTATTTGTCTGTTTAGTTTGTTATTTAAAACAAGAAGGTTTGTTTAAAATGAGGCCATCTTTCTCTTTTGTCCTTATTTGTTGGACCATCACAAGCAATGAGGCTGTGGAATTTATGTGAATTGCTATTCTTCACTACCTTTACAAAATGAACCCCGACAACAGTAACTTTTACAAGGATAATCTACCAGCAAACATCAGTAGGCCAGACATACTGGCAGTCTCTAGTCAATCTGTAACTGAAAATTAAAAGTGTAGCAGGAAACCCTAATAATGAAACTTGCAGGGTTATAGAGCTGATGAAGCAGAAAACAAAAAGTACGTGATAACTGCTAAGAAGTGCAACCTTGGCAGTTGTCATGTCTTTGAGGATTTTCTTAAAGTGTGGGCAGGTCTTCATCTATTTTTGAATTCCCTTTAGCCATCCAAAACAACTCTTGGCTCTGGGTTGTTTTCCATCTTCTTCCAAGATAACACCTCCTAGCTATCATCAATGGAGCTATTCCAACCAGCATTTTTGCTCAGTAGTCTTTCCCAAGGTAATAGAGTTCAGGTTATCATATCTTAGTGTCATGTGGAACTAAATCACACTCCAAGGAGAGATAACAAGGCTGCCCCAGGGGGGGTGGGCGTGGTGGGTGTGGACTCTGTCCCAGCCAAGGTCCCTTTCTCTCCGGGGGTGCTAAGTGTGTCAAGCTTAAGTGCTGAGAAGAGGTAGCGGAGCTGCATGGGGTGAGGTTGGGCAAAGGAAGTACGGAAGGGAGTTCTGCCATGACTCAAAGCATGCCTGAGTCTCCCTGGGACCCACAACCAGAAACTGGGTGATTTCATCTTGTTCTGTCAGTGGATCATAAAGTGGCCTTGAGTGGTCACACCTTCCCCAAGTGTCCCAGCTTTCTCTCCTCTGAAATAGAGACCTTCACATGATCTGCCATGTGTGGAGTGGGGGCATTGCCAGGAAGGCCGAATCTCCATGTTGGACATACCAAGACTGTTTGCCAGTTTGGGGCAGTGGGTCTAAGGACCCTGCTCCCACCTCCCATGGTCACAGACCCCCAGACTTGGCATTTGGCCCCAAGCAGGCTCTGGCTGCAGAGTCAAAAAGCCAAACGCAGACTGAGCCAGGACCTATGGGGCATGCTCCCTAGATCTGCTAACTGTGTTGCCCTCACCTCACCTCACACTGACTGCTGCCCATGTTCCCAGAGACCCTGCTGGTCCCTTACTCACCAAAACTGCCCAGAGACCACCGCTTCGAGCAACAATTCCCTCTAAGCCCCCTTTGGGAGTCTAGAAAGCAGCAGACTTGTCTACAGCACCTCCCTAAAGGCCAAGGAGAACCCAGCTGATGATCCAGGGAAGACTCTCAATTTACTAGAGACGTTCCAGGGACCAAGCACAAAATGACTCTTAAAAGAACAGGGGGCTTCCCTGGTGGCGCAGTGGTTGAGGGTCCGCCTGCCGATGCAGGGGACACGGGTTCGTGCCCCGGTCCGGGAGGATCCCACATGCCGCGGAGCGACTGGGTCCGTGGGCCATGGCCACTGAGCCTGCGCGTCCGGAGCCTGTGCTCCGCAACGGGAGAGGCCACAACAGTGAGAGGCCCGCAAAAAAAAAAAAAAAAAAAGAAAAGAACAGGAAGTCATTTACGTACAAGAATCCGCTCTCACCCACTCATCCACCATGTACACATTTGAAGTCATGCAAGCATGGCAATTATTTTTAAAAAATTTGTTTCTAGGATTGGAAACTGCTATATTTTTATATTTTATTCAATGTACAGAGCTTTGTAGTTATTGAATTAAGAATATGGTATGTAAGAAGACAGAAATCAAGGCCTAGAAAATGCCTTTGCAGCCTCTCCATTGCCAGCTCCCAGAGAAAGGCAAGCACACCTTTTGCCTGAGAGAAAACTCATTTAGTAACAGGCTAGAACGGTGATGCAGTCTCCCAGGACTCGGACTACTCTCTACTGCTCAGGCCTCTGACAGTCATAAGGCAAACCAGTATATGTACTTGCTACATGGAAATCCATCCCACCTTCAGCACCCCCAGTGCCTGGCACACTGGGGCTGTCACGGAGCTAACTCGTGTTTCCTCTCTACTGGAGTCTAGGTTCGCCCTGGAGACAAGCCTAAAAGAACCACTGGGTCAGCCTCTAAGCACTGCCAGCTGGACCCCTAAGGGTCCCTTCAAATGAGCCAGTTGACCTTGTTTACTACAACTAGAGAAATCTGAAAGTCTTCCAGAATATTTACTGTATTCATACACGTAGGGAAAACCCTCTCAAGTAAGCTGCCTACCTCTGGTCTTCTCTTGACATAAAGACCTGGAATTAAGAACATTGTATGAAATGTATTTTAGAAAATACTGATATCTGCAGTACCTACATATGCAATACACAATGTATCATATTCTCCTTCACACTCAGGGAGTTGAGGACATTAAATATGTATAGCTTTTTATGTGTCAGTTGAACCCCAATCAAGTGGTTTAAAAAGCAATAAAATAAAATGTAACGTATTCTACCATCTAATTTACATTTTTGTTCATGTGATTTAAATGATTTTTAGGTTTTCTATTTCTATTAACGTTCTAAATCGGTTCTTTTTCTTTCCCATCACACGTGTTTGTTTCTGGGGTTTCCCCCCTTAGAAGATATATTTCACATTGGACATCATGTCATTACTCATTTTATATCTTTCTCTATACTCTAGTGAGGATACCATGTGATTCTGGAACATGTGCTTCACTTACACTTGTCAGCTGATCATTTCACAAGTACCTGTTATAGAAGATAATCCAAAGCAAGATTTGGTCCTTCAAATCATCAAAAGGTTAAACCTCAGTTTCTTTTGTGACAGTCATGCCTACAGTACTCTCTCTGAAACCAATAGGGGAAAAAAGAAAAATTTTATTCTTTTGATGTCCCTAATGTGCTAGTGTTCATTGAAACTCTTTTTGCACATCAGTCTACTGAGTGCACCTTGATGCATGTTTAGATTATAGTGAGAATGTGGCCATTTGTCCACCCTTACTTTGCAGGAAGTCATAGAAGAGTCTATTTTGGCCTTTTAAGAGGTAGGCACTCCCACAGTGACTTGAGTGAGTAAATGATTGTTATAAAGGACATTTCAGAATAGCTAAATATTGTCTTGCTTCACAACTCGGCTATATTAATATATGGCTGAGAAAAGGCTCATGATCATTCATCTGTCTGCCCTCAGCAGCAGCAACAGCAGGTTTTTGTAATAAACTATGTTTCTCTGCGTGTGACTTCTACATATATATACATAGGGATACAAACAACATGTGCCTGACTTGACCCATATTTTAAACATAATCCACCCTCAGTATGACATGATTTCAGGAGCACTTGGATGATATTTTGCTTCAAGAACCTCCACTGATATCATAAATTCCACCATTAGGGACTCATTCCTTTACCTTAGATTTCTTCTTCTGTTATGATACAAATAATCCTGAGATGGTGGATGTATTTAAAGCCATACCCCAAGTGCAAGTAAAGTTATCTGATTCTCGACCGAGAGTTGGGTTTGATTTCTAGGAAAGCAGAAAGGACAGATGACACTGATTGCCCCAGGGAACCCAAGGTGAGGAGAAAGGTGTCCCAGCAGAGAGGGTAGGGTTGCTCCAAGATAGTTTTCACAATTATTCCTAGGGTCAGAGTGGCAGACTCTGTTTCAAAACAGAGTTGACTTAACTAATAAAATTTAAAGGGGCTTTAGCCTCAGAAACAAGAGAGAAGGAAAAAACAAATAGAAATGTCAATAAACCAAAGAGAGTTACACCTCTCTTTTAAGGAACCTGCCCCCATCCCCTCAAACAGCTTCTGTGTTTCTCTGGTTTATTCTTGTTGATGGGTCCCCCAAAAGATCTGGTTGCCTTTTGACCTTGCAGATTGGCCAGTGACCAATGCCTACATTTCCCTTGTTAAGAAAAGGAACTAATCCCTGATTGCCAAACATTTATAAACAAAAAACTTAGAGTAACTTTTCAAAACAAACCATTGTGACAATTACAGATGATCAAGATGTTGAAAGTGAAACCAAACAGGGCAGGGAAGAAAACAGGGTAGAGCAGAGGCCCTTAGCCACGGGTCCTAGAAGCCGAGCCACCAAACAGAAAACATTTGTGTCCCATGCTTAGATCTGGCTGAAGTTTTGCCATCAGAATGACAAGTCTTGTCACCAGTAGGGTTGATGTGAATGAAGGTGACTTCAATGTCTCCTTTTATAGCTTTAGGTATTGGGTAAAGTCACTTAATGTATAACACCCTGGCCTCTCAGAATCCTTTCTAAGCCTCAGTGAGAGACAGACCAGAAAGTTTTAAATGTAAGGGTTGTCCGGGAAAAGCCGGCTACTGTGGGCTTATTGTTGTCATGAGGACCATTCTTCTTCCGCCCTGTTTTCCTGAGACAAAGAACCCAGCTGAGAATTCAACAAAGGAGAATGCAGGGAAAGGGGAGAGAATACCTTGAGCAAGAATAGCTTGGAAGGAGCCAAAAGTGGAAAAGGAAGTCTAATTCTGTCCTAGTCAGGGGGAAAAGAGTTTTTTGAGAAATGTAAACAAATCAGGAAATCCTGGCACTTACTCCAGTTCCGATCTGGGGAAAAGCACCGGTCCTTTCCCTGAGACTGGTCTGCTGTTTGTGAATGAAATCCAGATTAAATTATTCATTGAGCCCCGCCAGGCCCGCAGTTTCCAGCTTTCTTTTTGCCTATGGGGCGGCTTAAACCTTAAAATAATAATAATAAAAAAAACATATGCATGATATTAACTATCCATATTCAAATGGAAATTCAATGCTATCATAAATCTCTCTTTTCTAATGTAAATTCCTTTCCCTAGCATGAAGCTGCAGGAAAGCCATTGTATCTGAGCAATCTAAACTTGAAAGAGAATTTTTGTTAAACCAGTTATGATAGGGGAAACATGTTTTTCACTGAGTCGAAAGATTAAAGTTGGTTGTAAAAAGGGGTGGGGGACTGAGGGAGAATTATTGGTTGCTCAGCTAATGATTAGATACAGAACTTCAAGGACAAATTAAGAGGCACAAAAGAAAGAGTCACGCAGATAAGTGAAAACAGTTCCAGTGATATTAAAGAAAAGATGCATTGTTTATCTTTATCTAATCTCCATTTCCATATTCATCTCCATCTAAGCAGCCCCCTCCAGCCCCATTAGCTGCCCCCCAGTGAATTCCAAACTCCAAGAGGCACATCTGCAGATCAGAGTAACTCTAGGATCTGGGGTTCCCTTTCTTGCTTACAGATCCACCCTCTCTCTTTCCTTAGTTGTGTTATGTCTGGGTGCCGCTTCTAATGAGGCTTTGACAGAGAAGAATGTGGCCATGAGATGAAGAGAAGTAGTCTTTTTTTTTGCGAAACATGTTGTGAACCCTTTGGGTGATTTCAAAAAATTCTCACTAAATATCACACATCCCTTCTTTCAGATCGACTCCACTAGTTTTTTGGGTTTTTTTTTTTTTTTTTTTTTTTTTTGCGGTACGCGGGCCTCTCACTGCTGTGGCCTCTCCCGTTGCGGAGCACAGGCTCCGGACGCGCAGGCTCAGCGGCCATGGCTCACGGGCCCAGTCGCTCCGCAGCATGTGGGATCTTCCCGGACCGGGGCTCGAACCTGTGTCCCCTGCATCGGCAGGCGGACTCTCAACCACTGCGCCACCAGGGAAGCCCCGACTCCACTAGTTTGTCTTGACTTGTCACCCTTCTACCCTTCCACCCCTCGGTCCCCTCTCATGCCCCAAAACCTGATTTTTCATTTCAGGAATTCTTCTTTCCCATGTAGACTTGGTCTGGGCATGCAGCAACAAAAATATATCTGTTTATTACAGAGCTATAGAGAACACATGCAAAGGGCTTCCTTAAGCTGTGATATCAGTAAGAGCTCACAGACAAGAGACAGATTTCTCTTGGATGGAGGAGCTAGTGGTGTTGAGAAGAACACAGACCCAGTACATGCCTCTCCTCCAGGCCGAGGCCCTGGCCCCCTCACTGTGTGCATTTGCATGGAAACCTCCAGAGTGGAGTGGGTTCAGGGCTTCATTCTTCAGGGCAAAAGCTCTCTCAGTTGACTCTTAGGGACACAGCACAAGGATATACAGAGAAAACAGATCCCTCTGTATAAATGAAAAGTATGAACCCTGTCCTAGAAGGGCATTCATTCATGACCAAAAGCAGCGCTGAAATTGGAAATCAAAATATGAACAATTTAAAGAACTTAACTCATACAGGTTTCCCGCTAAGGATTTGAATACACATGCTTGCAGTCAATGTATTACGAATATTTAGAGCTGAAATAATATAACTTAAAATACCAGAGCTGGCCTCTCTGGCAGCCAGTGCTTAGAGCAAAGTCACCTCCCCATAGGGACCAATTTCTCCCCCGATCTCTTATTTGATGATCAACATTCAAGATAGAAGTTTTAATGTTCTTTCCGGACTGTTCAGAAATTGATGGCACCTATAGAAATGTTCATAAAATCTGAGGCTGTGCAAGGCTTTTGGCATCCGTCTCATGTTATCAGAACCATAAAAATTATCACCCTCTTGTCTGTGGCCAGCCTTGTCTTTCTAGATAATATTATCCAGAGAAAAACTAAGTTGCCACTGAGTGTCTGTTTCTAGTCGTCGATGTTGTCAAGTGTGTGCGTTGAGAGGGATGGTGGTGTCAGATTAAGGAAGGGAAGGAGAACACAAATCAAACTGTATGTGTTTGAGGACTTACAGGGGAACTTTGTTCAACTATTTCTAGGGCAGCTCATTTGATCTGTCAGGAGGATGCTGCGGTATGTACATGCTTCTCTTCAGCCTGGTTCTCTGGCCTCTGTTACCCAGGAGCGGTGGTCTCCAGAGTGTAGACAGAGAAGGGAAGCAGGTGCTTCAACTCCCAGCATCTGGTTTAGATGACCACAATGCTGAGCACACCTGCAGCCTGCATTTCAGCCAAGTCTGGCCTCCCATTGTATTCAATTGGACTTTCTGCCTTGAGCAAGAAAAAAGCATTGTTTATCAGATTTGCCAAAGGATCTCCGGGGAGGTGGAGAGAGACAGGATAAACAAAGCTAAAACAAAACAAAAGTGTAAGCAAAGTGCTGGGAGACCTTGATTATATGTGACTACCCGAGGTAATCTTTCAACCTGACACAAAGTAATTAAAACAGAGAGAGCGAGAGCGAGCGAGCGAGCGAGCGGGAGAGAGAGAGAGAGAGAGAGAGAGAGAGAGAGAGAGAAGCAAACGTGAAGTTAGCACAGACCAAGACAGTTTCCCAAAGATCTTCCCAGAGAACTGATTGTGCAAACTCTGGTCCTTAGGCAGAGGCAGAAATCAGACCACATTTATTAAGGGTCTAATTTGTGCAGGACTTTGTGCCATGGGGGTTAAAAGATGAGTGGCTACTTCCCTATCCTAGAAAAAGATTGACAAAGAAGATGGTCTTGCTACTTATGGACCAGATGTTCCATTAATGCACTTTATAATTTCACATTTTGTAATAATTTTGCATTGGGTGAACTGGATTCCTGCAAATCATACCAAAAGCAGTAAGCTGAGTTTAGACTTCTCTAACCCAGGTAAACAAAGCAAACACAACTGATCCAACAATATACCACCTCATGATTGGTATATGGGGACAACAATAAAATTAGTGAGTGTCTTTCTGGAGACTCAGAAAATAGTTTAGAGATAACCATATAAAATGTTTTGTTAGTAAATAATTCCAAAGGAAGCCCTTAGTTTTCTTTCCTTTGTACAGAGCCCCAACTAGTGGAAAACTGGAAAATTGCACTTAAAGAGAAATTAAATGGGAGACAAGCACTGGTTTTCCTGCAGGTCCATAGGATCTTACAAATGCTGCTCTTTTGGGGGTGTGGAGATAAGGATAAGATGCAAAGAGGAAAGAGAGGTGTGAAACTAGCTTAGACTTAGTTTTTTAAGAGGTAAAGGGCAAACTGGTACTGATGAAAACATGTACAATCTCTTAACGTTTGAAATGAGTCAATGCGCTGTATCTACAGCTAATTTGAGAAAGGAAAATATTTCATGGGTTCAGAACTTATTCTTCTTGAAGATGTCTTTTCAGAAGAAAGGGGAAGATACTCTGTGACACAAAATTGCATACACTGGAGGAAAAAGACCTTGTTTCACAAATAAAATGAGTTACAATTGTGTCACTCTAGTTCAGAACAGAACAGATAAGAATGTGTCCACGTTGGGGTGGGTGAGTGGGAAGGGAAAAGAGAGACTGGAGGCACAAAGGGAAGGAAAGGACCAGAACCTCACTACCATAAAAAAATAAAATAGCAACACCTGGAAAAGTGATGACACAGATTTTCCTAAAGGAGTTGAATCTTTGGGGTAGTTGGGTCTTTAGTTTTGTTTGTTACCTCCCCATTTCAAGGAATCTTATTATTGTGTCGACATTTAAAGGAGTCTTGGCTCCCCTTACCAAAAAGTACTGATAAAATGCAGGCAGCCCGGAAAGGTTATAAAAATGCAAGATGAATTCATCCATCAGACAAAATATAGTTTGTGTGCAACAGGGGTTCATGGACAAGATTTAAGGACTTCATGGAATTCCCTAACAAGATATGCAACTTCTGTGTGTGTGTGTGTGTGTGTGTGTGTGTGTGTGTGTGTGTTTTCTCTGGATTTTATAGCCCTTACTGATTCTCAAAGGAGTCGATAACCCAAAAGAAGAATAAGGAACATCACTATACAGGAATCTGCACATCGACAAAAAACAGTCACATTTTAATGGATACCCCTCAGAGTGATCTCAGACTTCATAAAATCTGTTCTTAAGAGAGGCCAAGCAGAGAGATTAAAATACTCCAGTATATCACAGAACAGATGTCAGCCTTCTTGTTTTTCATGCAGTGACTCTTTGACAGAAAGTTACAAGAAGTTTCCTACTGCATTTTGCACTGGTGTGATGGCAGAGGGTAACTCCTCAAACCTGAGCATGACGTGTATGCTGTCCTTGAGCAGTTTCTGAGATGCTTGATGTCTGCTAACCAGCTTTCTTCAGTTTGCATTAAACAAAAAGGTTTATGCCTGAAAATCCAAAAGCAGTAGCAATCATTTTTTTCAGTAGATTAAGTAGTGGAAAGTAAGGGGGGAAAGTGTTTCACTTTAGGACTTGGAGGCTTACTCAGCACATTTGATTGTTAAGTCAAGAAGGCAGAATTTTTACACCACTTAATGTTTGTTGTGGTTATTAAATAAACTCTCCAGTCCTTGATTTCATTTGAAAAGGGATTTGTTGAAATATGACTTATTTGAAGATCATTAAGTCTCCAGAGGTCAAGGATAACAAGAGTGATAACACCAGGGTGATGCTATCTAACTTCTTTTACGGCATCAGCTTTCCCATAGATTTTATTTAACAAATGATTTAGTTGTGAAGAAAAGTGGTTCTATTAATCTGTCTGTCCTAGCCTTCACCTCCCAACCAGACAGTTAATCATACCAGGGGAGTCTCAGGGATAACTAGAGAACACATATCATCTACAAGTAATCCTCCTGTCAGTTGGCATGTGGTTCTGTTTCACTCAGATTTTCCTACTGAGCTGTTAAGTCACACCCCCTGTTTTTTCCACCTCAGGTAGACATGGCTGTGTTTCTAAAATTTATGAAAAGCAAGATGAATAGCTGACCTAAGAAATAATGCAAACCTTGCCTGCATTTATTTATTTTGGCTTTCTGTTTCTTCTGAGACTCTAAGAAACTTGCATAATTGATTTAAATTTTTGTGTCCTTATTGGAACAATTAGGCAGAGGTCTTCAGGAAAAAAGTTTCAAAAATTGAGGTTTGGTGGTTTGTTGTTTTTTTTTTAACTCCTTTACCCCCCTTACCAGGATCACTTTAAAAGCTTATTTTAAATATTATAACCACAAACTGTTCAACCAGATGAAAATGAAAGTAGGCCACTTAGAGGTTTTTGTCTAAACTAAAGCAAAATGTCTGAAGCTAATAATTTAACCATTGGGAGTTCACTGGCTACTACAAGCAGTTACTTTGAAATTGAAAAGGAAGTATTTTCCATATTACATCTGAATTTGTAATTTTTCTTTCACAGGATATACAGAGTATAGTATTTTTCTTTTCCTTCCTCTCAGGACTAAACTGACCATCCTGCCAGAGCAGTGAAACCCCAGACTTGGACTTGAGCCAGCTGCCTTTCAGCACCAAGTCATTCAGAACTCTTGGAGGTGCTGTTTAAATGTAAATTTTCCAGCACTGCTTCATGGGACAGATAGGCAATGCTAAGGCAGTCGGGGCATGTTTGACACATCCAATTTTAAAATGGAAGAGAAGGGGGAAGGCTTGCAAAAATAGGTATATCAAAGTGAAAGTTAGTGACAATGAGGCCATTCATCTGATCTAGGGGTGTCAAAGAGTCAGATACCCATACACCTTCATGGCTTCCTTGATAAAAGCAAATCTGCAAGTCAGTTTCAAGAAGGATGAGCAAGCCTGCAAAGAAAGAAGTTTTCCATGCTTTCTCCAGAAGGCAAGCAGCCCAGAAATAAAAGGAGGGCACTTGTATTCTCTGTGTTCTAAGCATTTAGGATTTCCTCAGGTATGGTCAAGGTCCAGTGTGGAGCTTAGATAATCCAAAAGAGAATTATATGCACACAGAAAACAAAAGAAAAGAAGTGGTGGGGGGTGGGGAGAGAAAGGGAAAAAGAAAAATCTATACTTCCTTTCAGCTGAGAGTCACTTTTTAAAAAAAAATAAATTTATTTATTTATTTTTGGCTGCGTTGGGTCTTCGTTGCTGGGCGCGGGCTTTCTCTAGTTGCGGCGAGCAGAGGCTACTCTTCGTTGCGGTGCGCGGGCTTCTCATTGCGGTGGCTTCTCTTGTTACAGAGCACGGGCGCTAGGTTCGCAGGCTTCAGTAGTTGTGGCACGTGGGCTCAGTAGTTGTGGCATGTGGGCTTCAGTAGTTGTGGCACGTGGGCTCAGTAGTTGTGGCATGTGGGCTTCAGTAGTTGTGGCTCACGGGCTCTAGAGCGCAGGCTCAGTAGTTGTGATGCACGGACTTAGTTGCTCCGCGGTATGTGGGATCTTCCTGGAACAGGGCTAGAACCCGTGTTCCCTGCATTGGTAGGCGGATTCTTAACCACTTGCCACCAGGGAAGCCCCATAGTCACCTTTTAAGCCCAACAGAGGTTGAGATATGCAGGCAAAAATAACAAGGTCCGCTCATGAGACAGGTTTTGGACGTGAGCCATTCCGCTAGCTTGAAGGCCAAGGTGCACTGATACCAGCAGGCCTAGACTTCATCAAATAACATCATCTCCCATCTATCATAACTTGTGTCAATTGAATATCCAACAGAAAATAAAGCAGAAGCAGCCAGCTAATTTGCGGAGTTTGCCTTCATCTCACAGAATTGCATCAACATGTACAAAAGTGTCTGAGCACATGTATGTACACAGTCAGTTCTCAGTTGGCTGTAATTATGTTCCCACCGCTACTTATAACCCACATTAATTTCTAATTGATTCTGGAATGCATTTCAAATTGGTATACCTTCTGGCATGCATTAATCTCATAGTACTATTTTAGCACACTCTGGTAGAATCTGAGGGCTAAATGATAATGCCTGAAGAAATGGTCTGAGATGTTTAAGGTAGTCATGCATATTTACCAAATATATGATCAATACGAAGATGTTGAGACCATGCAAACATTTTATTGTCTTTTTTACTCTTACATAATTCCTTCCTAATGACTGGTTAAACTTATAGGCATTTTCAAATAGCTTTCCACTGTTATTTTTCTCATTGATTTCCACAATGATTGAATGTGCTAAGTAAAATATTAATTCTTTATTTCTTTGTGGCGGAAGTATATACTTGGGAGTATTACTATATCCTTTTTAAATAATTGATAACTCTTCCTACTTAGAAATCAGGGTTGAGTTGGCGACAATTTTTAAAGAAATTGCCTTTTCATGTAGTACAGTTTGTCTTAATTCATCTTTTCGATATACTCGGCCCTTGAGATTTCTTTAAAATGTATATCCATACTTCATTAGAATTAATAAGATAATTTGTACCTCCTCTCTCGCAACTTGTACAAAATCTTGAAAGAAAATAAAAGTTGGCTCTGAACAAGTCCCATGACCTGAGAATTCTGAGTTTTAGCTGGACATTTTGTTAGTAGATATCTTTTAACAAATCAATTCCAACATACAAGGAAAATACAGAATTGGTTTAAACAAGTTATCAACAAAAGTACAAGTATAGAAGGTCAAGTTGCATCTCCAAAAATGCATTTATCTTGGGCTTTGTAAGTCTCTGTGTCAAGCCCACAGCAGGCAGAAATATCAGTTATGTTTTGTTAAGGTCAAGCCTCTAGTTCCAGAATGTTGGCCACCTGTCCTGTACTCCTTATACCTAGTTTTAAAGGAATATGCCATTATTTTCTGGCCCACAGACTACATCTTTTTTTTTCAATTTAAATTTTTATGATGTATTTTTTTACAGTATCCTTGGGAAGAATACCAAAATGCTAACACAGGTATCAAGAAAAAATAGTATGAATCCTTTAAAGGAAAGAATGAGAGGAAAGGAAGAGAAATGATTTCACGTCTGTAGCCACATTATTGTCATCATTAAAGCAAAGTTACACTAAACAAAAAAAGAAAAGAATGGTTTACATGTGTATCTAGTCATATTTATCTCCAAAAATATGTCAAATCTCCATTTTAAATTTCATGGTATTTATTATTTTGAAGCCATCAAAAATTGCTTCTTACTTGAGGTTTTTGGACTAGATACACTATGTAGTGTAATTTGAGTAGTTATGGACATATATTTGTCTAATATAAAAATTTCAGCCATTAGTATAGTTATAATATAATATCTCTTAATTTTCACTAAAACCTATAAAATTTGATACTTTTCTGCAACTATAGAACTAGGCTCTATGTCTATTGTGATGTGAGGGTGGGAGGGCCTCTTTTTTTTTTTTTTTTTTTAAGATCTTATTGGCTTTATTCAATGATTCATACACCAGGCAGCATCTCTCTCTCTCTCTCTCTCTCTTTGTTTCTCTGGCCACACCACGTGGCTTACAGGATTTTGTTTCCCCCACCAGGCATTGAACCCGGGCCCTTGGCAATGAGACCACAGAGTCCTAACTGCTGGGCCACCAGGGAATTCCCAGGGATTCTTTAAAATAATTTTTTTTTTTTTTTTTTTTTTGCGGTACGTGGGCCTCTCACTGCTGTGGCCTCTCCCGTTGCGGAGCACAGGCTCCGGACACGCAGGCTCAGCGGCCATGGCTCGCGGGCCCAGCCGCTCCGCGGCATGTGGGATCCTCCCGGACCGGGGCACGAACCCGTGTCCCCTGCATCGGCAGGCGGACTCCCAACCACTGCGCCACCAGGGAAGCCCTAAAATAATTTTTTTATTACTAAAGTCTTTCTTATACACTGAGAGTCATTTAAATATGTATTAGGCTAAAACTGGTCTGATGCAACCAGTCTCATATTTTTTACAGGCCACATATTATGCCAGTGAATAGAGTTTCCAAAAAAGTACAGTCATTAGAAGTCTACTCCGTATTCCTTCAAATAATATTGAAAAGAAGTAGCTGTGGGGACTGAGCAAGAGAGACTTTTCTGTTCATCTATTTCTCCTCCAATTTCTGGAGACAGAAAAAAAGGTGTTATCAATACTTAATAATAGCAATCTTCCATCTGAGAGCTAGTAAACCATTGTCAAGCCCATGTACCTATATATATATATATATATATTTAATTCATTTCCTAGGGCTGCTGTAACAAAGTACCAAAACCTCGGTGGCCTAAAACAACAGAAATGTCTACTCTCAACAGTTCTGGAAGCTGAAGTCGAGGTGTCATTTGTGCCATGCTGACTGCTCTAAGACAGAATCTTTCCTTGCCTCTTCTAGCTTCTGGTGTTTGCCAACAGTCCTTGGCATTCCTTGTCTTGTAGATGCATCACTCCAGTCACATGGCCATCTTCTCTCTATGTGTCTTCACATAGTCTTCCCTCCGTGCTGTCTCACATCCAAATCTCCCCTTTTCATAAGGACACAAGTCATATTGGATTAGGACCCATGCTAATGACCACATTTTAATTTGATGATCTCTGTGAAGACTCTCCAAATTCACAATCTGAGGTGCTAGAGGTTAGGAGGTTAACATCTCTCTTGTTTTGGCAGGGGTGGGGAGCACAGTTCAGCCCCTAACAACGGACATATCTTAGTTCAGACAACTAACTTGTTGGGTTTTTGTTTTTTGTCTTAGAAAGGGAGAGTTTCATCACAATACAGATAAAAATAGAATCCATTTATAAAGATGATGGTGGGAAGAAGAATCCAGAAGTTGACATTTAAAAACTTTGAAATTTCCTTTAAAACATACATTGTATTAGGTTGAACTATATGAAATTACTGAAAAATTCAACCACTTTTACCTATAAAAATGTCAAATTCATATGTTCCAAATTAATAAATTAGTGGAATGAAAAGAGAATAAAGAAGTATCAAAAAAGCTGGAGAGGGCTTCCCTGGTGGCGCAGTGGTTGAGAGTCCGCCTGCCGATGCAGGGGACACGGGTTCGTGCCCCGGTCCGGAAAGATCCCACATGCCGCGGAGCGGCTGGGCCCGTGAGCCATGGCCGTTGAGCCTGCGCGTCTGGAGCCTGTGCTCCACAATGGGAGAGGCCGCAACAGTGAGAGGCCCGCGTACCACACACACACACACACACACACACAAAAGCTGGAGAACAAAGAAAAGATAGGCAAGGAAGCTGTATAGGAGCTAGACATAAAGAGGAAATAAAATTTTAAGTAAAACATTTTCCTTGTTAACATTATTATTGTAATTTTTAGAATTTGTTAACAAAATAATATATCGATCAACATCTAAAGTCATTTTTATCACAACAGAATGATGCTATCATTTGTTCTTACTCATTTGATTTTTAAGTCATCCTATATCTACTAAAATGTTTTAAGTATATGAAACCATATCTGTTTTTTTAAAAAAAAAAACAGTATTGCAACAATACTGCAGATTTGTTTGAAAAAGTCCGTGTTAGCCACCATTGGGAGGGAGGCAAAATAAACCTTTCAATTAAGGATAAATTCAAAAGTTCAGAATTTCAGATTCTTACAAGGAAAATAAAAAAATTTTCAGGTAATATCTCTGTTGCTAAAAGCTAATCTAATATTCAGTAACAAACAATAATTACAAAAATAGATGAAAATTTTGTATAACTTTATTCTAACTTCTCAGCATTTGTGTAAATATTATACGTTAATCCTCACAGGAGTGCCGATGGATAGATACCGATGTATTTTTACTTTTTCTCAACTTGAATTTTCCAGCAGGAATGTCTCCAGTACTTCTGTATCCAATACACCTGATAAAGAAATGGGACCTGCTTAAACAAACATTATAATCATTTTCCCACGGAGGCTAACTATGTGTTTACATATGAATAAAGAAAAGGTTTTCAGGAACAAATAAATGGCTTTTATATTTTTAGGTATGCTAACAGTGGCAAAAGTTCCACCTCCCTGATTTCTGAGAGAGTACTAGAAAGTGTTTAAATTCAAGGACTTGGTACTCAATCAATACAAGTACCACAATTTCACAGACATTATTAAATCACTGGATTTGAACAATATCTAAACTTTCAGTATCATTATAATGCTATGATCGTAACAATTATTATTCCTTTAGTTGCAAGAGACAAAAACCCAACTCAAAAACACTAAAGCAAAAAAGGAAATTTAGTGCCTTATGTAACTAAACCATCCAGGAAAGACTCAATTCAGGACTCAAACTATGTCCCCAGGAACCAGTTTTTCATTTCCCACTGTTAGGTTCCTTGTCTCAGTTTTGGCTCCATTCTTTAAGTCACAAATGGCTGCAAATGACTGGCAGCAGTTTCCAGGACTACATTCTTCTGGGTGTAAATCTATCTAAAGGAGCAAACATCTTTGTCCCAGCATTCCTAGCAAAACTCCAAAATTTTCTCTGATTGGTCCATTTTAGAGCATATATTCACCCCTGAACCAATAGTCATTGGTGACTAGAGGAATAAAATTTAAATCTGGCTAATGTGCTCTACCCTTAGGACCCTACCACAGAACTGGTGGAGGAGTGGCTTCTAAACCAAAAAAACCCCGATGTATTGCCAGAACAAATGTAGTGTGGTGAGGTAAGCGGAGACTATTGACTTATTTGAAATAATAATCAAATGGGTTGAGATTATAGGAATCCCCAGCAGAAAGAGAAGTCGTGTTCAAATTAGTTTGATTCTTTTGACCTAGATAATACTTTGATTTTGCTTTTGATTATGAAGATGGTAAAAATCAGTCAAAACTGAAGTGGGCTATTTAGGGAATCCTAAAGATTATACTCTCAAACTATTTTGGAGCTGTTGCATAAACACAGTTCTATCATATCCCAGACATCATTTGAATGTGTAATCTGCACAGCCCTCCAGCACCTTTGGACTACATGGGAAGAGGATTCTAACATAGCCAGGGGCTGAGGAGGACCCATAAATGAGGCTATTGTTGCAAAGCTGTATGGATTAAGTTCAACACCTTGAATTACATGGGAAATGAAGAGGAGTGGGGTGGTGCAGGAGGGCGGCTGCAGCTAAGGGAACACAGGTGTGGCACGTCCAGAGGAGCCCACATTCTTAGTCGACAGGCAGCCATATTCTATTCAAGCAGCGTTCCCCGGGTGGTCCAACTAAGAAAGCTTCCTGTCATTAAGCTATCGCTCAGCACAAGGCAAGTGTATTGTGAATGCCAGGTTCAAAACAGTTCATTGAAAACTTCTTGGTTAAGTAATTAAAGCAGGCTGAGCTTTGGGAAATCCTCCAGGAGGGAGCTCATTTTGAGAACAGCTTTCCAATGCACATGTTTCATAAGCCAAGGGTAAGTTTAGTTCACATGAATAACACACACACACACATACACACAAGCAACAAATTGTGGGATTAAAATGTAGAACTGAGGTCAGGGCTAGACCACAGCAGAATTGCGTTGGCTTAAAGAAAACTAGATATTTTGTGTCCAAAACCATCTGTTTATTGGATTGTTTTGCTTGATTCCTACTACTTGTATCTTCAGATTCAAATCTATATTAGAGGGCTTCCCTGGTGGCGCAGTGGTTGAGAGTCCGCCTGCCGATGCAGGGGACATGGGTTCGTGCCCCGGTCTGGGAAGATCCCACATGCCGCAGAGCAGCTTGGCCCGTGAGCCATGGCCGCCGAGCCTGCGCATCCGGAGCCTGCGCATCCGGAGCCTGTGCTCCGCAACGGGAGAGGCCACAACAGTGAGAGGCCCGCGTACCGCAAAAAAAAAAAGAAAAAAAAAATCTATATTAGAAAGTTTGGAGGTAAAGTTGCCAGCCACACAGCTCACCTTTTTTCTTCTTTGGGTAAAAACCAAATAATAAGTTATATGTGTTTCACATGAATGAAAGGCAAGCAGAATTTTTTTCTGCCAGTCTGAAAAAACAAAACAAAATAAAATGAAATATAGTCATTGTTCCTAGAGATCTTTAAAAATGCAATGGACAAACATACACCATCTATCCTGCAGACTATCTTTTTTGCCTCAGGCCAGGTGACCAGAAAGGATAATTTTTCAAAATCTCTTCCAATTTTATCGTTCAGTGTGTATGTCAAGTGTGCGGTTGTATGTTCTACTTTCTTCAGTTTGTAGAAACTGCCTTCATGGTACTTGTATCAGTCTCCTGTGATTTTGCTGTAACAAAGTACCACAGATTTATTCTCTCAGAGTTCTGGAGGCCAGAAGTTCAAAATCATTTTACTAGGTTAAACTCAAGGTGTTGGAGATGTTGATACCTTCTGGAGGCTCTGAAGGATAAATCAGTTTCCTTGTCTTTTTCAGCTTCTGGGGGCCACCTCCCTCCATCTGTAAAGCACATCACTCTTCTCCCAGCTTCCATCATCACATCCCCTTCTCTTCTGGCTCTGACTTCTCCTGCCTCTGGTCCCTCTTATAAGGACTGTTATGATTACAGTGGTCCCACCTGCATGACTCAGGATTATCTCCCAAATCAAGATCCTTAACTTAATCACACCTGTAAAGTTCCTTTTGGACATATTTGTGGTGCCATTCCTCAGCCTACCATAGTACTTTTTCCGAAAATTGGGTCGATGTAATTCTGTGACATTCTTCTGTGTTTGCAATTTTTTAAAAAGCTAACATGTGCTAAATACTGCTAGGAACTATACTCTCTTCAAAATAAAGGGCATAGTTTATGCCCTTGAGGAGCTTTAATCAAGTTGGGAGACATACTCGTCAGCCAGTTAGACAAGTATTAAATAGTAAATGAAGTGATACCCAACATTATCAAACCCCCAATATCTGTCAGGTACTATATCAGATTTTGGGGTGAAAAGATGAATGAGTTATGGTCCCTACCCTGATGGAACAGGAGTCCAGAGTAGAGAGATAACATATAGGAGAAAAGTCTGTATTTATAAAGACTATAGTTTTACACACACAAATTATCTTACAGACTGGCATGGTCCAGAAATCTGGGCTTTTCCAATATCTTGGCAAAAATGAGTTGTGTATCCTTGGGAAGATCAGGTCACTTCTCTGATTGCTCTGAGTTTTAGCAACGTGCTGGTTTTATTAGTCTGTGAGTTTTCTGAATACCTTTCAGAATCTTAATGAAAAACTGTCATCAGTACTGGAACTGATGGAAAATACAACCCTATAAATTAAGAAAATGTAAAAAAAGGATTGAAGGTTATCCCGAAAAATAATTTAAAAATAAGGGAAGGCAACGGGAATTGTTACAGATACTGGGGTAGTAAAGAAGGGTGGATTCATAAAGATTGAACTGCTATAGAAAGCACTGCCCGTCCACCCAGGATAGGACTTCCTTTTTTTGGAATGACCAGCATACGTCCAGCTTGGCTTTGCTTGGCTGCTGCCATAATCCACAGTGTGAGACTTAATCTTTATTAATTCAGCACCCCTGATTGTTGAGATAGCTAAAGAACATAAGAGGTCAGCTGCTCCCTGGAGATAAAACTTAACTCCTGCCTAAAAGCTGGGACTTTCAGGCACCAGGCACAAGGTTTTCTAGCTAAAGCCTGCATATTCCACAACATTGATGAGAAAAAATAATTTATTTCAATGTATATATTTAAATCTCTTTTAAAAAAAATAGTCTCAATCAAGGGCGCTGTGGGAAAATATGTCTTGATCTATTGTGATGTGGAAAGCCTCAACTCACTGTATCCAGTGCTTATTCTACAATCTGACATTTAAAAATTTTTCTAATAGACCAACTTGAAGGTGTTCCTGAGCCCTTTTTACTCTCCCTGAAGTAGGGTTAGGGGTGAATATCAGTGAATGGGAAAAGAGGCCCTAAAAGAAAAAATAGAAAATCCTTTCTCACAAACAGCCTGAGGTGAAAAAGCGTTGGTTGTCACTGCTGGAGCGTCATGCTGGCCCTTTCAGTCTTGCTTTCTGAGTTTGAAAAGCCGCTGTTGTTGGTTGGTAGTATTAATGTGCTTCAGGAAGAAAATAAACAACTTTCCACTGAAATGTTGATATTTATGGAAAAGGTGGAGTGGTCTTCTTTTCAGCCCCTAGAGTGAAAAAGGAGAAAAAATTGACACATTGCGGGGAAATGATATAATTTGCAAAAGGTGTTTTCAGGAACTTTCTGAGGTGGCCAACAGTAATGATATGTCAGCTTACAGATTTTTTTTTTGATTCTTTTTTTATTTTGCAATATGCGGGCCTCCCACTACTGTGGCCTCTGCCGTTGCGGAGTTCAGGCTCCGGACGCGCAGGCTCAGCGGCCATGGCTCACGGGCCCAGCCGCTCCACGGCATGTGGGATCTTCCCAGACCGGGGCACGAACCTGTGTCCCCTGCATCGGCAGGCAGACTCTCAACCACTGCGCCACCAGGGAAGCCCCATACTTTTTTTTTTTTTTAACCCCAGTTGTAGAAATTAAAAGGTACAAATTTTACTGGAAAAATAAAAAATTAAATTATAATAGCTGACTAGGAGAACACGTCTTTTTCCCCTCCTCTCCTGGGAACAAACTGCTAGGCATTGGGTGAGATACAAACACAAAGCAGCACAGTTCTTAGTGTAAAGAGAGGTGGAATAAATACACGTACAGTTTGTTGGTTTCTTACAATGCCTACTGCAAACCTGAAATCCACGATCCTTAAACACAAGGCTACTTTTTTTTTTTCTTTTTTTTTAAACAAGATGTTGGGGGTAGGAGTTTATTAATTAATTTATTTATTTTTGCTGTGTTGGGTCTTCATTTCTGTGCGAGGGCTTTCTCTAGTTGTGGCAAGCGGGGGCCACTCTTCATCGCGGTGCGCGGGCCTCACTACCGCGGCCCCTCTTGTTGCGGAGCACAGCCTCCAAATGCACAGGCTCAGCAGTTGTGGCTCACGGGCCTAGTTGCTCCGCGGCATGTGGGATCCTCCCAGACTAGGGCTCGAACCCGTGTCCCCTGCATTAGCAGGCAGATTCTCAACCACTGTGCACCAGGGAAGCCCCAAGGGTACTTTTTGTTCTAGTACAGTTGAGGTCTATTTAAAAACAGCCTTGGAGTACAATAAATTCCCCCCACTTTCCCTAATGATTTATCCTCCTTAAGTTCTTTATGTAGGAAACGTTACACCGTTTGAACCAATGACGTGAAACTGTTGAAGAGAAAATTTATTCACTTCACAGGTTAATTCATGGGTCTAATTGTTGTTGAATTTGGCAAGTGGAAATACAACATTTGGACAGTGCTACTCATTTCCTTTCTTAACAGCAGGTTAAAGCAGATTGATATTTTGCAGCCCCACTTTTCATTTCATAGGATTTACACCCTGTTTCTAGAGCAATCAACAGCCTGTGATTGATGGTGATGCCAATTAATTCGAGTGATCTTTTCCCATGAGCTCATGGAATTTATTGTTACTGCGTACACAGTTTACATTTATATTCTAGACTTTTTTCCCCTCTTTTCTTCCATAGATTTGTCTTAAGGTATTTCTAGGGCCAAACATATAACTAATGGTACATCCCGTTGCTAACATTAGATGGTTAGTAAAATTGACATTCTCCTGCATAATAAAAAGAACATCTATTTTACTATTCTTATGCGTATTCTACTTCAAAACTACTAGAGCCACAAAAAGGTTTTAAAGGAGCACTTTTAGTTATCCTGGATTACAAAGTTCTGTCTACATAAATAAAATATTTATTGATCTGTAAGTGCAATGAGGCATTTTTCATGTTTATACTGATTTTCACTGTTTGTAAAGCACTTTTGTTTCCATGATCATTTGATCCTAACAACCCACACAAAAGCTGGAATGGACAAGTATTATTATCCCCATTTTGTAAGGGGAAGAAGATAGAGGTTAAATGTCTTGTTCAAGGTTGAACAACTAGTTACTAGCAGAACCAGATCTTCAGCCCGAGTCTTCAGTCTCCCAGGGCAGAGTCCTCCCACTCCACTAGGGCTGTTCAATTCTATCCTGAGGAACCTCCTCTGTGGCCACCTAAAAGGAGCATTGCAAGGGAGCATAACAGGGGTGCCACACCCCATTATGAATTCCCTCTGAAAAAACAAAAGCCTTGCTTTTATCTGTTTTACATGTTGAGCAACTGGATACATTTTTATTTGAACAAGAAGATCTGTGGTCTTCCTATGCTGTCTTCCTAATGGTTAGGAATATATCCAAGCCCCCCATGTATTAGTCATTCATTAGTTCATTCAATGCTTATTTATTAGTCAAGCACCAACTATGGCCTGGTATTATACCTAGCATCAAGGCAAGAAAGTTAAAAAAGAAATAAGAACAAAAAAATAGGGTCTTTGACCTCAAGAAGTTTGTGGTTCAGTTAAAGAAACATAAGTTATGGGGTGGATTAATGTCACAAAAATTTTTGGCATAAATGTGGATCAATACCACATAAGGGAGTGACCAGGGTGGGATACGGTGTGTCAGGGAAATTTCTTAGGGGAAGTAGAATCTGAGCCAAGGTTTGATGAAATAGATTGCCAGAGAGACTCTTTTAAAATGAAATGTCCTTCCTTATCTGTCAGAACTTTAGGTTCTTGGTCCTTTTAAATGAAGATGTTATCATGGCAATCTTGAGTTGTGTTTGACAATAGTCCCCATGGAATTAGTTATTTGACCGTGCAAGGCAAATTGAATTCATACCCAAGCACTTATGTGGTTTTTATTTTCTGTTCTAAATTTCTCTCCAGTTCCTTACTTTCTAAAAATGCTTTGCATAGATTAAATAAAAACACTTGTCACATGGAAGCAACCTAAGTGTCCATTGACAGATGAATGGATAAAGAAGATGTGACACATATATACAATGGAATATTACTCAGCCATAAAAAGAAAGGAAATTGAGTTGTTTGTAGTGAGGTGGTTGGATCTAGAATCTGTCATACAGCGTGAAGTGAGTCAGAAAGAGAAAAACAAATACCGTATGCTAACACACATATATGGAATCTAAAAAAAAAAAAATCGTTCTGATGAACCTAGGGGCAGGACAGGAATAAAGATGCAGACATACAGAATGGACTTGAGGACACGGGGAGGGGGAAGGGTAAGCTGGGACAAAGTGAGAGAGTGGCATGGACATATATACACTACCCAATGTAAAATAGATAGCTAGTGGGAAGCAGTTGCATGGAACAGGGAGATCAGCTCTGTGCTTTGTGACCACCTAGAGGGGTGGGATAGGGAGGATGGGAGGGAGGCTCGAGAGGGAGGAGATATGGGGATATATGCATACGTATAGCTGATTCACTTTGTTATACAGCAGAAACTAACACACCATTGTAAAGCAATTATACTCCTATAAAGATGTTTAAAAAAATGATATTCTATGTATTTGGCTGTACTGTTGATTGGTCTGGAAAGGTCTATGGCTACTGTACACTGCATGTATTAGTTCTTTTATTGTAAAATATTTCTCTTGTTTAAAAAAAAAAAGAACACTTGTCATAGGGAAATACAAACAAAAGTGTTGTTTAGAAGACTACAAGGAGAAGTTGTATTTTTATTTTATCTCTGTAATAATAGTAATTTTTTGAAAAGGTAGATATGTACTAAGTACAAAATATTTTTTTCAGATTTCTTCTAACAGCACTTGGGCACAAGTTTTTTTCTTTTCCTACTGGCTCCATCAGGATTATTTATTATTGTTGATACAGTGAAGTCTTTTTATATATATATAAGTCTCAGGTATACAATATTATAATTTGACATCTGTATACACCACAAAATGATCACCCCCAAAACTCTAGTTACCATCCATCATCATGCAATTGACCCCCTTCACCCCTCTCACCCAGCCCCTACCCCTCTTCCCTCTGGTAACCAACAATCTTTTGTCTGTATCTATGAATTTGTTGTTTTGATTTGTTTGTTTGTTTTGTTTTTGTTTTTGTTTTTCTGAATTCCACATATGGATAAGATCCTATGGTGTTTGTCTGTTTTCTTCTGACTTATTTCACTTAGCATAATACCCTCAAGGTCCATCCATATTGTCTCATATGACAAAATTTCATTCTTTTTTATGGCTAAGTAGTATTTCATTGTGTATATATACCACATTTCTTTATACTTTCATCCACCAATGGACACTTAGGTTGTTTCCGTATCTTGGCTATTGTAAATAATTCTGCAATGAACATATAGGTGCATATATCTTTTCAAATTAGTGTTTTTGTTTTCTTCCGATAATACCCAGAAGTGGAATAGCTAGATCATAAGGTAGTTCTATTCTTAATTTTTTGAGGAATCTCCATACTATTTTCCATTGTAGCTGCACCAATTTACCATCCCACAAGCCGTGTATGAGGGTACCCTTTTCTCCACATCCTTGCCAAAATGTATTTCTTGTACTTTTGATAATAGTCATTCTAACAGGTGTGAGGTGATAGCTCAGTGTGTTTTTGATTTGCATCTCCCTAATAATTAGTGATGTTGAACATCTTTTCATGTGCCTGTTGGTCATCTGTAGGTCTTCTTTGGAAAAATGTCTATTCAGATGCTCTGTCCATTTTTTAATCAGGTTGTTTTGTTGTTGTTGTTGAGCTGTGTGAGTTCTTTATTTATTTTGGACATTAACCCCTTACCAGCCATAAGATTTGCAAATATATTCTCGCATTCAGCAAGTTGCCCTTTTAATTTTGATGATGGTTTCCTTTGCTATGCAGAAGCTTTTTGGTTTAATCTAGTCCCATTTGTTTATTTTTGCTTTTGTTTTCCTTGCCTTTGTAGTCAAACCCACAAAAACATTGCTAAGACCAATGTCAGTGAGGTTATCACCTATGTTTTCTTCTGGGGATTTTATGGTTTCAGGTCTTATATTCAAGTCTTTAATCCATTTTGAGTTAATTTTTGTGTGTATGATGTAAGATAATGGTTTCATTCTTTTGCATGTGGCTGTACAGTTTTCCCAACACCATTTATTGAAAAAACTGTCCTTTCTCCATTGTATGTTCTTTGTACTTTTGTCATAAATTAATTGTCCATATATGTGTGTTTTTATTTCTGGGCTCTTGATTCTGTTCTATTGACCTGTTTGTTTTTCTGCCAGTATCATACCGTTTTGATTACTATAACTTGGTAGTATTGTTTGAAATCAAGATGCATGATACCTCCAGCTTTGTTCTTCTTTCTCAAGATTGTTTTGGCTGTTCATGATCTTTTGTACTTCTATATAGATTTTAGAATTATTTGTTCTAGTTCTGTGAAATATGCCATTGGAATTTTGATAGGAATTGCATTGAATCTGTAGATTGCTTTGGGTAGTATGAACATTTTAACAATAAATCTTCCAGTCTGTGAGCATGGTATATCTTTCCATTTATTTATGTCTTCTTCAATTTCTCTCACTAGTGTCTCATAGTTTTCAGTGTACAGGTCTTTCACCTACCTGGTTAAATTTATTCCTAAGTATTTTATTCTTTTTGATGTAATTGTAAACAGGATTGGTTTCTTAATTTCTCTTTCTGATAGTTCATTATTAGTGTACAGAAATGCTACAGATTTCTGTGTTTTGGCTTTGTATCCCGCAACTTTGCTAAATTCACTTATTAGCTCTAACAGTGTTTTTTGATGGAGTCTTTAGGGTTTTCTATGTATAGTATTGGGCACAACTTTTATGTGTGTGTATGGAGTGGGGGTATTTTGTGTGAATACTCCTAGAATTCCTTTGAATCCCTAATTGGGTTCAAGCTCCATGAGGTATGAACTAATGAAAAAGTGATGTCAGCTGCTCATTAAGCAAATTTTGTCTAAAGAAATAATATATGATCAATATGTATAAACACTTGCTTAAGAAGCAGAAATTAAACAGATTTCTAAACTTTTTTAGTACATTTTATTCTACACAAAACCCACACATTTTTTGGAAAAAGAAATTAGAAGATTAAAATTATGGCTTTGGTGTCAGGTGGAGCTGGGTAAACTTTCTGAGCCTCAGTTTCCTCATCTGTGAAAAAGAGGTAATAGTAGGTATCTCGTAAACTTCAGTGAGTATGAAGTGAAGGAATGTAAGTAAAGATTTAGGATAATTCTTGGTACATATTGTGGTAGGCACTACTTTTTGTTGTTATTCTTTTTATTTTATTATAGTTGATTTGCAATGTTGTGTTTAATTTCTGCTGTACAGTGAATTGACTCAGTTATACACATATATTCTTTTCCATTATGGTTTATCACAGGATATTGAATATAGTTCCCTGTGCTTTACAGTAGGACCTTGTTGTTTATCCATCCTATGTATAATAGTTTGCATCTGTTAACCCCAAACTCCCAGTCTTTCCCTCCCCAACCCCTCTCCCCCTTGGCAACCACAAGTCTGTTGTCTATATCTGTGAGTCTGTTTTTGTTTCATAGATATGTTCATTTGTATTTTAGATTCCACATATGAGTGATATCATATGGTATTTATCTTTCTCTTTCTGACCTGCTTCACTTAGTATAATAACATCTAGGTCCATCCATGTTGCTGCCAATGGCATTATTTCATTCTTTTTAATGGCTGAGTAATATTCCATTGTATACAGATGTGTGTGTGTGTGTGTGTATACACCTGTATACCACATCTTCTTTATCCATTCACCTGTCAGTGGCCATCCAACACAGTTTATAGTCAGCTGGAGTTTTTGTGTTGTGCCGTGTGAGCCATCAACCCCTGCTAACTTGTTCCTTGTCCTTGACAAAAACTCTTACTTTGTTCCCTTTGCCCAACCTTAAAACTTTTAAAGATATAAAACATGTTCATTACAGACAACCCAGAACATATAATTACAGAAGAAAAGAAATTAAAATGCTTAGAATCACATTCATCCAAATCGAGGCTCACACATTGCTGAATACTGTTTCTCTTCTATTTGCAGATTTTTTCTTTTTTTTAAAGTATGAATTTCGGGAAACACCTTATTTTCCTCTTTGGTAAAGTGTAGATAGTCATACCTCTCTTACAAGTTTGTTGAAGGAGAAAATGAGAATATATGCAGACGTACCTGGCACATAGTAATTACTCAATGAATGGGAGCTATGAGCTGCTATTACATTTAACTCTTGATTCTGGAATTAGTTTTGATGTCAAGAAATAGAGGAATAACTTAATTTTTCCCAAATGGTTAAATAATTGATTCAGTCTTTCAAAATTAAACTTTTAATTTTGAGATAACTGTAGATGCATATGCAGTTGTAATAAATAACACAGAGAGATCCCCTGTACCCCTCATCCAGTTTCCCCCAGGGGTAACAACTTGTAAAAGTATAGTACAATCTCAACCAGGATACTGACATTGATACAGTCAAGATACAGAACATTTCTACGACCACAAGGATCCCTCCTGTTGCCTTTTTTTGGCCACACCCACTTCCCTCTTGCTCCCATCTGCCTCCTTTTAACTCCTTGCAACTACTAGTCTGTTCTCCATTTCTATAATTCTGTCATTTCAAGAATGTTATATAAATGCAACCATATAGTATGTAAGCTTTCTGGATTGGCTTTTTTTCACTTAGCCTAATTCTCTGGAGATTCAGTCAGGCCATTGCTATAACATTGTTGTAATAATTCTTTCCTTTATAGATTAATTTAGGGAGAATAGGCCCATTTAGACATCATAGTATATCCATCAATTAGTCTCTTTTTAAGTCTCATGGAAATATTTTGCCATTTTCCTTATTTAGTTACTGTGTATTTTTTCTTAAATTTATTTTTATGTAATGTATACAAATATATGTATTCTGGACCTACCTAACTTAAAATTTATTGGAAATATTCTAGATGAAAAAGTGCCATCTCCTCAAGTACTCCAAAGCAGTTATGTTTCCTATGCTTATAGTTTGGGGCTTGCACTGTTTTCCTGTATTAAGTTCCCATTTTGAATTTCCTGATAGGACCTGGAGTGATATAGAGGGCACTGTATCCTAGTTGGTCCACCTCCTCCTATTTTGGCTTAATTTTAATAGAAACTTAATTGAACATTCTATTTGGTAAGAAAGAGAAATGAATGAATCCTGCTGGAAAAAAGAAAAATTTGAAGAGCTAAACCTGAGGCATGACATATTTTGTTAACATTTCCTAAAGACATAACTCATTTCTTACATAGGCAATGAGGGAAGGATAATTTATGTTCCGTTCTCTAAACACTGTGCTTATTATAGGTAACAATTTGTGAGATTTATCCTTTTTTTTTCATGCAAATTCACCTTGAAACTTATGATGCCGAAGACATAAATTAACTCTTTGTTTCTGGCATTCTCTCACTTAACCTGGTGAGATGAGGTATCATTTATCATTTACAATAAAATGTGTCCATTTTTAAATGTAATATTCAAAGAGTTTTGACAAAAGTATATACCTGTGCAACTACCAGCACAACCAATATAAAGAATATTTTCATCACCCCCAAAAGTTTCTTTGTGTCCCTTCCCAGTCAGTTTTCTCACCCAACTCGCAGACTTGGGCATCGCTAATTTGCTTTCTGTCATTATAGATTAGCTTTGTCTTTTCTAGAGCTTTATATAAATGGATTCATACAGTATATACATTTTTGTATGTGGTTTCTTTAGCTGAGCATAATGTTTTTGATGTTATCCATGTTGTCAGGTGTTATCAGCTCTAGAGTACCTCTATTCATTCAAGAAATATCTGCTGAGTACCTACTGTGTGCTAGGCACTCTTCTTGACGATGGAACAACTATGAATTAAAAAAGAGACAAATCCCTACTCTCATGGAGCTTGCGTTTAGTAGAGTTTGGAAGTGAGAACTTACTACACTACTATACACATAAATGGTATACTTGCTATAGAGAAAGATAAAGCAGGAAATGGGTATTAGGGGATGTATGGACAACTTTAGAAAAAATTATCTAGGAAAGCTTCACTGAACATATGTTTCTGAGTATAGAAGGAGATGGGAGAGCAGACATCAAAATACTTCAGAGAAAGGCATTCAAGCAGAAGCAAGTACAAAAGTCCTGACACCTGCTTGGAGATTCTGAGAAATCCAGAGTGTCTGAAGTGGAGTGAGAAAGGGAAGTGAGTGAGAGATGAGGTCAGAGAGGCGGGGCTGGAGGGTGGGGTGCAGATTGTTAGGTCCCTGTGAGCCGTGTAAGAGCTCTGACTTTGGGTGAGATGGAAGACATTGGAGGCTTTGAGTGATGGAGTGACATGGTCTGACTCGGATTTTAACAGGGTCACTGTGGTAGCTGTATTAAGAAAAGATGGTAGGAAAGTAAGGAGACCAGTTAGGAAGCTGTTGCAACAATTCATCAAGAGATGATGGCTTGAGATGCAAAATATAAAATAGATAAACAACAGGTCCTACTGTATAGCACAGGGAACTATATTCAACATCCTGTGATAAACCATAATGGAAAAGAACATGAAAAATATATATATGTATAACTGAGTCACTTTATAGAAGAAATTATCACATTATAAATCAACTATATGTCAATAAAAATTTTTTTAAAGAGATGACTTGGACAAAGTGAGAGTGGTGGAGGAGTGACAAGTGGTCATGTTCTGAACTTTTTTTTTTTTTCTGCCTCTGGTCTTAGTTGCGGCCTGCAGGATCTTCGTCATGGCATGCGAGCTCTTTGTTGCGGCGCGTGGGCTCTCTAGTTGTGGCATGCGGGCTCCAGAGCGCGTGGGCTCTGTAGTTTGCAGCACACAGACTCTCTAGTTGAGGCGTGCAGGCTCAGTAGTTGCAGGGCACAGGCTTAATTACTCCACGGCATGTGGGATCTTAGTTCCCTGACCAGGGATTGAACCCACGTCCCCTGCATTGGAAGGTGGATTCTTAACCACTGAACCACCAGGGAAGTCCCTGAACATGCTTTAAAGGTAAAGTCAACGTTTGCTGATTGACTGAATGTGTTATGTGAGAGAAAGAAAAGAGTTAAGGATGACTCTAAGGTTTCTGGTCTGAGTTACTGGAAGTACATAGTTGAGTCTAGGAAAATAGAGAGAAATTGGTTTTGATATATAGGAGAAGGACAGGAGTTCACTTTAGACATGTTAGGTTTGAGATGATTGTTGTTGAGTAAGCAGATATGAGTTTGGACTTTAGAGGAGAGATTAAAGCTTTTTAAAAAAATCTATATGCTGCTGTTGACCTCAAATGTATATTTCAAAACAACAGTGAGGTATCACCTCACACCAGTCAGAATGGCCATCATTAAAAAGTCTACAAATAATAAATGCTGGAGAGGGTGTGAAGAAAAGGGAACCCTCTTACACTGCTAGTGGAAATGTAAATTGGGGCAGCCACTGTGGAAAACAGTATGGAGTTTCCTCAGAAAACTAAAAATAGAGGTGCCATATGATCCAGCAATCCCACTCCTGGGCATATAACCAGAGAAAACTATAATTTGAAAAGACACATGCACCCCAATGTTCACAGCAGCACTATTTACAATAGCTAAGACATGGAAGCAACCTAAATGTCCATTGACAGATGGATAAAGAAGATGTGGTATAAGGAATTCCCTGGTGGTCCAGTAGTTAGGACTCCACACTGTCACTGCTAAGGGCCCAGGTTCAATCCCTGGTCAGGGAACTAAGATCCTAAGATGCCACAAGTTGCATGGCATGGCCAAGAAAAAAAAAAAGGAATATATGGTATATAAACATATACATATATACATATATATACTCGTATACATATATACATACATACGCACATATACATACAATGAAATACTACTCAGCCATAAAAAAGAATGAAACAATGTCATTTGCAGCAACATGGATGGGACTAGAGATTATCATACTAAGTGAAGTAAGTCAGAAAGAGAAAGATAAATACCATATGATATCACTTATATGTGGAATCTAAAATATCTCACAAATGAACTTATTTACGAAACAGAAACAGACTCACAAACATAGAAAACAAACTTATGGTTACCAAAGGGGAAAGGAGGGGAATAAATGAGTTTGGGATTAGCAGATACAAACTACTATATATAAAACAGATAAAAAACAAGGTCCTACTGTATAGCACAGGGAATTGCATTCAATATCCTGTGATAAACCATAACGGAAAAGAATATGAAAAAGACTATATATATATATATATATATATATCACTTTGCTGTACACCAGAAACTAATACAATGTTGTAAATCAACTATACTTCAATTTTGAAAATTAATAATTGCATCTAATTACAAGGGAAAATTGAGCATGAATAATGTTTAAAGATGTTTAAAAATAACAATTAGCAATTACAAAGGAGAAATTCGGCAACATTTAGAAAATGACTGAATGGAATAGACACAACATTTTTTGAAAGGTCAACTGTATAATTACTAATTAATTTGGTTCTCATTTCTACCCAGTTGAAGGAAGAGAGGCAGGCAGTCCTGAGGCCGGTCAGAGTTAACCACACTCTGCTAGGCAAAGGGTAACCAGTGCCTGGATTTGAGTGACGGCAGTGGGGACAGGAATGAAGGGACAGAGATCATAAAAGCTAGGGAGGAAGTGGGTAAGACCTGGTGCTTCATTAGCAATAAAGAACAATGGCGGGCTTCCCTGGTGGCACAGTGGTTGAGAGTCTGCCTGCCGATGCAGGGGATGCAGGTTCGTGCCCCGGTCCGGGAAGATCCCACGTGCTGCGGAGCGGCTGGGCCCGTGAGCCATGGCCGCTGAGCCTGCGCGTCTGGAGCCTATGCTCCGCAGTGGGAGAGGCCACAACAGTGAGAGGCCCGCGTACCGCAAAAAAAAAAAAAAAAAAAAAAAGCCAAGGTGTGATGTAATAGAAAAAACAACATTGGTTATACTCTTGGTTTTGCCATCATCCAGATATGGATCCTCAAGACCGTCATTTAAAGTTCTCATGGCTTTGTTTTTCTCATCCCTACAATGAATGGGTTGCTATAACTTCTAAGATCCCTCCCAGATCTGATATTTTGAGGCTGGGTGACCAGAATAATAACAGTAATATGAACAGAGATCCCAGGGAGGAAGTTCATCCAAAAGGCTAGGATTTGGATTCTGAGGCTACCACTGTTGTGTGACCTTGAACAAATTACTTAACCCCTCTGTGCGTCAGTTTCCATTGTAAAAATGGAAATAATAATAGTGCCTAATCACAGAGCCATCCCACATAAACCTGAGCGGAAGTGCCTGGCATATAATGTCTCAACAGAGCTGTGAAATTAATAACTGTATCATCCATACTGAGAATTAATCACAGCTATTGCTCTTGGTCCCAGCACTGAGTGTCTCTGGACACCAAGACTTTTTTTTTTTTTTTTTTTAAAGAAGATGTTGGGGCTAGGAGTTTATTAACTTATTTATTTATTTTTGCTGTGTTGGGTCTTTGTTTCAGTGCCAGGGCTTTCTCTAGCTGTGGTAAGTGGGGGCCACTCTTCATCGCGGTGCGCGGGCCTCTCACTATCGCGACCTCTCTTGTTGCGGAGCACAGGCTCCAGATGCACAGGCTCAGTAGTTGTGGCACACGGGCTCAGTAGTTGTGGCTCATGGGCCTAGATGCTCCGCGGCATGTGGGATCCTCCCAGACCAGGGCTCGAACCAGTGTCCCCTGCATTAGCAGGCAGATTCTCAACCACTGCGCCACCAGGGCAGCCCCTGGACACCAAGACTTTTGTCATCAAATTTGACTTTTATTATGTCTCTAACCTAGTAATATGTTACGGAGGGAAGTATCGGGTGTTTATAGGAATATGACACGTAAGTACCTGGGACTTGGGTGGCTGAGTCATCAGACTTGAAGAGTTTTAACCTTCAGATGCTACTTCCTACAGTGAATGCTAGTTGTCACGTCCACTCTTTCTAGTCCTGCACAGTCATGTCCTAATATTTGTCATAGGTATTACCCTAAAGCAACAGAACATAAAGATCTGAGTCATTTAGAAAAAAAAAAGTGTTAATCCGGCAGCTGTAACCCTCAGAAACAAACCACCCTGAGAATGCCGGGTACCCATGCAACAGATGGAGAGAGTGTGCCTGACCTTCCAGGTCTCGGGAGCGTATGAAGTAAGAACAGGAGAAGATGGCAAATTTATACATACCCGCTGATTCCCTCCCTGCCCAAGCTTACCCTCACCTGAATCTTACTATAAGGATGGCAGTTCAAATAATGTCTGTCAACTGAAAAAGAAAAAAAAAAAGTTACAATTTGCCTAGGACTGCAGGAGGAAAATCAAGTACAAGAGGGTCAAGTTTTGGAGGAGAAGGTACCAGTGAGAAAACAGTATTGGTACATATGCCTTGATATTAAAGTCATAGAAGACACCTACATTTTTTAAATGCAGAGAAAATTTTGTTATTTTCATTTAAGATTCAATCTTCTGCATTTTGTAAAATTTGTTATTTCAGAGCCAACTTTCAATTTCAATTTACTTGAAGCTGCACACATCAGACACTCTAAGCCGCTATCCAGAACAGGACTTAAGGGTACTTTCCAGGGCTTCCCTGGTGGCGCAGTGGTTGAGAGTCCGCCTGCTGATGCAGGGGACGCGGGTTCGTGCCCCGGTCCCGGAGGATCTCACGTGCCCCGGAGCGGCTGGGCCCGTGAGCCATGGCCGCTGGGCCTGCGCGTCCGGAGCCTGTGCTCCGCAACGGGAGAGGCCACAACAGTGAGAGGCCTGCGTATCGCAAAAAAAAAAAAAGGGGGGGGGGGTACTTTCCAGTCTCAGATGTGGGTAATCATCTTGAAGTTCCCTCAGCTTCACTTTAAAGACCACCAAAATTGCTAGTTTGGAAATTTATAATGTAAGGAACAAATGGTAGTTAAATAATTCTTTGTTTCTCTCCCTAGTGGCGAAGATTATTTTGGTTTTATCTGTTTCTAAAATTGTTTTTATTGTTCTTAAAATTACGCACTGAACAGGCAGAGTGGTTGTATCACACTTGAGTGTCTCTCATTAAAAAGGTTCATAAATGAAAAAAGTGACTCTGGGCCTTCCCGACCACCCAGGACACTAAATCCCACTCTCAGGCTTGGGAATGAAAACCCAACCATCCCAAGCATGGCCCCTGCGGACCCTGAACACTTGCTCTTAGTAACTAACACATTGAAATTTCTTATTGGCTATCTTTTTCTCTACAAATGTTAGTAGAGATGATCTGTAGCTGTGATTGTTTTCTTTCCTGCTGACAAGCAAAGCTGTCGAGAGGAGGTGAGGTGTTAGAGAGGCTGCTGATGTAGGAGCAGTTTGTTCTCGAGCTCAGTCATGTCAGTGGTGACCTCCAGCCCTTCAAGCAGTTTTTGAAGTGCTATTTCTTTTTTTTTTTTTACATCTTTATTGGAGTATAATTGCTTTACAATGGTGTGCTAGTTTCTGCTTTATAACAAAGTGAATCAGTTATACATATACATATGTTCCCATATCTCTTCCCTCTTGCGTCTCCCTCCCTCCCACCCCTCTAGGTGGTCACAAAGCACCGAGCTGATCTCCCTGTGCTATGCGGCTGCTTCCCACTAGCTATCTGTTTTACGTTTGGTAGTGTATATATATCCATGCCACTCTCTCACTTTGTCCCGGCTTCCCCTTCCCCCTCCCATATCCTTAAGTCCATTCTCTAGTAGGTCTGCATCTTTATTCCCGTCTTGCCCCTAGGTTCTTCTGACTATTTTCTTTCTTTTTTTTGTTTTTTTTGATTCCATATATTTGTGTTAGCGTGCGGTATTTGTTTTTCTTGAAGTGCTATTTCTCTGATTTAAATCTCTTTCTTCATAAAATACCTGGAGGTATTTCTATTACCAGCTCTGAACTTGGACTGATAATTAATACAACTTGTCTAGGACAGATGACCTCTAGGGATGGTCCCAATATAGCATTACAAAATGAATTTTTTTTTCTGATGTATAAAAATACACATTAGAATGGGTTTTTCTGGCCTCATTACTTTTTCTAAGTTGAGTTATTTTTACTGGTGCTTCCATTATTCCTGTTTTCCTAATTATTGAAAAAGCAGTGGAATAACCCAAACAGCACAGCCAGGAAGTCTTGGCTCAAGAAAATGGAATTTTTCTTTATGCTTATTTTCTTGTCTACTCAGTACTTGAAAGGAGATGGCATTATGTCATCTAGACATTACAGAATACAACATGTTGTCACTTCTCTCTTATTATGTCAGTTTTAAATATGAGAAAACTGGGACTCAGAAAATTTTAGTTAAAGTAAACAGCAAGTGGCCAAGCCAGGACTCAAACCTGGGATATTCTAGTTCCAGACACCATGCTCTATCCTAGAGCAATTTTCTATCCCACACTGCTCCCCTGTACATTACAGATCAGGCCTAAAAATTTTAAGCTGTATTGTGTGTGTGTGTGTGTGTGTGTGTGTGTGTGTGTGTGTATAGCAAGTGACACAAAACTCATCCCTAATCATGCAGGGTCCTTAGTTTTTCAGCCATATTTCTTACTATAATTTTTTTTTACAGTATCAGGATATATTTTAATCTTGATCCTTTATAATGTTTTATATATGTTTATTTATAATGTTATTATTGTAACATTATAAGTATATAATGTTTTATTTATATATAAAACATTATTTATCTATGCATCTGCAAGTGTGTGTGTGTGTGTGTGTGTTTTATTAACCTCTGTGGTTTTGTTAAATACTGACCTTCACCTTTAGAAATTGCAAGGAGGGAGGGGCATATTGGAGCTTCGTATGCCAATCCTATTTTCTATTTTTGGATGATCTATATGTAAATCTAACCCCTTTAAGCCTGATGCTTGTAGAGGTTCGTGGTTCTCTTTATAGCTCTCTCTCTTCTTTGAGAAACCTGTTTCTTCTCTTTCATTTCTTGTCTATCCTGCACTTGGGCATTGTTCTTTGGTATCACATGGTATCAGAAGCCTTCCTGAAATAATGCAGGTGAACTTTCTCTTCCTTCAGGATATCTCACATCTCTCAGATGGCTTCATTTTCTATATAGTATCGTCATCCTTCATCATTTGGAGGATCTCCTGACAGCCTTTGGTGAATTTTTTGTACTTCCCTGTTTTATTGTATTTGCAGGCTTAGTACAGGCATGACTACAACCAAAGCTGCTGGAAGCTGAGCCAAAGGTGGAGGATGAGGAGACAGATTCTTAAATTCAGTGTACCTTAAACTTGAGACAAAGTGGATGAACAACAACAAAATATTAAATCTCTTCTTCCTTTATTTCTCTTCTGCTACTTGAGGAATCTTTACTGTGTAACAGGAGACCAGCGATGGGGATGGCACTCTATTGTTTCAACTTGCTACATGTTTCACAGGGTGGGCAAGGGGAGGATGGGATGAGTTGGGAGATTGGGATTGACATATATATACTACCACGTGTAAAAGAGATAGCTAGTTGGAACCTGCAGTATAGCACAGGAAGCTCAGCTCAGTGCTCTGTGATGACCTAGATCGGCGGGTTGGGGGGGTGGGGGGGGATGGGAGGGAGGTCCAAGAGGGAGGGGATAGGTGTATGCATATAGCTGATTCATTTCGTCATACAGCAGAAACTAACACAACATTGTAAAGCAATTATATTCCCATAAATAAATTAATTAATTAAATGAATTATAATAAATAAATAAATAAATAAAATTGTAAGAAAAAAATGATTAAAGAAGACAATTTAGGTGTTACAAACGAAGCAGGCAATCTCCTTTTCCAGAACAGCAAAATGGAGCAGAAGGCAGGAAGCACCAAGAACAAGGAAGAGAAAAATAGAAAATATCTGATTGGCTAGGGCCACATAGTTACCTTTGTTTGGGGTGAGAAGGCCCAGAGGTGGGCCTTGGGGATTGGTGTTTGGGGATTGGCTGACTGGATAGGCTGTGTTTATAGTCAAGTGGAGCATTTACAGGGGCAGGAAAGCCATCTAAGTTTCGGTTTGCTGACCTGACACCCCAGTCAGGAGTAGCTCCATCTGGGGCCTAGAAAGTTATTTCAACATATGTAATTTTTAGAAAATCATTAAATAACGTTTTAGAATATTTTTAACCAGGTGGCACTCTGTTATACAGAGCCAACTGTCTCCCACTCAGTTTGAACGTGTAAAAAGGAAAATGCTGTCCAAAAGTCAGTCGGCAAATCAGAAGCATGCAAACCTGGGAACACTAGCAAATACACTGGGCAATGGCACCCTGGACTAGAAACATCATGACAGGCTTGATGAGGTGATGAGGTGAGAATAATAGCGATTCAGGTAAAGGCCTGCACCTGTGCAGGATAGAGCACCTGCTGAGGTCGGAATAGGCTAACATTTACTGAGTATCTTCTTGGTACTGCATCCTCTTCAATGTGCTTTTCGCTTGAGTCATCTGTAAATGATAGTTAAATCACACACTTGGAGTATGATTTTACCTAGTGGGGTAAGATAATGCAAGATAAATGACAATGGGGCTGGGTGGGAGCTGACTATTCTATTTGCATTCACACTATGAATGGGTGCATCATCTTTGAGTTTTATTGTACATGTTTGGAGATGCAGGATTTTGGTTTTCAGTAAGCCCTGTGCTGCTAAGGTGCTGCATATGTAGAACTGATAAGATGATAACTTCTTCTGCTGCTGAGACCACATGGGGAGTCCTTCTTCCAACTCTAAAGTGAAAGGAGGGCAAAGAGGACCACCTTCAGGAAAGAATAGAGTGAAGTCACATTCTAGTTGGGGTATAAGTTCTAAAGTCACCACGCTATAAATCATGTAGAGTCAACTTTATCTTTGGAAATTCCTTAAGTAGATTTTATATTGCCAGCACCTGGGTCACAGAAAGGTCAAAAACCATGAATGATCTCCTTTTGTTTCCCTATGTATGTTTTCTAAGGCTCCCCTTCCCAGGTTCACTGTGAATCCTGTGGGAATGGTGAGTGTAAATAGGAAGGGTAGCATAAAGGGATTTCCCGCCAAAGCTTTTGTTGTTGTGGTTTGGTATAACACAGATATCACTGAATCTCTGGAAGTTAAATGAGCTTTTGATGCAACTCTGCTGTTACCAGGAGAGTAAGGGAGGCTCAAAACCATGTCATATAACTCAAGAAATTAATGGTTCTCAGTCTTAGAGCAACACACTGACAGAAGACTCCATAGCTACCTTAAAATGTTTGGAGGACTATACAGTGAAAGAGGAATTAGAACAGAGATGAGCATTTTCAAACAACTGGTAATGGCTGTCTGGAGTTCTGTATTCAAAAGAATGTCAGTCAGCATCCTAGGTCAGTGGGAAGGAAGTCTGCTTGACAATGATGTCAGTCCAACACACGAAAGAAAGCCAGTGCCCAGGTGGTACACGTGTTGGGAACAGAATGGCTCTAGTGGCATATACTGAGAACGTCAAAGTGGACTTCATGTGGGGTTGGAAATGTCATACACTCTGAAAAGTCAAGAAAAGTCAGTCTGTAACATAGTGTTGTAGGTCAATTCTACTTCAATAAAATTTAAAAAAAATGTAAGTCAGTCTGGAAAAAAGAGAGAAAGAGAATGAGACAGAGAAAATAAGAGAGAGAGAATAGACCAATTTTTCAGAAATGAGGGAACTCACCACCCTAAAGAGCATTCTCTTTCATCCCTGATGAGTTTCCACTTCTCGTGCATTCTCTCATAAAGAAATCCATGTATCCTTCCAATAAATTTCCCTTTTTGGCTTTAGCTGGTCATCTGGGTTTCTGGCTTTTTCAACCAAACAATCCCTAAGAGGTCTGTACCTTGGTGGGGGCATTTTTCAATCTCATTTACTTCAATTCAACCAATATTTATTAAATGCCTTTTATGCTTCTTATGTCCACTAATTTGGGTCCAGTTATGAGCCTAGCCTGTGACTGGAATCTATGGAAGATTCAAAGGGAATAGCCGACGCAGATTATGATGAGACATAAATAAATGAAACAAGACAGAACATAATGAGACCCCTTAGTTCTTCCCACCCAGGTCATGTGTTCTGAGTTGTCTTTGACATTCCGTCCAATCAGTGCTAGTGGGAAAAAGGTATGGGTGGCAGTGGCCGAGACACAGCCCTTCTAATTGTCATAAGTGCAAACCTGAGGGATGAGAGGAAGTTTGACACAGGAAATAGCAGCCAGCAGCAGGGCTCTCTGATGATGACAAACACAATCCAGTGACGCTCTCTAATTAACAAGATTTTTAAAAAATTTCTTCAGAAACTACTGCCTTAATCTCTGAAGATAATAAGCCTCACTTAAAGTCTTGAATTGACTCACTATCCATAATGACTGAGATACAAGTAGAGCTTTTATCCCACAAAAACCATTAGCAGGACACAACTGATTAAAAAGCTAACCAAAATCTCTATCCAAAGTTAGAACCCTTCCCTCTAGGAAGAGCCTCAGAGGAATAATAAACACACAGACAGTTTCTACGTGTGTTCCAACTGCAAGGTCCAAAGCAAAGGAAACCCAAGCCCAGTCCAGAATTGGGAAGGAAACTGTGTTCATTGGCCAGAGCAGCCAAATTTCCTCTTCTGAGTGATCTGTGCTTAAATAACTGACACCAGAACCAGTGCTACTGCTGTCCCCAAATCAAATGTCTCTCTTGCTACCCACCACTAGAGAATGGATTCTGAAAGTCTCCTCATGCTGCTTGCCTCTGTACTGAAGTCTCATACAGTGTATCTGGTCAGCAGAGCCTGGGGCACATGCTTGGGCCCTACCTGCCAGAGATGGTGGAAGAATAAGCTATTGCCTTTGCTCATGGGGAGACATCAGGAAATTTCCCAAACTCAGGAAAGTTGCTCAAAGTTTCTAGTCAGGCAGAATATGCCAGTGTTCATTATATCACCCAGAGGGCTTATTCCTCAGGCCTAAAATTCAACCAGTTAATAACCTAGTTTGGTAAAAGACTGCCACCTATCCCCCAGGACCATTCACTCCCCTTCTTCTTAGTAATATAACTCTCTCCAAGTCTATCTGGGCACATGGCCACCCAGCTAAAGACTACATTTCCCAGCCCCCTTTGCAAGTATGACCATGTAACTAACTTCTCACCAATGGGATGTAAGGAAGAGATGGCGTTTGCAACTCCTCCATCTTTTCCTTAAAGAAGAAAGTGCTCAGTCTACACTTCCTCTTTTCTTCTTCCTTCTGGCTTAGAAATGGCAACAACTGGACAAGCTCCTTTGAATCTAGATATAGATGCATATGTTGATGTTGTCAGAACCAACCCACATGCGTGGTTCCTAGGTGAACTTACCAGTGCTGCCTTTTCAGCCCTATTAGAACACCTTTGGGCTGTTACATGGAAAAGAAATAAATTTTCTCTTATTAAGGTGCTGTATTTTATGGGCTTTCTCTTACAGCAGCTTAGGCTCCACACTATCTAATATGCTTAGTCATTCAAGAGACATCACATATGTTTCTGGAACTCTTAAGATGCCTGAAGTACTAGAGGTCAGCTTGTAGGCTACTGGTGTTCTGATTGCCTTAGCAAGTAATGCATAACAAACAGGAACCCTGCCGTGGGCCTAAGCAAAGTTGTAAAACTCCAGGTCAGTACATGGAATATAGTAAGCACTTAATAAATGCTAGGTAGTTCTCTGACCCTTCTTTCTCAGGAATCATGGTAGCTGAGTGTCCTGAAGGAACATTATTGGCCTTACATGGGCCTTGGGAATGTTTTAAAAAATACTCACAGAGAAAATTTACCAAATTGTTGTCACAGCTAGGTTCCAGCTTAAATTTACTCAGATAAGAATTTAGGTAAAAGCAAAGAACTAAGCTTGCATCTCTCTCTCTCTCCCTTTCTCTCCCGCCCCATATGAGTGTGTGTGTATATATATACATATATATGTAATGTTCAATTATATACTGTACATATTCCCAAAATATATAACTTGTTTAGGTGGAATGCTTGCAAAGATGGGGTCCTGGTTTACATTTGAATCCTTTTTGGAAAGAAATCTTTCTGTGCTCTTTCAGTGGACCCTAGCCAAGAAAACTGCTGAGTTTTCCATCCATAGGGGAGAAAAAACCCCACCTTGCTTAGATAAAGCTAGTGGCAAAAGGAGGTTTCACAACATCACAGGGAGCACATAATGTTGGACGAATGGGGTAGTGGGGATTTTGGAGGTTAAGGACAGTGGGAATAAAAGGAACTAGCAAAGGACAGAAGATGTGGCTTCAAGCAATGACTGTACTGTAATTATCTGTGAATCTGTGCAGTCCCCTCATTAGGTTGAACATCCATCCATTCATTCATTAGATTAGTGATGTTTACTGAGCACCAACCATTTACCAGATACTGTAGGAAACAATGAAGACATATCTGTGAATGAAACAAAAGAAGGTGTATAAAGAAAATTGAAGCGGGAGATTGGTTCAAGATGGCGGAGCAGAAGGACGTGCGTTCATTCCCTCTTGCGAGAGCACTGGAATCACAACTAACTGCTGAACAATCATCAACAGGAGGACACTGGAACTCACCAAAAAAGATACCCCACATCCAAAGACAGAGGATAAGCCACAATGAGACAGTACGAGGGGCGCAATCACAATAAAGTCAAATCCCATAACTGCTCGGTGGGTGACTCACAAACTGGAGAACACTTATACCACAGAAGTCCACCCACTGGAGTGAAGGTTCTGAGCCCCACGTCAGGCTTCCCAACCCGCGGGTCCGGCAACGGAGGAGGAATTCCTAGAGAAACAGACTTTGAAGGCTAGTGGGATATGATTGCAGGACTGTGACAGGACTGAGGGAAACAGAGACTCCACTCTTGGAGGGCACACACAAAGTAGTGTGCGCATCAGGACCCAGGGGGAAGGAGCAGTGACCCCAGGGGAGACTGAACCAGACCTACCTGCTAGTGTTGGAGTGTCTCCTGCAGAGGCGGGGGGTGGCTGTGGCTCAATGCGGGGACAAGGACACTGGCAGCAGAAGTTCTGGGAAGTACTCCTGGGCATGAGCCCTCTCGGAGTCTGCCATTAGCCCCCAAAGAGCCTGTAGCCTCCAGTGCTGGGTCACCTTAGGCCAAACAACCAACATGGAGGGAACTCAGCCACACCCATCAGCAGACAAGCAAATTAAAGTTTTACTGAGCTCTGTCCACCAGGACAGCACCTAGCTCTACACACCACCAGCTGCTCGCATAAGGAAACTTGCACAAGCCTCTGAGGTAGCCTCATCCACCAGAGGGCAGACAGCAGAAGAAAGAAGAACTACAGTCCTGCAGCCTGTGGAATGAAAAACACATTCACAGAAAGATAGATAAGATGAAAAGGCAGAGGGCTATGTACTAGATGAAGGAACAAGATAAAACCCAAGAAAAACAATTAAATGAAGTGGAGATAGGCAACATTCCAGAAAAAGAATTCAGAATAATGATAGTGAGGATGAAGCAGGACCTCGGAAAAAGAATGGAGGCAAAGATCGAGAAGATGCAAGAAACGTTTAACAAGTACCTAGAAGAATTAAAGAACAAACACCTAGAAGAATTAAAGAACGAACAAACAGAGATGAACAATACAATAACTGAAATGAAAAATACACTAGAAGGAATCAATAGCAGAATAATGGAGGCAGAAGAACGGATAAGTGACCTGTAAGACAGAATGGTGGAATTCCCTACTGTGGAACAAATAAGGAAAAAAGAATGAGAAGAAATGAAGACAGCCTAACAGACCTCTGGGACAACATTAAACGCAACAATATTCGCATTATAGGGGTCCCAGAAGTAGAAGAAAGAGAGAAAGTATCCAAGGAAATATTTGAAGAGATTATAGTTTAAAATTTCCCTAACATAGGAAAGAAAATAGCCACACAAGTCCAGGAAGTGCAGAGAGTACCAGGAAGGATAAACCCAAGGAGAAACACACAGAGACACATAATAATCAAACTGACAAAAATTAAAGACAAAGAAAAATTATTAAAAGCAACAAGGGAAAAATGACAAATAACATACAAGGGACCTCCCATAAGGTTAACAGCCAATTTCTCAGCAGAAACTCTACAAGCCAGAAGGGAGTGGCATAACATACTTAAAGTGATGAAAGGGAAGAACCTACAACCAAGATTACTCTACCTGGCAAGGATCTCATTCAGATTCGACTGAGAAATCAAAAGCTTTACAGACAAGCAAAAGCTAAGAGAATTCAGCACCACCAAACAAGCTTTACAACAAATGCTAAAGGAACTTCTCTCAGTGGGAAACACAAGAGAAGAAAAGGACCTACAAAAACAAACCCAAAACATTTAAGAAGATGGTAATCAGAACATACATATCGATAATTACCTTAAATGTGAATGGATTAAATGCTCCAACCAAAAGACACAGGCTTGCTGAATGGATACAAAAACAAGACCCATCTATATGCTGTCTACCAGAGACCCACTTCAGACCTAGGGACACATACAGGCTGAAAGTGAGGGGATGGAAAAAGATATTCCATGCAAATGGAAATCAAAAGAAAGGCTGGAGTAGCAATACTCATATCAGATAAAGTAGACTTTAAAATAAAGAATGTTACAAGAGACAAGGAAGGACACTACATAAAGATCATGGGATCAATCCAAGAAGAAGATATAACAATTATAAATATATATGCACCCAACCTAGGAGCACCTCAACATTAGGCAGATGCTAACAGCTCTAAAAGAGGAAATCGACAGTAACACAATAATAGTTGGGGACTTTAACACCTCACTTACACCAATGGACAGATCATCCAAACAGAAAATTAATAAGGAAACACAAGCTTTAAATGATACATTAAACAAGATGGACTTAATTGATATTTATAGGACATTCCATCTGAAAACAGCAGATTACACTTTCTTCTCAAGTGCACACAGAACATTCTCCAGGATAGATCACATCTTGGGTCACAAATCAAGCCTTGGTAAATTTAAGAAAATTGGAATCATATCAAGCATCTTTCTGACCAGAATGTTATGAGATTAGAAATCAATTACAGGGAAAAAAACATAAAAAACACAAACACATGGAGGCTATACAATACGTTACTAAATAACCAAGAGATCACTGAAGAAATCAAAGAGGAAATCAAAAAATACCTAGAGACAAATGACAATGAAAATACGATGATCCAAAACCTATGGGATGCAGCAAAAGCACTTCTAAGAGGGAAGCTTATAGCAATACAATCCTACCTCAAAAAAAAAAAAAAATCTCAAATAAACAATCTAAAGGAACTAGAGAAAGAAGAACAAAGAAAACCCAAAGTTAGTAGAAGGAAAGAAATCATAAAGATCAGAGCAGAAATAAATGAAATAGAAACAAAGAAAACAATAGCAAAGATCAATAAAACTAAAAGCTGGTTCTTTGAGAAGATAAACATAATTGATAAACCTTTAGCCAGACTCATCAAGAAAAAGAGGGAGAGGACTCAAATCAATAAAATTAGACATGAAAAAGGAGAAGTGACAACGGACACCACAGAAATAGAAAGCATCATAAAAGACTACTACCAACAACTCTATGCCAATAAAATGGACAACCTGGAAGAAATGGACAAATTCTTAGAAAGGTATAATCTTCCAAGACTAAACCAGGAAGAAATAGAAAACATGAACAGACCAATCACAAGTAATGAAATTGAAACTGTGATTAAAAATCTTGCAATAAACAAAAGTCTAGGACCAGATGTCTTCACAGGTGAATTCTATCGAACATTTAGAGAAGAGCTAACACCCATCCTTCTCAAACTCTTCCAAAAATTTAAAGAGGAAGGGACACTGCTAAGCTCATTCTATGAAGCCATCATCACCCTGATGCCAAAACCAGACAGAGATACTACAAAAAAAGAAAATTACAGACCAATATCACTGATGAATATAGATGCAAAAATCCTCAACAAAATACTAGCAAACAGAATCCAACAACACATTAAAAGGATCATAAAACATGATCAAGTGGGATTTATCCCAAGGATGCAAGGATTCTTCAATATATGCAAATCAATCAATGTGATACACCATATTAACAAATTGAAGAATAAAAACCATATGATCATCTCAATAGATGCAGAAAAAGCTTTTGACAAAATTCAATACCGTTTATGATAAACTCTCCAGAAGCTGGGCATAGAAGGAACCTACCTCAACATAATAAAGGCCATATAAGACAAACCCACAGCAAACATCATTCTCAATGGTGAAAAACTGAAAGCATTTCCTCTAAGATCCCAAACAAGACAAGGATGTCCACTCTCACCACTATTATTCAACATAGTTTTGGAAGTCCTAGCCACGGCAATCAGAAAAGAAAACGAAGTAAAAGGAATACAAGTTGGAAAAGAAGCAGTAAAGCTGTCACTGTTTGCAGATGACATGATACTATACATAGATAATCCTCAAGATGCCACCAGAAAACTACTAGAGCTATTCAATGAATTTGGTAAAGTTTCAGGATACAAAATTAATGCACAGAAATCTCTTGCATTCCTATACAATAAAAGATCAGAAAGAGAAATTAAGGGAACAATTCCATTCACCATTGCAATAAAAAGAATAAATACCTAGGAATAAACCTATCTAAGGAGGTCAAAGATCGGTACTCAGAAAACTATAAGACACTGATGAAAGAAATCAAAGATGACACAAACAGATGGAGAGATATACCATGTTCTTGGATTAGAAGAATCAATATTGTGAAAATGACTGTACTACCCAAGACAATCTACAGATTCAATGCAATCCCTATCAAACTACCAATGACATTTTTTTACAGAACTAGAACAAAAAATCTTAAAATTTGTTTGGAGACACAAAAGACCCTGAATAGCCAAAGCAATCTTTTTTTCTTTTTTTTTTTTTTTTTGCGGTACACGGGCCTCTCACTGTTATGGCCTCTCCCGTTGCGGAGCACAGGCTCCGGACCCGCAGGCTCAGCGGTCATGGCTCACGGGTCCAACCGCTCCGCAGCATGTGGGATCTTCCCGGACCGGGGCATGAACCCGTGTCCCCTGCATCGTCAGGCAGACTCTCAACTACTGCGCCACCAGGGAAGCCCCCAAAGCAATCTTAAGGGATAAAAAACGGAGCTGGAGGGGGCTTCCCTGGTGGCGCAGTGGTTGAGAGTCTGCCTGCCGATGCAGGGGACACGGGTTCATGCCCCGGTCCGGGAAGATCCCACATGCCGCGGAGCGGCTGGGCCCGTGAGCCATGGCCACTGAGCCTGCGTGTCCGGAGCCTGTGCTCCGCAACGGGAGAGGCCATAACAGTGAGAGGCCCGTGTACCGCAAAACAAACAAACAAACAAAACAAAACAAAAAAAATGGAGCTGGAGGAATCAGACTCCCAGACTGCAGACTATACTACAAAGCTATAGTAATCAAGACAATATGGTACTGGCACAAAAACAGAAATATAGATCAATGGAACAGGATAGAAAGCCAGAGATAAACCCACGTACCCATGGTCAACTAATCTATGACAAAGGAGGCAAGGATATACAATGAAGAAAAGACAGTCTCTTCAATAAGTGGTGCTGGGAAAACTGGATAGCTACATGTAAAAGAATGAAACTAGAACACTCCCTAACACCATACACAAAAATAAACTCAAAATGGATTAAAGACCTAAATGTAAGACCAGACACTGTAAAACTCTTAGAGGAAAATATAGGAAGAATACTCTTTGACATAAATCACAGCAAGATCTTTTTTGACCCACCTCCTAGAGTAATGGAAATAAAAACAAAAATAAACAAATGGGACCTAATTAAACTTAAAAGCTTTTGCACAGCAAAGGAAACTATAAGCAAGACGAAAAGACAACCCTCAGAATGGGAGAAAATATTTGCAAAGGTATCAATGGACAAAGGATTAATCTCCAAAATATATAAGCAGCTCATGCAGCTCAATATTAGGAAAACAAACAACCCAATCCAAAAATGGGCAGAAGGGCTACTCTGGTGGCGCAGTGGTTGAGAGTCTGCCTGCTGATGCAGGGGACACGGGTTCGTGCCCTGGTCCAGGAAGATCCCACATGCCGCGGAACGGCTGGGCCCGTGAGCCATGGCCACTGAGCCTGCGTGTCCGGAGCCTGTGCTCCGCAATGGGAGAGGCCACAACAGCGAGAGGCCCGCATACCGCAAGAAAAAAAAAAAAAAGGGCAGAAGACCTAAATAGACATTTCTCCAAAGAAGACATACAGATGACCAAGAGGCACATGAAAAGCTGCTCAACATCACTAATTATTAGAGAGATGCAAATCAAAACCACAATGAGGTATCACCTCACACCAATCAGAATGGCTATCATCAAAAAATCTACAAACAATAAACGCTGGAGAGGGTGTGGGGAAAAGGGAACCCTCTTGCACTGTTGGTGGGAATGTAAATTGATACAGCCACTATGGAGAACAGTATGGAGGTTCCTTAAAAACCTGAAAATAGAACTACCGTATGACCCAGCAATCCCACTCCTGGGCTTATACCCAGAGAAAACCTTTATTCAAAAAGACACATGTACCCCAGTGTTCACTGCAGCACTGTTTACAATAGTCAGGTCATGGAAGCAACCTAAATGCCCACTGACAGATGAATGGATAAAGAAGATGTGGTACGTACATACAATGGCATATTACTCAGCCATAAAAAGGAATGAAATTGGGTCATTGTAGAGACGTGGATAGACCTAGAGACTGACATATAGAGTGAAGTAATTCAGAAAGAGAGAAATAAATATTGTATATTAATGCACATATGTGGAATCTAGAAAAATGGTACAGATGAACCAGTTTGCAAGGCAGAAAGAGAGACACAGATGTAGAGAACAAATGTATCGACACCAAGGGGGGAAAGCGGGGTGCTGGTGGTGGTGGGATGAATTGGGAGATTGGGATTGACATGTATAGACTAATATGTATAAAATAAATGACTAATAAGAACCTGCTGTATAAAAAACTAAAATAAAAAATTTTTTAAATGGTTGAATTCATTCAATAAAAAGAAAATTAAAGCAAGGATAGGAGATGATGAGTGACAGGTGTGTTCTCAGATAAGATGATAAGGGAGGCTCTCTGAGGAGGGGCTATCTGAACAGGAAACATGAATGAAGTGAGGAGGGAGCCCTGTGGATATATATCTGGGAGTGCCAGGCAGGTGGAGCATCTAGGACTGAGGCTCCACCTGCCTGGCACTGAGCAGGGGCTTACTTGGCAAGTTTCAGGAACAGAAAGGAAGCTGGTGTGGCGAGAGTGTAGCAAGGCAGGAGGAAAGTCAGTGAGATGTGGGCAGAGACGGGGTCGGGGACTGGATGACAACGGCCTTGTACTTCATAGTGAAGGACCCAGATTCAGTGCTCTCAGAATAGTTCTCGATCACTGAGCCCAGGACTTGGGTCTCACTCACCCCAAGGCCCCTGTGTCACTTTCACACTGTAGACACTATGCAAAGAAACTGGTTAATAACTGCGAATAAACTACCCTGGAATAAACTCTAGACAGGCATATTAGGTACCCCCAGCCATGCAAAATACCTGTGTCAGGTTTACTTAGAGATTTTGGCAATTCTTTGCACAAATGAGCTGATCTTTGGCAATCAGATCGTTACATTTGCTACAGTAAAAGACTAATCATTCTTATTTCCACATAATTGCTGATCTTGGAACTTGGCAGGCAACTGCTCAAGATAATAAGTGCCTGAAATGTCCTGAGACCTGGAGCAGCGATGGCACATGTCTATTTTAGTAATCACTTTGGCAGACTCCTTCGAAGCATTTGTTAAATAATCTACTTCTGTGTTTTAGGAAAATTGAGTCTTGAGTCAGTGACCCAGGAAATGCAAAGGAATGCTGCCTGCATGACAGATTCCACGTGTTGATAGAAACACTTTTCACTCTCAGATTCTCTAAGAAAATTATGAAATGGCATTGCTTCACGTAGAAGTTTTCTTCAGTATATACTCATTTAGTGTTTATTTTAAAACTACATCCCCTTCTTTTTTAAGGAAGACATTTAAATTATGGGATTTTCTTTTTTCTTTTTTTTCCTGAGGCAAGAATGGCCTTTGACTCCAGGTTAGATGAAGATACCCCGTACAGGACATTGAGGGCTTTGTGATGGCAACAGGAAAAGCCCAAGAAAAGAGAGAACCTTGCTGAAGGATACATGCCTGAAAGGGAAGGGTGGGCACTGCTGGGGGAGGAGGGAGGAAGGCAAAGAGCAAAGAAGATGAAGGAGACCGGGAAGTGACTATTATTTCAAGAGATGTCCTGATAAGCTTATTGCAGAGCGTGGAGCACGGTCAGTGACCTTTAACTGGACTCAGATTACATTTGCTGTCAGTGTTCAGTCGTCACAGAAATGGTCCCATCCTTTTGAAAGACACATACGAAGTAGAACTAGATAGGAACCACGTCTGTAATGGCATTAGGTTTTCACCTGTTTTGTGTAACATCCGTATAGGTATTGAAAGCCACTCTACCTTCTCAACACTGACCACTTACCAAGCCAAGCAGGGTGCTGTGGTCCCCAATCTGAGCATAATAGTGGTGGGTGCTCAAGTAGAAAGAGTGATTGTGGCAGAAGGTGGGGGAGACAATCTGAGGGGGGAAAGAGACGGGATCTATGTGGGATGGTTTTAATTTCATTGAGACCATTTCTTGGAGGCCTTATTATCTTTAAATAAGTTTTTATGGTAGTCTGCAATGTGTATTCTTGAATAATTCTATTTTTAAGAGTTTCTTCATTTTGTTTTCCCTTCTTCTCCAGAAGAGATGCCATCTCTTATATTTTAAATCTCTTTTAAAGGATTTAATTTTATAGTGCTGTTAAGACCAAAAATATGTCAATTTAGTGAGGGAAGAGATTTAATTGCTTTAGAACATGCACATTTTGAAAAATAAACATGTTTCTTTTTCTCCTTGGTCAATTTGGCAGCATGAAGTCACTTATTTGTGGCTGTTATTTGTCTCCACAATTTCCCTTAATAGTAGGTTTCACAGTCTCTATATTCATGAAGCATTTCCTTATGTCTGGACCAAATCCCTTTTTGCTCTAATTTGAGGCCAGAGACTCTGTGGAGATGCTCACAATTGTCTATGGAATAGACAAACACTTGGAGTTTGTTTTGAAAACTTGCTTCTCTTTCCCAGAGTAAATAATCTTGATCTCACAGCCTTCCTCAATGGCAGTATAATGCATTCGTGATAATGTGCTCATGTTTAAAATTGGTCACAGTTCTGCAATCTCAGGACTAGTGCAAGAAATGCAACACAAAATTTATTTGACAATCGTACTTGAAAATCCTATTATCGCTCTTACTGGAATGGTCCTTTAATTTACAAAATACTTTTATGAACAAGAGCTCCTTTTATCTGGATCACAAATCTGTGAGATAAATATTACTTATTTTTATTTTCTTTCCTTTTTACAGATGAGGTCACTGAATCTCCAGCCACACTACCAATAAGTGGGAAAGCAGATTCAAGTCCGGCTCTTCTGAGACAAAGACCAGGGGCACTTCCACTCCCCAGCAGCTGCCTACTACATGCAAAGCCCTGTGCCGAGCGTTGCAAAGGATACTAGGATGGGTACTCCACTCCCAAAGACCTGCTTACGAGGTAAGGAGAAAGGTCTTGGGGAGGAAATGCAAAGATTTGGGCTCTGATTGTTAAGTAGGGTTTGGGCAGGTGGAGAAGAAAGTTAGAAACATTCCTGGTGTGAGTGAACCTGCCTATGTTGAATGTATGTTATGCAAAGTCATCACATGTTAAGCCTGTCTCTTCTCATGGTAGAGGGCATCCATCCTTGGAGGCATGATAAAGTTCCATGGTTAAGAACTAGGTCTATGGGGCTTCCCTGGTGGCGCAGTGGTTGAGAGTCCGCCTGCCGATGCAGGGAACATGGGCTTGTGCCCCGGTCCGGGAAGATCCCACATGCCGCAGAGCGGCTGGGCCCGTGAGCCATGGCCGCTGAGCCTGTGCGTCCAGAGCCTGTGTTCCGCAACGGGAGAGGCCACAACAGTGAGAGGCCCGCATACCGCAAAAAACAAACAAACAAAAAAACGAGTGGATGGGGGTATTCCTAAATCATATCTCAGTTTTCTATTTCCCAAGGACATGATTCAAAAGCATTCTTAGCCTTGCCGCCAGTTCCTTGTGCTAAAGCACAAGATCATTCTAATTTCACTCTCGTTTTGCAGGAAAGGAAACTGAGGAACCATCTGGTGGATAAACTCCTTATCCCTTCCACAGAGATAATTTTAGTTCTCACTGTTGGATATTAGTGAGTTCAAGGAACCTAAACTGCCCACACAAATAAAACAATAGGAGAGGAAAATATATCAACTTCTTAACTGGCCTCAACTGCCATTTACTTTCCATCTTAAAATGCAGGTTTGGGGTATTTGTTGTGCATGACTTGCATTTTGTTTAACTTAGAATGGCTGTTTCTATCAAACTCACCTCTCACTGTGTCCCCATTCCTGAATTAGGCATAAGGGGTATGATTGGAGTCACCACATACTCACAGGGACTTGATCTTAACCTTGAGCATCCCCAGCAAAATGTGTTGTGTGTGAAAGCTTTCTATCAAGTGTGCTCTGGACAAAAGGAAAAATGCAATCATGATTTAGGGACCAGTGAGGAGGGCTTTTGTTGGAGAGATGGGAGAGGTGAGTATATCTTGCTCTGAGGTTGATCAGTGTCTCTATTTTGGGGTGGGAGAATGGAGCATCACAAATAGGCTTCATTGCGCTGAGTGAGTGGTACCTGCGTACAGGTCACTAAATAATCATGGTTCTGCTTTTCTTCCTCGAAGGACTGCTTAGTGTGGTGGGGGAATGTCATTGGGAATTTCAGCATAGGTGTATTACTTTTCTCTGGCTACAGTAACAAATTACCACTAACTTAGTGGTTTGAAACGATGCAGATTTAATTATTTTGCTGTTCTATAGAGCAGAAGTCCAACATGGGTCTCATTGGGCTAAAATCAAGATGTTGACAGGGCTGCATCCCTTTCTGAAAGCTCAAGGGCAAAACTCGGTTCCTTGCCTTTTCAGTGTCTAAAGGCTGCCCAAACTCCTTGGCTTTGGTCCTCTGTCTCTCTCCCCAAAGCCAGCAAAAGTAGGTTTAGTTGGTCTCATACCACATCACTCTGACCTATTCTACTGCCTCTCCCTTCCATTTATAAGGACCCTTGTGCTTACATTGGGCCCACCTGGATAATCTCTATTTTCAAGGTCAGTAGATTAGCAACCTTAATTTCATCTGCAACCTTCATTTCATTTTTCCATGTAAGGTAACATATTCATAGGTTTTAGTGATTAGGACATGGACATCTTTGGGGAACCATAAACCTGCCTACCAAGGTAGACACTGGTGCCAAAGGACATCCTCAAAACCATTTGTTCAAGAGATCCACTGAGTAGTTAGGTGATAAGGCTCTCTTTTGTCCAAAAATATCTACTAAAATTGTTAAGCCTACTAGACGTGGGCACCTTGGTGTCGGCACTTATCTGGAACAGCCGCTCTGCCTGCTAACTTGGAGAGAGACAAGGAAGGAAGACAAAGAGAGTTAAGGCACTATGTCCTAAGCTCAGTTCCTCTCACCCAACCTTTTGTTCGTCTTTATTACATGCACTGAGAGCCTCGCTTGCTCAAAAGGACCATCATCTCACACTCCAAGGATCACACACCAGGAGCTTCTATACAAAGTTCTGTTGAAGCTCTACCGTGCCCACCTACCATCTCCTAACTTCAGCTAAAAGTGGGTCATAATAATCCCAGGTTCATCTCTTGTTGGCCTTCCGTCCTTCCTAGGTATTGAACTTCATTTCCAAAATGCCCCAGGACAACAGAACTCCAACTCTGATCTGATTAAAAGTCATACATTCAGTTATATTTTTAAAGTTCAAGTCTTGACTCAGTCTATCCAACTGAGTTGCGATCATCAGGAAGGAGTAGCCAAAAGAAGGTATTAGAGATATTTCAGGACAATTAAATTTAATTTTTAAATTGTACATTAAAATAGTTTTAAAGTTCTGAGAGACCGTGAATGCTTTTTCTTCATTAATTCCTCTTCTGTACCAGAGTAAGGATCGAACCACTTACATCAAAGGAAATGATCTTGTTTTGTTTTTAAGATCTTCATTCCACCAGAGGAGGACACAACTCCACAAATTTTCTTGTCAATATATTCTGAAGTTTAACAGTTCTCCTATCCAAAATGTATTCCTGGTCCAGCCTAGTTAAATCCACGTATTCTTTTATATTCTTAGTTGAAGTGTAAAAAAATCTGGTTTTCAACTTTATACAGAAAATATTTAGATACTTAAAGACTCTTACCAATGTTCATCCTTGCTAGTTTTGCCAGATCTAAAGTTGGAGAATATGGTACATATTTTGACAAGAATTATGCTAATCCTGTGCTGTCTAATCTGGACTCAGACACTGTGTGTGTAAGTGCGTGTGAATGTGTGTGTGTGGGCATGTGTGTGTGTGTGTGTGGGCACGTGTGTGTGTGTGTGTGTGTGTGTGTGTGTGTGTGTGTGTTCCAGCCATATGGGACATCCGGAAACCCTACCAAATTCCCCTTTTTTCCAGATCAAATAATCTCAGTTCCATTTAATTTTTCTTCAGAAATTCAAATGTATAAACACTGAAAAGAGCCATTAAAGGAAGTAAGAACCACACTGTATCTAAACAGCTAGGGTGACATAAAGCCAAGCTTTCCTAGAAGCAGAGAATAAATAAGTGAGTTTTTTATTTATTTCCTATGAGCAGTAGAAATCTATGAAACAGAACCACATACACCAACAGATATTTGAGTGTCCAATAGATTTTCAGACCTGACATAGGCTTTGTGAACCAGACAAGTAATGTGAGTTTTGGGACCTGCTTGAATTATGCACACACAGGTCTCGGGGGAGCCAAGGGAGCCCTTGACATGCAATTGACTCAGACTTTTCATTCACCCAGGGCTTCAAATGTGGACTTTGGGTTCTTTTTCCCTAAAGGAGGTCTTTGATGGACAGAAGATGTTCATCATTCAAATTTAAGCTTCTGTCCCATTACAGGTATCCCACCTATAGTACACTGTAAATTAAATATTTTGTATAAATCCTGTAATTATCTTATGAAAAGCCAAATTATATTGTACTGCTTTTGTATGAAAAGCATTAATTTATTAACCATAAACATTTAAAATGTACCACAATTATTTATAATCCTGTTATAAAATTGAGAAGTGGCCCAGGGCCTCTCTCAACCTCTGGGAGGCCCTGTACGTATAAAATCCTGTCTTGGTACCTGGGCCTTCCAGTAAGAACCCACAGGCTTCCATGTGGCACTATGCCAGTATCCTCAAAAAGCAGGGTCTGCCTTTATTGACCTGATGCTTTGATGGCCTTTGATCAGGCCATTGTACCAGAGCAGCCAAGATACAGGGCAAGATGTGGCCTTTCGGTAACCTTCCTTCTTTGTGTGAGAGTAAGACAAGTTAATTGGGCTTGACAGTACAGATGACCCTTTCAAGTCAGGTAAAATGAGACTGTTGTGCTTATCACAGGTAGATAACCATTAATATTGCTTGTACTGTCTATGGCAAGAGAAAGGGGCTTGTTTGTTTTAAATGTTTTTCAAGGAAGGCAACAAAGATTCCCCGGTGATGGGGTGGGGGGGTTGCCTGGCTGACTTCATCCAAGGAAACAATGGTGCCATTTGAAGGGTTCAAGGCACATTGAAAGGTGGAGAACACACTCCCATTGATAAATTATTATTATCGATAACCCTTTCTTTGTTCTTTATTTCACATAATTGTCAAAGTTCAGACTGTGGGACCTAGTGCTCGCTTCGGAGCTCTCTTCAGAAAGCTACATCTGAAAAGGAAGCCTTCTTGTATTTTCGTAGCAATGGAATGTCCCAGGCTATCTGAGCTGATATTGTTGATACTTTATTAAGCAATTTGTTTTGCTCACCATATATCCTGGAACTCTTTTTCCCTTTGTATTAGTTTGATTCTCTTGAATCAAACTATGAGAGACACCAAGGACTGTAGAAGATGTCCCCCAGAGAAGGATCATTCAGTCTTCTCGTTAGGCAAAGCTTTCCAGGGTTGGAAGGTGGTGCCGTCCTCTCCTCTTCCCTGTAGAAAACCAAAAACTATAGGCTACTCTCAGGGACTCAGAGGCCCTTTGAGGTCATGTAACTTTGGTGCTCACTATTCTATTTCTCTTGTGTTGGTCCTGTTCTCCTGTCAGCAGTTCAGAATCTAATTTTGGAAGAAAGAAAGAGAGGCAGGGAGGGAGGGCGGGAAGGAGATAATAGGGCTAGTCTCAGTGGAGGTTCCCAGGTGGCCTGCGGTGGGTCCTGCTCCCTGTGGACAGCCCTATAGGTAGGAGCATGATCTATGCATTGATGTCACGTGTCTTACATGAGCAAAGAACGATTTCCAAATAACTCCAAGATTTACCAGTAAAATAAGAAATAAATCTGCGTTTTGTTGCATAGCACTAATGGAATTTCATCATTATAGTACTGGCAGGGCTACAGAAAAATAATTTTGTCCGTTTATTGTTCTAGACTTTGTGAATAGGTAGCATTTCTTTTGGAGAACAACTTGACAAATGCATATCAAATACCAGACAATATAATATCCTATTTCTGGAAATATATCTTAAGAAAACAATCTAAGAGAAGAAAAGCATATTATTGGAAAGTATCTCTAAATAAAGCGATATGCTTAGAGCGGCATTACCTATACTACCCAAAACTGGAAAGACTTTAAATTTCTGACAAAAGAGGCTAATCGAATAATAAAATATCAATACTGTGAATATTAGGCAACTATGAAAATAATAAGTATGATGGGCAGACAGGGAACAATATTTATGAAACATAAAGTAAAAAATAATGTAAAATTCTGGATGTACAAAAGACTACAATCATGAAATAATTTTTATGTACATTGAAAGGGTCTGTAAATAAATGGAAATTAATTATATGGGATTCTTTTTTTTATCTTTTGGAATTTCTTGATAAAATAGTTCAAAGCTGATTTAATCAGCAAATATTTTTTATCACAATAAATTTTAATATAATATTTTAATAAAATAAGGTTAATTCATGTTTAGTGAGTTTCACTATTGCCAAGGGTACATTTTCTTATATCATTATAGACAAAGGGCTGTTAGGAGATTAGTTACCCTCGAATGCCATAGAAATACTTTCATCATCAAAGGTTTTAAGTGTGGTATACTCGATATACTTGAAAAGATTAAAATGTTAGATTCACCATCCTCCCTTCATGGCATGATCAGTGGAAAATATCTTTTTTTATCATCTTGAAAAAAAAAAACCAACACAGAATTACTCCATGAAGTTTCAGAAAAACAGTGAAAGTGCCTTATAGAGTTGAACAGAATCAGTTCTCACTCATTTTTTAAATCAGCTCAAGAGCTTTTAATAGTGTTCCATATTCACCAAACTAAATAAACTAATACATATATTGTGAATAGAGCATGATCTTATTAACAAAGCAAAACTTAGTTTCTTAAAGTTCTCTGGGTGACAGATGTGCTTGCATGAAGATGTTTATTGACTTCGTTGTCAGTTACGGAAGTCTGCCTCTCACTCTTGGTTGGAAGCTCCTTTAAGGACACATAATTTCCTTTTGCATCATTTATACCCCCCAGATGTGCCAGCACATCTAGCACATGATTGCTGTTCAAAAAATACTTGCTTAAATAAGTAACGAATGAACAGGCCAAGCCAAATTTTAAATCTTTTTCCTCTTTTAATTGTCTGTATACTGTTTAATAAAACAAAACCAGCATCTTTTATTAAAAGCCAAAAAGAATTCATCGTTTATTAATAGAGTAAATTCTACCATATGCAGAGCCAGAGATTTCTACTTTTATATTTTGTATGCTTCTGGATTGTTTCAATTTTTTATTATGAAAAACATATATTACTTCTGTAACATAAAAAAATGGGATAAAATGGTAGGCTGAAAATGTTTGGTTTGGACAAGAACATTCACACTTTAGGAATTTGTTGTTCCTGCAGGGGTGGAAACAAAAGGAAGTGTCAAGGGTGCTGAAGCACAGAAACTGTGTAATGTAAATGTTAAGATTCACGTAGCTAGACCTTAGAAAAATGCTGCTGACCCAGATCTCCCCAATCCTTTGCTAAAGCAATGAAGAAGAAGAAGCACATTTCCCTCCACCTTTAAAGTAATAGTTTAGGGACTTCCCTGGTGGCACAGTGGTTAAGAATCCACCTGCCAATGCAGGGACACAGGTTCGAGCCCTGGTCTGGGAAGATCCCACGTGCCGCGGGGCAACTAAGCCCATGCGCCACAACTACTGAGCCTGCGCTCTAGAGCCCATGAGCCACAACCACTGAGCCCATGTGTCACAACTACTGAAGCCCACGTGCCACAACTACTGGAGGTTGTGTGCCCTAGAGCCCACACACCTCAACTACTGAGCCCATGTGCCACAACTACCAAAGCCCACACGCCACAACTACCAAAGCCCACGTGCCGCAACTACCAAAGCCCGCATGCTCTAGGGCCCGCGTGCCGCAAATATTGGGCCCACGTGCCGCAAATACTGGGCCCGCATGCCACAACTACTGAGGCCGCGTGCTGCAACTACTGAAGGCTGTGCATCTAGAGCCTGTGCTCTGCAATAAGAGAGGCCACCTCAATGAGAAGCCTGCACACTGCAACAAAGAGTAGACCCCTCTCACTGCAACTAGAGAAAGCCCACGCGCAGCAACGAAGACCCAATGCAGCCAAAAATAAATAAATAAAGTAATCGTTTATTATCACTAGACCTTGGGTGGGGACAGGGGCAGGGAACCATGTTGTTTTTCACTTCTTGAGAGTGAGTACAACTCCCCTCAGGAGAAGGGAGGAAAAAAATATTAAAGGAAAAGTCATAGCCCTTCTCTTCCCCCCAGCAATTTTGTTCAGGGTTAGTAAGAACTTACAAGACTGTTGGCTGCCAAACTTACTTAATGGTCTCAAAACTGTGGCTCAACACTGAGGAGATTTTACTCTAATATTGAATTTATGGCAACTTGAAACTGAGTTAAATCCCCTTACGAGTGGGCTGGGCAAAGTGATTTTCTTCCAAAGACGAGGAGAAAGAGTAATTTTATAGAGGAGACGTCCAGCGAACATTACCTCACCCAGGTGATCAAGATCCACAGCAACTATGATAAGTCTTGCTGATAGCATGTACCCTTGAGATAGTGGGATGAGGCGGGCACTTTACTTCTGTGGTCCTTCTTCCCCCAACCTCTATTCAATATAATCATGAGAAAAACATCAGACAAATCCCAATTGAGGAACATTCTATCAATATAAAATACTTCACTAGTATTCCACAAATTTGTCAAGGTCATTAAAAGCAAGGAAACTCTAAGAAACAACCAAGAGTTGCCTAGGGAGACATGACAACTAACTGTAATGTATTACCCTGGATGGGATCTTTCCTGTAATAGAAAAAGATATTAGGTAAAAACTAAGGAAATCTGAATATAGTAAGAGTTTTAGTGAAGGTCTGTGTATTAAAACTGGCTCATTAGTTATGACAAATGTACCATCGTAATGTAATATGGTAACGATAGGGGAAACCAGGAGCAAAGTACATGGGCTCTCTCTGTAGCATCTTTACAACTTTTCTGTAAATCTAAAACTATTCTAAAATAAAAGCTTTAATTTTAAAAAATAAATAAAGTAGGGATAAGGGAGAAGCAATTGAATATACCAATGTTAGAAATTAAAGACTTCTTCAAGCATGAACGTTCTGATTGTCTGCGAAATATAAGCCAGTCTTTGTGGGTTAGTGTTAATCTAAAAATGTTCTTTTATGACTCACCCTTTCAATGCATTTGAATAAAACAAAAAAGAGTTATATCGGAAGGTTGGAAGAGACGTTGGAAATATTCTCACCCAAACCCTTTTAGGAGTGAGCTAGTACAGGACTGAGAGGCAGAACCAGAGGGCAAGTCCCCGAACTCCAAGCCCCCAAACTATGGAGAACCCCAACACAACAAAATGCCAACTGAACACAAGGAGTCTATCTCTCAGGTATCTAGCAGTCAGCTAGCAATCTGCCCCTGCTGTTGATCAGTTACTTCCTAAGAAGAGACTAGGAATTTCAGTCTCGCAGGCTGAAATGTGGTATAATTGCCCAATGTTTCCCAGTAACTTAGAATTTAAAGTGATCCAGATAGTGGCATAGCTGAATATAGTACTTTAAAAATCACTGATATTTCTTGATTTGCTTTAAAGCTGCCTATAGCCCTGGAGTATCACAGCCGGTGTATTCAGACTTCTACTGCTCAGAGTTTGAGCAAGTTTTCAACTTATATCCAGGAGCATCCCCCGAGCGAGAAAGGGCTTACCGTACCTTTCAGCCACGTGTGTCCCACCTCGGTGACCCCAAAGGGATGTGAGACACTAGCTTCAAGGAAAGAACCTTCTTCTTTCTTTTCCCATTACCTCTTGGAGTGGCCAAGGATCTCTGAGGATGTAACTAAAATGCATTCATCGAGGCCATCTGTTATGATTGTGTAGACTGTCCCTTGTACAATGAGCACAGCCACACACCACTGCCCTGCTTAGGATTGACACCAAGCCAGTTGTGAATCAGAGTTGATGTTTAAAATGAGAAGAGGCCCAGGTGTTTATATTTCCTTTAGCTCTTATGATTGCTAAAGCTCTTTGCTATCTACCTTTTCCAACATGCAGGTAACACTCTGTTAGATAGTGATTGCTCTGATAAGTGTATTATTTTTTTAAAAAAATACATGCACGAGGTTGCCTCTGATATTCCTTCATAATTTTGTATGTCCAGCAAGTTTTTTAAACCCCTCCTACTCTCCCAGACAAAGAGGCGTAGACATCCTGGTGCTTAGGCAAGGTTACTAGATTTTATAGCACCTCAGCTCAAGAGCCCAGTGAATCCATGCTAGAGACCAATCTGATTTTCTGTGAATATGCTCACCATGCACTACATCTGAAATAGTAGAACTATTCTGCCATCCAGCAAAGATGTATTCATCCTTACTAAGAGCCTCTCTCAGAGTTATTTTCACCTGGAAAATGGGGACAATAGTGTTGTGAAGTATTATTCTAAAATATGCCAACCCAAAATAATGTGGTAGATATTTCCGGTGGAGAAAACACTTCAATTTAACTGTTTCCACAACTCCAGGTCCCAAAGGAGAATAAGTAGCTGTTTGAGTTGGCTGATTCAACACAACTATTCTTTTTTTTTTAAATTTATTTATTTTGGGCCTCCCTGGTGGCGCAGTGGTTGAGAGTCCGCCTGCCGATGCAGGGGATACGGGTTCGTGCCCCGGTCTGGGAGGATCCCATATGCCGCGGAGCGGCTGGGCCCGTGAGCCATGGCCGCTGGGCCTGCGCGTCCGGAGCCTGTGCTCCGCAACGGGAGAGGCCACAACAGTGAGAGGCCCGCATACCGCAAAAAGAAAAAAAAAAAAATTTATTTATTTTACTGAGGTATAGATGATTTACAATGTTGTGCTAATTTCTGCTGTACAGCAAAGTGATTCAGTTGTACATATGTATACATTCTTTTTCATATTCTTTTCCATTATGTTTTATCACAGGATATTGAATATAGTTCCCTGTGCTATACAGTAGGACCTTGTTGTTTACCCATCCTATATATAATAGTTTGCGTCTGATAGTCCCAAACTCCCAATCCATCCCTTCCCCCACCCCTTCCCCTTGGCAACCACAAGTCTATTCTCTATATCACAACGATTCTAAAGTAGAATTAGTAGTCACATTGATAAGATTCACTCACAGATCGAGAAGGAGATATCACAGCCTCTGCTATAATTAAATGTCCTGGGCCTGCACTTCTGAAATGCAGACAGTCAAGACAGTCCCAGATGAACTGGGTCAAAGGGTAACCTATTCAACTACTGTCTAACTTTTCTATTTGGTGGCACAACTGTCCAGTAACAGCTAGATAGATACAGTTTATCAGGTCCGAAAGAGAAGACCTTCTAGATAGAAGAAAAAAATTCTCCTTTATTAGATAATATAAAGTTACCTTAGAAGAGGATTTCATTGAGACATTCACTTTTAAAGATGTTATGATATTTTATTTCTTGTGACACACTCCAGCCGAGCAATAATTAACATCAACTTCACCAGAGAGAAATCATTTTTTGAGGAGAGTAATTTCAAAGCAAGTGTGTGATTTCCTTCCAAAGTGTATTTCATATTTTGCCAGTTGTAAAAGTTGGGCATTATATGCAGGAAAAATGACACCTACACATGTAAAGGGCCACAGTGTTCCCCATCCTAGACCAGTGCGATCCAGCAGAACTTTCTGTAATGATGGAAATATTCTCTATTTGTGCTATATTGTCCAATAGCCAGATGTGGATACTGAGTACTTGAAATGTGGCTGGTGTGACTGAGGAACTAACTTTTAATTGTATTTAATTTACATTAAGTAGCCACATGTACCTAGTGCGTACCTCATTGGGCAGTGCAGCTACAGACACTACGTTATATCCTCTCTGGAAGAAGTAAAAGTATTATGGCAGATGGATCAGGGTAAACAGTAGTGTTTGGAGAGTATGGGGCTTTGTGCCCATCATTTCATCATTAAATCTCTTCAGTTGTAAAATAGAAATTTATGGCTCAACAGAGAAGGATGAACTTCAATAGAAGTCTGAGTATTTTTCAGAATTTTATATGAATCATGTATTCCTAATCCTATGAATGTATGTATTTATGCCACTTGATTCCATTTCATTTAATATTGTTAAGAAAACAATGATATATGGAACTGGGTAAAATGCTATGGAAAAAACTCTTGAAAATAGGAGCTATTTGGTAGGCAGTCTCTCAAAGGAATTTATAATTTTAATAATGTGAATATTTAGATAGTATGTTACTCTGAAAATTGAAGAGAGGGTATACAAACTATAGTCTTGAGCTCTTCCTGAATTGTAGACTTGTACATTCAACTGCCCACTTGACATCTCTACTTAGGCTGAGGATGGACAAAAGAGAATTTTATGTGAACATGTAACTTCAAGTGACTTAGATCATCAGGTACCTTGATTGGGAGATTTGATTACATTATGTATTAGCAGTGTTTGAATCTTTATAAAATTCTTTGTATTAAAAAAAAACGTTAGTTTTAATCAGCCATCATCATGTTGACCATCAAGATTACAGAGCATCCAATAGACAGAGGAAGACCAAAAACAAATGCAAGGTATAATCCTTGTTAGGATTAGGAATACAGGATTCATATACAATTCTGAAAAATGCTCAAATTTCTGTTGAAGTACCTCCTTCTCTGATGAGCCATAAGCTCCTTTTTTACAGCGGAAGAGTTTAATGGTGATATGATGGCACAAAGCCCCATACTCTTCAAACTTCACATTTATGTTTTTATATTTAGACTAGTGTTTACCCTGATCCATTCACTTCAAGCTGTTAAAATCGGCAAAATTTTAATAAATGAAAAAGGCTTTACATTTTTACTAATTATTTGGGATTCATTTTGATGAGATCTGAGCTATGATAAAATGTAAAATGTAATGACACTGTATGTTGTCATATATATTAACTTTTCCAACACACTTAATACAAAAATACACACTTATACAACATGTAAAAAGAAACTCCTACAGATGTTAGTCCACCCTTCTATATCTATGCTAAAAATAAAGATATAAAAGACCCGTCTGAATTTTACTTTATATGGCAGTTTTAGTATCCTAAAACCTTTAGCCACGGCCACATTCAAAGTGACTGGAAGAAATTACTAAATTCAATTGTTTACAAGACATATGCATTTTTAAAGCCCTACTTTTCCATTCATTTTACAACAAATATTGTCCATATTTTCTTTCTATCCCAGAGTCGTAAAATGTGGAGCTTTAATTTTCTCATCATGTTGAAAATGAAAAAAATCAAGTAAATGTTCTCTGAAATTCTGAGGCTAAGTCAAAGGCAGCTAGCTTTCTCTTTTCTTAAGTCACTAAAGATTGAATTTTTGCTGCCACCTGTTGACGATAATTGCAAATAATAAATCTCGTCTCCACAAATCACGAACTTCCATAGTTGAAAAAGTCCTTAGAAATCCATCTCCACTACTTCATTTTATGAACAATGAAAGGGCTCAGAAGGGTTAAGTGATTTTCCCAAGGTCACTCCAAGGGGGTAGACCTGAGAGTAGACTGTAGGTTTGGGCCTTGGAATTCTGTGTTGATTTTCCTGTACGATGTATTCTCACTTGTTGAGACTAAATGGTGCTCTGAGGTAACAGATCACCTGAAATGCATGGTCCTCTGCATGCTTCCTGAAATACTGAGGTGCTTCAATCCGTTACACTAACTAGTAATATTTTTTGCCATATGGAGTAACAAGTCTATGTCTCTTTAAAATATTGTAGCAAGGGCTTCCCTGGTGGCACAGTGGTTAAGAATCTGCCTGTCAATGCAGGGGACACGGGTTCGAGCCCTGGTCCGGGAAGATCCCACATGACGTGGTACAACTAAGCCCATGAGCCACAACTACTGAGCCCGCGCACCTAGAGCCCGTGCTCTGCAACGAGAGAAGCCACCGCAATGAGAAGCCCATGTGCTGCACCGAAGAGTAGCCCCCACTCTCCGCAACTAGAGAAAGCCTGTGCACGACAACAAACAACCGAAGCAGCCAAAAGTAAATAAATAAATTTTAAAATATATATATATATATTGTAGCAAGTAGGTCCATTTGATCTGATGTTCAACCCAGGATGGACATGTCTGGATGGAGTGGTAAGGTGGACTCACCAGGTGTCTGCAGGAGTGACTGAAGGGCCTTCTGGGAAAGAGTCCTTCTTTCTGAGAGAAGAGAGCTGAGGGTCACAAGTCTGACCCAAGAGGACATGAGATCCTGGGTGTGTCCCAAAGTGGCTAAAGGCTCGTGTGTGAGTCTGAAAGAGAAAGAGCTGAAACAAAAGAGTCAGTAAAACCTGAAAGAGTTCTTCACACTGTGGGCGCTGGCTTCCTCGTGAAAGGAGACAGCTCCTCTAAGGCTTCAGCCCATTTCACAGGCACCATCATCTCTCGGGGAGGGGCATGCATTCTTCAACACAGGCATCCCGTGCTTGCAGGGGCTGTCACCATGGAGAGTCAGGACAAGGGCAGAGGACCACATGGCCCCTGTCTGACCAGATTTATTAGCACAGAGAAAATATCCCCTGCAACTCCTATAATTAGTTGAGAGGGGAGACTTTTAAGGACTTGGAGTTCTCTTGATTACTAATGGCAGCATAGCTAGAGAGATGCTGTTTGATTTCTTTTACTCTGAGCACCAGGCTAGTGCCACAGCATTGACACTTGTTTGTTATTATATATTATTATACACTTGTTCGTTGTTATAAATATGAAATTGTGGGGAGTTAATTTTTAAAAAACACAAAAAACCCTAGCAGTCACACTAACCTAATCTAAAGGAAAGGCATTTGACCTTAAAATAAATTATTTAATCTCTCTAAGCCTTGGTTTCCTCATATGTAAAATGAGAGAGTTATTAACCAACCCTTTCTACTTGCCTGAGATGTCTGAGAAAGTGCTTTAAAGTTGTAAGGCTTATTCAAATGGAAGGCAGTGTTTGTTAATTTAACCTATCCTTGCTTCTTATTGATTTGCAGTTAATTGTGACCATGTGACTTCCTTTGGCCAATAAAATATAAACTGAAGTGACCCACCACTTCCAGACAGGAGCTTTAAAAGCCAGTGTGTATTTCACTGCATTCTTTTTTTTTTTTGCGGTACACAGGCCTCTCACTGTTGTGGCCTCTCCCGTTGCGGAGCACAGGCTCAGCGGCCATGGCTCACGGGCCCAGCTGCTCCACAGCATGTGGGATCTTCCCGGACCGGGGCACAAACCCGTGTCCCCTGCATCGGCAGGCGGACTCTCAACCACTGCGCCACCAGGGAAGCCCTTCACTACATTCTTGTCACCCTAACATGATGATTATGGAACACCCATTAGGATGGAGCCTCTATCAGTCTGGATGGGGTCCGTGAGTACTACACATGAACAAAGCCCCCTACTGGTCCATACTGGACATGGCGTGTGAGCAAGAAACACACTTTTGTTGATTTAAGTCACTGAGATTTGGGGATTACTACCTCAACACTACCTGGTCTATCCTGACTGATCCCTGGGCCTATCCCACATCTGGGATACAAATGTAAAATATAAAGAAACAGTATGAGTCAAGTGGAGGTGACTGAAGGAGGGCTTCTTGGAAGAGATGTCTTAGGGAAAGATTTTTTTAAAAAGTCTAACAGAATAAGAGATAAGCATTACTAATGAAAGAATTATCATGTGCATATGGCTAGCTTTATTTGAAATATGGCTAAGAATCCGATGGTCAATAATAACTATGTGATGTTTTTAGACAATATCCAATACTAATCGCTCATACACTATAATACCTGAACTGGCTTTAAGGAAAATTAATTCTTGGCCTGCATTTCTATGAGGCTTGTCTCTTAAATGAAGAGAAAAATAAAAAGCCTGACACACAGACGTCTTTTTTCTAGGTAGCACCTTTTTTTTTTTTTTTTTTTTTTTAATTTATTTTTGGCTGTGCTGGGTCTCTGTTTCTGTGCGAGGGCTTTCTCTAGTTGTGGCAAGCGGGGGCCACTCTTCATCGCGGTGCGCGGGGCCTCTCACTGTCACGGCCTCTCTTGTTGAGGAGCACAGGCTCCAGACGCGCAGGCTCAGCAGCTGTGGCTCACGGGCCCAGTTGTTCCGCGGCATGTGGGATCTTCCCAGACCAGGGCTCGAACCTGTGTCCCCTGCATTGGCAGGTAGACTCTCAACCACTGTGCCACCAGGGAAGCCCTAGGTAGCACCTTTTTTATCTATCATGCCAGTGGCAGTCTCTATGAACAGGAGCACAGATACATGATCTTTAAATATCTGAATGTGGCCAAAAAGGAGACAGATCCAAGAGACATAAACAGATAACAACAGATTCTTCATGAACAAAATTTCCATCCCTGCTTATCTCTGCTGAATGTCAATTTTACACTTTCGGTGGGGAAAGGTATCTCCAAATCTCTATTATACCACTTCTGTCCACACCTTCACAGTGTTATGAAAAATGACCCAGAAGACATTGCTGAGTGAAAGGATACCTTACCAGGGTGACACAAGTGAAAGAAAGAAATAACCCAACAATGAGGCCTTTGATGGGGAGCCTGAGGATTTCCTAATAGCAAATAGGACGAATCAGTGGTTATGAAAGCAGCAGCTGCAGCTCCCATTAAAACAACGTGCACGCCTCTTTCTCTGCCTTCCTAAGAAGCCTCGAGGAGAGCAGCTCACAGCGCTCTCCAACCCAGACAGGTCGAACTTCTCTGCCCTTCCTGAGCGCAAGAGGAAGAAAGCATCCACACAAAGGAAATATTTGTGTTGGCTGTCAGTCCAGAGCATGTTGACATCCCTGTTTTTAACAATCCACTGGTCAGTCTGGGTGTGGTCGCCTCCTTTTGAAAGTTGAGTCTTGAGGAAATAGGTCAAGTGAGCCACTGTTGTTGTGCTCTCCTGAGCGTGGCTACATCCTTGCCCTCATTATGTGTGTGTCGCCTTGGAATTGGTGACTTGCTGACCCAGAGTGCCACCTACTGATTCACCAACCAGCATTTCTGGTTACCCCAAGTGACCAGCAGGGCTGGACTCTTTACTTCAAACAGAGTGAGCTGGGCAAGCAAACGACCTGTCAGGCTGAGAGTCGGAGGGGATTGATCAAAGTATGGGATGTAGTTGAGGAAAGACTGGTGGTTAGAGTTGAGATAAATAATCCAAGGGGACCAAGGTACATCTGCAGGAGGGAATTAGGAAATGAAAGAAGACAAGGACTGTGAGATGGTCAGAGGCAAGCAGACAAAGGGCTTTGAGGGGAAATGTGAGCAATAGTTCTGATTCACCGTCCACCAGCTCTTCCCCCCACCACTGTGGCAGAGACCACCAGCTGTTCCCCACCAATCCTCTTCTTCCCGGCATGTAGCTGAGCTCCATTTTCCTGGTTCCTTGCAGTTGGTGTAGCCATGTGACTGGGCTCTGACTAATGGAATGTGAGAGGAAGCACCAGGTGCTACTCTCAGGCCTGGCCCGCCTACTCACAGTCCCCTTCTCCCCTTCTAGCTGCCTGTGGTGGTGACATTGGAAGCCATGGGTTAATAACAGCATCTCTGCGACCAGCCTGGACCTCTGCCAGGAGTAGAGCCCACCTTCTCCCTTTCCTACCTCTACCCGCTAACGTGAAACTACTCAGTCCTGTAAAGTGAGAAAGAAAGACACTCTAAGTCATGCTCTAAGCCACTGAATTTTTAGGACTTCTTTGTTGCTGCAGCAAAGCCTACCCTGGCTCTTATCATTTTTATCACATCCGTGGTATGACCTGACTCACACACTATTATTTACTATCAATCCAGTGCACGATTCTCCTAGTTGCCTATCAACAATGAATATAGGAGACCTGCCTGGTTTGACCAGTTTTCTTCTCCAGCTTCATCTCTCCTCTTGCCCCACATTGTCATATGTGCTCCAACCATACTGAACTCCCATGCTCCCTCACATGCATCTCTGTTCCTCAGCTCTCAGCATTTCCATAGGATGCTCCCTGAAACACTCTTCACCTACCCCTCCCACCCCGCCTCCTCCCTCCTGTTCTGTACCTGGTTAATTCCTACTCCATCTTCCGATTGCAACTTGGCCATTACTACCTTGGGGAACCCTTCTTGTTCCCTCCAAGAGTGAGTTAGGTGCCCTCTGCATTCTCACAGCCCCCTATCCTATAGGTCCTACTGCACTCATCTCCCTTCCAGACTCTAGGCTCCATGAGAACATGAACTGTGTCATATTCATAACTGAACCTTCGGATCTTAGCATGGCGCCTGGAATGTGGTACACACTCAATAAATATTTATTAAATGAAAACCTTACTCCTGAAGTGGCCATCAAAATCCTAATATAATAACCTGAGATAATGTTTGAGAATGAGACAATATATATGACATCTTTTTATAATTCCACTGCTTAATTCGATCCCTTGTACATGGATGTTGCCTGTACATACCTAAGTGATTATCTTCTTTGAGAAAGACTTGTATTTTTTATTTAAGGGAAAACTGGGCAAAATTTTGGTGCCTGACCCAATATTTGCATTTTATCCTATAAATGACTTTTATCCATTTTCCTAGTTGTCCTTCTGTATGCATAAGAAGTAAAATGTTTCCTAAATGATAATTGGAAAAATTCCAGAAAGATCAGTATAACAATTGAAACAATTAAATATATGTGAGGAATGGATGTCCCTAATAACTGACACAAGTGCAAAAGAAATACTTTAGGTAAACAGAGCAACACATCAGGTCAAGTTTAGAATTGAGGCTAAGGTGTTAATCTGAAGGATAGAAGATTTTAGTGGCTTGTCAAATCCTCTAGGCCAGCAAATAAAAAATCTAATCAGGAACTCTTAGACTTGTGAAAGTCTGTTGAAGAGAAGCTGATTTCAATGATGGAATGCACCCACTCACTCAAGTATTCTAAGAGAATGGATTCTGAAAAGCTAAGGATACGAAGCAAAAAAAAAAAAAAAAATCCTATTCTTGTTAAAGTTTTGAATTATTATGGCAAATCTTGATTTTCCAGGTAAATTCTCAATAACACACTTTGTGTTTGTTCTGATCATGATAAGAGATTGCCTTATAGTAGATAATATATTTTAAATATTTGTACATATAGTAGATAATATATTTTTAATATTTGTACATTCTTTCTAGAGCAGATTAAAGGCAGGCAGTCCTGGGCTGTACACACAGGCTGAGTGCTCTTGGCAGCTGTAGGTGACATGCACATGTGTTTTCATGGGAATGGTCTTAATCAGAATAGATGGAAGCAATTGGTATCGCTGCAAACTTCCTGGGTTTAGTACCTCAGGGAAGGGATATCTAACTCTACTTTAAGGATCTAGGTGAAGTATTGGACAATGTACTTGAAAACTAAGAGAGGATCAGTAGCTTAGAAAGTAGTCTCAGAAGTTGGCCTTGGAAGAAAACGTTCCCCAGAAGGATTAAGCCATTAGCCGGTGAGAAGACTTAAGGGAAGTCTCCCGAGAGCCTCATGCAACATTCGCAGAAACTGTACCATAGCATAAGCATAAGCATAAGTTCTCTATAAATTGGAAACTTCCCCAGATGAGAAGTCTAATACCTAACTGCAAGAGCTGCCCCTGCTTGAATTAAAAGCAGAGCTGCTAACTCTGAGTCAGGCCAGCAGAGGGCAGAGCATGAACCTTGAAACCCGGTGGCCTGGGCGTAGGAGAGTTAGGCAGATGCGAGCATGAATTGGAGCCTGAGAGTGAATAAGGGGTAGGGGATTGCCTGTGAAATTGCGGCTGCCTTGACAACGTAAAGAAACCATCAGGACTGAGTCCAGACTTCTGAAGAGTAGACTTTAGAAGTGTGCAATTACGAATTAGTCTCTACTTCACTTCAAAGAATATGGACCAGTCAGCAGTTGGCTCCTGTTTCTAACGGCAGAGACAGGAGAAAAGGACCACAGCAAACTGTGCCCCAGACACTCTTCCAGGAATCTGCAACTGGCACCCCAGGTCCTTCTGGCCCGGGGGAGATCCTGCCACTCTGCTCTCTCTTGCACACTCCCTCTTGCCATAGGATAGGCAGGAGGCCTGCACAGTGGCACCTCGGACCTCATAAAACCCTTAGTCCCCATCTACTGCCAGCCACCTGGATGGGAGGATATCCTACCTTGCCCCAAGGTGCGAAGAGTATGAAGATATTGCTTCCTTCTTTACCTACTGGATTCCAAATCATTAGGCTTCTGTCTTAAAAAGAAGTTCATGTGTTATCAGAGATCAGTTTGGTTTGAGCCTCCATAGGTGGGTTGGAAAGAGAGGACAAGTGAGCTATATTTACTATGAAAGTTTAGTTTTGAGCCCAGTACCCAGTCTAAGATGTGAAAAGAGGTCGTAGGAGCAGCCAGAGTTGCCGTCCTTGGACTCAGTGGATAGAAAGGGTGGAGAGGGGACGCAGGTACTCCAGTATAAACCCAGAAGCCTCCCTGGACAGCGACTAGCTCTTAAGAAGAAATGCATGCAGAAAGACAGCCTGAGGCTCTGAGCCACTGCTCCATAGCTTTCCTACTGGCAGCTTATTGAATACTGTTTATAAAAATGGAGACTTCCTTACATTACACTGGGATCAGTGTGCTTACTAGTGTTTCACCCCTGGGCTTTTACATCTTGTGGAAACACCCAGGCCCTGCCTTCTTGCTGGCCCTTAAATAAACCACATAGCTGATTGTGAATTCCCTGGGTACTGTGAGCAGGAATCAATCAGGCAAGACCTTCTCCAAGGCCCTCCTGCCCCTCTCTGTATCCTAACAGCTCAGACTCACAGAAGCTCTGATTTCCCTGGCCCCACACTCTGGGTCTCATGCCTTCACTTTGATGTCTGCCTTTGGATCGCTCAGATTTGGCAGACTTCAAACTCTTAACCCCATTCTTGGATCTTGATCCCATAGAGTGGCTTTGCGGTTTGTCCACCACTTTATCCTACCTGAGGGGCACCCATTGGCCCAGAGGAGGGCTCCACTCCTTCCCTGTGCTTATGTGACAATCTGTTCAGTCTCTGGTCCCCAAAGCTCACAAAGGAAACTGTGAGTTGGCACCAGCTTCGTGGGCTATCTGGTGAAGAGATTCCCTCCATAATCTGACAAGTAAGTTGACAAAACAAGCCCAAAGAGTAGTCTTAGGCCACTCGTGTCTTTGATACCAGGGTTATGCCAGGAAATTCAAGATCAGTTAAACATGAATTTAAAACCATCAATTTCCACAATGACTTCAACTGAATGGATGGAGAATAAGAAATCAATAAATACTGTCTGAGATTTACTCTTGTAGTTAAGAACACACACACACACAAAAGCACACTCCATAAAGACTATGACATCTTGATTTTTCAAACTGAAATGAATTATTTATTCAACTGCTGCCTCTGCAAAAAGTTGGGGCGGAGAAGAGATGCAGGTCTGTTCATTTTTTCGTATTAACCCCTTAACTTCAAAGGGCTCTTCTGAGAACTAACATCTCCAGTTTTAAAGAAATGTCTACCTGCGTTTCAGCAACACCATCAGTTTTACTTCAATTTTTCTTGCTTCTGTTAAAGTCAAGCAAATATTAATTTTTAAAATTTATTTTAAAGTAATATGTATTGTATAATCTATTGTGTGCATACACCAAAGTTTATTCAATCTATTGTTAATGGACATGTTTTGTTTCTAATAGTTTGGCACTATTATGCTCAAATACAGCTATAAACATTATTGTACATGTATCCTGGTGCACATGTAAACATTTCTCTAAAGAATGGAGAACGTCGGGCCTCCCTGGTGGCGCAGTGGTTGGGAGTCCGCCTGCCGATGCAGGGGACACGGGTTCGTGCCCCGATCCCGGAGGATCCCACATGCCGCGGAGCGGCTGGGCCCGCGAGCCATGGCCGCGGGGCCTGTGTGTCCGGAGCCTGTGCTCCGCAACGGGAGAGGCCACAGCAGTGAGAGGCCCGCGTACAGCAAAAAAAAAAAAAAAAAAAAAAAAGAATGGAGAACGTTACTGGAATTTTAATGGAATTGCCAGTTGTGGTGTATGTGCAAGTTCAGCGTTACCAGGTGAAGCCAAATGGTTTTACAAATCTGTGCTTCACCCCTGCCACCAGCCCCCTCTGACCCCCTCAAGTAGTACATGAGCAGAGCTCCGCTTGCTCTACATCCTCTCTTTCACTTGATATTTTCAGAATTAATTTTTCTAACCTATTGGGTTTGTCATGGTACCTCACTGTGGTTTTTTGTTTTTTTTTTTTTTTTTTGCGGTATGCGGGCCTCTCACTGCTGTGGCCTCCCCCGTTGCGGAGCACAGGCTCCGGACGCGCAGGCTCCGGACGCGCAGGCTCAGCGGCCATGGCTCACGGGCCCAGCCGCTCCGCGGCATATGGGATCCTCCCAGACCGGGGCACGAACCCGTATCCCCTGCATCGGCAGGCGGACTCTCAACCACTTGCGCCACCAGGGAGGCCCCTCACTGTGGTTTTAATTTGCATTTTCCCTATTACTAGTGAAGTTAAGCCCCATTTTGTGTGTTAATTGGTGATTTGGATTTCTTCCTTTATGAAGAGCCTATTTAAACATTTTGTGCATTTTCTACTGACCTGATAAATGCTTTCTTGTTGATTTCTCAGAATATTTAAAATATATTCTGCATACTAGATTTTGATAGCTATGCGTGCTATAGATATGATTGTCTTTAATGTAGACTTTTCCTTTCACTCTCTTTATGGTGTACTTTGATGAATAATGAGGTTCTTAATTTTAATGTAATTAGAATTATCATTCTTTTCCTTTATGGTTAGTCCTTCTGTTTAAGAAATGCTTCCCCATCCTAAAACTAAGGGGATTTTTTCCCCTGTTCTGTCTTAAAAAGTTTATTGCTCTTTCTTTCGTGGTAGGTCTATAATTTACCTGGAATTTATTTTTATGTATAATATGAGCTATAAGTCCAAATTAAAAATTTCTATATTAAGATGATTGTTTTATCATCGATTGTGATATTTCATGTTTTAGCATCATTTATTATATAAAAACCAATTGTATTCTAAGAATACAATTGGTTTTTTTTTTTTTTTTTTTTTTTTTTTTTTGCGGTACACGGGCCTCTCACTGCTGTGGCCTCTCCCATTGCGGAGCACAGGCTCCGGACACGCAGGCCCAGCGGCCATGGCTCACGGGCCCAGCCGCTCCGTGGCACGCGGGACCCTCCCAGACCGGGGCACGAACCCGCGTCCCCTGCATCGGCAAGCGGACTCCCAACCACTGCACCACCAGGGAAGCCCTACAATTGGTTTTTATATATCCATTTTGTAACCCGCAGTTCCCTAAATTCTATTAATTCTAATAATTTATGCATAGATTTTTTAAAAATTATATACATATGTAGTCATACTATCTTTATTTATAACTCATGAATAGATATTGAATTTCAATAAATATGTTTCTATAAACTTAAAATAATCACATAACTTTTCTTATTCTAATGTGGCAAATTTTATTAACTGACTTTTTTGAATTTTGGGGGGGTGTACAGTTTAGTCGTTTTAATTTTAATTATTTATTTTTTTAAATGAAGTATAATTGACCAAAAAAATTCTATTAGTTTAGGTGCACAATAGTGATTCTACATTTTTATGCATTGCAAAAAGATCACCATGATAAATCTAGTTACCAACTGTCATCATACAAAGTTATTACAATATTATTAGCTATATTCCCCACACCATATATCTCATCTCCATGACTTAGTTATTTTGTAACTGGAAGTTTTTACCTCTTAATCTCCCTCATCCATTTCACTATCACCAAATTCCCCTGTCCTCTGGCAACCACCTGTTTGTTCTCTGTATCTATGACTCTGTTTCTGTTTTGTTATGCTTGTTCATTGGTTTGGTTTTTTAGATTCCACATATAAGTGAAATCATATGGTATTTGTCTTATTTATTTCACTTAGCATAATACCCTCTAGGTTCATCCATGTTGTCGCAAAATGGCAAGATTTTATTCTTTTTTATGAGTGAAGAATATTACATTGTATATATATGTACCACTTTTTATGTATCCATTCATCTATCAGTGGACACTTAAGTTGCTTCCATCTCATGGCTATTATAAATAATGCTGCAGTGAACATAGGGGAGCATATATCTTTTCAAATTAGTATTTTTGTTTTCTTTGGAAAAATACCCAGAAGTGAAATTGCTGGATTGTATGGTACTGATATTTTTAATTTTTTTAGGAACCTCCATATTTTTTTCTGTGGTGGCTGCACCAACTTACATTCCCACCAACAGTGCACGAGGGTTCCCCTTCTCCACAGCCTCGACGACACTTGTTATTTGTTGCCTTTGTGATGATAGTCATTCTTACAGGTGTGAGGTGGTATCTGACTGTGGTTTTGATTTGCATTTCCCTGATGATTAATAATGTTGAGCATCTTTTCATGTGTCTGTTGCCAGTTGTATATCTTCTTTGGAGAAGTGTCTATTCACATCCTCTGCCCATCTTTTTAATTGGGTTGCTGCTGGTTTTGATGTTATTTTGTTTGATGTTTTGATGTTTTTGTTTATGTTATTTGTTTTGATGTTATTTTGATGTTGAGTTATATGAATTCTTTGTATATTTTGGATATTAACCCCTTATCAGATATATTGCTTGCAAATATCTTCTATTCAGTAGGCTGCCTCTTCATTTTGTTAGTTGTTTCCTTCACTGTGCAAAAGCTTTGTAGTTTGATGTAGTCCCATTTGTTCATTTTTGCTTTTATTTCCCTTGCCTGAGGAGACATATCCAAAAAAATATTGCTAAAACCAATGTCAAAGAACATTCTGCTTCTGTTTTCTTCTAAGGGTTTTATGGTTTCTGGTTTTACATTTGAGTCTTTAATCCTTTTTTTTTTTTTTTTTTTTTTTGCGGTACGTGGGCCTCTCACTGTTGTGGCCTCTCCCGTTGCGGAGCACAGGCTCTGGACACGTAGGCTCAGCGGCCATGGCTCATGGGCCCAGCCGCTCTGCGGCACGTGGGATCCTCCCGGACCGGGGCATGAACCCACGTCCCCTGCATCGGCAGGCGGACTCTCAACCACTGCGCCACCAGGGAAGCCCTTTAATCCATTTTGAGTTGATTTTTGTGTATGGCATTAGCAAATAGCCCAGTTCTCTTCCATTAATCTATGTGTCTGTTTTGGGGCCAGTACTATACTATTTTGATTACTGTAGCTTTGTAGTATAGTTTGAAATCTGTTCACCTATCTTTTCCTCTATATCTACTGTTGATTCCTTCTGGTATATTTTTAATTTCAGGTATGATATTCTTCAGCTCTTTTTGGTTCTTTTTTATATTTTCTAACTCTTTGTTAAACTTCTCATTGTATTCATCCATTCTTCTCCCAAGTTCATTGAGTAGCTTTATGATCACTACCTTGAACTCTTTATCGAGTAGCTTGCTAATCTCCACTTCACTTAGTTCTTCATCTGGTTTTATCTTGTTCCTTAATTTAGAATATACTCCTCTGTCTCCTCATTTTGCCTAACTCTCTGAGTTTTTATTTCTGTGTATTAGGTAGGTTGGTTATGTTTCCTGATCTTGGAGAAGTGGCCTTACATAGGAGATGTCCTATGGGGCCCAGCAGCACACTCTGCTCTGGCCACCAGAGCTACATGCTATAGGGGTTTCCTCTACATGGGCTGCATGGGCTCTTCTGTTGTGCTGGGGCTGACTACTATGGGTGTGCTGGAAGGTGGGACTGGCCCCTGGCCACTTGGCTGCCAGGATCTGCCTCATGCAAAGTCTGCTAGCATGCTGGTGGGCAGGGCTGAGTCCTTGGGCATTGCTTGGGGATGGGGCGGGGGGGAGCCCAGTGCTGGTGCTGGCCCACTGGTGGGTAGGGCTGGGTCCCCACAGAGCTGGCTGCTCAACCTGGGGCATCCCAGGACTGGTGCTGACTGGCTGGTTGGGCAGGTAATCCCCCAGGGCTAATAGGCTCTCAAAGGAGAGAAAATTCAGTATTGCTGATTAATTTTCACTGAGTATAAAATTTACATTCTGGGGAAAAGAAAAAAAAAACAGTACATCAGATTGGTCAATCATTGTGTTCAATTCTTCTGTATTTTTACTGACTCTGCTTGCTCTTTAATTACTAAGAAATATTTTAAAACTCCTGTTTTGATTGTGAATTTGTTCCTGGTTATTGTTCTGTTAATATTTGCTTTATATTTTAGGGTAGTATGAGGTTTTTATTGTATGTTCATACCACCAGCATTGTTTAAGAACCTACATCCTCTTCTATATTTAGTACTGTCACATTTGTTATATTTTGATAATTGAATGGGTATAAAGTGAGACTTCATTGTGATCATGATTTCTGTTTCTCTGATTATTAATACTATTGTTCAGCTCTGTTTATTGATCATATGTGTAACCATTCTGTCCCTAACCTTCTGATTTGTATCAGAATTTGTATCTGATTTGTATCTTTTATCCATTTTTCTATTGTTTGTTCATTTTTCAATCCAAGAGGAAGTTATTTTTATATGTAGCGAATATCTTTTCTCTGTTAGTGTCTTGCCTTTTCACTCTCTTCAAAGAGTCCTTTGATGTCTAGAAGTTCTTTATTTTAATGCAGTCAAATCAATCAATATGTCCTTTATGGTGATCTTTTTGTGTGCCATATTTAAGAAAATTTTTTCGGGCCCCAGTTAAGAAGGAAATTTCTCGGTGCTTTTGTTTAAAAGTCTTAACATTTTGCTTTTGAAATTTTGGCTTTAATCCTTTTGGAGTTTATTTTGGGGTATTTTTATTGTTTGGTTTATTTTTGGAGTTTATTTCAGTATGATATGAGGTAGGAAAACAATTTTATTTTTTCCTCATAGATAAACAGTTATTCTGACTCTGTTTATTAAATACAGTTGACCCTTGAACAACATAGGGGCTAGGGACACTGACCCCATGCAATAAAAAAATCCATGTATAACTTTTGACTCCCCAGAAAGTTTACTAATAGCCTACTGCTGACTGGAAGCCTTACCAATAACATAAACAGTCAATTAACACATATTTCATATGTTATATGTATTATATATACTGTATTCTTACAATAAAATTAGCTAGAGAAAAAGAAAATGTTATTAAGAAAATCATAAGGAAGAGAAAATACATTTACAGTACTGTAGTATGTTTATCGATACCATAAGTTTACATCATTTGTTTGCAAGATGAATCATCTGTTTGTCAGTACCTACATCAATATTGTCTTATATGACACAAAATACTGTAGATGTTATATATATTACAAACACTAGGCATCAAAAATGAAGAGATTATATGAAAAAGAAATTCATATTTACAGGTTCACAATTCATGCATTGATAATGAAAAAGCTTCAATGTGATAGCCTAGTGTAAGCAGTGTGATTGCTTCACAGCAGGCTACATGTTAATGAATGAGTCATTATAAAATTTTTATGACATACAGTACTACAGTTATATGAATGAGTTAGAAACATTGTTACCTTTTTTTTTTAAACCACTTACCTGTGATAATAGACTGATATGCAGTTTGTCCAACTATGAGAGAGGCATACTCTACAGTAATGTGATTCTTTGAAAGCAAAGTTATAAAACAGTAAGAAAGCTAACACATTATTAATGTTATATTAAATATTATTACCTTATGCCTATGTAAGGATAGACCACTATCTACATATATTTTATGCATTCATGACATACTTTTTCTTAATTTTTTTGATATTTTTAGGCTACTTGGTTCATCTGTTTTTTTAAATTAGCACAAATCTCCAAAAAATTTTCCAATATATTTATTGAAAAGTATTCACATATAAGTGGACTAGTGTAGTTCACACCCATGTTGTTCAAGGATCATCTGTGGTTCCTCCATTCTCCACTAATATACAATAGCACCAGGGTCACATATCGAAGTTCCCTGTATTTGTGCGATTGTTTGTGGCTATTCTAGCCTATTCCATTTTTCTATCCCTGTTCATATAGCATCCTATCTCAATTACTGTAGCTTTATATTAATTCTTGATAGGAAAACTTCCCTTCCTTCCTCAAAAGTGTTTTGACAGTTCTTACACTTTTACTCTTCTGTATAAATTATAGAATCAGCTTGTCAAGTTCCACCAAAAAAAAAAGTAGAAGTATTGAGATTTTAACTACGGTTCCATTGTATCTACAAATCAACTTGTGGACAATTGACATCTTTTCAGTATTAAATATAGCAAGCCATGAATATGGGCTATTTCTCCATTTATTTAGGTTTTCTTTCATGTCTTTTAAGAAGGTATTCTGTTTCTCTATGGCCCGATCTTGCACATTTTTTCAGATTTATTCCCAGCTCCTTTATACTTTCTGTTGCTAAGTGGGTCTTTTTAAAATTAATTTTTCTATTTGTTTGTTCATGTACCTAGAAGCACAGTTGACTTTAGCACATTGATCATATATCCAGCCACAGTGAGCCACTCTCTTATCTTGAATAACTTTTTGGCAGTATTTTTGTTCTCTAAGTAAACAATTATACCGTATAAAGATAATGACAGTTTTATTTTCTCTTTTCTAATCCTTCAGTGCAATGTAGAGTCGAAGTGGGTATTGCAGCATGCTTATTCTTCTTTTGAGATTATACATGGAATACTTCTAATGTGTCCATATTTTAAATGATTGTGGTTTTAGGGGTTAGGTTTCTTGGTCTTTATTTTTGTTTTTTATAGTTACCTAAATCAGGTTAAGGCCATTCTCTTCTATTCCTACTTTTCCTTGAGATTTTATTCATGAATGAGTATGGAACATTGTTCTCTTAACATATAGAGATGATCAAATGGTTTTTCTACTTTCTATCTTATTTAATACTTGTCCTTTTCTTTCATATTTTCCATCTCTTTGTCTCTCTGTACTGCATTTAGTGTCATTTCCTCAGAGCTGCCTTTCAGTTCACTAATTAACTTTCTAATTTGATATTTAATCTATCCATGACTTTTTTATTTCACCAACTTATTTTTCATTTCTAAAAGCTATATTTTGTTTTTTTCCAAATCCAGTTGGTCATTTTCATACTTTCTTACAACTTACTATTCAGGGGATGACATTTTTTTTCTTGAGACATTTCATATCTTGGCATTCTACATTATGTATTTGATCTCTCCAATACCTAAAACCCTCAGAGAGTCTAAACATGTTGCTTGTTCTTACTCTTATTTATGGTTTAAAAAATGTCTAGGTAGAAAAAAAATAATCACGCTAGATAATTCCAATGGGGAATTTAATACAAGTAATTTGTTATACAAGTAGGATAGGCCTGGAGGATTGAAAAAGGAAAGGTAATGTTACCTGGAGATTAATAACTGTCACAAGCCACTCTTTCTCCTAAGGTTGGGGGAGCAAAGGGTGAAGTGGTGTCATGCAGACCCCGTGGTGCTACACCAACCACACCGTCACTGGTTACTGCCACTTCTCTATAGGAAGCCACAGCCTGCACTCCCACGGATGCTGCAAGAGACTGGGAGGCCACAGTGCCTTTGATATTAACGAATTTGCTGCTGACCCCTTAGGCGCTGAAGGTTCCCTACCACAGATCCAACTATGCTGCAGCTCCAGCAACCTGCAGGGACCTGCAGGTGCCTGCCATTACTAGCACCTAAGAGAAAAGAGAAAAGTAGTGTCTCTCCTCCTATCCCTTCTCATCTCTGTTTTCTTCCATTGATAGAACCTAGCCAGGAACCCCCTGACGAGGGCATGTAAGAAATGCAGTTTTCAGGTTCACAGCCTCTAGCAATGCAAAGGATTTCAAAGCAATGTGAAAATGTTGCTGAATGCTAACAGACTAAAGCCAATATCGTTTCCTTGCATGATCTGTGATTGTGAGTTAAAACGTGGTTGAGTTAATGAGTAGAAAACCTCTGGGCCTACGTTAGGATGCTTTCCTTCAAAGATGACCCCTTTTAACAGACAACTCAGATAGTCATTTGTTTTGAGAGCAATCTTTCTGAAGTCTGTACATGGAAACTAAATTGCACAATTCCAGAGAGTAACATATACATAGAATGTAGTGCAAATAATGCCCCTTGAAATTCTTTATCCTGGTAACTCTATTGCTTCACATTCTCCTGTTTTTGCTCTTTTTTTTTTTGCGTTACGTGGGCCTCTCACTGTTGTGGCCTCTCCCGTTGCGGAGCGCAGGCTCAGCGGCCATGGCTCACGGCCCCAGCCGCTCCGCGGCATGTGGGATCCTCCTGGACCGGGACACGAACCCGTGTCCCTTGCATCGGCAGGCAGACTCTCAACCACTGCGCCACCAGGGAAGCCCTGCTCATATTTTTTTAATGGCCAGTCTGTTTGGAGGGAGTGAGCAAGGTGTCCCTGGGAGCCTGGAGATGCATTAACAATCCTTTCTTTAGCAGGAACTATCTAGTGTACCCTATCGCCCAAACTAGAAGTCTCCATGTAGTACTTTTATAAAGACAATAAAGAGATTTTCTTTCCCCGTTCCCCCACAAATAAGGAGGGAAATGGTACGGCCAGTACACAGTCTGTCAGCTACCTTTTAATGGAACGTGAGCTATCAGCAAGACCAGGCTTCGAGAACTTAGATTGCCCTAGGGAATGAGGCAGCCTCTAAACCAGCTGGGCGCCAGACTCTTCCGGTTTTATAGGACCTTGAATCTCCAGAGGTGCAGAGAGTAATGGGCTGAAGACCAATGTTTCCCAGTGCTAATTATATATTAGAGGCCATAATACAATGCTGAGGCATACAGTGAAATGGTTAAACTATAAATGTCAAGGAAGACCAGCACAGTGAACTTGAATGTAGATTTAATTCTTCAGAATTAGCTAATTCAAGATGATACCTGTAAGAACTGCATGAGAGAAGCAGTAGTGTATGGGAAAACAGTCTGGTTGCTACTCAGTAAGCCCAGAGAGACTCAGAGGTACTGAACAGGACAGAGAACCTCTAGTGCACAGGTTAGATACACTGCTTAGTGTCGATTAATGAGGAAAAACACCAACAGGTCCATCATTACTACCCAGAGTTGTAAAAGTTCCAACGGAACTTAAAATTTTTAACATTAATATCCTAAATGTCATATAATGAGGTGTTGTTCTGTGAAAGGCTCTCTGTGTGTCCAGCTCTGGTTTTCTGCATGTGTTGTCCTGTGTTTATTGTGTCTCTATATTATCTTTTTGTGCTTATTTTTCCTCCATATCATATCTGGGATGCTGTATCTCCATCTTGCTTTGTCTATCTCATTTTCTTTTCCTCTCTGTTCTTTCCTAATCTCCTATGTCTACTTTGATAGCCAAGAATTTTGAACAGGCACATTTTTGTATTGCATGTTGTATTTGCTGAAAGGTATTAAGTTCTAAATTTAAAACAGATGAATAGATCATCTTTCTTTGCTTAAATGAAACAAGTTCATTTTACATGTAGGGGCCACACCTGATTTTTCTCCTAATAACAGAATAGGAAAAAAGATTTCTCTCTCCTGATTCGGAAACACACCTAGCTTGGGAACCTCATTAGAAATGGTATAAATAAGTTCCATAAGCTGAAGTGGAAAAATACTCCAGATTCATTCTTGATCCACATTCTCTGCCCAATTTTATCTGGATTTAATTCAGCTCTCTCCTCTCATTCTGGTATTTAATTCAGTTAGGCATTAAGTTGAGAAGGGGAGGAGTGAGTGGAGACTTCACAGCTGTAATTCCAGACACCTCACATAACCTTTTAACCACATGGCTATATTAAGAGAAGAGTATTAGAAGGGGACAGCTACAGTTCCTAAAATGATCAGATCTATGAATTTAGTAAGAACTGCAGGCCCAGCAATGGCCTCTGAGCCAAATCTGCAGTTGTGGATGGTTTGAAAACAGAAGAAAACTACAGAGAAAGCCCTTTCAGTAGATAGACAATTACCTTCATCTGTCCACAAGGTATGGCCAGCACTCCCCCAGGGCAACTTCGTTCTTAATTCCTGAGTTAGCTGTGAGGCTCCTACATCTTCATTTGAGTTCTTAATTAGAACTAAAGAATCTTAGAATTCTTTGAAACCACGTGATCCAACTCTCTCCTGTTGTAGATTAAAAACAGTGATGATGTAAGGACTCATTCAAAGACAGTGAAACAGTTAGTGGCAGGGCCAAGAAGAGAACCTCACTCTTATTCCAGGTGCTATTTCACGCAGCATGATGCTTTGCATATAGGAATATACACGAACTTCCATTGAGTCACACTGGAAAACGTAATATAAATCTTTGGGGGAAAGCAGTTGTAAATGACTGCACTCCACCAATCAGTCAGGGTAATTAGCTAGTTACCTGGAAACCAGAAGTCAAATTAAAGGATGGCTCATCGGGGCAAGCACACGAGGTATCAGGCTTTAAGGGGTGCTAGCTAACAAGACGGCACTCTTGGTATGAATCAGAGAAATAGGCTTCCCCCGGGGCAGATGCAGCCCCTTGCTGGCGGACCTTTATGAGACGATAAAGACAGCCCTTCCTCCAGGTGAACGCGGCCCGTGTACGCAGAGTGGCAAGTGGAGGGTGAAGGTGGATTTCAGTCTACACTTACCCCATTGACTAAGCATCCTTGTGCATTTACCAGAAGTCAGCTCTGGTTGGTGGGGAGGAATACTTTGACAAGAACTTGGAGTGGGGTTGAGATAGCCAAGCAGCAGTAAATGATCACTAGCCTGCCTCCTTAGGAGGGTGACTCTGGTGACTCTGAGTGGGGTGCAAAGTTTGAGGTCAGGCACTAGAGAAGGGGCTGCCGGCTTCCCTGGAGGTCTTTCTGTATCTCTGCTAGTCCCCATCCCCCAAAGGACTTGTGCTGTGGGAAAGAGTTGTTCTAGGTTAGAGCATGAGTTATCAGTGTGAATTCTGTAATTCCCCTGCAAATGGTGTGCAGTGATGGGTGTCAAACGGCACTCTGAGCTTTATTCTGGAGGGAGCACTTCCATTTCTGAGATGGCCCAAATACTTCCCTTCTCTCTATTTTCTGTGGTCAAGGTAGAGCAGGGACTTTGCAGTCAAGTGATGGATTTGAATTTGAATCTTGGCTGTGTCTTAGCTGTGTGATGACATTGGACAATTTCCTTTAAAGCTACTGAGATTCCTTTTCCTCATCTGCAAAATGTCTTTGTTAGGAGGATGAAAGCAGACAATACCTATCAAGTACATGGCAAATGTAGGTAGTGTACGATCAGCCAGGCCAGCAGTGGGGGGACAGGGCTATCCATTCTTCCTCTCCTTGTCACCTCACTGCAGGTGCAGACTATCTATTGCTGGCAGCTCACTGCACTGCCTGGGCCACGTACAAACCTTTGGCTTTCAGGGACCAGAGGAGCTGGGCACCAGGATAACTGCCTGGAGGGAAACAGGATGTTACTTGAGTTGTGATTTGTCCTTTGGGTACCACAATTCCTATAATTTCTACCTCAGGTCCTGAAAAAATGAAGTCCTAGGGAAGTTCCACCTATTAACAGGTGTGCGTTAGACCACAGAATGCTACTTATTTGTGAAGAGGGAAACCATCAGAGTGGTTAGAATGAGTGTTGGCATCAGAGCAATCTGGGAATCTTGAATCTTTTTTTTTTCCCATTATGTGTGAAGTCCTGGGCTAAAGACAGCCCATTTTCCTCAATTGCAAAACTGGGATATTATTAGTTCTTATCTCATAAAGTTTAAATAAGGTAATTTCCTGGCATATAAGAAGCAGTTAATAAGCATTAACTATTGTTGTTGTTGTTGTTAGGGAATCTGCTGGGACAGGTGTTCTTAGGTTGCCCTTAAAAAACAACCACAAGTGGCAGGAGCCTAAGGTAATAACTGGTGGCCCCCGGGCCAGGTGACAGGCAGGCAAGGCAGGAGGTGATGACTGGGCTGCAGAGTGCCAAGCCTCTGTGTTTGTTTGCACAAAGTTGGCATCAGTAGTGTGAGCTCTCCCGGAACTGAGGACTCTCAGGTTGCCCAAGGAGAATGGGTCTGGAAACAGATGCAAAACATGATTATCAAACATCCCACCACGAACAGAAACGCTGAACTGTGGGTGAGGCACCGAGTTGGGATGGTAATAAAAATGAAACAGAAGACACAGGTTTACCGCAGTTACCGTGCCCTCCTGGAGTTCAGGACGTGAAGGACTTTCTGGTCACACCCATGCCCTCCTCCCAGGACTCCAGCCAGGAGTACAAAACACATTGGGCACACACCATAGCTCTGATAACTGGGGCTATAAAGCTTCTTCCTGATGGTCCGGAAAGCAAGGCCGGAACATGTTATCACTAGCCCGAGGATGAATAAATGTAACTATTAAAATTTCATGGGTTTGAGGTCAAGCATCTAATACCTCCCCGCACCCCCCCCCATAAAAGATGCTCAATAAACAAACACAGTGACAGAAAAGAGATGCCGATAAAGGAACCGGCAGTATGAACAAAAGACCCTAGATGATTTCCAGTCCTCCCACCTTGGTCCTCTCTCAACTGGTAAATCTCAAGGGCTCATCCATTGTCTTACTCACACCCCATCGCACCTAAATAACCCAGCTGCCCAACCACACAGCGCCCACCAGGGAGGTTGAGAAAAGAGGTGTGTTTCCTTTATGGTCCTTCCTTCCCAAGTCCAGGGTCACAGGCAGTGTAAATTAGGTCACCTCAAGCCCTTCGTTCTCAAGGCTGGGGAGAGGCCCGGTCTCTCCTCGCCTCCCTTACCCAGTCCGGGAACAGGAAGATGGGGGAATCGAATACGCAAACCCTGCGGTTCATTCTGCTCGAGGGAGGCCCTGCGAGCGCGGCAATGGCGAAGCGGCCAGCCGGGGTGGGGGGCGGGAGGGGACAGGAGGCGTGGTGGCCCCGCCGGCGTGACTGCACGTGTGCCCGGCGCGGTGGCCGGGACCGGCGTGTCGGGCGTGGGGCCGGCTCCGTGGCATGGTGGGTGTGGCGGGGGATGCCCGGGGCGGTGGTCCCGGCGTGGGTGCGCCGCGCGCCAGGCACAGTAGTCCTTGGGCCCGGGCGGCGCGGGCGCGGCCGGCGTTCCTGCAGAGGGAGCTGTACGCCCGGCCTGACTCACGCACGGCGCCGCCCCCTTCCTCTTGTCGCCGCCGCAGCCGCTGGGCCCGCCCGCCGGGGAGGGGCTGCCGGCCTCGCCGACAGCTCCTTCCTGCTTCCCGCAAGTCCTCGCCGCCGCGCCGCAGGTCCGGTCGTGAGTGCCGGCCGAGAGCTGCCCGCCGCCGCCGTCGCCGCCGCCGCCGCCCGGCCCGCGCCCCCGCCTCTCCCCGCGACCCGCCCGGCCCCCTCGCGACCGCTCCGGAGCCCGCGCCGCCCCCGCGCCCCCGGCCATGCTGTCCTTCCAGTACCCCGACGTGTACCGCGATGAGACCGCCGTGAGTACCCCCGCCGCCTCCTGCCCGCCCCTCCCCCTCCCCTCCCCCTCCCCTCCCCTCCCCTCCCCCTCGGCCTTTGTTTGCAAGGCCGGGCGGGGGGCGCCGGGCTCCTCCCTAGCCGAGGGGGCCCTGGTGGCGGTCACCCTCCGCCTGCTGGCGGCGGAGTCGGTGGACAGCCGCCGCTGGGCCGCTTCCTGAGAAGATCAGCGGGGTCAAGGGCAGACGCCCAGGTGGGAATGGGCATCTTAAGGGAGTGGGAAGACAGAACGTGTCACTGCTTTTTGACTGGAGGAGGCTCTGGCTTAAATATGGTGGTAGGAAAAAGTGTGTATGCGTGTAGGTGATGTCCAATTATAAAACAAAAGCAAACTTTTTCAACTCACAAATTAAAAATACTTAAGAGTTGAAGTTCATTCATTCGATTTTAAAACGTGTATCGAGCGCTTCCCCTGCCCTTGGCCGAGCGCTGGGCGACGGGCGCTGGGGATGCAGGGCCGAGGTAGAGTCCTGGGGAAGGTGGAGCAGGGCCCCGAGCTGTGGCAGTGTTGATCCGAGTGTTCCTAAACTAGAACAGGAGTTGGTGGGGGCGAGACGAGGTCTTAGAAGGGGAGAGGATGCCCTTTTAAAGAATGAAGTTTTGCCTAGTGCAGGGGTTAGCCACCGTTTCCCTCAGCTGTAGATGACCTCAGGGTCACTGTTGAGGTCCTCATGGTGGAATTCTGGGCAAACGCTTTTTGGTGTGTAAAAATTAGTTTGGCATTTTAAGAACTGGAGTAAATCCAAATGTTGTGGGCATGATTCTGGTAGGAATAGCCAAATTCTTCAGATTACTTAAAATGGAATCCAAATAAAAAAGATTTTTGTATGATACAGTTCTAGGTTTTTTCTATTTGCTTTGACCCGATTTATGCCAGAAAGTCTGTACTTTAAGGCAGTCTCATTTGGGGATAAAGGGTACTGGGGCTTTAGAGTAAAGGACGTATTGTTTTAAATTAAGATTTCCAAGTGACACTGATGCATCCATGGTTTCTTTGACCTGTGGTCATCTGGTAACCATGTTTTCTCAGCCTGTTCAGCTGCTTGCTTATTAAATTTACTCTGACGCCCAAGAAGCTCTATCCCTGTGGTTCAGAGAGTTGTTTCCTTTGTGTCTGGGAGTAAAGTGATCCAGCAGGAATGGAAAAGAGGAGAGACCAAGTAAGAAGCACTGAGCGCTGGTTCTGGTTTTGTCACTCACTCGCTGGATGCTCTTTGGCAGATCACTTACCTGTTACAGGCCTTCTCTCCCATATATGAACTATTAGGGCCGGCTTGGTTAATCACAGAGCTTATTTGCTGCTGTAGTAAGAATATCATCATTCATTCATTCACATGATGGTCCAGCCCTGCAGTGTAACAGACTTTAGTAACGGGAAGACATGAATATCTCAGTTTGGTTCTTGAGGATCTTTGAGTTTTCAGGAGAGATAAACTTATAAAGAACTATTATGTGGTTTGATAAGTGCTGTTTTAGATTTGTTTTGTTTTATTTTTAAAGGCAGGGTTGCTTCTTGCTTAGTTTTTCCCTTTTCGGGTTACCAAAATCCTACAGTTCACTTCTCTGTGTTTTACAGTTCTTGAAAGGGTTAAGTGAGGATTTTTTTTGAAGACATCAGAAAGCTTATGAACAATTAACTTGAAAGAGTATACCATGGATTTTAATACTCTCCAGTTCCTTTTCATCAAAGAACTCATGATCAACCTCAAGGCCAAGGAAATGTGGTTCTGGTCCAGCCTGGACCCTGCTCTGTGGATCCCAGTGTATTTATCCCAGCCCTGATAGCCTGCATGGAGTATCTTTTTCCTGTGACAGAGTCCTGATTACTAACCCTAGTCTTGACTTGTGCATTTGCTCAAATTGTAGCCTTGATTTCTAGGATGGGTTCGTTTCTCTCCAGCAGGTGCTAGAGATTGCTGTAGCTCTCTGTCTCTCTCCCTTGAGCATATTCCAGCTACCCACTGCACAGTCTCCTGCTGCACTGTGGGGTTGGAGCATGCAACCCTTTGTGGTGGATTTCTGCTTTAGTGAGCAGAGTTTTGGAAACCTTGCCATTCCACTGTAATGCCATTGCCCGTCCCCCGAGAGTGTTGCCCTCAGGGAATTCGGGCCTGCTACAGCATTTAGAAGAATGTATAGGGTGAGTGGAGAACACAGAGGAGGATGAGATTAATTTCCACCAGTAGGAAGAGACAGTATGTGAATTGAGCCTGGAAGTCGGCCAGTTGGTTAAGGTAGAAAGGACATTCCTGGCGTGTGACTTAAAGTCATCGTTATGTAGGGCTGAACAGTCATGGAATTGCATTTGTTTTAGGATGGCAGGAAGGCCACTGTGACCAGAATATCCGTGGGTGGATGAGCTTGGAAGGGAGCTGGAAAGGGAGAAAAAAGAAAATGGGGCCAGGTTTGATGGGCTCTGCGTGCTGTGTGTACAAGTCTGCACTTCGTCCTGAAGGCAGCAGGTGAGCTGTTGAACAATACAAGTGAAATATTGAACAGTAACCGTGTCTTATTTTTAAAGCCTCTTGGGAAAATAAGGCATGGTTTGCAAACTTAAATCAGATGGGAGAATCAGATACTGCACAACTTGACTTCAGGGGATGTAGCTATGAGATCACCCCATTTGTAGGGTATCGTCTTGTAAAAGAAAAACGTAGGGAGCGGGCGGGATGGGGGGAGGGCACTTGGCTCCTGGGGTTCTCCTGGAGAGAATCAGTTTCTTGTCCTGGTTAAACATGTCTGCTTGATAACTAACTTCAGTTGCTTTAGATGGCGATGGGGCTGTTTGCTCAGAGGTAAACACCATTCAGGAGGCAGTCCAGTGTAAGATACGCTGGGTTCTGAGTCAAGGTCCAGCTGTGCACCTGCCAGTTCAGAACTGGCCTGCTTCATTAGCCAAAGGTTGAGTCCACAGGCTTTGAGGTCGGCTCAAGGTGGGTCACAGTCCTCCCTCCCACTTATTAACAATCTGACCCTTGTCAATTGCTTTAATTCTCTCCAGCTTCAGTTTCCTCATCTGGAAAAATGAGTTGGTAATAACCTCCCAGTGAGGACCAAATAGATAACGTGGCTATGGCGCAGTGTTTAGCTCACAGTAAGTCTGTGGCCTTCCAGTCTCTGTGAATTGCATTCTGCAGTTTGGAAAATAGGAATATCATCAGCTCTCTTACAGGGTTGCTTTAAAGCATCAGGCACAACAATGTGGATATTCAGCAAATGTTCATTGCTTTGGGTCTAGCACTTGGCAGCACCTTCACTTAGTCATAATACTAAGATGACTTGCAGTTAATCTTTTCCCCTTCTTTATGAAAAGTTAAGTCTTTGGATATGTCTGAGTTCTAGTAGCATCATAATCGAGGAACATTTGTTAAGTGTCCAGTCTGTCCCCTTCAAGGAATATTTGGGGACAAAGCTGTTGGCAGATTGTTTGGAGTCACAGCGCTGATTCTGAACTCGGTGTGGCCCTGGGCGTGTTGCCATCGTGTGTCTGACCTCACTCCTAAAAATACTGGATTGGCAGATCTTTCACAACTTTACATTTTTTTGATTCCTTATTGACAGAGAAAAGATGGTTGTTACTGTAAGCATATTTTGTAACCATTCCAAGGGGTGTAAAATGTAAGACACTTGCAGATGAGAAGAAAAGACAGAAAGCGTTTCTTCAGTGAGGATAATCAGCTAAAATTTAGAGAGGCTTTTGGTAAGGATTGAAAATTGGTAATTTCAGGAAGACGCATGGGGAAGACTTTCATCTGATTTTGTCAGTTGCACTTGTCAGTCATTGTTTGCTGAGAACAGTTCCTGTGTTCCACCTGAACTGCCCGTCCTTCCAGGTGTGCATTTCCCCAGGTGCCCTCCTCTGGCGCCAGATGAGGACAGATGCTGACCCCTTGCAGAAAAGCCTGAGGTTTGAGGCTTGGGGGAGATTCTTCTCAGTTGGCCAGCAGCCACGCTGAAACTTTGACCAGCAGTAGAAACAGCAGGTTTTCCTTTTCCAGGAGAGTGTTCTCTTTCCTTCGGAAATAGCCCTTACATTTTGGTATCATAGAACAAAACAAGGAGACAGATGCAAAACTCACTGGAGGCGCTGGTAGTCTTCTGGACAGCCTCATATAAGAAGCCTTAGCCGGAATGTTATTGAGTTGTTGAGAGAGACTTGACTGGAAAGACGTTGTCCATGTGGTTTCATTTGATTAGATGAATCACGTGAGTATGAAATGGAGAGGTTCTGTAGAGACATTTACCTGTGGATAGTTTCTTTAGGCATCATCACCTGGGGAGTGGCGACTCCCTGTCATTCTGGTCTCAGTCCGTCTCTGAGGGCAGGCCCAGGAATTTGGTTTTTCAGAAGCTCCCACGTGGTTCTGAAGATCAGCCCCTGTGAGCGCTCCTGGAAGTGTCCCCTCAGTCGGGCCTTTCTTGCACTCGGCAATTTTATTCATCAGATATCAAGGTAGTCCCAATGCGTGATGCCTTTGTGCCTCCTCTTCTACACAGTGAAAGAAAGCATTTCATAACAATGCACTAAACGGAAGAAAAGCTTCAGTTTTAGAAACGTTCTTTTATGGCACGTAAGTCAGCTTTCTCAGCTGACGTCACTTAGCATCATTGCACATTAGTTAACTTGCTTTTTGGCAGTTCAGACTTAAAGGCACAACGGATCATATTGTACATTGTAGGGAGATTTTCTAAGCATCAGTCAGCTTAGCAAGAACAGGGCAATGCACTCGTGTGTGGTGGCACCCTCCCAAGCGTGCCCTTCCGGCATCCCCACTGCATTGTGTAATTCTGCGCTTTGCTACCGACAACACGTTTTCAAGTTTCTTTAGCACAGCGGCAGGCCTTTGTTTTGTGTTGTACAGATGGAGCGGTTCCTATTCTGACCTTTCATCTTTCTTCCCTCTCCAGCTAAAACGTTCTTTTCATGAAGGGTGGCTTGACACCTTTGAGAACCTGCCAGCTTCGGTTCATGTGGTAATTTGGGCAGACACATTGCCAGTGAGCCAATGGGGCTGTTTCTGCCTGCCCCTTTCCTATCTCTCTACCACATTCGGAAAGTAGTAACTTAATTGGGATTAGACACTAGTTATCTAATACCGTATTTTGTCTTTTGCAGGTACAGGATTATCATGGGCATAAAATTTGTGACCCTTACGCTTGGCTTGAAGACCCAGACAGCGAGCAGACAAAGGTAAATTAGGGTTTTATGATTAAAGATAAGGCGGCCTTCATAGCTCAGACCAAACCCTAGACATCAATAACCGTGGCGTTTCCCTTCTGGTATCATCCTGTGTTGTCTGCAGTGAGAGGGTGAATAGACATGTTGGTACTAGCACTTTCTGTGAAATGATTCATGGGAAAGAGGTGAAAGCATTTTTAGTCCCATAGAAGATCACGTAACTGTTTTGAATAATGTGTATGGTTTATAGGGACACTAATGAACCAACTATTTGAAATGAAAATATTTGAAAGAAGGAAAACGGAATTTTACCAAAGGAAAATGAAAACCTACAGAAAAATTAGGTGAAGGAAAAAATTGCCTAATACATTTTCTCCAAAGGAAAGAAAATTGTATATATTTAAGAAGTACCAGGTCCTGAAAACTGAATGCTGGTCATATAGATTACTTATTGATTTTAATGCAACAACAATAAAATTATAAGTAAACTAAATTCTAAGTATCTTATATTTTATAAGGGGGTGGGGGGAGAATTTTCTACTCTGTCTAAAAATATGAGGCTTTCCTATTCTTTTGGAGAAACGTAGTATTTTGAGCTGAAGTCTCATTTCGTTAACGAAGTTTACCTCTAAGTGCCATGTCCCATGGATATTTTTTCCTCCTTGGAGTGCCCAAGACTTGTCATTTGAGAGTCATTATTTACATAGACTCTATGTGGTTAAGTTTGCTTCGTTGAGGGAATAGTGTTTCTCCAATCCACTCCAAGTTCCTTGACTCCTTTATTTATAGCCATGCTAACTTAGTATGTAAAAATATGTATACAATTTCTAATGTGCTCAGCATTCCAGAAGTTTATTTAAGCTTCTTTAGAATCCCAGAGTACATTTCCCATCAAAAAAAAAAATGTTAATGTACGCTAAGTAGTTTTCTAGGCCAGCTTCTAAAAGCCTATATCTTAGCTGCGCTTATATCTTGTGGTCCCTTGCCACCGTATATACCAGTGTTCTCTGGAGAACTGAACTCAGATTTCCAAGGCACTTCAGATTTTCCAGGAAGACATTCCCTTCTGATGTGGACCTGGCTAGTGGAATGGGGATTCTCTCCTTGCCCATCCCCCATCCCCAACCCTTTCACACTCCCTGGTCAGTGGGGTTGCAGACTCCACCACCTTCATGCCCTTAGGGAAAAGCTTCACCAGGAACAGAGTGCAGGGAAGGGCTTAGGCAGGCACGATGATACATGGAAGAGGAGAAAGTAGAGGCAGGAATCAAGTCTTTCTTCTTCATTTCCGAAGCACTGGCCTGCCTGCTTTCCTTTCTGCCGCACTCAGCTGTTCTTCGTGGCTAGCATTTCTCTCCTCCTCTGCCCACTGCAGAAACTCTTAAACCTTCTTCCCTATCCTTTCCCTTGAAGTCAGCACACCACCATTTTGAGATTTTCTCATGGTTTTTACTTCTGTGTAGACTCCCTCATTCTCACCCTTTCCTGATTCCCTTCAAGAAAGACAGAGGTCTCATGGGTGAGAATGATTGGTATTTGGGTTTTCATTTTCCTTTGGTGAAGCAGCGGGTTATAGAGGTTGATGGGTAGCCATCCCCAAGTGAGAAACAAATGGGTCATTTCAGGGGCAGGCAAAGGCTCTAGCTCCGCAGGTGGGGCTGAGCGGAGCTGGGAGCAGGTGTGGGCCACCTCCTCACCTCCACTCTGCCACAGATGACCTTGACCGTCCAGCTTTGGGCTGAGCCGAGACAGGGATTGAGCCTGGGAATGGAGAGTCACAGGCAGCTTCATAGCCTGTAATGGAGGGAAGGAGATGAACTTCCTGTCCATCGCTGGAAAACTATCCCCAAGGACTGTCTCTATGACGATTACTTTGTCTGAGGTTTTGGGTACAACCTGGATTCCTTCAGCCTTTGATGGTGCTTGAGTGATGCAGCTGTGTTGGAACGACCCAGTTTTTGTTTACGTGTTAATGGATGCATACTTTGCTGTTCCTTAATTGCTGATGGCTGGTCCTGCGGTTGACGAGCCACTTACTAGCAGATGAAACTTTGCCGATTGGTGATCTTGCAGTCAACACTGGATAGACGCTAATGACACTGACGTATACACTGTTGTTTTCATGGTATACATTGGTGGTTTACTATGGGCAGAGCAGTTCCCTGGTAGCTTTGCATACCCTGTCCCATTCAGTTCTCAAACTCGGACATAGGCCTTTTTATTGAAGAAATGGAGTTAGAATGATTAAGTAACATGTCCAAGTTCACGTAGCTCGTAAGAGTGGAAGCCAGGCAGTCCCGATGGTTATCAACCTCACATTAAAGAAATGATAAAAGATCAAAGACTCTGGGTGTAATAGCTTTGGAAATGCAAGCTATAGGAATATATTCATGTCTGTGCTTGCTGTGGGACTCTGTATGTCCTCCTGCAGGTGCCCTCGGCTTCCCCCCACCCCCCTCCCACACTAACCTGTTCAGACGGTGTACCTAAGGTGTCAGAGGGCTGTGCAGCTCGTGCCTTCTCCCCGCATCCTCCATACACACCTTGCCCAGTCCCCCCTTAAACACCCTCATTATTGATGGGAGCTAGTGGTCATCTGGGATCTGATGAGTGAAATTTCGGTCTCAGACTGAAAAGACAGAGTGTGTTTTTCTAACGCTCAGAAGAGCAGCAGGGACATTTTCTACTCACAGTTAGAGGCATGTACACACAGGTGTGTTAGCCATACCTTGGTGTAAAGAGGAAAATCTTCACATAACCTCTAAATCGAAGAAAAACTGCTTGTTACATTTTCAATAAAAAAAACAGCCCAGAAGTGAGGAACATTGATAGCTCATTTATACTAAGATCTGAAATGCTATCGGTAAGTCCTTGATTTAATCTAGTATCTAATATAGGTTATCCAACTCTTCGAGTTCCGGGCGTTTGAGGCTTTATCCTTTATAAAAGAATCTCAGAGCAGACTTGTAACTTAGAAAATGCTCAAAGACAGTGGTGGTGGGGACTTGAATCTGGGTGAATTCTTTCAAGCTGTGAAGGCCCACGTAACCCTATTTTATAGCAAGTGTTCCAGTTTGTAGAAGATCCTACACAACTCAGTTGTTTCTTTGAGGTCAATTCAACCTTTGTAAAGAGGAAACAGTGTTCCAGCACTGCCCAATAGATTATATAATGTAAGCCACGTAGATAATTCAAAGTTTTCTAGTAGCCACATTAAGTAAGAAGAAACAGATGAAATTAATTGTAATAATTTAATCTAGTATACTCAAAATATTAACATCTCAACATGTAATGAATATAAAATACTGTTAAGATATTTTACATTCTTTTTTTTGAAACTAAGTTTTAAAAATCCAGTGTATATTTTATACTTATAGCACATGTCAATTCAGACCAGCTACATAATCAGTTGCTCATTTGCTACATGTGGCTAGTGGCTACCATTTTGGACAGTGAAGATATGGACCAACCTTTCTTGTGAATATAGTTGTAAAGACTATAAATAATGTTAGCAGGTTAAAAAAAAAAGCAGAATTTGTCACAGGAATTCAAGAACAATTTAATATTATTATATTCATAGATTAAGTAAACCTATATTATATAATTAACCTAGTTCATATTTTAAGAATTAAAGAAAATCCAAAGCTAAAAATAGAAATAACTTTAATAAGATAAATATTCAAAACAACTTAAGCACTAGGCTGGAATATCTCTGTCACTACTATTTTTGTATGTTTGCAAAGCTTTGACCAGTGCAATAAAACATGAACTGAAATTTGTACAGGTGAAAATAAAATTATCATTAATTATAGATTCTATGATTATGTGTCTAGAAAACCTCAGGGAAACACCTGAAAACTTTTTAGAATTAATGTGTTCGGTGAAGTGAGTATGTACCAAATAACTGTAAAATCAATAGCAATGATGAGACATCAGCCCACCTGATAGCAAAAAGCAAATACTTAAGGAAGAAGAGTTTTCAGGCCTACTGGGAGAGTAATAGTGTCACTTCAGAAATAGGGAGATCTAGAAAAGGGCCAGTTTGGGGCATTATTTTATTTTTATTTTTATTTTTTTTCGGTACGTGGGCCTCTCACTGTTGTGGCCTCTCCTGTCGCGGAGCACAGGCTCCGGACGCGCAGGCTCAGTGGCCATGGCTCACGGGCCCAGCCGCTCTGCGGCATGTGGGATTTTCCCGGACCGGGGCACGAACCCGTGTCCCTTGCATCGGCAGGCGGACTCTCAACTGCTGCGCCACCAGGGAAGCCCCTGGGGCATTATTTTTAATAGTGAAAAATTGGAAATCGCCATTTCCAACAATAGTTTAGTGTTTAGGTCAAATCTGGTGGATCTGCTTAACGACATAGTATATGCCTCTATTAAAATGTTGGGCTGTAAAGATTGCTTACTAAGTGAAAAAGTGCTTAAGGTAGAACATGAAGTGGGAGAAGGATGCAAGATTGTAGTGCTCCCAGTGACCACAACTTTATAAAGTGTGTTTGTAATTCTAGGAGCATCTGTATGGAAATACAACCTAAACAATAATAAGATAAAGGGAAGGCTCTGGGTTAAAAGCCCTTTAGACATCTCGTAAGTGTGATATACTCTTGAGGTGTCTGAACCATAGTGAAATCTCACTGAGGTAAGTGGGACACCAGGGTAACCTTGGAAGTTTTCAGTGTGAGATGGCAGAGAGGGAGGTTTGCAGTCATTAAAAAGGATTTGAAGACAGATAGGCAGGTCCCAACAGGTGGTCAGTCCATACTTCCCATTCAGCAGGCTCTCCCCTGGTGGCGCAGTGGTTAAGAACCTGCCTGCCAGTGCGGGGGACACGGGTTTGGGCCCTGGTCCGGGAAGATCCCACATGCCACGGAGCAACTAAGACCATGCGCCACAACTACTGAGCCTGCACTCTAGAGACCGTGAACCACAACTAGTGAAGCTCACACACCTAGACCCGGCGCTCAGCAACAAAGAGAAGCCACCACAATGAGAAGCCTGTGCACCGTAACAAAGAGTAGCCCCCGCTCACTGCAGCTAGAGAAAGCCTGCGCATAGCAAGGAAGAGCCAACGCAGCTAAAAATAAAAATAAATAAATCTATTAAAAAAAAAATAAAGGTTGTCCTTTGCAGGTCATGGAAGGAAGTGTGTAGCAGCCTTGATGCACCCCGATATTTTGACACCAAGGTAACTTGAGCCTCCAGACTACTAATAGCAAGACACCCATCCCCCACCCACTGACAGTAATGTGCATGTGATTCACTTCCTAATCTTTTAACTTCCTAAGTGTCCTGTGGCACACAAACAAGTGAACCCCAGACCCCACACTCGGCCTTAGCTCTTTGCAGCCTCTTTCTTCCTCTCAGTTGGTGTCCTGGCCCCTTTGGGTGTGCCCTGTTCAGATCTCATTTCAGATACCATCACGGGCCATCTCCTCTTTTCCTGTCTGTAAGCCACTCTGCTTGCCCCTCCGTGTAGCTGATACCCCTTCTTCCTTTGTCCTGTCTCCCATCAATATAAACCATTCTCTTCGTGATCAGCAACAGCCCCATTGCCAAATCCAGTGACCTTACCATGGTCCTGTGTCTTCACTGTGCAGATGGACCACGTGTCCTGGGGAATAGTAGAGACTTTTATGTCACCAGCAAAGGGACTGCTGTGCCCCCTCAGCTTTGCATTGCCTCTCAGTCCCTTGCACTTTACGGAAGCAGCCGTCTCGCTCTCGGGTCCCTGTGAGAGTACCGAATGCATATTTCTTTCCCCTGGCCTCCCCGTCCATCGTGGTGCAGTCAGTCCACGTGGCAACATCTGCGCCCCTTCCTGATAGTGAGAAATTCTCTGCATCCCTGGGCTTGGTTTTGCAGCCCTAAAGTCCAGATAGAAGCAGTGTCCTTGTAGCCTTTTGAAGAGTCTCCCCATTTTACTCCATCTTATTGTGGCTTCAGCCTCTTGGTTGAATATTCCAGAACTTGTGACTGAGTTAGTGAAGGGGAGATACAGAAAGGAAGGATTTACACCTTTCATGGGATAGCTGCTGTCATTGTAACTAGTTGTCAAGTCTGGCTTCCACAGGAGCTCTGTCCTGGGGCTTTGGTACAGGAGGTAAGCAAATGTAGAATACCAGCTGCAGATATCAAATGACTAATTTATTTTTCCCTCTCTGAGAGCTGCCTCAGGCAAAATGACAGTAACAACAGCTCCATCCCTTGTGGATCATGAGAGAAGAACTCTTAATAGGAACCAGCAAAAAAGAAAAAGAAAAAAAATTGTTTTTATGTTCAGTCCTTCTAAAAAATTACATTACCAGTTGTTTCGGAGAGGATCAAAGGAATACAGAACGTAGGTCTTTTCCCCCATAGCCCATTTGGCTGAGTAGTTAGGGGTCGCCCATTACACCTGCTGAGAAGGGGCTGTGAAGGTAATGAGCAGGACAGTCCCTCAGTCTTACAGGTAAAGAAGCTGGAAATGTCACCTTTCTGCCCACGCTGTTCCCTTCCTTGGCAGGAAAGGTTTAAATCTCAAAGGACTTCTGATCATCTCTAGGGTACTTAAATAGCCTAGGATTTCTGTGTAGGTATTTTAATGTCACAGAGGTCGGTGGAGAACAGAGTTGAGGACAGTCAACACCTTTCCCTGGGATCCTCTCTGCCTATCCTAATACGTGGTTTTTTTCTTTGCTTGCTTGCTTTTGTTTTTGTTCTTTGGGTTTAACCCTAAAAGCAGGTAGCGTGAGCAGTTGCTGCTCTGTGCTGGTATCAGTCTGGCCTAGATCTCCCTGGGCGGTGTGCCTTCCTAAAGTGGGGGAGAGCCAGCGTGGGCAACAACTGCTGGGGAGCTGGGTGAGCCACGATCCTTTTGTCCACTTGCGTTTCCCCCTCAGGCTCTCAGGCCGCAGAGGCAACCGTGGAAACTTGCTCCCAGGACTTCCGCTAACATGAAGGGCCAGTTCAGTGTCTCTAAGCCAACAGACAGCAGGTGAAGCTGACTGGGAACTGAGGAATACTGGATCTAATTAACAGCATAAGAGACTTTAGGTTTTGGTTTTGGTTTATGGTGTTCTTTCGAAGACTTTAGGACAAACTGTGAATATCCTCTTTTTAAGTAGGTCCTTCATCCTGTGAGTTTCCAGGCGTTTCCCATGTCACCTCTGTTGGGAGGCAGGGTGGAGAAACAGAATATTTGCCAGATGGGAATAGAAGTCACAGACCTTGGTCTTTCATTTTCTTGGCCTTGGAGCACAGCCAGCTACCTTACCTGGGATTCCTTTTCTTCATCTATAAAATGAATATCGTCACACTGAATTCATCTAGCTCCAAAGTTTTAATGACACCCACCTGAGAAAATGCCTGTAAAAATTCATTTTCCCCACACAGCAGAGCTCTGTACAAAGATGATACATCTTGGGCACTGCTGCTTCAATGTTTTGAGATGTAGACCTTCAGACTCTAGTCCTCTTATTTGCTTACTCAGAATGTTGAACTTTAAAGACGCCTCTGTCTTTTTATTTTCATCCACAAAATGAAGCAGGATTTTCCTTTTGAATTCTAGTTTTTTTAGAAAAAGATACTTAAATTCTAAGCATTGAATTCCCCACACCTCCGCCAACGGAACTGTGGCATCTAAGTGTGGCTTAGTTTTTCTAAAGGACGATGACTGAACTAGGCCAAACATTACCTTAAAGCTATTTGGTAGTGCCTCTTTTTTTTTTTTTTTTTTTTTTTTTTTTTGCGGTACGCGGGCCTCTCGCTGTTGTGGCCTCTCCCGTTGCGGAGCACAGGCTCCGGATGCGCATGCTCAGCGGCCATGGCTCACGGGCCCAGCTGCTCCGCAGCATGTGGGATCTTCCCGGACCGGGGCACGAACCCGCGTCCTCTGCATCGGCAGGCGGACTCTCAACCACTGCGCCACCAGTGGGGAAGCCCTGGTAGTGCCTCTTTTAATTGGTGTTTTCTGAACCCACTGGCAAAGCTGGCCTGTGAAACGCCCTGCCATCCATTCATTAATGTTTCATGTAAGGACCTGGATTGAGAATTACTACTGTGTTGTTCCTCCTCTAGTGGAAACAAGAAATGCTCTAGGTAAATCTGTTACCACATATCATCTCAATCTGCAAGGCATTTCAGGTCTTAAAGGTCTCACCACCTCCTACAGAAATGTTGAGCCTTATGTACGTTCGCAAACATACTTCTGATAAATCCACAGTTGAAATATGTAGTTAGGGAACAACATCCTTTTGATCTGTGCATGGGGTAATTGTCAAAAGTATGACAGAATTTGCTGGTCCTGGGCCATCCTCTTTTCTAAGCAGTGCTTTCTCTTGTCTTTTTCTATCTTCTTTCTCTTGCTTTCTGTAATGAGGTTTTTGAGGCAAGCAGTAGAAATGAATTCTGGCCATGTTAGGCAAATAAGGAATTCATAGCAAGGATATGAGGCCAGCTCCTGGGATGCACTGAGGGCCAGGCTTGGAAAGCAGGCAGCAACCAGACAGTTGTGGGACTCCGTGGTGGGAATTGCCACTTTTCACCCAGCACTGCTGATGGCATCAGTGATTACAGTGATTCGGCCCTCTGTCACTTGTTCCAGTGGCTGCATCCCAGGAGAGGGAGTTCTGATTGGCCAAGCTCCAGATGTGTGCTCACTCCTTGGCTGTACTGTGGCAATGAAAAAAGATTTGGTAAAAGCCTTAGGGACCCTCTTTGGCTTCTGGAGTGTCAGGACAGCTATGTGAAGTTAGTGTCTCACTAAGCAGGGTAGAGCCCTGGGGAGGAGAATGGATGCCGGCTGGCCCTAACGCCATAGGTCCACTGGTTTCATTCCCCTTCCTTCTCCATGTGTGCTCACGCCCTCCCCTTCTTCCCCTGTCCTGGGTTTACCGGTGTGCCCACTGCACCAAGCATCAGGTTAAATGGGGGTGAGGAGAGGGATGCGTTGTCATGAGCAAGACAGATGTGGCCCATGCCGGCTTGGACTCACACATCAGCCTAGGAGACCGGAGATCGGAGCTGGGTGAACCACTTAACCTTTGAGCTGCTAGAGGTCAGTGCCGAAAGGAGGCTGAGCCACACCTTGAGTAGAGGCTGGGAGTCTTGCCCCATTTGTTCACCACCAGGGAAAGCCCCATTTTAGAACAGCAGACCCCAAACCACTGATGAAATTCTTAAGGTGCTTGTGTACATTTAACATGAATATTTTCCCCGTGGGCAGCTACTCGGCTTTGGTTCCAATTATCTACATGTCCTCTATGAGAAATGCCGATATCAGACATGGTATCTTTGGGAAAACAGTTATTAAAGAACTGACAACTAAAGAACAAAGATAACTGACTCTTCTGAGCCTCTTTCTCTTCTCTTAGGTATCTGGAATCCATTCACCAGCCCATGCTGCCATGTCCAGGGGGAAAGCATTCAGTCATAAACGTCACCTGGGTATTTGTTAAAACTAGACACGCCCAAACTCTACTTCTGTAGCATCTGATTTGAGTAGAGATCTATTTCCCAAGCACCTCACCAGGTAATTGTTAAGATCCAGAAAGCTTGGGAAAACTGCCCTAGAGAATGCTTAGGCATGGTTAGAGAACAATAATAACACCTTTGATTTATATAGGGCACTTTGAAGGAGTTAAGGTTCTCATAGATGCCTCACTGGTTCATAGCATCTTTGTAAATTAGAGGGACAGTGTTTGTGATTCTCATTTTTCTCATTGAGGGAAATCAAGGCATGTGCCACAATAAAGACTTCTGCATCTCTCCTGTATAACACTGGATGGCCCTCTGACTATTTGGATCAGCTCTCTATTTAATCATGCACACCGTTCTCTGGAGCTCCAGTTCGGCCTGTGTAAAATCTCATACCCTTCCTGTTTTTATCCCTGCTGGCACTGCCTGGTTCAGGCATGCATTGCCACTGAGCTAGGCATTCAGTAGCCTCCTAACTTCTCTCCCTTCTTCCAGAATTTTTTTTCTACCCTGTTCTCCCCAGCAGCTGATGAGAACCCTTCGAGATCTTGGAACCTGTTTATTCATGGGAAAGCAGTAGTGTATATTCATTTAATGAACAGCTTTAGAGGTAGAAGAAAGACAGGTTTGAATCTTAACTCCACAGTTTTATCAGAGTTGTGACATTGGTCATGCTTATTAACCTCTCTAAGCTTCAAGTTTTTCTTTTTTAATTTTTTTAAAAATTTATTTTTGTCTGCATTGGGTCTTCATTGCTGTGCACAGGCTTTCTCTAGTTGCGTCAAGCAGGGGCTACTCTTCGTTGCGGTGCGCGGGCTTCTCACTGTGGTGGCCTCTCCCGTTGTGGAGCGTGGGCTCTAGGTGCGCGGGCGTCAGTAGTTGTGGTTCTCGGGCTCTAGAGCGCAAGCTCAGTAGTTGTGGTGCACAGGCTTAGTTGCTCCGTGGCATGTGGGATCTTCCTGGACCAGGGCTAGAACCCGCGTCCCCTGCATTGGCAGGTGGACTCCTAACCACTGTGCCAGCAGGGAAGCCCCTAAGCTTCAATTTTCTGATTTATAATCTGGAGAAAACTACTGTGTGTGGTTGTGGGGAAAATTAAGTGATAATGTTTTTGAACCTTGGAACAGAGTGGTTGACACAAGTAAGTGCTTAATAAATGCTTGCCATTGCATTTATTATTAAATAGTTTAAATACCACAGGAACTATCTGCTTGATAATTTAAAAGGCCTCATCTTTAGAGCTATTTGGGACACATTCTTTTATTGCAATTATTTCTTGGGCTCTGTTTAGATCTCCTTTCTTTTTGGATCAATTTTAGTCATCTGTATTTCCTAGAAAATCGTCCATGTCATTGAGATTTTAAAATTTACTAACAGGGGATTATGTGAAATAGTTCTTATAATGACTTTACTCTCCTTGTTTGTGTCTCTATTTGTTTTTTGGGGTTTTTTTGGCTGTGCTGGGTCTTTATTGATGCGTGCAGGCTTTCTCTAGTTGCGGCAAGCGGGGGTACTCTTCGTAGCGGTGCTCAGGGTTCTCATTGCCGTGGCTTCTCTTGTTGCAGAGTATGGGCTCTAGGCGCGTGGGCTTCGGTAGTTGTGGCCCGCAGGCTTGGTAGTTGTGGCTCGTGGGCTCTAGAGCGCAGGCTCAGTAGTTGTGGCACACGGGCTTAGTTGCTCTGCGGCATGTGGGATCTTCCCAGACCAGGGATCAAACCCGTGTCCCCTGCATTGGCAGGCGGATTCTTAACCACTGCGCCACCAGGGAAGTCCCTGTCTCTCTTTCTTTATTATTTCAAATTTCCAGCATCTGTGACTTCTCTCCCCTTTTTGATTAGTTTAGCCAGCACTTTGTTTGAATGCATGGGAGTTTTTTGGTTGCTGTTTGTCTTTTTAGAAAGAAATGGTTCTAGGACTTATAAGTTGTACTCTTTAATTTTTTAGCTCATTAATTTCTTTTTATTTTGCTTTGTTACTTTAAAACTTTTTGGTTTGAACGTTTAGTTAAATTTCACTCTTTTTCATTGGTGGATCACCTTTTCCAGGCTTCCCTATCCAGCCCTTGGGCAAGCTTCTGGTGGATTCCTCCTCTTCTAGCCTGCCCATGCTTGGCCAGCTGAGCGGCTCCTGGAAGAGCTGTATCAGTCAGGACTCTTGACCAGCAGTACCTGAAAGCCAGCTCGCTCTAGCTCATATAAAAAAAAAAGGAGCTGAGTGGCTCACATAATTGAAGATCAGTACATGCCTTTAGGCACAGCCTGAGCCGGGACTGCACATGATATTTCTGGAAACTTGTCTCTTAGGTCATCTGCTTTTCTCTGATTGTTTTGTTTTCTAGCAGCCTCTCCCACATGGTAGGGAAAGATGGGCCTCGCCCCTTCAGGTTTTACACAGTCCTGACAACCCCAAATCTCATAAGATTACTTCTCCTTCCAGTGTTCACCTCAGTCCCTGAAAAAGGATTCTGGTTACTTAGCCTGGGTTCATAGCTACTTTATTGACTGTTACATGTAGAGAAGAATTGATGAAAGACTCTGCTTATGAAAATTAACAGGGTTTACTTATGTGAAGAATGTAGAGGGCTTCCCTGGTGGCTCAGTGGTTGAGAGTCTGCCTGCTGATGCAGGGGACCACGGGTTCGTGCCCCGGTCCGGGAAGATCCCACATGCCGCAGAGCGGCTAGGCCCGTGAGCCATGGCTGCTGTACCGCAAAAAAAAAAAAAAAAAAAAAATAGAATGTAGAAAGGAGTTAGCATAGTTAGAACATAGACAGAGGTATCACTAACATTATCTATGACATTTAGCGTAAGCTGCCGGCACCCAGAAATGATAAAATCTGATCAAGAGAGAGGATAAACCCCAAACTTCCTGAAGTTGTAACTCATTTTCCAGGCCCAGCCTTTTTATTTGGGTACAGAGTACCTCCCCTGGGCCAGATGTACCTCGTCAATCACAGTGTGGGCGCTGTCCTTCAGCATATGGCACACCCAGGCACCAACACCATCCCCCGAGCCTGTTCCAGGTACACTCCTGAATCCGTACTGTGGACTAGATCAGGTCAGCTGCCCCGATGTGTGTGGGATTCATGAAACAAGCCCTTAGATCAGCCTCGAGCCTCATCCTGCATGGATGTCCTGCCCGGCTCTGCATCAATCCCTGGATCTCGGGGAGGGGTACTCTGATGGCTAGCAGAGGTCACACCTCAGCCACTCCACCCCCAGTCTATCAGTGGGGCTTCCTAAAGGTACCGAAAAGAAACAGATGTCAACTCGAAGTGTTTTTACCACATTCTAAGAACTTTAATTCTTTTTTTTTAACATCTTTATTGGAGTATAGTTGCTTTACAATGGTGTGTTAGTTTCTGCTGTATAACAAAGTGAATCAGCTCTACATATACATATATCCCCATATCTCCTCCCTCTTGTGTCTCCCTCCCACCCTCCCTATCCCACCCCTCTAGGGGGCACAAAGCACCGAGCTGATCTCCCTGTGCTATGCGGCTGCTTCCCACTGGCTATCTGTTTTACATTTGGTAGTGTATGTATGTCCATGCCACTCTCTCACTTCGTCCCAGCTTACCCTTCTCCCCACCCCGTGTCCTCAAGTCCATTCTCTACATCTGCGTCTTTATTCCTGTCCTGCTCCTAGGTTCTTCAGAAGCATTTTTTTTTTAGATTCCATATATATGTGTTAGCATATGGTATTTGTTTTTCTCTTTCTGACTTACTTCACTCTGTATGACAGACTCTAAGTCCATCCACCTCACTGCAGATAACTCAATTTCGTTTCCTTTCATGGCTGAGTAATATTCCATTGTATATATGTGCCACATCTTCTTTATCCATTCCTCTGTCGATGGACACTTAGGTTGCTTCCATGTCCTGGCTATTGTAAATAGAGCTGCAGTGAACATTATGGTACATGACTCTTTCTGAATTCTGGTTTCCTGAGGGTATATGCCCAGTAGTGGGATTGCTGGGTCGTATGGTAGCTCTATTTTTAGCTTTTTAAGGAACCTCCATACTGTTCTCCATAGTGGCTGTATCAATTTACATTCTCACCAACAGTGCAAGAGGGTTCCCTTTTCTCCACACCCTCTCCAGCATTTATTTATTTTTTTATTATTATTTTTTAGAAGATGTTGGGGGTAGGAGTTTATTAATTAATTAATTTATTTTTGCTGTGTTGGGTCTTAATTTCTGTGTGAGGCCTTTCTGTAGTTGTGGCAAGCAGGGGCCACTCTTCATTGCGGTGCGCGGGCCTCTCACTATCATGGCCTCTCTTGTTGCGGAGCACAGGCTCCAGACGTGCAGGCTCAGTAGTTGTGGCTCATGGGCCTAGTTGCTCTACGGCATGTGGGATCCTCCCAGACCAGGGCTCGAACCCGTGTCCCCTGCATTAGCAGGCAGATTCTCAACCACTGCGCCACCAGGGAAGCCCTCCAGCATTTATTGTTTGTAGATTTTTTGATGATGGCCATTCTGACTGGTGTGAGGTGATACCTCATTGTAGTTTTGATTTGCATTAAGAACTTTAATTCTTAATGTTTTAGTTTTTCTTATTTTTTAAAATATTCTTGTTATAGTTTGGATTCCCTCACTGATACAAGAATTATTCAAGAGAGGATTTGTACGTGTTTAACTTCTTCCTGGGGGATTTTTAGTTAGGTGTGGACTTGATGTGCAGATCACCTGTGTCCTTGCCAGGCTTCTGGTCAGTAGTGTGTACACTGAAGAACGGAGCCAAAAAGGGTTAGTGTTCCAACTTTGAAGGGGCGCCCTGGTAATGGCGAGATTCGAGAACAAGGCTTGAATCTAAGGTCGAAATGAGCCTTTCTGTTTCCTTGCCCCTTGATTGACCGTAACTAGCCCAGTGAGGGAACAAGTTGATTTGCCTTCAGGGGGATAGGCAGAGAAGGTGCAAAGAGGCCTGGCAGGGCTTCTGGAAGGCCCCACCTGGTCTGTTACCCACATGCAGCGGGAAGCTCAGTGGGAGCCTTCCTGACCTGAGAGCAGATGGTCCCAGAGAGAAGAGAGGGACCCACTCCGGGCTTTTAATGTTCAAGGACAAGCCCCATGGGTTTTGGGCTCTCGCCCGTTGTATTTGACGTGGCTCGTCCTTGGGGTTTGTAGGGGTTTGTGGGACCAGGAAGAGAATGGCCCCTCTCTGGGTTGAGGTAATGGCATTGTAGTTACAACTGTGACCCGAGCAAGCTTTTCTTTGTCGTCTGATGGACTGCTAATGTTTGAAAGTTCGTAGTGCACTGGAAAATAAGGGGCCCTCTTTCTTCTCTCTTTTGGGTGTAGGTTCCTAAATCTGTCTTGTGCGTTACCCCATTCCTCCGTAGTCTCCGTTTCTAAAGCTGTCTGCTGAAGCAGCTGCCTCTCATTCTCTGTTTGGCATGCCTCCGGTTCTCCATGTGACCGTCCAGCCCTCCTGGCCCTGGGTCCTCCTGCAGCCTCTGGGATGAGCTTTGCCACCTCTTGCCTTCTCATTTATGGGCATATCCCTGCACTTGGAGAGTCATTTCCGTATTCTGCTACACTCCCAGCAGGGAGAGGGGGTCCAGGTGTGCTTCCTCCTCTGGCCTCCAGGATGCTCTCAGCCCTTCACACATGACTACGATCGGGGTTTTCTGCCAGGCCGTGCTGTGGCACCAACCACTTGCTTTAACCAGCTCATTCATATGTGTGTGTCTTTGTGTGTGTGTGTGTGTGTGTGTGTGTGTATATCTATATATTTAAATAAATAATATATTTACACACACCTACTTATAATTTGCAACAGAAACTCCTCCAAGTTTGTGGGTTGTAGATAGCACCATCCCTGGTTTCACCTGGGTGGTACCCATGATGGAGTGGGTCTCCTAGCTGGAAGTCCCTCCTGGGCATTGGACTGCCTGCCTGCCCCACTCCCCAAGGCCTACGCCACCCTATCCCAGAAGTAGTTTCCCCTTCATTTGTTCTCCTGTAGCTCTTATCTTTATCCTTGTGATTCATCTGTTTAATCCTGTGTTGCCCGTCGTGATGTTCTATATACATATCTATTTAATGAGTTGTATGCATCCTTTTTATTCCTATATGTAAAAATTGTGCTTGTAAAAGGACTTGAGATATTTTGTGGATTAAAGCGTAGTACATATGAGGACAACTTGACAAAAATTCTTTCTGAAGACAGTGAAGGTAAAAGCATCTCCAGCTCCCAAACTGAGCCACCCTTTGCCAGGTGGCTTTGCTTTTTTTTTGTGGTTGTTGTTGTTGTTGTTTTTGTAGATTATGGTAAGAACGTTCAACATGGGATCTGCCCTCTGAACAGCGTTTAACGTGTTAATGTGTACGGTATAACATCGTTAACTACAGGCACGGTGTTACACAGTAGAGCTCTCAGATTTAATCATCTTGCATAACTGGAACTTTGCTTTGAAGGTTTCTGATAGTCAAGGCAAAATGAAATGTGAATTGGATTTCTTAGCTCTGAGCAGCTGTTCTTAGAAAAATATTTTCAGACTCATCCATAGCTATAAACTCTAAACTGGTGATCCTCTTTAAAGGCTCAGCTGCTGGTGTCATTTCATGGGCTTTCAGGTTTCAGTGATTTTAATAATATCCTGGAGTGTGACTTTCAATGCTGAGACTCCTGAGAGACAAGGAGAATTTCACTCTCCTCACCCTGCTTCTTTACCATTCTGCAATTCCTCCCATTTTCCTTTTCTTTATCCTTATACCTCTTCTCCCTTTCCCCCAAATTTGTTCTAGTTTTCAGACCTAGAAGCCAGACTATTAAGTCCATAAATGGCCAAGAAGGCACTACCAGCATTCTTTGGAACCCTGCATTTCACGAAGCCCCTTTACAGAAAATTTGTACCCGCCTTCATGAAAAGGACTTGCCCAAATTATAAATATGTACACTATGCCAGAACTTAGGCTTTTAAGAACTTGAACATTGTTTGCATATAGATACTGGACTTGGAAGGATGCAGTCTTTAAATATTGCTCTAGTTAAAGTAATTGACTAACAGTTGTGGGTGAGCGGTAGCAAGATTGTATATAATGAGCCTGGTTATTTAGTAGCGTTCCTACGGCTGGCTTCATGGTTTCCTGAACATTTTAAATGAGAAAAGCCAGTGTGCCTGCTTTAGTGTGAGATGGGTTCTGTTGCAGCAGTTGTAACTGTACCTGAGAAGCAAAGCCAGGTAGAGAAACCATGGGAGGGTGCAGTTCCACCTTTCCAGGGAAAATGAACTGAAGATCTATGACTCATGCACCCACCGTGGTCCTCCAAGATCCAGGGTATAAGGCCTAGATGCAGCCTCGTACAAACACAGGATTAGGGAAAGGAAGTCTGCAGGACTCCCTCCTCAGAGGACCCCCAGTGGAAGGGGAAGGGGCCAGCCAAGACCCTCAGTCTGCTGGGGTCTCAGGGTGGGAGCCCTAAGCAGCTAGAATGTTCTGGTGAGGCCCTTCTGGGAAATAGCCATTAAATCTAGATGTGAGCCTGCGCTGTGCCCATCTTCTCTGTCCCTACTCCCATTACAATGGTCGTTCCTGCTCCTTTAGAGACCAGCCATTCCACTTGGCCTTGTCTCTCACTGGACCGCTGCCCTGGCTTTGTAACTGGCTTCCCTGTTTCTGCTTTTGCTCCCCTATAGTCTGTTTTCCACCCAGAGCAAGAGTAGTCCTTTGAAAAGGTAAACCAGACTATGTAACTGTCTCCTCACCCAGTCATAGCTTGTTTGCATTGGGAATGAAGAGTCAAACTTCACATCTGCCCACCAGGGCCCACGGGATCTAGCTCCTGCCTGGGTCTCAGTCTCTCTCACTCATCCCCAGCCTCCCTGACCTCCCTACTCTTCTTCTCACCTGCCAAGCTCCTGGGCCCAGGGCCCGGCACCTGCAGTTTGCTTGGCCTGGAACGCTCTTCCCGTCTTTACAGAGCTGCTCCCTCTTGCCTATCAGATCTCAATTCAGAGCCTCAGAAGAGCCTCCCTGGCCATCCTGCTAGAAGTAAGGACACCCCCATCCCCGTGTTGCCCAGGATTGGTGGTGAATGATCGTTTTCAAATTTCCGTGGGGGCTTTATATGTCTGTGAAATGTAACGAAGATGTCACAGCAGCGTCACATTGCTGTGGCGCCCCCTCCCGCTCCCTGCGCCCGCCGTGGACTGGCAGAAGCGGTTCAGGAGCTGCACGCCTCGTGGATGCTACTTCGAGTAGCAGCTTCGCTCCACGGCTACCCTGCGTGCGTCCTTAGGACTAACTGTTCTCTGCAACCCTCTGGCTTGTGGCTTGTGTCCCCCAGTAGAACGTTCGCTCCACAATGGCAGGGATCTTGCCCTGGATTTCTCACCCCTCCACCCACCATGCCAGGATCGGTACTGACGCACACTAGCTTCCTATTAAATCGTTGTCGACACTCCAGCACCCTGATGGGCCTGCCCTGCTGAGCCCAGCCCAAGCGGGAGGAGATCAGAGGAAGCCCAGGCTGCCTGCCTTCTCCCCAGTGGGTCTGCTTTGTCTCCACATCCAGTATCAGGCAAGGAGTGGGCCTCGGTCACTGTTACAGTGGCTGGAAGAACATGACTCCGCTTCAGCAGTATCGCTCACTCGCTGTGTGGTGCTGGCCGAGTGCCTTCAGTACCACCTGCCTCCCTTTCCACGTCCGTAAAGGAGGCCTGGCATTTCCTTCGCCCATGAAATCAGGTGCTGCTCTTGCACGCGCTTAGCAATCTCCAGAACAGTGCCCCCGCGTGGCTTCGCAGCTGTGCATTGATTTTGTAACTAAAAGACAAGACTTAATCTCCTTCTTGACACTTTTTAATGAGATAGAGTGGGGTCAGCAAACTTTTCCCGTGAAGGGCCACACAGGAAATATTGTAGATGTGAGCCACCTAGGTCACTGCTCGGTTTGCAGCCCGCCCCTCCCCCCGCTGCTGCCCAACAGTTAAAAATATAAAAACTATTCTAAGCTTAAGTGCCATAGGAAAGCCGGCCAGGGCGAGGTTTGCCAGTCCCTCGTGATAAGCAGTTGGAGTTGTATTTCTGTGGGACTCAGTCAATTTTATTTTCTGTTTGAATGAAATAAGAAATGTGACCCCTAACAGTTTTATTTCTCTTGAATTGATCCTCTTGCAAAGCTGTTATTCATCATTGTACTCATACCTTACAGTCTTTCTCACTTGTTTTCAAGTGCATTGTAAACCTCGAGTTTTAGAACAGCTTTCTCTCAGCTCAGAATCGTGGTTCTGCAGGGTGGGGTCAGTGGTTTGTGTAGGAGAGCCCGTTTAGAGACCGTTTGGAGCTGGGGTCTGCCCTCAGATCTGGATGAACTCTGATAATAACGCATTTTTGCCTGCCATTCCAAGTATAGTAAGTTGTTAATTTCCTGAAGTTTTCTCCTATCAAAAGGGTTTACCTTTGTATAGACATCTGATTAAACCTTCGATTGAATTTAGAGCTGATACATTTATTCTTGTTTCATTTCTAATAGCCACATGTGAATTATTATGAAGCCAAGTTTTTATAGTATTATAAACTTTCTAACTGCTTAGTTATAAATAGGTTATGCTTGGATACAACTGATCTGTTGTAAAAACTGCTCCTTCCCCTGCTTTTGCTGCCAGGGTCTCCTGATGGCCTGCAGGCCATCTCTTGCTCATCTTATAAACCATTATTGTTGACATACTTATTCAATTCACTTTCTAATTTTGTTTTAAATATTCTTTAGTTTCAGCATTTACCAAAGTCCTCTGGAGTTGACAAGGGTAGTAGGTCTTAGAAAGATTGTGAAAAACAAAATTGATATGGGACTTCCCTGGCAGTGCAGTGGTTAGGAATCCACCTGCTAATGCAGGGGACACGGGTTCGAGCCCTAGTCTGGGAAGATCCCACATGCCACGGAGCAACTGGGCCCGTGTGCCACAACTACTAAAGCCTGTGTGCCTAGAGCCTGTGCTCCGCAACAAGAGAAGCCACCGCAGTGAGAAGCCCGCGCACCGCAATGAAGAGTAGCCCCCGCTCGCCGCAACTAGAGAAAGCCCGTGCACAGCAACGAAAACCTAATGTGGCCAAAAACAAAAGTTGATAAAATAGTACCTAGGTATCTCTAACTTGGTTTCTTTAACTCTGTTGTTTGGGGCTCACCAGCTGCTGAGGGGCCTGGAGCCTCGCACAGGGTGAGTGTAGTTTCTTGACAGTGCGTGATCTGAGTAGCTGATACTGTGTTTGGTTAGAGCGTAGATTTGGGAGCCGGCTCTGCCACTCGCAGCTGCGTGATGTTCGGCACCTTTTTGACCACTCTAAGACTCAGTCTCTCCATCCAGAAAGCTGGGCTAAAACAGAACCTTCTGTATAGGATTATGAGTCCTAAATGAGTTAATACCTGCTTGGTGCATACTTAGTGCCATGGAAGTATTAGTTGTTGTTATTTATTGAGGGAAAATATGGTTTCACTGATACATTTTTTAAATGTTTTTTCCCCGGTTTTATTGAGATATAATTGATGGACCACACTGTATAAGTTTAAGGTGTTGAACATAATGATTTGACTTACGTGTATCATGAAATGATTACCAGGACAAGTTTAGTTGACATCCGTCATCTCCTACAGATATCAAAAGAAAGAAAAAAAATACTTTTTTCCTTGTGATTAGAACTCTTTTAGGACTTATTCTCTTTTAACAACTTTCATGTATATGATATAGCAGTGTTAATTGTAGTCATCATGTTGTGCATTACATCTCTAGTACTTATTTATCTTATAACTGGAAGTTTGTGTCTTTTGACCACCTTCATCCAGTTCTACTCCCTTTATCCCCTGCCTCTGGTAACCACAGATCTGATTTTTCTATGAGTTTGGGGCTTTTGTTTTGTTTTGTATTTTAAGAATCCACATATGAGTGAGATCATACAGTATTCGTCTTTCTCCGTTCAACTTAACATAATGTCCTCAAGGTCCATCCATGTTGTCCCAAATGGCAGAATTTCCTACTTTTTTATGACTGAATAATATTTGATTGTCTATATATATTCCACACCTTTTCTTTACTCATTCATCCATCAGTGGACACTTAGGTTGTTTCCATGTCGTGACTATTGTAAATAATGCTGCTATGAGCATGGGGGTGCAGATATCTCTTTGACATAGTGTTTTCGTTTCCTTAGGATATATTCCCAGGAGTAAAGTTGCTGAATCTTGCTGATATATATTAATGGATAACACTCCCCATGGAAAATTTTATATCTGACTTGCTTTGTTCATTTAAATTTTCTCTCCAGGCTTTTGTGGAGGCCCAGAACAAGATTACTGTGCCATTTCTTGAGCAGTGTCCTATCAGAGGTTTATACAAAGAGAGAATGACTGAATTGTATGACTATCCCAAGTATAGTTGCCACTTCAAGAAAGGGAAAAGGTATGTGAAGTTGCTTTCATTTAATTTTCTTTTTACTTTTCTGATCTAATGCGTTCTTAAATTTTACAGTACAAATTCTGAATAACTTATCAGTTTATAAACTTAATTCATTATAAAATCGATTTATTTCTATGCTGGAATATGAGAATAATATTTTTTGGTCTGTTGACCACATTCTTAAAAGAAGGACTAAGAAATTTAGCAGAGATGTGTCCTAGGAGGAAATCTAGATTGTAGGAAATGATTGTTGTCTTGTGGCTAGTAATTGGTGAGATAGCAGGATTCATAGACAGCAGTGGAGATTTGTTTCCCTCTGAAATTAATTCTCTTTAGCTTATACTACTTGAGAAGACATTATTATATGCATTTCTTCCATCCAGGAATGGAAATGGGCCAGGATGCAGCACCCATTAATTCACCTCTCTTGTTCCTTGCCCTCTGACACCCACTTAAAACATAGTCTCTTGTTTGCTTTTTAACTCTCTTTGGAACCACTACCACAAATTTAGAGTTTGTTAGACTTCACATACATAGGGATTAGCAAAGTATGATCTGCATGCCAAGCCCTATCTACCCCCTGTTTTGTAAATAAAGTTTAAATGGCACACAGCCATGCCCCTTGTTTGTGTGTTATTCATGGCTGCTTTTGTACAACAACTGCAGAATTGAGTAGTAGCATCAGAGTCTGTGTGGTGCACAAAGCTTAATTAATTTGCAGTCTTGCCCGTTACAGAAAAGGTTTGCCCACCCCCTACCCTAGCACCCTGGCTGGGGATGGGAACCAGCACTTCATTTTAGCAAATCTGCTGTCTTCTCCATTGAAAAGAAAAAGCTACTGCTTTATTTGAATATGAGTTTTCATTTTAGGAAATAAAGCAGGCTTTATTTAGCTAATGTGTAGAATTACAATATATTATTTGAATTCCTAAAGCAATTCAGGGAACAAACTCTAGCTACAGGGAGATGGTGGGACCTTCCACTCTAGTCCCCATGTCCCTGGCACGGCCTGTTTGCAGCTGTACCTTTGTATGTTGTTTTCCTTTTTCTATTTGTTTGTATGTATTTGGTTTTTCTCCACAACTAGAAAACTCCATAGCTGAATAAAGACCATCTCTGTCCCCCAGGTATTTCTATTTTTACAATACAGGTTTGCAGAACCAACGAGTATTATATGTACAGGACTCCTTAGAGGGTGAAGCCAGAGTGTTCCTTGACCCCAACATACTCTCCGATGACGGCACGGTGGCGCTCCGAGGTGAGGGCTACACAGCCAGGCCCACGGGAGTCCCGGGGCCCTTGCTCGCAGCTCTGAAAGACCAGACAGAGTGTGGACCGTATTGTAGAACAGATGCACACGCAGTGTCAGGAAAGCTGATTTATGCACGGTAAATTCAGAACACGTGGGTAGTCACATCTCCTTCTGATGGCATGAAGCAGGACTAGAGAATAATTCACACTGGACCTAAATTAGCTTCTAGGGCTTCTGGGATCTTGAAGTATCATCATCACTCTCTGTAGCTTCTCTGAGACCTGTCTATGTTTGGAAAAAAAATTAATTCTCTTCCGTAAGAAATTTAAGTTGTACAAAAAATGTTTTAACTATAAATATAAAACAGGAAAGAATATTTATGAAATCTGCTTCCTTGTGCGGAAAAAGTGATGTTTTCAAATTTAGTTAATTGTTAGTATGTTAGAATTAAAAGTATAAAACACAGTCTTGTAGAAATTAGACAACTTGGTGCCTTGTCCCCAGAGGATGCAAGTTTAAAAGCTGAATAAGTATGTTTTACTGTATGCAAAAATATGTATGCACTTGCCGTATGTCTCCTAAATAACTTCCTCCAAGATAACCTCCTCTACGGGCCATGAGATTACCCCAGATTTGTGCCATAAGCACCACTTCTAGGGTAAGGAAGTTGTCTACACTCTGGTTCTGTGGTTTAAAAATTGTACACTTTGAGAATCATCTCTGGCTAGTATTCTAGATGTTTTTAGTTAAGTTGGCTCAGCATTTCCTCTGTAGCATCTTCTCTCTTGTAGAAAAAGCACAAGTGTAGGTTCAGCCCTATAGAATTGAGCAGTTGGAACGCTGAAGTCCTGTAACTGATTAGGTGGGAATTAAAGAGGCCTGTTCCAGCAGATCTGTGTGAGAAGACCCTTTTATAAAGGCATTCAGTCATTTAGTGCTTCCCTCCTCCTCTCCCCCAATAGGCTGTGTATGTACACGATGATCTTTAATCTCATCAGTATTGAGAGTAATCAGTATTGGAAATAAGATGCCAGCCAGCTTATTGTGAGCATTCTTCCATGAATTTGGTCTTGGAAATGAAGACCAGTTGTGAGTGAATTTAATACACTGATTCTGTGCAGTAATACACCCTAAATAGAAGTTTATTTCATTTTAACCAAGGTCTATCTTGCAACTCATCCAGAGGACTTCATTATAACAGGGTCTCACCTCTCACTCTGATAATTAATTCCAGTAACATTTTTATGTAATGCTTGTCATGTATGGACCCTGATGGATGACAAGGTAAATTAGACATGGGACTTGGTCTCAGTCTTTGAGTGTTCTGAAGATGATATTATAGGGAAGTCACAGTATAGGTAGACATTCAGATTCTTTTGATAGTATATGATTTTTTAAACATATATTTCAAGTCAAAGTGTTTTATTTACATTTTTCCTGAAATTTTTAAAATTATATATAATTTATGTAGAGTAAAAAGTGAATATTTACTCCTCATCACATTCTTGACTCTTTTCTGCGTTTATAGACGTTTGAGCCTGGATACTTTATAGGAATTATAAGTGATTAATAAGAAGGTTTTATGAAATTTTAACCTTATTTTTCACTAGTAGAAGTTCCACGTAAAATAGTAGGAAACCCGTGAAAATAGTTGGGTCTCTTAGGATAATTTTTAACCCCCAGTGAAGTTTAACAGACATCATAAGAGGAAATCTCTGGTGTCGGTATCTGGTACCAAACACTACACATTCCTTATAATCATAAAGCTAACAGAAACATATAAATATTTGTCAAGAAACATTCCACAGTGGTTAGAACATTCTGTCTGTGATGGCCTCAAAGAATGGGGGACAGTGCGTTAGTCCATCAGTGGTGTTGCCTTCCTTATTTTTTCACGGTCACTTTTGGAATGTGCACTGCGTGAGTCTTCATTGCAAACCCTCAGGCTTCATTTACCTGGGCTTTTAGTTGTCGGATGGTGTGGACATGAGTCCTGGAGTGCCAGCAATGCTCAGAAAACGAGGTTGTAAAGAGGGATTTCAAGTAGTTTGGAGTCCATTCCAAAAATTATGTAATGGCTCCAGTTTAGTTCTGTTACATCCAGTCATTACTCTAAAAGCAGTTTCCTTACTCCTTTTCCCCCTTCTTCCAAGATATAAATAAAATATGCTGAAAGTCCCAGATGAGCTCTGCTTTTAAATGAACTGCTTATTGATTATAGAAAATTTTTAAATGGAAGCATCTTAGTGGTCATATAATCTATTACTTCATTTTACAGATGAAGAAACTAAAGCCTGGAAAGGTTAAGACACTTGTCCAAGGTCATAAGGCAAATTCCTGGGGGACCTGGGTGAGCCCCCAGGATTCCTCACAACCAATTGCCTGCTCCTCCTGTTGTCACATCCTGCTTCCATGTGTGACAGAGAGCTTTGTCAGACAGCACAGTGGGCAGTGGGCAAGGCTGGGAGTTGTGTCCCCACGTTCACCATTTGACAATTTCTCGTGTGTCCCTTAGGCTATGCGTTCAGTGAAGATGGTGAACATTTCGCCTATGGTCTGAGTGCCAGTGGCTCAGACTGGGTGACGATCAAGTTCATGAAAGTCGATGGTGCCAAAGAGCTTCCAGATGTGCTCGAGAGAGTCAAGTTCAGCTGTATGGCCTGGACCCACGATGGGAAGGGAATGTTCTACAACGCATACCCACAGCAGGATGGGAAAAGTGATGGTAGGTTGAGACTTCAGATGAAGCACCTTTTTCATGAAATGAAGTGTGACTTCACATGACTTAAAGAAGCTAAACCCTACATAGAGGTTGCTTGGTCTAGAATCATGTTTCCTCGAAGGACGTTGTATCTGTTAGCCTAGTTGTGTAACAGTTCCTGCCAAAACTTTGTGGTTCAGAATAACGACCACTTATTTTCGCTGTGAGTCTGCAGGTTGGCCAGGCAGTTCTTCTGGGCTTAGCTGAATTCTATCATGTATCTGAGATGAGCTGCTGGTCAGTTGACTGATCTTAGCGTGACTTTTTCACATGTCTGGGGTGTCAGTTCTGCTCCATGTGGTCTCTCATTCTCTAGCAGGCCAGTCCAGGTTTGTTCACATGGCAGCTCAGCAGGATTCCAAGGGGGAGAGCTGAAAGGCACGACCTCTTTGATGCCTGGGCTTGCTACTGGAACATCACTTCACTGTATTCTTTGGGCCAAAGCAAGTCACAGGACCAACTGCTATTCAAGGGGTTGGGAGGGAGTTACAGGGAACTGTGAAAAATTGGGGCCATTTTTATTGCCGTCCATTCTTCACATATGCATTCTTTCTCCCAAGGGGATCATGGAGAAGATGGATTTTTTTTTTTAACAAAACCAACTTATTTAATGATGCTGAGTGATGATAAAATTTTACAGGAATCACATCTCTTTCTCTGCTCAGAAGTTACAGGTCACCTGTTGGTCACACTTGTCTTGACACTTTTGTCCTCGTTAACTTCCAGGACACACCTTTGTTCTCCACTTGAATTGCACAAAGATCCTACTGTGTGCAAGTGGTCCCTCTTTCTTTTCCCCTTCACCTCTCACCTTCCCAGGCAGGAAGGGCCCTGTAGCTTGTACCTTGCTGGTACATCTTCTTTACGCTGCTCCATATTTCCATGTGACATACAGCATTTTCATGTTGTCTTGGTTGATCTTTACAGGTGGGTTACCATCCCTTTGCTAGAGTTTTGGAGCTGGGATGCAGGGTCTCAGGTACTTGTTGCAGGGCCTAGAGCTGGCAGGAAGCACGGCTAGTCCAGTGCTTTCTCCTGCACATGCTGTCCCCTTATCATGGATTGCTGTATCTTTGTCATCTTTAGATAGGCTTTCTTTTCTCTTTTCCCCCCAGTTGAGTTGGGAATAAGGCTATAATACTTTTCATCTGTTTCAGCTGCATTTATCAATAGCTTTTGCTGCCTTTGATTAGATTACTGTAGTACCTTTTTCTTAGTTCACCAATGAACTACAAGAGGAGCTAAGAGTAGGCTTTTTATCCAAGGGTGTTGGCTAAAGAAAGACCTCTGTGCTCTGTACACTGAATTAGCTGCCTATATTAAGAGTGCTGCTGAGTTAGAAAGTGTTGGCTGTTTCCAAGTTCTAGGAGACCAAAAAAGTATATAACTGGCCATTTCTTTTTAGAGAACAGTGTTATTAAGTTAACTTGTGAAAAACATGGAAATTATTATTTAGCCTTAATTTCCATTGGCAGAAATAGTAATAATTAGTCACTGTGGTTGATTTAAGAAAGCCAGCATCTTCTCCCAGCTGTAATTTTGCTGTCCTGTTCGGAAGACCTCAACAGCCTTTCAGGTTGTGTGGTGGAGGACTTATGAATGAGGCTAAGCAATTCTGGCTATGTGCTTGTTACCAGTGTTCCTGGAAAACCCATGGAAAATCACCAAGTTAAGCTTTTTTTTTTTTTTAATGTTATGGTATTATCTTCCTTTTTTTCCATCATTGTCCTGAAGAAAAATCAGCCTCCAAAATCAGCAAATATATGTGATTATTTCCAGGGTGATACCCAACTGATACTTAACTCTCTCTCTCTTTTTTTTTAATAGATTTAATCTTTTAGAGCAGTTTCAGGTTCACAGCATAAGGTACCAAGATTTCCCATATACCCTCTGCCCCTCACACATGCATGGCCTCCCCCATTATCAGCATCCCCATCAGAGGGTACAGTAGATGAGCCTGCACGGACACATCATAATCACCCCAAATCCACAGGTTACGTTAGAGTTCACTCGTGGTGTTGTACATTCCATGGGTTTGGGCAAACATATGATGATATACATCTACCATTGTAGTATCGTAGAGTGTTTTCACTGCCTTAATAATCCTGTGTTCCACCTATACATCCTTCCCTCCCCTGCCAACCCCTGGCAACCACTGATCTTTTTTACTATCTCTATAGCTTTGCCTTTTCCAGAATGTCATGTAGTTGGAATCATACAGTATATAGACTTTCAGATTGGCTTCTTTCACTTAGTGATGTGCATTTAAGTTTTTTCCATGTATTTTTATGGCTTGATAAAAACACTAAAAAACATTATTTTAGCATTAAATAATATTCCATTGTCTAGATGTACTATAGTTTGTTTAGCCATTCACCTCTGAAGGACATCTTGGTTGCTTCCAAGTTTTGGCAATTATGAATAAAGCTGCTGTTAACATCCGTGTACAGGTTTTTGTGTGGATGTCAGTTTTCAACTCATCTGGGTAAATACCAAGGAGCACAGTTCCTATATCATAACAGTATGTTTAGTTTTGTAAGAAACTGCCAAACTGTCTTCCAAAGTGGCTGTACCATTTGCATTCCCACCAGCAATGAATGAGAGTTCCTGTTGTTCCACATCTTGGCCAGCATTTGGTGTTTTGAGTGTTCTGGGTTTTGGCCATTCTAATAGGTGTGTGGTGGTATCTCATTGTTTTAATTTACAGTTCCTTGATGACATATGCTGAGGAGCATCTTTTCACATGTTTATTTTCCATTCGTATTTCTTCTTCGGTGAGGTTAAGATCTGTTAAAGTCTCTGGCCCATTTTTTAAATTGGGTTCTTCATTTTCTTATTGTTGAATTTTAAAAGTTCTTTGTATATTTTGGGTAACAGTCCTTTATCAAATATTTGCTTGTCTTTTCATTCTCTTGACAGTATCTTTTCGTGGAGCTGAAGGTTTTAATTTTAATGAAGTTTGGCTTATCAGTTATTTCTTTCATGGATTATGCCTTCGGTGTTGTATCTGAAAAGTCATCACCAAATCCAAGGTCATCTAGATTTTCTCCTGTGTTATCTTCTAGGAGTTTTATAATTGCATTTACATTTTTAGGTCTGTGATCCATTTTGGGTTAATTTTTGTGAAGTGTATAAGGTCTGTCTTGACTCATTTTTTGCATGGGGTTGCCCAGTTGTTCCAGAACCATTTGTTGAAAAGACTGTCTTTTCTACATCGTATTGCCTCTGTTCCCTTATCAGAGATCAGTTGACTGTATTTATGTGGGTCTGTTTCTGGGCTCTCTACTCTTTTCCCTTGATCTATTTGTCTATTTTGCTAATACCACACTGTCTTGATTATTTATAATAAATCTTGAAGTCAGGTAGTGTCAGTTGTCCACCTTTGTTTTCTTCCTTCGGTATTGTGTTGGCTCTTCTGGGTTTTTTACCTCTCCTCATAAACTTTAGGATCAGTTTGTCCATATCCACAAAATAACTTGCTGGGATTTTGACTGGGATTGCATTGCATCTGAAGATTAAGTTGAAAAGAACTGTCATCCTGACAATATTGAGTGTTTCTGTCCATAATATATTGAGTATATCTTTCCATTTATTTAGTTATTCTTTGATTTCTTTCATCAGTTTTGTAGTTCTCCTATAGACCTTATACATATTTTATTAGATTTATACCTAAGTATTTCATTATGGGGGCTGCTAATGTAAATGGTACTGTGTTTTTAATTTCAAATTCCACTTGTTCATTGTTAGTATATAGGAAATGGATTAACTTTTGTATATTAACCTTGTATCCTACAGTCCAGCAACCAGATACTTAGCTTTTTAAATATTTCTAGCATTGTACAGTATGGGAGGAATAGATTTTCTTAAAACTGTCAGCTGAATTTCAGTGTACGTTTTTAATTCCTTTAGGCACAGAAACATCCACCAATCTCCACCAAAAGCTCTGCTACCATGTCTTGGGGACTGATCAGTCAGAAGATATTTTGTGTGCTGAGTTTCCTGATGAGCCTAAGTGGATGGGTGGAGCTGAGGTATTGTTCTACCATGAGATTTTACCCACAAACACCATCTCTCTTGGATTGTGTATATAAATATTCTTCTTATGTGGTGATCTTTACAGATGGTAGAAGTCCTTTGAGTGAATATTCTTTTGTTAAAAATATTAGTACTCAAATGGACTCTTTTTTTTTTTTTACATCTTTATTGGAGTATAATTGCTTTACAGTGGTGTGTTAGTTTCTGCTGTATAACAAAGTGAATAAGTTATACATATACATATGTTCCCATATCTCCTCCCTCTTGGATCTCCCTCCCTCCCGCCCTCCCTATCCCACCCATCCAGGTGGTCACAAAGCACCGAGCTGATCTCCCTGTGCTATGCGGCTGCTTCCCACTAGCTATCTATTTTACGTTTGGTAGTGTATATATGTCCATGCCACTCTCTCACTTTGTCCCAGCTTACCCTTCCCCCTCCCCATATCCTCAAGTCCATTCTCTAGTAGGTCTGTGACTTTATTCCTGTCTTACCCCTAGGTTCTTCATGACATTTTTTTTCTTAGATTCCATATATATGTGTCAAATGGACTCTTAATAATGAGGGTGATAAATCTTTTAACTGTAATCTCAACATAAACATCTTAATACTAAAAGTAATACATGCTTATGGTAAAATTGTAAAAGTACAAAATAACATAAAGTAAAACCTGAACATTTCAAAACTTGGAATCCTGATTCTCAGAGGTGAGGAGAGTTTCCTTCCAAAACTTTTCTTTGTATACACAGGTGAGAATGTAGGGGGAGAGAGAGTGTGTGTGTTTTTCTTTTTAACACAGCTGTGCTCTTCATGCCTCTTGTTCTCTTGTTTTTATATTAAAATATGTATTCTTTGGATATTTATGCATCTCATAGGTGGTTTATACATGCCTTAGGGGTCTTGATAATAACCAGCCTCGGTTGAAGTGATATGTCTTTGTAGTTACTGTCCCAGATTTTATTCTGTATCTTGAGAATCGCCTGTGAAAAAAACTTAGAGGAGCTTAGAGAAAGAATTGGACTCTTGTTAGCTCATTTCTGGGTACTAAGAAATATATATATATATATATATATTTTTTTTTTTTTTAAGAAAGAAAAGCATTCTGAATGTTTTCATATAGGTGGGCTATCATCCCATTTTAGTGGGAATGAGGAATCCACTAGAAACATTTTAGCCCATTGAACCTCTTACCCCTTCTCCGGGATACAATTAGAACTTTGGTAAGAAAGGGGTATTTTAGATTTGAACTTCTGTGCATGAGTCTGATTCATTGGGGGATAGAATATGAATCCACGGTTTTTTAGTCCACGTGCGTTAATATACCTTATTCCAAATTGTCCTTTTATTTATTTTGATTCTCTAGAACCACAGTTGGCAGCCTACTGCTCTCAACTGAAATCTGGCCAGCTGCCTGCTTTTGTAGATTGGGTTTTGCTGGAGCACAGTCACGCCCATTTGTTTACTTGTCTGTGGCTGCTTTCAAGCTACCACAGCAGACTTGACTAGTTGCCACAGAAGGAGGCCCTGAAAGCTGAAAGTATTTACTTTCTGGCCCTTAATAGAAGAGGTTTGCCAGACTTTAGTGCAGTATGTTAAAAGTGAATTTATAAGACTTGCATATTATTGTCTGAAACTGTGCCCTTTTTTCATACTTCTTCCCCACCTTACAGGCGTTTCTTGTATAGTTACTGTTGTCATCTTTCTCACATTTGTTTTTAATGGCTTTTCTGACTTTATTTGTAGATTGTTTCTACTAGGTTTTCTCTTAGTCCAACTTCTCATACCTAAGGCTTCTGCATTCTGCTGATAGTAGGTATTTATTTATAAAATAATACACATTTTTACCTTCATCTGAGTGAAGCAATTAGGGAGGTAAATATGCTACCAAAAAAAATTTGTAATGTTAGGTCATGTGTTTCTTTTCACCTTTTTGGGGGGAGAGATGTTGATGGGGAAACATTACAGCAGACCTATTTTAATCAAGGTAAAATTATATGGTTGATAAAATGAAATACAACTGAAAATAAGTGCCAGAATAACTGATCTATTTTAGCATATTAGTCCAAAAGAAAACAAGCTTCACAGTAGAATATACATGTAACTAGTTGCTCAGATCTCTTTATTAGCATTTGGTTGAAACAGCTAGGTTTTTTTTTTCTTTTTACTTCTTAAAATCATGGTAAAATATAGCTAACATAAAACTTATCTGTTTAATCGTCAACATAAAGTTTATGAGTTTAATCATTTATAGAGTTCAGTGGCATTAAGTACATTCACATTATTGTGCAAGCATCACCCCCATCTGTCTCCAGAACTTTTTTCATCTTGAGAAACTGAAGCTCTGAACCCATTAAGTGATAACTCTGCATCCCCTCTTCCACCCAGTCCCTGGTAACCACATTCTACTTTCTGTCTCTATGTATTTGACTGTTCTAGGTACCTCATGTAAATGTCATTATATAGTATTTGTCCTTTTGTGACTATTTCACTTAGCATAACATCTTCAAGGTTTATTTCCATGTTGTACCATGTGTCAGAATTCCCTTCCTTTTAAAAATTGAATAATATTCCATTGTGTGCATATACATTTTGTTTATCCAGTTATCCGTCAATGGACACTTGGGGTGTTTCCACAGCATTATTGTGAATAATGCTGCTGTGAGCCACCAGTTTTTTAAAATACAGTGGAAACATTTCTTATATGCATTTAAAATATATGTATATTCTGGGCTTCCCTGGTGGCGCAGTGGTTGAGAGTCCACCTGCCGATGCAGGGGACACGGGTTCGTGCCCCGGTCCGGGAAGATCCCACATGCCGCGGAGCGGCTGGACCCGTGAGCCATGGCCGCTGAGCTTGCGTGTCCGGAGCCTGTGCTCCGCAACGGGAGAGGCCACAACAGTGAGAGGCCCACGTACCGCAAAAAAAAAAAAAAAAAAAAAAAAAAAAATATATATATATATATATATATATATATGTGTGTATATTGAATTCTACTACTAGGCAACTGAAAAGAAAAGCAAATTTAAATAGTTTGGGTGATCATTTTACCATTCACTCAGTAGATATTCACTCTATGTAACTTGTCTAATATAATCTTTACCATAACCGTGGGAGGGCAGTGATCGTTCCATTGCATGGACAAAGTAAAATACCTGAGAGGGTGATTAACTTGCAGGTCCATGGCTGGAACTGCCTGCTGGATATGTTAGACCCACATCCTGTATCTTCTTAACCTCCAGCACTCTGCCTCCCTTGTCAAAAGGTAAGAAGTTGTGCGAAAACAGCAGGAATGACCGTTTAAAGAATGGCAGTAAATGAAGAGATGCATCTGTATTGCACAGAAGCAATAAATGAAGTTGTTTTAAAAAAAAAAGCTAATGGGATGTGTACAGTGAGTCCTAAGGAACTTTATACTAGATCAGGGCCCTGATGAGCAAATTATGCAGAGGAAGTCTGTAAGCAAACCAGTAGGCTTAGTAGACACAAACTGGGTATAGATTTCATTAAGCTGTATTCCAGCTGCTTGGGGGGTCTTGTTAGACATCACCCTTCCAGTGGCCAGGGTTAGTTGGGCAGATTCTGTTGAGAGGACCTTCTTGCTATGTGGAAGAGCAACTTTGTCACTTAAACATGGGTGCTGGGGCTTCCCTGGTGGCACAGTGGTTGAGAGTCCGCCTGCCGATGCAGGGGACACGGGTTCGTGCCCCGGTCCGGGAGGATCCCACGTGCCGCAGATCGGCTGGGCCCGTGAGCCTGCGCGTCTGGAGCCTGTGCTCCGCAACGGGAGAGGCCACAATAGTGAGAGGCCCGCGTACCACAAAACAAACAAACAAACAAACAAACATGGGTGCTATAGTTCTGAACCTTCAGAAGCCTCAGGTATGCCCTGAAATTGATTCAGTTCCAGGTCAGAAAAATCTAGGTCATGCAAAAAGTCGTGATGTACAAGTTTCTTGTACCTGTCAAGGAAGTGTGATAAAGCCCACGGGGGTCCCAGAAGCTGGTGCGCTGTCAGCTGGCTGGACCAGAAGTGCCCGTGCCTGGTGTACGAATGACTGCTCAGGGCATTCACTGAAAGTGAAGCAGGCGGTTTCCTAACAGGCTTTATTTATTTAGTGACCCACACCTTAGAGAAAAGCAGTAGTCGTGATCCTCACCGCACACCCAATGCACGTGCTGCGGTGGTTGCTTTTATTTTTCAAGTAGTTGCTTTTAGGATCGTCATTTTGAATCTCGTATTTTGTGAATACACTCAGTTAACAGTGTCTCTGAATGGAGGGCCAGCACTATCATGAGGGTGTACTGGAGCACGCATCAGGAGATTTTAATTCTGGTCCTGTCTGTGTGGGCTTGGGCAAGTCACATCATCTCTCCAAGTCTGTTTACCTAAGTTCCCTTCAGCGCCTTTTTCAGTCTGTGGATGGAGGATTTATCACAGCATCTCATAGACCCTGGAGGGTTGGGCTTTGTGGGTGTGGCTGAGTGAGTGGATGTCTCTGAATTTCTTTGGTGCGCTGCCCTCCTCCTCCCTTTTGGCTGCTTCAGTCCAGGTTCTCTGAGGGCTTCTCTTTATATCCTAGATGCTGTCTCCTCGTGACTCACCTCCTTCCTTCACAGATACCTCCTCTGCCTTCCTACACGGACAGGTCCTTCTTGCCTTGAGCCACCCGTCAAGTTACTATCACGAAGCAGCTTTAGTTTTCCCACTGTGGCCTAGGACAGCATCCACCCGGCAGAACCCATAGCTTTCTGGACACTTTAGAGTATTTGAACTGTTACTAAAGGTCCACTGCAGCTCAAAACAAAATATCAACTCTCCGATTTACTTGCTTCTTCCCTCTCCCCAGCTCAGGTTTCGTGAGCACGTGGGGGACTAGCAGGTGGGGTAGGTGATATTTGTTCCCTAGACTTGGACATGAGTAGTCACAGTGGCTTTGTTCATGATAGCCCCAAACTGGACACACCCCAAGTATCCATTAACAGGTGCATGAGTGAATAAACTGTGGTATATCCCTGTGATGGAATACTAGTCAGCAATAAAAAGGAATGAACTATTTTTTTTAAGTTTATTTTATTGAAGTATAGTTGATTTACAATGTTGTGTTAGTTTCTGGTGTACAGCAAAAATGATTCAGTTACATATATAATAGTTTGCATATGCTAATCCCCAACTCCCAATCCATTCCTCCCCTACCCTCCCTTCCCCTTGGCAGCCACAAGTCTGTTCTCTAGGTCTGTAATCTGTTTCTGTTTTGTAGAAAATTTCATTTGTGTCATGTTTTAGATTCCACATATAAGTGATATCATATGGTATTTGTCTTTCTCTTTTTTTTTTTAAACCCCACATTTGTTTATTTATTTATTTATTTGTTTATTTTTGCTGTCTTGGGTCTTCGTTTCTGTGTGAGGGCTTTCTCTAGTTGTGGCAAGTGGGGGCCACTCTTCATCGCCGTATGCAGGCCTCTCACTATCGTGGCCTCTCTTGTTGCGGAGCACAGGCTCCAGTCACGCAGGCTCACTAGTTGTGGCTCACAGGCCTAGTTGCTCCACGGCATGTGGGATCTTCCCAGACCAGGGCTCGAACCTGTGTCCCCTCCATTAGCAGGCAGATTCTCAACCACTGTGCCACCAGGGAAGCCCTGTCTTTCTCTTTTTGACTTCACTTAGTATGATAATCACTAGGTCCATCCATGTAGCTGCAAATGGCATTATTTCATTCTTTGTTATGGTTGAGTAATATTCCATTGTATATATACACCACATCTTTATCCACTCATCTGTCAGACATTTAGGTTGCTTCCATGTCCTGGCTATTGTAAATAGTGCTGCTGTGAACATTGGGGTGCATGTATCTTTTCAAATTCTAGTTTTGTCTGACGGTATGGCCAGGAGTGTGATTGCTGGATCATAAGGCAATTCTGTTTTTAGTTTTTTGTTTTTCTTTTTTTTTTTTTTTTTTTGCGGTACGCGGGCCTCTCACTGCCGTGGCCTCTCCCGTTGCGGAGCACAGGCTCCGGACGCGCAGGCTCAGCGGCCATGGCTCACGGGCCCAGCCGCTGCACGGCATGTGGGATCTTCCCGGACTGGGGCACAAACCCGTGTCCCCTGCTTCGGCAGGCGGACTGTCAACCACTGCACCACCAGGGAAGCCCCTGTTTTTCGTTTTTTTCAGGAACTTCCATACTGTTTTCCATAGTGGCTGCACCACTATGGGAATGAACTATTGATACACTCAACAAGAGGGATGAATCTCAGAGTAATTATGCTCCGTGAAAGAAGCTAGAAAAGAAGGAGTACACCGTATTTGATTCCATTTATATAACACTCTAGAAAATGCAAAGTAGTCTATAATGGCACAAAGCAGATCAGTGGTTGCTTGAGAATTGGGGGATGGGAACAGGAAGGAGGGGAATATAAACGGGCAGAAGGCAACTGGCGGACGGTCAGACTGAAGCATCGGAATTTAAGTTTTACGGGGTGGGGGAGGGGGGCAGGGGAGTGGCCATTCTGAGCAGTGACAAGATTGCCTGTTCCCTCCCCTCAGCCCTTCGTCCTGTTTTAGTTTCTACAGTGGCCGCGCAGGGGGAGGAGTTGGAGAAGGGGAACAGGGTTTTTGCTCCTCCGGAGCTGTTTGTCCACATCTCCTGGCAGCTTGCGGTCACGAGGGGTGTCTAGGTACCAGCTCTTTGTGATCCTTTTGTAGTGAGGTCCCCTCGGTTCTGGGAACCTCTGTACTTTGTCGTTCCCTCGTGTGGACAGTAAACTCTCTGGCTGACCTTTTGCGTCGTCCTCCCTTCCCCTCAAAGCTTCTGCTCCCAGCAGGATTCCCTTGAGGTTCATGCCTCTCTGGCACCCCCTTTTCCATCCTTTTTCAGCAGGCTCCTTTCCAGTTGACTGGAGTCCAGCTACCTTCCTGGTGCCTCTTGTTCCAGGGGAAGCCACGTCCATGGGTCGCTCCATCCTGGACATGCAGGCAGTGTTCACCACTGCCCTCCTCACCTGCCAGCCCAGGGCATCCTGCCCTTGGTACCTCCTGCACCTCCAGCTGCTGTGCCCCTGGGGGTAACATGAAACACATACCTGGCATCTGGCTTGGAGGGACAGTGATGTCAGTTATTATGTAAGATAGACTGTGAGGTTTCAGATGGAGGGCAGGACTGTGGGAGGATAGAAATAATCATGTTTTAGAAGGTTCTTCTGGACAAAAACAGTCTATTCTAAAGTGACTTGTAGAGCATTTGGAGGAAAAAAACCCCACAAAGCAAGCATGTTGAGGCACTTTTCCCAGCAGAGGGTGCTCTAGAGTGTAGCTTCTGAAAATATATCAAGTCCCTTTAGAAAGGATTAAGAAGAAAATGCCCAGCCTCTTTGTGATTGTCTAGCTAAATCCTACACTGAGAACCTAATTTTACTGTACAGAGGTAATCTTGATATTAATATGTATCACATATCCCCACAGACCATCTTTATATATTCACTATGTTCCCTAGTAATTAAAATACGTATATACAGCTGACCCTTGAACAATGCAGGGGTTAGGGGTGCTTATAACTTATCATCCCTTTATATATGCAGTTCCTCCATATCCACTATTCTACATCCACAGGTTCAACCAACTCTGGACCTGTAGCATTTCCTACTGAAAAAAATCTGTGTGTAAGTGGACCCAAGTTGTTCAGGGGTCAACTGTGTTTGTGTACACATTTATGTATATTACATATATATGAACTTGTACACATTTACGTATATTTCATATATATGAACATTACCTAATGCTTGACTCATGCTGGGCACTCAGAATGTACATTTCTGTACTCCCCCTTCCCCTGCTGAGGTTCACACACACACACACGCTGTAGACAGACGCTGGTGCACCCGGCGTTGCCTTACAGAGCATACATACTAAAGTCAGATGTTCCTCAGGAAACGCTGCCTCACCTGCCCCTTTCTTGTGGATGGTTTCCACTTGAGCAGTACTGTTCGGCAGCCCTCTTCCTGGTCAGCACAGTTCATGCATTTACTCCCCAAGTACCTGGAAGCCCTTATTACCTTGGGTCCACCACTGTGCCGAGGCCAGGTGGTACTCAGGAGCAGAGATGGGCAGGCTCTGGCCCTGATGGAAGATGTTTTGGCTGTAGTAAACTATTTTATATAAACTTTTTTTTTTGTGGTACACGGGCCTCTCACTGTTGTGGCCTCTCCCGTTGCGGAGCACAGGTGCCGGACACGCAGGCTCAGCGGCCATGGCTCATGGACCCAGCCGCTCTGCGGCAGGTGGGATCCTCCTGGACCGGGGCACGAACCCGTGTCCCCTGCATCGGCAGGCGGACCCTCAACCACTGCACCACCAGGGAAGCCCTATATAAACATTTTTAAGTCACACATAGAGGCTTGGGGGCCCATGACAGAATTCCCACCACGTTCAGTTTGTGTTTCATTCTAAGGACACCGTTGTCCTCTTGACCTTAACTTCGGTACTTGAACCTGAGGCTGCCAGCATGTGTTCTGATTGGTGACCCTTCACCATGCTGTCCCAGGGAGTCCTGCACTTTCACTGGCTCCTGGAGACTGATTCCTTCTGTTCGTCACAGGAGTGGCAGTCCTTATATCGGTCCCAGGGGGACTCCTCCCTGGACTGTGTGTGTCTGAGGCTCACGGCCCACATCCTCTCTTTCACCAGCACTGCATGAAGTAATGATCTCCATCAGGCTGGTGGGCATGCAGGGACATCTCAGAGCATGGTGGGGAAGGCAGAAAGTCAGGAAGCCAAACTAAAGACCTGGCTGTGAGCAAGGCTGCAGGTAGCGCTGCTCTGAATTCATAAAACAGCTCCTGATAGGAGAGGGTTGGTTTTGTGGTAGAAGTTGGATTTGCTGGTCAGTCACTTTTCTCAGCTACCTCTCTTACTGCTCAGTGGGGGAAAAAAGAAAACAAACAGTCGATTCTGAAATAACCGAGCTTATGTGCCAGAGAAACAATCAGGTAGATGAGAAACGAGTGGCTATAGCATGTCGAGACCTCCGTTACTAATTTTACTTTGAATGGGTTTTCTTTTCCTAGAATTTTCTGGTATATCTGTTTCTGGCATACCAAGCAACACATCATAGAGTACTGGGGTTGATTTCCTTTCTCCCGCATTGCTGTAGTAGCACACAGTATTGGGAAAGCTGATTTAAGGACTACCTATCAGAAATGTTTATGTCAGTGCACATCATATTGCTTAGACTATCCCGTGCTTCTGCTACTGACACTGTCTCCTGTTTTTATTACAAATCCATAATGAGCCCCATAAATGAAAAGCCATCACTGTAGGTGATTAGTTTGACATTTAAAAGTTTTCCTAGATTACGTTTTGGAAACATACTTAGTAAAGAGATGTTGTCATGATTCACAACTATTATGAAAGGAATCCACAAGAGTCTGTGAGATAAAACTGATAAGAGTTTCCTGCTCTGAGAGGAAAATGATTAACTCTCAAAGCTATTAAAATCCATTTTCATGCCTTTTGTTAATTTCCCAGGCAACTTTAAGTCTCACTGCTTTTTAGTATACTTTTTTATACACACAATGAATTCTTTTGTCATAATATATAAAAGAAAGTAGTTTCCTCGATTTGAAGAAGTGCATGTACTTTCAAATTATGAAAAGACTTTATCCACCCTCTTCTTGTTGGATTCTAAGTGGAAAAAATTACATATATTAAAGAAATTTCATGTTCGTGAAGCTTTGGTTATTAACACAAGACCATGTAACCATGGAGTCTAGTAGCTCTAGCATAAAACAGCTTATGAGCTTTTCTTTGAAAAGGATAATAAGTTTGATGAAAGTCCACGTATTCTATGTATATGTAAATATTAGTTATGGGTCGCAGCGTTTTGAAAGACAACTTTGTAGATAGTTAAATGGTTGAGAATTTAAAACATTAATAAAGTGATCTTCTGTTAATTTTCTCTTAATATGAGATGCATGAAGAAAAGCTAGCTTATTCAGGTCAGCTGGAAAGCCCAGCTGTTTTTACCACATAGTGTTGAGACTAAAAATAGCCAGATTCATCTACTTAAAAATTTTTATGCTAGTAATAATAAATACATTTATTGTTTAAAATAACATACAAGGGACTTCCCTGGTGGCTCAGTGGTTAAGAATCCACCTGCCAATGCAGGGGACATGGGTTCAAGCCCTGGTCCGGGAAGATCCCACATGCCGTGGGGCAACTAAGCCTGTGCGCCACAACTACTGAGCCTGCGCTCTAGAACCCGTGAGCCACAACTACTGAGCCCGTGTGCCACAACTACTGAAGCCCGTGAGCCTAGAACCTGTGCTCCACAACAAGAGAAGCCACTGCAATGAGAAGCCTGCATACTTCAATGAAGAGTAGCCCCTGCTCACCGCAACTAGAGAAAGCCCAAGTGCAGCAATGAAGACCCAATGCAGCCAAAAAATAATAATCATAATAATAAATAAATAAAATTTAAAAAATAAATAAATAGAATAACAAAGATCCCATTCTCTAGAGAAATCACTGTTATCAACATATTATTTATGTTCTATCAACATAGAACATATGTTCTATTTCACACTTATTTCCGTCAATTCATATTTTTTTTAAAAGCCTCCAATGAGCTGATGGTGGAGCCAGTGACCTCTTCTGAACACGGTGCAGCTTGACCCAGACTCTGGTCTGAATGGATCACGGTCACACCTACATGAGGCATTAACAGAAGAAATTTCATTAAAACATATTATTTGGGAGTAGATTCCCCAGAGGTTTGCTTCTGGTTGCTGTTTATCTCTAAATTTCGTGTTTGATGGTTTCTGGGTTTGTAAGGGTTATATTCCTGAATGTGCTGAGTCATGTGTGTGTTGGAGCAGCACATGTGAATCTAACAGAATAAAGTATAAAATATATACACTGTCGAATAGTCGAATAGTTTGCATGATGTCTGTCAAAGGTTTCCCTGGTAAATATTACTGTCCCAGGGAGGCTTAATACCACAATACACACAGGTAAAATTTCTCAGTGAACTAATGTGGCTTCTTTAATGAAAGTATAAAGTCTGATAACCCCATACCTTATGCCCTACCTTTTGATAACTGTAAATGCACATGGCAGCCGTTTTTGGGTGCCCCTCTTCAAAACTAGAAACCACCACTTAAAAAGGTTTCCTGGGCTTCCCTGGTGGCGCAGTGGTTGAGAGTCCGCCTGCTGATACAGGGGACATGTGTTCATGCCCCGGTCTGGGAAGATCCCACATGCCGCGGAGCGGCTGGGCCCATGAGCCATGGCCGCTGAGCCTGCGCATCCGGAGCCTGTGCTCCGCAACGGGAGAGGCCACAACAGTGAGGGGCCCGCGTACCGCAAAAAAAAAAAAAAAAAAAAGGTTTCCTTCAGTTAGCATAAAATATTGCCAAGATGAGAAACCAGGTGCCATGATGCCTTGCATGCTGTCACAGGTCAGGTTCCCTGGGGAACAGCCTCCAGAAGTTCAATGGGGGTGCTTTCAAAGCCTTCGCCTGTGCTGGGGAGTGAAGGCAGAAGGGGGACAATGAAATCATGACAAGGACCTCAGCCGGTCCTCCAGGGGGCTCTTGAGCTGGGTTAGCCCTTCAGCATTTTCCTAACCAGGGGTGAGGGGCCTGGGCCTTTATACCTTTATGCATTAATCAGTCATTGCACGTGGGATGAACCGAAAAGAATGTGTGACCTTGGGAGGGGTGGCTCTCTTTACCTGGGAGGACAAGGCCCCAAGGTGCTCAGCTGAGAGCTGCCTGCTCCCAGTGCCCGGCAGCTGGGGGAGTGCGTGCTTCAGCAGACCCCAGTGTCTGCTACTCGCGCTGTCTGTCGGTGAGATGTGTACTTGAGAATGAGTGTCTGTGTAGTTTGAGTGTGTGTTAGACATAGCCCTCTGAACCAGATACCTATGCCAGCATAGCAGCTCTAAGAATTGGAAGAGTCAAGCAATCACTTTTAGAGGAATTCTGCTTCCCTTTTAAAAATCAGTTAGGGACCATCCATTCCCAAGAGCCTTCTCAAATGAATTTTTAAATTTTATTTATTTATTTTGGCTGTGCAGGACAGCATGCAGGATCCTAGTCCCCCAACCAGGGATCCAACCCACGCCCCCTGCAGTGGAAGCGTGGAGTCTGAACCTCTGAACCGCCAGGGAAGTCCCCCCAAGAGCCTTCTCAGATCTCACTCTTCCTCTCAACTCGCTTCCCTGTTAGATGCTCCTCTCTGGCACTCTCATCAATTCTTTGTATTTCTCACTATGTTTACAGTATAACTCTGTGTGTGTGTGTGTGTGTCTAAGTGTCTAACTCTCCCACCTAAGCATAAGGTCTTGAATGCCCTGTCCTGTTGATCTGTGTGTTCCAGAACCTGGTTCAGCTGCAGCAGGTTCTCAGTAAATGTTGGTTGAATAAACAGCCTCAGCTCTGACTCCCCCAAACAGTGGTTGGCTGTGTTTGGTGGCGCATGTTAGATTGTGTCTGTGGTAAAGGAGATGGAAAGTGGGCTGGCGGCAGATTCTCCTGTTAAAACCAGCCACCTTTTGTGACAGTTTTATCTCCAACTTCATCTACCCCAGGAGCAAGGGAGGATGGCTTTTGGCTTTGTTTTTAATCTGGTTATGGATAATGAATAGCCAAGTACCAGCAGATTTCCGTATGTTATGTAGCCTATCTGTGAATACCACATTCTTTGTACATTTGAATTTTCTCTCTTTCCAGATACTTTGATCAATACAGATGTTATTCCTGTCTCCCTTAATTAACATTTTCTAAAAATATTTAATCAGTACTCTAAATGTAATTCAGCAAATGACTTCACACAATTAGACTGTCAAAGTAACTTGTGTCTAAAGGGAAATACGTTTTAAAAAAATTGTCAGTCGTAAGAATGGTAAGGAGTTTTAACTTTCATCCTGTTGGTATTGTTTGAAATGCAACCAATGGACTTAATATCAGCAAATGTCAATATTTTATTTACAGTAGTTCTTAGAAAATTTTGTTTTTGTTAATATTGATTTACATAAAAGGGAGATTTCATGAAATAAAATCATTTTGACTTAAGGAAAATTTGTTTAATATAGACATAAAGCAAAAGGAAGCTGTGATTTAAGAATTACAAATTTCATAATTGGTCAGTCTAGCATTATTGCAACCCTGTTGTGAAAAGTCAGTGCTTTTGAATGAGATTAATTGCTTCAAGAGAACATGTTTTTTCTAGCCTATGTCTTATTGTTTCAAGAAGAACAATGTTTTGTGAACTGGAATTTATACTGTTCATGAAGGCCTGAAGGGACCCTTGGCTCTCCTGCTTTTCTATCTTCCTTTTATCTGGATTTCAGGAAAGTCACCTTCTTCTGTTGAGATTTAAGTCTCCTCATCATCAACATTATTTTTGTCTTCCCCTCCCAGTGATTCCCAAAATTCGTTTTTTAAATTGTCTTGAAATAGTCTAAATGTGAGGCCATGGTTGAATATGCATTGTTACTGATTAAATTTTAGTGGAAAAAGGTATATTTCTAAACTATATATTTTAGGGACTTATAAATGATTTTGAAATTTGAGACCTTGAGCATTTGAAATTCAGAGTTGTTTGCAGTTTAGTGTTTTGTTTAGTGGCTATGGAATATCTCTGGGTTGTGATGAAGAGAGTCATAGAGAAAAAATAATTGGCACCCCAACAGCAATTCCCTTGAGACTTCCTGCCTTAGATTAAATATAAACTGCTGCAACCATTTGGTGCAGGCAAAATACTGAGAAAAACTCATTAGATGTGCTTGAGACAGCTGTCATCGAAGGTTTGGTGTGGTTCTTGCAGTGTTTTACTGCCCTATCATTCTGTTGGCTGAATCACTGCAACTGAATTAGCCATCATTTATGATTGATGTAGCATGACTCTAAGCACTGAGCTATAAAGAGTCTGTCTTTATTTAAAGGACAAAAGAACAAAAGTTTGAAGTATTACTAATGAGGCTGCTTTCCATTACATTTAATAAAGTTATAATTGTGAGGTTGCTAATGATATTCTTAGTATAGGACGGTTTAAAAATGAGGTGGAACTGAATTTCTAGACACTGGTTTATTAGCTATGTATATGAAAAGCTTAAGGAAAATGTATAAAAGACTAGAAATAGAGTATAGAACTCCCAATGCAGTCAATGAAGGGAAAAAGTTATGAAGAAATTTATATTAATACAGTGTAAAGAGAAAAGGAGAAGGGAAAAGCAAGGTGACTAGAATGTTCAAAATTAAGATGGCACAGCAGTAACAATTAATAAAGATGAAATATGGATTCTTAGAGTGAATGTTTCAACTCCGTCAAGCCAGATGTTCATTTTTAAGAAACCCACTTAAAATGTAATGACAGGTGATTTTCGGAAATACATCGAGGATGAGAATGGAGAAAAGAATACATGGAAATCATAAATGTATATGCAGTTTCTCCAAAACCATTTGACAGTCTTTGAAAAGACTAGAAGGAGCCTGGAAAGAGATGAAGAGAGTGCACCTGAGTAGTTCAGTGTCATGTGTAGTTTGTGACCAAAACTCATAGAGCAAAATATGATTCATTTTTTGGAAAGGAGACAACTTCAGAACTCAGAAAAAAGGTCACCAAGAAAGAACAGCCAAATTAAACGGGACTTTTCTAGAATCTTTTATAAAACGGTACTTAGTTGGAATCCCACTTCTATTTCACAAGTACAAATTACCTCTGTGCTTTAAAATAATTGTTCTGAGAAAGAGATGTTTCACATCCAGTGTGCTGCCAAGTTCTTAAACATACTGGATGTTGTAGACACACACAGCTATTGTGACAAATTTACAAATGCAGAGAGCCCGATTGACAGACAGCTGGTTTACCAAAACAAATCTGCTGATAGAAAGTGGATGGGCATTTCTGGAGAGCTGGAATCTAATTCCTCCAAGCCTAAAAACTCGATGCTGCTAGTAAGTAAAACCCTAAAAATAGCCTACTATGTAATAAGACAAAAGAAACTATATCATTGTTACGTTTTTTATTAATCATAAATATTATCTTTTTAATTAGTCTTATATTACATGCTTAATTCTTACATCTCTGTATTTTAAACATACATAATACTATACCCTAAAATTGTAATTATCCAATAAAGAATTAAAAATGAGTTAAACAAATAAAAGCATAATGACAAGCTTTTGCTTCTGGCCATGATGTGTAGCTGATACTGGAGTAACCCTCCTGCCGTAAACAGCTAGAAAACTATCCAAAGTAGACAGAGCATCCGTTTGCAGATATCGGTCTGCAGATATCATACGACTGTGATGTGTGAGAGAGATGTCATATGATTGCCCCAGCTTTCTGCCTGGAGGAATTTTCTGAACTCTGGCACAAGAAGGAGGAGCCCCCAGAATATTACAGTCTCACTGAACTAAGGCTCCAAAGATTAGAATTCAGGAAGACTGAAGCCACTGGAATTTGCAGGCACAGTGCCCGAAGGGGGAACCACCCACTAAGAGTCCCAGAAATCTTCTTGGCATCCCCCTGCATCTTAGGCTGACTATTGAGTGGTGCATGCATAGGATGAGGCTCCATGATTCAAGCTGAGAACAACCACCAGCGACTTGCAAGCTGTTAACTACCAGAGGTTTAACAAGTCTGGGAGACTTTCACATTCTAACCATTAAAGTAGAAAGGCCTTGTGAACACCCAGGGTATTCAGCAGAGACCCCAGAAAGGCCATCCATGCCTTTGCAGGAGGGCTGTAGACCTTCCCCAACAAAGTTTGAAAATAAATCTTAGATGGATCAAGCTGATCCACCAAATTAACTGCCTCAAAACGTTTTAAAGAAAGACCAAAAAAAAAAAGCAAACCCAGATAGCATTAAAAATGTTCAACATCCAATAAAAACAATTCCTCAATATGTAAAGAAGCAGGAAAGTGTGACTTATAACCAGGAGAAAAACTAGTCAATAAAACAGATCTAGAAATTACAGGTAGTAGAATTAGCAGACATAGACTTTTTGAAAGCAATTATAAAAATAATTTTAAAAGGATTTTAGGAAATGTTAATGAATTATAAATGGACAAAGAAATAGGAAACATAAAAATAACCAAATATTCTTCTGGAGGTGAAAAATAAACTATCTGAATCGAAAAATTTTCTGCATGTGTTTAATAGCAGTTTAGATACTATAAAAGAAAATACCTGAATTTGAAGACAGCAAGTTGAAACTAAGCCACAGAAAAAAACTGAAACAAAAATGAACACAGTCCCACCGAACTGTAGAACAATACTAAGTGATCTAACATTATGTATTTGAAGTCCTAGGGTAGGGGTGAGGGGACACAAAAATCATACGAGGAAAAAAACAGCCAAAAATGTTATGAATTTGGTAAAATAGACAAACCTACAGATTCAAGAAGCTCAACAAACCTGAAAGAGGCTACTACAGCAAAGCCCATTATAATCAATTTGTAGAAGACCAAAGATAATAAGAAAAATTTTAAAGCAGCCATGTAAGAAAACACATTACATTGTACATAGGGAGAAAAACATGAATGACTTCTCATCTGAAACAATGCAAGTCAGAAGACAGTGGAAAGACACCTTCTTTTTTTTATTTTTTTTTTAAGTTTTTATTGGAGTATGGTTGCTTTACAATGTTGTATTGGCCTCCACTGCACAACAAAATGAATCAGCCGTACACATACAGATATCCCCTCCCTTTTGGACTTCCCTCCCATTTAGTTAGAGTTCCCTGTGCTATACAGCATGTTCCCATCAGTTGGCAAGACACCTTCTTATGAAGCCTTCCTTGACTGCCATATTTAAAACTGCAGTCCCTCCCCACACATCCTGCCTCCCTTACCCAGACCTGTTCATGTCCTTACGGCATTTAGCATTTTATAATAGACTACGTTACTCCATATTTATGGGCATGTCTCCTCCACTAGGGTGTAACTTTTCTCCATTGATTTATTCACTGATTTATCTTTAGCATCTAGGAAAATGTCTTGCACATATTAGCTGCTTAGCAGCTATTTATTGAATGAATAAATGAAGGAATAGCAGTTGTTGGTAAGTGCATTCGTCAGGGTTCTCCAGAGAAACAGAACCAATGGAATATATGTATATATAATATATATATAGAGAGAGAAACTTGTTTAAAGTAATCGGCTAACATGATTGTAGGGACTTGACACTTCCAAAATCTACAGGGTAGGCTGACAGGTTGGAAACCAAGGGAGGAGTTTCAGCTTGAGTCCAAGGGCCATCTGCTGGCAGAATTCCTTCTGGCCAGGGGAGGTCAGTCTTTTTCTATGAAGGCCTTCAACTGATTGGTTGAGATTGACCCACATTATGGAGAGTAGTCAGCTTTACTCAAAGTCCACCAATTTAAACGTTAACCTCATCCAAAAAAAACACCTTCACAGAAACATCTAGAATAAACCAAATATATAGGTCCTGTGGCCTAGCCAAGATGACACATAAAATTCACCTTCAGAGTAGGATGTGGAAAACAGGACAGCCGATATGTGAGTGTAAGTCAATAGAACCAGTTAGGAAAATAATTTGGCAACATCTAGTTAAAGTTGAGTATGTGCATATCATACCACTGAGCAGTTTTACTTGTAGTTATGTACCCTGGGAAACATGTATATGAAGCCACGATAAACATGTTCAGAAATTTTTTAAAGTATTGCTTGTAATAAGGACAAAAACCACAAAGGAAGAAAATGGAAATAATCTAATTATGTGGTAGGAAAATGGATCAATTAGTTGTGATGTATTCCTAGATTGGAATATTTTACAGCAGTTAAAATAAGTGAAGCAAATATACATGTATCAATATGGATTAATTTTTAAAATTATATTGAATGAAAAAACTTGCAAAAGGATGTATATAGTCTGATACTACTTATCAGTTTTGGCAACTCAAAACCATAATGTATTATTTGTTGCATTTGTTTCTTATCAAGATTCTTTTTGCTACCTAAGATTCTCCTGTTTAATATTTTAAAAGAAATCCACTGAAGCACAAGTCTTTTATCTCTGCTGCCTTGTGATATATAGGGGACTAAAGATATGCATTAAAAGTTATTTAGTTGTTCAGTAGAAACTTGCTAATGTGACCAGTATGAACCACAAATGAACGTTTGTGCATATGTGCCCATTTTGCTAATTCTTACTCATTTAGAACAGCTTTTAAAATGTGTAACCTGTGACAGAATTTCAAATTCAGTGACATTTATATTCAAAATGACAGATTGTGTGTATTTTTCAGTTAAAGAATAGACTTTATTTTTTTTAACTTTAAAAAAATTTAAGTGTAATTGACATAGAATATTGTGTTAGTTTCAGGTGTACAACATAGCGATCCAACAAATACGTTACAGACGATCACTGAGACAAGTCCAGTAACCATCTGTCACCATACAAAATTATTACAGTATTGTTGACTATAAAGAATAGACTTTTGGGCTTCCCTGGTGGCGCAGTGGTTGGGAGTCCGCCTGCCAATGCAGGGGACACGGGTTCATGCCCCGGTCCGGGAAGATCCCACATGCCGCGGAGCGGCTGGGCCTGTGAGCCGTGGCCGCTGAACCTGCGCGTCCGGAGCCTGTGCTCCGCAATGGGAGAGGCCACAGCAGTGAGAGGCCCGCATACCGCAAAAAAAAAAAAAAAAAAAAAAAAAAAAAAGAATAGACTTTAAATAAAAGTCACACTGAGTCGTGGCATTCAGTTATATATAAATATTTTCAACTTAAATATTTCACTGTGTTTTGTTAAACTGTGATTAACAGTGAAATAAGTTAAAAAATTGATGTTCACCTTTTCTTCTGATAACTTTCTTATCCAATCCAACTGTTTGGGGTAAAGATACTGCATTTGCGGTGAACCTTTATGTTTTACTTAATATTTAATAGTGTTCTCACAAAAATATATATTCTAATCAGCCCCGTGTGCTGTTTTTGTTCCCTTCATAGTTATCTGACGACGGTCGCTACGTCTTGTTGTCGATAAGGGAGGGGTGTGATCCCGTAAACCGACTCTGGTATTGTGACCTCCAGCAGGAGCCCAGTGGCATCACCGGTAAGCTGTCTTTCAAACACGGATGATTACTCCAGGAAGCTCCATTAAAAAGCAATTATGGGGCTTCCCTGGTGGCGCAGTGGTTGAGAGTCCGCCTGCCGATGCAGGGGACACGGATTCGTGCCCCAGTCCGGGAAGATCCCACATGCCGTGGAGCGGCTGGGCCCGTGAGCCACGGCTGCTGAGCCTTCGCATCCGGAGCCTGTGCTCCGCAGTGGGAGAGGCCACAACAGTGAGAGGCCCGCGTACCGCAAAAAAAAAAAAAAAAAAAAAAAAAAAAAAAGCAATTATGTTGGTCTTCTAATTGATTTCCCAAGAAACCTTCCATTTAACCATGTCATCTCAGTTCATATGATTTTTTCGTTCGATATTATTCCTTAAAATGAAAAGAAATTGAATGAAGCTGTTTGTTGGCTTTAGCATTTTCTCTGTAGATTGACGCTAACCATATTTTTTGCATGCTTATGAGTGTGAAAGTTTCCTGTCCACATTGCACATGAAGAGCGTTTGGGGGAAACCAACCCTTTGGTCTGTAAAGCATTATGACTGTCTGGATGTAATGGTGCAAACTGTCACAGGAAAGAGGACAGCAGTGACAATTTATTGGGTTAAAAGATGATCACAGGACAACTGCTCAGTACTGAACACATGTACAATGTCAGCCTGATTTTGCTTCCTGAAACCATATGTATCAAGATAGTAAGCATAGGACGAGCCAGTTACAAGTTCTAGATATGGCTCATTTTAAATGTTGTTTTCTTCCAACATTTGTTATCATGCTAGCACCATCATCAAGCATTAAAGCTTTTCAGCTGCACTATTTACTACGCTGAAAATTCTCAGACCCAAAAACTCTTATCAGGGATACACTGGCACCCAGACAAGGATACAGTTACACCATGGTCTGGTTAATGTAAAATAAATGTATTTTAGAGATAGTTGATACAGATTTTCAAAATATACAATATTGAGTACATTTCTAATTGTTGATTAGGTTACCTCATTATTAGGATCTAATCCATATTACATTATGATCAGAAAATACATACCTTTTTTTTATTATTGGTTGGACACTGCATCATTTTTAAACTTCTCTGAGCAAGATCTGTATCCTAACATTCTTAGCTGTTTCAGAGCACCATTCACACATACAGCAGGATGAAGTCATCTCTCTTCTAATATTAAATATATATCCATTGAATAAAGCTACACTGTTGTTTTCTTTTTGGAAAAAAAAAAAGATACACCCATTTTGATCTCAAGAAAATTGCATCCACCGCATCAGTTTTCACATTCTCTGACAGGAGCACACCACCGCCCGAGAATCGCTCACTTGAGTTGCAAATCTAGGTCTGCATAGAGCTGAGCATGGAAGGTCAAATCTGAAAGAAGCTAACAGCAGTTATTGTGCTACTGTCCTGCCCAGTGTTCCTCTGTGGGTCTAGGATGGTGGAAGGGACTTGGCCTTTCTCCAGTTTATTAAAAATTTCTGTTACAGTGTTCTTCCTCCAGAGAGTGCCGCTTTCATTTTGTATTTATTACTTCATTATATCTTTATTAGGTAGGCTAGTTTTTTGTTTGTTTGTTTGTTTGTTTGTTTGTGGTACACGGGCCTTTCACTGTTGTGGCCTCTCCCGTTGCGGAGCACAGGCTCCGGACGCACAGGCCCATGGGCCCAGCCACTCCGCGGCATGTGGGATCCTCCCGGACTGGGCACGAACCCGTGTCCCCTGCATCGGCAGGTGGACTCTCAACCACTGCGCCACCAGGGAAGCCCCAGTAGGCTAGTTTTTAAAAGGTACACAAATTGTCTTCTCTGCAGCTGGAGTAAATTAAGCAGTTTCATCCACGTATTCATATACTGAACTGCTATTGCTCCGTCCACTTTAATAACAGGTGGTATTACTTTGAATGAGACTTAGCAAGTGCTGGCGCCTCTGTTTTCTCCCTGACCTCTTGGTCCTTACCTTTTTTTTTTTCACTACCTCTCCCCCCACCACTTTTTCAGCACTCATGAGGAATTAGAGAAGAGGGTGTGATACCCAGAGATTGGGATTCCAGGAGGAAGGCAGTACAGAGGTGCACAGGTGCACTAGAGGTGCATGAGACAAAAACAGGGAAGCATCTAAGAAGTCCTAGTGGCCGGGGAGGAGTCAAGATGGTGGGATAAGAGGACGCAGAATCCGCCCCTCCTCACAAGTACATCGAGGAACCCGCTGGCTATGATGCATTCAGATTGGAAGGCATTATTTACCACATAAGCCAGGTCCTGGCCTCCCTTCCCGACTTGATCTTTCCTTAGCTTATGTGACCATTGTCTTCTCTGTTTCTTACATGGTTTTGTGTAGCTTAGATGAAGAGCCCAGCACAGAGTAAGCACTCAGTAAACGTTAGCAATTATTCTTGTCCAAATTGTTCTCTTTTTCTCTCTTTCTTTAAAAATTCTTACAGAGGGACTTTAAGATTATTTTGCCATGATCTGAACAAAATCCAGCTATGGTTGACTAGAGCTATGTGTAAATCTATACATTTATTTGGGACTGTATCTCTGAGTTGCATAGGAACTACATCTTTCTTACTAAAGGTATTTCTAGGTGTTTTATGTTTGTGAAATATTGATGGTTTGTGAATGCATCTTCAAGGTTTAACCAGAGAAGCAGAACCTGTAGGATATATATATTAAGAGATTTATTGCAAGGAATTGGCTTACATGATTATGGGGCTGGCTAGGTAAGTCTGAAACCAGTAGGGCAGGCCATCAGGAGGGACAGGCTGCCGTCCACAAGTGGAATTTCTTCTTATTCATGGAAGCCTCAGCTCTGCTGGAAGGCTCAGGCCTACCTAGATTATCTAGGATAATCTTCTTTAGTTAAAGTCAACTGATTATGGTCTTTAATCATATCTATAAAATGCCTTCACAGTAACAACCTAGATTAATGTTTGATCGATTAACTCAGGACATCAGCCTAGACAAGTTGAAGTAGCAAAAAGACCATCCCAGTGAGCTTGTGGAAAACCATATGGAAGACAGTAGAGCAAATAAGTCTTATGATACTAACCTGATGTCATTTTATAAGAAGGTTACTAAACTGACCAGTATGTGGAATTCATTGTGTCATTCAGAAAAATACATAATATACTGTTGACAAGAAAGCAGAATTTAAGTGAGTAAGGTAGGTGAATTTAAGCTGTTGAGTTGCACACAGATGGGTTAAGATCAGTTTGGAGAGTGTTCCCAGTGATAGCTGCTAAATTCTGGGTGTAACGCTGGGCCTGTAATCTCTTTTAAATTATTGCTTTATTAGTATTAAACTTGTGGGTAACATAAACCTCAGAGGATCTCTTCTCTTGAGTGGTGGTCGTGGGATTCTGAAAGCTCTCAACAGTTGCAATGATTGACCAGTACTAAGAAGATGAACTGGAGATCAGTTTCCATCCATGGGTTCAAAAGTCAGTTGTGTAGGTCAAGATTAGAGAGATCTTGGGTCTTTTTGTTTTTTTAATTGATTGCTGCTTCATTATGAGTTAATAATATGATGATAACTGATTAAAAAAGCAAGTACTGTGTGTGAGTTTAACTGTTGAAGACACTAAGTATATTTGGTTTATAACGGGAGACATAGCAGATGGATATCATAATCATTAAACTTTTTGAAATAGTTCTTATTAATTACAGTTGAGTACATTGAGACAGTGACCTTAAGACTTTCAAATCAGCTGTGAATTTTAATCTCAGCTCTACCTCTAAATAATTGGTGACCTTGGGGAAGTTATCCTTTTCTCTTAATATTTCCACAACTACAAGTGAGGCAGTGATACCTACTTCATGAGGAATTGTGAGGAATAATGAAAATGCATAGAAAAGGGCCTAGCAGGGTTCCTGGCCTACGGTGGGCTCTCAAGTATGCCTTCTTTATCCTTTTGTTGTTTGACTGAAAGGGGAATATTTGGAATCACTACACAATGGTTTTAGGTAGTGGATTAAAATAGATTGAAGATGCCCTAAAAATAATTTATCTTCAGTATCGAAGCCGCTTCAAACACAGATCTTGATTTTGACTTGTTTTCTGTAAAACCCGATTCATAATCAGAAAAGAGGCCTTACATCAAAGAAAACATGAAGAGGTGTGCCTCTCCTGGGAGATATGTTTACTTTTTCAGGTTGATAACTGAAAATTCCAGGGGGCATATGCCCAGTTGGTGACTCTGACTGCCACCTAGGATCTTTTTCTTGCTGTTTCCTTACTGCTCCCCCATTTTTGTTACCCTATTTAAACTAAGGAGAAGAATAATTAACATTTAAGTTAAGTGCTAAATACGCTAGTTAACTGAAATATTAGGTGAGTTAAACCTGAATAGCTGGTGACTGAAAACTAAATCCAGTGTTATAAAATCGTTAATGTTATATCGCTGAAATTGATATCCCTTTTTTTTTCGGTACGCGGGCCTCTCACTGTTGTGGCCTCTCCCGTCGCGGAGCACAGGCTCCGGATGCGCAGGTTCAGCGGCCACGGCTCACGGGCCCAGCTGCTCCGCAGCATGTGAGATCTTCCCGGACCTGGGCACAAACCCGTGTCCCCTGCATCGGCAGGCAGACTCTCAACCACTGCGCCACCAGGGAAGCCCTTATATCCCTTTTGATAACCTCAGGTCTTTCTGTTATAATTTTAATCATTTTTACCTTAAAGTCAGGGAGATTTATCAGTCTTTTACTGTACATTAATGTTTTATTTATTAGGGCACCACTAAATTGCCTGTTGAGAACTAAATGATTTCACTTAAGCTCTTTTATAACATTTCCATCATCTTTGTCTCCCAGGAAACCTTTCTGCCTGTGTGCAGTTTAAAATATGAAGCACAAAAAAGTGGCCAATGGCTACTTAATATCATAGAAAAAGATAAAAGGAAAACGAAACTACATAAATACAGAATGGAAAAAAATCTTAGAATGTTGAGAATTAAAAGTGTTCTCTCTGATTATGATTTACATAATCATGATTATGATTTACATGCATCATGTCAATTTGATTTTCTGTTCAAGGACTGACCGACCTTCTTACTACGTGCTGCTCTGTGAGCTTAATCTCTCTCCTGTTACCCTTTGCCTCTCTTCGGAGAACCTCATTTCTGCCATTCACATTTGCAGTATTTTTACTTAGTAGTAACACGAACACACTTCTTGCAAACAATGGGCCGTAGCCTTTCCACAGGAACTGCAGTTCCTGTAGCTGCTCCTGTCTTTACCTGTCTGAACAGGTAACTCCCGACTCACTTCACTCGCCACTGTATGGGAATGGCACTAGGCCCATCCTCTGGGCATTAGAAATCTGCATTATTTTCCACGTGTTCAAAACGGCTAAGCAGGCCCCCTCCAAAGAATATCGCACCCTCTTTTGCGCTGGCTGCCAGAGACGTGTTCCAAGTCACTATCAGCTTTCTCTGGGAGAAGAGGGACTTCAGCCCTAGAAGTTACCATGCGTCCTCTTGCTTTTGGTTGATACTTTTCCCTCTGTAGTTGGCCCTTCTTCCCCTTTCCCCTATTCTGATTTCTTTTTCTCTCCATATAAAAACACTGTGAGTATTCTTGAGCTGCATGAGATCAGGGATCTTGTCTGTCTTGCTCTTCTTGGAGTCCCCAGCACCTAGAACAGTGCCTGATGACAACAAAGATTCTCTCCTTGACCAGACTTTAGTCAGGCTCCTCTGAGCCTCTTCTCAATTAGGTCTCAGCCTTAGTTCCTTGCGCCCCACCCTCCTTGATTGGCCTCCATAGCCCAGTTGTTGTGAGAATCCTGCTAAGTCACTTTAAAGACAGTCCCTTACCCCTGATATCTGATCAAATTCCTCATTCCCCTGTCCATTCCCCACATGCTTGACCTGCCTTCAACAAGAATCCCCCTCCCCTGATATCTTCTCTTGGTAATTTTTGATCACCAATCCCCTCAGTCTGCACATTGGCTGTAAATCTCCAGCTGTCTTTTCTGTATTCGAGTTCAGCCTGACCTCTGTCCCTAATTGCAGTAGTCTTGACACCTATCACAGTAGTCCTGAATAAAGTCTTCTTTACCTTTTTACAAGTGTCAGTAACTTTTCTTTAGCACAGACTCATAGTAAGTGGGCACCAGCTTGTCTCCAGCAACTTCCCTTGCCCCTTGAGGATCCCGTGCTCAGGTGGCCCTGCTTGAGGAGCCATCCTCCATCTGTAACTGTTAATTTACTTGTATTTTGAATCTTTACCCTTCTGGCCTCCAAGCTGTTTTAAATTAAATTTTTGTCCTTTATTTAACCCTGAGAACAATCAAAAAGTACAGACCATGTTTCTCCAGTCCTGTGTATTATATGAGCAGAAGATTTCTGCTTCTCATTTAAAATTGAAAGTAAAAAGGTATCAAGGTATCACTTAGGACACCGGGGAGGCATGACATTTTATTAGTTCTGCAATGGAAAAGACAGCTGTGTCTTGACTCCTGTGATTCTTAATGTGATTCATGCATGCAGATTAGTTGAAATTAATCATCCTGAACCTTGCAAGAAAATGATTTTGTCTGGATTTTCTTAGTTATATTTTCTGTACCTTTCTAAATCAAGACTACTATTTCTTTTGAGAGATATATATACATATATATACACACACACACACACATATACACACTTTGTTTCCTAAATTTGTTATAAATATTTTGAATATATAAAGTTGCTTCATGTAGACTAAATTTAGAATAAATTTTCACGTATTTTTTACATTACAGTTAAATATCAGGCCTCAGAATTGTCTGTTTTCACTCTAATATGTGGGCTTCTAAAATTTTTAATGAAAACTTAATTTAGGGCCTTCCTGGCGGTCCAGTGGTTAACACTCCATACTTCTGATGCCGGGGGTGCGGGTCAAGGAACTGAGATCCCACATGCTACACAGTGCAGCCCCAAAATATATATATTAAATAATTAATAAATAAATACTTTGAGGAAGAGCTACAATTTAAAAGTTTCTGAATTCCAAATCAATGCACCTGATAAAGTTTCATTTTAAAAAAATGAAAAGAAAGAAAAGTTAATTTATACCCTAAACATATAAAAGATGGTTTTTAACACTTATACGTATTGAACTTAGTGTATTAATTTCTAACTATTCTTACTGGAAAAGTGGAAGACACTACTAACTTCTTTTAAATTTGGTTACTTCTGTTGTCTTTACATTATCCAGAAGTGTATGTGAGGTTCAGTCTGAAATGTAGGATTGTGTGAATGTTATATTTAGTCATCAAGCAGACATTAACTGGTGCCCACTTTGTGCCAGGCGCTGTGTTGGGTGACGGCAGTGACAGCCCATCCCTGCCGGGTGTGTGCTCCCCGTCAGCTGCACAGCATCAGGTCTTATCAGTTGTGCTGTCATCAAGCATATATTCCCAGGCTCAGAGTTAGGACCTCTCTGGAGTTTGGAAACTCTAGACTCACTTCTCTCTGTTGTCTTGTCTTTTTTTTTTTTTTTTTTTTTTTTTAATATTTATTTATTTATTTACGTTATTTATTTATTTATTTATTTGGCTGCATCAGGTCTTAGTTGAGGCACATGGGATTTTCGTGGCAGCATGCGGGATCTTTTGTTGCAGCACACGGGCTTCTCTCTAGTTGCGGCGCACAGGCTCAGTAGTTGTGGTGTGCAGGCTCAGTTGCCCCGCAGCATGTGGGATCTTAGTTCCCTGACCAGGGATTGAACCTGCCTCCCCTGCATTGGTAGGTGGATTTTTTTTTTTTCCCCAGTGGTGTTTCACTCTTTTATTTTTTCATTTCTTTTATTCCATCTTTCTTAACTTGCTATCTTTTTTTTTTTTTTTTTTTTTACAAATTTAATCAGTTATACATATACATATGTTCCCATATCCCCTCCCTTTTGCGTCTCCCTCCCACCCTCCCTATCCCACCCCTCCAGGCGGTCACAAAGAACCGAGCTGATCTCCCTGTGCTATGCAGCTGCTTCCCACTAGCTATCTACCTTACGTTTGGTAGTGTATATATGTCCATGACGCTCTTTCACTTTGTCACAGCTTACCCTTCCCCCTCCCCATATCCTCAAGTCCATGCTCTAGTAGGTCTGTGTCTTTATTCCTGTCTTACCCCTATGTTCTTGATGACATTTTTTTCTTAAATTCCATATATATGTGTCAGCATACAGTGTTTGTCTTTCTCTTTCTGACTTACTTCACTCTGTATGACAGACTCTAGGTCCATGGTAGGTGGATTTTTAACCACTGGACCACCGCAAAAGTCCCTCTGTTGTCTCTTTTGTTCATTCTCTTTTCCTTTGGGTTCTTTCATTTTTCTGTAGAAGGTCAGATACTTTATTCTCTATTTTATAGGATAGTCAGCAGCAAGAGACACTGACCATTTGGCCCTATTCTGAATTAATGTGCAACTATATCAGAGGTTTTTAAATAGAATCCGTAGGAAGTAATTGTTAGGTGCAAAGAACTATAAATGTCTAAAATCCTTGTTGGTAATTTAACACCCTTCTTTTTCAGTGTAGCGATCCTTAAAACGGACCTGAAATGGTCTTTGCTCATGTCACAGCATTTATGAAGGGTTTAGGGGGAAAAGATGGGTGATGCTGACATACTGATTTTTGTAAGGAAATAGCAGTTTATCCTATACTTCACCCAGACTTTCACTAACCTGGCTCTCAGCATTTTCCTTTTTTGCTGAAAGTTTGATCATTTTCAGCACTCACCATGTGTTCATTTTAATGCTTTCATGTCTTTAAAGAAAACGGGCTTTCTCCTGCATGAGAAATCAATCTACCCTACACGCTAACATAGAACTACAAAAGGAAGCTCAGTGTTTATCAGACACTTAAATTGTTCACTCAGCCATCTCTGGCATTACGAGGCAGATGACCTCTTGATTCTAGGTAGCTGGGACAATTTTGACTCCCATGTTCGTGCCTGGTGGGGCTGGACATCTTTTGGAGATGGAGAGGAAAGGGGGAGATAAACATTCAAGAAGCCTGAAAAGATGAATTGTTTAAAGTTTAGCAAAGTCATCGGGGTGTTAAAGGTCAGACCAACAGGGGAGGAGGGCTTCTGTGAAAGGCAGGGAATTATTAGAAAATAAGTCTGTGTTTCAGAGTGGGAATGCCAACAACCCAAAAGAATTGGAACGTCAAAAGACAGTATAAAAATAAGAAGCAAAACATGAATTTTGAAGTAAAATATGAAGTCCTAGTGATAAAGGTAATAATTTTACTAATTTTTAAGTTAGTGATTATAAAGGCTTTTTCTAGGAAAATGGCTATGTGCCCTGAGAGATGGAAACTAGATTTTATTAGTTCGCCGCCATGAGCAACCAGTGCTGTTCAGAAGCCACGTTCAGCTTATTTTTGTCATTTGAAGAATGCTGGGGTTTATTTGGGATGGTAGTAAGTATTGTTTATTTAGCATTTCCTGTGTGCCAGGTTCTGAGCTATGCGTGTAGATATTTCACTGTCTTCTTAACAACCTCTGGGGAGCACATGTTGTTATCCCAAGGAAACTGAGGCTGGTGAGGCCAATTAGCTTTCCTGATGCCATTGTAAGATTCAGACCCAGGTCAGTTGAATTCCATGCCCGTGCTCTAACCATCACCACGTGGCTGTTGTGACAGAATGAAGGCATCCGGCCAGAGAGGACAGCAGGCTTCTGCTCTCCTCAGCCCTAGAGCACGAGCTGTGCATGCTCTGCATTAGTTACTGTTGTTAGAGGCCAGACCCTCTGTTTTGTCAAACGTAAGCGCACTTTTTAGCTCCTATCGCAAGAGAGCTTACAAAACGTTTTCTAAGCAATGTAGTTAATACCATTGATGTTCAAAGAAAGCAGTGCAAGTAACGACTTTGCTCTATGGAAAGCTTTAGATGACTTATTTTAAGCTCACCTTCACTCAGTAAACAAATCATTCCCCCACCAAGAAGCAGGTTTATAAAAAGTAATTTTAACTTGAATGTGGAGAAGTTTGGGAATCGAATTCTGTTGGCTTCAGAGGGAAGAATACCACTTACAGACAAAAAGACCTCAGAAAAAGTGGGCCGAAAGTGAGATGGTTGGAGAGTCTAGCCACATCTCTTTTTTTAAAGTACCTTTCCTATTTCCCATTAAATCAACAGTGTTTTAACGTGTGAATAGCAAAACTGAATGAGCCCCATTGTTCAGCTGGAATACCTTTTCTCTTAAATTATCTTGTGGCCAAAGCCTGAGGAGCAAGGGTTTCTGGAGAGCCAAAGGATTTCATGAGTCCTCATTTTAAACATGCTGCCCTGTGAGCCTGTACTTTGAACAACTTTTCAGATTTTAATGGATTTGTAAAAATCCAGCCACATTCCTAAGTCTGCATGAATATATGACTTGTGTGTATTTATGACTAAAGTTAATGCTTCAGAAATTGGTGGCAGATAATGGCCACAAACTTTTTTATTGTTTTGGTGCTCTTTGGAGCTGGGTTATAAAACAAGTGCACCACATCTTCAGGCTCACCTGACTATACAGAGTTACTGAAGGAAATTTCTGCTGTGTTTTGCCTTTGGTGGATGTTTCAGTGACTTTTTTGCAAGCAGGGGGAGGTAGGGTCATAATAAATACCACTGCAATGGCTGAAAGACCTTTTCGGCAGAAACCATAAGATGGTTACTTTGAGAAATAAAGGTTTCACATCAGAAGATGTTTTATTGTCCGGGGAACATTTAAAGAATCTGACATTTCTCTGAACCAAGACTCTGTGTCTGCAAATGTCACAGTCCAGAAAACTGTGTTTCATCATTCTTATTATAAACAAATGTAGCTTTCTGACTATCTGCAAATTTTGTATTACCAACTAATTTTTTAACTTATTCTTATAAGGACTAGTCTTTGGGTTTCTTTTCCTCTTAAAGTATTGTTTTATGTAAACTAAGATGCACTTTTCTTTGAATGGATCACCTGCTTTTGAGGTTAGCAGTCTGTCACTGGAAAAAAAAATGTTTGGCTCAGATGCAGAACTTAATTGTTTATGGAAATTAATTGTAAGGATTTCTGTTTGTAGGAGTGTAGCAGATGATACACTCTGAATAATCTCCCAATTGAAACAACTGAAATGTTGTAAAAAAGTTAATAAAGCATCTTACTAAGTATATTGCTAATTGGCACAAAGGAAGAGAACTCATAAAGACCAAAGACAAAATGAAAGCAGGCGTCCTGGGATGTAAGCTGGATTGTCCCAGAATGTTTCTGCTGGGCCTTGAGGCTGAGCTTCCCTTTGGTGGTGGTGTAAGGATTATTGAGAAATAAACCCGCCAGTGTTGGAGCCAGGGAGGAGGGGAGAGGCAGGGTATAGTAAGGAAACCTGCCTTGGAGGTTTGTCTCTACCTTGGAGGCAGGATGTGAATTCTCCTAAAACATGAGAAGGGCTGACCTTCACGTGGGTGCAAGTTGAATTGATTGTCTCGATGAGGTCCAAAAATCCTCATGCCAAGAATTTAAAGTGCTCCCAGGTTGGTTGCCTCCCAAGAGGCAAACAGAAGCCAAATACAAATCTTGTCTGAAATAGTGTCACTTCAACCCAGGCCTTCAAGAATTCTCACAGATAGCGTTTCAAGGGAAGTCAGTTCACAATCAGAAATCACAGATCAGATGAAGAAATTCACCAGCATGAAAAGTAGAGCCAGCAGATTCACACCAGAGTGGAATTATCAGATTTCTAATGTAAAATAAGTGTGTAAATACACCTTTAAAAATAGTGATGCTGCTTCTTAAAAAAAATAAATGAGAAGCTTGGAAACATAGCAAGAAACAAGATATTGTAAATAATGACCAAACCTATTTGGAAGAGGATGAAGTAGAACTTCTAAAAATAAAAAAAGGATTCACTTTAAAAATTAAGTTATTAGATTAAAGAAGAGATTAGACATAGCTGAAGAGAGAATTAGTGAAAGTGAATATTAAAAGAAATTACATAGAATGCAGCCCACCAAGAGGTGGAAAGCATATGAGTGGTTAAGAGACACAGAGAAGAGCAAACTGGGGCCATCCAGTCTGCAGAAGACAACTGGCCAAAGATGTAAAAATGAAAATGATGTAGCTGCCTTAATATCCAAGTAGACTTCAAAGCAAAATGCATTACTAGAGATAAAACTCTATAATCATAAAAGGTTCAATTCAGTTTTATTTAGATATAATAATTCTAACTATATATCTAAGAGCATGATTTCAAAATACAGAGAGTAAAAGTTAACAGAAATATAAATAATAATGGACAAATCTACAATCATAGAGAAATATTTTAACAGACCTTTTCTTTGACTGATAGAAAAAATGGCCCTCTAAATCAGTAAATATATAGATTTGAACAAAGGATTAACAAATTACTTAGTAGACATTCTTAGGATATCACAGGGAAGGTCTGCAAAATACACGTTCTTTTTGATCACATACAGGAACATTTTAAAATCCTTTAAGAAAAAAAAATTAGACCACAATGCTTTTCTCAACAGATTTAAAAACTTTGAAATCATACAGAGTATGTTCTTTATGTACAGTAAGATTTAACCAGAAGTCAGTAACAATAACCAGAGGATGAATAATCTCACAAACATAATGTAAGGTCAGATATCAAGAATAGAAAGAAATCAGACACAAAAGAATACATGTGGTATGGTTTCATTCTATTAGAAGTTCAAAAATGAGGCAAAATTAGACTATAGTGTTTGTGGCTGCATGTTAAGGCAGAAAATGAACAAAGAAAAATAAGAAAATGATTATCATAAAAGGGTGATAATTTCCTTCAGGAGGGAGGGGGCTTGTTCAGAGCATCATACCACATGAAGTTCCTTCTTGTTCTGTCATCAAAAATACGTCAACTGTCCTTAAGTGCTTATTCTTCCAGATGAACTTCAGAATGATGTTGTCAGATTCCCTAAAAAGCTCATTTGGATTTTGGAATTGGAATTGTGTTAAATTTGTAGATTTCTTCTGGAATTTTTTGCACCTTTGAAATACTGAGTCTTCCTATCTAGGGATATGGTATGTGTTTCCAGTTATCCAGGTTTTGTTTGTTGTTGTTTTTTAAGATTCCTTAGAAAAATTTTAGAGCTTTTCTCATAGAGTCCACATTTCTTGTTAAGCACATTCTTAAGTATTCATTAATTTTACTTCTAATGTAAATGAGGTCCCCTGTCCCCACCATGTTTTCCAACTGGTATTACTAACATGTGGAAAAGCTGTAGATTTTTTTTTAACTGCCTATCTTATTATTAGTTTTAATTCCAGCCGTTTATTTTAAAATAATATTTGTTGAGGTTTTTGTTGTAGGGTAGGTATTAGTCACTTTATAATAATTTTCACATTTACTTACTGTTTCTCGTCTACAGTTGAGAAAATGAGGCTCAGCCATGGATAAAGAGATTGTTCAAGGTCACACAGCTAAATTGTCATTGGAGCTGGGGTTTTAATTCAGTTATATCTAACTGAAAAACTCTCTACCATGGGATTATATTTTCCCTGATTAATTTAATTCAACAACAAATTTATATAAAGATATTATGTTATAGAGACGAATGAGACAATGAATGTAAAATCACCAGGAATATAAATGAACTATCCAAATTAATGTAGCAATTTCATTGTGAAATCGAAGGTAGGAGATTAATTGGAGAATAGCTAAGATCTGGCATTGCCTTTGAGCAGTTTAGAAGTCATAGAGCTTTTTCGTTTATAAAATTTTTGAGATGTCCTCTAAACATTTATGTCTGATACGTTATGAACCAGATGTCTTCCCAGTGGATTTTTTTTTTTAATAGTAAAAGTGACATTTAGTGAGCCGTTTAAATGATGATGATGGTGGACACATTTAAGATTTCTTTGTAGTGTTGACCTTCTCCAGACTAGTTCTTAGAACAGAAGGGCTGGAAAGTGTGCGTCCTTGCATTCAACACCACTTTTATTTTGCACCTTTGAAGGTGCCACTCTGTCTGGGTGCTGAGTATTAAATAGTGAATAAAAAAGACAAATGATAAACAAGCAAATTAGGTACAGCTGACCCTTGAACCACTTGGAGGTTACACTTGGCCCCCTGGATACATGGTCCCTCTGCATCCATGGATTCAACCAACTGCAGATCATGTGGTACTGCAGTATTTACTATTGAAAATAACCCCCTATAAGGGAACCCACGCACTTCAAACCCACGTTGTTCAAGGCTCAGGTGTATATATCTTGAGAGAAGTGCTGTGAAGAAATGATCTGGGTGTGGGTCAGAGGTACCTAGCCATTTTGAGAGTGGGGTAGGCAAGGGAAACAGCTTGTGACCAGGCCCTGAAGTGAAGCATGTCTTAAGGAACCTAACAAAGGCCAGTGTTGCCAGAGGTCAGGGATTGAGGCAAAAGTTGGAACATCTGAGTTTAGCTAAGTGGGCAAGGACTGTACCATGCAGGACCATGGAGAACACAAGAAGGAATTTGGATTTTATTCAAAGAGCAGTGGAGAAATTTCTAGGAAGGGTACCAACAGGGACCGGTTTAGGATATTAAGACATGGTGGTGGCTGCTACCGAGAAGAACAAGAGTGGCCGTGGGCAGAGCAGGTGGGAAGCCGCTGCTGCACACCAGGGTTTCCCAGCCACGTACTGACATCTGGGGCTAGCTGACTCTTTGTCAAAGGGGTATCCTGTGCCTCGAAGCAGCATCTCTGGCCTCTTCCCACTAGATGCTCGTAGTAGCCCTCCTCTCACTTTCCAAGCTGTACCAACCAAAAGGTCTGCAGACAATTCCAGAAGTCCGCTGGTGGGGCTGAGATCATCCCCAGTTGTGAGCCACTGCTCATAACCAGAGGGAAATAAAGACTTTGGGTGGAGTGATAGCAGTAGAGGTAGAAAGACGTGCTCGGGTTTGAGACCCTCTCAGGTAGAAGGGGATGTGCCGGATTATGTGGGGTAACGGGCTGAGAGAATTCTCCACTCTCCTTCATTGCCAGGTTTTTCTGGAAAAACTTCCTCTGCGTTATTTGGAAACCTTAAAATTCACCCACATTCGCCCTTGCTCTTTCTCATGCCTTAGGTCTTCCAAATATTGTGTCTGCTTTGTGTTCTATAGACAGAAAAGATCCATTCCCCCCCCACCATATACAAACCACACCATTTCAAACCCTGGAGAGGTGACAGAGGTGCTTGGTCTCTCACCAGGAATCCTGAAGTGGGTGAAACTGATCGACAACTTCGAAGGGGAATATGACTATGTAACCAACGAGGGCACAGTGTTCACGTTCAAGACGAATCGCCATTCTCCCAACTACCGCCTGATCAACATTGACTTCACGGATCCCGAGGAGTCCAAGTGGAAGGTGCTTGTTCCTGAGCATGAGAAAGACGTCTTAGGTAAGAGTACATGCTGCTTGGAAGTTGTGCTTTTGTTTCTGGTAAGAACGTCAAGAAGTTGGTGCATCTCTCATTCTCTGGTGACCGGTTACAAGGTGAAGAACCTTCAACCTCTAATTGTGAAATGTCTCAGTAGCGCAACTAGGTGTTTACTGTGTGACATCTTTGTAGTTAGTACAATACTGTGTGGGGTCTTCAAAAAATTGTGAAGGTGTGAATCCAGACCTTCAAAGGTAGTGCTTTTCTTTTTTAAAAAAAAAAACAAAACATCGGCTGTCTTTGTAGTTATTTTCTGATAATAAGCGCTAATGTTTAGTTTTTTTAAATCATTTGGATTCAGAATCCTTAGCTTTTAGCTTCTGAATAACCTTTGGCTGTTTATATTACACCTATTGTAGACTTTAGGGTGGATTTACAGTCCTCCTACCGGAGAAGAGACTCTTGTCCGAGTTAATTGAAATACATTGCACTTGATGCTGTGTGCACTGCGTTACAGTAACCTCTTGAGAGCCTCACTTCTTTATCTGTCATGTTTCAGAGTGCCTTTAAGTTCCCATTACTGATTTTCTCAGTGATTTTCCAAAAATGATATACTGCTTTGTAAGTTACTTCTTGCCTGAAAGCTGGCTTTGATTTAAAATGGGACTCTAATTTTGTTACACTTTTTGACAGAAAAGGAGAGTCGAGTACGTTCAAGCCAGTGAAGAGTTTGCTTGTGGAGGTGAACGTCTGCTGATGGGTTGAATGGGGATAAAATCTAGGGCCATCCCTAAATGGGAAGGTATAAGTTGTATATAATTAGGAACATAATTCCTTTTGAGAGCTGCAGAGTGGCCCAGTGTCACATAAAGCAGTCCTGACATGGGTTTTTCAGTGAATTCAAGCGCAAGTATTGGAGTCAGATCCAGGTGCACATCCTGGAAAAGTAAGGGCCCCTTCCCCACTGGCTCAAGGCAGTGTGCTCTGTGCCTGCAGATATTTCAGCCTGGCCTTGCTTAGCGGGTAGAGCGGAAGGTGGGCAGATGATTACAGCTGAGTCTCTGAGTGCTTCCCGAGGGCGCTCCCGCCGGGCCCTTGCTTGGGCAGTTCCCTTGGCCCTGGTGGAAGCGCTGCTCTGGGTGTTTGCCTGGGGTCCCCTTCAGCCCTGGGTTGCTGGCTCCTCCGTCCACCTGCTTCTGTAAAGAGGTCTCCAGCACCTCAGGCAGTTCTGTCAGACAGGACCCAAGGCGGCCCGGTCCATGCTCGTTCCGGCACAGCCCCCATTTGCAGCCCCAGGGCAGCGGCCCATCCCGGGCTCTTCCACTGTCCATACGTGCTTCTCAGCTTTGGATTAGGCACCGGTGCTCTGTCTGTCTCAGGCTGGGGTTTTCCCCAGCAGGGAGGGGGACTTACAGCATGACAGGGGCCCTTTCCAAGGAAATCGCTTCACCTATGTCCTCAAACACTTCCATTCACTCTCTGACCCTCGTATATTTGGTTGAGGGACCCACGAGTCCTAGAACAGGTTTTCTGCCTTTTCCATTAACACCTTCATACAACTTTGGTAACCTGATGACTTCTGTCCAACTGAGACAGAATGTCCCCCCCTAAGGGTGGTAAGAGCCAGCATTTAGTGAGTGCTTCCTAAGTGCCACAGGAGGGGCCCTCAGGCCTTGGTGGGTCCAAGGGAGACTTGGTGGCACACGTCTTCCTGAAGAGTGAGTGCCCTGTGTGTTTTTCAGGTTCCAGTCAGGTTGGAACAGTGATTCTCATGTAGGGAAGCATCAGAGATACAAATATTTCCCAAGGCATGTGAATTTTCTGCCTTTTAAAGCCCCCCTAAAGCAGTTTTAACTGTACCTTAAGGTGACATCCTGTCTCACTTGCAGATCTAATGAAATGCAAATCAAGGTGATATTTTTATAACCTTTCCTCTAAAAGGTTCTAAGTTCTTTAGACTGGAAAGGGGAAGCCTTCAATATTCACAGAACTCATCAATTCAAAGAGAAGCACAGTTGAATTTGCAGTGTGTCATTAGCACAGAATGCCCTATTGAGAATAAAAACTAGAGATGAGTCACAAAGTACAGCTGTAAAGTCAGAGCTTTTATTAACGACAGTCTACAAATCACCTTGTCCTTTTCTTATTCACTTTGTCTGTTTTAGAATTCTGATGTACTCGTAGTTAACACAGATTGATGATTTTTGGACAGAAATTTCCTTCAGTTTTTTTCCCCTTACTTTGCTTAAAACATTAAAGCCACGTGAAATATATTGCTTGATTGAAGCACTTAAAAAGTCGTATTGGAGGAGCAAATTACTTTCAGGTGTAAGAGTTCTTCCTTATATCCTGACTGGAGGAAAAGTTTGCGGTAGTAATCTAAACCACGCGACGAGACTGAGGCCCCTGGGGATCCTCAGAGCGCCCTCTGGCCGGTGCCTTGTTGATCATTGATAACGTTAGATGCGTGAACTACTAGTTTCTTGGATTTAAAAATAAGCAGTGTCGGGGCTTCCCTGGTGGCGCAGTGGTTGAGAGTCCACCTGCCGATGCAGGGGACACGGGTTCGTGCCCCGGTCCGGGAGGATCCCACATGCCGCGGAGCGGCTGGGCCCGTGAGCCATGGCCGCTGAGCCTGCGCGTCTGGAGCCTGTGCTCCGCAACGGGAGAGGCCACAGCAGTGAGAGGCCCGCGTACTCCAAAAAAAAAAAAAGCAGTGTCAAGAGCCCCTTGCCCTGCATCCCACCATGAAACCCAAGAAAGGCTTTTCTTTTCCATGCGCTAGAGCTGTTCCCTGCAGCCCTCTCCTTGCTTCCATTTACTAAAGCATCTCTCCCTCTGGATGGCCTGTCCTTAGCGCTGGCCCGTCTCGTCCAGAGCCTGACGGGTTGTGCTCGGCGCCTGCCCCCCTGCTTTCTCCTTTCCTCCTCTGCTCACTCACCTCCGCTCTCCCAGCTCCGTCTCGGACGGTACCATCACTGAAGCTGCAGCCCTGGACACTGAGGGGCCTCCTATCTCTGCCTCATTTTCCTGTCCCCACACTTGCCACGTCCTGGTGAGTCTTCCTGGGAGGTGGCTTTTGTTTCTTTGCCCCCTTCTCCAGACTCTATCCCCAGCTTGATGTGGTGTTCTGCCCGGCTTCTTACAGTTGTGTGTTCGGGTCTCCCCTCCACCCTCTGTGCACCTCTGTGGTTCTCTGGTCAGTCGTCGGATGCATACATCTGATGTCATCTTTATGTGTGTCACCCTTCTCTCCAACAGTAGCTCCTCAGTAACGGCTGAGTCAGAAAGGCCTAAACTCGCCCCTACGTGGCTCACCCAGTCCCCCATCAAACCACCACTACCGCCCCCGCCCACCCCCGAATGGAGCAGCGGTTTTCTTCTTCTTGAAAATGGATCTCTACCTCGTTCTTTCTCCCAGTCTCCCTCCCTCACTCCCTTCCTTCCTGCTGTTGGTTCATTCATGTTCCTTTTCTCTCGCCTCATCCCCAGCTCTGGCCTTCATTCCTTGAGTCATGTTTTCCTACCTTCTCATCCCCCAGAGAGCTGTCCTGTTCCCGACACCACCAGGCCCCCCGCCTTCACACCCCCGCCCTCCAGACATAATTCAGCATTTGCTCAAGGGCTCTCTCTTATTTGGGGTCCCAACCAACTACTCACTCACCCTTGTTCACAAGTTACTACTTGTATTTTTACGCGATTGTGTCTCAAGGGCAGAAATGACCTCGTCTTCTTGCTGGTCCGTCCAGCACCCTGTAGGGTATCTGGCACATACATTTACATTTACATTTAATACAGTTTTGTTGAATAAACAATCCTGACAGATGTGGATCATGATTCGGGCTTTGTTGTTTTCCTTCTTATACCTCCTGTAGCATGATATTGGACACAAAATAGGTAAGCAGGGTTATTTGTATTACACACGTTATCTAGATCATCAAAAGCTCCTGGTCCCAGGTGGAGAATATCTTATTACCTCTGGAGATGACGGTGGCAGTGATTTATGAAAGGAATACGCTGAAAACATGATGCATGATTAACACCAATTTTAAAATCACTTGCATGTCTCACTGCCGCAGAGCACAGTGTAGAACTCAAGAACTATTGTTCGGTGAAATGAGTATGTTTTGGGCTAATTTTCAAAACTACATGATGCTTTATCTGTTGTTATCTTTTCAGAGTGGGTAGCTTGCGTCAGGTCCAACTTTTTGGTGTTATGCTACCTCCATAACGTAAAGAACATTCTGCAGCTTCACGACCTAGCCACCGGTGCTCTCCTCAAGACCTTCCCGCTTGAGGTCGGCAGCGTCGTGGGGTACAGCGGTCAGAAGAAGGACACCGAAATCTTCTATCAGTTTACTTCCTTTTTATCTCCAGGTGAGAGTCGTTCCACCGATGTTGTCCAATTTAAAAATCAGACTCACCTTTGGGTTTCTTTTGAGAAATAGAAATATAATGCTGTGTTATTGAAAATCACATATGCTGTATTACAGCCAAAATTACTTCGTGGGAATAAAACAGTAAAACAGACGCTCAGAACAAAGGGAAACATGAACACCTAAAACTGCACTCTCTTTAATCTTATATCCTGAGTCTCTCTTCCAGGGACAGGACCATCTGTTGTTCTAGGTTGATTTGAAAAATAAGTATGAACAAGTATAACCTTAGAGTCAGCCTTTGGTCTACAAAACACACACAGTGCAAATAACTAAAAGTGTTAAATAAAAATCTGTAGTCACATCTGACATTAATAAATTGTTTTAAAACTGAGAGTAAATTCTGCTCTTGTTAAACTGGATTAAAATATAATTGTGAAAGTTTAGTCTTACATCATATGGGGGGGGAATTTGTTACTTGGTTCTAGTAGAAAAGGAAACACTTGTAAATTGCAATTTTATGGTATTAGTTAATTTTCCCCAAAGTAAACATAGCTCTCTGTATAACATTTTTTTTTAAGTTGGTCACACTCATTTTGCTTGTTTTGTTTTTTTCCCATTTCTCCACTTGACTGCAGTGTTTCTGTTATAGCCGAAGCCATAACACATACCCTGATTTGTCCCAGGAGCCTGGCTCAGTTGGCAGTTTGCAGTTGACTGGGTAGACCCTATCCTGAAAGCAATCTGGCTGAAAAGATGTCTGCACTTTCCTTGTTTGTGTTTTGAGCTCCTTCATCGTCCTTTTTGTCCTACCCAGTTTTGTTGCAATAGTTTGGTCCTCAGCAAATAAAGCAGACATAGGGGAGAGCCCAGCAGGTGCAGAAGTGGCCTTGTCTTCCTCCTGGGGTTTGGCAGATGACAGTGATGCCTGATCCACTTTTTTTTTTTTCGTGCCTCAGAGTCACAGAGCAGGCAGTCTTTAAGGAATCTTATCGTCGTGACAGGTTGCCATCAGGGTTATTAAAACCAAAAGAATGATGCCCTGTACGTAGGGCTGATGGTACATCTGGAACACCTAGCAAGCTTTACTTGCCCATGTGCCTTTCAGAGGCTGTCACAGAGATGTGGAAACCATGCCCAGGGCCAGGAGTCTGGAACTGACAGGTCAAGAACCTCACGTCAGGGTGTCTCGAGCCTCACCCCTCCTCCCCTGAGGCTTGGGGGACAGTGGCAGCCAGTGGACAGGAACCAAGAGAAATAGCTTTCCTTCAGATAGCCATTCTCAACCACTGCTGCGGGATCCACACTTTATTTCCTCAACTTACACTGGTTCCAGAAATTTTACTTTGGAAAACCTCATAGCCTTTAAACAGTGATAATGGATAAAGGGCAATGAGGAGAACAGAGCAACGCTGACTCACCTGCCCTTCATAAAAGCCAGAGTCCCCAGAGGCCTGTAAACCACCTTCAGTGACCCCCATGTGGCCATTTATTTCAGGAACAAGTTCATCATTACCCAGGGATGAAAGGGCTCATTGTCCCAGCATAAAATGATGAGTTCTGTACCAAGCCGTGAAATACTATCCGTGACTGTGGCCGTGAAGTTTGGAAAGAGAAGTGTGTTGTTAGTTCTGTATGGACAGGCAGCTCCTGAGCAAGCTTTAATTTGTTGCTGCAGTGCTTTGTTCTTCTCCTTTGTCTTTTCTTATTCATTTTGCCTCCTGCTTTTTCTTTTCTCTCCTTCATGTAGTTTGATATCTAAAACCAGAGAACGGGGCTTCCAGACTCAGGCCTTCTTATCCAAATGTAAAAATGACCATCAGATAATTAAACTAGATTCCTTGAAAGCATGAATGGCAGTGTGTACATATACACGCCCACATACATGCATGTCCGCTCAAAGGCGGTCTGGCGCTGATCTCTGAAGATTGGCTGTCCACTACTTCAGTCAACAGCAGAGACACTGAATTATAAATAAAGCCCTGGGGCCAAAAATACCTGCAGTGCCAGCTGCTGTGGACACGTGGTACGTCTGGCAGGTGAACACCAGCTGACTGTTTCCCATGGAGGTACATAGTGAAGACACGTCTTGAGCCAAGCCATGTGTACCTTGAGTCACACTTGGAAGAAGAAAGGCAGCCAGGGCGGTTTGGAGCACGATACACTTATTCCCTGTGGCTCAAACCACTGAGTGGTCGAGCCGACTGATTCTGTACTCATGGAACCTTGGAGGGTTGGCTAAGGCTCACTCCAGACTTGCGGGTGTTGTAATAATCCAGTATAGGCGTCCCAGTTGCATGACTCTGAGAGACAGGGAGAAGAAATCAAAGAACCTTTCCCAGGCTCTTTGGGAAAGGCATAGAAGTGTTTCAAGACTTTATTTTTTGAGAGCAGTTTTAGGTCCCCAGCAAACCTGAAGGGCTGGTACAGAGACTTCCTACGCACTCTCTGCCCCACACATGCACTGCCTTCGCCGTCATCAGCATCCCTGCTACAGGGTACGTCCCCTGTGACAACGGATGAACCTGCATGGACACACATCATAGCTGCCCGAAGTCCATGACTTACCTTAGGAGTCACTCTTGGTGCTGTACATTCTAAGTTTGGAGAACTGTATGATGACGTGTATCCATCATTATGATACCATGCAGAGTATTTTCAGTGCCCTTAAAAGCCTCTGTGCTCTGCCCTTTTCATCCCTTCCCCCCCGCCAAGCCCCTGGCCAACCACTGATCTTTTCACTACCTCCATAGCTTTGCCTTTTCCAGAATGTCATGTAGTGGACTCATAGATTCTGTAGCCTTTTCAGATTGGCTCCTTCACTTAGTAATATGAGTTTAAGGTTGTTCCATGGCTTGATGGCTTATTTCTTTTTAGCACTGAGTAATATTCCATTGCTTGGATGTCCCACACTTTATTTACACATTCACCTACTGAAGGACATCTTGGTTGCTTCCAACTTTTGGCAGTCATTAATAAAGCTGCTGTAAACATCTGTGTACAGGTTCTTGTGTGGACATGTTTTCGACTCCATTGGGTAAATAACCAAGGAGTGCAAACAATTTTTGAGAGACTGTTTTAGTTTGTGTTGTTTTTTTTCTTTTAATAACCTTAAAACCCAACCTATAATCGGATGAAACAGTATCTACATGGGTCATCTTCACAAAGTTCTTTTGCCTTCCTTTTGCATATCCGATTTTCCAGATTCCTCTGATGATTCTTTAGCAACCTCTAGGGTTGCCGCTTCCTCCTCACTGCCATTTCTTTCACCTCCTTACATTTATTCAGATTATATATAGCAGGAATATTTGAGCTGATCGTCCCTGCCTCTTTCCTATTGCTAGAATAGCCTTGTTAAAACACTGTTTCATCAGGAGACCCATCTCAAGTGCAGACACCTCGTGTGGTCTTAAGGGAATTCCATAATTCAGTTCTCTTTTGCCCTTAAACTTTGAAATTATTCCTCAGAGGTCACCTGACCAGTCCTCTCTGATTCATGATTCTACGATGGTTTCTCCAATCCCTTCCCCCCACTCCTGGTACTTAAGCAAACCGATTCAGACAGGACACAAAGCATCATTAGACTACAGGAATTCATGTTACAGTGTGAATATGCAGTGGGCTAACCTGGACTGACCCCGATGGATCTATAAATAGAACGTATCCATCAAATATATTAAGTACCAGTACCTTTAGGTTTAACCCAGCCTCCCCCAAGGTGCCACTTCTGCCCCAAACAGAAGAATTAAAGTCAGGCACTTGGCACCCTTTCTCCCAACAGTAGCCAGCCTGTGTCCTATACTTATTTCATTCTGCTGTTGGAGGCTTTGATGTCTCAATTCTTCTAGATAAACAGGCATTTAGAGTGTGTTTCCTACTCACTGTCTTCCACTGGGGTCACTGCCCCAGTAACTGGTCAGAGCTGGGAATCCTGGCTCCAGGGTCCTTTGTCGTTCATTGTAGTACAGGTAACAGTGATGCTGGGGTGAGTCCAGTGCTCAGATGGCACATGCTTGTTCTGCAATCTCTTGTTGTCGTCGTTGTTTGGTCTGGAGTTTTTTTTTCAAGGACTCAGATGCTTTTTGTGTTTGGATGAAGTGGGGCAGGTACTAATGAAGAAGCTCTTCAAAAATTAACATACAGGGCTTCCCTGGTGGCGCAGTGGTTGAGAGTTTGCCTGCCGATGCAGGGGACACGGGTTCGTGCCCCAGTCCGGGAGGATCCCACATGCAGTGGAGCGGCTGGGCCCGTGAGCCACGGCCGCTGAGCCTGCGCGTCCGGAGCCTGTGCTCCGCAACGGGAGAGGCCACAACAGTGAGAGGCCCGCATACCGCAAAAAAAAAAAAAAAAAAAAAAAAAATTAACATACATGTGAAGATAGCAATTTGCCCTCAAGATTACATGTATCTGGGCAAGTACAGTATTCAGTGTATCTGGTAATTTAGAATGTATGCCCAGAGTGTAGTCTGGAAGTATTTTATATATAAAGTCATATTCCAACAAATATCCAACTATAACTTAAACTAAGAAAGCCAGGACTTCGGTCACATTACACATCTCCTCACTGTCAATGTTAATCATATTCCCTATTATAAACCTTAAAATAATTTGTAAGCATGAGAAGTGAGATAACATTCATAGGAATTAGCAGTCCTGTTGTTAAGGAATCTGAATGTGTTACTCTTTGCCAGTGGGGGCAGAGTGCTGTTTCTCAGCTGTTAGTGAAGTTCATACGTACACAGAGGAGTTGAAAAGAAAGCAAGCTGCCATTTTAACACATGATCAATCAATTTGAATGTGCCCTGTGGGAGTACTGCTTAGTTTCTGGTTTTCCAGCAAGTATCAGGATCTCTAAATTGAGTTTTCATATACTTGACAGCATATGTTTAAAGTATTCTGTGGGAGGGCTGTTTCCACACCAGCCACTCCAGATGACTAATTCTGTTTCATAAACTATAGCAATGTTGTTGTTTTCAAACAGTAATGATTCGTCTTACTTATTGTTTCTTTGGTTTAGTTCTTGAATGTTAAGAGTGTAGTCGCGTTAAAGTAAGGAAATGGAATTTTAATTAGTGGTTCAAATAAGCTAAAATGTTGTGGTATGTGTTCGTCAGTCTGTGTTGTGCAGTTCCTGGGATAATCAAAATTTTAAAGGCAACTCCAAAAGGCTACTCTAAAAAGCTATCTTTGGTCCTTGATTGCTATCCACATGTGTGTCCACAGATGGGTGGGTATCAGGTAGCAGGAGCCCCAGAGTTCCCATCAAGAGACCCCTGAATGGCTGTTGACTTTGGGCAAGTCATTTGAGTTTTCCATCTTAATCACTTCTCAGGTAAAATGGCCCTACATGAAGTTTCCCATCTTCTTTGACCTGTTCTCCTAAGTGACCTGGCGTGGGGAAGACCTGTTAAGTTTCTGCAGTTAGGTTTAACTATTCTCATAGTCATAGAATGCATTAGAATCTTCTAAAATGAATACCCCGGTGATTGTTGTAAAAAGGAAGGTCGAACACGATGGTGATGATGAAGTGTGAACTGGCGATGATGACATGGAGATGATGAAGTCAGGCACTCCACACGCCTGACCGTTCTGGGCTCTCTTGCTACAGTGACCTTACACGGCACTGCTGACTGTGCTTTGTGACCTTTGCCCCCCTTGTATCTAGTGAGTTTGTGGACTGAACTTAAGATTCCACTTCCTTCTAGGTATCATTTATCACTGTGATCTGACCAAAGAGGAACTGGAGCCCAGAGTCTTCCGAGAGGTGACTGTGAAAGGAATCGATGCTTCCGATTACCAGACAGTCCAGGTATGGAGCATTTGATCCTGACAATGTGAGTCAGAAAAATCTGACTTTCAGGCCAGGCCGTGCACACCCCACTTGGTCAGGAGCCGTGGAGGTAATCCACAACAATACGGGCAACAGATATTTGGGGAACTCCTGCTGTTTCTGGGCACTGAGCCAGGCGTGGTCCCTGCCCTCCTAGAGTTTAAAGGTTCTGCTCCCAGAACTGCTACTCTTGACAGGAAGCCAGAGTCCCTTGTCTGGGTGATGAAGGCAGCACAGTTTGTCTGCTTGCTTGAAAGTGGGTTTTTTTCTGGCTCAGGTCTCGTGGTGTCATAAATAACAACATAGATCTGCTCTACATAAAATACCCACTCAAGTGCTAGGAGCCAGCCTTTTCAGTCTGAAATTCGTCTGTATGTCTGCCTGGCACAGGGTGAGCACACCATAAAATATTAGAATGGATGAATTAACTGTTTAATTGTCATGGCACCACCAGTTCAGTCTCTGGTCACCATCCTTTCAGGTTAAGAATCTCCATTTTTGTTTTTTTAGTGCCCCAACTGTACTGAGTCTCCCAGAAATGGAATCACTTACTAATCGATGATGCAGGATGACTCTCTTCCTTTGCAGTGAGAGGTCACCTGTCAGGCACCAGGTGTTTATCAGGGCTCTCCCACCAGGGGGCTGGACCACAGAGACCACAGATTAAGAATCACACTGTTGTTTGTGAAGGAAAGTTAGAAAAAAGAGCACTGATGCCCCCGAGAATGTTTCTGTGAAACTAGGGCATCATTTTACTTCAGTGAATTGCCCTTCACCTGTCTAGGAGTAGTCTAGACAATGGGCTAGATCTAGTTCAAAAATAAATAAAACTTTTTTTTTTAGGAATTATGCTTTTTATTTATTTTTTTTCTTTAGTTTTTTTAACATCTTTATTGGAGTATAATGGCTTTACAATGGTGTGTTAGTTTCTGCTTTATAACAAAGTGAATCAGCTATACATATACATATATCCCCATATCTCCTCCCTCTTGCATCTCCCTCCCACCCTCCCTATCTCACCCCTCTAGGTGGTCACAAAGCACCAAGCTGATCTCCCTGTGCTATGCGGCTGCTTCCTACTAGCTATCTATTTTACATTTGGTAGTGTATATATGTCCATGCCATTCTCTTACTTCATCCCAGCTTACCCTTCCCCCCTCCCCATGTCCTCAGGTTCATTTTCTACGTCTGCGTCTTTATTCCTGTCCTGCCCTGAGGTTCTTCATAACCTTTTTGGTTTTTTTTAGATTCCATATATATGTGTTAGCACACAGTGTTTGTTTTTCTCTTGCTGACTTACTTCACTCTGTATGAGAGACTCTAGGTCCATCCACCTCACTACAAATAACTCAATTTCGTTTCTTTTTACGGCTGAGTAATATTCCATTGTATATATGTGCCACACCTTCTTTATCCATTCATCTGTCGATGGACACCTAGGTTGCTTCCATGTCCTGGCTATTGTAAATAGAGCTGCAGTGAACATCGTGGTACATGACTCTTTTTGAATTATGGTTTTCTCAGGGTATATGCCCAGTAGTGGGATTGCTGGGTTGTATGGTAGTTCTATTTTTAGTTTATTAATAAACCTCCATAGTGGCTGTATCAATTTACATTCCCACCAACAGTGCAAGAGGCTTCCCTTTTCTCCACACCCTCTCCAGCATTGTTTGTAGATTTCTTGATGATGGCCATTCTGACTGGTGTGAGGTGATACCTCATTGTAGTGTTGATTTGCATTTCTGTAATGATAAGTGATGTTGAGCATTCTTTCATGTGTTTGTTGGCAATCTGTATATCTTATTTGGAGAAATGTCTATTTACGTCTGCCCATTTCTGGATTGGGTTGTTTGTTTTTTTGATGAGCTGGATGAGCTGCTTGTAAATTTTGGAGATTAATCCTTTGTCAGTTGCTTCATTTGCAAATATTTCCTCCCATTCTAAGGGTTGTCTTTTCGTCTTGTTTATGGTTTCCTTTGCTGTGCAAAAGCTTTGAAGTTTCATTAGGTCCCATTTGTTTATTTTTGTTTTTATTTCCATTTCTCTAGGAGGTGGGTCAAAAAGGATCTTGCTGTGATTTATGTCATAGAGTGTTCTGCCGATGTTTTCCTCTAATACTTTTATAGTGTCTGGCCTTACATTTAGGTCTTTAATCCATTTTGAGTTTATTTTTGTGTATGGTGTTAGGGAGTGTTCTAATTTCATTCTTTTACGTGTAGCTGTCCAGTTTTCCCAGCACCACTTATTTTATTTATTTATTTTTTTGCAGTCCGTGGGCCTCTTACTGTTGTGGCCTCCCCCGTTGCAGAGCACAGGCTCTGGACGCACAGGCTCAGCAGCCATGGCTCATGGGCCCAGCCGCTCTGCGGCACGTGGGATCTTCCCAGACCGGGGCACAAACCTGTGTGCCCTGCATCGGCAGGCAGAATCTCAACCACTAGCGCCACCAGGGAAGCCCCCCAGCACCACTTATTGAAGACGCTGTCTTTTCTCCATTGTATATTCTTACCTCTGTTATCAAAAATAAGGTGACATATGTGCATGGGTTTATCTCTGGGCTTTCTATGCTGTTCCATTGATCTATATTTCTGTCTTTGTGCCAGTACCATACTGTCTTGATTACTGTAGCTTTGTCGTGTAGTCTGAAGTCAGGGAACCTGATTCCTCCAGCTCTGTTTTTCTTTTTAAGATTGCTTTGGCTATTCAGGGTCTTTTGTGTTTCCATACAAATTGTGAAATTTTTTTTCTAGTTCAGTGAAAAATGCCAGTGGTAGTTTGATAGGGATTGCATTGAATCTGTAGACTGCTTTGGGTAGTATAGTCATTTTCACAATGTTGATTCTTCCAATCCAAGAACATGGTAATCCAATCCAGTCCATCTGTTTGTATCATCTTTATTTTCTTTCATCCATGTCTTATAGTTTTCTGCATACAGGTCTTTTGTCTCCTTAGGTAGGTTTATTCCTAGGTATTTTATTCTTTTTGTTGCACTGGTAAATGGGAGTGTTTCCTTAATTTCTCTTTCAGATTTTTCATCATTATTGTATAGGAATGCAAGAGATTTCTGTGCATTAATTTTGTATCCTGCTACTTTACCAAATTCATTGATTAGCTCTAGTAGTTTTCTGGTAGCATCTTTAAGGATTCTTTATGTACAGTATCATATCATCTACAAACAGTGACAGCTTTACTTCTTCTTTTCTGATTTGGACTCCTTTTATTCCTTTTTCTTCTCTGATTGCTGTGGCTAAAACTTCCAAAACTATGTTGAATAATAATGCTGAGAGTGGGTAACCTTGTCTTGTTCCTGATCTTAGTGGAAATGGTTTCAGAGTTTCACCATTGAGAACAGTGTTGTCTGTGGGTTTGTCATCTATGGCCTTTATTATGTTGAGGAAAGTTCCCGCTATGCCTACTTTCTGGAGGGTTTTTATCATAAATGGGTGTTGAATCTTGTCGAAAGCTTTTTCTGCATCTATTGAGATGATCATATGGTTTTTCTCCTTGAATTTGTTAATATGGTGTATCACATTGATTGATTTGCGTATATTGAAGAATCCTTGCATTCCTGGGATAAACCCCACTTGATCATGGTGTATGGTCCTTTTAATGTGTTGTTGGATTCTGTTTGCTAGTATTTTGTTGAGGATTTTTTCATCTATGTTCATCAGTGATAACGGCCTGTAGTTTTCTTTCTTTGTGACATCTTTGCCTGGTTTTGGTATCAGGGTGTTGGTGGCCTCATACAATGAGTTTAGGAGTGTTCCTCCCTCTGCTATATTTTGGAAGAGTTTGAGAAGGATAGGTGTTAGCTCTTCTCTAAATGTTTGATAGAATTCGCCTGTGAATCCATCTGGTCCTGGGCTTTTGTTTGTTAGAAGATTTTTAATCACAGTCTCAATATCACTGCTTGTGATTGGTCTGTTTATATTTTCTATTTCTTCCTGGTTCAGTGTCAGAAGACTGTGCTTTTCTAAGAATTTGTCCATTTCTTCCAGGTTGTCCGTTTTATTGGCATAGAGTTGCTTGTAGTAATCTCTCATGATCCTCTGTATTTCTGCAGTGTCAGTTGTTACTTCTCCTTTTTCATTTCTAATTCTATTGATTTGAGTCTTCTCCCTTTTTTTCTTGATGAGTCTGGCTAATGGTTTATCAATTTTCTTTATTTTCTCAAAGAACCAGCTTTTAGTTTTATTGATCTTTGCTATTGTTTCCTTCATTTCTTTTTCATTTATTTCTGATCTGATCTTTATGATTTCTTTCCTTCTGCTAACTTTGGGGTTTTTTTTTTTTTCTTCTTTCTCTAGTTGCTTTAGGTGTAAGTTTAGGTTGTTTATTTGAGATATTTCTTGTTCCTTGAGGTAAGATTGTATTGCTATAAACTTCCTTCTTAGAACTGCTTTTGCTGCATCCCATAGGTTTTGGGTCATTGTGTTTTCATTGTCATTTGTTTCTAGGTATTTTTTGATTTCCTCTTTGATTTCTTCAGTGATCTCTTGGTTATTAAGTAGTGTATTGTTTAGCCTCCATGTGTTTGTATTTTTTACAGATTTTTTCCTGTAATTGATATCTAGTCTCATAGTGTTGTGGTCAGAAAAGATACTTGATGTGATTTCAGTTTTCTTAAATTTACCAAGGCTTGATTTGTGACCCAAGACATGATCTATCCTGGAGAATGTTCCATGATCTCTTGAGAAAAAAGTGTATTCTATTGTTTTTGGTTGGAATGTCCTATAAATATCAATTAAGTCCATCTTGTTTAATGTGTCATTTAAAGCTTGTGTTTCCTTATTTACTTTCATTTTGGATGATCTGTCCGTTGGTGAAAGTGGGGTGTTAAAGTCCCCTACTCTGATTGTGTTACTGTCAGTTTCCGTTTTTATGGCTGTTAGCGTTTGCCTTATATATTGAGGTGCTCCTATGTGGGGTGCATAAATATTTACAATTGTTGTATCTTCTTCTTGGATTGATCCCTTGATCATTATGTAGTGTCCTTCTTTGTCTCTTGTAACAGTCTTTATTTTAAAGTCTCTTTTGTGTGATATGAGAATTGGTACTCCATCTTTCCTTTGTTTTCCCTTTGCATGGAATATCTTTTTCCATCCCCTCACTTTCAGTCTGTATGTGTCCCTAGGCCTGAAGTGGGTCTCTTGTAGACAACATATGTACGGGTCTTGTTTTTGTATCCATTCAACCAGTCTGTGTCTTTTGGTGGGAGCATTTAATCCATTTACATTTAAGGTAATTATTGATATGTATGTTCCTATTACCATTTTCTTAATCGTTTTGGGTTTGTCATTGTAGGTGTTTTCCTTCTCTTGTGTTTCCTGCCTAGAGAAGTTCCTTTAGCATTTGTTGTAAAGCTGGTTTGGTGGTGCTGAATTTTCTTAGCTTTTGCTTGTCTGTAAAGCTTTTAATTTCTCCGTCAAATCTGAATGAGATCCTTGCCAGGCAGAGTAATCTTGGTTGTAGGTTCTGCCATTTCATCACTTTAAATATGTCCTGCCACAGTGTGCCTGCCACTCCCTTCTGGCTTGCACAGTTTCTGCTGAAAGATCAGCTGTTAACCTTATGGGGATTCCCTTGTATGTTATTTGTTGTTTTTCCCTTGTTGCTTTTAATATTTTTTCTTTGTATTTAAATTTTGATAGTTTGATTAGTATGTGTCTTGCCATGTTTCTCCTTGGATTTATCCTGTATGGGACTCTGCGCTTCCTGGACTTGATTGATTATTTCCTTTCCCATGTTAGTGAAGTTTTCAACTAAAATCTCTTCAAATATTTTCTCAGTCCTTTTCTTTTTCTCTTCTTCTTCTGGGACCCCTATAATTCGAATGTTGGTGCATTTAATGTTGTCCCAGAAGTCTCTGGGACTGTCCTCAATTCTTTTCATTCTTTTTTCTGTGTTCTGCTCTGCAGTAGTTATTTCCACTATTTTATCTTCCAGGTCACTTATCTGTTCTTCTGCCTCAGTTATTCTGCTATTGATTCCTTCTAGAGAATTTTTAATTTCATTTATTGTGTTGTTCATCATTGTTTGTTCTTTAGTTCTTCTAGGTCCTTGTTAAATGTTTCTTATATTTTCTCCATTCTATTTCCAAGATTTTGGATCATCTTTACTATCATTATTCTGAATTGTTTTTCAGGTAGACTGCCTATTTCCTCTTCATTTGTTTGGTCTGCTGGGTTTTTACCTTGCTCCTTCATCTGCTGTGTGTTTCTCTGTCTTCTCCTTTTGCTTAACTTACTGTGTTTGGAGTCTCCTTTTCACAGGCTGCAGGTTCGCAGTTCGCATTGTTTTTGGTGTCTGCCCCCAGTGGGTAAGGTTGGTTCAGTGGGTTGGGTTGTGTAGGCTTCCTGATGGAGGGGATTGGTGCCTGTGTTCTGGTGGATGAGGCTGGATTTCGTCTTTCTGGTGGGCAGGACTGTGTCCGGTGGTATGTTTTGGGGTGTCTGTGACCTTATTATGATTTTAGGCAGCCTCTCTGCTAATGGGAGGCATTGTGTTCCTGTCTTGCTAGTTGTTGGGCATAGGGTGTCTAGCTGGTTGTTGAGTGGAGCTGGGTCTTAGGGTTGAGATGGAGATCTCTGGGAGAGCTTTCGCCATTTGATATTACATGGAGCCAGGAGGTCTCTGGTGGACCAATGTCTTGAACTCGGCTGTCCCACCTCAGAGGCACAGGCCTGAGACTAAGCCAGAGCACCAAGACCCTGGCAGCCACACAGCTCAGAAGAAAAGGGAGAAAAAAGAAAGAAAGATAGAAAAAAAATAAAATAAAATAATGTTATTAAAATAAAAAGTAATTATTAAAAATAAAAAAATTAAAATGTAATAAAAAAAGAAAGAGAGGAACCAAACCAAGAAACAAATCCACCAATGATAACAAGCGCTAAAAACTATACTAAAAAAAACCCAAACAGAACCCTAGGACACATCGTAAAAGCAAAGCTATACAGACAAAATCACACACAGAAGCATATACATAAACACACAATATGAGAAAAGGGAAAAATATATATATATCATTGCTTCCAACGTCCACCTCCTCAATTTGGGATGACTCGTTGTCTATTCAGGTATTCTACAGGTGCAGGGTACATCAAATTGATTGTGGAGATTTAATCCGCTGCTCCTGAGGCTGCTGGGAGAGATTTCCCTTTCTCTTCTTTGTTCGCAAAGCTCCTGGGGTTCAGCTTTGGATTTGGCCCCACCTCTGCATGTAGGTAGCCTGAGGGCGTCTGTTCTTCGCTCAGACAGGATGGGGTTAAAGGAGCAGCTGATTGGGGGCTCTGGCTCACTCAGACTGGGGGAGGGAGGGGTATGGATATGTGGTGAGCCTGCGCAGCAGAGGCCAGCATGACATTGCAACAGCCTGAGGCGCGCCGTGCGTTCTCCCGGGGAAGTTGTCCCTGGATCACAGGACCCTGGCAGTGGCGGGCTGCACAGGCTCCCGGGAGGGGAGGTGTAGAGAGTGACCTGTGCTTGCACACAGGCTTCTTGGTGGCTGCAGTAGCAGCCTTAGAGTCTCATGCCCATTTCTGGGTCCACGCTGATAGCCGCGGTTCGTGCCGGTCTCTGGAGCTCGTTTAGGCGGTGCTCTGAATCCCCTCTCCTCGCGCACCCCAAAACAATGGTCTCTTGCCTCTTAGGCAGATACAGGCTTTTTCCCGGTAAATAAAACTTTGTTTACAAAACCCGTGGCGGACTGGATCTGGATGCGGGCTGCAGTTTGCCAGCCCCTCTTCTATATCAGAGGTGAACATACTGGCCTCCAGTTTTATTGGAGAGCAACCTCACCTGTTTGTTCACACAGTGTCTGTGGCTGCCTTGGTGCTTTAACTGTGCAGCAGAGACTGCCTGGCCCACAAAGGCTAAAGCACTTAGTATCTGGCCCTCTAAGACGAAGTTTTCTGATCCTTAGTCTGTATAAATAGTATTTATAAAATCAGAGTGTTCTCAGTAGACATACAGGGCCTTTGTCTTGAAGCTCTGTCAGGCCTGAAATCTACATGTACTTCTTGGGTGACATTGGGTGAATCATTTAACTTTTCTGCCACAATCTTTTCAGCTGTAAAACAGAGATAGTGCATATTTTGCAGCATTCCTGTGGGATTATATGAGATGATATATACAGGCATACCTTGTTTTATTGTGCTTCGCTTTATTGCACTTTGCAGATACTGTGGTTTTTTACAGATTGAAGGTTTGTGGCAACCGTGTGTTGAGCAAATCTGTGTTGGTGCCATTTTTCTGACAGCGTTTGTCCACTTCATGTCTCTGTGTCGTATTTTGGTAATTCTTGCAAAATTTCAAACTTTTTCATTTTTATTATTATATTTGTTGTGATCTGCGATCAGTGATCTTTGATGTTACTATTGCAAAAAAGATGATGACTCACTGAAGGCTCAGATGATGGTTAGCATTTTCCGGCAATAAAGTGTTCTTTAAGATATGTACATTGTTGGGCTTCCCTGATGGCTCAGTGGTTGAGAGTCCGCCTGCCGATGCAGGGGACATGGGTTCATACCCCAGTCCGGGAAGATCCCACATGCCGTGGAGCGGCTGGGCCCGTGAGCCATGGCTGCTGAGCCTGTGCGTCCAGAGCCTGTGCTCTGCAGCGGGAGAGGCCACAGCAGTGAGAGGCCCGCATACCGCAAAAAAAAAAAAAAAAAAAAAAGATATGTACATTGTTTTTTAGACTTCATGCTATTGCACACTGAATAGACTACAGTATAGCACAAATGTAACTTTTCTTTGCACTGGGAAACCAGAAAATTCATGTGACTGGCTTTATTCTGATACTTGGTTTATTGTGGTGGTCTGGAACTGAACCTGCAATACCTCCAAGGTATGCCCATATTAAGTGTCTGGCACATAGAATATAATCAGTGTTAGAAATAAATTCAGCAGACTTTTAGTTTTCCATAGCTATTTTGGCTTCTTTCATTTTCAGGGTGAGCCATTGCCTGTAGAGGCATCTTTTAGGGGCAGTAGCCCCTCTCTGGTGCTTATATGGTTCGTTAATCCACCAGAGTCCTGCATTAGACGTTTAAAATCACTTGTAGGCTGTCATTCTTTGCTGTTTTCCATTTTCTCCATGTGTAAAAAATATGTCCCAATCAACTGTAACATTTGGCCTTCTCGGGGACTACTTCTAGTCCTTGCCTGGGCATCCTCAGGCACGTGTGTGTGTGTGTGTGTGCACGTGCGTGTGTGTGTGTTTGTGATGCATGCCACTGCCTCTCCCATCCGTAATGCAAAGGACGCCCAGGCAGCGACCAGTGACTGTCCCTGCCTTCTGCCCTTAAGGGTGTACCTTGGCTGCCCTAGGATTGGGCAGAGTTGCCCATGAGAGACACCCCCCATCCCACCCCCCGTCTTCTTCTCATCTCTACTGTGCAGCACCTCAGGTGTATATTTTCAAAAAACATTATTCTCATTTTTTTCTGCTTCCCACAATTCCTGCCAAAGTGAGTAATTACCTTTGGAGTTTGGGGCAGGGAGGGGGACCTGTAACATGACAGCTTCCAGCGAGGCAGCCTCTTCTAGGGAAGTGACCTTTATTTCTCAGTGAGGATGGTGGAGCTGTTTTTCCTATCAGGTAGCTGTTTTTTTCTGTTCTTCCCAGAAACTACTTACAACCTAATATGTATTGTTTTCAGTTATAAATGAAAAAATAAAACTTTACAGTTGAGCACGTGCTTGTATGGAGTAGAAATCCCTTAGCCGTGTGCATAGCAGCCTGAAATTTCCAGATTAAACTGGGGAGGAAGCGTGCTTGGGTGAGGCCAGTTGCTATGCCTTAGAAAACTCACTGAACTCCTCTGTGTCTGGCTCTCCACTTCTCTGATGTTGAGCTACTGAAATGCTTACAACCTTTTATTTGTACTGCTGCAATAGGAGGAAAAAAAGATTAAAAGATTCACGGTAAATATTTAAGGAGATAGTAACTGAGTAACTGGACAGGACACATTGGTTTTACAGATCTTAAGGAGGTATGCCTGGGGCAGAGTATAGCCTCTCTAGTATAATGGCAATAGAAGATTTTAATCGGTTGATTATATACATCACACACGTTGCACTGAGTTATTTAAATAGAATTCTTTCTTTGTGTAAAGGTGCCTTTGGAATGTACAGTGATGTCATAACACCGTCGACTTAAAATCCACTTTGCAGTGGTTTAGCTCAGGTGTACACAGCAGAGCTTTGACAGGAAATGTGAATGTGCTCACAACTGGATCAGGCTGTCAGTGGTGTGGCCAACAATGACCAAACTGTAAAAGCAGACCCTAGAGAGGAATGTGTGCATGAATGGAAAAAATTCCTTATAGTATGTAATAGAAACCACAGCATTTTCGGGGGGGAAAAAAGATACTCTGTTTTTGTTTTCAGTTACTTCAGGGTAATGATGCTTTTGATTTCGCTTGACTCTGGTGTTTATATTTATTCTGTAAGTGATTTTAAAATAAAATCCCCTGGGCTAGTTGTCATTCCTTCTTACATTCTGTGAGGCACATTATCGTTTTGAAGCAAATACTGCAGCAAAGATTACCCTGCATGTTTAGGCAGTGTAGTTAATGGTGGTATAGCTGCTCAGGTGGACCAAGTCAAGGAGAGAAAAAGAGGAGGGTTGAAGAAACACATGGCTAAATAAGCCACAGAGGGCTGTTCTTTCATTCAGGACCCAGAGCATCTTGAATGGTGGCGGGGTAGGTAGTGGGAATGTTCTAGATTGCTGACGGACACAGAACAGAGCTACTGTGTGTGTAGTCTTAATCCAATCCTGACTACAGCTGTGGGTAGAAAATTGATCTGTATCGGAAATACAATTTTGAAAATCTGATCCTGGAAAAACTGTTTCTCTTCCGATCTGGGGTACACATAAGAATTTAGTTTTGGAATAGGTTTATCAAATCTGCAATTGACTGATCTTTTTCCTCCTTTTATTGTGAATGACATGACTACATAATATTGGTTAGAACGTCTGTGCCCATGTCATTATAAAGAACTTGAAATACTGAGCATTAGAAATGACATTAATAACACAGGTTTGGTGATAAGTGATTTACCTGAAAAATCTGTCTACATTTATAATCAGTAATATGTTTCATTTTAAACAGAAGCGAAGCAATAGAGAAATGTAGTCTGTCAACAAATATTTATGATGTGACATGCAATGCCAGGTGGTACTGTTTGAATACAGAGAAGTTCCAGACAGAGGCACTGTCCCTGGGAAATTTATAGTCAGTCTGGAAAGTTGAGACACAGAGATCTGAAAGGTCAGACACCCCCCAAGGATGTTATCCCAGTGATCAAGCGAAAGGTGAAAGCTTCCATCAGCACGGCCATGTCCTGGTCAGGGTCGTGGAGGGAGTCTTCACAGGAGAGGTGGAAACTGGGCAGGGCTTTGAGGGATGGCTGCTTCCGTAAATCCCAGGTCCTTACTGGGACTCCTGAAGAATTTTACCACAACCCTTCATTCAGAGACTGCCTCTGCCTTTTTGTAGCAGTATTTTCATAATTTCACAGGAATTTCGAGAAGAAAGGAATCATGCCCTCAACATCCTATGCAGGTAGGGTTGCCTTTGGCAGCTGTCTTTTGCAGATGGAATAGTGTTTGCACTGTGGTTGAACGTGGCACGACAAAGGATGTAGTGTAGCAGAAATGCAGTTTTTGGTTTCTCATTGTCTCATTTTTGCTCAGCCAGCTGAGAGATTGGATTTTCTCCTCCCAAAATGAAAGACAAATTTATAGACCTGAAAAAGAACAGTGTACTCTGAATCAAATCCCTTAACAACAGTTTCCATATTTTCTAAAAGAATACATTAGAAGGAAGATTCATTTTTATGGGGCGATAGCAAACCTAAGGCAATAGAGTACAGAAATAGTAAGAATTATAACTATTTAACACAGATTTTAGTATCTTGATTCCTGTCCTCTTAAACTGAGGAATTTTACCTGCTGAGGGTTACCTGCAGTAATGCATGTGAAACATCAAGAACATCCCAAAGGCAGTTTGCAATGTAGCCGACCAGAAATGCTAAAATTAGATGATTCTTTGGGTTTACCAAGATGCCTTGGGGTAGAAGAAGTGGCATTTTTTTTTCTTTAGATTTTTTTGTAACCTTGGCGATATCTAATTTGTAGTGGCTAGTATACGGGTTTTGCCATTCAGAGAACATGTTCTCAGAGCATTAATTCATGTTTTAATACTCATTAACTTCTGTGCTGAGTGCATGGCATATGCAATTTCTGACTCATCCACATCCTTTGTGAGCTGACTGTTGAACTAACGATCATGTTTTTCTGTAGCGCTGTGTTCTCACGGTTAGGAATAGGTCAGAAATCTTCAGAACATGGTAGTGAAGAGTGAATGGGGGAATGTTTTCAAAAAGAACGTTTTGAGAGGATACGGTGCTTGCATATGATTAGGAAATGGCCTTAAACTGAAGCAGTTGTTCTTGACGATTTTGTGCCTAAGCTTTCATGTTATTTTTTATAGTACGCTTCGCAGTGACATATTCTTGCACCAACAGATTCCTGCCTTTCTTTAGAATTCTCTTTGTCGCCCAGCCATTCTAGATTGATAGCATAATATTCATATTCAGAGGGCATATGTTTGTATCTGTTTCCTCTTTAGATAGCAGCTGTGTTAAAATAATTTGACTGTAAAAGATGATAAGAAAGAGTCTTGGTTTTCTTGCTGTCTTCTAACAGAGAAATAGGTTATGGGGCCCAAGTGTGTGGTTGGTGCAGTTTCCATACCATAAAGAAATCCTCTTGCATGTTTTGAAAAAGGACGTTGCTTTGCAGCACCCTGAGCATATGTAACCCACTTAGAGTAAAAATCACAAGGTTGCCTTGAGAATTGAGCAACCAAGTCCCCGTAACCATAGGCCTGGGGAGATTCCTTGAGCCTCCTGTGGGCGTCCTTGTCGCAAGGTGGAAGACAGCTTGAGGCACTTAAGTAGTGCCCACTTAAGTATATTCAGTTTTTGTTTGAATTTTTCCAAGAGTCATGGCTTTTGAAATCCATAAAAGCTGCGGGTTGCTGAGCTTTGCTAATACTGAGGTCAGTAGATTTCAGATTACTCACAGCTAACAACTAGCTCCAGCTCCTTGCTAGAAAACTATCCTGGGAAAAAGAAAGTTCTATTTCATTATCCTATAAAAACAAAGTAGAAAGTCACTTCCCTCTTATTAGTACTGAATCACTAGTGTAGTTGTCATCTATGAATAGTAATGTGCTAATGGTGCTTATCTTTTGCCATTTTAATAATTATTTCTGTTTTTAGAAATGAGTCTGAATCTCAAGGTGTGTTATTCAGATTAGATTAGATTTCCCCTGTGAACAACAGGAGAAAAAGTCAAAAATAACCATGGCTTAAAGGAAAGAGATGTTTATTTTTCCCTCTCATATAAAAGAAGTGCAGGGGACATCAGTCCAGGAACAACTTGGTGCCTAAGGTGTAAGGAATCCAAGCTCCTTCTCTCTTGCTGCTTTATCCGTACATGGCTTCCATTCCCACCATCACTTCACGGTCCTAGAAGGCTGCAGGGGTTCCAGCCATTTTATATCCACTTTCCAGCCAGCATGAAGGCAGCAATAGGGAAGAAGAGGGAAGGGCGGGCATTTGCCCTGTTAGCCAGAGGTGACGTGTATTATGTCTGCTTTCACTTGATTGGCGAAAACGTACTCACGTGGCCACACCTGGCAGAAGGAGGTTTAGAGATGCAGTGCTGATGCCATGCCCTCAGCACAGAAGTTCATGAGTATTAAAACACCAATTAATGTTCTGAGAACATGTTCTCTGAATGGCACAACCCGTATACTAGCAACTACAAATTAGATGTAGTTTTCTTCCCAGAAAAAATGTACCAGCTAAAAAATTAGGGCCTTATTATCAAGGAAGTGGGAATGGATATTGGCGGACAACTAGCAATGTGCCACACAAAGCAAAACAGGCCTCCAGCAAAAACTTGGTGGGGACCCTGAAACCGAGGAATGCAAACGCCACCTGGTGGCCAGGTTTCTAAATCTGGGTTTCCCACTGGAAAAACTAAGACTCCAAAAAAGTTGAATTTTCTAATATTATCATTGTGAACAGTAGAAGTCACACACTACAAAGATAGAAGCACCCTTTAAAGAGGCTCTCCTGTCCCAAGAAGAAAGGCATTTAATATTTCCTCTAGGACATGAGTATTCACTCTTCCTGAATGCTTGTCCTGACTTTAGCAGAAGTGATGCAAGAGTATATGAGTATTGAGCCTTAAAATATTGAGCCTTAAAATCAAGATGAACTGAGAGGCTATCTCTGACATGATGAGGAGGCCAGGTAAGCAGTGTCCAGATGGCTGTCCAGGTGTTTTGTTCTGTGCTAGAGTCATCTTCCTGCCTGGGGTACCAACTCCCAACCACATCCCCTGCCCTGTCCCTGCAGAGGATGTGGGCACAGGCCATCCTCAAGAGCCTGCTCTTTGGAATGGAAGCATGGCACGAATCAGCCTTTGGGCAGGTGTTAGGTCCCGAATTTCATAGCCGCCTCTTGCTTTGTTCCAGATGGTATGTTTTTCCACTAATGGTTTTGGGCTCTGGACAAATTGCACATACATTAGGGTTCATCTGTTTGAACCCTCTCATTTTAAAGATGAGGAAACTAAAGCTCAGTCTGCTCAGTGGTTTAACAAAGGTCACACCATCAGTAATTGACAGAGCCAAGACTAGAACACGGAACTCCAGAGCTGTGCTAATCCTGTGCATTTTGTTATGAGGATAAGTTATTTGCTCTCTCTATACTCAGTTGGGATTTGGTTTTCGTTTTTGTTTTTTCCACCTTTAAAATAAACAAATTAGCTTAAAAGCCTCTAAATCCCTAAGCTTCCTTACCTCTAAAAGTATGTTTCTACATCATGTAAAGATCTAGTGAGTGCTTTGTAGAACTTTATGGGACCTATTAAATAATAAAAAAAAATACTCTCTGTGTGAAAGGAGAGGCAAGAAGAGCCCATAAATTCATTTTTAATGATTTATAAATATTGTTATGATTTATTTAAATATTCACTTCCAGTCTCCTTGTTGCATTTTAATGGAGGTCCTCATTGCATTATCCATTTATTTATGTCATATATATTATACACATAAACATTTATACATTTATGTTTTAATGTATTAAAATATACAGAGGGGCTTTATTTAAGTCTTAAATGTTGGTCACCACGTGGCAACTTGAAACTCCATTTAAAGTATGTTCGGAAGTAAAAAACTTAAGTATTTGTGTTTTTGCTTTTGTCATCTTTGCTGGACTTCCCCCAAGGTATTATTGGGGGAAGGTTGGCAGTAATGCTCATTCTGGCACTCGGTTGCCTCTGCTTCAAAATCAGAAGAATATTCACAGATTTATTTTGGAAACTCTAGCCTGAGATGTTTGCTTCTTATGCAGTGAGCCTGGAAAGCAACTTCAGTGGCCAGAGCAGGAGACCTTCTCTATGGCTTTTTCTTAGAGAGGGGCATCCATTCCAGTGTCTGTCTGCAGATTTCTGCCTTCTTCATCGGTGAAGTTAGACAAAGAATTAATAGAACTGGGAGGGTGTCTAGAAATCTGATAATTGTTCAGATTTCCTCTGCATTCAGGAGGCTCAGCAGGAGAGAGTTGGGGCTTATCTTTCTCCGGCTTTTCTGTGAATATATCACTCCTAGCCCCAGGGTGCACTTTATGTAGGTTGCCAGCTAGACAAGTGTTCTCTGGCTTCCGGCTCTGCTCGACCTTTAGGGCAAAAGGAGAGAAGAGACCATAGTGTGGGCTCTTTACTTGCCACACAGTTTCCTCCCTGCCTTCTGCCTTTGCCTGGAGCTGCACGGATGGTCACTGGATGATGGCAGGAATACCAAGCCCTATGGGTAGTCCGTTACCTCCCTGGAGGAAAAGCCATTTCTGGCCTATCACTGGTCTGTGAAGAAGGGAGGAAATTTTTTCCCTAAGTATAATCTTTTTTTTTTTTTTTAAGATGTTGGGGGTAGGAGTTTATTTATTTATTTATTTATTTTTGGCTGTGTTGGGTCTTCGTTTCTGTGTGAGGGCTTTCTCTAGTTGTGGCGAGCGGGGGCCACTCTTCATCGCGGTGCACGGGCCTCTCACTGTTGCGGCCTCTCTTGTTGCGGAGCACAGGCTCCAGACGCGCAGGCTCAGTAGTTGTGGCTCACGGGCCTAGTTGCTCCGCGGCATGTGGGATCCTCCCAGACCAGGGCTCGAACCCGTGTCCCCTGCATTAGCAGGCAGATTCTCAACCACTGCGCCACCAGGGAAGCCCCCTAAGTATAATCTTTTGATGTGGATCAAGTGTGCCCTGACATGGGTTTAGTGAAGCAGACTTGATCCTCCTCTGTGCACTCCCAGTGCTGACTCAATGTAAGGAGTAGATTAGAAATGTTGTAACAATGATAAACCTGATGGCACATATCGCGAAGTGGAAGGCATCACGCGGGTATTAAGCAGGGACACACGCAGGCTCCTGGTCACTGTCAGTGTCAGGTGTGAGCTCCTCTACCAGCTCTTGGTGCCATGCTTCATCCACCCCACAAAGGTACCGCCTCACCACCCTGAGTCCCCACTCCAAACACTGCACACCACCCAGGCTCAGCTCCTAAACGACCCTTGACCACCATGCCCAGACTCGCCTCTGCCTGGCTCTCCTTCCTCTGTGCTCCGTGCTGGCACTGCTTGTCTTCTTTACTTCGTTCTCTGAAACGCTGCATGTCTTTCAGTATTCAGCCAAGTCCCAGCTCCTGCATACATGCCTCTTCTTGTTCCTGCCCTTGGGAACTCAGTCAAAAGCAAAACACAGGGAGAGGAGATATTCAGCTGGTGCTTGAAAACATAGCCTGGGTGTGTACCCATAACATGCCAGCCTCCATGCCAGGGTTCTCTGCATTATCTTATTGCTTTAGAGAAGAACCATCCCTGGAGATCTATACTCTCGTGATCTCAATTTTCTGGATGAGGAGCCTGTGGTGTAGGGAAGTTAGATGAGTTGCCCCAAGTCACACCGTGGCATAACCGGAGCGTAAGCCAGATCTCTGATTCTGCAGTGCCCTTGAGCATCTGAGCAGCTGTGCCCACCTCCCTGATCAGGCGGCCACAACTCAGCAGTCAAGTGCCCTGAGGTCGGTAGTCCTAGGTCTCCATGTAGAAATCAACATACGACATTGTGGTTTTACTAAGACTGTAGAGAAAGTGTCATCATTGACCTTGGTTAATGTCTCAAAAGAAAGAACTGTAAATCATCTCCTCAGGCTGTACTGATAAATGCAGCCCAGATTCTTGTGCATTTAAATCACCTGCTAGTCAGTCTGCTGAGTAATGGGTGATGCCTTGTGTCTTCCTTGCCTCCAGCTGCCTTCGTTTGTACACATATGTATATAAACATAAATATTAATAAGCATACAGACATGTTTTTAACAGAATATACTCTTTGGTCCCAGTTAAGGTAGTGGGTAATTCTGAAATTGAATCTCAAACAGCAAACCGTCGAGGGTGCAAGTAAAAATCCTTATATACATGCTGCCTCCGTCTGGACCCTCCGCTTCTCTGTGTTTTGCAAAGGATATGTCTAGTTCAGCTCTAACATTTCACGTGACTGTAGCTAACGTAAATATTTGGAAGAGATGAGAGAAAAGTATAAATGCTCTGAACTGTGGCGGGTGTGTTTGAGAATGTGCAGGTCTGGCTGTGTTGGAAGCACCGACTTGGATGCGTTGCTCAGAAGCTTCAGAGATTAGGAAGGGCAGGCGAGTGTTGCGGGGCATTGCCAGAGCTGCTCCCACTCACCCATCTAGACTTTGACACCTTGTTCAAGTTCATTTACGACTGCCTGCTGGTCTCCTTCCCCCCCTCACCTTGCATCAGAAATTCCTGGTCTGCACTGATGGGTGGGGGTGGGATGGGCAAGAACCGCTGCATTTACGCAGTCCCTGTACGTATTAAAAATGTACTTTGTGCCAAGCGTTGGGCTAAACACCGGGAATGCAGCAGTGACCTAGAGAGACGTGGTCTTTGCTCTTACGAGGAATATGGGCAAAAGCAAGTGAACAGAAAATAAATGTGAACATTGCAAGTTGGAACAAGGGCTGTGAATGAAGTAAACAATGACCGTTGCTGGGAATGACAGAGGGGCCCAGCGTGAATTGGGCCAGTCGTCAACAAAAGTTCCCTTGAGATTTCATTTAAGTGGAAACTTAAAAGCTAAGAGGGAACCAACCACGTGAAAATGAGGGAAGAAGAGCCCAGCAGGTTAGAGCAAAGGCCCCGAGTACAAAGCGCTTGGCTTCAGAGAGGACCGGAGAGAAGACTGGGGAACGGTGAGTGGAGGAGAATGGGGGATGGGTGGGGGGATGGCAGGGTTTTGTGGCCATGTTAGGAGTTTGTTCGGGATCCCAAGTGTGGTGGGAGTCCCTACAGGGTCTTTACTGGAAAGTGACCTGTTCTGATTTAAGAAAACCATCGTCCGTTTTGTGGAGAATAGATTTAAAGGGCAGGTGTGGACGTGGAGAGAGCTGATATACATCTGTAACAACAGACCAGGTAAGAGATAGGGTGGCCTGGACTAAAGTGTAGCCTTTGGACGTGGGGAAAAGTGTGTTTGGAATACACCTGGGAGGTAGAGTAAGCAGGATAGAGTAAGGGATTGAACGTGCAGGGGAGAGGGGAAGGGACACATCAAGGATGACTCTGAGATTTTGAATCTGAGTAGCTGGTATCATGTATCAAGTTGTCAGCAGTGAGTTGGGGAGGATGGGTTTGAGAGGAGAAACGTTTGGGACCTGTCAAGTTTGTGGTGCCTGTTACATTTTCATCCAGGCAATGATGTCAAGTATGGAGTTAGATATTTGGGTCTTACGGTCTAAGGGTTGGAGTGATCAATGTGCGCACCTTCAGCATTAGTGTGCTATTCAACTCCAGGGGCAGGAACAGAGTCACATGGAGGAACATGTAAGAGTGGAGAAGGCTCAAGGCTGAGCTCTGAGGAGCCCCACATCTGGGGGTTAGTTGGAAGAGGAAGAGCCAGCAAAGAGCTGGAGAAGCAGCAGCCAGAGAGATGCAAGGAAAACCAGCAAACCGCAGGCCGGGTAGACCAGGAAGCCAAGAACGGTGTATGAAAAGGAGGGAGTGGCAGACGACACTCAGTGTGTTCAGGTTGGTCAATAAGGAAGAAAGAGGAGTTCTTGGATTTGACAAGGCGGGTTCACTGATGATCTTGACAAGAACGCTTGCAGTGAGCAGTGGGGGCAGAGTGGGGGCTGCACAGGGTATACTGAGAAAGAGGAGGGAGGGTGTGGATCGTGTTCATACATAGACGGTCCCCAGCTTACGAAGGTTCCACTTGTGATGGTTCAACTCTATGACGGTGTGAAAGGGATACACATTCAGTAAAAGCTGTACTTCAAGTTTTGAATTTTGAGCTTTTCCTGGGCTAGCAACACGCAGTAAGATACTTTCTCGTGATGCCGGGCAGCAGCATTGAGCCTCAGCTCCCAGGCAGCCGTGTGATCAGGGGGGTAAACGACTGATACCCTTACAGCCATTCTCTTCCCATACAACCATTCTGTTTTCCACTTTCAGTACAGTAGTCAATAAATTACATGAGTTATTCAATACTTTATTATAAAATAGGCTTTGTGTTGGACAATTTTGCCCAAGTGTAGGCTAATGTAAGTGCTCTGAGCACATTTAAGGTAGGTCAGGCTAAGCTATGATGTTCGGTGGGTTAGGTGTATTAAATGCATTTCGACTTAGCTATTTTCAACTTATGATGGGTTTATCAGGATGTAGCCCCATTGTAAGTTGAAAAAGACTTAAGTCTTGTTTTCTTATGGGTGGGTGTTATTGAGGGATTAGCTTTGCTCTCATATTATTTTGTATTGCCTTATTTTCCTAATTGCAACAATCTTCTATTAATGCTGTAATCTGAAAGGCTTACATTTTCATTGTTTAAAAAGTGTTTTTTAGAAAAAATAATCCCCCATAGGTTAACGGAACATCTCTGACTTTTAACAGCTGTGGTTTATACTTCACACTCTCTTCCTCCTTCTCCAGACTACTTTTCAAATTTGTCATTTTCTTCCTGTAGAATAACTTGTATAGCTGTGCTAAAAAAGCAAATCAATCCAAAAAATTAGGTTTTAATTTTATAAGACATTTACAAATGGAGCCTTCCATAGCTTTCATGGCCGTGAGTTCAGGATCAGGGAGAAGGTATGAAAGAAGAGGAAATGGAAAACTACATGTACACAAGCTTTTGAGAAGTCCAGTGGCATGTTACTAAGGTGGGAGAAACCAGATTGTTTTGGTGTGTCGATGGGTTGGTTCCACAAGGAAGGGAACCGCATAGGAGCCGAGTTCTTGAGAAGGTGAGGGGATCTCAAGCCCTGGTGGAGGGACTGACCTTCAGATAAGGAGGGACGTCTCCTCACTCCACCAGGAGGGAAGGAAGAGAATGTGTGTGCGAGAGCGCCTGGGGGCCTCAGAGTGGCATCTCCAAGTACCGGCTCCCCACTTTCCTTCTGTGAAACTCCCTAGTCCCTGAATTCTCTGTCTTCTCACCTTTTTTTTTTCCAAACAATTTTTGAGTTTCAACTCAAAATCAAAAAGTAGTTTGGGAAAAAAAAAAAAAAGGTCATGAAGAACCTAGGGGCAAGACGGGAATAAAGACACAGACCTACTAGAGAATGGACTTGAGGATATGGGGAGGGGGAAGGGTAAGCTGGGACGAAGTGAGAGAGTGGCCTGGACATACATACACTACCAAATGTAAAACAGATAGCTAGTGGGAAGCAGCCGCATAGCACAGGGAGATCAGCTCGGTGCTTTGTGACCACCTAGAGGGGTGGGATAGGGAGGGTGGGAGGGAGACGCAAGAGGGAGGGGATATGGGGATATATGTATACGTATAGCTGATTCACTTTGTTATACAGCAGAAACTAACACACCATTGTAAAGCAATTATACTCCAATAAAGATGTAAAAAAAAAGTTTTAAAAAAAGTAGTTTTGAAAATTTGAAATACATACATTTTGTTATGTACTCAGTTTAGGAGTGGGAAGACTCGAATATCGAGTGTTAGGGTTTTCTACTCACTACGAACGGGTTCCTTCCTAATTGCTCTTTTCTATCAGTCAGGATAGGCTACACCATTGCAGTTAACAGGCACCTCTAAAATCTCAGGAAAGCTTGTATCTCATGCTGTCTGTGGGCCGTCTGCCTGGGCTCCCTCCAGGCCCTGCCCAAGGAGCCTCTCCACCCAAGCATGGCCTGTCCCTGTGCTGCGGGGGAAAGTGTATCTCACACTTGCTGTGATGAATTCCTTTTCTGTACCAGTGTCACCTCCCAACCCAGCCACACATCGTTGGCCAACACCATGTCCTGGGGACAGACCAGGCTTGGAGTGGGCAGCCCTCCATGTGCCGGGAGGAGAGAGGACAGCACTGGGGGACTCGCCCTGCGGACACCGCACATCCCTCCCCAGAGAGGGCCTCCGTGCAGTGTAGGGTTGCCTCTGCACCCAGCCTCATCCTTTGACCACAGCATCTAAAATTCTGTCACTGCAACTCCATTCTGTTAGTTTTAAGCTTTCATTTTTCCAAGTATTTTCTTCAGAAATACAAACCGCTCTGGAAAACCTAGTGAATAGTCAACGTTTCTTTTTTCTCCAAGGACCTTTATTATTTTCTCTGGTGGACGCGAAGCTGTAGGAGAGTTTGTATCCTGAACGCAGTGTTTTTAAAGTAATGTTTATTTTCCTACTTTCCTTAATAAAGAACACATAGAACTGCCGATCAGCTGCACAGCCCGAGTTGCTGATAACTGCAGTCTGATCTGTGCAGCCTCGTCCTACAGGTCTGCTTCCCATTGGGCTTCTCCAAATTCTGCCAATAGCTCTCGGACCTCCATTACTCCTCTGTGGACCCATCTGGATCCAGGAGCTGGGATTGGGCCCACGGTTCTCGGATGCCACGGGTCTGCGAGAGGAGGGCAGGATGATGCTAGAGGCAGGGAAGCAGACCGGGGGCTTGCAGCCACTCGTGACCCCCTCAGCTGCATCGCAGCCTAGCCAGCCGCTGGCCTGTCCGCATTCTCCTTAATTTTTCCACCCGTCTACTCCAGCCCCTCCTTGCCCCCTGCCTTTTTGTCTTATCCCTCAGGCCTCCTCCCTCTCTCCCCAACCCCTCCAAGAGCTGGATCCCCTCTGTGGCTGCTCTGTCTTCCAAGGCCACAGGGCTGGCCAACAGCAGGGTGAGCCTCTGGGAGATGAACCTGGCACGCTCTGCTCGACTGCCCCTAATGTGGCACTCTTTCATCAATGGGAGAATACACATGTGATCTAGCCAGAGTCTTGCCTTGGGGTGATGTTGGTGAGTTACAGCCCTCTGTAAATATATTACCCCACAGTATTGAGGGTTTGGCGTGATGTCAGCTTGGGTGAACGATTGATGTTGTTATGGATACAGTGGCGGGCAGGCTTCCTGGCTGGGGTCAGTATGAGCAGGCAGGGCAGCCAGTTCTGAGATCAGTGGTCAAAAGGCAGGGACTATTTGTTGTTGTTTCATAGCTTAGTGTGGCTTCTTACTAAATAGCACATCCCTTATTTGACCAGCCTTGAGAAGTGCCCACGGACCCGCACGGTCTGGCCCCTGCCCTCTCCCCCTTGTCCACTCGGCTGCAGAGTGGCCGCCTCACTTTGTTTGCATGCACGCACTCACACTCCCCGCCCCCCGGCACCCCCTCCTCTCCCCACGCTTTCTCTCTGTCTGGAATGTTTGCCGCCCTCCTGGCCCACCCCTTCACTCACTGTCACTGCACGGATGAGAGACCCTGTCCCTCTCCACCCTGTGTGAGAGAGCAGCCCTCTCCATTCCAGTCCCACATCCAGCTTTATTGCTTCCCCACTGCACTTATCCCCAGCTGACATTATCTTCTCATCTGTTTATGTGTTCATTCCTCTTCCCTTTAGAAAGTGGTTTCGCCCACTGCTATGTCCCCAGAGCCCAGAGGAGATACATATAAATACTTAGCAAATGAATGAGAGAGGGCACGATAGATGAAGCAGTGTTACATTGTCTAGTTATCATTGCCAGAAACCTATACACATGGAACGTTTCCTTTCTGTAAACTTTCTGTGTCAGACCATCTCCCTCTCCTCTCTTGTGATAATTGGTTCTGTCCATTCAAAACCAACAAATAATGTCAGAAAACGAATGTTTACCACCATTTGAACTGCTGTGAAATTTTCTGCGTGATCTAATCTTTAAGACTATTTTGGGTCGTAGTCTGACAAAAGCAGGAAATAGCACTACTTCTCCCTTTTAGAGCATCAAAGTAAATTTTTCTTTATATTTTCCTTGCACACACTTATTGTGTTGTTGTTACCTGCTTACAGATGTTTGCAAATCTTTTAGACAAGTTGAGCAATAAAAAAAAGCAGTTCCACTAACATGTAAATTCAATTGACCCATTCCTTGTTATGTTTTATGAGAGTTTGTGACCATTACTTTGGATTATTTTTATTACTTTTCCCAGATTTTGGAAATCTAACTTGTTTTCTAAAGCAGCCTCTTATTTCATGCATTCAATTTCCCTTTCCTTCTTCACTTTTCAACATCTTTATTGATAGGTGTATATGGTTTTTATAAGGTCTTTCCACACTGTGTTAGTCTGTGTGAGGTCCCAGAAGACCCTGTGCCTAAGGGAGAAGCCAAAGGATGCCTAAGACAGTTTTACTAATTAATACTGATTTAAATAAAATGGAATTTTCAAGTAAGGAATAGTGAGTATCTAGGAATGACTGGGTGAAAAGATTGCTTAAGTAAATAAAAATAATTGTTTCACAAACATTTATTAAGCAACTACCTTGTATCTGGCAATGCTGGGAATATAAGGGAAGACAGAGTTTACTAGGGAAATGGGGATATAATCAAAGATTTTTAGCAGTTTGCTGTCAGTTGATCACAGGTCTTATGGGACCCCAGAGGAAGAGGAGCATCTAAGACTGTTCCTGGGAGGAAGGGCTTCCTGGAAAGGAGCTCTGGGCAGACGGGGAAGGGCGCTGGAAGGAGGAGAGCTCCTATACAGCAGAGGTGTCCTCAGCACCACAGCTGGAGCCTATTGGCAAGAGATGGGCCTGGAAAGGGAGACGGGTCCAAACCCTAAGGGTCTGGTGTGCACCCAAACAGGGTGAGGTTTTTATCCTGTATACAGTGGGGAGCCCTTGAAAGGACCTGTGCCAGGTGGACATGGGGCATCTGCCAGGTGCTCAGAGAATTAGGGTCAGGAGTCAGGTAGAGTCATGAGGACTGGCAGGGGTGGTGGTGAATGAACCCATGGGCACAGCTTGAGCCCCTCAGTGGTGTGCGTAGAAGGGGCAAGAGGAACAAAGCCTCGAGGGAGCTTCAAGGTTTAAGGGACAGGAGGGTTGAAGAGGTGGGGAAGAGGAGCCAGGAAAGCTTGCATGGGGGTGGGCGGGGGAGAAGTTCCAAGGACTTGGACTTCTTGTCCCAAGAAATTCCATGGTCTTTCAGGGAAGTCACAGTGGCTGTGGGTTAGGCAGTGTTGGGATTGCCCGTGAGCATTTGGTGGTGACAGCAGCCAGCCAAAGTCTGGCAGCAGTGGACTGAAAAGGCTGTGAGTGGAGCCTGTGAGCCTGGCCGCTTTAATGGAGTTGGGCGGGGGGGGGGGGGGGTCTCCTTACAGTCCTGGGCTTTGTGTGTTAATTCCTAGGCAGTAGAGGTATTACACAAAACTCGCTCAACAAAAACTTTGGAACTCAGCATGCTGGCTTTGTAGCCAGCTTTTCTGCACCACACACAGCCTTGATGCTTCATAAGCATCAGATGTTCTCCGTCCACCATCCTGAATGCCATCTATCATCACTACAGCACGGTGTTCTTTTCTAGATCTTCCACGAACATGATTCGATTATTCATCTTAAGCTTTCATTTTTCTTAGACTTTGATCTTCACTGCCTTAACGCTGCCTTGATTACAGGTGATAATAAAAAGGTGTGTGTGTGTGTAATGAAAAGTATATTATTTCCACATTTTAAAGCATTTTAAAATGAATAGACAAGATCGTCCTTCCATGATAGTGCTGGGGTAAACAAGGTAGTGGGAGGCATTTCGTAGCCATCAAAAAAAATTGTATGTGGTTTCATTGATGAGATTTTTGCTACTGTTATTTCTACTGCACAAATATAAAACATTCACACAGCCAAGCTTAGAACAGAAAGCAAAGAAGAATTGGTGCTTGTACCTTCCCGGTAGGATTTCTGAACTTTGTGATTTGCCTTCATATTTTTCCCCGTTCTCTTTTCCGCCCCCCGGTGAGTAGCTGTTTGTGATGCTCCTCTAAGCCTCTGTTCTGTCCCTTCTAACGGACCATCTCTTTGCAACCTGCCCTCACCAGCACGAGTCTACTTCTGGCCCCATGCGTCCCAGTGGGGGAGTGAAACGCACTGTGTGCTCATGAGCTTCCTAATGATTGTTTTTTAAGCAACATGAAATTATCTATGGTTGTTTTGCCTCTTGCTCACCTGAGGGGTCTATTTTGATGATTTGCATTTGTATTGTCTGAGAGACTCTAGGTAGAAGTAGATCAGAGGGTAATAGCAGCATTGGCTGTGCCCAACAGAAACCCACATGAATGTCTTTATGCCTGTGAATTTTACTTGCAAATTCACCTTTTCGGTATTCCAGTCTTTCATTTTTCTACAACAAAATTATTTTCGGTATTCCAGTCATTCATTTTTCTACAACAAAATTATGTAGAAAATCATATTTTCTACAACATGAATGTCTTTGTGCCTGTGAATTTTACTTGCAAATTCACCTTTTCGGTATTCCAGTCATTCATTTTTCTACAACAAAATTATTTTGTGTACATTTGCTTCTTGCAGTGTTTTGCTGCATCTCAGTTTCCCCTTGGAGGTACAAATGAAAAGTGGTACTTAGACAGTTGTGCCAGCTTCCTGGTTTGGGGGCTTTTGCCAATGCTGTCCTTGATTCGGGGCCACCTTTGGCTTTGTGCAGGTTATTCCATCCCCCACCCCAAGGCTGCAAACTGCTTGATTGCAGAAACACTGCTCCCGTTTCTCCTCTTTTAACATCTGTCTCTCTTTAATAGTTCACACTCTTAAGGATGCATAACGGCCAGCCACAAATGGTTAAGCTGCGAAGTTCTCTTCTGTTCCGTTACTGAACAGTCCGGCTAGAGTTTGTCTTTTCAACATTGGTTATTAATTTTATTTTCCTAGTGCAATAAAATAAATAAGTGGTCTGCTGTAGGTGTGAGTTAATGAGGATTTGAAATGGATTTCAAGCATTCTTGTTGGGTGTTTATGATGCAGTTGCCATCTCATGAGTCAATTACCAGAACCAAACAGTGCAAGAGCCATAAAGCTCATCCACCGTGGCACTGCTAAATTAATAGATTAACAGCTACACACAGGAAAATGTCAGATGTTAAATATTTTTCATTAGTAATAAGTTGGAAGTTTGCGATCCCTCATCCATGCTTATACGCCTCTTAAGTACCTCAACCAGAGTTAATTTATATTTTTTTTACTTTTCAGCTTACAAGCACTGTGATGCCAGACTCTAGATTGCTGTGTTTGTATGGATTTTAAAAAATTTTTTATTCAGTTTATTTAAACTAAAAACAAAATAGTTCACCCATTTCTCCCACCCCCCACCTCTGGCAACCACCACTCTGTCCTCTGAATCTATGAGCTTAGTTTTTGTTTTTCTTTCGTTTTCTTAGATTCCCCATATAAGAGAGATCATATGGTATGTGCCTTTCCCTGTCTGACTTAATTTCACTCAGCATAATGCCCATCAGGTCCATCCACGTTGTGGCAAATGGCAGGATTCATTCCTTTTTATGGCTGAGTAATATTCCTGTGTGTGCGTGTGTGTGTGTGTGTGTATCTCACAATTTTTTTTATCCATTTATCTATTGATGGACACTTAGGTTGTTTCCATATCTTGGCTATTTTAAATAATGCTGCAATAAACATAGGGGTACATATATCTTTTTAAATTAATGTTTTCACTTTCTTCAGATAAATACCCAGAAGTGGAATTGCTAGATCATGTGGTAGTTCTATTTTTAATTTTTTTGAGGAACGTGCATCACCATTTTCCATAGTGGCTGCACCAATTTACATTCCCACCAGCAGTGCACAAGAGTTCCTTTTTCTCCACATTCTTGCCAACACTTGTTACTTCATGTCTTTTTGATAATAGCCATTCTAACAGGTAAAGTGATATCTCATTGTTTGTTTTTTGTTTTATAAATTTATTTATTTATTTTTGGCTGTGTTGGGTCTTCGTTTCTGTGCGAGGGCTTTCTCTAGTTGCGGTGAGCGAGGGCTACTCTTCATCACGGTGCGTGGGCCTCTCACTATCATGGCCTCTCTTGTTGCGGAGCACAGGCTCCAGACGCGCAGGCTCAGTAGTTGTGGCTTACGGGCCTAGTTGCTCTGCAGCATGTGGGGTCTTCCCAGACCAGGGCTTGAACCCATGTCCCCTGCACAGGCTGGCAGATTCTCAACCACTGTGCCACCAGGGAAGCCCTATCTCATTGTTTTGATTTTCATTTCCCTGGTAATTAATGGTGTTGAGCATCTTTTCATGTACCTGTTGGCCATCTGTATGTCTTCTCTGAAAAAATGTCTATCCAGATCTTTTGTCCATTTTTTAATTGGATTATTTGGTCTTTGCTGTTGAGTTCTATGAGTTCTTTATATATTTTGGAGAGTAGCCCCTTACCAGATACATGATTTGCGATTATTTTCCCCCATTCAGTAGGTTGCCTTTTCACTTTATTGAAGGTTTCCTTTGCAGAAGTTTTTTGGTTTGATGTAGTCCCACTTATTTTTGCTTTTGTTCCTTTTGCTTTTGGTGTCAGATTCAAAAAATCATCAAGACCCATGTCAAGAAACTTAACCATCTATGTTTTCTTCTAGGAATTTTATGCTTTCAGGTGTTATGGTCAAGTCTTTAATCTATTTTGAGTTAATTCTGGTGTATAGTGTAAGATAGTGGTCCATTTTCATTTTTCTGCATGTGGCTGTCCAGTTTTCCCAACACCATTTATTGAAGACTGTCCTTTCCCTATTGTATATTCTTGGTTCCTTTGTTGTAAATTAGTTGACCATATGAGCATGAGTTTATTTCCAGGTTCTCTATCCTGTTACATTGATCTATGTGTCTGTTTTTTTGCCAGTACCAGAGTGTTTTGATTACTCTTGGTTTATAATATAGTTTGAAATCTGGACACATGATTGCCTCCAGCTTTGTTCTTTCACAAGATTGCTTTGGCTGTTCAGGGTCTTTTGTGGATCCATACAAATTTTAGGATTTTTTTTTTCTATTTCTGTGAAAAATACCATTGCAATTTTGATAAGGATTGCATTGAATCTCTATATTGCTTTGGGAAATATGGATATTTTAACAATTTTAATTCTTCTAATCTATGAGCATGGAATGTCTTTCCATTTATTTGTGTCTTCTTCAATTTCTTTCATTAATGTCCTGTAGTTTTCAATATATAGGTCTTTCATCTCCTTGGTTAAATTTATTCCTATGTCTTTTATTCTTTTTGATGCAATTATAAATGGGACTATTTTCTTAATTTCTCTTTCTCATAGTTCATTATTAGTGTAAAGAAATGCAACAGATTTTTGCATACTGATTTTGTATCCTGCCACTTTACTGAACTTGTGGATTAGTTCTAACAATGTTTTGGTGGAGTCTTTAGGGTTTTTATATATATGATATCATGTCTTCTGCAAATAGTGACAGTTCTACTTCTTCCTTTCCAGTATGGATACTTACTCCTTTTTCTTGCCTAATTGCTCAGGCTAGAAGTTCCAATACTGTGGTGAGTAATTAGTGGCAAGAGAGGATATCCTTGTCTCGTTCCTGACCTCAGAGAAGGGCTTTCAGCTTTTCCCCATTGAGTATGTTGTTAGCTGTGGGCTTATCGTATATAGCCTTTATTATGCTGAGGTATGTTCCCTCTATACCTGCTTTGTTGAGAGTTTTTATCATAAATAGATGTTGAATTTTGTCAAGTGCTTTTTCTGCATAAGATTTTTATCCTTCATTTTGTTAATGTGGTATATCGCATTGACTGATTTGCATCCCTAGAATAAATTCCAATTCGATATATTGTTGGATTTGGTTTGGTAATATTTTGTTGAGGATTTCTTTTAATGAACTGCCACTTAAAATACTTTTTCTTATGTTTGATTGAAGCATGGGGTCCAGTTTGAGCATTCACTTCCGCATTTGTCCAGCACTCATTTTCTAAGTGCCTACTGTCCTCTGGGCACTGTATTAGGTATAGATGTAAATTGATGCACGGCCCCAAGAGGGAGATGCATGATGGCACAATAGTTGTGCCATTGAGGGTTCAAGAGGAGCCCCTGGGGGAGGGGCCAGAGGATTTGCTGATCCCTTGTTTACAGTGGCTAACAGCATGGAGTCTGGAGCCAGACAGCCCAGGTTCAAATCCTGACTCTATCACTTATGAGATATATGCTTTGGACGAGTTACTTTTCTGTGTCAAAGTGACTTCCCTAAAAAATGGAGGTATTCACGGTATAAAGTGTGAATTAAAATGAGGGAATATTTATAAAGCTCTTAGAGTAGTGTTTGGTACATGAGAAAAACTATTTAAGTGCTTTAAGCAAATCAAGTAAAATAAATACTGTATATTGTGACCAAAGTAAGGACTAAGGAAAACTCTGTTGTGAAAAATACAGAAACTAAGTGGCAGGCATTTTAATATTTGTTTTTAAATGTATGGAAACTTTAGTCGATAGTTAACTTATATAGGAATTTACTATTACTAGGTTCTGTCTCCAGAGCCTTGGAAAACTTTTGTTCCTTGTATTTTCAGTTATTTTGACTTTTTCAGGTAGAGAAGAACTTTATAACAATTAGGGAAGTTCCGAAATGAAATGATCTGCCATTTTTCTGGTTGTAAATTTCTTTCTCGTTGCTAGAAATATCCAAGCAAAGGTTGAACCTGCCTGAGATGTAGCTCTGGGGATGCCTGCATTGGGTAGGAGTAGATGGGGGTCAAACAAGTGAATTCCTACGAGCCAATGATTTGTTTCTTTTCAGTCATACTTTAGTCTCTTCAGGCATGTGACATTGGGAGCCAGGGTCTGGAGATGTGAAATGGCAGTTTCACTGGAGAAGATAGTTGGGAAGGATTCACAGATGTTGAAGGCGGAGAGTAGTCTCAAATGCTGGTCTCAAACGTGGACTTCATTTTGTAGAAAACGGGGAGGCATTGCATGTTTTCAGTAGGGGAATGACCTAGATTAAAAGGAAGATGTTTTTCTGATTGCGGGGAGATTAATCTGGTAACAAGTATCCAAAGATTGGAAGCAAGAGTCCTGTTAAGAGACCAGGCCCCCATGTGGATAGGCAGGGCTAGATAAGATGACATGTGAGAGGCATCCAAGATGACTTTGAGCCTCAGGAACTGAGGCTGGCTGGTGTATAGGAATTTGTGGGATCGGAAAGAGAGTGTTTAATATGTAATTCTAACTCATTTATTCAGTCAGCAAATAAATTCATAAACAAATGTTTATTGAATGCACACAGTGCAGTGCTCATAGTGCCCTGAGGTTGGACTCGTCATGCTGTTTTCATGAAGAACAAAACAAACACACATGCATTCCATGTGCAGCCTAAAAGCCCATTGTGGTGAGCCTCATTACGGGGCAATGTATGCATTCTTTGAGAGCCCCTTAGAAACAATGCCTGTTAAAAAACAGAAACTGCTTTCTCTGAACCTCCGCATATAGTAAGTAGGTCCTTCACTTTTATGAAAATGTCTGATTGCGCGTTTGCCTTGACCACAAGGAAATCAGGGCAGTGGAACTGACGGTGGCTTTTATGTTTCACAATCAAGTCATATTTATTCATCATAGCCCCTTATGTCTTTCTACCTTAAAATACATGAATACCCCTAAACTCTAAAAACTCATCAAAGTGCCATGTTCCACTTGTGTCTGTACCACTGGCTTTCTTTCCTCACGTTCAGAACCTTCCACTTTCTATTTCACTTCTTGCTGCACAGTTTGAGACCGGGAATAGGTTTATTATTCCAAAGAACAGATGGCTGAGCCTTTGAGAGCCGGTGCATTTCTGCAGAGACTATGCATAGAGCACTTAGCCCATCGTTGGTGCTCAAGAAATGTCCCCAAAATTAAAACAGATTTTTTAAATAGACCGACTTCGCTGTCATTGAGGTGCCCCACAGGAGTTTTTTAAATCTCCAGTGTTCCAAAAATGTCCAGCCATCCTTTGGAAAGCAGACTAAAAAAATCTGAAATAAACACTTCCCTTTATATTTGCTGCCCAAAGGTGACCCTTGAACTCTCCCCCACTCCTCCAAAGTTAAAAGTCTAGAAAAGAGATAGGGTTACAACCTTCCAGTGCCAAGCTAGTATTTTTAACGTGAGCACAGCTCAGAACTGTGCAGCGCCTCCCGAAGTTCTTCGTGTACTTGTTTTACAAGCTGATGGGGGCACAGAGGTTGCCTTCTGCCCAGTTCTGTGGGTGACGGAATGTCTTGTTCCCTGTCTGCGTTGAGCACGGAGTTCCTGAGCAGCTCTGCTCGTCACACATGTCGGCCACCCTTAGCACAGGCCACACAAGGGGCTCTGTCACGTCTGATGGGAAGGGAAGCTCAGCGCCCTTCATGAACGTTCTCCTTTCAACCCGTCAGCCTCTAAAATTAGGCAGGAGTCGCTCTCACCAGACGTTCCTCTCTGCAAAGGGCTTGCCCTTGACCGCTTTCCTTCACCTTGCGTGGACGAGCACGTCCCATTACCTGTGATAACGAGAGGCCTGGCGTTTGCCTCAGAGAGTACCAAGTCTGAACCAGATTAACTGTGGGGCTGAAGATGGTTTGTTTGGGGAACTTAAATGGTCTCACATGTTAGAATGTGTTCGCAAAATTGATTTTATTACTAAGTGTATTATTATCTCCAGAAAAGTCATCACTTCAGCAGAGGGAGCTGATCTGTTTGTAACTGATGTCATTCTCTTGGAGAACAGTAATGTTCCCTTGGTTTGTTATGTTCACTTGCTCCTCCTTTTCCTTTAAAGGAAGATGTTTTTATTTCATCTATGAAGCCAGGTTCACGTGACAGCTGGACATGCATACAGATATACATGCATATCCAGAGAAAGACCACTTGATATGTGGTGATGCCTCGGCACAGTCATGCGGACAATAGGGATGGTCATTTCTGACATTTTTGACTTATATAAAGTATAAACCTTTTCCTCAAGAGTTTTTTAATTTAAAGGATTCAGATCAAGGATCGGTGAGCTCTTACCTGTCAGTCGTTCGTTAGAATAATGGTTTTAAATGTGCAAAATTAGAAGCTGCTTTAAACTGATTACTTATCAAGGTGGGGTTGGTTTTTCTTACGATTCTCTCAAGCATTTTTTGTTTCATTTCTGAAGCAAATCGTGCCTTTTAAAAATACTATTGAAACTGAATTTTTTTAGTAGAATGGCATGGCGGGATATAGTGGAGTTTTTATTATTCTTTTAATAATCTATCCTCAAGGTGGTAACACTGATGTCTGTTTAGAGAAGGATCATCTTTCTAAGCAGACCCATTCTGCTTTAAAAAATAATAAGTAATAACTCCTGTATCTGGAATATGGCTTTTGACATGCTTGAATGAATCTCCTTTTCAAGAGGGCAACGAAAACAAAAAAGCAAATAAAGCATAGTATCTTTGCCAGAATACTTGTCCTCTGGATTCCCTAGAGGCCAGTGATCATTGTCTTTGGGGTGGGGGTAGGGAGAATATATTAAATCTATGTCAAAGTTTCTAACGTTTGCAAAATTTTGCATAATTACACCCAGTAAAGATGCTTACACGGAAGTAATAGCTTGAAGTGAATTACTTTGTAATAGGGTAGAAAAAACTCTGGACCAGGGACTTGGTGTTAATTTTATGTAAGCTAGCAGTGTTACCTGGCAGTTATCTTTATGGATCTTGGGTTTCTCGTTTCTAAAATAAGAGAGGGTGACCAGCTAGGTGAGGTCCCAGAGTGACATTCTCTCCTTGTATCTGAAACATTTATTGATTTATTTATTTATATTTATTTTTTGTGCATTGGGTCTTCGTTGCTGCGTGCGGGCTCTCTCTAGTGGCGAGCGGGGGCTACTCTGTTGCGGTTTGCGGGCTTCTCATTGCGGTGGCTTGTCTTCTTGCAGAGCACAGTCTCTAGGTGCGTGGGCTTCAGTATTTGTGGTATGTGGGCTCTGTAGTTGTGGCTCGCGGGCTCTAGAGCACAGGCTCAGTAGTTGTGGTGCATGGTCTTAGTTGCTCCATGGCCTGCGGGTTCTTCCCAGACCAGGACTCGAACCCATGTCCCCTGCATTGGCAGGCAGATTCTTAACCACTGTGCCACCAGGGAAATCCCTGAAACATTTTAAATACCCAGAATTGGGGATGATCATCTTGATTCCCCAGGGCTGAGAAAGAGCTGACACCAGCTTTCTTTCCCAGGTGGGACAGTCTCGCGACTGCTTGGAAATACCCATCTCTGTCGTCTTTCGAGATACAGCGTGAGCTTCCCAGAGGGTGTGCTTCCTTATTGCCTTGTCGTGCTGAATGTTCTTGGTTTTAAATGTGGAGTAACATTATTATGCTGCTGTGAGAATCTAGAAAATGAAGGACTTAAGTTTTAAAGGGGAGGAACACGGAATTAAGGCAGGAAACATTCTAAAGTCAGTGTTTGATCAATCTCTGGTTGGCTTACTAATGTCTAGAAGTAACTGTGGCTTTGCATCGCTGTCGTGATGTTTATTTTTCATCTGTGGTGTCCCTGATGAAGGTTGCATCTCAAAACACGATAAAATAGTCCCTCTCATGCGGTCTCACGGACGCTTCCAAAGACACTCTGTCTTAGATTCTTCGGTGGTGCTTGTGTCGGCGGAGTGGACGGCTGTGCCAGGGGAGAGGCCTGGTGCTGACGCTGGCATCACCGGCTCCTGGTTGGACTGGATCTATCGCTTGGGCCGTTTGCTCTGCTGCTGACAGGAATGGGGTAGACAGGGCCCGTCAGCTCACATGATGAGTTGTTGGACCTAGATGACGGACAGACGTTTTCTGTTACTCAAGCGGGTGCCTGCTGGATCCCATGGGAGCACGTTGTTGTCCTGTCCGTTAAGGGTCCCATAAAGGCTCTGGCATCCCATCAAAGGTCTGTGCCCGCCGTGGACACTCAAAATGAACGGGTGTGTATTGTCAGCTCACTCTCATTTGGTTACAGTTATGAGAGGGAAAAGTCTTTTTGCTTTTTAGCTTGAACCTGGGGGGTGGTGTAGCAATAAACTATTGAAAACAGCCCATGGGTTCAAGCTTCAGCAGTTGCCTCCTCATCCAGCAGTAACGGCTTGTGTATCATATAAATAGATAAAATATATTCTGGTTGTTGTGTGTTACTAATAATAGTTCGAGGCTCCACTGCTCCTACCCCAGCTTCACTTTAGCCAGTGAGAGGCGTCAGGGAGACCAGGTGGGTTTGAGGCTAGTGTGGCAGAGGGTTCAGAGCAGGGTCACCAGCATACGTGCGCGAGGAGAGGCCTGAGAATTGAAGTGGCCGAGTGATGCCTGGGCGTGGGGTCCTTGGCACAAGATGTGATTCTGAGAGTTGGCAGTTGGGTGGCTGAGGAGAGAGTGAAGTAAGGGACCACTGCTACTACCCAAAATGAGAGAGCCCCAAAGAGGAGCCTGTACAAGGTACACCTAGAGCACGTTGGCTTGGAGATGTGGACGGGCCACCCGCCATGTGACATCACAGCCCTCACAGTGGAGCAACCTGAGGGGCTTTCTAACCAGCCCCTCACAGGGACCTGCAAATGTGGGCGTGAAGGTCCTTAGCACGGAGTAGTTTATTGGAACTCTCTGAGGTGGCAAATGGGGGATTTGCAGAGAGAAAAGAGAAGACCAAGTATAGAAAACTGCAAAACAGTAGCATTTGGCAGCAGGAAGAAGAGCTAGTAATGGATCAATTAGGAAGGTTGAAAAAGAACCAGAGAAATACTGCACCCAGGAAGCCAAAGAAGCAGTTGCCAGATAGGGACCGAAACAGATGAGGCCTGGGAAGAAACCAATTCAAAAATGGCATTTCTGAAAAATGGGGAAAAGAATTATTCTTTAGTAAATGGTAATATAATAGTTGGCTATTTGGGGAAAAGTAGTTAGATACCAGATCATATGTAAAAAGAAACTTCATTTGGATAGCCATAAATGTAAAAATTCAAAATGAAAATATAGACAAATATTTTTACAACTTGGGGTGAGGGAGTCCTATCCGTGTATGTGCTATGTAAATATATTCAAGATACCACAAAGAAAGTTTAGAAACAGGCTATAGACTGGGAGGCAATACAAACAAAATATATGACAGAAAGAAAGGTAAATGTCCTGAATGTAAGAAGAGTTTCTATTAACTAATCAGAAAGGTAAAACACACTGAAAGAATAGGCACACTTTGTTTTCTGAGGAAGAGATATAAAATGACCAATTAACAGATGAAAATCTTTGCTAATTTAAAAACTGAGTCTTAAAACTGGTGAGATGGTAATGTGTGCCTATTACACTAGCAAAAATTGAAATCCATCTTAACACCCACTGCTAATAAGAAATTGACACTTAGGTAATACTGTCATTAGGAGCTTAAGTTGATACACCATTTTTAGAGAATTATTTATCAGAATCTATTGAATTCTTTTCAGTGAATTTTTTTATTGGAGTATAGTTGATTTACAATGTTACATTACTTTCTGCTGTATAGCGCAGTGAATCAGTTATACATATCCATATATCCACTCTTTTTTAGATTTTCCCATGTCATTACATAGTATTGAGTAGTTCCCTGTGCTGTACAGTAGGTCCTTATTAGTTATCTATTTTATATATAGTAGTGTGCATGTCATTCCCAATCTCCCAATTTATCCCTCCTCCCTGTTTCCCCCCGTAACCATGATTGTTTTCTACATCTGTAACTCTATTTTTATTTATAAATAAGTTCATTTGTACCATTCTTTTAGATTTCACATATAAGTGATATCGTATGATATTTGTCCTTCTCTGTCTGCCTTCACTCAGTGTGACACTCTCTTGGTCCATCCATGTTCCTGCAGGTGGCATTATTTCATTCGTTTTTATGGCTGAGTAATATTTCATTGTATATATGTAGCACATCTTCTTTATCCATTCCTCTGTCGATGGGCACTTAAGTTGCTTCCATGTCCTGGCTATTGTAAATAGTGCTGCAGTGAACATTGGGGTGCATGTATCTTTTCGAATTATGATTTTCTCCGGATATATGCCCAGGAGTGGGATTACTGGGTCATATGGTAGCTCTATTTTTAGTTTTTTAAGGAACCTCCATACTGTTGTTCTCCATGATGGTGTACCAATTTACATTCCCACCAATGAGGTGGATACCTCATTGTAGTTTTGATTTCCATTTCTCTAATAATTAGTGATGTTGAGCATCTTTTCATGTGCCTTTTGGCCATCTGTACAGTACGGACCATCCATGTGGGTGTTACTCTGTCCTGCCTGCCACAGACCGCTTGCTGCACTCTCCTCCGAATCCCCGAAGCTCCCTCTCTGTCCCAGCTGATCTCCCCGCCACCGGTGAGGGGGCTTCCCTGAGTGCAGGAACCTTTCCTCTCCTCTAGCTCCCCCCGGCCAGGGGTGCAGGTCACGTCCCGTTTCCTCTTTTTTTTCCTCTCATCCTACCCAGTTGTGTGGGGATTTTTCTTGTCCTTTTAGGTGTCTGAGGTCCTCTGCTAGGGTTCAGCAGGTGCTCTGAGAATCGTTCCATTTGTAGATGTATTCTTGATGTACTTGTGGGGAGAGGTGAACGCCACATCCTCCTATTCTGCCATCTTGGCTCTAACTCCTCTGTTGAATTTTTAAATGCACATACACTTTGATTTAGCAATCTCACGTCTAAGAACATAACCTATAGAAATCATAGCATGAGTGTATAAGATTTGTGTAAAAGGGATTTATTCTATCAATCATTGTTGATAACAGAAGAATAGTCTGAATAGCCTTTGGTGAGCAAATGGTTAAATAAGTTTGTGTACTTTCATACGATGAAGTACTAGGCAGCCACTTTTTTAAATGAGGTAAATCTAGGTATCTTTACCTGGAAGGAATTCCATATTAGATAGCTGAGTGGGGAGAAGCCGACTAAGTTTTATCCCAATATTGGCCTGATTCTGTGTATTGCCTTTTAATAGTAACCCGTGTTTGTGAATACGTGTAAACAGATGTGTCTCTGTAAGCATGTGGAAGAGTTCGGAAGGATCTATACCACTAGGGTAGAGGTAGGGATGGAGGAGCAAAGACAAAAAAATTCATCACTGCCCTTTGGAAGGGCAGTGGTGAGGATAGGACTGAACGAGGCAGGCAGGTGTGAGCTGTGGGTGTAGGTTACTGTGGATATGTTTGATCAGGAAGGAAGCAGGAGATGGAAATTTAGTTTGAGGGACAGACAGGGCAGTGCAAAAGATTTGGGGCGTTGTTGTTGTTCTGTAGGATAGGAGAAATTTGAGCCTGTTTGTATGCCGAGGAAAGGGAGACAATACAAAAAGAAAAGGTTGTGGTAATCAGAAGAGTGTGGTAGTAGTGGACTTGGTAAGAAATGAATGATCCTTCTTTCTCTGGGGTTCAGAGGGTGAGTGAAGTCGGCAGAAGGTTTTTCAAGAACTCCAAGCAGATGGCCCCCATGAAGACAGGAAAGGCCGGATGCAAATGGGTGGTGTTGGGAATGGAAGAAAACGGAAAACAATGGAAACAGCTAGGAGATGTGCTAAATCTGCAGGTTTGGTCATCCACCTCATACTTGTGGGATCAGAATTTCTGGGAATGAAGCCTAGGAAACTGCATTTTTAACATGTTTATCACAGATGCTTAGGCCCAACCAATAAGGTTCAAGAACCACTAGTGTAGATCATGAAGTGGAGCTTTTTGGTTTGGCCAGGTTTGGGAAGCAAACGGAAACAAGGAGTTTGCTAACTTTTCTTCCTTACCAGGCAAATCTAGAAAGAAACTTACCCACAAAGCTTCTCAAAGAAAAGTTTTGAAGAAGTGCCTTCAAGAGGAAAGTCAAAGGAATGGAAAGAGCATAATGGGAAATAGCTGGGCTATTTTTAATGTCTGTTTCTAACATGTCCACATGGATTCCTTCCATAGTTATCCAAAGACTCAGGCGTCAATCTGCCCTTCTGTTGCAGTCAGGTTAAGGTTTATTGTCATCAATTGCCGTTCCATAAATGGAAATGGCAAAAAACACTGCTCTGTGTGTATATATAGAGATTTGATAATGTCTTTATACATGTATATATGTTAAGTGTGTATGTTTATTTCAAGTCTGAAATAGCCTTCTTTGACGATGATTCTATTGTAGTCATCCTCACAGCGCCCTTTCGCTTTTGGACAGCATTCACAATGTTGTTATTTTAACATCTGAACTACACCAACTTAAAACTTGGGTATATTTTTGCAGCTATGGGCATAAGGGGGCCTTTGTGCTTTTGATTGTATTCCACAAGGATGCCTCTGTCCTGGAGCCAGATGCGAGCACTGCAGACCGAGGTGCAGGCACTAGAAATCCTACAGGTGGTAGCAAGCAAAGTAGTGCCAGAGGAGGAAGCCACGTTGCCCCGAAGCAAGAAGACAGAACACTTTGCAAACAGGAGGCTCTGAGGGTCAGCTCAGTGGGGACAGAAGTGCACCAGTCCAGCTGACCGGGTGACGAGAAGGACGCAGAAGGGGAGCTGCCGGAGGAGGGCTCAGCCGGGCTGGAGAGGGATTAGGTGCCTGGGCTGGGATTGGAGGATAGGTGGGAAGTCAGGAGGTAGCCGGGGGGAACGCTATTTTTTAAGCAGATGATTCAGTTAGGGTAGAATCGTGTGGGACAGTTTGCTCCCCTGCCCACCCGCCCCCATGCTGTCTCCTCTGTGGTTAGAACGCGCCTACCTGAGGGCCTGGTTTTTAGCTCATTAGCCCCAGCCGTCGCCTGTACCTCTTACTCTGCATTTGCTTGTGCCGCCCGCACAGTGACTCTCTATTAGTGGCTCCTAACTGGCACTAAATAACTTTAACTAAAACCCTGTCTCCTCTGATAACTTTGAACTCTGCCATGTATTCTCGATAATTCCTAAACAGTCAACTTTACATATATCTCAGTATTTCTCTCAAAAGCAGAAGCAAGTGCTTGTTATACTGTTCCTTGGCAGGTTTCAAAAAACGACCAGGGCTTCTCTGGTGGCGCAGTGGTTGAGAGTCTGCCTGCCGATGCAGGGGACATGGGTTCGTGCCCCGGTCCGGGAGGATCCCACATGCCGTGGTGCGGCTGGGCCAGTGAGCCATGGCTGCTAAGCCTGCGCGTCCGGAGCCTGTGCTCCGCAACGGGAGAGGCCCGTGTACCGCAAAAAAAAAAAAAGACCAGACTCGCAGGCATTAATGGTGGCCGTGTAGTGCCTTTCTCCAAATCTGCCTCGCCTCCCCCCTCTCCCCTGCCCGCCCCCCACTGTTTATTCCCAAGGACTTTGTGGACACTTTGCACGATAGAACTGCTACCTTAAAAAGCTTTGGATAGAATATGGCTCCAAGTCACACTACCTGTAGAGGTTTATGTCCTTGACTGTGATGTGTTAGGTCAGCAAGACGTTTCTAAGCTGGGGCACTTTCCAGGTGTCATTTGGGATAAAGATACCACGTCTGACCAGAGAAAGCTATGTACAGATTGTCTGTCTGGAAGAAGCCATTATCAGCTTTGGGTGACTTAGTGCTTATTCTGGGGCTTACCGTTTGAATAACATTTCATGTTCTCTTTCTAATCCTTTTTCTTTGATTCCTTTTATCCAAAAAGTCATGAACCTAGAAATGTTAACTGAACTTACCAGATTCAGGAAGGTTTGATGAGCCTTAATTATCAATGCTGGAGAAAGTGTCTTTGTTTAACCAGAAACAATAGGATTTCTGTGTTGCTCCTTATCTACTCTCTAAAGCTAACATACGTTTTGTTGTTGCTAACATTTAATTAATAGTTGAACCTAGGAAAATGAAGAGGAGTTGAGTGTCTTAACATTTAGAGAGGACGTTGAATATGAAATGTCTTTCCTAGAAAAAAAGTCTTCCTAGATTGGATTGTTTGGCAGAAGAGCCAAATCTGAGTTTCCGCTGCTGGGAGGGGTGCTCAGGAACAGAGAACTGAATGTCTGTCCTCTTTTTTTTTTTTTTTTTTTGCGGTACACGGGCCTCTCACTGATGTGGCCTCTCCCATTGCGGAGCACAGGCTCCGGACGCGCAGGCTCAGCGGCCATGGCTCACGGGGCCAGCCGCTCCACGGCATGTGGGATCTTCCCGGACCGGGGCACGAACCCGTGTCCCCTGCATCGGCAGGCGGACTCTCAACCATTGCACCACCAGGGAAGCCCTGCCTGTTCTCTTATATGGGCCTCGTGGAGACCCTAAGAGGTGGGCACAGTGGCCACATTTTAGGGATAAAGAACTAAAGCTGAGTGAGGACAGACTTGCCTGGGGTCACCTAGCTTTTGAGAGTGGAAGAAGAATTCAAAGTCAAGTCTCCCTGTATTCACTACTCCACACTGTCTCCATAAAAACTGAAATATGCTTCACCATCAACTAGCCCTTTAGTGGTACTGGATTTTCATGGTGCTGCTCTACAGCTTGAAGAATTTACTACCTGTCTGTTTTTCCCCTGTAAAAGCATGCAAGTGTTTACTCAGGAATGCTAAGTCTAGCTGTTCTGCTTTCTTTTGTTCTAGATTTTCTACCCTAGCAAGGATGGTACAAAGATTCCAATGTTTATTGTGCATAAAAAGGGCATAAAACTGGATGCCTCTCATCCCGCTTTCCTATACGGCTACGGCGGCTTCAACATATCTATCACACCCAACTACAGGTAAGCGTGGCACCTCGGAACTTCAGCGTGCATCTGATCTTCTCCAGACCGTGAGGAGAAACCAGAGACTGGCCTACTGCCTCTGCACCTGAGCCCCATCCCCTTGGCCCCCACAGGGGAACCTGGATCAAGATAACACTGATTCCTGAGCAGATCTTATCTTTGTTCATTTGTGCAACGAGTATTCGTTAAGCCTGCTCTGTGTTGGGAACTGAGATGAGTAAGGAAGTGTCCTTACACCATTTTCTTCCCTGAACCAGTGGATATGCTGGTAGTGTCAGTAGAGACCACCCGAGGTAGAGGAGAAATGTTGAAGAGAAGACCACCTGGGTGTATGGTCTGATTACCTACCTCACACTCTCCTTCCCTCTGATCTTCAACATCCAGGAAATTAGCAGCCAGACCATCTTGAGCCTCAGGTTGCAGAAGCCCACAGTTACTAAAAGGAAGAGTGAATAAATTTCAGAAATAGTTCTCAAAGAAAAATTAATTTTAGTTAACAGCAAACAGAAAAATAACCTCACTCAGTACTGTTAGGGTCAGAGTGGAAAGAGAAGGAGGAAAACATAAAATCCAAACTTTCTAAAGAAGCTTTGTGCTATAGTTTCTTCTGTTTATTTCTAGAAAACATTCTCCAGCCCTGGGCACTCCGTTCTTATTTTCTGGTCAGTGTGCCTCATCTCCTCTACCTCTCTCACACCTAGTTTCAACGTCTAAATTTCTGTAAAACTGGAAAATCTGTTTAAAATTCACATTTCAGAAGGAGCTTTCTTTTTTGCAACTTGAACAATTTGAAGAGAGATACTGGGAGAGATGGTAGCAGGGGCCTTTACCGGGTGTGTAACAAGCACAGCACCATTCATACCAGGGCTGTGTCACGTGGGTGGCAGTATTTTGGTTGCCAAGACAGTTGTTTAAAATGAGGTATACTGAATGCTCCTGAAAATGTATGAGCTTTGCAGTTAATCACTAGTCAGAAGTTATAACATTTCACTTAAATCGAGCAATGTAAAAGCACTGGGCTTCCACGTAGATGACAGCATGTGTGGAGCATCTTCAGGGCTGTGTGTGCGGGTGTGGGTGCGGTGGAGGAGGACAGCAGCCCTCACTGGGCAGTTAGTGGCAGGTTAACTGTTTTTACCATCTCTCAGTGTGTCCAGGCTCATCTTTGTGAGACACATGGGTGGCGTCCTTGCAGTGGCCAACATCAGAGGAGGTGGGGAGTACGGAGAGACGTGGCATAAAGGTGAGGTATCTTCTCTGCAGAAACGCAAACATGGCATAGCCCAAGCCGAGGGGAGCAGGGGCAGAAAAGGATGCTTCCAAACACATTGCAGGCACCATTCCCCCTTTCAATTTAAACAGCTCAGTCTTTTCAGTTTATTTTCCTTTGCAGTCTAGTTTAATGAAGGACACCTTTTTCAGGCGCATCTCCTACATACCATAATCAATTTTTTTTTTTTTTTTAGCAATGTATAAGGTACATTTTTATCTAGCACTGTCAGAAGTGAGTCTGGGGGATACTTTTGGTATTTATTGTGTCTCCTTCTCCTGTTAGCCTGGCTTTTACTGTTTAGCATTATTGGCTATCTCAAAACAGACTGCAAAAACAGGCCATTTTCTCTTAAAAGAAAAGAGCATTCTAAAATAGAGCTTTCCTATTCCCAGTTCAGGCATCTTTTGCTTGTTTTCTCTGATCTTCCCACCATTGCTAAGAAATAGCATCCTCCTAGTGTTGCTGCTGGGACTCTAATAAAACCTGCACGTGATAGATAAACACAAGAACACAGTCATTTTTCTTTTCTGGTTAAATGGTTCAGTCCCTGTTCTCTGGCCTCCTGAAGCATGTATTCTAGTTGATTGAGGAAACTGCTCCTGTATTCAACGTTATTCCCCCAATTATCATTCTTTAAAAAAAATTATGGCAATCTTTATTTTTAAAGCCCCATCTCTTCCTTTTCTCTCTATGTGGAGCACACCCCGTCTCCCAGGCTTTTGTATATCTGGAATGCATAGACTAACCAATAACTTGAAGAAGATGTTATTCCCTTACCTTATTCCTGTGTTTGGGGGAGGAGGGTGTGGGAAGCCCCTTCACTCCCACCGGCTCCCTGCTTCTCCCCTCTCGACATCAGGCAGTCTGCGGGCACGAGGGCGGCCCCCAGGGCTCAGGCTTGGCCAGCAGCACGCGGTGAGGAGGCTCTTCTCCCACAGCAGGAGCATCCGAGACCACCCTTTGGATCCATACACCCACTTGTTCTCTACCTCCTGAGGCCAAGGCTCTGGTTTTCTGCATCGATCAGATCAGCAAAGATGAGGGTAGATCTGTAAAGAGCTTTTTTCATGAGTACCTGTTAGATGTCAGCAGGCAGGAAAGGCCCAAGCCTAAATCCTCGGTCTTCGGCATGCACCCCAAGATGTCAGACAGCAAACTATTTGAGCGTCTTAGCAAGTGTGAGTGTCCCTAATGAACACATGGGCCCCCAGCCTGCCAGCCATCGTTGGGCCAGCTGCTGCCAGGTGTCATCCTGGAAGGCTTTATTGATTGTCACTGTATTTGAAACGGCATAGAATTCATTGTATAATTTTGACTTGGACCTGATATTAGAGTTTAATTACACTAAACTCATTCTATGAAACTGTGATAGTAAGAGATGACTAAGAAAGGGGGAATAAAAGTAAAATCTCTACACACCTTATGTTGGATGTGCATCCCAAATCCATATGCTAAGTCTGGACCCCTTGACTCACCCAATTTCCTGGTTAAAAATGTTTAATGTACACACTTAAACACCCACCTGCACGGACTCCTGACCCAGTGGCCTTCTCCTCAAAGAACCCAGGTTCTTCGCCATAGAATTCCTCTGGTCCTCAGGTGTCCATCATGCTCTGGTTGGGAAGAGTGCCCTTGGTCTTGGTCAACTTTCTCATCTCTGTATTAATTATAACCAAGTTATTACCCAGAAGTCTTAAACGGGGGTGGAGTTTGCAGCTTGACTGAAGCTAAAAGTTGATTACCTCTGTTTAGACTGCTCATAAACTTTCTTCTAATTTAGGCAGTGAGAGGGCCTGAAATGGAACTTTTCTAGTTAGACCCTAGCATACTGAACCTCGATAAGTCAGGATTTCATTCTGTTAATTGAGTTTAAAATTTAATGCTCTTCAAAAAATATAGTCATATACCCAAAATATTATTATTCCTGGAAACTAAGTAATCCTAGCCATCCTAATTCACCAATACTTTCTTATTAAAATCTTAATAACATTTGTTTTGATATGAAAAAATTTCTTCAGTAGCACTGCTTCATCTTTAAATGAATTTCTGCAAAAATAGTTAATCTCAAATATCTCATTAGATCTATGTCTGTTTTCTGTTCATTTCATTGGCAGTTATTTCAGACATCCGTTCCTTTGTGGGCATGACTTTGACTTTTGGGTATTTACAAGGCCTTACAAATGTTCCTCTCTTTAAGTAGTTTCTTTGTTTGGCTCCGCACTGGAATGGCTTCTAGATGAGAAAGCCCAGATTCTCTGAGGAGATGCTTGAGATCCTCTTCATTCAAGCCTAGAGAAACTAACGGGCTGCTCTGTGCAGCACCACGTCCGCACCTAATTCCTACCTAAGTTCTTTAAGTACCCATGGGCAAAGTCAGAGAGCTTCCTTCTCGAAATCACGTCCCCACCTCAGACTCCGGCAGAGAGGAGGGGTGAGAAGTGCACCTATCTGCACAGAGCACTTTCTTTTTTTTTTTTAATTAATTAATTTATTTTATATTTTATTTTTGGCTGCGTTGAGTCTTTGTTGCTGTGCACGGGCTTTTCTTTAGTTCTGGTGAGCAGGGGCTACTCTTCGTTGCGCTGCACAGGCTGCTCATTGCGGTGGCTTCTCTTGTTGTGGAGTGCAGGCTTCAGTAGTTGTGGCTTGGGCTCTAGAGCACAAGCTCAGTAGTTGTGGCGCATGGGCTTAGTTGCTCCGCGGCATGTGGGATCTTCCTGGGCCAGGGATCGAACCCGCGTCCCCTGAACTGGCAGGCAGATTCTTAACCACTGTGCCACCGGGGAAGTCCGTGCAGAGTACTTTCATCTTCCCAGGGAGGGGGCAGCGCGCTCGTCCCCATTGTCACATGCTGTGTGTAACTCGAGGACTGGACTCTGCTCTGGGTCTTGCGTCGGTTTTGAGTCCAGCTCCTCCCAAAACACAGGTTCTTTTTGTTGACGTGCTTTCACATTTTCATTCTCATGGTTGTCTGACGTCATAACAGATCATCTCTTCCCTTGGGGGCATTTGCCTTTTAAGTTCTAAGAGGTTTTAGAAAAATACGAAGGTACCATATGCATTAGTAGTTGCGGTACAGATGATGGATTTCCACAATGCATAACACAATTTAAATTGAGGCATTTTTCTAAATGTAGTGTTAGTCCATTGTGTTTAAGTTGATCAGTAGTTGAAACTATGCCCTATCATCATTTGAATTCCCCTTAGGTTAAAATGTGATTTTTTTCCTATGTTTTGTTAATTAACTATCTTTCACTTTGGCACATTGTAGGTGGTATCTTGGCCAACAAACAGAACTGCTTTGATGACTTCCAGTGTGCTGCTGAATATCTTATCAAGGAAGGTTACACGTCTCCCAAGAGGCTGACTATTAATGGAGGTTCAAATGGGGGCCTCTTAGTAGGTGAGAACTGGGATTTTTATTCATCGTACTTTACTAGTTAACTCTTGGAGTTTTCAGATACTCTGATTTACTTTGGCTCATGGATGGGAGCAGTGGTACAGAAAAAGCAAAACCCATTTGTATTTGGGCATCTAATTAATGACATTTGAAGACACAACTACTGACTCAACTCATCATAGCCTGAAAAGCCATTCCTCCTCCCTGTTCTGAGCTCTATCGGACTGGACCACAATTCTTACCCTTCCCTCTCCCCCTCCCCACAGACTGGACCCACAGGTCTCTAGGGTTCAGTCAGCACATGACTGAGCCTAATAACACACCTCTGACTGTGTTACCCAGAACTTGTAATGATCATCACTAAATATTTGTTGAATACCTATGCCACGGGATGCTAGATGCTATGGGTTCAGAGAAATAAGTCATGAAGGAAAATGAGGTACATGCAAAGATGGATCCACAGCTTCATAGTAATGAAATAGTTCACAGTAATGTTCACCCTTGCTGAGCACCTTGCCAGGCTCCGTGCTGAGCCCTTGACATGCACATGGCCTGGGAGATGGGGACAGGTATTATCCCCATTTTACAGAGGAGGACACTGGGGCACTGAGAGGTTGAGTAGCTTGCTAGTGTGATGGTAGTGCTGGGGTTGATGCTTAGCACCGTGGCTTTATATTCTGCTCTTTCAATCTCTATGTGGCACTGCCTCTAAGTGGATTTTCGTAATTTTTGGTGGTTAATGAATTTTTACTTTGCTTTTCATCTCTCAACAGTACTTAACATTGTAATGAACATTTATAGTGGTCCTGAACTTTGCTTGCTGGATCCTACATCCGGTGTCATTAGGATACGAGGGACCGTTGTACAAATGGAGAATAGCACAAATAGACTCAACCTAAAAAGCACATGTGACAATTTTTAGCTTTCAATCCACTGTTGTCAGGGGATCTTGACACATTCACTCTGTTTCCTTGTCTTTGAAATTTACTGACTTCTGTCAAAACCTGAATTCCTGTCCTTCTTACTTCTTTACCCCAATGGAATATAGTCTTCTTGAAAAAAACATTTTCCCAGGGAGGTAAAATATATATATGTCCAAATAATTTATTTAAATTTGGAAAGGGTAGAGATATGGCCGAGATGGCAAAGTAGGAAAACCCCTGAGCTCACCTCCTTCCACGGGCACACCAAAAGTACAGCTATTTACAGAACAACTATGTATGAGAACAACCTGAAGACTAATAGAAAAGATTTTCCACAACCAAAGATATAAAGAAGGAACCACAATGAGATGGGTAAGGAGGGGCAGATGCACGGTATAGTCAAAACCCACAACCTCGGGCAGGCAAACCACAAATGGGAGGATAATCACTACTGCTGAGGTCCTTCCCAAGGAGAGAGGGGTTTGAGACCCACATCAGGCTCCCCAGTCCAGAGGTCCTACACCAGGAAAATGAGCCCCTAGAACATCTGGCTCTGAAGGCCAGCGGGGCTTACTTTGATGAGAGCCAGAGGGCTGTGGGAAATAGAGACTCCACTCTCAAAGGGTGCACACAAAATCTCACATGCTCTTGAGTCCTGACACAGAGGCAGTCATTTGAAAGGAGCCTGGTCAGATTCCCTTGCTAACCTTGAAGAGCCTCCCAGAGGGGCAGGAGGCAACTGGGACTCCTACTGGGGACACAGGTGCTGGTGGCAGACATTTTGGGGAACTCGTTCTACCACAGGGACACTGGTGCTGACAAGCACCATTCTGGATCCTCTCTCGGGCTATTAGCACTCCACCACCAGCAGACTGGCACCAGCTCTGGTCATGCAGAGATCAGGCCTTGCGTATCAGCATGCCCAAAGTAGTTGGCCCTGCCACAACAGAAGGGCCCGTGCAGCCTACATAGGAGGCACCCCTAGAGTATGTATCTCTGGTCACCAGAGGGGAGTCTGCTGCTGGGCCCAACAGGATATCACCTATATTAAGGATACTTACCCAAGCTCAGAAAACATAACCAACCCACCTAACACACAGAAATAAACACAGAGAATTAGGCAAAATTAGAAGACAGAACTATGTTCTTAAACTAAGGAGCAAGATAAAACCTCAGAAAAAGAACTAAGCAAAGTGGAGATAAGTAATCTTATCCAATAAAGAGTTCAGGTAATGATTATAAAGATACTCAACAAACTCAGGAGAAGAATGGATGAAGACAATGAGACATTTAACAGAGAGTTAGAAAATACAAAGAAGAGCCAAAAAGAGGTGAAGAATACAATAACTGAAATAAGAAATATACTAGTAGGAATCAACAGTAGATTAGATGATACAGAGGAATGGATCAGAGACCTGGAAAACAGAATAGTGAAAATCATCCAAGCTGAACAGAAAAAACAATTCTAAAAAGTGAGGATAGCTTAAGAGACCTCAGAGACAACATCAAACAAACTAACATTCACATTTTAGGGGGTCCAAGAAGGAGAACAGAGAGAGGGGCAGAGAACTTTTATCTGAATAAATAGCTGAAAACTTCCCTAACCTGGGAAAGGAAACAAACATGTAGGTTGAGGAAACAGAGAGAGTCCCAAATAAGAGGAACCCAAAGAGGTCCACACCCAGACACAGAGACTCTTAAAAGGAGCAAGAGAAAAGCAACTAGTTACTTATAAGGGAACTTCCATAAGACTATCAGCTGACTTTTCATCAGAAACTCTGCAGGCCAGAAGGGAGGCACAGTATATTCAAAGTGATGAAAAAACATACAATCAAGGGCCTCCCTGGTGGCGCAGTGGTTGAGAGTCCGCCTGCCGATGCAGGGGATACGGGTTCGTGCCCCGGTCTGGGAGGATCCCATATGCCGTGGAGCGGCTGGGCCCGTGAGCCATGGCCACTGGGCCTGCGCATCCGGAGCCTGTGCTCCGCAACGGGAGAGGCCACAACAGTGAGAGGCCCACATACCGCAAAAAGGAAAAAAAAAAAAAAAAAAAAAAACATACAATCAAGAATACACTACCTCAGGCTTCCCTGGTGGCGCAGTGGTTGAGAGTCCGCCTGCCGATGCAGGGGACATGGGTTCATGCCCCGGTCCGGGAGGGTCCCACATGCCGCGGAGTGGCTGGGCCCATGAGCCATGGCCGCTGAGCCTGCGCGTCCGGAGCATGTGCTCCACAACGGGAGAGGCCACAACAGTGAGAGGCCCGCATACTGCAAAAAAAAAAAAACAATACACTACCTGGCAAGGCTATCATTCAGATCTGAAGGAGAGATCAAGAGTTGTACAGACAAGCAAAAGCTAAAAAGAGTTCAGGACCACTAAACTGGCTCTAGAAGAAATGTTAAAAGGCCTTCTCTAAGTGGAAAAAAAAAGACCACAACTAGAAATATGAAAATTACGAAAGGAAAAAAAAACTCATTAGTAAAGGTAAACATAAAGATAGTAGATCAGCTACTTACAAAGTCAGTAAGAAGTTTAAAAGACAAAGTTGTAAAATCATCTATATTCACAATAGTAGTTAAGTTGATACACAAATAGTTTTGAAATATGACATCAAAACATTAAATATGGCAGGAGGAATATAAATGCAAGATTGTTTATTAGAAAGTGTTCAAACTTAAGAGATCATCAACTTAATCGCAAAGATATATGGTGGTTATGTATGAGCCTCCTGATAACCAAAACCAAAAATCAATAGTAGATACACAAGCAAAAAAGAGAAAGTAATCCAAACATAACACTAAATATAGTCATTACATCACAAGGGAAGAGAGCAAAAAAGAAGGAACAAAAAAGAACTGCAAAAACTACCAGAAAACAGTTTTTTAAATGTCAATAAGTACATACCTATCAACAATTAATTTAAACATAAATGGACCAAATGGTCCAATCAAAAGATAGAATGGCTGAATGGATAATAAAATAAGACCCAACTATATGCTGCCTACAAGAGACTCACTTCAGATCCAAAGACAGACACAGACTGAAAGTAAGGGGATGGAAAAAGGTATTCTATGCACATGGAAACAAAAAGGAAGCTGGGGTAGCAATACTCAGACAAAATAGATTCAGATAAAGTTTGTAACAAAAGACAAAGAAGAGCATTACATATGATAAAGGGGTCAATACAAGAAGAGGATATAACATTCATAAATATTTATGCACCCAGGAGCAAAGGGAACCCTCCTACACTGTTGGTGGGAATATAAATTGGTACAACCACCATGGAGATCAGTATAGAGGTTCCTTAAAAAACTAAAAATAGAACTAGGATATGATCCAGCAATCACACTCCTGGGCATATGTCTGGAGAGAACCATAATTCGAAGAGATACATGCACCCCAGTGTTCATTTTGGCACTATTTACAATAGCCAAAACACAGAAGCAACCTAGATGTCCATCGACACAGGAATGGATAAAGACAATGTGGTACATATATACAATGGAATATTACTCATCCATAAAAAAGAATGAAATAATGCCATTTGCAGCAATGTGGATGGACCTACAGATTGTCAGTGCAGTAAGTCAGACAAATAGCAATATGATATCACTCATATGTGGAACCCCCAAAAAAATGATACAAATGAACTTGTTTACAAAACAGAAGCAGATTCACAGATCTCAAAATCAAACTTATGGTTACCAGAGGGGAAAGGTGTGTGTGGGGGGGATAAATTAGAAGTTTGAGATTAACAAATACACACTACTATATATAAAATAGATAATCAACAAGGACCTAATGTATAGCACAGGAAACTCATATTCTGTAATAACCTACATGGGAAAAGAATCTGAAAAAGAAGGGATATATGTATATGTATAAATGAATCATTTTGCTGTACACCTGAGACTAACACAACACTGTAAATCAACTATAATATAAAATAAAATTTTTAAAGATATTTATGCACCCAACATAGGAGCACCTAAATGTACATGGCAAATATTGACAGACATAAAGGCGAAGTCAAGAGCAAAACAATAACAGGGAACTTTAATACTCTACTTACATCAGTGGATAGATATTCCAGACAGAGAATCATTAAGGAAACACTGGCTTTAAATGACACATTAGATCAGACGGACTTTAAGAACATTCCACCCAAAATCAGCAGAATACACATCCTTTTCAAGTGCACATGGAACATTCTCCAGGATAGATCATGCTAAGCCACAAAACACGTCTGACTAAATTTAAGAAGATTAAAATCACATCAGGCATCTTTTCCAACCACAACAGTATGAGATTAGACACGAACTACAAGAAAAAAACTGCAAAAAACAAACACATGGAGGCTAAACAATATGCTACTAAACAACCGGGGCGGGGGGTGGGGGTCACTGTTAAATCAAAGAGGAAATTTTAAAATACCTGGAGACAAATGAAAATGGAAACACAATGATCCAAGGATCATAGGAGATTACTATGACTAGTTATACACAATAAAGTGGACAATCTAGAAGAAATGGATAAATTCCTAGAAACTTACAATCTCCCAAGACTGAATCAGGCAGAAATAGAAAGTATGAACAGACCAATTACCAGTAATGAAGTTGAATCAGTAATATTAAAAAAAAAAAAAAAAAAAAAAACCTCCCAGCAAACGTAAAATCCAGGACCAGATGCCTTCACAGGTGAATTCAGAACATTTAGAGAAGAGCTAACACATATCTTCTCAAACTCTTCTGGAAAACTGAAGAGAAAGGAGCACATCTGAACTCACTTTACAAGGCCAGCAGCATCACCCTGATACAAAAACCAGACAAAGACATCACAAAAATGGAAATTACAGGCCAGTATCACTGGTGAACACAGATGTAAAAATCTTCAAAGTATTAGCAAACCAAATTCAACAACACATTAAAAGGATCATACACTATGATCAAGTAGGATTTATCCCAGGGATATAAGGATGGTTCAATATCTGTAAAATCAGTGTGATACAACACATTAACAAATTGAAGAATAAAAACCATATGATCATCTCAATAGATGTGGAAAAAGCTTTTGACAAAATTCAACATCCATTTGTGATTAAAAACTCCTAGCAAAGTGGGTATAGAGGGACATACCTCAACATAATAAAGGCCATGTATGACAAGCCCACCACTAACATCATACTCAACAGTGAAAAGCCAAAAGCATTTCCTCTAAAGTGAGGAACAAGACAAGGATGCTCACTCTCACCACTTCTGTTAACATTGTATTGGGAGTCTTAGCACCGGCAATCAGACAAGAAATCAAAAGAATTCAAATTGGAAAAGAAGTAAAACTGCCACTGTTTGCAGATGACATACTATGTATAGAAAATCCTAAAGATGCCACCAAAGAACTAATAAATGAATTCAGTAAAGTTGCAGGATACAAAATTAATATACAGAAATCTGGATTTCTGTACCTTAAACTATCAGAAGGAGAAATTAAGAAAACAATCCCATTTAAAATTGCATCAAAAAGAATAAAATACCTAGGAATAAATCTCACCAAGGAGGTGGAAGACCTGTATACTGGAAACTGTAAGACACTGATGAAATTGAAGGTGACACAAATTAAAAGATGTGCCATGCTCATGGATTTGAAGAATTAATATTGTTAAAATCACCCTACCACCCAAGGCAATGTACAAGAGTCAGTGAAGTCCCTATCAAAATACCAATGGCATTTTTCACAGAACTAGAACAAATAATTCTAAAATTTATTTGGAAACACAAAAGATCCCAAATAGCCAAAACGGTCTTGAGAAAGAAGAACAAAGCTGGAGGTATCATGCTCATTGATTTCAAACTGTACTACAAACTCTAGTAACCAAAATAGTATGGTACTGGCACAAAAACAGACATATAGATCAATGCAACAGAACAGAGAACCCAAAAATAAAGCCACACATATATGGTCAGTCTAAAACAAAGGAAGGAAGAATATACAATGGGGAAAAGACAGCCTCTTCAGTAAATGGTGTTGGGAAACCTGGACAGCTCCATGGAAAAGAGTCAAACTGTACTGCCTTCTCACATCATATGTGAAAATAAACTCAAAAAATATTTAAATGTAAGAACTGAAACCATAAAACTCTAAGAAAACACAGTACACTCTTTTTTTTTCAGTACGCGGGCCTCTCACTGTTGTGGCCTCTCCCATTGCGGAGCACAGGCTCCGGACACGCAGGCTCAGTGGCCATGGCTCACGGGCCTAGCAGCTCTGCGGCACGTGGGATCCTCCCGGACCGGGGCACGAACCCGTGTCCCCTGCATCGGCAGGCGGACTCTCAGCCACTGCGCCACCAGGGAAGCCCACAGTACACTCTTTGACATTGGTCTTCACAAAGTTTTTTTGGGTATGTCTCCTCAGACAAGGGAAACAAAAGCAAAAAACAAATGGGACTATAACAACCTAAAAAGCTTTTGCACAGTGAAGAAAACTATCAACAAAATGAAAAGACAACCTACTGAATATGAGAAGGTATTTACAAACAATGTATCTGAAAAGAGGTTCACGTCCAAAATATCCAAAGAACCCATACAACTCATCAAAAACAAACTCAATTAAAAAATGAGCAGAGGACCTGAATAGACATGTTTCCAGAGGGGACACACAGGTGGCCAATAGACACATGAAAATATGCTGAACATCACTAATCATCAAGGAAATGCAAATCAGAACCACAATTAGATACCACCTCACACCTGTCAGTATGACTAGTATGAAAAGGACATCAAATAACAAGTGTTGACAAGGATGCAGATAAAAGGGAACTCATGCACTGTGGGAATATAAATTGGTTACAGCCACTATGGAAAGCAGTATGAAGTTTCCTTAAAAGTTAAAAATAGAACTACTGTATGACTCATCAATTTAACTTCTGAGTTTTTTCCCAAAGAAATCAAAACCACTAATTCAAAAAGGTATGTACCCCTATGTTCACTGCAGCATTATTCACAGTTGCTAAGATATGAAAGCAACCTAAGTGTCCATTGATAAATTAATGGATAAAGGAGGTGTATAATAATACATACAGTAGAATATTACTCAGCCATATAAAAAAAGAATGAAATCTTGCCATTTGCAAGAACATGAATGGACCTAGAGGGTGTTTTGCTAAGTGAAGTAAGTCAGAGAAAGACCGATACCATATGATTTTGCTTATATGAGCAATCTAAGAAACACAGCAATTGAACAAACATAAACAGACTCATAGATACAGAAAACTAGTGGTTGCCAGAGGGGAGTGGGGTGGGGAGATGAGTGAAATAGATGAGGGTGATTGAGAGGTCCAAACTTGGTTATAAAAATATCACAGAAATATAATGTACAGATAACGTAGGGAATATAGTCAATAATATTTAATAATTTTGTGTGATGACAGATGGTAAATAGACTTATCATGGTGATCACTTTGTGATGTATAAAAATACCAAATCACTGATTTACACCTGAGACTAATATGTTTTAAGTCAGGTATACTTCAATTTAAAAAAAGAAGAAAGAAAGAAATGGACTTCCCTGGTGGTCCAGTGGTTAGGACTCTACACTTCCACTGCCAGGGGCCTGGGTTCCATCCCTGCTCTGGTCGGGGAACTAAGATCCCACAAGTCGTGTGGCTTGTGGAAAGAAATTGAGAAAGGAGATGGATAATATTCTTAAATACCGAATAACTACAAATGTGATTTGTTCACTTGACAAATATTTATCGAGCACCAAGACGTGCTGGGCATTTTCCCAGATACTGGGCGTGTGTCAGCAAACGAAAGAGACAACAGCCCTGCCTTCGTGGAGCTTTCGTTCCAGTCAGAGGAGGCAGACGATATGCCCGAGGCCAGCAGTGGGCCCTGGAGGCCCATGTCTGTGGCTGGGCACAGAGAGCAGGGGAGAGAGATGGGAGAGGTTAGGGGTGGGGGGAGGCCAGACCAGGCAGGACCTCGTGGCCCGTGCAGAGAGCGTGGTTTACTCTGTGAAATGAGAAGCCTCTGGGGGAGTTTTTTTTTTTTTTTTTTTTTTTCTTTTTGCGGTATGCGGGCCTCTCACTGTTGTGGCCTCTCCCGTTGCGGAGCACAGGCTCCGGATGCGCAGGCCCAGCGGCCATGGCTCACGGGCCCAGCCGCTCCGCGGCATATGGGATCCTCCCAGACCGGGGCACGAACCCGTATCCCCTGCATCGGCAGGCGGACTCTTAACCACTGCGCCACCAGGGAGGCCCTCTGGGGGAGTTTTGAGCAGAAGAGTGTCATGATTTGACATGTTTTTTTAAAATCGGGATCCCGTTACTGTGTTAGGGTAGACAGAAGGGGAGGCAAGGGCAGAAAAGCAGGAGCCCAGGTAGGTGGCTTCTGTCCCAGGGAGAGAAAAGGGTGGCTTGGACCTGGGTGTGGCGATGGAAGTAGTGAGAAGTGGTCTGATTCTGGGTATATTTCGAATTTGAGCCAACTGAATTTGCATATGAATTAAATATGAATTTTAAAAGAAAGAAGAACTAAGGGTGAATCTAAAATTTGTAATGGGAAAGGACATTGAAAATACCATCTGATTTCAGTAGTGGGAGAATTGTGTTGTAACTTACTGGTTCATCCAATAAAACTCCATTTTATTTTTGGAGTTTTATATTCAGGAATTCATTTATGCCTTTTAACAGACCAGGTCCTTTAAGGGACCTTCAGAGATGGAGCTCCTCCATCAGGATGCTGAGATGCTTATTAAAAAGAACAGATTCCAGATTCCTGTGCCTCCCACCTCTGAGTGGGAGAAAAGGATCTGCAGGGGTAGGACTCAGGATTCAGTATCATGAATAAGCACTGAAATCAGAACTGGGGTGGGAACAGTTTTTTGTCAGAGGCAGGAAAAGTTCACATCCCTTGACTAACTCCTAGTCGTGCCAGCTTTGATCTTACTTCCTCCCAAAGCCTCCCCAGCTTCCGTACTCTGGCCTACGCCCTACTTCCATAGCACCCGTATTTTCTCAGCAGTAGTGATTGCCACACTATAATTGCCTGTTCACTTCTTTATCTTTCCCACTAAATTATTCACTGACATATCCCCAGGCATAGTGCCAGGCACATGGCAGGTGTTCAATAAACATTTATTGAATTTTCCAAAAAATAAGTTTTTAAGTGTACAAAGAAGAGTATTGTTACAGCAGGACAAGGAGGTGTGTCAATATCGGTTAGAGCTCTGAGCTGGGTTTTAGGCGCTCTTCTGCTTTGGGCTGTATGAGCCGTTTCTGCTCACAACATTTCTGATGCCAAATGTGGGAAGGGGGGCATACCACGCCAACCAGTTCTCCAACTCTCCATACACCAACTGGGTGTCTTACAATTCAGCTCCGTTCTGACACTACCCAGAGTTAGCACAGACCCAAAAGGGTAAGGGCTCAGCCCCACAGGACTGCCCCCACTGCAGACACCGATCACAAGTTCTGGACCTCCCATACTTCTGACTCACAGCTATAAACTGGGGGTTCCCATGTCCCTCTCCTCTTTCCTTACATTTACCAGTTTGTTATAAGGGATAGAACTCGGCAACAATCAGATGGAAGAGATGTATAGGATAAGGTGTGGGCGGGCAGGTGCATGCAGAGCCTCCACACTCTGTTAGCACACCACCGTCCCAGCATCTCCCTGTGTTCACCACCCTAGAAGCTCTCCAAATTTCATTGTTTGGTGGATTTTATGGAAGTTCTATTATGCAGGCAAGATTGATTAAATCAATAGCTGTTAATCACTAACTTGATCTCCACCCCCTCTCCTCTGCCCAGAGGTCAGGGGTGGGACCAGAAGATCCAATCCTCTAATCACATGGTTGGTTCCTTGGGCAGCCAGCCCCCATCCTGAAGCTATCTGGGGACCCACCAAGAGCCATTTCATTAGCATGGACTCAGAGACAGTTGAAAGGGGTTAGTTTTGAATTATGAGAGACACTCCTCTCACCCTGTCACTCAGGAAATTCCCAGGGTTTTAGGAGCTCTGTTCTAGGAACTGGGGACAGAGACTAAACAGGTATTTCTTATTGTGTCACGATATCACAGGCTAGTTTTGAGATCCTGAACAAGTTCGGTAACCTCCTGCATCACCTGGGAAAGCAGCTGGGGATGGGAGGAGGGGACACAGGTTTTACAGAAAGCCCTAGAGGTTTTCATATAATGTTCCTCCATTGAGATTCACTTTGAGGAGTAAATCTCTACTACTGATGACAATACCCACCCCTCCGATATATTGGAAGGAGGGGGAAAGCTTGTGGGCTGTTGGGCAAGTGATTTCTGATGGTTTCTTTCTGTGCTCTTGGAAAAAAGACAACCAGGGTTCTGAAAGCATTTAAGTGTTGTTGTGTTCTGTTTTCGTTTTGCTTATTACACAGATGTTTAATGACGGACCACCTCCCTTTTCTATCTTGATTTTTAGCTGCATGTGCAAATCAGCGTCCTGACCTCTTTGGTTGTGTTATTGCCCAAGTTGGAGTAATGGACATGCTGAAGTTCCATAAGTACACTATTGGTCACGCCTGGACCACTGATTATGGGTGCTCAGACAACAAACAACACTTTGAATGGCTCATCAAGTAAGGTTTTAATTCATATGACATATTTGTGTTGCTAACAATTTGATACCAGAATACTGAACATAGTCAAAAGGATAAATGTTTGACTCCATGCCCTTCAATATCTCATATTTGCATGTAATTTACTGCAAAAGTAGGGCAAGTGGTGGGAATACCTGTCTTCCTGGTTTCGATCTGGTCTTTAACAAAAACAAACTACAAAGATGTGATGGGCAGAATTTTAAAGGTGGTCCTCTAGGATTCCTGTCCCCTGGTTCTTCAGTCAACCACTAATCTAGGTACTTCTGTGAAGGGACTTTGCAGATTAAATTAAGGTTACTAACCAGCTGACCAGGATAAGGAGATTATCCTGGATTATCGAGTGGGCCCAATCTGATGACAAACCCTTAAAGGCAGAGCAGTTTCTCTGGTGGGAGTCCGGGATGCAGCAGAAAGGGAGATGAGAGATTGGACGCATGAAGAGGATAGGAGGACTAGAGCCACCATTGCTGGCTTTGAAACTGAAGGAAGGCGGCCTGTTCAACCTGAGATCAACCCCAACCAACAGCCATCAAAGAAACAAGGACCTCAGTCCTACAGCCACATGGAGCTGAATGCATTCTGCCAACAGCTGGAATGAGTCTGGAAGTAGATTTTTTTCTAGAACTTCTTGATAAGTGCCCAGCTAGCCAACACCTTGATTTCAGCCTTGAGAGAGCCAGAGGACCCAGTTGAGCCAAGCCAGACTTCTGACTTACAGAACTGTGAGATAAGAAATCCATGTTGTTTTTTTAAAAGCTGCTAAATTTGTGGTAATTTGTTAATGCAGCAATTAAAAAATAATTTTTAAAAAAGTCATTATAACTTACATATATATGGGATTTCTTTTTCTAAATTAAGAAATAAGGAAATGAAGAGGAATATATGCAAGAACAGTTAAACTTTTTTTGTGCTCTCAGTATAACCACATATATTTGAAACTACAAGTTGCATTACTGAAATATTCGTATCCCTCAACACTTTGGCGATAACAGTGAGAAAATGGCAAACATTTAGATTCTCAAGACTGCAAGCTACATTCTTTTTTGGCTCTTCACTCTCTTTACTTCCCACATGTAGGGCTTTTTGGATTTTTACCAGCAGTATTTAGGAATTACTCTTGGAATAGCACCAGTAGCCTATGTCCCCTCTCCCCAGTCTTCTCAGTCAATTATAAATTTTGATACAGTAATTTCTCAAGTCAGGTTTTTTCCTTCATTTGATGTGCTCTGTATGGTTAGCTCTCCACTTAGAAATTCAGCTAAAATGACTTGAATTTTTTTAATTGAATACTTTTAAACTACTCAATTCTGTTCTGTAGGAGGGGGAAAGTTTAACCTTTAAAATACACAAGTAGCCTCACTGACACATCCTGGTGAAAGCTGAATATTTGAAGAAGCCATAGTTCCAATTAACTTTAAGAAAATATGCACTTAGGGGGATAAGTCCCATTTAAACTCAGTTGAAAATACTGAGTTAATTGTATATTGAAGGCAACAAAATAGTTGCTGGAACCTGATACTTCTAAAATTAATTTGAAAGCAAAAAAAGAGTTCTAAATATTTTTTTCTCTCAAGATGTCTGTGATATTCCTATTTCAGACTTTAATTTTTTAACCTGGCACCCACAGAGCTGTAGTTTCCTCTTACTTGCTACTCCCAATGAGCAGAGAGCTCAATCCAGTATATTGAAGAGGGTCCCCCCATGCCCCCCAAAATTTTAATTTCCAATTTTGTGAATGGCTGGGAAAAATAAAGCCTAACAGACTTTTTTTCTACAGAACTTCTCAGCCTTGAATGTATAAATGTGGCACGTGAATCTTGAGGTGGGGAGAGGCATTATTAGTAGGCAGAGTTTCCAGACTTGTTTTCCCATAGAACTAACCCTTATCTGGAGGACTGGGGTTGATCCAGAAATACTCTGAAATGAGAGCAGAAAACAGACCCATTGGTACCCCCATCTTATCTATTAGGAGACTAAACCCCAGAAGGTTTTACTCTTAGCTTGGTTAACTGAGTAGAAATTTTACTATTTTTGCCTATTTACCCTCCAAAATAAAACTCTACTAAAATAGTTTAATTCATTAATACTGAACACTTTGGAAAACATGACACCCGTATGGACTAAAATGTAAAGAAAAAGTATCCAGAGATGTCTTTCACTTAACTATTATCAATCGCTGTTTAATTTGATTGTACTTAAGTTCTTAAAAACATTTCTGTTAACTGGAAACTTATCTTGTGCTTCAGAAGGCGTCTCCTCCACTAACTTTCTCACCATTGGCCAAAGTCAGTTTCTTTCTGCTGGACTGTGAGCCAGCAGGGGGTCAGCGGTTCAGGTTCCCTGGTTTCAGACAGGAAGCTAGGCCCAGAGGGGACCCGTGGTCTTCCTAAGACTGCCAAGCTGAGCTCAGAATAAAGGTTTTATAGATACTAAACAGGCAAAAAGCTGCTGTACACTGGATTTCAAGTTCTTCAACAAAATAAAGGCTTGCACCCATTCTATTCACAATCAGTGATTTAGAAGAACAATCAGCATGATAGGGGTAGGGAATTAAGAGATACAATCTACTTATGTATAAAATGAAGCTACAAGGATATATTGTACAGCACAGGGAATATAGCCAATATTTTATAATAACTTTAAATGGAGTATAATCTATAAAAATATTGAATCACCTGAAACTAATATTGTAAATCAACTATACCTCAATTAAAATCTTTTCATGTAAAATATAAACAAAGGGACAGTCAGTCCACTTTGTAGCAGTGAAAAAGTCAGTCTGAAGAACATGAAAATATTCACCTCAAGACAGTCAGTATGCACATACTTTGGGTTGTTTCAACAGCCCTTTTTCTTTCTTACACAGGCTTCCAAAGTGGAAGCGAAATAAACGACACAGCTCCCCAGCTTCCAATAGCCCTGGCCAGTCACAGCCCAAACGGTGATGTAACTTAGCCTGCAGTGGTCACCCATGGACCAGTTGGCTGCAGTCCTCACTGCTGGTGACGGTAGGCGGGTAGACGACGCAGGTCACTATGCCCACCGGTCCCCGTGATTATCCTAGTGGACACACAACTCTCATTTTGACATCCGGCCTCATGAAAGTGCCTTTGCCTTTCAGATATTCTCCACTGCACAACGTGAAGCTACCAGAGGCAGACGACATCCAGTACCCATCCATGCTTCTCCTCACTGCGGACCATGACGACCGCGTGGTCCCGCTTCACTCCCTCAAGTTCATTGCCACCCTTCAGTACCTGGTGGGCCGCAGTCGGAAGCAGAACAATCCCCTGCTTATCCACGTGGACACCAAGGCGGGCCACGGGGCTGGGAAGCCCACAGCCAAAGTAATAGAAGAAGTGTCAGACATGTTTGCATTCATAGCGCGCTGCCTAAACATCGACTGGATTCAGTAAATGGCATTTCCCACTGCCTCTGACCACTGCGGAAAACCTCAAGGGCTCTCACACCATTAAAACCGAGAAACCACTGGGCGTCATGCCTCCCCACATGAACACTGTTCCTGCACTCGCGGACTGCAGCTGAACAGAACTGCCGTGGGAATTTTATCTTTTCTAGGCTTCTCCTTTTTAGCAGGCCCTTGGCGTTTCTTTTTCCACCCTGTGCAGGCACATATTTTAAAAGGAAAAAAAGGCATGTTCGGATAAATAGCTAATGGCAGCCAACACATTGTGAATATTAGATTGCTGAATTCAGAGTCATGGTCAGGCATACTTCATATAGAGCACCTCAGTGAAATTTGCTTCTATAACTATAACCAGTATACCTTTACATAAATGTGAGACTTGTTCTCCTGAAAAAGACTTCTTTGCAACAATAATAAATGTTATTTAAGAATGAGAGGCTTTATTTCTGGTTCCTTTGTGTTGAGGAGCAACCCCAGAAGTGCAGTCATTCTGCACTATGTCCTGTCACTTGTCTATGGGAGTAAGCGATGAAGTCATAGACTGTAAGTGCTGCACGGAGGCAGAGTGCGTCCATCTAGCTCCCTTGTTTATGGTGAGGAAGCTATTAGAGGTGGCTTACTGTCTTACATATTAACCACTCAGCCAGCTGATCATCTCGTCCCGGGCTCTTTTGGTTTGGATGCCTCCTAAAAATCAGTGGACCTGCAGCTTCAGATTACTCACCTATTTGTCTGTCTGTCAATTTGGTTACAAAGTATTTGTGGAAATCAGAGTACCTAGGATTCTAAAACTAAGAGACCACATGAGTGAACTATCCAAATTTATCTTACAATTAGAAATTTCAGCATTTGCCAAGCAGTTCTTCCCCCCATAGACCACTTCCTGGAAATAAAAATAGTCATACTTTAAAAAGTGTGTCTCCCCAGCCTTAAATCTTTAAGAGGAGAATATATCATTCCTCAAACTTGTCCATAAAGAAAAAAAATTAAGGCATTTGGTTTAACATTTCATGAAATACTATTCCTTTGGGTATCAGTTTGGGAGGTGGTGATCTTATTTATGAGAAAAAAAACAGCTGCTGCTTGGTCTTGCTTCATTGAGATATCACAAAAATTAATTACTATTTTGTATAAAGTATTTTAGCCTTAAAAAATTAGTTTAAAAGATTACTTCATTAATCTAATAGCTTGTTCTTTTCCAGGTAAGTGCTATTTTCCAAATCATACATGTTTGTGCTTCTCTTGAGATCTCTACCTCTCAAATTGTGGTCTAAAGTTAGACACACTATTTTCTGTCCAGCTTATCACTACATACAAGCTCAGTTGAAAGGTGGATACATGGTTTGGCTTTTCTCTTCTACAGTTATGTTTTCTATCACTGTTTGTTTAAATAAGCACTGTATATAATGCAGCTGTCATTGAACATATGATTCATTATGAGCCCCTCCACCCAATCCCTGGAGAAAAAGTATGCCACTAGCTAGCAGTGCATGCAGGGGTTGACATCATCACCATCTACCTGGAGAGATGCTAACACTAGCTAACTGCCATGTAACTGCTGACCAGCATGACAGGAAGAAAAAAAATGTATTTGTATAGATAAGGCAAAGGCAGCCTTTATCCTAGACCAGCTGGGTCATTTGAGGTACAGACAGCTGAGTTGTACCCATTCAGTCCAGAGCATTTGCAAGTTTGCACAGAATCCGGCTACACTTTCCCACTGAGGTTTTCTACTTAGCAGCAGAAAGTGGAAGTAGAGTGTGTAGAATCTCAGCTTCAAGAGAAATCAGGACCAGGTTCAAATCCCAACTGTCATTTAGTAACTGGTGATTATGAGGAATAAACAAGCTAATATACATACACACGCCTAGCATATAATTGGACTCCAATTGGGAGTTTTCTTTCCCAAGCTAATTTCCATATCGAGATTTTAGCTGGACAACTGAGTGCACAGACTGAAGGTAGCTTTTACTTTTTTTTTTTTTTTTTTTAATGGTACGTGGTCCTCTCAATGTTGTGGCCCCTCCCATTGCGGAACACAGGCTCCGGACGCGCAGGCTCAGCTGCCAGGGCTCACGGGCCCAGCCGCTCCGCGGCAGGTGGGATCCTCCCGGACTGGGGCATGAACCCGCGTCCCCTGCATTGGCACGCGGACTCTCAACCACTGCGCCACCAGGGAAGCCCTGAAGCTAGCTTTTTTACGCCTTAAACATTGGATGACTTAGAGGTTGGGCTCCTCCACAGATCTCAGGGTGTCTTTCTTACTGGATGCCACCCTCCTCTGTATCCTGGGCTCTGCCCCTCTGCTCTGTCTTATGTTGCTCGCTGGTGTTTTGAGGAAAAAAGCTGCATATGTTGCCCAGGTGGTCTAACTGCCTTGTCACAGGGCCCTGCAAACACGCCACAGAGCATTTGCTACCTTAGTAAGATAAAGTCACATTTATGATGTTTAATATGTACACACCTGGAATATTGTAAAACTTTGCAATTAGTCATGTTTCCTAATACACTAAAGCTTAGGCAGTTACACCCAAATGGTGCTGCCAGTATGAAAGGTTACATTTCAGCTAAGAAAGTCTGTCACCAAATTCTCCATATTTATCAGATAATTTTAGCAGCCTCAGGGATTTCCCTGGGCAGACCGCATAGCCAGTGCCCAGAAGGCTTACAGTGCCTCAAAGATGAGTTAAGGCCAGACTGGAAAGCTGTAAGGGGGGCTGTAAAACAAAAAAAGTAAAGATCAGACTATAAGGGGGTAGTCAGGAAGGCCAGTGGGATGAGGGCTGAGGCCAATGAATAAGGACCATTTAGCTGTATTTTGCATCCATTCATATTCTAGGGGCTGGGAGTGCAAAGAGAAAAAGTCCTGCCCTGATGAAGTCAAGACTCCAGGGGGAGGAAACAGGTGATAAACTATGTCCTCGGTCCCCTGTGCTCTAAGCTTTCGTGTGTGTGGATATGTTTGTCCTCAAGCAACCTTATAAACCATGTGCTACCCTTACCCCCATGTGGCAAAGACTCAAGTTCACCAGCTGGGAAGTAAGCAGGCAGGGCAGTTAACCCTGGCAGCAGGACCCTGGAGACGGCACTCTTACCCACTAGTCTAGTAAGAAGCCAAAAAAGCAAGAGGCTTCCCATTCAAGATGGTGACTAGGAAGGTCCTGAACTTAGCTCCTCCCATGGACACAGCTAATTGACAGCTGCATACAGAACAATGCGCTTTGAAAGAAACCCAAAAACTAGATGAGCAACTCCTACACATGAGGTGAAAGAGAAGAAACCCACATGGAACCGGGTAGAAGAGACTGAGACACAATCTCACGATACACCCCACCCCTGACACAGCCACCCACAGTCAGGAGGGAACCCACAACTCCGAGCTTCTCCATGAGGAGCAAAGGGTTTGGACCTCACATCTGGCAGCCCAGCTTTTTTTTTTTTTTTTTTTGCAGGACGTGGGCCTCTCACTGTTGGGGCCTCTCCCGTTGCAGAGCACAGGCTCCGGACGCGCAGGCTCAGCGGCCATGGCTCACGGGCCCAGCCGCTCCACGGCATGTGGGATCTTCCCAGACCGGGGCACGAACCCGTATCCCCTGCATCGGCAGGCGGACTCTCAACCACTGCGCCACCAGGGAAGCCCACCCCAGCTTTTAAGACTTGCATCTAAGAGACGAGCCTCCAAAATATTTAGCTTTGAAAGCCAACAGGGCTTGCATCCATGAGACCCACCAAGATATAGCAAACAAGAAACAATTTTTTTAATTTGTTTTGTTTTTTTTCTCTCTAGTCACATTTTTAATTTAATTTTAAGAAAAGTTTAATATATTTAATATATTAAAAAATACCTCACACCAGTCAGAATGGCCATCACCAAAAAGTCTACAAATAATAAATGCTGGAGAAGGTGTGAAGAAAAGGGAACCCTCCTACACTGTTGGTGGGAATGTAAATTGGTGCAGCTACTATGGAAAACAGTATGGAGGTTCCTTAAACCAAAAATAGAGTTACCATATGATCCTACAATCCCACTCCTGGGCATATATCCAGAAAAGACAAAAACTCTAATATATCCAGAAAAGACAAAAACTCTAATTTGAAAAGATACATGCACCCCAATGTTCATAGTAGCACTATTTACAATAGCCAAGACATGGAAGCAACCTAAATGTCCATCGACAGATGAATGGATAAAGAAGATGTGTTGTGTATACACACACACACACACACACACACACACACAGGAATGTTACTAAACCATAAAGAAGAATGCCATTTGCAGCAACATGGATTGACCTAGAGATTATCATACTAAGTGAAGTAAGCCAGACAGAGATAAATACCACATGATATCGCTTATACATGGAAACTTAAAAAGAAAAAAAAAAAAAGATACAGATGAACTTATTTACAAAACAGAAAGAGATTCCCAGACATAGAAAATAAACTTACTGTTATCAAAGGGGAAGGAGGGGAGGGGAGAGAGGGATAAATTAGGAGGTTGGGATTAACATATCCACACTACTATATATAAAATAGACAAACAACAAGGACCTACTGTATAGCACAGGGAACTATACTCAATATTTTGCAATAAGCTATAAGGGAAAAGAATCTGAAAAGGAACATGTATATGTATGTATGTATAACTGAATCACTGTTCTGTACACCTGAAACTAACACGACATTGTAAATCAACTATACTTCAATTAAATAATTTTTAAAATGTTTAAAGATCTACATAGGGACTTCCCTGGTGGTCTAGTGGTAAAGAATCCACCTTCCAATTCAGGGGACACAGGTTCAATCCCTGGTCGGGGAGCTAAGATCCCACATGCCGCGGGGCATCGAAGCCCTGGGGCCACAACTACTGAGCTCTTGAGCCTCAACGAGAGAGCCCATGTGCCACAAACTACAGAGCCCACGCTCCCTGGAGCCCACACGCCACAACTAGAGAGAAAACCCGCATGCCACAACTAGAGAGAAGGCTGCGTGCCTCAACAAAGACCCAACGCAGCCAAAAAAATAAATAAAATATTTTTTAAAATTAAAAAAATAAAAAAGATCTACTTAGTAACTTTCAAATATACAATACAGCATTATTAACTATAGTCACAAGACTGTACATGACACCCCAGAACTTATTTATAACTGGAAGTCTGTACCTTTGACCACCTTCACTCAATTTAACCACCCAAGAAACAGTTCTTCAAAGGGCTCACGCAGACTCATCTGGCTACCCGCCGGGGTCCAGCAGAGAGTCCTCTGCCTGAAAAGTGCCAGTCTTTCTGTGAAAGACACCTACCTGCTCATCTTAAAGCTTTGGCCCGAGGGGCAAGATTCTACCTGAACACACATCTAGAAGCCTACTGAAACACCCTCCAAAGTCCACACAGGCTGGTGGGGCCATATCCACACTCTCCCCTCCACCTCACCCCAGGTCACTAATATCTCCCAGAAAGACCTTGTGCATACACCTAGTGCCCTGGTTTTTGTGACACCCACTGATCACGTGGCTCTAGTGGCCAGTGGGTCCTGTAGGACTGTAGCAAATGGACAAACAGTTCTTAACTGGCTAACCACCCCAGGGCACAGCACAGAGACAGCAGACTGAAATGCACCCCCAGACTTCCTGTGAAAGAGGCCTATGAGCTTATCTTCATAGCTGTGGCCTGAGAAGCAGACTCCTAACTAAACACATCTCAGGGCTGATTATAATCCTCTCCAGAGATCACGGAGGCCAGTGGGTGTCATCCTCACACTCTCCCTCTGTCCTGCCCTACATCACCAGCATCTCCAGGAAAAGAGCTTGTGTATACATGTGGTGCCCCAACTTTTGTGGCTGTGCTACATCCCTTGATAGCCTGAGTCTGGTGGCCAGCAAGGCCTGTGTTCATGGGGCTTGTGTTCTTGTGTTAATGGGACAGCTGCAAACAAAGAAACTTCTTAACTAGCTATTACCTCAGGGCTCAGTGCAAAGAGAACAGACAGAAATGCCCATCTGGGGGCTCCCCTGGTGGTGCAGTGGTTGAGAGTCCGCCTGCCGATGCAGGGGACACGGGTTTGTGCCCCGGTCCGGGAAGATCCCACATGCCGCGGGGCGGCTGGGCCCGTGAGCCATGGCCGCTGGGCCTGCGCGTCCGGAGCCTGTGCTCCGCAATGGGGGGCGGGCACAACTGTGAGAGGCCCATGTACCGCAAAAAAAAAAAAAAAAAAAGAAATGCCCATCTGCCCCTGAAAGAGCTATATTTGCACATTTGAAAAGCTGCTGCCTGAGGGCCTAGCTTCCAATCAGCCTGCACCTAGGTGCTGACTGAGATCCACCCCTTTTGGGACACCAGCAGGTCTTTGCACACCCTCAACTACCGGAAGCCACTAAGAATAAAGCAGGCTGCTTAAACAATCACAAAGATTTGAGACAACCAAGAGCTAGAGCAGGGTGGAACAATAAGGTTCACCTCCTACACAAGGCTGCTCCTTCAAGACTGGGAGAGGTGACTGTTTCAGCTAATGCATAGAAAAATAACACAGACTGTCAAGGAAAATGAATAAACAAAAGGAATTATGTTCCAAACAAAAGAACAAGATAAAACCCTTAATGAAACAGAGATAAGTGAAAGTTTACCTAGTAAAGAGTTCAAAGTTACAATCAAAGATGCTCACCAAATATATATGCACCCAACATAGTATTTGCCTTATGTACTGAGGTGCTCCTAACAGCCATAAAAGGGGAAATTGACAGGAACACAATGATAGTGGGGCACTTTAACAACCTGCTTTCACCAATGGACACATCAGACAGAAAAATCAATAAGGAAATACAGGTCTTAAATGACACATTAAGCTAGATGGACTTAATTGATATTTATACAGCATACATTCCAAAAGCAGCAGAATACATATTCTTCTCAAGTGGACATGGAACATTCTCCAGGATAGATCAAATATTGGGTCACAAATCAAGCCTCAGTAAATTTAAGAAAACTGAAATCATATCAAGGATCTTTTCGGACCAAAATACTATGAGATTAGAAATAAATTACAGGAAAAAAAATGTAAAATACACCAACACGTGGAGACTAAAACAATATATTACTAAACAACCAATGGATCACCGAAGAAATCAAAGAGAAAATCAAAAAAATACCTAAAGACAAATGAAAATGAAACATGATGATCCAAAATCTATGGGACACAGCAAAAGCAGTTCTAGTAGGGAAGTTTATAGCAATACAATATTATCTCAGGAAACAAGAAAAATCTCAAATAAACAACCTAATCTTATACCTAAAGCAACTAGAGAAAGAAGAACAAACAAAACCCAAAGTTAGTAGAAGGAAAGAAATCATAAAGATCAGATTGGAAATAAATGAAATAGAGATGAAGAAAACAATAGAAAAGATAAGTGAAACTAAAAGCTGGTTCTTTGAAAAGATAAACAAAATTCATAAACCTTTATCCAGGCTCATCAAGAAAAAAGGGAGAGGGCTCAAATCAATAAAGTCAGAAATGAAAAAGGAGAAGTTACAACTGACACCACAGAAATAAAAAGGATCATAAGAGACTACTACAAGCAACCCTGGACAAATTCTTAGAAACGTACAACCTTCCAAGACTGAACCAGGAAGAAATAGAAAACATAAAAAGACCTATCACAAGACTGAAATTGAAACTGTGATTTAAAAACTTCCAACAGGGACTTCCCTGGTGGTGCAGTGGTTAAGAATCCACCGGCCAATTCAGGGTACACGGGTTCAAGCCCTGGTCCAGGAAGATCCCACACGCTGCGAAGCAACTAAGCCTGTGTGCCACAAATACTGAGCCTGCACTCTAGAGCCTATGAGCCACAACTACCGAGCCTGCATGCCACAATTACTGAAGCCTGCACACCTAGAGCCCATGCTCGGCAACAAGAGAAGCCACCACAATGAGAAGCCCACACACCTCAACCAAGAGTAGCCCCCACTCAATGCAATTAGAGAAAGCCTGCAGGCAGCAATGAAGACCCAACACAGCCAAAAATAAATAAATAAATAAAACTGATTCTTTAAAAAAAAAATTGGAAAATTTTTTTAAAAATAAAAACTTCCAAAAAACAAGAGTCCAGGACCAGATGGCTTCACAGGAGATTTCTATCAAACATTTAGAGAAGAGCTAACACATATCCTTCTGAAACTCTTCTAAAAAACTGCAGAGGGGGGCTTCCCTAGTGGCACAGTGGTTAAGAATCCACCTGCCAATGCAGGAAACACGTGTTTGAGCCCTGGTCCGGGAAGATCCCACATGCCGCGGAGCAACTAAGCCTGTGCACCACAACTACCAAGCCTGCACTCTAGAGCCCATGCTCTGCAACAAGAGAAGCCACCACAGTAAGAAGCCTGTGCACTGCAACAAAGAGTAGCCCGTGCTCGCCACAACTAGAGAAAGCCTGCACGCAGCAATGAAGACCCAATGCAGCCATAAATAAATAAATAAATAAATAAATATTTTAAAAAAAACTGCAGAGGAAGGAACACTCCCAAACTCATTCTATGAGGCCACTATCACCCTGATACCAAAAGCAGCAAAGATACCACAAAAAAAGAAAATTACAGGCCAATATCACTGAGGAACATAGTTGCAAAACTCCTCAAAAAATACTAGCAAACCAAATCCAACAATACATTAAAAGGACCATACACTATGATCAAGTGAGATTTACCTCAGGGATGCAAGGATTTTTCAGTATCTGGAAACCAATCAATGTGATACACCACATTAGCAAATTGAAGAATAAAAACCATATGATCATCTCAATAGATGCAGGAACAGCTTTTGACAAAGTTCAACACCCATTTATGATAAAAACTCTCCAGAAAGTGGGCATAGAGGGAACATACCTCAACATAATAAAGGCCATATATGACAAACCCACAGCCAACATCATTCTCAATGGTGAAAAGCTGAAAGTATTTCCTCTAAAGATCAGGAACAAGACAAGGGTGTCCACTCTCACCATGTTTTTTTGTGTGTGTGGCTGCATTGGGTCTTTGTTGCTGCACGCAGACTTTCTCCAGTTGTGGCAAGCGGGGGCTACTCTTCGTTGTGGTGTGCAGGCTCCTCATTGTGGTGGTTTCTCTTGTTGCAGAGCACAGGCTCTAGTCATGCGGGCTTCAGTAGTTGTGGTGCAGGCTCAGTAGTTGTGGCTCACGGGCGCTAGAGCATAGGTTCAGTAGTTGTGGTGCATGGGCTTAGCTGCTCCACGGCATGTGGAATCTTCCCGGACCAGGGCTCAAACCGGTGTCCCCTGTATTGGCAGGTGGATTCTTAACCACTGCGCCACCAGGGAAGTCCCATCACCTCTTTCATTCAACATAGTTTTGGAAATCCTAGCCATGGTAATCAGAGAAGAAAAAGGAATCCAAACTGGAAAGGAAGAAGTAAAACTATCACCTTTTACAGATGATATGATACTATACATACAAAATCCTCAAGATGCTACCAGAAAACTACTAGAGCTCATTAATGAATTCAGTAAAGTTGCAAGATACAAAATTAATACACAGAAAATCTCTTGCATTCCTATACCCTAAAAATGAAAGATCAGAAAGAGAAATTAAGGAAACAATCCCATTTACCATTGCATCAAAGAGAATAAAATACCTAGGAATAAACTTACCTAAGGAAGCAAAAGACCTGGACTCAGAAAACTATAAGACACTGATGAAAGAAATTGAAGATAACACAAACAGATGGATAGATACACCATGTTCTTGGATCAGAATACTCAATATTGTGAAAATGACTATACTATCCAAAGCAATATATAGGTTCAATGCAATCCCTATCAAATTACCAATGGCATTTTTCACAGACTAGAGCAAAAAATTTTACCATTTATATGGGAACACAAAAGACCCTGAATAGCCAACCAATCTTGAAAAAGAAAAATGCAGCTGGAGTAATCAGACTCCCTGGCTTCACACTATATTACAAAGCTACAGTAATCAAAACAGTATTGTAGTGGCACTAAAACAGAAATATAGATCAATGGAACAGGATAGAAAGTCCAGAGATAAACTCACGCACCTATGGTCAACTGATCTATGACAAAGGAGGCAAGAATATACAGTGGAGAAAAGACAGTCTCTTCAATAAGTGGTGCTGGGAAAACTGGACAGCTACATGTAAAAGAATGAAATTAGAACACTCCCTAACACCATACACAAAAATAAACTCAAAAAAGGTTAAAGACTTAAATGTAAGACTGAATATTATAAAACTGTTAGAGGAAAACATAGGCAGAACACTCTCTGACATAAATAGCAGCAATATCTCTTTGGAGCCACCTCCTAGAGTAATGAAAATAAAAACAAAAATAAATAAATGGGACCTAATTAAGCTTAAAAGCTTTTGCACATCAAAGCAAACCATAAACAAAACAAAAAGTCAACCGACAGAATGGGAGACAATATTTGCAAACGATGCAACTGACAAGGGCTTGATTTTGAAAATATACAAACAACTCATGCAATTCAATATCAAAAAACCAAACAACTCAATCAAAAAATGGGTGGAAGATCTAAATAGACACTTCTCCAAATAAGACATACACATGGCCAAAAAGCATATGAAAATTGCTCAACATCTCTAATTATCAGAGAAATGTAAATCAAAACTACAATAAGGTTATTACCTCACACCAGTCAGAATGGACATCATCAAAAAGTGTACAAACAGGGAGACCTTCAAGATGGTGGAGGAGTAAGACGTGGAGATCACCTTCCTCCCCACAAATACATCAGAAATACATCTACATGTGGAACAACTCCTACAGAACACCTACTGAACGCTGGCAGAAGACCTCAGACATCCCCAAACGCAGGAAACTCCCCCACGTACCTGGGTACGGCAAAAGAAAAAAGAAAAAACAGAGACAAAAAAATAGGGACGGCGCCTGCACCGCTGGGAGGGAGCTGTGAAGGAGGAAAAGTTTCCACACACTAGGAAACCCCTTCACTGGCGGAGATGGGGGGTGGCGGGGGGGAAGCTTCAGAGCCACAGAGGAGAGCACAGCAATAGGGGTGAAGAAGGCAAAGCAGAGAGATTCCTGCACAGAGGATCGGTGCCGACAAGCACTCACAAGCCTGAGGTCTGTCTGCTCACCTGCTGGGGCAGGTGGGGGCTGGGAGCTGAGGCTCAAGCTTGGGAGGTCAGAGCCCAGGGAGAGGACTGGGGTTGGCTGCGTGAACGCAGCCTGAAGGGGGCTAGGGAACCACAGCTAGCCAGAAGGGAGTCCTGGAAAAAGTCTGGACCTGCCTAAGAGGCAAGACACCATCGTTTCAAGGTGCAGGAGGAGATTCAGGGCACTACCTAAACAAGCTCCAGAGACAGGCGCAAGCAGCAGCTATCATCTCGGGCCCCAGAGACGGGCATGAAACACTAAGTCTGCTGCTGCAGCCCCCAAGAAGCCTGTATGCGAGCACAGGTCACTATCCACACCTCCCTTTCCAGGAGCCCGTGCAGCCCACCACTGCCAGGGTCCCGTGATCCAGGGACAACTTCCCCGGGAGAACACATGGCGCGCCTCAGGCTGGTGCAACATCATGCCGGCCTCTGCCGCTGCAGGCTCGCCCCACATTCTGTAACCCTCCCTCCCCCTGGCCTGAGTGAGCCAGAGCCCCCTAATCAGCTGCTCCTTTAACCCCATCCTGTCTGAGTAAAGAACAGACGCCCTCAGGCGACCTACACGCAGAGGCGGGGCCAATCCAAAGCTGAACACCAGGAGCTGTGTGAACAAAGAAGAGAAAGGGAAATCTCTCCCAGCAGCCTCAGGAGCAGCAGATTAAATCTCCACAATCAACTTGATGTACCCTGAATCTCTGAATCTCTGGAATACCTGAATAGAAAACAAATCATCCCAAAATTGAGGTAGTGGACTTTGGGAACAACTGTAGACATGGGGTCTGCTCTCTGCATCTAATTTGTTTCTGGTCTTATGTTTATCTTAGTTTAGTATTTAGAGTTTATTATCATTGGTAGATTTATTAATTTGGTTGCTTTCTTCCTTTTTCTTTTTTTTAATGTATAGATATATATTTTTTCTTTTTCTTTTTCTTTTTTGAGTATGTATGTGTATGCTTCTTTGTATGATTTTTGTCTGTATAGCATTGTTTTTACCATTTCCCCTAGGGTCCTGTCTGTCCGTTTTTTGTTTGTTTTCTGTATAGTTTTTAGCGCTTGCTATCATTGGCAGATTTCTTTTTTGTTTGGTTGCTCTCTTCTTTCTTTCTTTTTTATTACTTTTTAATCTTTTTATTTTTAATAATTTTTTTATTTTAATAACTTTATTTTGGTTTTGTTTTTCTTTCTTTTTTCTCTTCTCCCTTTTCTTCTGAGCCGTGTGGCTGACAGGGTCTTGGTGCTCCGGCCGGGTGTCAGGCCTGTGCCTCTGAGGTGGGAGAGCCAAGTTCAGGACACTGGTCCAGCAGAGACCTCCTGGCTCCAGGTAATATCAAACAGTGAAAGCTCTCCAAGAGATCTCCATCTCAATGCTAAGACCCAGCTCCACTTAACAACCAGCAAGCTACATGCCGGGCACCTTATGCCAAACAACTAGGAAGTCAGGAACACAACCCCACCCATTAGCAGAGAGACTGCCTAAAATCATAATAAGGTTGCAGACACCCCAAAACAAACCACCGGACATGGTCCTGCCCACCAGAAAGACAAGATCCAGCCTCATCCACCAGAACACAGGTACCAGTCCCCTCCACCTACACAACCCACTGAACCAACCTTAGCCACTGGGGGCAGACACCAAAAACAAAGGGAATTATGAACCTGCAGCCTGTGAAAAGGAGACCCCAAACACAGTAAGTTAAGCAAAATGAGAAGACAGAGAAACAACAGCAGATGAAGGAGCAAGGTAAAAACCCAGCAGACCAAACAAATGAAGAGGAAATAGGTAGTCTACCTGAAAAAGAATTCAGAATAATGATAGTAAAGATGATACAAAATCTTGCAAATAGAATGGAGAAACTACAAGAAACGTTTAACAAGGACCTAGAAGAATTGAAGAGCAAACAAACAATGATGAAAAACACAATAAATGAAATTAAAAACTCTTTAGGAATCAATAGCAGAATAACTGAGGCAGAAGAACAGATAAGTGACCTGGAAGATAAAATAGTGGAAATAACTACTGCAGAGCAGAATGAAGAGAAAAGAATGAAAAGAATTGAGGACAGTCTCAGAGACCTCTGGGACAACATTAAACATACCAACATTTGAATTATAGGGGTCCCAGAAGAAGAAGAGAAAAAGAAAGGGACTGAGAAAATATTTGAAGAGATTATAGTTGAAAATTTCCCTAACATGTGAAAGGAAATAGTCAATCAAGTCCAGGAAGTGCAGAGAGTCCCATACAGGAGAAATCCAAGGAAAAACACACCAAGACACATATTAATCAAACTATCAAAAATTAAATACAAAGAAAACATATTAAAAGCAGCAAGGGAAAAACAACAAATTACACACAAGGGAATCCCCATAAGGTTAACAGCTGATCTTTCAGCAGAAACTCTGCAAGCCAGAAGGGAGTGGCAGGACATATTTAAAGTGATGAAAGGGCAGAACCTACAACCAAGATTACTCTACCCAGCAAGGATCTCATTCAGATTTGACGGACAAATAAAAAGCTTTACGGACAAGCAAAAACTAAGAGAATTCACCACCACCAAAACAGCTTTACAAAAAAATGCTAAAGGAAATCTCTGGGCAGGATACACAAGAGAAGGAAAAGACCTATGATAACAAACCCCAAAGAATTAAGAAAATGGTAATAGGGACATACATATCAATAATTACCTTAAATGTAAATGGATTAATTGCTCCAACCAAAAGATATAGACTGGCTGAATGGATACAAAAACAAGACCTATATATATGCTGTCTACAAGAGACCCACTTCAGACCTAGGGACACATACAGACTGAAAATTAGGGGATGGAAAAAGATATTCCATGCAAATGGAAATCAAAAGAAAGCTGGAGTACCAATTCTCATATCACACAAAATAGACTTTAAAATAAAGACTATTACAAGAGACAAAGAAGGACAATACGTAATGATCAAAGGTCAATCCAAGAAGATACAACAATTGTAAATATTTATGCACACAACATAGGAGCACCTCAATACATAAGGCAAACGCTAACAGCCATAAAAGGGGAAATCGACAGTAACACAATCAGAGCAGGGAACTTTAACACCCCACTTTCAACAATGGACAGATCATCCAAAATGAAAATAAATAAGGAAACACAAGCTTTAAATGATACATTAAACAAGATGAACTTAATTGATATTTATAGGACATTCCATCCAAAAACAACAAAATACACTTTTCTCAAGTGCTCATGGAACATCCTCCAGGATAGATCATATCTTGGGTTACAAATAAAGCCTCGGTAAGTTTAAGAAAACTGAAATTGTATCAAGTATCTTTTCTGACCACAACAATATTAGCCTAGATATCAATTATGGAAAAAAATCTGTAAGAAATACAAATACACGGAAGCTAAACAATACACTACTAAATAACCAAGAGATCACTGAAGAAATCAAAGAAGAAATAAAAAAATACCTAGAAACAAATGACAATGAAAACACAATGACCCAAAACCTATGGGATGCAGCAAGAGCAGTTCTAAGAGGGAAGTTTATAGCAATACAATCCTACCTCAGAAAACAAGAAACATCTCAAATAAACAACCTAACCTTACACCTAAAGCAATTTGAGAAAAAAGAACAAAAAAACTCCAAAGTTAGCAGAAGGAAACAAATCATAAAGATCAGATCAGAATTAAATGAAAAAGAAATGAAGGAAACAACAGCAAAGATCAATAAAACTAAAAGCTGGTTCTTTGAGAAGATAAACAAAATTGATAAACCATTATCCAGAATCATCAAGAAAAAAAGGGAGAAGACTGTAATCAACAGAATTAGAAATGAAAAAGGAGAAGTAACAACTGACACTGCAGAAATACAACGGATCATGACAGATTACTACAAGCAACTCTATGCCAATAAAATGGACAACCTGGAAGAAATGGACAAATTCTTAGAAAAGCACAACCTTCCGAGACTGAACCAGGAAGAAATAGAAAATATAAACAGACCAATCACAAGCACTGAAATTGAGACTGATTAAAAATCTTCCAACAAACAAAAGCCCAGGACCACATAGCTTCACAGGGGAATTCTATCAAACATTCTATCTTAGAGAAGACATAACACCTATCCTTCACAAACTTTCAAAATATAGCAGAGGGAGGAACACTCCCAAACTCATTCTACGAGGCCACCATCACCCTGACACCAAAACCAGGCAAAGATGTCACAAAGAAAGAAAACTACAGGCCATTATCACTGATGAACATAGATGCAAAAATCCTCAACAAAATACTAGCAAACAGAATCCAACAGCACATTAAAAGGATCATACACCATGATCAAGTGGGGTTTATCCCAGGAATGCAAGGATTCTTCAATATATGCAAATCAATCAATGTGATACACCATATTAAATAATTGAAGGAGAAAAACCATATGATCATCTCAAAAGATGCAGAAAAAGCTTTTGACAAAATTCAACACCGATTTATGATAAAAACCCTCCAGAAAGTAGGCACAGAGGAAACTTTCCTCAACATAAGAAAGGCCATATATGAGAAACCCACAGACAACATCGTTCTCAATGGTGAAATTCTGAAACCATTTCCACTAAGATCAGGAACAAGACAAGGGTGTCCACTCTCACCACTATGATTCAACATACTTTTGGAAGTTTTAACCACAGAAATCAGAGAAGAAAAAGAAATAAAAGGAACCCAAATCGGAAAAGAAGTAGTAAAGCTGTCACTGTCTGCAGATGACATGATACTATATAGAGAGAACCCAAAGATGCTACCAGAAAACTACTAGAGCTAATCAATGAATTTGGTAAAGTTGCAGGATACAAAATTAATGCACAGAAATCTCTGGCATTCCTATACACTAATGATGAAAAATCTGAAAGAGAAATTAAGGAAACACTCCCATTTACCATTGTGACAAAAAGAATAAAATACCTAGGAATAAACCTACCTAAGGAGACAAAAGACCTGTATGCAGAAAACTATAAGACCCTGATGAAAGAACTTAAACATGATACAAACAGATGGAGAGATATACCATGTTCTTGGATTGGAAGAAACAACATTGTGAAAACGACTATACCACCCAAAGCAGTCTACACATTCAACACCATCCCTATAAAACCACCAGTGGCATTTTTCACAGAACTAGAAAAAAATTTTCACAATTTGTATGGAAACACAAAAGACCCTGAATAGCCAAAGCAATCTTGAGAAAGAAAAACGGAGCTGGAGTAAGCAAGCTCCCGGACTTCAGACTATACTACAAAGGTACAGTAATCAAGACAGTATGGTACTGGCACAAAAACAGAAATACAGATCAATGGAACAGGATAGAAAGCCCAGAGATGAACCCACGCACATATGGTCACCTTATTTTTGATAAAGGAGGCAAGAATATACAATGGAGAAAAGACAGCCTCTTCAGTAAGTGGTGCTGGGAAAACTGGACAGCTACACATAAAAGAATGAAATTAGAACACTCCCTAACACCATACACAAAAATAAACTCAAAACGGATTAAAGACTTAAATGTAAGGCCAGACACTATAAAACTCTCAGAGTAAAACATAGGCAGAACACCCTATGATATAACTTACAGCAAGATCCTTTTTGACCCACCTCCTAGAGAAATAGAAATAAAAACAAATAAATAGGACCTAATGAAACTTAAAAGCTTTTGCACAGCAAAGGAAACCATAAACAAGACCAAAAGACAACCCTCAGAATGGGAGAAAATATTTGCAAATGAAGCCACTGACAAAGGATTAATATCCAAAAGTTACAAGCAGCTCATGCAGCTCAATATCAAAAAAACAAACAACCCAATCCAAAAATGGGCAAAAAACCTAAATAGACATTTCTCCAAAGAAGATATACAGAATGCCAACAAACACATGAAAGGATGCTCAACATCACTAATCATTAGAGAAATGCAAGTCAAAAGTACAATGAGGTATCACCTCACACCAGTTGGAATGGCCATCATCAAAACATCTACAAACAATAAATGCTGGAGAGGGTGTGGAGAAAAGAGAACCCTCTTGCACTGTTGGTGGGAATGTAAATTGATACAGCCACTATGGAGAACAGTATGGAGGTTCCTTAAAAAACTAAAAATAGAACTACCATGTGACCCAGCAATCCCACTACTGGGCATATACCCTGAGAAAACCATAATTCAAAAAGAGTCATGTACCACAATGTTCACTGCAGCTCTATTTACAATAGCCAGGACATGGAAGCAACCAAAGTGTCCATCGATAGATGAATGGATAAAGAAGGTGTGGCACATATATACAATGGAATAGTATTCAGCCATAAAAAGAAATGAAATTGAGTTATTTGTAGTGAGGTGGATGGATCTAGAATCTGTCATACAGAGTGAAGTAAGTCAGAAAGAGAAAAACAAATACCATATGTTAACACATATATATGGAATCTAAAAAAAAAAAAATTGTTCTGAAGAACCTGGGGGCCGGACAGGAATAAAGACGCAGACGTAGAAAATGGACTTGAGGATACTGGGAGGGGGAAGGATAAGCTGGGATGAAGTGAGAGAGTGGCATGGGCATATATACACTACCAAATGTGAAACAGACAGGTAGTGGGAAGCAGGTGCATAACACAGGGAGATCAGCTTGGTGCTTTGTGACCACCTAGAGGGGTGGGATAGGGAGGGTGGGAGTGAGATGCAAGAGGGAGGAGATATGGGGATATATGTATATGTATAGCTGATTCACTTTGTTATAAAGCAGAAACTCACACACCATTGTAATGCAATTATACTCCAATAAAGACGTTTGAAAAAAAGTCTACAAACAATAAATGCTGGATAGGGTGCGGAGAAAGGGAATCCTCCTGTACTGTTGGTGGGAATGTAAACTGGTACAACCATTATGGAGAACAGTATGGAGGCTCCTTAGAAGACTAAAAATAGAACTACTGTATGAACCAGCAATCGCACTCCTGGGCATATACCCAGAGAAAACCATAATTCAAAAAGATACATACACCCCAATGTTCCTTGCAGTACTGTTTACAATAGCCAAGACATAGAAGCAACCTAAGTGTCCATCGACAGATGAATGGATAAAGAAGAAGTGGTACATATATACAATGGAATATTACTCAGCCATAAAAAAGAATGAAATAATGCCATTTGCAACAACATGGAGATTATCATATTAAGTGAAGTAAGTCAGAGAAAGACAAACATCATATGATATTACATCTATGTGGAATCTAAAAGAATGATACAAACAAACTTATTTACAAAACAGAAACTGGTTCGCAGACTTAGAAAACCAGCTTATGGTTACCAAAGCGGAAATGTGCAGGGTGGATGAATTAGGAGTTGGAATTAACATATACACACTGCTATATATAAAATAGATAATCAACAAGGACCTACTGTATAGCACAGGGAACTCTACTCAATACTCTGTAATAACTTATGTGGAAAAAGAATCTGAAAAAGAATGTATATATATATAACTGAATCACTTTGCTGTACACCTGAAACTAACACAACATTGTAAATCAAGTATACTCCAACATAAAATAATTTTTTAATTAAAATAAAGATACTAAGCAGAAAATATATTTCACGAATAAACTGAAGAAACAGAGCGGGGCAAGTCAACGGGCCATGACAAAGGATGCCATTTTAGTCAAGGAGTTCAGCAACGACTTAAGGGAATTAGCATTTGAACAAAGGCCCGAACCTGGCAGGACAGACTGGAGTAGGCTAGATGGTTCAGCGCAGGTGAGGCCATCCGAGGTGCTGAGCAGGGAAAGAACAGGGTCAGATCCAACAACCACGTGGAATGCTGACTGCAGGGGACATGAACAGAAGCAGGAGGACCATACGAAGGCCAGGTGGTCTTAGCATCTTTAAGGAATTTGGGGGTTGGGGCAGCGGGAACCCACCATCCCAAAAATCACTCTGACCTGTGACCTCATGGATGAACCTCAGAAACATTATGCTAAGTGAAAGAAGCCAGACGTAGACGACCACGTCCTGCATGGTTCCATTTATAGGACGTGTCCAGACTAGGCAAAACTATAAAGATGGGAAAACATAGGTAAGAGGTTGCCTCTAGTTGGGCGTGGAAATGGGGAGTAACTAATTGGGCATGAAGGATCTTATTGGGGTGATGAAAATGTTCTAAAACTGGATTACAGTAATGGTTGCACAACCCAGTAAACTTACAAAGATGTCATTGAATTGCACACTTGAAATGGATGAATTTCATGGTATGTGCATAGTGCTTGAATGAAGGTGTCGAAATAGACTGTGATAATGAAATAAAAAGGAACAAATGAGCACTATCAGGAATAGCCACCTGGAGGACTGCAAGCTCCCGTAGGAAAGGCAGGTGATGGGGAGCAATTGAGATTAAAGCTTGTTCATCAGGTTTGGCCGAGGAGGATGAGGACTATTTTGATCAGGGTCCTTATGTCAGAGTTCACACCCCAAGGCAGAGCTGTCCCTCTCCCCTCTACTGAGTCTGGTTCTGTAGATCAGACTGCTGATACCATGTCTTGCGAATCATGCCCTGAATCCACTTCTCTCAGGAACTCAGGGCTTCCTGCAGACTCATTTCTGCAGCAGCTGAAGGCACACAGGAGACACAAAGGCAAGCAGGCTCTGTTTAATGCTGGGTGAACGCCTGAGAAAGCTATCATTTTCTCTACTGTTGAAGAGAAAGTGTCTTGGTGGCCATTTGTGGGAGTTATTAATGCCAACCAACCCTACGAATTGTAAACAAACCACCTACGTGGTCATATGTGATTTAGAAAGTGATTTACATTGAGTTGGCAATGAAAATATATTACTGTTCTCTGGTTCCGAAGTATTAAAGGTTTTGATAAGTATCAAAGGCAAGAGCTTACAGTCACGTTGAAGAGGGAGTCAAACTGAGGTTAACCTGAAAACAAGATCAGCGTCAAAACATAACCCAAAATTCTAGGGGAAATGATTGAAGTTCACACAAGTAACACCATGTTACCTCTCCCAGGACATTCAGGTGCTAGGCCCGCAAATGGTCTTTTCCAGAGTGCTGGGTTTACCCTCAACCTCAATCCCCAGAAGTCGCACATACCTGATAACTCCAGGGACACCAGAAACTCCCCAGCTCTGCCGCCGCTCTGGTTTTGCCTCAGTGTAAAATCCCGTCTAACTCCTCCGAGAGAGACCTGTTAAATGGGAATGTCTTGGGGGAGGGAAGGTGAGTGGGAGGGGCTTCATCAGTTGTTAACACCTGAACTTCTGAGTTGATTTTGCTATTTCCTAGTGAACAGCAAGGCCGTGCCTGCATGTGGGTGGAAGTGGGTTTCAGGTTTACTTGGCAAGGGAGAGAACGGTCAGAATACGGTGGTAGGTTCTGGGAAGGGATGATTCCAGAAGGGAAATTAGGGAACAGATATTGCAGAGTTTGCCTACCTCTCACTCTTGCTCCTGGGTCTCAGCCTAGGAGTGCTGCTACCCAGCCTCACCTGTCATGGAGTTTATCTCCGCCCCAATCCCACGAGGTGTAGAGGCCCAGCTGAGAGCAATGATCAAGGAGGTAAAAATACAATTGATCCTTAAACAAAACAGGTTTGAAGTGCATGGGTCCACTTGTACCCAGATATTTTTTCAATAAATACTACAGTACTACAACAATCTGTTGAATCCACAGGTGTGGCACCTTGGAAACCAAGGAACAGTGTATCCGGCAGGGCAACGATAAGTTATACGTGGATTTTCAACTGGGCGGATTGTCGATGTCCTTCACCCCAACGTTGTTCAAGGGTCAACTGTACAGAGGTTTTGCAGCCTGAACCAGTCCAAACTGGTGAAGGAAAATGATTAGACACACAGGAACCAGAATTAATTCGCATAGATACTGGCCACCTTATATACAGTCTCAGCACCAGGGCCTTTTATCCCAGAAGCTGTATAACTTTGAGAAAAAGTATATTTTACTAACATTTTAAAATTATTGCAAAAATAAATGTTGCCTGTAATTTTTTTCTATTTGTAATTTAGATGCACAGAAAAATTGCTAAAATGGTACAGGGAGAACCCATATGCCCTTCCTCCAGATTTCCCTAATGTTACCATCTTCCATAATCAGTACAATTATCAAAACCTGGAAACAATCACTATTATAGTACTATTAACCAACCTACACACCCTACTTAAATTTTGTCAGTGTTTCCACTAAATGTCTTTTTTTCCGCCCCAGTCTCACACTGTATTTAGTTGTCATGTCCCCTTAGTCTCCTTCAGCTTGAGAAAGTGCCTCAGTTTTTCCTTGCCTTTCAATGACCTTGACACCTTGGAAAAGGACTGGCCAGTTATTTGTAGAATGTCCCTCGTTTTTAGTTTGTCTGATCTTTTCTCATAGAGTGAAGTTATGCATTTTTGGCAAGAACGCCCCAGATATGATGCTGTAACTTCTCAGCGCATGAGATCGGGGGTACGTGGTGTGGATATGTCTTATTCCTGGTGACATTAATTTGGATGGCTTGGTTAAGGTAGTGTCTACCTGGTTTCTCCATTGTAAAGCTAACCACTTCTCCATCTTGAAGATTACCTTATAATTTAATGATAGTTATATTTTACCTAAATTAAAATACATATTTAAATGCCACCTTTCAGAAAAGTATTTGAGACAAATTATAATAAAAGATATATCCAAATAAGATTCTTGTGTGTCCTATCTCAAAAAATAGCTCTTTTCTGTTTCCTAAACCTGGAAGAGGTCTTGATATTTCCTTCATAAATCCAGTCATCTGCAGGTTCTACCAATTCCATCTTCTAAATATGCCTCAGCTGTGTCCGCTTCTCTCCATTCTCACCATGTTTCCTAATTTGTCTCCCTGACTCCAAGTCTTGATCCTCTCAAATTCTATCTACTCACTAACTCCAGAGTGAGCTTTCAAAAGCAAATAAGATCAGGTCACCTCCTGCTTTGAGCCTTTAGTGGCTTCCCACTGCCCTAAAGCAGAGATGATCTGGGTAGCAAACCCTGGAATGGGTCCTCTGGATGAACTGCAGATAATATGATCCCCTGGGTAGCTGAACAAGTTAATTTCCTAGCTGCAAATCAGAATCCACTGGGGAGCTTGTTAAAAATACAAACCCACAGGCTCCTACCCACAGAGATTCTGACTCAGAGGAGGAACCTGGGATCCGCACTGTAACAGGCTTCCCAGGTGATCCAGATAGGGGGTCAGCCGAGGACCAAAATGTATTCGTTCTTAGGGGGAGCTACAAGAAAAATTTTCTCTAATTTCTAAATTTCTGTAATGCTGTTGCAATCCTGCTGTCATTATTAAATGCACCTAAATTTATTTTAAATTACTCTAAATTAAAAAATCTGCCAAATAAGAAGTTCTGGCATAGTCTAACTTCTGTCAAATTTGCACATATTACAAGGATGTTGTAATTCTTACTTTAAAAGGTAATCATTTTATTTCCTAAGACTCATTCAATTTAACTCCCTAGCGGTATAGATATAACCCTTTTGAGATCATGATATGAAGTCTTATTGTCCTATTTTAAAGATCCCAACCACTGCTGGTGTCCAGCAAAGGCATTTACCAAGCTTTGGTCCCCATATTTTAAAACTCTGGCTGGGCAGTGTGCCTGGGTGTGGCATCCTAGGTGCCAACTATGTGTCATGTTGGCACCTGAGGTTTGAAAGACAAATACAGTCAGTTCCAGTTCTAAATAATGTCTTTTTAGTCATTCCAAATATTTTCTAATTTAAATAAAAATTGAGCAATTTCAAAAACCCAAGCAGGTCATTATTTATGTCAAGTTTACTATACTTTTAAACAGATCGAGACAGTCCAAAACCCTATGTCAGACTTATGTAAGCCCCAGCATCATTCCCAACAGTAATCCCTAGCCTCATTTTTAAGCAAAATACATATTATACCAATGGGACAAAGTCAGATTAAATATATAATGTGAGCACATATTTTATCTCATAACAAAATAAGAGGAGTGGCCTTTAGTTGGACTGTTTTGATAGTCTATGTGTACCTCCCTCCACTTCTGGAAGGGTTTTGCAGTTGAACTTCCAGGGGAAATGCTGGCAGAGAGAGAGGAGACAGGAAGCCAAGAGGTGGTCTGTATCGGCCTGTGATGGGCTGTAACCACCCAGTTCCCTAAGTTGAGTCAGAACCACACAGAATGTGCCTCCTTCCAGGCAGAGTGCTAATTCCTTCACCAACTCTTCCTTTGTTAGTTTTTTCTTGTGACAAAAGTATACATCCTTTTTTTTTCTTTTTTTTTGCGGTACGCGGACCTCTCACTGTTGTGGCCTCCCCCTTTGCGGAGCACAGGCTCCGGACATGCAGGCTTAGAGGCCATGGCTCACGGCCCAGCCGCTCCGCGGCATGTGGGGTCTTCCTGGACTGAGGCACGAACCCGCGTCCCCTGCATCGGCAGGCAGACTCTCAACCACTGCGCCACCAGGGAAGCCCTCCCCTTCCTCTTTTACTTGTGCCTCCTACCCTATGTCACACATTGACTTCTCTCCACCCCTGCCTTTTCTTATGATCTAGTCCACAAGACGGCTCTTGGTAGGTGCTAAAGAAATTCACCACAAAGATTGCCTTTCAAAACAAATGTTATTCTGCAGACCCAGAAGTCCTGCTCTAGATGTCAAAGGCTGGATATTGAATCTTTCTCTTTGTATCCCCGCTGTGCACTCCTAACCCTCCCTCAAGGCAAACCAGATATTTCTGGTCAGAAAATGCAAATCTGCACTTTAATTTTTTCAGAGAACATACACTTTCCTCAGAAAGCCACACCTCTCCCTGTGACAGTTTCTCTCTCCATTTCACATTTCCTTTCTCCTGATTAAACAGGGCTGAAAAGCCTCCCTAAGAAGACTAGCTTAAACTGGGAACTTGGGGAAAACACAGAGGGAAAAGGGTGAGTCGAGGGTAAAGAAAGCCATGTGGCTTTTTGTTTTACCACATCAACCCCTGCTCTTTGGTCATGTGTACACCCCAAGACAACTAGATCAAAGCATATAGACTCCTTTCCTTTAAATACTATTTCAAATGATGATGCATCCCTTGCTGTAAGAACTTCAGAACAGATTTTCAAACCTCTGACAGCTGCAGGAAGGTCTTTTGCTACCCTAACAATTCATCACCACACCTAAAAGATTCTGCACATTCTCAATCACGGTTCTAGGAAATATTTTGTGAAACGCCCTATACAGATACTTTATTCAACTCCTTCTAGGCACAAGGCTGCAGGCAATGTAGAGGTGAGTAAGTCAGGGGCGCATGCCAGGAATTTACAGTCTAGTGAGGGAGCAGAGAGGGGAGATGAGCAGCTACATTAACTAGCTGTGAAACAATGGAAAACAAAATGCCATGTAAGTGCTAATAGTGGATCCTAAAGGACACTCCTCACATGTGACCTCATCTAAGTAACACTGAGTCATGTGCTGGAAAAAGCCCTTAAAGTCTTACAGCCAATGCAGAAGTGGCCTCCATGCAACTGAGTTCTCCTTATGACCACTAATAAAACCACCTCGAACCAAACCATCATGGTTCAAGTCCATTGGCTCCTGATCAAGTGGAGGAGGCTAAAGTGCTAGGAAGGCCCTCGGACAAAATGGCCCTTCTCTATGCCAAGCTCTGTTAGAAGCTGGATGGTGGACAGGGGCCAGGAAGAGACAACAAGGGCTAGCATTGGAATCTGCTGACGTTCTCTGTGTTATTCTGCGTTGCTGACTGAGAGAGGACATGTGCTTTGGAAACCAGATAAGCGGCAGGTAAGGTTACTGTTGTGCCATGAAACTTGAGACCACACTCTTTCTCCCCAGAATTCATCCAGATGGAAGGCAGAGAGGGGTCCACAGAAAGCAGTGACCAAAAGACGAGCACAATGGAACAAGGAGAGCTGGCAAGAGTTAGTTGTAAAAGTAAATAAGGAGAATATTAAGCACCAAAGGCCACTGACATTCGTAAATATTAGATCCAGCAATTGTTGTTGTATTTGACAAGCTTGGGGTAAATTCTTTCAAGAAGGAGATGAGGGAGTCAAGAACTAGAAAAGGCACCTTCAGAGGGAAGCTAATAAATAAAATGGGAGAAATCAAGCAAAAGATAGAATAAGCAACCCTAATAGCATTGGTAAAATTTTTCTGAGTCCTTGGAAATGAAAATAGATCCACTTAAACAAATACCTAAGGGTCTCTTGTTTCACATCATGTGCCGGGAGCTGGCAATGCCCTATCACAGTGACCAGGGCACAATTCTGGGCCTGGAATGTGGCCAATGTACTTTACTCCACTGAACCATAATCTGACAGTGAGGAGTACCATGCTTAGGAAACTGTTGTTCAGCCCAAAGTCTAGAAAAGGCATACCAAGAGGGTTAGCCAGCCCTGTCCAGGGAAGAGGATGCTGATTCTGGGTGTTTTATGTCTCCATGCAAAAGAATACTTTGGTGTTCTGGTTTGCCATTCGGATCCAATAACCCAGAGAATGTAAAGCAAGAGTCAACAAAGCAAAATAAAAGACCATGAAAGAAAGTGGAGAAATGGAACTTCATTGAAGATGTATGCATGGGAGCTGGGCCAGTGAAAATTCTTGCCACAGACTTTAAATAGAAAGAACATGAAAAATAAAATCTGTGGCATAAAACTGAAGTAGAAAGGATAGCATCTAAATGGTGACTTTGGACATTAACCAAAGGAAGCAGAACAAAACAAACTAAGCAATTTCTTAGCGTCAAATTTCTGTGTGTTAGTTATATGTGGCTCACCAGAACAAGGTATGGAGATTTGATGGATGGAAAATCATCGCCAGCTCAATGAAATTAGGACAGAGACTCAGAAATCATTTCTTTACTCTACCATCAGAGGAAGTGGGGAATTGTTTACACATGATTTCTTCTCGGTTTAATAAATTTGTTTAAGGCAGATGACAAGATCTGGTTGTCAAGGGTCAAACTTCCATCCCCCACCGGCCCCCACAAGACACAAAGTGATGGAGCTGGAGAGATACCGTGGAAGGGGAGAAAGATATGTACAACCCAGAAAGGCATGCCCTTGAAAAGGTCATGGTAAGTGGAGCGAAGTGGAGTTTCATAAAGGCCAGGGAGCTGAGGACAAATAATAAACTCTTATCCCATGGGACAGAGAATAGATTGAGAAAACTGAGAGGTACATGAGACAATCCTCAGGCAGTGCATGTCGCCTATTTAGACCTCAGATTCACATCTATAAAATAGGGAAGTTAGATTAGAAAATCTCTGAGATCAGGTTCAGCTTGAAAATGTCATTACTAAATGATATTTAAGAATCAGCAGAAAGCAGAAAAATTAGGCCAAAGCTGAGTTATCCCATGAAATGCCTTCTATAACAAACTGCATTAAACCAATAAAGAAACCCCTTCTCCAAGGTAGAGTTTGATTGAGCAAACAATGGAGCTCAAACTCCATTTGAGTTTGATCTTTGCACAAAGCCTTTTTGAAGCTGGCTCTATGGGATCGTGAGGAAGAGGCTATAGTGCACGAAAAAGTTGATGGAAGGGAAAGAAAGTGAAAAAGAAACAAAATAATTTGCGACCTTACATTTAACGTGAGTTCCTTCATACTTAACATCTTTTAAATGTTCATTGGTTTTAGGGGTGGAAGAAGAAATGCAAAGTTGTCTCATAAATTAAAAAAAAAGAGTTGTGAGCACAATTTTAAAGCAATTCACAAATATACAGCAGTTACTATTTTCATTATTATATAACTAGTTCAGTGGGAATACAGGCTCTTTGAAATCCCAGCGCACCTAGCACTTCTTTGGGGACGTTGAATACATGCTACAAAAGCAGCAGTTTACAGCTAAAATCACAGATGGGCTCTTAAAATAATTATGTGACAAAATAATAATCTTCAGAGAATGATGGTAAAATTTAGGAGGGCCAAACAGCTCCAAATGCAAAGGAGCAAGTTGAAGGTACCAGAAGAGCTTAAATTTTTAGTGTCTTTTAGGTCATCATTATGAGCATTAGCGTAAGTGTATGAACGGTTTTATCGAAGCTCTTAGAAATCCCTCATGCTTTCATCAAGATTACAGAGCAAGAGAAGATGCCTTTCAAAAGTGAAATAAATGGTAATAATGCGATTATCAAACGACCTACATATTAAATAGCTCTAACACTTGTTTCTTGAGAACACGTGCCAACTTTCTGGGATTTAGAGGACTTATTTATCTTCCTGATGTTTCCACCCTCCTTCCTGTCATCTTTGCCAAAAATCATCAATAAGAATACGACAGGAGTTTTCCTGCATTAAGAAGGAGTGTACATGGCTGTACTCTATCTGCTGTCACGATTACAGGCAGATGCACCAAGCCAAGGAAGAGCCTAAATGTTTAATGAGCAGGAAAGTCATTCGTCAGTTGTAATGCAGACCCACTAGACGGTTTGAAAAGATCATCTCTGTTTGTTTTAAACTGGGAATAGATTGCTGAATATTTAATGAGTGCCATGGTATTCAGCTCTGAGAGGGGACAAGCAAGGGTCAGGCTATGACTGCCTGCTGCTCCCTGCAATTTCAGCTCCCCTAGGGTTTATTAAAGGTGGGAAATAGCCGGGTCAAACCAAGACCTTTTTCAGCAGCACCCTTTGTAGCACTGTATACGTGGAAAGAAAAATGGGAGGTCACAGTCCTGTCCTGGTAAAGCAAGGTTAAGTATTAGAAACAATCCTTCAGGAACACTGAGGAGTAGGCCTAGCATTTCTTTCCCTTATTTCACAAAGGTGAGAAAGAAGAATAGAGTTAGGAAAGAGAAGCAATCAACAATACTTGTTGGGGAATTCCCTGGCGGTCCAGCGGTTAGGACTCGGTGCTTTCACTGCCTTGGCCTGGGTTCAATCCCTGGTTGGGGAAGTAAGAACCCACAAGCCTCACAGCGCGCCCCCCCCCAAAAAAAAATCTTTGTTGTCTAATGCAACACTGTAAGTCAACTGCACTTCAATAAAAAAATAAAAGAAAAAGAAAATTTTCCTAGTGACAGGCTTTAAAAAAATCCTTATTGTGATTATGCTGGGAAAGAGATCTTACATCCAGCTGATTTGGCATTAAGTACCCTTTACTATCTGAACAATCCTAGTCCAAGAAAAGAGTACTTTTGTGAACAATTTGCTCATAGTCAGATTCAATCTTAACTGATTTAGAATCTGTTGCAATGATATGGGTGAGAATTGATAGTAGATTGGACAAAGATGGTAGCAGAAGAAGTGGAACCAAGAGGAATTTGCTGATTGATTGGACATTGCTTTTTTTTAAAAAAAAAAAGCGTCAAGAATGACTCTAAGATTTTGGCCAGACCATTTTGGCCAGACCATTTACTGAAATGGAAAAGGAATGGAAAAAAGCATTTTTAAGAGGAAAATAAAGAATATAGTATTAAACAATGTTAAATTTGAAATGACCTTTAGACAACCAAACCTAAATGTCTACTAGACAGTTGGGTATACTGAGCTATCTTTCTGAGTTGAGATATGTAGTTGTAGTATATGTGTAATTAAATAAAATCACTTGGGGGATATAGATAGAAGCAGAAGAGTTTTGAAGACTGAGCCCTGAGCCCTCCAACATTTAGTGGTCATGAAGTTGAAAAGAACCCTCAAAGGAGATTGAGGAGGAGCCCCAGGATGTAGGAAGACAAACAAAAGAGAAGAGAACCGTGAAAGCCAAAAGTGAATAAAATCTTTCAAAGAGAGACAATTGTATCAAATGCTCCCGCTGGGTGAAAAAACATGTGAACTGAGAATTGGCCATTGGATTTGATAACACAGAGGTCTTTGGTGACTTTGGTAAGTGCCTCTGAAGAGTGGCAGAGACAAAAGCCTGAATGGAGTGGTCTCAAGAGAGGAGCGTAAGTGGAGAATGTGAAGTATAGAGAAATATTTCAAAGAATGTTGGCGTAATGGTAAGTAAGGAAATGGAGTAGTGACTGTCCTGGGAGACGGAGTCAAGCAGATTGTTGCTGTGTTTTGTTTCGTTTTTGTTCTGTTTTGTTTTGAATGGGAGATATTTGTATGTCGACAGGAATAACCCAGAAGAGAGGAAAAAACTGTCAATGAGGAAAGAGACTGATGTCCTTGAGCAAGCAGAAGAGGATGGGATCCATATACAGATGAAGGGGTAGTCTTTATACAGGAGCAAGGACAGCTCACCCACTGTAACAGATGGGAAGCAGGGGGTGGGTACACAGAGGAGCAGATTGGTAGACTTAATGGGGGTGTACTGAAGTCGTATTTGAACTGCTTCCATTTTATAAGGTTCTTATATTTTTCAGGAAGTAGATTGTATCATGTAGAATACTTTCTGGAAAAAGCGTAATATCCAACCAAAAGTGGCTTAAATAAAGGGGATCATTACAAGAAGTTCCAAGGAAGACAGTCCCAGGTTATTTTCAGTAGCTCAAGGGTGACTCCAAGGATCCAGACTCTTTCCAAATTTCCACTTGCAGTCCTCAGGGTATTGACTTGCTTCAACTTGTCTCTTCAGGATTGTAGGATGGCTGCTGCAGAGGTAATAGTATCTGACTGAAGAAGAGTGGCATGGACGAGGGATAGCAACATTGCTCCTCACATGTCTCTTGTTTCCAGGTAGGAAACCTTTGCCATACAGCAGGATTCCCCTCAGTCCCATGGCAAGAATTCTGTCACATGCTTATGTTCTTGATGGAAGATAGGCTGGCAAAGTAAGCATCTAGTATTTTCAACAGCTTAGTGGGAGCCAAACTCTATGACAAGTAAGATATGAAAATAAGCCTCTGGGTTGGCTATCAACAGTGCCAACCCCAAAGGTGGAGATTCTGATTAGTTTTAGACAAAATTAAGAGTATAAGTTAAAATTTTTAACAATAACTACTAAAAAATATAAATAAAGTGAATAACTTCCTTATTTTGGATGGAAATGAAGGACAATTTAGGACACTGAGATTCAGAGAGGGCAAGTGACTTGTCCAAGGTCAAGCAGTTAAGACAGAGAGAGAACTAGCACTCACAGATCTGGATGGCTGATCTAGAGCTCTTTCCAAAAAAACAGCCAGTCCTTTGATTTATTGTTCTTTGAGTGATACCCCATGGTTTTATTACTACCTGGTTTATTATTACTACCATAAATGGTAGTATTTCTATGTTAGACACACACACACACACACACACACACACACACACACACACACAGGCTAATCTCCTGATTCACTGTCATAAGGCATTTATTTTATTTCTCAGTAGCTCTGATAAAGTTACATTGTTCTATCAGTACTCCCTCCCATCTTTGTTGGACCCAAACCACTCATTCACACAGTACTCATTCACACAGGCGTAATGGGGCATTCAGTGCCCAGGCACTAGAGAAAGCTGATAGATCCATATGGATACAGAGTCTATGACCTGGGTATCAGCGCTACCAACCATCAAATTCCCAAGTTTCTCAGAGTTACCACAACCCATTTTGTTCCCTGTGCTTCTCATCTCAAGAGTCACTCTTCAAATGCCATTCATTCAATTGTGCTTTTTTTTCCTTTTCTTTTTTTATCGTGGTAAAATACACATAACCTAAAATTTACCATTTTAAGTGTACAATTCAGTGACATTAAGTATATTCACATGTTGTATAACCATTACCACTATCTCTCTCCAGAACTTTTTAATCATCCCAACAGAAACTCTGTATCCATTAAAAATAACTCCCCTTTCCCTCCGCTCCACCAGCCCCATGGTAACCACTATTCTGCTTTCTGTCTCTATGAATTTGCCTATTCTAGTTACCTCATGTAAGTGGTATCATACACCATTTGTCCTTTGTGTGTCTGGTTTATTTCTTAGCATGATGTCTTCAAGTTTTATTCATGTTGTAGTATTTATCAGAATTTCATTCTTTTATGGCTGAATAATATTCCACTGTATGTATATACCACATTTTGTTTATTCATCATCTGCTGATGAACACTTGGGTTGTTTCCATCTTTTTGTCATCCATCCTTTACATTGCCAAGACTAGAGGATTTGTCTTCCTTTTCTTTATTCTTAACACCCAGCCCCTATTTGTTCCTGGCTTGTTTCCCTATAAGCCTCGTTACTGACCTTCCCACCTGCAAGCTACCCCTAGGCTTCTTTAATCATTCTCAATACCTCACCTTCAGACTCCTCTTTCTCACATACAATTTTGAACACTTCATCTTCCAACTCAAAAGGTAATTTCCAGTTGCTTCTCAATTCACACATCTAAGAACAACCAGTGACAACCTCCTCCCCCCAGCCCCAATTCATCTGGATTTATCTCAATCTATACTCTGGTTCATGCACACCAAACAGTTAACCAGTATTATTCACATATGACTTTCCCATTCTCATAAAATAGATCTTCTACCCAGTTAGAATGCCTCTGTTTCTCTCTTGCCAACAATCTTCTCAAATGTTCCTAAAACATTTCCTTGAATGTTCATAAATCATTTTCCTTAAGAGTCTGTGACAAGTCCCAGTTGTCACAAACTGTACCAACAATGCTTTTGGTCTTTGCAAGCAGATCTGCCTATTTGTGGAAACTTGATCAATAGAGATAGATGGTGCTAACTGTAAATTATCTCATGGTTGTTGTGTGAGTAAGAACTTGGAATAAGGGCGTAGTTAATCATGTTGTTTTATTTTATTTTATGATGTTTTGACATCTTAGGGGGCTCGCTGGCTGGGGAGAGAATGTTCCCTCCTAGCGTTAGCTAATTCCTAGAGATAATGAATAACTCACCTGCAAACATGCCTTTCATATACAAACCAACCAATCCCAAGTCCATATCCCTAAAACCCACCTTTATCTAAGTGATACACCAAGCCAAGCTTTCCCCTTCTCTAAATCAATCCAGGACCAGGTACCAGAAAACCGGAGACCAACCCAGAGCCCAGAGCCCACTGACATTATCCAAACTAGCCAATCCTAAGCTGTTTTGCCCACCCTGCCATGCCTTTCCTGTAGGAAACACAATAAAAGCTCTGGGCCATGCTTTCTTTTCACTCTTCCTGCCTCCTGACCAGACCTGGTACTTCTCCATGTGGCCCTGCATGGTATAGCATGCCCCTCTGCCCGCCTCTCTTGGAAACTGTAAAAATTCTTCCTTCTTTCTTTTTTTAAATTTATTTATTTATTTAGGCTGCACCACGTGGCTTGCAGGATCTTCGTTCCCCGACCAGGCATAGACCCCGGGCCCAAGGCAGTGAAAGCACTGAGTCCTAACCGCTGGACCACCAGAGAATTCCCTAAAAATTCTTCTTTCAATGGCATTAGCCTCTCTGTGTTGTCACTCAGTGACCTCCATGAATTAAAAATCCTGTGGGTACAAGTGAGACAAAGGGCCAGTCAAAACCACCAATGGTATCCATACATTCCGAAGGAAGAGTAGTGAAAAGGGTCTTCTATCAACTTGTCCTACTTAAACAGAATCTAAAATCATGCTGTGCAGAAAAGAGTTCATGTAGCAGACCTGATGATCTCTTTGGAAAGGTCTGCTTACAAAGCTGGCCCTTGGCTGCTGTTTGGGAAGTTAGATTTCAGGAGGGTTCCCACCATTAACTTTATCAGTTAATAACAGTGAGTGTCTCACTGTGTCTAAACTATTTGTACAAACAATGTGGTCTATGATGAACACATACTTTTCTTCTGGGAGTCTGGATTTTCGTATCTGCCAGGCAGAGAGTGTCCCCATTAAAAACCCTGGACACTGAGTCTCCAGTGAGCTTCCCTGGTTTGCAACATTTCACATATGCTGTCTCAGCTCACTGCTGGGAGAATTAAGCACATGCTATCTGGCTGCCCTGGAGAGGACCCTTGGAAGCTTGTCCCTGGTCTCCCAGGATTTGCCTCACGCGCTTTTCCACTTTGCGGATTGTGCTGGATAGCCTTTTGCTGTAGTAAATCACAGTCATGAGTACGACTATGAGCTGAATGCTGTGAGTCACGATAGCCATTCTTACAGTTCAGATGACATAATTTTTCCTTACTTTTCTTCTCAAAGCAGTTCTGGTCCACATCCATCATTCACCAAGGCTGATATATGTTGTCATTTGTGAGGTTCCTCGCTCTCCCTAGAATTATGAAAGAGCCCTGAAAGAAGCTCTCATTCTGTGGCTGCTGCGATTTCACTACTGCTTTCTTTTCCTGTGGCCCAGGCACTTTTCAGTGGTGTCGCTCTCAGTGGTGCTTCCTGCCATCCACAAGAGGAGATATGGACATTCCACTCCCTCCCTCCCACTCCCTGTGCCAAAGTTCAGACAACTCCAGAAAAATATAGTTTCTAGAGATTCTATCCCAGCCTCTTCTTTCTTGAAGGGAATACCCCGCCTCCCCATTTCAGACAATTAGACAAAATCCTTGCTCCTCCGAGTTTGGTCCTCAGTCCCTAACAACTGTTCATCCCTTCCAGGGGCTACGGATGCCAGAGCACAAGAGCAAAGATCTAGTATCTAATAAATGGGGTGAGGATGTGTGTGTGTGTGTGTGTGTGTGTGTGCGCGCGCGCATACATGTGCATGTGTATGTGTATGTGTTAAGTAAGTAGAGAGAAGAACGGGGGATTAAAGAAAAACTGTTTCTTTACTCACAACACTCTGATACCGAATGTGTGAGTTTTGTTTTTGTTTTGTCTTACCCACACCAACCAATTCTCCTGGACACCAACTGGATGTCCTACAATGTAACTAAATTCTGACACCAACCGTCTGGAGTTAGCATCAGACCCTACATGTCGGGGGCTCAGTCCCACAAGAGTGCCCCCAGTTCAGATGCCAATCACCAGTCCTAGTCCTCTGGTACTTCTGAGCACCTTGGCTACAAATCAGGGGTTCCCACAGCCTCCTCCTCAGGCTCAATAATTTAATATAATGGCTCACAGAACTCAAGGGAACACTTTGCTTACCATTACTAGTTTATTATAAAGGATATATGGATGAACAGCCAAAATAAGAGGTACACAAGGTGAGCTCCAGAGGGGTCCTGAGCTCAGGAGCCTCTATCCTTGTGAAGGTGCGTTGTGTCAACCTCTCAGCACATGGATGTGTTCACTGAGCTGCACGCTCTCCAAACCCCATCCTTTAGGTTTTCAGTGGAAGCCTCATGACATAGGCATGATTGATTAAATCCTCAGCCATTGGTGATTCAGTCAGTCTCTGGCTCCTCTCCCCTCCTGAGAGGTCGGGGGATGGGACTGAAAGTTCTATCTCTCTAACAGCCTGCTTGGCATCTCTGATGACCAGCTGTCAGCCTCCAGGAGTCACCTCATTAGCATAAACCCTGGTGCGGTTGAAAGGGGCTTATTATAAATAACAAAAGACACTCTTCTCACCGTATCACTCAGGAAATTCCAAGGGTTTTAGGAGCTCTGCGCCTGGGACTGAGCACAAAGACCTAATGTATATTTCTTATCATATCACAATATCAGGGGAGGGTGAGTGGGAATTAGTCTTTTATTCTTTGAATCTTCTACAACAGTATGCACAAAGCATAAAAATAGTATGTCAATAGGTTATCCTGCTACAAAAGTGGTAAATTTGGCTTTTTTTAAGGAATATTCTGACCAAAGTCTTTTACTTATTAATACTAGTCAGCAATTTTTCTTCAGTATCATCTCTCTGCTACTAAAAGACAATTCACTATTACTCAACTTTTCTCTAATATACAATCTGCAAAGGACATCTCCAGTCTATTTTTTGTTTATAACTTCCATAGACAACAACTTCCAACAACTATTTACGACTGAGCAAAGAGATTTCTAAGTGAAACAACTGTTGGCAATAGAGGCTTTAAGATGAATTCTGGAAGACTAACAATCATAGATCACAACGACAAAGGCATATAGATATATTTGACTTAGGCATCCCAATTCCTGTTGAGAGACTGGGCAGAAGGGTTCAATTTTCTCTGCATTAAATCTGAAAGGTCAAGAACAGGTATCCCTGTCACCTCACCCATGATATCCAATCTTCTGGATCCATGTCCAGAAGTCCCTTGTAGGGCCACTTGATAGTACTGTACTTTATTTTTTCTTTCTTTATTTTTTTTAAAGATTTATTTATTATTTAGTTATTTTGTTTATTTTTTGGCTGCATCGGGTCTTAGTTGCGGCACACGGGATCTTCGTTGAGGCATGCAGGATCTTTCTTTGTTGTGCGCAGTCTTCTCTCTAGTTGTGGCTTGCGGGTTTTCTCTCTCTCATTGAGGTGCACGAGCTCAGTAGTTGGAGCACGTGGGCTTAGTTGCACCGCAGAATGTGGGATCTTAGTTCCCCGACCAGGGATCGAACCTGCGTCCCCTGCATTGGAAGGCGGATTCTTAACCACTGGATCACCAGGGAAGTCCCGATAGTACTGTACTTTAATTTTCAGTCTGGGCCCAAGGTCGATCCACACTTTGTGCCAAAGTTTTCTGCACAGAGAACACTGCTAAAACTTCTAGACTAGTATTAAATGCAAGATATGATCCTCTAGTAAAAGACACCAGAGCTTCTTGAATAAATGGCTGGTTGTAGGGCATGTGAAAATACAAGATAAGCTGGGCTGATTCTTTTAGTGCCAGAAAAGATGGAGTTGCTCAAAAATAAATAAATAAATAAAAGTAAAAAAGACAGGGAATGTCAAAGGGATTCAAGAGTAAACCTGACAGCTCCCAATGGACAAAGCTGGAACAATTTGAGCAATGAAAGAAATAATACAGCATTGGATTATAATCCCCATTATTACATAAATATCCACGAGTCCATACTGGTATAAATAAATGATTGAAGAAATAAATCTGGGAGAAGAGACAAATCCCCCTTACAAATAATTACAAATTTATTTAAATTTAATTATTTAATTATTTAAATTATTATTAAATTATTTAATTTATGTAGATATTCCATCCTCAAGCAGGTGAAGCTTAATGCTCTTTCCTCCTTGATTTAGCAGCCTGCTTCCAAAGGACAGATTAGGGCAAGGTGGGGAGAGTTACTTTACAGTGGAGCAACCTAGCAAACACTGCTTTGGCCAGATTGATCTCGGAGAGGCGGCAGTGAGTGGCGCCGTGAAGCGAGATCTTAATTCTCTGCCCAGGCATTGAACCTGCGTAGCCTGGATGAAAACCAGGAATCCTAACCACCACACCCCCTGGCTCTGGCCCCCAATGAAAAATGCATTTCTCAGGGAGGCAAAAACTGTAAAAACAGGTACAAAGTTTATTATTAGAGACATAGCTCAACAACAAGTGGGAGAGCACCCAGAGAAAGTTTGTTTAGTTACAACAGAAGCAAGGCAGAGATGCACACGGAGAGAAAGGGTGTGGGCATCCCCCCTAATGAGGAGGAGTGCAGTAAAGAAGCGGTGAAGTCCTTTATATAGGGCAGTTCTTCCAGGTCTTTGTTTACCTTTGGCCAATTATCTGGTTTCCTTTTCCACACCTGACCTGCCCTAGGGCCCTCCCCAACATACATGCACAACTTTTTTTCCAAGATGGATTACAGTCCAGAGGCCTGTGGTATGGCCTTAGCATCACATACTATGGGGGGGTGCCCCCTCATTTTTGACCCCCAAGGAACCTTTCTGCACATGTGCAATGTTTCCCTTGCCCCAAGGATGGGAAATGTATGACCTCTTGACCTTTTAACAGGGTTTAGCCCCTCTCTGTCCCTGCCATAAATGTGTCCAGTGTCTGGTTATCTACCCTATTCCTGTTGTTGTTTCCTATATCAAAGTGCAGATCTCAAAATATAGACAGGAGTCCGGTCATAAATACGTAGTCTAGAGCCTGTTTGTCTTGTGCCTCAGGAAATGTAAACAGGGGGCTGGTAATGACTGTCCAGCCTGGAGTCCATCTTCTTCTCACCCCAGGAAGTGTGAACAGGATGCAGTTGTAAATGTCTAGCCTGGAGCCCATCTATCTCCTGCCTCAAGATGATCAAGGTTAACATCACCAGATATAAGTCAAGTTCATCATATACACTCCTTGATATGATGTGATGAGAATGGCACTTTGTTTCTGTAGTATTTGTCCCCCAAACCCCTAACCCCAGTCTAGTCATGAAAAAGTATCAAACAAAAAATTGAGGGACGATCTACAAATAATACCTGATCAGTACTCTTTAAAATTATCAAGGTCATGAAAAGCAAAGAATGACTAAGAAACTGTCACATGACAGAGGAGATTAAGGAAACATTACAACTACTTAAGGAGACATTACAACTACAGGCAGTGTGATATCTTAGATAGGACCCTGGACCAGAAAAAGGATAATAGTGGGAAAGCTAATGAAATCTGAATAAAGCTTTTAGTTAATAGTATTCCAGTGTTACTTTCTTAGTTTGACAAATATATTGTGGCTATATAAGACGTTAATATTAGGAGAAGCTGCTGAAGAGTATAAGAACTCTCTGTTCTACATTTGCAATTTTCCATAAATCTAAAATTGTTTTATACATATATACACACACACATATATATAGTATATATAATGTATTGGGTACTGACTCAAGCAAATAAAAATGTCTCTACATCCTGCTGTTTTTATTTCATTTATTCTGAATTTGCTTTGCCTGGAAGCTGAAACCTGATTCCTTGAAATCGACCAGGGTGACTGGATCTGGAAGAGAGCCTTCTCCTCAACAACTAAAATAAATATTATAGAAATACTTCATCTCCACGGGCAGAGCTTGTGATGCCCTGGGACAGCATCTGCCAAAGATGAGCAAATAAAACTTACAGGTCAGCGCTGAGAAGGCTATATCTCAGCCTTTTGTAATTAATAGTTTGCTTCAGTGCCATTAATCAGCATAAAAAAAACCCACAAAGGAACCAGCAGTCTTTGCCATTAAGAATTGCTAATGAATGTATTATTTGCAGCTATTAACACTTCTCAATTGTGATCTTTGGTAATTACTTCCATTCTCCAACACCACCTTCATTTTTCACTGTAATTTTTTCTAAAACTCTCTTACAACACATAGCGTATTGTGAATAATTTTACCTGCAAAATCAAAGTTTAAAAACTAGAGGTGGAGATCAAGATGGTGGAGTGAGAGGACACGGAGCTCTACTTCCCCCACAAACATATCAAAAACACATCTACATGTGGAACAATTCTCACTGAATACTAACTGGAAACTAGCAGAAGGACTCCTGTACAACCAAGGCTGTAAAAAAGATATACACATTATCAGGTAGGAAGGGAAGAAAAATGATGAGGTTGGGACCTGTGCCCCTGGGAGGGGACTCAGAGGAAAAGGGAGATTGCACTGGTGGACACCCATCCTCGGGTGTGAGCAGGTCAAGCCACAGACTGGGCATACCAGTCCTAGAGTCCTATGCAGAGGAGACAACCCCCCTTGGGTGCTAAGAGGACCACTGTGACAGATAGAAAGGTTGGAGAAGCCTGGACTCCTGTGAAGAGTGCATAGGTGCTGACTTGCCCCCAGTGCAGGATGGAGAGAGGTCCACCCCAGCAGCTGCCAGGTTTTCTGCAACCACCTCACTGTGCACCCTAGCCCAAGCTGAGCAAACACTCAAGCCCAGCTCATTCCACACCACTGCATGGCACTGGATCTGGGGCTGCAAGGACCAGGGAAAAGACTTTTGACCTTGGGATGCAGAAGCTGAAGGTATAACTCTCCCAGACTTCACACTATACTACAAAGCTACAGTAAACAAAACAGCATGGTACTGGCACAAAAATAGACACATACATCAATGGAACAGAATAGAGAGCCCAGAAATAAACCCATGCACTTATGGTTAATTAATCTATGACAAAGAAGGCAAGAATATACAATGGAGAAAAGACAGTCTCTTCAAGAAGTGGTGCTGGGAAAACTGGACAGCTATACATAAAATAATGAGATTAGAACATTTTCTCACACCATATAAAAAACAAATCAAAATGGTTTAAAGATCTAAATGTAGACCCAAAACCATAAAACTCCTAGAAGAAAACACAGGAAGAACACACTTTGATATAAATCATAGCAGTATTTTTTTGGATCTGTCTCTTAAGGCAAAAGAAATAAAAGGAAAAACAAACAAATGGGACCTAATTAAACTTAAAAGCTTTTGCACAGCAAAGGAAACCATTGACACAATGAGAGACAACCTACTGAATGGGAGAAAATATTTGCAAATGACATGACCAACAAGGGGTTAATATCCAAAATATACAAACAGTTCATACTACTCAATATCAAAAACACCCAAACAACCCAATCAAAAAAAGGCAGAAGGGTTTCCCTGGTGGCACAGTGGTTAAGAATCTGCCTGCCAATGCAGGGGACACGGGTTTGAGCCCTGGTCTTGGAAGATCCCACATGCTGCGGAGCAACTAAGCCCATGCACCACAACTACTGAAGCCCACGTGTCTAGAGCCTGTGCTCCACAACAAGAGAAGCCACCGCAATGAGAAGCCCTTGCACCGCAAAAAAGAGTAGCCCCTGCTCACCACAACTAGAGAAAGCCTGTGTGCAGCAACGAAGACCCAATGCAGCCAAAAATAAATGAATAAATAAATTTATTAAAAAATGACAGAAGACTTGAATAGACATTTTTCCAAAGAAGACATACAGATGGCTAACAGGCATATGAAAAGATGCTCAACATGGCCAATTATTAGAGAAATGCAAATCAAAACCACAATGAGGTATCACCTCACACTGGCTAGAATGGCTACCATCAAACAGTCTACAAATAACAAATGTTGAAGAGGATATGGAGAAAAGGGAACCCTTGTATTCTGTTGGTGGGAATGTAAATTGGTGCAGCCACTATGGAAAACAGTAGGGAGGTTCCTTAAAAAAACTAAAAATAAAACTGTGATCCATCCAGCAATCCCACTCCTTGGTTATATATTTGGAAAAAAAAAAAACATGAATTCAAAAAGATACATGCACTCCAGTGTTCATAGCAGGACTAGTTTCAATAGCCAAGACATGGAAGCAACTCAAATGCCTATCAACAGATGAATGGATAGGGAATCCCCTGGCGGTCCAGTGATTAGGACTCTGCACTCTCACTGCTGAGGGCCTGGGGTTCAATCACTAGTCAGGGAACTAAGATTCACAAGCCGTGCAGCATGGCCAACAAAAACAAAAATAAAAAACAGATGAATGGATAAAGAAGACGTGGTCTACATATACAATGGAATACTAGTCATAAAAAGAATGAAATCCTGCCATTTGCAGCAACATGGATTGACCTAGAGAATATTATGCTTAGTGAAATAAGTCAGATAAAGACAAATACTGTATGATATTACTTATATGTGGAATCTAAAAAATAATACAAATGAATGTATATGCAAAACAGAAAGAGACTTACAGATATAGAAAACAAACTAGTGGTTATTAAAGGGGAGAGGGAAGGGGTGGGGGGCAAATTAGAGGCATGAGATTAAGAGATACAAGCTACTATGTATAAAATAGATAAACAACAAGGGTATATTGTATAGCACAGGGAATTATAGCTACTGTCTTGTAATAACTTTTTGTCGGTTTGTTTTTTGTGGTACGCGGGCCTCTCACTGTTGTGGCCTCTCCCATCGCACAGGCTCAGTGGCCATGGCTCACGGGCCCAGCCGCTCCGCGGCATGTGGGATCTTCCCAGACCGGGGCACGAACCTGTGTCCCCTGCATCAGCAGGCGGACTCTCAACCACTGTGCCACCAGGGAAGCCCTGTAATAACTTTTAATGGAGTATAATCTGTAAATATACTGAATCACTATGCTATATACCTGAAACTAATGTGATATTGTAAATCAACTATACTTCAATAAAAAAAAATTAACTATCGTTTAAAAATATTTAGGCCATTTCTTCAACTAATATCTAGTTGAACAAAATAAAATTGCTTCTTTCACTTGATAATTAAAGATTTAAACATGTTAATAATAATACCTAATTTTATACCACACATTTGAAACACAATTTTATACACTTAAATTCATCCTTATAATAACTCTGTCAGGTAAGGCAGGGCATATACTATCAGAGTGAAAAGTTAGGCAAGTTGGTTTATGTCACACTGGGATCTCAGTGGCAGACAGGTGGGAAATAGAAACAAGCTACAGTAAGAGGGACTGGAATTCAGAAAACTGGCATTGTTAAAAGGCAAACCCCCTAGAGGGAGAGCCACAGTGCACATTGCAGAGAAGAGATGGACTGGGTCTGCTCTGGACCAGAAGACATCTCATCTGGAGATGGTGCACGCCAGAAAGATCCTCGTGGAGCCTATAGAAGCCCAGCTAATGACTAAGGTCCACAGAAAGAGTATCTTGGCCCTAGCTATGATAAGGCTTGATCCTGGGTAGACTGTTAACCAAAACCAAGCAGAACACCTTGCCTAGGGTACAGCTGACTCTGTCCCAGATTTCCTCAGGAGCTACACAGAACTCAGTCTTCTACTGGAGACTGCAGGACACTAGCTCAGAAGCTAAGAGAGACAGGTTGTAACAATCATCCCCATTTTTCAAATCAGAAGTTAAGTGATTTAACCAAGGGCGATGATGCAGCCAGGCCGCCTGGATTCAAATCCAGATTCCACCACTTTTGGGGGTGTTAACTGGGGCTGGCTATATTGTAGTAACAAGTAGACGCTCAAAGGTGTAACAATTCAGACAGAGTAAAAGCTTGTTTTTTGTCTCTGTGATACTCCAAGGAGGGTGTCCCTGATGGGTGGGAGTGATTCGGTCCCCTTCTACTTGTGGCTCTGCCATCCCCCAGTGCCTCAGCATAGTCTTCATCCAGCAGGCAAATGGTAAAAGAGCATGGAGGGGGCATTCCTGCTTCTAAAAAGCTTTAGTCTAGAAATGGCACACATCACTCATATTCCATCAGCTGGTACCTAGTCCAGTGGCCAATCTTCCTGCAAAGAGGCTGGGAAATGACAGCTGGCTATGTGCCCAGAAAGAAGAAACAGATCTTGGGTGAACGGTGTCTGCTACAGTAGCTGTGTGACCGCGGGAGATTATTTAGCATCTCTGTGCCTCATTTTTCTCAACTATAAAGTGGGGATTATAATACGACCTGCCTCAAAGAGTTTTTATGAGGATTAAGTGAGTTAATACATGGAAAGCACTGGAACTGCCATGTTTGCAGTCAGCACTCCACAGATGCTGGCTATCATCATCATCATCTTTGTCATCACTATTTTCATCATTATCACGATTATTTGAAAACTAAATGGCTAGGGTTTAAATCTTTATCTTTTGACTCAGAATCCAGGGAGAATTCTTCCTTCTCTTCTGGACGGCTGCTACAGTCTTGAGCATGTAGATAACATGATTCAATTCTCAGCTTTCCTCCTGAAATTCAAATATTGTTTCTCTAAAAAGCACAAATGAGAAAATCTGCTCACAATAATTGGAAGCAACTGTTAGGCTAATGGAAGGACATGGTAGCCTTATTTGATTTCGAGAATAATATTTCGGGGTTTTATTCTCACTTTGGAATTTTTCATTTCAATGAATGATAACAGAGAAATGTCATGCTGAGGAGGAAATTCAACTAAGGGCTCATTGTTCTCGAGGCCTGTATTTTGAGGGGAGAATATACACATTTGATTTTTTTTTTCAGAGAGCAGCTTAGTATCTCTTCCTACACGTTTATTAAGGGCATTTATTAAGGACACATTAAAGCAGCCACGGAGTGTTTACTCAATCATTCTCTGCCCTTCTAGCCTTTCGGCTAAAACAGTTAATTCTACTTCACTTGCTTGAATATTGAGAAGAGTATCAGGAAGCAAAATTTTCTTTCAGTGAATAAGCCAGATACTTTGCAATCAGGTAAATAAAAAGAGAAAGGCAAATATTATCACTCATGAACAGTAAGTTTTTCATTCAGTATCCTTGAGCTATTTGACCATCTAATGTTGCTGTCTGCTTGCATATGAACTGGGGCTTTATTATAAATGTACTGTGGTTATGATTCACTCCGAGGCTGCCTATGCATCTTGCCAGTGGCCTCCACTCATTTATTATCGTATCTCACTCATCAGGTGGGAAAGCCTGCAGCACAGTAGATCCAGCCCAGCAAGATTGTCTTTGCTGGTATAATGTGATACTGGGTTTGAAGCATCAATTTATCCTCACAAAAACAGGAAGCCTTAAACAAGTAGATCTTGAAGAGGTATAACTTGGTCATCTTGTTCACTTCCAAAGTCATGAAGGTAGAAAGAGAACCTCTGTACCCAGAAAATTCCGAGAGCAGGATATCTCAAGAATGTGCCAGAGGAAAGAATGCTGTGAAGTGCTGTCTGGAAAGCATCACGGACGCTTCCCTGAGTACACCTCACGTTACTGGGCGACCACCAGAAGCCTCTGAGAGGTGCACGAGGGGACTTTAGATAGAGGAATGTGGCAGGGACTGGGAGTTGTCTGCCAACATCTGATTCCCGCTCTCCAAAAGTAAGAACTGTGGCTGGGTACATGGCTGCCCAGCAAGGTTACATTTCCAAGACAGCCTTGCCATTAGGTGTGGCCATGTAACTAAGATTTTATCCAGGAAATGTGAGCAGAAGTGCTGTGTGCCACCTCCAGGTCATCAAGGGAGCCTCCACCCTCCTCCCGCATCTCCTTTTCAGGGTAGGTTAGACCCTGACTGTGGCAGTGACTGAGCGTTGACCATGCAGACAATGATAACGCCCTAGGGTCTGGCTACTCCAGTATGGTCAGGGAACAGCAGCACTGCATCATCTAGGAACTGTTAGAAACGCAGAATCTCAGGTCCCACCCCAGACCTACTGAAATGGAATCTTCATTTTAACAAGATTCCCAGGGAATGCATATGCACATTAAAGTTTCAGGCACACTGGCCAAGAGATGGCAGAGCCATGACTTGGAAGGAACCTGGGTCCTCACTTGAGCAGAGTGATCCCACTGACCTACAACACTCACTTTGAAACTACTAGTGAGAGAGAGAAAGAAATTTTATTATTGTTATTATTATTACTATCGCAATTAAAGTCATGGCATTATAGAGTGTCGTTATTACTGAAGTTTAGATTTATCCTAATACAAGTAGTGTGACACTATCCACAGGGTCTCATTTGTCAGACCTTATTTCAAACTCCCATGGAAGTTGCTATCCCCAAATAGATCAATTTATAAACCCTGTCAGGACCCTGCACTCCTATCAAGTTAGAGATCTACCAGGTGAGACTTCAGGACCCAAAGATAGTTCCCACTACTAACTAGAGATCCCTGTCCTTAGAGGATTCAGCCACTCGAAAATCATCAGCAAAGTCAGGAACTAAGAAAGGAAGAGTTCCTAATGAAAAGTCACTACGGGGTCAAGACTGGAAGTCGAGAGGAATTGCAGTCATGAAATTAGAGCTCCACATAGAACGTAAATGGCTGTTTCCTAAATAAATTAATTCTCTCTGCTCCCCCCACCCCATTCTCCCTGGTCCCATTTATACTTAACCATTATATTTAAGAGAGCTTCCTTTGTAAAATGTACATACACAGGTCCCTGGCTAGTTTCAAGCTTCCATTTCAGGACAAGGTACACTTTTTAAAAACCTATGAGCATTCAGAGGGCCTAAAAATTTGCAACAGAAAGTACCCAAATAATGTTTGTTTGATTAACTGAATGAAAGGTTTTCCTTAATGAGTCTTTAAATAGGAGTCTGCCAAGTCACTGATGTAAATTTTTGAATTTTCCTCTAGATTTGAAATATATATACATTTCCATTACTTGCATTTGTCAAAAATTTAGTAAGGTGCTCTGGGACCCTCCTGGCTGTCTGAGCAGCCACCTCCCACCTACATTCCCCATACCCTCAACCTGAGCCCCTGTCCTCCCAATGCCCACTGGCCTGCTCAGAACCCTGTGGTCTTTGCTCCCTCCAGCTGAGCTTGAAACTTGTTTTAAGGTCAACATCTTACCTATGAAGGAAATGACAAAACTGTATTCTGAAATGATACGTCTCACACAAACTCAATCTTGTTTAATTAACTAAACGGTTCAAATGCTTAGCATGATGTATAACCCCATTCTCAATTTGACTATTTATATTCAACTCCAGACTCAATTCCCTCTGCTCTCTTCATTGCAGGCCTACTCCACATTCTCTTCTGTTTTTGACACACAGAACATCTTGCCATTCCATTGGGACCATTCCCTTACCCATCTCTTTGGCTTTGCACGTGCTTTTTTCTACAGCCTGAATGTTCTTTTTTCCACAACCTTTCTCTATCTGGCGAAGTCATTCTTCAAGCCCAAGTTTAATGCTTCTTGCTCCTAGAAGCCTTCCCCCAACTCTGTCTTGGCTGTAGTTCTCTCCCTCTCAGTCTATGGAAGTTAGTAGCTCAGTTACTAGTTAGACCATGGTATTTTAATTAGTTATTTTCTTCTTTTAGTTTCAAATTATCTGGAAATACCTAAAGGGATAAATCTTATATTTAAATTCACCTTTGAATTCTCAATGGCAGAGCTTAGCACATAGAACGTAAATGGTTGTTTGCTAAATAAATTAATTCTCTCTGCTCCCCCCACCCCATTCTCCCTGGTCCCATTTATACTTAACCATTATATTTAAGAGAGCTTCCTTTGTAAAATGTACATACACAGGTCCCTGGCTAGTTTCAAGCTTCCATTCTCAGGACAAGGTACACTTTTTAAAAACCTATGAGCATTCAGAGGGCCTAAAAATTTGCAACAGACAGTACCCAAATAATGTTTGTTTGATTAACTGAATGAAAGGTTTTCCTTAGTGAGTCTTTAAATAGGAGTCTGCCAAGTCACTGAAGTAAAATTTTGGATTTTCCTCTAGATTTGAAATATATATACATTTCCATTACTTGCATTTGTCAAAAATTTAGTTTTCCTGTTGAGAATCTAATTTTTCTATTTTTTGATGCTTTTTACTTAATAAGATTTTCCTAACACTTATATTTACCTTCAATATTCTGCTACTTTATCCTTAGTGTCAGAGTGTGGCTCTGAATATTATTCCCACAAATATGAACCAGAGCTCCTTGCAGACATGGCTGATTCCAGGTCTGAGGCAGGAAATGTACAAGATACCTGGTCACATCAGAAAGCAAAGAAACTCTCAAAGACTTCCAGAAATATGTCAGTAGAAGTCAGGAAGCAACCTGAAAGGGCTTCCACTGGCCAAAGAAGGGACAATTTGGACGTTTATAAGATATGCATGTGTGTGAAATATAAATTTCAATGGACTGAAGCAAATCAACTCAGTTTTTTAAAAATCCGTGGATTTGTCATAATATGCCCACCTTCCTAAAAAACAAAACAAACTGTACAATCCTCACTGATCACCCTTGGAGGATCTATGGAACCAAGTCACTACTCTGAAAAATGATTTGAAAAGGAAAAATTCAAGCATTTATCCTGCCTTGTTTGTATGAAGTAGGCCTCAGAGCATACAAAACTGAGTTCATGCACCTCCCCGTATTTGCACAGCCCACCTGCCCCTGAGAGTTGGCCACTTCTTCGGTGGACATCCCCACTGCTACCACTGTTGCATGCTCTCCCAGCACTGCTAACTGTCTCAGCCTCCCCTGAGAGAAGAGCTGGGCTCTGAGCACGGCAGCTGTCATGCCTGCTGCTGTGGAGGCGGCAGCAGCTCTGAGGCCCAGGTCCAACTGGAGGGGACCCCACTGCTTCTGGACCCAGATACTGTGTTAAACATTCGTGTATGGCATCTGGCCTCCCCAAACACTGCCCTGGGCAGTCTGATAGGTCAACCTGGAAGGTTAGAGGAGTTAACGCCCCTTGAAGAGAACTTTGAACTCTGACCAGCGAGAGACAGGATACGGGAAACCATCAGCAGATAGGTTTGCCTCCCTTTCTCCCTTATGGACTGTTCCAAGATGTAGTGCTTCACACTGCTCTCTGGCAGACGTCCTACGTGATCAAGCAACCAGTTGTGTATTTTTGTGAGGCTATGCCAGCTCTAGAACATGCCACTTTGCAGTTGTTTTTCCTGCCTCACTTCCCTTTCTCCTTCAATTGTGCTGTCCTGGAATTGCATCTCCCAATAAAACTCTAGCATGCAAACTTTGCCTCAAGGTTTGGCTTCCAGGGAGCAAAGTTAATTCATAGGGTAACCAAATGGAAGAAGAAGCAAAAAAATTGGCATTATGTAAATTAAAACATGATGAAGAAAGTATAGAACTAGAATATCACCATTTCACAATCTCTTATAAAATAATGGACCCATTATTTTATACCTATCAATTGCTGACAATATCACAAGAGAGATAAGTAGATATTGTATTCTCATTATGAAAGCAAGCAGAAAGAAGGTCTGCACTCTGATTTCTGGGGTGGGAGAAAGGGTCTTTCTTCTCACAAAGACTCGTGTGATAGGAGAGTTTCTATCATCTGTGCCCTTGACATCTGAGAGTCACCCCTCCTTTAACCTGACGTCATAAACCTGACATAATTCAGCCCAAACAGTCTCCGATTCTACAAATACAACTTGCTCTTTTTCAACAACTCACCCTTCTTCATATCCATCCCTTGACCTTCTTTGAAAACTCAAACTGCCATCTTGAAACGTATGCAGAAGGATTGGGAAGGGAGAAGCATTACACAGATCAAACATATGTGTGCGTGGCTGGCTCAAGTCTATGCCATTGATGCCGTGATGGAAAATAACTCCTCCATTGGACTTCCCTGGTGGCGCAATGGTTGAGAATCCGTCTGCCAATACAGGGGACACAGGTTCGATCCCTGGCCCAGGAAGATCCCACATGCTGCAGAGCAACAAAGCCTGTGCACCACAACTACTGAGCCTGCGCTCTAGAGCCCGCGAGCCACAACTACTGAGCCCGCACGCTCTAGGGCCTGAGTGCCACAGCTACTGAGCCTGTGTGCTGCAACTACTGAAGCCCACGCGCCTAGAGCTGGTGCCCTGCAACAAGAGAAGCCACCACAATGAGAAGCCCACGCACTGCAATGAAGAGTAGCTCCTGCTCATTGCAACTAGAGAAAGCCTGCACGCAGCAACAAAGACCCAACGCAGCCAAAAAAAAGAGAAAACTTTTCCATCAAGTTTGCCTTGAATATTCTCCAAACAGAAATTATTTTTTCCTCCCATGAGTTTCTAAAGCACTTGCTTTGTACTTTTTGCAAGTCAATGATCACTTCCATGTTTTTCAAACTTAAGTATTTATACTCACATTGACAATGGATGAGGATTTAGGCAAAACCACAGAGTAATCATAGGGCCTTTCCTAAGCTGTCAATTTTACTTACATATTTGAGACAGTAAACAAATTTTTAAAGAGTATTTTAATGGTAAATGAGAATATATATGCACTCGAGTGCATATCTTACTTAATTTTTTTTTTCAGGTGAAACGTAGCAGGCAGCTTTAAATTTTGATCCTCAACTTCCCTGAGTTATACTCCCTGTTTGAGCGAGGTGGAGGGGATCTAGATGAGCAGATTTAACATGTCTCTGGTTTGGTAAGGGTCTGGTGAGTATGCAGGTATCTTCATGTAATATACCTCTCCACTGCTATTATTACATGAGGCTTGAAGTTTTTTGGTTTTTTTTAATTGAAGTGTAGTTGATTTACAGTGCTGTGTTAATTTCTGCTGAAAGCAAAGTTATACACACATATACTCAAGTTATCACATATATACATTCTTTTTTATATTCTTTTCCGTGGGCCTGAAGTTTTTTTAAAAGAGGTGGTTATTTTCATAGGAGATAATAAGTCTTCTGGAGGGAAAAGATTGAGACCTCAGTCCTATTTTGTCAAGGTTCAAGATTATGGAAACATGTACAGATGGCCTGGGATATTCCTGATGAAGACTAGGAGGCGGAGAAGCGTTACAAGTCTCCTGTAAGATGGCCCTATGAAGACAGACAGTGAATACCAAGTGCCAGAGGGCCCTCCTTGGGATATCAGCTTGGTCCTCAGACGCTGACTGGTAACGGGCCTTGGCAAAAACAAACAAGTACACTAAAAGATATCCTAAATTCTTTTGCTTATGTCAACTTCAGACTATGGTTCCTCTAAAATTAAAAGTTTGGTGGGGGGTTTCCCTAGTGGCGCAGTGGTTGAGAGTCCGCCTGCCGATGCAGGGGACGCGGGTTCGTGCCCCGGTCCAGGAGGATCCCACGTGCCGTGGAGTGGCTGGGCCCGTGGGCCATGGCCGCTGAGCCTGCGTGTCCGGAGCCTGTGCTCCACAGCGGGAGAGGCCACAACGGTGAGAGGCCCGCGTACCATAAAAAAAAAAAAAAAAAAGTTTGGTGGGGAATACTGAAGATCCAAGTGAGCCCTTTGGGACTCACATACAACAAGTTCTTTCCATATTCCTGTTGCAGGAGGAGTTACCTGTGCCTATTCAATGTCTAACACATGATCACATTAAGCCCCTTATTTAAAAAGGAAGAAGTAGATGACTATGTCAGTACTAGCAGAGATTTTTTTTTTTTTTTTTTTTTTTTGGCTGTGTTTGGTTTTTGCTGCTGCACACAGGCTTTCTCTAGTTGCAGCGAGCAGGGGCTACTCTTTGTTGTGGTGCATGGGCTTCTCATTGTGGTGGCTTCTCTTGTTGCAGAGCACCGGCTCTAGGCATGCGGGCTCGGTAGCTGTGGCACGGAGGCCCTAGAGCATGTGGGCTCAGCAGTTGTGGCGCATGGGCTTAGTTGCTCCGTGGCATGTGGGATCTTCCCGGACCAGGGATCGAAGCCGTGTCCCCTGCACTGGCAGGTGGATTCTTAACCACTGCACCACCAGGGAAGCCTGAGATTTTTTTTTAAATTGTGTTAATTGCACTTTCTAATCCACTTACTTCCCCGTTGCCCCAAACACAACCACCACCCCTAGTTAATCTCTGTATTTAGCTGCAGAAGATAGATGATGATGAAGATAGATAGATAGATGATGTAGATATGTGTGTATACACACACATTATGTTCTTTTATGTTTCTCATTTAATACGAATTAAAATTTACATAACCTGAGGACAAACAACCTCCTCCAGTGTGTCCTCTCCTAGTGCTCCAGAGTATATACAACAGGCTTTGCAATACCATGGGTGGACACTCAAGGAAATTTATGAACTAACTGATGAAGTTACTATAGGGAATGTCATCATTAGCTTTGGTCTTCCAAGAAATAAGGATTTGGTATTATGAATGCCGATAAAAAGCTGCTTCTCTGGGTTTTATAACATTATTTTCTTCACTAACATATTCACATTCCCCAAACATAATTCTCCTGAATTAATGCTAAGAAACCCTCGGTAAAAGATTTAAGAGATTACATCTTATTGCATACAATTCTCTTATGCAGGGGTTCAATTTTGCTATGAGAGCTGGAAAGGATCTCAATCTATGTCAACACAGATATATATAAGATTTAGTGTTTTTTGTGTTGACTCAGGCATTATCAGAATTCAAGACATGCCTTAATTTCCTTGGAGTACAAAGGATGCAGGAGTAGGGAGCTAGATGTGCCCTGCTGGAGAACAAACATTCATGTGCGTATTTAACACTGGGCTTTTCAAGGAAAATTGTTGGTTTAAGTAGCGTGGTCTCTCATTGCATAGCAAGCTCTTTTCAGTTTAGTGTACTCAGAATCACATGTTTGTGCCAAAACATTTCGATTCATGAAGCACTTTGGACTTCTGCCATAATAAGGATCTGTGAATCTTACAAGGTCAGTAAAAGTTATCAGTAAAGACCCAGAGTCTACAAATCCATCCTAGCCAACTGAGTTACAGGACCGCTATAACAAGAGCACCAGCATCAGCAGAATTACACCCCACAAAGAAAAATAATGACTTTCTCAATCTGAGTGCAGAAAGTGACTGGCTTGTTAACAGGAGCAAGAGAATCAGCTAGCGTGGATTGTGATTTCTAAGACTTCTCAGAAATGCCAAGTTTGTTTCATACTTTATTTCTTACTATGAGATTCGTAATATAAATACTTTAATTTGGGCTTTTTCTATCCATTTTTCCCCTTATTAGTCCTATTTTGTTAATGTAATTCTAATCCTAGCTGTAATAAGAAAAAGAACTTATGTTCAATAAGTTATCATTTGTAATAATAACCAACCAATGCTGAATGGAAATCAGCATTCACCAATCTGCCCGACTCCTTTAATGCACATTTAAATATACATTTGTATATGTCATAGTGTATTAAAATTATGAAACTTATCACATCTCTCTATTGTTTCTTAGCAATGAGAGTAAACCAATGAGAAAGTTTTGTTGGAAGGCTTTCAGGAGCATATGTTTAGGTGTGGATGCTCATATCAGGCAGATCCTAAAGAAGACATTTACTAAATAACATGAGGAGCAGTTTAATAAAATAAGGCTAATAATATTATTATCATTATTGGGCGTACTACCATACATAGTAAATAAGAGCACATTTTTAACAAATAATGCAATAATCATCGTTATATTAAATGAGTCTTGGAATTGTTTAGATGAGAACAGTACATAGAATAAAAGTTTTAGGGGAGATGGACTTAATATCTTTTCCAAATCAACTTTGTTAAGGTATAATTTACATAAAATAAAATGCATCCATTTTAAGTGTAAAATTAGATGAGTTTGACAAACACATACACTCATGTGACAATCACCACAATCAAGATATAAAACATTTCCATCACCCCAAAATATTCCTCATACCCTTTTGCATTTAGTCCCCCCTTCCCCCTGGCTCCAGGTAACCAGTAATCTGATTTCTGCCACTATAGATTATTTTTGCATTATCTAGAATTTCGTATAAATAGCACCATACGTAGGTACAGAACCTGACTGCCTTCTCTTGCTCAGCTTAATCTTTCTGAGAGTCATCCATGTTTTTGCATGAAAAAGTTCTCTTTCATTGCCAAGTTACTATCCATTGGACAAAATTTATTTGTTTGACCAGTTCCTGTTTTGACTTGTAATACAATGTAGTAATCTTAGTAGTTTCTACTCTATTAACAGTCAGCTGCTGAATTCTGATTAGATGCACCCAAGTATCATCAGTATAAAAATGTCCAGATGGTTGGATTGACCATGATTTTGGTTTTTTTGTTTTGTGTCTTGCAGGGCATTGTGTTAAAAAAAATAGTTACAGAACTACTTTGGACCTACAGTGATGTTTTTTCCTCTAGAAAGCACTTCTGCCAGCCCCCGAGGCTGCTAGTAGTCCATGGACTGCCATGTATAGCTGCACTTCCATGGTGTAGCCCTTTGCAGTCCCAACCCGGGGCCTGGAGGAAGGGTTCAGCAGCTTCTAATGCTGGTAGGTACTAGACTCAAATTTTTGATACTCCTTCCCACCATCTCGCTGCTGTCATAAGATCATTTTTAGTGGTTTCTTCCAGACTGAGGACAGAAGACTGAGAGTTGAAGAGGCTCCACTTTCCTCTCCAAAAATCTGGCCCAGTAAATCCTTACCATCATTTATCTCTGTGATGCTTTAACATTTAAAAAAAATTTAATCCAGATTTTGTAGTTTTCTTCAGTGGAAAAATTGTTCCAATGACTTCATCTGCTCTTTCCAGCTGGAAGTGACCCTTTGCTCTTTTCGTGATAACCCTCTGCTCCCTGGATCCACAGCAGCAAACTATCCATTACTGAAAAAGTTAAAACTAAGCTCAGAGAAATTTGAAGCCTGATGACTACAATGAAAAGTGAGAGCTAACTGAATGCCTGGCAGCCTGCCAGCCGTCCTGCAGTGTTCACTTTTCATTTTTACCTGGATCCCCAGGTGACTCTCACTTACATTAGAGTTTGAGAACCATTTAGCTAATTCATGTTACTTGTTGGCATCTTGACAGAAGAGTGTGCCTGCATGCACGTGTGTGTGCATGTGCGTGTGCGTGGGCACATGTGGCTATAGTCTGATTATGTGTTATGTTCAATTATTTGGAGAATCCATAATCCAAACCTGACTGGACCATAGTTGCTAAGAATCACATATGCTACATTCAGAAATAAACTGCCTCTGCCCTCTCTTCCCTCTGCTTGGTATTTTCTCTCCCAGATCTTCATAGAGGTCTCACTTCACTTCCTCAGAGAGCCCTTTCCTGATCACCCTATCTAGAATGGCCCCTGTCACTCTATCCCCTGACCCTGCTTTACATTTCTTCATGGGAGACAATGTACATGAATTAGAGTGTGATGATTTGTTTCATACATAATACAAAAAGCATAACTGGAAGAATTAAGTTGTCAAAATGTCCATACTACCCAAAGCAATCTACAGATTCAATGCAATTCCTGTCAAAATTCCAATGGCATTTTTCACAGAAATATAAACAATCCTAAAATTTGTAATGAACCACAAAAGACTCTAAATAGTCAAAGCAATCTTGAGAAAGAAAAACAAAGCTGGAGGCATCATACTCCCTGATTTCAAACTATATTACAATGCTATAGTAATCAAAACATTACAGTATTAGCATTAAAAAACAGACACATAGATGAGTAGAACAGAATAAAAAGCCCAGAAATAAACTCATGCATCCATGGTCAATTAATTTATGACAAAGGAGCCAAGAATACACAATGGTGTTGGAAAACTGGACAGGCACACACAAAAGAATGAAACTGGACCACTATCTTACACTGTACACAAAAATTAAGACCTGAAACCAGAAAATATAGGCAGCAAGCTACCTGACATCAGTCTTGGCAATGATTTTTTTTGGATTTGAAACCAAAAGCAAAAATAACAAAAGCAAAAATAAACCAGTAGGACTAAATCAAGCTAAAAATTCAAAACAGAACTACTATATGATCCAGAAATTCCACTTTTGCATATTTATTTGAAGAAAATGAAAATACTAACTGGAAAAGATATACATGCCCCCATATTCACTGCAGCAGTATTTAAAATAGCCAAGACATGGAAACACCCTAAGTGTCAACTGATGGATGAATGGATAAAGAAAATATAATACACACACACAATGGAATATTATTCAGCCATTAAAAAAGAAGGAAATCCTACCATTTGTGACAATATGGATGGACCTTGAGGGCATTATGCTAAGTGAAATAGACAGAGACAAATACCAAATGATCTCCCTTTGTGGAATCTGGAAAAAACAAAGAAGTTCATAGATACAGAGAACAGATTGGTGGTTGCAAGGGGCAGCGGGGGGGAATGGTGAAATGGGTGAAGGTGGTCGAAAGGCACAACCATCTGGTTATAAAATAATAAGTCATGGGGATGTAGTGTACAGCATTGTGACTATAGTGAATAATACTGTACTGTATATTTGACAGCTGCTAAAAAGTAGATCTTAAATGTCCTCGCCACAAGAAAAAAATGTATGGTGATGGATGTTAACTAAACTTATTGTGATTGTTTTGCAGTATATCAAATATCAAATCATTATGTTGTATGCCTGAAACTAATATAATCGTATACATCAATTATATTTTTTTTAAAAACTAAGGAAATCTGAATAAACTATATGGACTTTAGTTAATAATAATATATCTGGGCCTCCCTGGTGGCGCAAGTGGTTGAGAGTCCGCCTGCCGATGCAGGGGATACGGGTTCGTGCCCCGGTCTGGGAGGATCCCATATGCCGCGGAGCGGCTGGGCCCGTGAGCCATGGCCGCTGAGCCTGCGCGTCCGGAGCCTGCGCGTCCGGAGCCTGTGCTCCGCAACGGGGGAGGCCGCAGCAGTGAGAGGCCCGCATACCGCAAAAATAAAAAATAAAAAAATAAAAAATAATATATCAGTATTGGCTCATTAACTGTGACAAATGTACCATACTAATATAAGATGTTAATAACAGGGGAAACGAGGCGTGGGGCCAATAGGAACTCTCTGTACTGTCTTTCCAATTTTTCTGTAAATTTAAAACTATTCTAAAATTAAAAGTTTATTTAAAAAAAAAAGAGAGACAAACAAAGTGTACCATTCTGATGAGTTAAGAAACTGGGGACTGTGACAGCCCACCTCTGACAGGGAAGGATTCCCCTCCTTCCTGCCTGCACTGGAAAAGCCTTGGGTTTTTATTTGATCATTTGTTTTCATATTTGACTTTTAATTCTGAGTCTGTGGTCTGCTTTTCCTAGTCAGTTTCTCCATCTATAAACCTGGAATGATGATAGACGACAGTATGGAGAGACACCTTAAGCAGCAATGAAAAAGCAATCCTATGTTTGGGTACGCTAACTTGTAAAATGGGCTCTTACCAACATCCTCAAACATCTCCAACAGTGACAGGCAAATTGGCTGCCCCTAGTCTTTATGTGAAAGTCAAAATGGACCTGCCTCTGGATCCTTTCTTTAGAATGTCTCATTAAATTTACTTTAAAAAATTGCCCTACTGCACTGGCAATTTCTGAGTCTTCCAGACAATACTGGTATTTTATGCGACAGGCTAACCAGGAACTTTTGCAGAGCCTTGTCAGGGGATCATCAGCTCATCTATGAAGCACAGAACTTTTCATCTTGGATGTTGTCAGAAAAGGTGAACGAAAAGATCCATCAAATGACAGTAAGAAAAAAAAAATGTCACACTAGAACTAAGAATTCTTAAAAAAGAGACTTTGTTTTTCTGCCTTGATACAGCTTTACCTGTGGATTTATCTTTCATAAAAGAGGAGATGAGCACACAATTAATCAAACACAGAAATGAAAAGTCACGCTGTCTAGCTTTACTTCATGAGGAAACTGTTTCCAGCATTGTTTATTCTGGCACTGCTAACACAGGTTGAAATGAACTTGAATAACAAAGGTAAGATCTTCAAGGGACATATACCTATTTTTATACTGAGAGAGTAATTATAATAACCAGGCTATCATACCAAGGTATGAGTGTGTGTGTGTGTGTGTGTGTGTGTGTGTGTGTGTGTGTGTGTGTAGTCAAGTAAAGAGCAGTTATGGCAGCGTCAGAAACCTACAAATTAACCTGAGGTAATGCACTGGAAAAATACAGCTATACCCATCCAAGCGTTTGCTGTTGGAGATGTTTATGATAAAATGGCCTGAAATATATGCAGATGTCAGGAGGAACTAACACCTTTTTCACCTAAAAGTAGGTATTTTGCTCTCCAGCATCTAAACACTTTCTTTGTCTGGGAAATTGCCCTCCTGGGGAGTTTTGGCCACAGGTAAAGGCCACCTCCCACCATCCAAGCTGAAACTGCCAGATATTCACTGTCACAGCATCATTTGCAGTTAACATCTCAGGCTTCAAAGGTTCGATATACCGGCTCCAGACCTTGAAACAGGGGACACAGAGGAGCAGGAACAGCAAAGGAGAGTTTCTTGAGCACCAGCAACAGTGTCAGCAGCACCCAGTGCTAAGGGGCTGCAGCTACTCAGCACCGGGGATGGAGCATCCTGTCCAAGGCACAAGGTGTACAAGTCAATGGTCAGGGTGCCAGTGGCAGTGTCCTCACCGGACCAACTTTGTGGTATAATTTTGGATGGCAAAACTGTCCCCAGCTGAGAACCACTGCCGTAAAAGAACATGAAGAAGATGATGAACTAAAGGACTTTGGGGGGGGGGGGTGGATAGCTTAATAAAGGAAGGAGACAATCCATAATTCTTAAATTCCTAATTCAAGGGTTGGAGAGAAAACCAGGGGCTCCATCGATTTTGTCAAAAGACTCCTTTACCTGTTACAGCTGCCAGGCTATGAGAGCCAAAGGCCAAACTTTTTTTTTTTGGGGGGTGGTACGTGGGCTTCTCACTGCTGTGGCCTCTCCCGTTGCGGAGCACAGGCTCCGGACACACAGGCTCAGCGGCCATGGCTCACGGGCCCAGCCGCTCCGCGGCATGTGGGATCTTCCCAGACCGGGGCACGAACCCGTGTCCCCTGCATTGGCAGGCAGACTCTCAACCACTGCGCCACCAGGGAAGCCCCAAAGGCCAATCTTAAACGTGAGCCTCACTCTGCCACTTGCCTCCCCACCCAGCAGAGCCAGCGGTGCTCAGAGAGCCGCAAATGCGGAGGCCGTAGGGAACTTGTGGCAAGCTTCTCTTGAAGGACTTGCTGCCCCAGCTGCCGGGGAGGTGCCTACAGACAGCCTTCAGCTGTCAGCCCTCTTTCGGAACTGCCTAAGGTCATGTCCCCTTCCAGAGAAAGTCCACATCCAGTGACTGATAACAGAGGGGTACAGATGCCCAGCTCCCTCACCTCAAGTTTAGGACAACCCTGAAGGGCCTTCCCAGCTTTCAAACACTTTGTGGGTTCAGTCGAGGCCTTGTTTGCGATTGCACTGCAACCAGAGGTGAGCTGGTAAGAGGGTTCTCTGGGAGAGGAGGGAAAGCCCTGATTTACAGCATCTGCAGATTTCCACGCAAGCTGGCTCCAGCATATCACTTGTCACAGCCCGACTTCTCTCTCAGCCCCTTTCTGCTTTTCTCCCTTCTTAGCTTGGTAATCCCAAGACCATGGCCTGATCAAACTCCTGCACTCCAATTCTGTGTGTCTCAGGGTCTGCTTCCAGGGGAATCCAACCTGGATCAAACAGTGACACAGAGAGTGGTGGACTCCTAGAAAGGAGAATAAGCTCCCACTATGGAGAGGAAAGAGTTCACTGTTCAAATCATGAAGAGCCTTGTTCATCATACAAAGTGGTTTGGAGTTTACCTTATGGGCCATGGGGAGACAGTGAAGGGTTTTAAATAGGGCGCTAATAGGATCTGATATATATTTTAAGAAGGTTGTTCTGGAAGCAGAACACAGAACAAACTGGAGTGGCAAGAAACCGTTGCAATAGTCCAGTCAGACAGTGACTGTGGGGATGAAGAGGAAATCTCTTGATAAATTTGGAGACTTTGGTGACTAATTGGAGGTGATGATGGGAAAGAGAGAAAGAAGAGTCAAAGATTAAGTTGGGATTACTACTAGTTTGGGAAACTAGTTGGATTAGTTCATGACAGAGGATGTTAGGAGGAGGATATATTTCTAACATGTTGACATTGTTATACCCACATGGACCATCAAGGTGGAAATATTCAGAAAGGATGTATTTATATATATATAATCACATCATATTACTTTACCTTGACTATTCCAAACCAAGGCTATATAAATACATACATTATAACAGGATAAAAACAACTAGGTGAAAAATTGAGGTGAAGAGAATTAAGACAGAGGTGAGGTTAATACACAAAAAGTAAAAGGCAGACCCTAAACAACACCTACGGATAGGCCACCAAATCTGCCCTGAGCTTCCTAGTGGCAAAACAGAGAGAAACACAATCAAGCACACGTTTCATTGAGACCCTAAGTTAAAAGCAAGTCGGTGGCTTCCGAGAACCACCCATTCCTAGATACTGAGATCCAAGGGGAAACATCTTCCAGGGCTAGCCAGCAGTTGGAGATAGAGAAAGGGAGGCTTAGAAGTGAGATGGAGATGGAAATGTGGGAGTTGAGGAGTGTGGGTGGTGGTGATGATCGTAGGCACAGCAGAGTGTATAACATGAGAAGAAAAAGGACCAAAGATGGAACCCTGGGAACACTGACATTTAAGAGGAAAGTTGGAGAACCAGGGAAAGAGAAAGAGCAGAGAAAATTAAGAATCCCAGCCATGTGAAACACAGATATACTGTTTGGGAGCACATGAAAGTTAGTTTTCTAATTTCACCATCTACTTCAATGACAACATACATACCAATATGTGTTGAAATATACCAGTAATCACCTTCAAATGCTTGTGGGGGAAAAAGCAGCAATTTTTTATCTATCTTTTCAAAAATGCAGATAAAGGTCATTGTCAAAACATAATCCCAAATGCAAAGGAATACTAGATTATACCGATGATGTCATGGTTACTATCATACGACTAAAGTAATGTAATTGGCAGTAGCAGAATGTCTATACAAGACTTTAGTAATTTTTTTTTATCTTCACTCTACTTTTAAAGTAAAAATTATAATTTATGTTCACTTCAGGAATAGCTGAGTCTTCAGAAAAGATATATATTTTTGAAGAATAAGTTTCTTCCAACGTCCTGTCTTAAGAGTATAAAAGTTCAGTTTTTTGTTTGTTTGTTTGTTTTTCTGCAGTACGCGGGCCTCTCACTGCTGTGGCCTCTCCCGTTGTGGAGCACAGGCTCCTGACGCGCAGGCTCAGCGGCCATGACTCACAGGTCCAGCCGCTCTGCGGCATGTGAGATCTTCCCGGACCAGAGCACAAATCCATGTCCCCTGCATCGGCAGGCGGACTCTCAACCACTGCGCTACCAGGGAAGCCCAAAAGTTCAGTATTTTTTTATTTGCCTTGCAAATAAATTCCTCTCTATATCCTACCATAGCAAAAGAATCACTAGGTTTACCTATGGATTAGATGATAAATAAAACAAGTAATCTCTGCCCTGAAGAAATGTGAGACCTGCCTAAGCTCTAAGAAGGAAGACTTGAGAAAATCAGTTTGAGAGGTCATTGCTGGTGCTGCTTTCCTTTAGGGGTTTGGGAGGTGAAAATACCATGAAATGCAAAGAAATAATGTAAATAGAAATTATGGAGTCAAATAATTTCTGATAAATCTTCAAACAATGGAAATGTACTGGGGAAAAATACACTATTTTCCCTCAGATTTTACAAAGAAATAGAAAATAAAAGTAGGCTGTGCACCTTGTATGAGAAAGGAATGAACATAATCAATGAATTTGGTAAAGTAGCAGGATACAAAATTAATGCACAGAAATCTCTTGCATTCCTATACACTAATGATGAAAAATCTGAAAGTCAAATTAAGAAAACACTCCCATTTACCATTGCAACAAAAAGAATAAAATACCTAGGAACAAACCTACCTAAGGAGACAAAAGACCTGTATGCAGAAAATTGTAAGACACTGATGAAAGAAATTAAAGATGATACAAATAGATGGAGAAATATACCATGTTCTTGGATTAGAAGAATCAACATTGTGAAAATGACTATACTACCCAAAGCAATCTACAGATTCAATGCAATCCCTATCAAACTACCACTGGCATTTTTAACAGAACTAGAACAAAAAATTGCACAATTTGTATGGAAACACATAAGACCCCGAATAGCCAAAGCAATCTTGAGAAAGAAAAATGGAGCCCAGGGCTTCCCTGGTGGCGCAGTGGTTGAGAGTCCGCCTGCCGATGCAGGGGACGCGGGTTCATGTCCCGGTCTGGGAAGCTCCCACATGCCGCAGAGCGGCTAGGCCCATGAGCCATCGCCGCTGAGCCTGTGCGTCCGCAGCCTGTGCTCTGCAACGGGAGAGGCCACAACAGTGAGAGGCCCAGGTACGACAAAAAAAAAAAAAAAAAAAAAGAAAAATGGAGCTGGAGGAATCAGGCTCCCAGACTTCAGACTATACTACAAAGCTACAGTAATCAAGACAGTATGGTATTGGCACAAAAACAGAAATATAGATCAATGGAACAGGATAGAAAGCCCAGAGATAAACCCACGCACATACGGTCACCTTACCTTTGATAAAGGAGGCAAGAATATACAGTGGAGAAAAGACAGCCTCTTCAATAAGTGGTGCTGGGAAAACTGGACAGCTACACGTAAAAGAATGAAATTAGAACACTCCCTAACACCATACACAAAAATAAACTCAAAATGGATTAAAGACCTAAATGTAAGGCCAGACACTATCAAAGTCTTAGAGAAAAACATAGGCAGAACACTCTATGGCATAAATCACAGTAAGATCTTTTTGACCCACCTCCTAGAGAAATGGAAATAAAAACAAAAAAAAATAATGGGACCTAATGAAACTTAAAAGCTTTTGCACAGCAAAGGAAACCATAAACAAGACCAAAAGACAACCCTCAGAATGGAAGAAAATATTTGCAAATGAAGCAACTGATAAAGGATTAATCTCCAAAATTTACAAGCAGCTCATGCAGCTCAGTATCAAAAAAACAAACAACCCAATCCAAAAATGGGCAGAAGACCTAAATAGACATTTCTCCAGAGAAGATATACAGATTGCCAACAAACACATGAAAGAATGCTCAACATCATTAATCATTAGAGAAATGCAAATCAAAACTACAATGAGATATCATCTCACACTGGTCAGAATGGCCATCATCAAAATATCTACAAACAATAAATGCTGGAGAGGGTGTGGAGAAAAGGGCACCCTCTTGCACTGTTGGTGAGAATGTAAATTGATACAGCCACTATGGAGAACAGTATGGAGGTTCCTTAAAAAACTAACTACCATACGACCCAGCAATCCCACTACTGGGCATATACCCTGAGAAAACCATAATTCAAAAAGAGTCATGTACCACAATGTTCATTGCAGCTCTATTTACAATAGCCAGGACACAGAAGCTACCTAAGTGTCCATCGACAGATGAATGGATAAAGAAGATGTGGCACATATATACAGTGGAATATTACTCAGCCATAAAAAGAAACAAAATTGAGTTATTTGTAGTGAGGTGGATGGACCTAGAGTGTGTCATACCGAGTGAAGTAAGTCAGAAAGAGAAAAACAAATACTGTATGCTAACACATTTATATGGAATCTAAAAAACAAACAAAAAAAATGGTCATGAAGAACCTAGGGGCAAGACGGGAATAAAGACACAGAGCTACTAGAGAATGGACTTGAGGATACAGGGAGGGGGAAGGGTAAGATGGGACAAAGTGAGAGAGTGTCATGGACATATATACACTACGAAATGTAAAATAGATACGAAGCAGCCACATAGCACAGGGAGATCAGCTCAGTGTTTTGTGACCACCTAGAGGGGTGGGATAGGGAGGGTGGGAGGAAGGGAGATGCAAGAGGGAAGAGACTTGGGGATATTTGTATATGTATAACTGATTCACTTTGTTATAGAGCAGAAACTAAACCATTGTAAAGCAGTTATATTCCAATAAAGATGTTAAAAAACATAAAATTAAAAAAAAGAAAGGAATGAACAGATGTAAAATCGGCAACCATGTGAAAAGCCCATTGAAGAGAACTGGATGATTAACACACTACAAACGTGCTGGGACAATATGATTTATCTCCATCTCAGAATGGAAAACTACAATGTAGAAAATGAGGTTAACATGAAAAATGTAGGAATCCTGACAAACAACAGAATAAGGGATAATCTATGTTTAAATTTAGGGCACAAATTAAAATGAGGAACCAAAATTCTGCTTGTAAAGAATCCACGAATCTACTGACAAGTTTTGGCAAGTAAGCTGAGCTGGAATTCTTCCTTAGAGAACTTGGAATATTTCTCTAGCTCAAGGCAAACCATAGATCTAGAATGAAATGACCCACTGCATTTCTTATTAAGATAATGATGTTTACTGATGGCAAAGAAGATCTTACAGAGACGGCAAGGGCAGAAAATGGAAGCCACTTAGATTTTTCTTTGTGGTAGACACAGAGGAATAATTTAGGGTTCCCACAGAAATAACTGCACTCAGATTATAAGTCACTGCAGAAATTAAAAAAGACAACTAGAACCAAACTTTCTATTTGACAATATTCTAATAATATTATTAATAATTAAAAGATTACTTACCAGGTGTCAGAGTGGTAGGCATGTATTTTCTTTCTACAGTTGAAGAAACAGGCTTAGAGTAGAATGAGGACAACTGTCAAAGAAGAAGATTAACACATGGCTCAGATCTCTGATGTACTAAGAAGAGCCCTAACCATCTAACCATCTAAGAGATCTAACCATCTGTTGGGCGTGGTCATAAATGTTTTATCCTTTCAATAACCTAATATGTTATCACTATATTTGAGATGAGAAAACTAAAGCTCCATAAGTAAAGTAATTTCTTTAAGGTCACACAAAGCTGCTCAGGGGTAGAAAAGGGATTTCTGTGCTGGAGCCTTTTTGTACTAGCTCACAAGAACAGATTTTTAAATTTCCAAGAATTTTGCAGGTGATCCGTAAACATAATCACTCTAAAACTATATAGCACAGGGAACTATAGTCAATATCTTGTAATAACCTATAATGGAAAAGAATCTGAAAAAGAACATGGATATGTGTATGTATTTATATATATGTATATATATATATATGTATAAATAACTGAATCACTTTGCTGTACACCTGAATCTAACACAACATTGAAGATTAACTATACTTCAATAAAAAAATTTTTTAATGGAAAAAAAAAAAGGAAAAGCTCTTCACAATTCTACAGTATAACTCGGTCTGGGGAAAGCAGTGTTTTCCTACACTTAGAAGAAAAAATCTCCATTTTTCCTATTCTCACTTCTCGAGATCAAGGTCCCCAGCTTTCCAGAAGTCATTAAACAGCTACAATGTCATTATGTTAACACTTTATTAGCACGATCCTTTTGTAAAAAATCAAGAGCAGCATCAGGTGGATATTTCATTTCTTAAATAAATTCATGGCTTTTTATCTCTCATTTTGGATTTTTTGTAATGTAAAATTTTATTGACATATATATACAGAAAATGCACACATTAAAAGTGTACATCTCAACTAATTTTCACAAAATGAGCACACCTGTGTAACAAGCTTTCAGATTAAGAAATTGAACACGACTAGATCTTCAGAAGTCCTCGTGTGCCCATCCCTTTCACTAATTTTCTCTCAAAGGTAACAACCACCTTGAATTATAACTCAATAAATTCGTTTGGTCTGTTTTTGAACTTTATATAAATAGAATCATACAAATTTATATATTATTGTATTGAGCTTCTCTCATTCAACACTATATTTATGAAATTCGTATATATAGTTGCATGGGGTTGTAGTTTGTTCATTCTCATTGCTATAAAGCATTCCACAACTTATTTATCTATCCTACCATTGATAGGTATTTGCTGTTTTTTTCTTCAATTTTTGACAGGAGAGATGCTGCTATGAACACTCCTATGTATCATTTTAGCAAACATATGGGGGTCATTTCAGAATTATTCAGATTTATTGGCTGTAGTTTTGACGACTTTGAATGGAACTTAAAAATATATCATTTTTCTCTTTTCAGTGTGTATTTTTTTAATTTGATGTTTGGTTAATACTTGTGAACATTCACTGTACATATCCTGTTAAATTTTTCCCTAATAGTATTTCTAGTGATTGCGTCAAGAAATGGCCAAGCCTTGACCTCTTTGAACATGTTACTTACTACATGTTACAGGAATTCAACAGTAGTCAAATAAGATGTCAGTATAGGCTTCTGCTGATGGATGTATGCAGACTAGGTTCACAACCAATGAAAAGTGATGGATAATATTTATTTTTTTAAAAATCTTCTTAAATGCATCGACATACTGGCTAGAATAGACTGTAAGGAATACTCAGGTCAAAAACTAAAAGGGAATAGAATAGATGGACAACAAGGCCCTACTGTGTAGTACAGTGAACTATAGTCAATGTCCTGGGATATACCATAATGGAAAAGAATATAAAGAAGAGTGTATATATATGTATAACTGACTCACTTTGCTGTACAGAAGAAATTAACACAACATTGTAAATCAACCATGCTTCAATAAAAAAAAAAAAAAAGCAGAGCATGCAGGGAGGAGAGAACACTGATGCTGCTTCCATCTTGAGGGCAGGCACTGAATTGGATGAACAGGAGCTTTGATATGCACAGCCTTCTGGGGCTGGGGTAGAGGAGATAAAACCCCGGGCCTGAACAGACAGACGGTAGAGCTAGGACCCAAAGTGTACACCCTCAATGGAAGGATGAACTAGAATAACCCCTATCTCCCAGGGGATGGCAAAGACAATTGCCAATGCGTGAAAGAAGAAAAAAAAGTTGTAATAAAAAATAACCCCACACTAGTCCATAAATCTCAACAAGTTTCAAAGGAATGGTATTAGACAGACCACATAGCTTAGAAACCAACAACAAAATAATAACCAGAAATATCCCATAGTTGAAAATAAAGAACTATACTTCCAAATAATCAGTTATTCAAAGAAGAAATTATAACAGAAATTAAGAAATTAGACATTTAGAACTAAACAATAATGAAAATTCTACATATCAAAACTTTTGGCATGCAGCTAAAACAATAATTAGAGAGATACACAGCTTTTGTTGCACAGATTAGGAGTGAAAAAAGGCTACACATAATTGAACAAAGAATTCCAATTTAAGAAATTGGGAAAAGAACAGCAAAATAAATCCAAAGAAAGATGGAGATAAGAAATAATAAAGATAAAAGCAGAAATTAAAAATCAGGAAACAAACTTACAATAGTGAAAATTAACAAAATTTGGTCCTTTGAGATGATTAATAAAATTGACAGACCTCTAATGAGACAAAGAAAAAAGGAGAAGAGGTACAAATAAACAATATTAGAAATGAAAAAGGAAACATAACTACAGATACTATAGACATTATAAAAAGATATGAACAACTTTATGAGTAAATTTTAAAACTTAGATGAAATAGACAAATTCCTAGAAAATTAAAACTTACCAAAACTAACTCAAGAAGAAATGAAATATCTGAACCCTCCCAAAGAAATTGACTTAATGACTAAAAACCTTCCTACATGAGAGAGAATAATGGGTTCTCCTTTAAAGCCTCTAGGTTTTGGGGTAGTTTGTTGCACAGCAATAGATAACCACAGCAGCAACTATATTTGTTATAAAGGGCCCTAGGTAAATACTTAATGATACTAAAGAAATATTATTAATTTTAGATATGACCTTGGTATTAAGTTTAAAACAAGTCCTTATCTTTTAGAGGTACATTTTTAAGTATTTATGGATGAAATGAATATGAACTCTGTAACTTCATTTGAAATAATGGGGTACATAAGGGTTACATGAAACAAGACTGACCATGTGTGGATAATTGATAGAGTTGGGTGGTAGGTATAGGAGTTCATCATATCTTTCTCTTAATTTTTGTATATATTTTATAACAGAATTTTTTAAGTTCCCAGGGATGACAAATATTTTATAAATATTTTTTGATGTATTCCATAGTTAATTAAAAAATTAAAAAGTGAATTCAGCATTGCCAACATAAATTTAATACAACTTCTTAGATAATTTGGATACTTCTCATATCTATCTTTTATCTTTGAAGACACCTCAAGTACTTTTTATTTTTTTATTGAAGTATAAATGACTTAATATTATGTTAGTTTCAGGTGTATAACATAGTGATTCGATATTTTCATGCATTACAAAATGATCACCATGATAAGTCTAGTTACCATCTGTCACCATACAAAGTTAGTACAGTATTATTGACTGTATTTCCTATGCTGTACATTATATCCCCAGGTCTTATTTATTTTATAGCTGGAAGTCTGTACCTCTCATCCTCTTCATCTATTTTGCCCAACCCTCTACCCCTTTCAATCTGAAACCACCAGCTTGTTACCTGTATCTATGAGTCTATTTATGTTTTCTGTTTGTTTGTTTTGTTTTCTTCCCCCACATATTAGTGAAATCATATGATATTTGTTTTTCTCTTTCTGACTTATTTCACTTAGCATAATATCCTCCAGGTCTATCCATGTTGTTGCAATGGCAAGGTTTCATGCTTTTTATGGCTGAGTAATATTCCATTGTGTGTGTATATATATATATATATATATCACATCTTCTTTATTTATTCATCTATCTATGGACACTTAGGTTTCTTTCACATCTTGGCTACTGTATAATAAATAATGCTGCAGTGAACATTGGGGGTGCATATAACTTTTCAAATCACTGATTTTGTTTTCTTCAGATAAATACCCAGAACTGAAACTTCAGGATCATATGGTAGTTCTATTTTTAATTTTTTGAGAAACCTCCACACTGCCTTTCATAGTGGCTGTACCAACTTATATCCCTCCAACAATGCATGAGGGTGCCCTTTTCTACACAATCTTGCCAACATGTGTGATTTCTTGTCTTTTGATAATAGCTATTCTATTAGGTGTGAGGTGATATCTCACTGTGGTTTTGATTTGCATTTTTCTTATGATTAGTGATGTTGAGCATCTTTTCATGTGCCTGTTGGCCATCTGTATGTCTTCTTTAGAAAAATGTCTATTCAGCTCTTCTGCCCATTTTTAAATTGGATTATTTGGGTTTTTATATTGAACTGTATGACTTCTTTATATTTTTGAATATGAAACCCTTACAGGACATATTGTTTGCAAATATCTTCTCCCATTCAGTAGGCTGCCTTTTTGTTTTGTTGATGGTTTCCTTTGCTGTGCAAAAGCTTTTCAGTTTGATGCAGTGCCATTTATTTTTGCTTCTGTTGCTCTTGCCTAAGGAGACAGATTTTTTAAAACATTGCTAAGACCTATGTCAAAGAGCATATTGCCTATGTTTTCTTCTAGGATTTTATTTTATTTTTTTTTTTTTTTTTGCGGTATGCGGGCCTCTCACTGTTGTGGCCTCCCCCGTTGCGGAGCACAGGCTCCGGACGCGCAGGCTCCGGACGCGCAGGCTCAGCGGCCATGGCTCACGGGCCCAGCCGCTCCGCGGCATATGGGATCCTCCCAGACCGGGGCACGAACCCGTATCCCCTGCATCGGCAGGCGGACTCTCAACCACTTGCGCCACCAGGGAGGCCTCTTCTAGGATTTTTATGATTTCAGGTGTTACATTTAAGTCTATAATCCATTTTTAGTTTATTTTTTTATATGGTGTAGGAAAGTGGTCTAGTTTGATTCTTTTGCATGTAGTTGCCCAGTTTTCCCAACACCGTTTATTGAAGAGGCTGTCTTGTCCTCCACTGTTTATTCTTACCTCCTTTGTTGTAGATTAATTGACCATATAAGCATGGGTTTATTTCTGGGCTCTCTATTCTGTTCCATTGATCTATGTGTCTGTTTGTGTGGCAGTACCATGCTGTGTTGATTACTATAGCTTTGTAGTTTAGATTGAAATAAAGAAGTATGATGCCTCCAGCTTTGTCCTTCTTTCTCAAGATTGCTTTGGCATCTTTTGTGGTTCCACACAGATTTTAGTATTATTTACTCTAGTTCTCTGAGAAATGCCATGGGTATTTTGAAAGGGATTATATTGAATCTGTAGATTGCTTTGGGTAGTATGGACATTTTAACAATATTATTTCTTCCAGTTCATGAGCATGGTATATCTTTCCATTTATTTGTGTTGTCTTCAATTTCTTTCATCAATGTCTTATTACAGTTTTCAGAGTACAGGTCTTTCATCCCTTTGGTTAAGTTTATTACTAGGTATTTTATTCTTTTTTATGCAATTGTAAATAGGATTATTTTATTAATTTCTCTTTGTGATTGTTCATTATTAACTGCAACAAATTTCTGTGTATTAATTTTGTATCCTGCAACTTTACTAAATTCATTTATTCTAATAGTTTTGTGGTTGCTGCTTTAGGGTTTTCTATATATAGCATAATGCCGTCTGCAAATAGTTACAGTTTTACTTCTTTCCTTCCAATTTGGATGCCTTTTATTTCTTTTTCTTGAGTGATTCTTGTGCCTAGGACTACCAATACTATGTTGAATAGAAGTGGTGAGAGTGGGCATCCTTGTCTTATTCCTGATCTTAGAGGAAAAGATTTCAACTTTTGACCATTGAGTATGTTAGCTGTGAGCTTGTCATACATAGGCATACCTCAAAGATATTTTAGGTTCAGTTCCAAACCACTGCAGTAAAGCAAGTATCACAATAAAGTGAATCACACAAATTTTTTGTTTCCCAGTGCTTATAAAATTTCTGTTTATACTATACTGTACTCTATTAAGTGTGTAATAGCACTATGTCTGAAAAAGTGTACAAACCTTAATTTTAAAATACTTTATTGCTAAAGAAGGCTAACCATCATCTGAGCCTTCAGCAAGTTGCAATCTTTTTGTAATAATAACATCAAAGATAACTGACCACAGATTACCATAACGAATATAATAATAATGAAAAAGTTTGAAATATTGTGAGAATTACCAAAATGTGAAACAGAGACATGAAGTGAGCAAATGCTATTGGAAAATGGCACAGATAAACTTACTTGACACCAGGTTGCCACAAACCTTCAATTTTTGAAAAACACAATATCTCTAAAGCACAATGAAACAAAGTACAATAAAACAAGGTATGCCTGTATGGCCTTTAATATGTTGAGGTATGTTCCTTCTATATCTACTTTGTTGAGAGTTTTTACTTTAAATGGATACTGAATTTTGTCAAATGCTTTTTTGTATCTATTGAGATGATCATATGATTTTTATTTTTGGTTTGTTAATGTGATGTATCACATTTATGGACTTGAATATGTTGAAACTTCCTTGAATTCCTGGGATAAATCCCACTTGATCATAGTGTGTGATCCTTTTAATGTATTGTTGAATTGGTTTGCTAATGTTTGAGGATCTTCACATCTATGTTCATCAGTGATACTGGCTGATAATTTTCTTTTTCTTTTTTTTTTTGTGGTGCCCTTGTCTGGTTTTGATACCAGGGTAATGTTAGCCTTGTAGAATGAGTATTCTTTCCTCTACAATTTTTGGAATAGTTTGAGAAGGACAGGTATTAACTCTTCTTTAAATGTTTGGTAGAATTCACCTGTGAAGCTATCTGGTCCTGGACTTGTGCTTGTTGGGAGTTTTTTGATTATTGATTCACTTTCATTATTGGTAATCGGTCTGTTCATATTTTCTATTTCTTCTTGACTCACTGTTAAGTGATTGTACATGTCTAGGAATTTATTCATTTCTTCTAGGTTGTCTTTTATATTGGCGTATAATTGTTCATAGTAATCTCTTATGATCCTTTGTATTTACATGGTGTCAGTTGTAACTTCTCCTCTTTCTTTTCTGATTTTATTTATTTGGGCCTTCTTTGTTTTTTTTTTCCTTGATGAGTCTGGCTAAATGTTTAACAATTTTGTTTATCTTTTCAAAGAACCAGTTCTTAGTTTCATTGATCTTTTCTATTGTTTTTCAGTCTCTATTTCTTTTATTTCTATTCTGATCTTTGTGATTTCTCTCCTTCTATTAACTTTGGGTTTTGTTTGTTCTTGTTTTTCTAGTTCCTTTAGGTGTAAGTTTAGGTTGTTTATTTGAGACTTGTTTCCTGAGGTAGGCTTGTATCACTATAAACTTCCCTCTTTCAGCTGCTTTTGCTGCATCTCATAGATTTTGGATTGTTGTGTTTCCATTTTCATCTGTCTCCAGGTATCTTTTTATTTCTTCTTTGATTTCTTCAGTGTCCCACTGGTTGTTTAGTAACATGTTGTTTAGCTTCCATGTGTTTGTGTTTTTTGCACTTTTTTCCTGGGGCAGGTGTGGGTGGGGTGCCCAGGGTGCGCTAAGCTGGAGCTACCTCGAAGGGATGGCTGGAGGTGTAGGCCAAGGGCCTGGGGTGCACTAGGGCAGCCTTGGTATGCCAGCTAGACGAGTGGACCATGTTCCCTTGTACACTATCAAGGTGGAGGGGGATTGCCAAAAATGGCAATCTCTGGCACCTCCTACCCTGGAGAGAGTCCCAGAAGTTCCCTGCCCATTCGGCAGATGCTCTAGGGTTTGTAAGTGGATTTCTCTCGTGTATAGTATAGATGCCCTTTAAACTGCTGGGTTTTTTTGGTTTTTTTTTTTTTTGCTCTTCCCCAGGGCACATGGGCACCTCAGTGACGTCCCTACTACAGGTCCCACTGATACCCTGTCTCCATCTCTCCTACCTGTCTCTGTGTGGTCCCTCTATGGTCAGTTGTGCAGAAGCTGTTCAATCAGCCCTCAGTTCTTCTTCAGGAAATTGCTCTGTATGTAGGTGTAAAATCAGTGTGTCCACGGCAGGTGAGTTCAGGGTCTTCTTATGCTGTCATCTCGGAGGAACTCTTCAAATACTTTTTAGAATGAAATGGATAGGAAGAAAAAAATTATGTATACTGATTACTAAAACATATAGCAAATCATTTTACTGGTATGAAATATCCCAAACACCCCTCCACCCACCCCTGCAATCTTCTTGCCAAGACTGAATCCTTGAGTTCAAAACAGCCTCTTCCTAGGATATCAATACCGACAACAATGTCATGTACAATTTCCAGTCTCAATTTCCCACTAGAATGCATGTCACTCCCTTCAGAACAGGGACCTCATTATATTTACTTTGTGTGCATGATCCCAGCAGAGTACCTAGTCCATGGTTCAGGCTCAGCAAATTGCAGGGTTATGTATTGCATTTCACCCACTCCTACCTCTCTCACTAGCTTATGGTGAGGCTTAAAAGTGATGGAAGTAAAAGGCTTATAAATTGAATGTTTAATTGCACCAGATCCTCTGTCCCAGGTAGAAAGGAGGCAGCTCTCAGCTTTTGAAAGAGCCTTCTTTGAGTGGAGGAGGAGGCTCCTTCCCTGGCTCACTCCACTTCCACAAGCAAATGGAGTGTTTCTTTGTTTCTTCACTCACTAGTTGGGCCTCCCCAGCCTGGGGTGGAGAGGCTAGAGCCAAAGGAGGACAAAACTCTGGCTTGCTGCCAGTCACACCACAGCCGTCTCTGTGGGGACATGTTACTCAGAGCATATTTTGGCATAAACTCAGTCACTTCAGTTAATTCAGAAGGAGCATGGTGTGAACTCCTGGGAGGGAGCCACAGCATGTCCAAAGGGCACAAAATAATGGGGACTTTTCTGTGTGGTCTCACCCAATTTATCTTCTCAAGTAGCTCAAACACTAAATGGAAATACTCAACCTCCAACCTCCCTATGCCTTTGACAAGGTAGAAGGAGTTTAAGAGCTTTTTTTTTTTTTTAATTTAAAGTTCTGCTTCTTTTGCCCTTCCATAGTCAAGACAAAACAAAATAATGGATTATTATGCTTCATGGGGGCATGAAATAATTTCAGTTAAATTTGAGATTCGTGTTTAACATGTCAGTTTGTCATTGCAAATTGACTTCTCTGTGCAGATCAAGAAACAAAAGAGGTTTTTGGAATGAATGCCAAAGGAGCGGAATAACCAGCCATCATGGGTGGATTAAAAAAAGCCACAATTGAGAGGGAGTCTACACATTCTGTTTTTTAGCTGTTTAGATGAATTTTCATGACTTTTCCTTTGTCTGGTAGATGTTTGTTTTTCTACATGGTTTAAGTAGGATTAATTCAAGCATTTTACACCTAGGACCCTCTGAAAGACAATTTTACATTTGAGTATATTTAAGTCCCTAGGTCCACTCTTTCCTTCCTGCAACTGTGATAGCTCAGCTTCTCATACCCTCCTGTTGTGACTCTGGCCAAGTTCTCCCATCCCTCCTAGAACACAAGTGTACAATTTAGTCAACCCTAGTCCATAGGAACCAATCCTTATAGCTCAGAAATATTACTATAGTTTCCAGAAAGGACATCTCCACCGTAGTCCCAAAGATCAATTTACTCTTTAAACCAATAAGCCCAATTCATTGGGGGAATCATGCACCATATATATTTTATTACCTAACTGTAGGAGATATTCTTAAAAGGAAATGTGTCATAGAGCTATATACATGGTGACAAGTTCTGGGGGGGGGGTATTTTGTTGTTGTTGTTGTTTTGCTCAAGAGGGAATTGCTGTTTCTTGAAAAACTGGAGGGAGGGACAAGCACTCTTACCACTCCTTACCAACTACCTTTGCTCTCTGGGTCTCCTTTGTCAGCTCAGTACTGGTAGAGAATTGCTATTCACTGTCTACACACATGGCAACCAGATCTGACCCATGTGTGTATGTGCCTTCAAGATGGAGGGGAAATAGGAGCCTCCCAAGTTCAGATCAGTTGCTTTGATTCCCATTTCCACTGTGGATTGGCTCATTTGTGCTTACTTCTCTCAATCATCCATTTTGGTTAGTGAACAGGTCACACAATGAAGAAATTCATATGGCCTGAAATGGTATGTGAATGTGTATGTGTGTTAATTAGGTAATTTAAAAATAGCATATTTGAAAAATAAACCAGCAAGAACCTGGCACTGATGTTCTGTAACTAGGTTTCCTATTGCCTTGAATAGCTATTATGATCACTGGGGGCCAAATGAATTCAAAAGCAAAACATGTACAACACAGACTAATACAATCCTTTCCCAGGTTCCAGAGAACAGCTTGTGGTGGCTCTGTTTCATCAAAGGAAGCTCTGGTCTGTTGCAAGAATAGCTTGCTCATTCTGCTGATGAATTAGTTGTATTAATGTGCCAGAAAAAAGCAGCGATATGGGGATAATTTCTATAAAACTTGATGTTTCATCCGAATGTGATTAACAGAGCCAAGAATTTTTGTCCTTGCTACTGTGAAATAACTCAGAACCAGTGGTTGAGTTCATCAGAGCTAATATTTTGGCCACATTTGAACAAAGCATCCGTTGATTTTCCTTCCTTTCTGCATAATAGTTTTTGAGAGAGGCATTTTGTCTTTTCAGTTTGAAGATTTTTTAGTGAGGATAAGAGTATAGAATTACCAGATTAGAGATAAATTTGGAGATGCAGGGGATCAACAACTATGCAAATTTTGTAAAAAACTGTTTTTTTTTTTTTTTTTTTTTGCGGTACGCGGGCCTCTCCCTGTTGTGGCCTCTCCCATTGCGGAGCACAGGCTCCGGACGCGCAGGCTCAGCGGCCATGGCTCACGGGCCCAGCCGCTCCGCGGCATGTGGGATCCTCCCGGACCAGGGCACGAACCCGTGTCCCCTGCATTGGCAGGCGGACTCTCAACCACTGCGCCACCAGGGAGGCCCAAAAACTGGTTATTAAATACATATTCCAGGCCATCCACTGAGGCAGAGCTGTGGAGCCCCAATCCCAAGTCAGCTACGATCCAAGAGCCGGAAACCTGATTCCTTTCTGACTTGCCCATCCTCCAGCCATGTGGCTGTCAGGGTTCTGGTGCTCCGGCCAGGTGTCAGGCCTGAGCCTCTGAGGTGGGAGAGCCTAGTTCAGGACATTGGACCACCACAGACCTCCCGGCCCCACGTGTTATCAATCGGTGAGAGCTGTCCCAGAGACCTCCGTCTCAACGTTAAGACCCAGCTCCACTCAACAACCAGCAGCTCCAGTGCTGGACACCCCATGCCAAACAACTAGCAAGACAAGAACACAATACCACGCATTAGCAGAGAGGTTGCCTAAAATCATAATAAGTTCACCGACACCCCAAAACACACCACCAGACGTGGTCCTGCCAACCAGAAAGACAAGATCCAGCCTCATCCACCAGAACACAGGCACCAGTCCCCTCCACCAGGAAGCACACACAACCCACTGAACCAACTGTACTCACTGGGGGCAGACACCAAAAACAATGGGAACTACAAACCTGCAGCTGGCAAAAAGGAGATCCCAAACACAGTAAGTTAAGCAAAATGAGAAGACAGAGAAATACGCAGCAGATGAAGGAGTAAAGTAAAAAACCACCAGACCAAACAAATGAAGAGGAAATAGGCAGTCTACCTGAAAAAGAATTCAGAGTAATGATAGTAAAGATGATCCAAAATCTTGGAAATAGAATAGAGAAAATATAAGAAACGTTTAACAATGACCTAGAAGAACTAAAGAGCAAACAAACAATGATGAACAACAAAATAAATGAAATTAAAAATTCTCTAGAAGGAATCAATAGCAAAATAACTGAGGCAGAAGAATGGATAAGTTACCTGGAAGATAAAATAGTGGAAATAACTACCACAGAGTAGAATAAAGAAAAAAGAATGAAAAGAATTGAGGACAGTCTCAGAGACCTCTCAGACAACATTAAAAACACCAACATACGAAGTATAGGGGTCCCAGAAGAAGAAAAGAAAAAGAAAGGGACTGAGAAAATATTTGAAGAGATTATAGTTGAAAACTTCCCTAATATGGGAAAGGAAATAGTCAGTCCAATCCAGGAAGCACAGAGAGTCCCATACAGGATAAATCCAAGGAGAAACACGCCAAGACACATATTAATCAAACTATCAAAAATTAAAAACAAAGAAAAAAATATTAAAAGCAGCAAGGAAAAGGCAACAAATAACATACAAGGGAATCCCCATATGGTTAACAGCTGACCTTTCAGCAAAAACTGCAAGCCACAAGGGAGTGGCAAGACATATTTAAGGTGATGAAAGGGAACAACCTGCAACCAAGATTACTCTACCCAGAAAGGATCTCATTCAGATATGATGGAGAAATTACAACCTTTACAGACAAGCAAAAGCTAACAGAATTCAGCACCACCAAGCCAGCTTAACAACAAATGCTAAAGGAACTTCTCTAGGCAGAAAACACAAGAGAAGGAAAAGACCTACAATAACAAACTCAAAACAATTAAGAAAATGGTAATAGGAACATACATATCGATAATTACCTTAAATGTAAATGGATTAAATGCTCCAACCAAAAGGCATAGACTGGCTGAATGGATACAAAAACAAGACCTGTATATATGCTGTCTACAAGAGACCCCCTTCAGATCTAGGGACACATACAAACTGAAAGTGAGGGGATGGAAAAAGATATTCCATGCAAATGGAAACCAAAAGGAAGCTGGAGTAGAAATTCTCATACTAGACAAAATAGACTTTAAAATAAAGGCTATAACAAGAGACAAAGAAGGACACTACATAATGATCAAGGGATCAATCCAAGAAGAAGATATAACAATTGTAAATATTAAGGCACCCAACATAGGAGCACCTCAATACATAAGGCAAATGCTAACAGCCATAAAAGGGGAAATTGACAGTAACACAATCTGAGTAGGGGACTTTAACACCCCACTTTCAACAATGGACAGATCATCCAAAATGAAAATAAATAAGGAAACACAAGCTTTAAATGACACATGATTTAATTGATATTTATAGGACATTCCATCCAAAAACAACAGAATACACTTTCTTCTCAATTGCTCATGGAACATTCTCCAGGATAGATCATATCTTAGGTCAGAATCAAGCCTTGGTAAACTTCAGAAAATTGAAATCATATCAAGTATCTTTTCTGACCACAACATTATGAAACTAGATATCAATTACAGGAAAAAAACTGTAAAAAATACAAACACATGGAGGCTAATCAATACACTACTAAATAACAAAGAGATCACTGAAGAAATCAAAGAGGGAAACAAAAAATACCTAGAAACAAATGACAATGAAAATACGACGACCCAAAACCTATGGGATGCAGCAAAAGCAAGTTCTAAGAGGGAAGTTTATAGCAATACAATCCTACCTCAAGAGACAAGAAAAATCTCAAATAAACAACCTAAACTTGCACCTAAAGCAATTAGAGAAAGAAGAACAAAAAACCCAGTTAGCAGAAGGAAAGAAATCATAAAGACCAGATCAGAAATAAATGAAAAAGAAATGAAGGAAACAATAGTAAAGATCAATAAAACTAAAAGCTGGTTTTTTAGGAAGATAAACAATATTGATAAACCATTAGCCAGACTCATCATGAAAAAAAGGGAAAAGACTCAAATCAAAGAATTAGAAATGAAAAAGGGGAAGTAACAACTGACACTGCAGAAATACAAACGACCATGAGAGATTACTACAAGCAACTATATGCCAAAAAAATGGACAACCTGGAAGAAATGGACAAATTCTTAGAAAAGCACAAACTTCCGAGACTGAACCAGGAAGAAACAGAAAATATAAACAGACCAATCACAAGCACTGGAATTGTAACTGTGATTTAAAATCTTCTAACAAACAAAAGCCCAGAACCAGACGGCTTCACGGGTGAATTCTATCAAACACTTAGAGAAGAGTTAACACCTATCCTCTCAAACTCTTCCAAAATATAGCAGAGGTAGGAACACTCCCAAACTCATTCTACGAGGCCACCATCACCCTGATACCAAAACCAGGCAAAGATGTCACAAAGAAAGAAAACTACAGGCCATTATTACTGATGAACATAGATGCAAAAATCCTCAACAAAATACTAGCAAACAGAATCCAACAGCACATTAAAAGGATCATACACCATGGTTAAGTGGGGTTTATCCGAGGAATGCAAGGATTCTTCAGTATACACAAATCAATCAATGTGATACACCACGTTAACAAACTGAAGGAGAAAAACCATATGATCATCTCAAAAGATGCATAAAAAGCCTTCGAGAAAATTCAACACCTATTGATGATAAAAAAAAAACCCTCCAGAAAGTAGGCATAGAGGGAACCTTCCTCAACATAATAAAGGCCATATATGACAAACTCCCAGCCAACATCATTCTCAATGGTGAAACTCTGAAACCATTTCCACTAAGATCAGGAACAAGACACCACTATTATTCAACATAGTTTTGGAAGTTTTAGCCACAGCAATCAGAGAAGAAAAAGAAACAAAAGGAATCCAAATAAGAAAAGAAGAAGTAAAGCTGTCACTGTTTGCAGATGGCATGATACTATATATAGAGAATCCTAAAGATGCCACCAGAAAACTACTAGAGCTAAACAGTGAATTTGGTAAAGTAGCAGGATACAAAATTAATGCACAGAAATCTCTGACATTCCTATACACTAATGATGAAAAATCTGAAAGAGAAGTTAAGGAAACACTCCCATTTACCATTGCAACAAAAAGAATAAAATACCTAGAAATAAACCTACCTAAGGAGACAAAAGACCTGTATGCAGAAAATGATAAGACACTGATCGAGTGAAATAAGTCAGAAAGAGAAAGACAAATACTGTATGCTGACACATATATATGGAATTTAACAAAAAAAAATGTCATGAAGAACATAGGGGTAAGACAGGAATAAAGACACAGACCTACTAGAGAATGGACTTGAGGATATGGGGAGGGGGAAGGGTAAGCTGTGACAAAGTGAAAGAGCAGCATGGACATATATACACTACCAAACGTAAGGTAGATAGCTAGTGGGAAGCAGCCGCATAGCACAGGGAGATCAGCTCGGTGCTTTGTGACCGCCTGGAGGGGTGGGATAGGTAGGGTGGGAGGGAGACGTAAAAGGGAGGGGATATGGGAACATATGTATATGTATAACTGATTAAATTTGTTATAAAGCAAAAAATAAATAAATTAAAAAAAAAAGAAAACGATAAGACACTGATGAAAGAAATTAAAGATGATACAAACAGATGGAGAGATATACCATGTTCTTGGATTGGAAGAATCAACATTTTGAAAATGACTATACTACCCAAAGCAGTCTACAGATTCAATGCAATCCCTATCAAACTACCAATGGCATTTTTAACAGAACTAGAACAAAAAAGTTCACAATTTGTATGGAAACACAAAAGACCCCGAAGAGCCAAAGCAATCTTGAGAAAGAAAAATGGAGCTGGAGGAATCAGGCTCCCGGACTTCAGACTATACTACAAAGCTACAGTAATCAAGACAGTATAGTACTGGCACAAAAACAGAAATATAGATCAATGGAACAGGATAGAAAGCCCAGAGATAAACCCACACACATATCTTACCTTTGATCACCTTATTTTTGATAATGGAGGGAAGAATATACAATGGAGAAAAGACAGCCTCTTCCATAAGTGGTGCTGGGAAAAGTGGACAGCTACATGTAAAGGAATGAAATTAGAACACTCCCTGACACCATACACAAAAGTAAACTCAAAATGGATTATTAAAGACCTAAATGTAAGGCCAGATACTATAAAACTCTCAGAGGAAAACATAGGCAGAACACACTATGACATAAATCACAGCAAGATCCTTTTTGACCCATCTCCTAGAGAAATGGAAATAAAAACAAAAAGAAACAAATGGGACCTAATAAAACTTAAAAGCTTTTGCACAGCTTAGGAAACCATAAACAAACGAAAAGACGGCCCTCAGAATGGAAGAAAATATTTGCAAATGAAGCAACTGACAAAGGATTAATCTCCAAGATTTACAAGCAGCTCATGCAGCTCAAATCAAAAAAACAAGCAACCCAATTCAAAAATGGGCAGAAGACCAAAATAGACATTTCTCCAAAGAAGATCTACTGATTGCCAACAAACACATGAAAGGATGCTCAACATCACTCATCATTAGAGAAATGCAAATGAAATGAAATGAAAACTACAATGAGGTACTACCTCACACTGGTCAGAATGGCCATCATCAAAAATCTACTAACAATAAATGCTAGAGAAGGTGTGGAGAAAAGGGAACCCTCTTGCACTGTTGGTGGGAATGTAGTAAGTTTTAGTAACAATTTATCTTATTTGAATTAGTGTTAACTCAAAGTGTTAATACGCTTTCTCCGTAATCCACACTGCCTTATCCATGTATACTTAGTAGATTATTAAAAACAACAACAACAACAAGACAACCAAACACCACTTAGTGCATCTGAGACAGCTGATGTATAGGAAGCTTTCTGAATGCATGATGATTTGACTATGGCAAGCTGACTCAGAGGTGGCAAAACAACTCAGTGTTTGGGTATAGAACCTGATTTTTATTTTAAGTATCTAAATCCTTTAGATCTCAGTTTCTTTACCAGCCAGGGTTTGAGATGGAGGGAGCAGGGAAGGCAATCACTTCCCTTCCTGCTTCTCCACTAAGTGGTGGAGCAAGGATTAAAAGAGGAGGGCTTCCCTGGTGGTGCAGTGGTTGAGAGTCCACCTGCCGATGCAGGGGGCGCGGGGTTCGTGCCCCGGTCCGGGAGGATCTCGCGTGCTTCGGAGCGGCTGGGCCCGTGAGCCATGGCCGCTGGGAGGAATCTTTTAGACACCAAAATATGTGCATTTAAGTACTGTACTACAACTGCTTCCCCAGTTAGGGATAAAGACTGGGCTGTGCCAGTAGTTCCCAGCCAGCGACACTCAAGAGAAGCAGGTGGTACATGGGCAGAAGGTGTGGCCTCCTGGAACCCCCTGCCTGCATTTGAATCCAGCTCTGCCACGTGTGCTGTAAAACCTTGCAAAAATGACTTAACCTCTCCATGCCTGAGCTTCCTTACCTAGAAAGTGAGGATGGAAACAATACTTGTCCATAAATTCATAGGAGGGTTAAACATCTAATACATGCAATTTGCTTAGAACAGTGTCTCATCTATTATATTAAAAGCAGTTGTTACCTGTTATTTATCTTGATGGACATATGGGAAACATGCTAAGGTTTGGGTTTTTTTTCTTCATTTATTTGTTATTGAATCTGTGGGATTTTGTCTCATTTGCAACACAGTTTTTGATCTGTCCTACAAAGCTGGGGCTATACCTTTTATCTCTTATGCACTGACTACTTCAAACACTGCTGATATATGTTTTTTTCTCTTATTTCATAGGGATTTCTGGGAATTAAAGGAGATAGTTCCAAATCAAGCTATCCCTTTGTGAGGACTATAAGTGTTAAGTTATCTATCTTTGGGCCAATGATTCCAAAATCACTAAGCTTTAAAAAGTGAGTTGTCGGAACTGCATTGTAAACTGCTGAGAACTATAAAATTGTAAGGTAAACGCTTACTCAAGGAAGTTGGATCTTATCATAGAGCTTGGCTTTAAAATCAGCATTTAAGGCAAACATTAAACATAGTTAAAATTACTCTTGAACATCTCTTAGAGCACAGGATAGTTCTGTTTGTCAGTAAATCCACTATAGTCACTTTTTTCTCCAGCTTTGGTGCAGATGACGTTTCTTCTGCTGAACACCAGATGAAGAAACTGACTTGTACTTAAGCCAGTTTCGTATGAAAAAAACATGCATAACATAAACCTAGCACTTTATATATACTATCTCATTTACTCTTCACAGTGGCCTTATGAAGTATTAGTATGTATTCCTTTCTCACCTTCCAAGGACTGAGGCAAAGCAAATAACTGACTCGCCTGCAGTCACCGATAGGTGGGCTGTGGAGCAGAATTTTGATCTCAGCTCACCGCAGCCCCTAATTTCCCTCCACGTGTTCCCTCTGCCGAGAATAACTTTTGTATGACATTGAAGGATACAAATTGTCCTTTACTCTGCTCAAGCAAGACTGCTTAGCATCTATTAGAGGAAAGGTTGAGTTTAGAGCTTCTCGCATTGAATGCAGAGAAGTAGGAGGAAGTCCAAAGAAGACTAAGGAAACCGTTTGAAAATAGTCCCAATAGGAATGCAGTTTAAGAGTGGAAAGATATAAAGAGAGAGAGGACATTACTGACTCTGCTGGGTTTTAGAGCCATAAATAAATTATGCAGGGAAGCCAGGGAAGAAGCATCCTGGCAGTCTGGGTGGCTTGGTTGCAGCCTTCCTTGAAGAGGGGCTGGATGGGGGCCTCCCGAGAGTCCTTTCCATCCACAGTTCTAGGAAGCCACCCTGGACATCACTAATAAATGGAGCAAAGCTAGAGAGATTTCGCCCACCAGCTAGTTACAGATACTACTCAGCTGATTCCTAGAATGCCTCTCTAAAGGGGAACCAGACATTACTGTCTTCTCATTTGATGATGGGGAAATGAGGCCCAGATACCAGATTCACGGGAAAAGTGACGGATCCACAGGCACTTTTGCTGGACAGGCGGCCCCAAGGGCACTGGCTCCACGGCCAACAGTGAGTATCCACGCCTACCCCTGGCCTAGAGGAAGCGCACAGGGCCCAGGGGGGTGGGGCGTAATAGGGTGTAATCAGGGGAATGTTCCTGATGGCCGGTGCCATATACCTGTGGTCACCAGACCAGCCTATCCCTCTGTATAAACAGATCTGTGAAAGAGACCAATTACTCAAATCCCTGTTCCACAGTAAAGTCAGATCTTTTCTTGTGGCCTTGTTCTTTCTAAAGGGTTTTCTTCTAATTGCTTTTTTCCTGATTATACATACAATATAGTTAATACAAAAAAGGAAAAAACCGAAAAGTGTATAAAATAAGATAAACAATATAGAGAAGATCAGATAAACAACGAGGTCCTACTGTATAGCACAGGGAACTATTTTCAGTATCCTGTAATACACCATAATGGAAAAGAATATGAAAAAGAATATTATATGTGTGTATAACTGAATTACTTTGCTGTACACCAGAAACTAACACAACATTGCAAATCGACTATACTTCAACTTTAAAAAAAGAAGGGATTTCCCTGGTGGTCCAGTGGTGAAGAATCCACCTTACGGTGCAGGGGACGCGGGTTTGATCCCTGGTCAGGGAACTAGGATCCCACATGCCGCAGGGCAGCTGGGCCCGCGCGCCACAACTACTGAGCTCGCATGCCTCAACTAGAGAGCCTGCATGCCACAAACTACAGAGCCCATGCACCCTGGAGTCTGCGTGCCACAAGTAGAGAAGAGAAAACCTGCACACCAGAATTAGAGAGAAGCCCACGTTCCACAACGAAAGATCCCGCATGCCTCAACGAAGATCCTGTGTGCCGCAACTAAGATCCGACATAGCCATAAATAAATAAATAATAAATTTTAAAAAGATCATGTATTTACTATATAGTATATCTTTTCCTTATAAAACTCAGCTATATAATAGTCTATGATATGGATAATAGTAACAATAATAATGAGATAGCTTATGTGCCACATGCTGCTCTAAGGACTTAATTTGCATCATCTCACTCATTGAAAGCAATCCGGATAGGAATTACTTGACATTTCCTCCAGGTCCAATCCAGTATGGAACTTTTTTTTTTAATAAATTTTAAATTTTATTTATATATTTATTTTATTTATTTGGCTGCGTTGGGTCTTTGTTGCTGTGCGCAGGCTTTCTCTAGTTGCGGCGAGTGGGGGCTACTCTTCATTGCGGTGCACAGGCTTCTCATTGCGGTGCCTTCTCTTGTTGTGGAGCATGGGCTCTAGGTGCGCGGGCTTCAGTAGTTGTGGCAAGCAGACTCAGTAGTTGTGGCTCGTGGGCTCTAGAGCACAGGCTCAGTAGTTGTGGTGCATGGGCTTAGTTGCTCCACGACATGTGGGATCTTCCTGGACCAGGGCTTAAACCCATGTCCCCTGCATTGGCAGGCGGATTCTTAACCACTGCACCACCAGGGAAGTCCCCAGTATGGCACTTTTAAAGAGTCAGATATTTTCTTTTCCTTTTCTTTAAAAAAAAAGGCTAAAAAATCTAATGATTCAGGAACATCAAAATCAGCTAGATCATCTTTTCTTTTTTTAATATTTATTTATTTATTTATTTATTTATTTATTTGCTGTGCCAGGTCTTAGTTGTGGCATGTGGGATCTTTGCTGTGATATGAGGGGCCTTTAGTTGCAGCATGTGGGCTCTTAGTTGCGGCATGCAGGATCTAGTTCCCTGACCAAGGAACAAACCCGGCCCCCCTGCACTGGGAGCGTGGAGTCTTAACAACTGGACCACCAGGGAAGTCCCTCAGCTAGATCATCTTATCATCTTGATTACAGTCTCAGAGGTATGGTTAATATTAAAACCTAAGAAGAACTTACAAAAATTAACGTGAATGATAAGCCTCCTGATTTATAAGGCCCCTGTAGGCTCTGTTAATCTGAAAATTCAACAATGGCCTACCACACCTCATCACCAGGCCAATAGTAAAATTATTTGTCTACTTTTAGAACTGTTTAGAGTTTGTGCTTAAGCCACACTTTATTTTGATGACCTTCTGTAAAGGTCTACTAACCTTTTTAGTTCTGTAATTTTCAGTCTTGTAACTTATTAAAGATGATACTGATACAAACATTCTACTAAGCTTTATGAAAGACATAATTTTAAAAGACCAGCACATCTAAACAATAAAGTTTTCACCTACAATTTCTTAATAGAATTGTGTTTGGAATGTAGTATAATATTAAAAAATAGTCAATACAAACTGCAAAGTCCTTACAGAGGAATCCACACTTCTATCCTCTTGTTTTCTCTTCACTTTAGTTGGTTTGTGTTTCTACTTTTCAGCAACTTTCCATTTTTCTCCTAACTCTGAACACTAATTCTCCCTTCTGGAACCCAGAGATAATTTGTGATTTAAAAATCCTCTAAGGAACAGAGTAATGGTTACCAGAGGGGAAGAGGTAGGAGGAGGGTGAAATGGGTAAAGGGGTTCAGCTGATGGTGACGGATGGAAACTAAATTTTTGGTGATGAACAAGCTGTAGAGTATGCAGAAGTAGAAATATAATGTCGTACACATGAAACTTAAATAATGTTATAAACCAATGTTATCTCAATAATAAATATATACTTACATATATAAATATTAAGAAAATAAATAAATAAAAATCCTTAAGGCTACTGAATTTTAAAATGTGCTTTCTTAATTAAAATCTAGCAAAAACAAGCCCTAACATAGGGCTTACTATTGTGAGATACTTTTTTTTTTTTTTTTTTTTTGCGGTACGCAGGCCTCTCACTGTTGTGGCCTCTCCCGTTGCGGAGCACAGGCTCAGCAGCCATGGCTCACAGGCCCAGCCGCTCCGCGGCATGTGGGATCTTCCCAGACCGGGGCACGAACCTGTGTCCCCTGCATCGGCAGGCGGACTCTCAACCACTGCGCCACGAGGGAAGCCCCTATTGTGAGATACTTTTACATAATATATTTTTCTCTTTGCATTGTGCCTCAATTCCAACTATTACCTATTAGGCAGAAAATGAGACATGTCCTATTCACTAATCCCATACATTAAAGGAACTATATCAAGTCACTTGAATCAGGTTTAAAAATATGAGATGTAGGCAGAATACATTTAAAGGTTAATCTACTTTTTTCCTGAGTATATTTTCCCAGTACATATGGCTATGTACCATAGAGCCATAATGAAGGCTTTGCACCCATTTGAACCCAGAACTAACTGTGCCTGGCACATGGTGGCACTTCATAAATATCTGTTGGTTGAATGAATGAATTTGCAACCAATGAAGTGATTTGAGGAGCACAGAGAGAAAAGGGCAACTCTGGTCTCTGCCCCCTACCATGAACCAAGCCAAGAAAACCTCAGCCCCTCCCAGGTCCCATAAATGGCAGGGTCACCCCACTCATTTGGTTCCTGGCCTCAAAGGTTGGCTGTGGCTGAGTTTTTCTGACGGAGCAGAGTGAGGCCTCTTCACAAATGCTGACTTGGATCTCAAATGCTGACCTTCATATTTTTTCTAAGAACCTCTTTTACACGAAGTAGAGAAGTAGCTGTTAGATAATAGTTAGCTCTCCATCCCATTTCCTAAGAGAGAACAACTGCTTACATGGCCCAGACATTAAGATTTGTGTTCCAGTTACAACTGCTCATGTGGCAACACCCTCTTTATAGGATGCACAGAAGAATATTCTCTTTGAATGGTCTTGAAATTATAAAAAGAGTTTAATTGTACACTTGCATATTAGAATTGCCTCTTTGATGAGTGAATATTTAAATAAATTTCTTTATTATTGGTTATTCTTCATTTGTAATCTTCCCCATTTTTATTTACTTTACGATTATTTTTACAATTATTTTTATTGAGATATAATTGACTACAAATAATTTTATATTTGATCAGGTGGAATGGGAATATTTCATAGTTATTGCTCAGTTGTTTATACATCAGTGTTTACCTTTCTTTAATCAGCTCCATAATGATATTGCCTAGATCTAACTGTAATTTTTATATCAATCAGCTTTATTTACCATTTGAAAAATAACTGTTGTTTAGCTACATACTGAATTTCTTGAATTTAGGTCTTGTTCAGAACAAAATTTATTTAAGAACAATGATGTTATACTTTTGATAATGTAAAAATTTAGGTTTTATTGTTTCCAAAACATTCAGTACTCTATCCTAACCTAAATCTTCTGCCTTCTGCCCTATGTAATATAAGGATATATCCTGAGATGAGGACTGAAACTTTGAAAACTGTCTGGGCCTCACACAGAAGTTCATGGTCCATCTTTCAGGAAATATCTCAAGGTGGATGTTCAGAGCAGTGAAATTCTAAACTAACCAGAGGCTCTCCTAATATCAGTGTTCACTAAACTCATAAGAATTCTGAATGCCTCAGAGATCCCCCAATCTACTCTAAGCAGGTATTCCTGCTGTTAAACAAAGACTAAGGTCTTCTGCGTGGATAAAGGTGCAAACTTCTTCCCCAAGATATGACCTTCACCTAAAACCTGGGAGCTCTCCAATCTCTCAAGGGACTGACTCTAAGAGCATGTTCAAATGGAGACAACCCACAAAGCTTTGGGAAAGCAGAGGAAAAAAGCCAAAAACAAACTAAAGAACAACCTAGACACACCACATAGCACTTACTGCAGACAGCAACAGAAATGACAGGTTTTTCCTGGGTGCTGATGGAGATCTAGCCAAGACAGGTACTCTGCTGGAGTGCACCTCAAGAGGTTTCCTAATTCCCGGGCCAAATCACCAGCCCAGGTCCTGCTGCCCTAAGGCCTGCTGGGATCCTATCCACCGAAAAACACTGGCACTTTCAGTTCCGGAAGCAGTTCTGACAGCTTTGATTCTGCCATGTGCACAGAAAAGAGAAGCTCAAAGATTTTCTATGAGAAGATTGCAGGAAGAGTAAGGAGGTAGAGTCTAGACAACTCTAAGAAGTGCTTTGACCTAAAACTGTGTAATACACTTTTTCTTTTTTTAACTTATTTTTACTTTTTTATTGTGATATAGTTCACATACCATAACATTTACCCTCTAAAACATACAGGTCAGTGGTTTTTTACCATATTCACAATGTTGAATCACCATTATCTAATTCCAGATCATTTCATTGCTCCAAAAAGGAAAGGCAAATATGTGGCCTTTTGTGTTTGGCTTCTTAGCATAATGGTTTCAAGTTTCAGCCATGTTATTTCATATATCAGCACTTCATTCCTTTTTATGGCTGAACAATATTCCATTGTATGGATATACTAGATTTTGTTTACCCATTCATCAGTTGACAGACATTTGGGTTGTTTCCACTTCTTGGCTATTAGGAATAATGCTCCTGACCATTCGTTGGACTTGGTATTTAAATGGGAGAAATGTTCAGCTTCTGAGACAAAAAAACAACAACAACAAAAAATGAAAAAGAAAAAGGATAGATGGAGAGTGAAGGCAAGAGAGTTAGGAATAAATTTAACCAAGAAAGTACAGATTTGTACACTGAAAACTACAAAACATTGCTGAAAGAAATTAATGAAGACCTAAATAAATGAAAAATATCCCATGTTCATATACTGGAAGACTTAACATTGTTAAGATGGCAATACTACAAAGTGATGTACAGATTCATTATAATCCCAATCAAAACCTCAATGACCTTTTTGCAGAAATGGAAACGATGTTCATAAAATTCAAATGGAATTTCAATGGAGCCCAAATAGCCAAAACTATCTTGAAAAAGGACAAAATTAGAAGACCTACACCTCCTGATTTTAAAACTTACCAGAAAAGAAATTTATTAGTAATCAAAACAGTATGTGGTATTGACATAAAGATCAACAGAATAGACTTGAGAATCCAAAAATTTACCCATACATCTATGGTCAACTGATTTTAACAAAGGTGCCAAGACCACTCAATGGGAAAAAATAAACTCTTCAACAAATAATGCTGGACAACGGAATGTCTACGTGCGAAAGAATGAAGTTGGGCCTCTATCTCACAATATATGTAAAAATTTACTCAAAATACATCAACAATGTACGAGTTAAAAACCATAATACTCTGGAAATAAAACATAGGGGTAAATCTTTGTAACCTTGGATTTCGCAGTAGACTCTAGAAATGGCCCCAAAAGCACAAGCAGCAAAGGAAAAAATAAATTTCATCAAAATTAAAAACTTGTGCATCAAAGGACACTATCAAGAAAGTGAAAAGACAACCCACAGAATGGGAGAAAATATTTGAAAATCATACATCTGATAGGAGTCATCCAGTATCCAGAATATATGAAGAGCCCTTACAACTCAACAACAAAAAGACAAACAACCCAATTTAAAAATAAGTAAAGGATGGGGCTTCCCTGGTGGTGCAGTGGTTACAAATCCGCCTGCCAATGCAGGGGATACGGGTTCGAGCCCTGGTCCAGGAAGATCCCACATGTCGCGGAGCAACTAAGCCTGTGCTCCACAACTACTGAGCCTGCACTGTAGAGCCCGTGAGCCACAACTACTGAAGCCCGTGAGCCTAGAGCCCATGCTCTGCAACAAGAGAAGCCACCACAATGAGAAGCCCATGCACTGCAACTAAAGAAAGCCCGCCCTCAGCGACGAAGACCCAACGCAGCCAAAAATAAATAAATAAATAAACAATTTTTAAAAAGGATTATAATAATAAAAAACAATAAGCAAAGCACTTGTACACATTTCTCCAAAGAAGATATACAAATGTCCAACAAACACATGAAAAGGTGTTCAACATATTAGTCATTGGGAAACGCAAATCAAAACAACAAGATACCACTTTATACCTGCTAGGATAGCTACAATCCAAACAAAAAAACCCAAGAAATAGCTAGTGTCATCAGGAAGGTAGAGAAACAGGAACACTCGTACTCTGCTGGTAGGAATGTAAAATGGTACAGGTGCTATGGAAAGCAGATTGGCAGTTTCTCAAGAAGTTAAACATAGAATTACCATATGACCTAGTAATTCCTCTCCTAAGCAGAGACCCAAAAGAACTGAAAACAGATATTCAAACAAAAATTTATACACAAATGTTCATCGCAGCACTATTCACACTAGTCAGGAGATGGAAATTATCTAAATGTTCATCAACTGGTTAATGGATAAACAAAGTGTGGCATATCCATTCAATAGAGCATTATTCAGCCATTAAAAAAGAATGAAGTACTGATACATGCTACACCATGGATTAACCTCAAAAACATTCAAAGTAGGGCTTCCCTGGTGGCGCAGTGGTTGAGAGTCCGCCTGCCGATGCAGGGGACACAGGTTCGTGCCCTGGTCTGGGAGGATCCCACATGCCGCGGAGCGGCTGGGCCCATGAGCCATGGCCGCTGAGCCTGCGCGTCTGGAGCCTGTGCTCCGCAACAGGAGAGGGCACAACAGTGAGAGGCCCGTGTACCGCATTCAAAGTACAAGAAATCAGATACACAAGGTCACATATTGTATGATTTCATTTATATGAAATATTCAGAATAGGTAAATCCATAGAGAAAAAATCAGATTAGTGGTTGTCAGGGCCTAGGAGAAGGGAGAATTGGGGAGTGACTGCTTTATGAATATGGGGTACCCATACCCATTTCTTTTGGGGCTATGAAAATATTTTAGAATTTGATAGAGATGGTGGTTGTATAACACTGTCAGTGTACTAAATGTCACTGAATTGTACACTTAACAATGGTTAATTTTATGTTATGGGTATTTTACCTCAATTTTTTAAAGTATGGTGGAACAATGATGTAGAAAACACTGCAACCTCTGACAATGATTTTGTAAATGTACATTTGCTGGCAGATATTTTCATGATCTTCATTAAGTAATAAATCAGATTATAAATTAAATTTTCAAAATTAAAGAATTATGAATAAAGAAAGCAAAAGAGGATGAGGCAACAAAAGAGCAAAGGAAACCAAGAGAAAGGGAACAAGAGCCAGGGAAAATAACAGAGGGAGAGAAGAGAAAAGGAGGAGAATGATGAGGATGAGAAAAAGGAGAAAAGAAATAGGAGAGCTAGAGCAAAAATTTTAAAGTGGGTGATATCAAGTGTCAGTGGGGCCTGTGCAGAAGGGAACTCTCTCCTGCACAGCTGGTAGGAGTGTGGGCTGCACAGACACTTTGGAGAACAATTAGTCAGTAGTTAATAAAATTAAAATGGATATACGCCACAATGTTCAGCATGTCAACTACAGGTAATAATACTGTACTGCATATTTGAAAGTTAAGAGAATAGATCTTAAAAGTTCTCATCACAAGAAAACAAAATTCTGTGACTCTGTATGGTGACAGATGTTAACTAGCCTTATTGGGGTGATCATTTCACAACACATACAAATATTAAATCATTATGTTGTACACCTGAAATTAATATAATGTATGTAAATTACACCTCAATACAAAAAATAAAAATAAAATGGACATACTCAGAGTTTCACTTCTGGTATTTAATCTACCTTAGGGAGATCATCACACATGTGCCAAAGGAATCATGCAATCAGCATTTGCTTATATCAGAACATCAGAAATAATCTAAATAGTTCATTACTTATTTATTTAATTTATTTATTTTTGGCTGCATTGTGTCTTCGTTGCTGCGCACGGGCTTTCTCTAGTTGCGGAGAGTGGGGGTTACTCTTCGTTGCGGTGCATGGGCTTCTCATTGTGGTGGCTTCTCTTGTTATGGAGCACAGGCTCTAGAGCGTAGGCTCAGTAGTTGTGGCACATGGGCTCAGTAGCTGTGGCTCATGGACTCTAGAGTGCAGGCTCAGTAGTTGTGGCACACGGGCTTAGTTGCTCCGTGGCATGTGGGATCTTCCTGGACCAGGGCTAGAACCTGTGTCCCCTGTATTAGCAAGTGGATTCTTAACCACTGTGCCACCAGGGAAGCCCCAGAAATAATCTAAATAGTTAAGGGGATGAATACATTGTGGTACACTAATAATATCATAATAGCATGCAGTAGTTTAAAATAATAATTATATACATCTGTATTTTATACAGATATATATATAATCTTATATATCATATATATTTTATATATATATGAAAAAAGTAATGAGTTCCAAGTTATTTTTTGGTCTAAAAAAGATAGCTGACAAATGAAGTTTGATGTCACACAATATATACTAATATATGATATTATATTAATATATTACCGGTATAATAAAAATTTATGTTAATAAAAAGAAAATGAAGGCATCTTTTCATGTACCTATTAGCCATCTGCACTTCCTCTTTGGAAAAATGTCTAGTTAGTTTTTCTGCCCCATTTTTTCATCGGGTTGTTTGGTTTTTTATGTTGAGTTGAATCAGCTGTTTATATATGTTGGATATTAACCCCTTATCAGTCATATCATTTGCATATATTTTCTCCCATTCAGTACATTGTCTTTTCATTTCTTTGTTGGTTTGCTTTGCTGTGCAAAAGCTTTCAAGTAATCATCAGGGAAATGCAAATCAAAACCTCAAGGAGATATCACCTCCCACCTATCATCAAAAAGAATATAAATAACAAATGTTGGCAAGGATGTGGAGAAAAGGGAACCTTCCTATGCTGTTGGTGGGAATGTAAACTGGTGCAGCCACTATGGAAAATACTATGGAGGTTTCTCAAAAAACTAGAAATAGAACTACCATATGACCTGGCAATTCCACTCCTGGGTATGCATACAAAAAAAACAAAAACACTAATTCAAAAAGATACATGCACCGCAATGTTCATAGCAGCATTATTTACAGTTGCCAAGATATGGAAGCAACCTAAGTGTCCATCAACAGATGAATGGATAAAGAAGATGTGGTATATATATACAATAGAATTCTACTCACCATTAAAAAAAATGAAGTGTTGCCATTTACAGCAATGTGGATGGACTTAGAGGGCATTATGCTAAGTGAAATAAGTCAGACAGAGAAAGACAAATACTGTATGATATCACTAAATGTGGAATCTAAAAAAATAAAACAAACTAGTGAATATAACAAAAAATAAGCAGATTCACAGATATAGAGAACAAACTAGTGGTTACCAATGGGGAGAGGGAAGGAGTGAGGGGCAATATAAGGGGTAGGGTATTATAAGGTACAAAATAAGCTACAAGGATATACTGTATAACACAGGGAATATAGCCAATATTTTACAATAACTATAAATGGAGTATAACCTTTAACATTGTGAATCACTATATTGTACACCTACAACCCATGCAATATTGTACAGGAACTATACTTTTAAATAAATAATAAATAAATAAATGAAAATGAGTGATATAGAGAAATAGAACTATGGAGAATTATATAGGGATTAAAAAATGAAAGAAACACAGAAGAAAGAAAGAAGGTAAAAAAGAAGAAAGGAAGGAAGGAAGGAAGGGGTTAGTGAGCAAGCCTGGCTGAATTCATACCTCATTTAACTAGATTAAATGAGACCTGGTTTAGTACTTAATTGCTCCTAGTTCTTTACCATAAGTATTCTTCACATTACAGTTGCAACTTGAGTTGTACAACCTGAGTTGACTGTGTTTCTGTCCTGCCACAGAGGTTTAGTCAAGAGACTATCCCAAAGGACCTGCAGGGATGAAGGCTATGGATCTCAGATACACAGTCTTTGAAGCAGAAATGCAGTTGGAAATCCCAGAGAGCCCTCGACCTGTGGCTGATCCATAGGGCACCACTTCATTAGTTTTTGTCTCATGAAGACTTTGCAGTGAAGGTCAAGGCAGGGACATGTATGTGAAGGAGTAAAAGAGAAAAACCAGAAGGCATCAGGACAGCAATATTTAACACAAAGTTTATCAAAGAAGGAACTACACTGTATGTATTAATATGTTGAATACCTGAACCACACATACAAGTTGTATTAGTTACTACAAACTTAATGGCTTAAAATAACACACAATTACTACCTCACAATTTTGCTGGGTCAGGAGTCCAGGCATGGCTAAACTGGGTCCTCTGCTTAGGGTTTCACGAAGCCAAAATTAAGGTGTCCTCTGTTCTGCATTCTCATCTGGAGGCTTGACTGGGGAAGAACATTTCTAAGGTCACTTAGATGGTCAACAGAATTCATTTCCCTGTGCTTGTAGAACCCAAGGGCCCTGGCTTCTTGCTGGCTGTTGGCGAGAGGCTGGTCCTAGAGGCCACCTACAGCCCCATGCCCTGTAGACTTCCCCAGCATGGACGCTTACTTCATCAAGCCAAAACGGACAGTCTCTAGAGAAAGTGTGCCACCAAGACCAAGTCTTCTGTAGAGTAATGTCGTTACAGGAGTGGCATCCATCACCTGTGCTGTATTTATTGTTTACAAGCAAGTCACAGGTCCCAAATGTACTCAAGGGGAGGGGATCCAACAAAGGCATGAAACCCAGGAGGCAGTGGGAATCATGAAGCCACCTTACAATCTATCACACAAGCATATCTTTGCTGCTTCTGAGTTTTTAAATTAAAAATGACCATAAAAAAAATAAAAATGACCATGAATATAATCCTTAAAAACATTGTAATGTACAACACTAAATAAGAAGTAAAATCTAAACCCAGAATACATCTGATGTCAAAGATCATGACCTTCTCACTTCCCCAGTCATATCCAGTTTAAACTGGATTTCCAACATCTCTGAGTCAATCCCTAGAATGAAGAGTAAGAGCAAAAGCCTGGAAGACAAGCGGTTTCTAGCTACGTTCGGGCTGTAGGAATATGGTTAATTTTTGGCCCTCAGTCCCAGTAACAATTAAAGGAGGTTAATTTTACCATTTATATTACTTTAACTGTTATTCTGGGGACCAAAAGAGACACTGATTACTCAGGAAATATTTTGTTCCGGGAATCACTGTCACCAACACAGTTATATAACACGAGTGAGGGTGCTGAGAGAGGGGAGGAGATGGAAACACTCGAGTAAGTTGTATTTCACTGTTCCCTCACCAACCACCATAGGGTTTGACCACCAAAACCAAAGAAAACTTCACTAACTTCATAGGAGGAAAATATGCATTTGATTTTTGCCTTAAGTTGTATGCACTGGTTCATTACTGATTTGAACTTTTTTATCATCTGTATTTAATTTTTTTTCCTTCTATGATCGTCCATGCTCTTTATACATTTGCTTTATTCAGACGTTCACTGATTTGAATCAAGATATTAAACGTGGGGCTTCCCTGGTGGCGCAGTGGTTGAGAGTCCGCCTGCCGATGCAGGGGACACGGGTTCGTGCCCCTATCCCGGAAGATCCCACATGCCGCGGAGCGGCTGGGCCCGCGAGCCATGGCCGCGGAGCCTGTGTGTCCGGAGCCTGTGCTCCGCAACGGGAGAGGCCACAGCAGTGAGAGGCCCGCGTACAGCAAAAAAAAAAAAAAAAAAAAAAAAAAAAAAAAAAAAAAAAGATATTAAACGTTCTCTGTCCTATACACCCAAATATTCCCATCGCCTCTCAGGTCATTTCACCTCTTTTTGTTTACAGTGCGGGGCGGTGGGGTTGGGTGTGAGGTAGCGAGAGGGCAGACGTACAGTTGCTTTCCATCCCAGGAGTCAACCCCATGGCTCACTGCCGAGGATAACAGCGAATAATACAAGGTTCATTTTATAACTGTGATTGGTGTTCACTTCGGGAAACCCATCTTCGCAAACTTTGGTCCGCCGCGATCGCTAAGTTGATCAGAAGTCCGGCGGCTCCCAGGAGGCTGGGGCTGCCCGGGCCCAGCGCGCCCGCGACCGCCGCCGCCACCACCCCCGCCGCCCCTGGGGCGCGCGCCCGTGCCCGGCCCCCGCCTGCACCGCCGCGCCGCTCCGCTCCGGAGCCGGGCTGCGGTCACCGAGCGCCCGGGCGCGGATGCGGGCGCCGGCCCGGGGTTGGCCAGGAGAGCGCGAGCCGGGCGCCGGGGGCTTCGCGCCGGCTGCTAGGGCTCGGCGCGCTCGGCTGGGAAACTTCTCCGGGCTCGAGGCCGGAGCTCAGCGCGGGGCCGGAGAAGGCCAGGTAAGGAGGGAGCCGGGGCGCCTCGGCCGCCGCTCTCCCGCCGCCGTCCGCACCCTCACACCTCGCAATGCTGGGGCCGCTCGCCGGGCGAGGCCTCTGTGCTGGCCCCGCCCCCGGGTGGGGGCCGCTCGCCGCAGACCCCCGGCAGCGCCCGTGCTTCGCCGCCGGTGCTACTGCGCGCGCCGAGCCGCCGCAGGGCTCCAGCCCTGCTCGAGCCAGCGGCGAGCCCCGGGTCCGCGCGGCGCCGCTCGAGCTTGGCGGGCGTGGGGTGATCGCTGCTGCGGGTCGGCGCGCGGGCCCTGGGCGCTCGGGTCGTCAGCGCATAGAGGTGAATCTTCCTCCCACCTCTGCTGTTGGTCCCACTCTTGCCCCGAGCACCTTGGAGTCCCCGCAAAAGGCCGGATTTTCGAGGGAGAAAAGCTGCTTCTGGGGGCCCTGATATCTTTAGGTTGGCCTTGGGGAAGTCGGGCAGCGGCGGGAAGTTTCCTTCTGCAAAGGGTCTGACTAGGGTCAGGGTTTCACGCTGAGTTGGGGACCGAGAGAGCGACCTCGTCCAAGGTCACGCTGACCTGTTTACTCTATTTGGGGAATGCCCCTTAAAAAAAAGGGAAGGAAGGAAAGAAAAAGACGTTTGAAAACCACTAAATTACCTCCTCACCAAGGTCGGTTACAGAGGTATGAGACATTTTGAGGGTCTGTATTTTAAGAAAAGATTAAAGGCACAGAATCAAATACAGTAATAGGACTATGGCCCCCCAAAAATTGTTTTAGTCGGGAGATATTTTGCAAAAAGTGAAAAAGTTCTATATGTAAATAAATGGAAAAGTAGAATTAGAAACCCACTTTTCTACGTAACCGAATTTGATTTTCTAAACTTCTAGAATGTGACAGCCTTCCTTCCTGACTTTTTTACTCCAACTTTTGTGGTTAGGTATTTTCAATTTGCAAGCTTGCACATTGCAATTGAGTTTTATGGCAGCCTTAAAAAAAGTATTGCTCTCTGTTCATACTAAAGTTTGGTGGCTATTTTCTTTTCTGTTATTTTTAATACCAAGGACTGTTGCATGAACATATCCCTGGTGTGACAGTACAGGAACTTGGCATTGTTCTTTGTGGCAAGAGAAAACCAAACAAGAACTACCTGAAACAAAACATAAACAAAACGAAAATTGGATCTCCTTCCACATTTGCAAAATGAAGAGGTCTGGCTGATCCCAGATGATCTTTAAGGCTCTTTCCTTCTCTGGGAGACTGGGTTTGTCTTTTGAAGAGTTTGGGATACAAATATTAAGTGAAATCTAGAGTAAGATGTTATCTGTCCTAAAATTTTATACATATAAACTGGGAGACATTTGATAGTTGAGTTTCTTTAATCTCATCAGTCTCTCAAAATAGCTGAATCATTGTGCATCCTGGGTTTCTAAATGGTGATATTCTATGTTATTAAATAAAAATGTGTCATGGGAAGCCCAAATCCCATGTTTCTTATCACAAGACTGACTAATAGGGTTGACACACTGGAGCATTCACGTCTGCTTATTTTGAAACAGTCCCCAGGAAAGATCAAGAATGGTTATGAAGCATTTGCTGTAGTATGTGAGCATAACAACACATAGCGACATGACAGGCAAGAAGTTTTGAAACAGCTTTGGAAAATATCCAGGATAAATTTGCAAGCCTGCAAATTGCGATTGAAATCTTTTTTTGTAATTATGGGTGTTGGTCAGCTGGGATTATGAGCTATAGAGAATAAGTAAGAATTTACCAGAGTATATTGAGTCATTAATGAGATTTTTTTTTAAAGGAAAGGGGAAAATATTTCTCTCTTTTATCTAAGTAGTTAGACGAAAATGTCTTAAAGTGAAATTTACAACCGGTTATTTTATCAATTAAATAAATAACCCAAAGTTGCTAACTTAAAGTTCCTGTAACAATGCTGGATCCTCCTCCAGCCCAGAGAATTCAGGGATGAATTCATACAGACCCAAAGTGAGATCTTCTCATTTTGTGCTTTTCAGCAGAATAACCTCTAGTGACTGTCACACACACACTCTGAAATTGGTGGGGGAGGAGGGATTTATGGTCTAGAAAATGGTCTATAGCAGCTGAGCCTATAGAATAACTTTCATCTCTCTGAGCCTCATTTTCCATTCTGAACAATGCTGATAATACTATTTGGGTTGCAGAGTTGTTGTGACTCCTAAGTGGGTCAGCATAGGGAAGACCCAGTGTCTGGCACATCATAAGAGCACAGCTCATCTTAGTTCTCCCTGTCTTCCTTAGTAGGTGTTTGTTTATTGACTGAACAAACTGTAGGTTGAACAGTAGGTCACAATTTTTTGCTTTTGATTTCAGAAACTCCATGTGGCAAAATCTTGACAATTGTTGAATCTTGGTAATGGGTATTTGGGATTTATTATATATTATTTTCTCAGTTTTGGAATATGCTTTAAATTATTCATCAGAACAGAAATTTAAGAGTGAATCTGAAAAAAACCCGCCTTATAAGATATATTTCTAATCTAGCATTTCATTTTTAATTGGAATTTTTAAAATTATTCTATATGGACAGGAAAGAAAAATTACAATTATATAGAGTGAATGGATGGGTGGGGAATGATACTGGAGAGCAATCCATGGTGATCTTCAATTTTTCGTGAAAATTTTTTTTATTTTAAAAGGATCCAAAAATATCACAATGTTGATATTTGTTAATTATGGTTGTTGGATTCATGGATTTTTATTCTCTGAAATTTTTGTATTTAAAAATTCTCAAATTAATATAAAACCACCTTTTGGTTTTGTAAGATTATTATAAAGGAAGCAGGGACTTCTCTGGTGGTGCAGTGGTTAAGAATCCACCTGCCAGTGCAGGGGACATGGGTCTGATCCCTGGTCCAGGAAGATCCCACATGCTACAGAGCAACTAAGCCCATGCACCACAACTACTGAGCCTGCACTCTAGAGCCCACAAGCCACAACTACTGAAGCCCTGTGCCCTAGAGCCTGCGTGCCACAACTACTGAAGCCCGTGCACTCTATGGACCACGTGCCACAACTACTGAAGCCTGCACACCTAGAGCCCGTGCTCTGCAACGAGAGAAGCCACCGCAATGAGAAGCCCATGCACTGCAAGGAAGAGAGGCCCCGCTGCTCGCCACAACTAGAGAAAGCCCTCATGCAGCAATGAAGACCCAACGCAGCCAAATAAATAAATAAATAATAAAGTAAGCAAATAATACAGATATGTGCAAAGAAAAAAGTAGTGTCCCACCATACAAGGATAACCACCCTTAAGATTAAGTGAAGATCATTCCATATGTCTTTCTTTGCATTTATACAACTAGAAGGATACAGACACATTACTGTGTAATGTGGTACTCCAATGACACATATAATGTTTGGGGGTTTATTTGTCTCTTTGCTTTTGGTCTTTGATGGAAGTTCTAAAAAACAAGTTTGTTTGCATTTTGATCTTCAAGACCTTAGACTGTCTTTTAAAATGTAGCATTTATTTTAAAATTCAATATGCAACAACTGACTTTAAATGAGTTTTAAGTAGCTTAAGTTTTTTGCATATAAGATATATTTTTAGATTATTTTAGATCTCATAATTTGAAGCTGGGTTTTAATTATGTCAACATTTGAATTTCACTAAAATGCAAGCCTCATGAGGGCAGGGATTTATTGAATTACTGCATATGTTAATTAGTAATGTTTTCCTGGCCATTTGAAAGTTGATGATGCAGTCAATTATGCTATAATGCTTGTTTTGAAAACCAGCGTCATTCCAATGCAATTGAAATATTAGGGAACAATTTGAGCATAACACAAATTCTGCACTTGCTTATATATGATTTACTCAGCCAGAAACACCAGGTGAACACAGTAAACTGCAACCAGCTAACGGAGCCCTGTAGGAATACACAAAATGCAAACACACAGAGACCTCAACGTCTACCAGCTACCTTGGTTCACCATGTGGTATCCTGCAAGATTGTGTTTTGCTATTCTGCAGTTAGGAATTTTTCTACATAAAAACACACTCATTCAACATCCCAAGGATGTTTAAGCACCTTGATTCAAAAAAGGCAAATAGTGCATGCAAAAGGAAAGCTTCAGTATTGAAGAGAAGCTTGAGATAATCAAATATTTTGAAAGAATCAAGAGAATATGTAGTATTTCCTGAGCAGCAGGAATAAGGGAATAATCCACATTGCAGATCATGACAGGAAATGGACAAAAAAGAAACATCTATGGCTGGAATAAGCTCAAGTACTACAAAGTCAATAACAACGAGGCTGAAAGAAATCAAAGAAATGGAAAGATTATTGAGTACATGGATGGAGGACCAGTGAACAATCTTTCTCACAGTCAGAGAGAAAGCTCCTGTCTATATATGAACACCTGAAATGGTCATTCCCTGCAGAAGTGCTCCTGTTAGCACCAGTAGTGGCTGGTTTGGTGGTTTCAAACATCGTTGACCCTGGTGTGTGATCCACTTGCTCATTAAGCCCAAAAAAATGACAAATGAAAGATTATAGCCAATTAGCTAGCACACATGAACTTAACAGGTGTGTTTTCCAGGAAGGAAAATGAGAACCTGAAGTAAATAAACATAGAAAAAGTGAGTTCATTTGCTGCATATAGGAAACTTGGAGGAGAGGTAAGTAAAGGTGTCTACCTTGGACTCATATCAAGAAAAGACTGTTAGTGCATCCATGATTCCAGCTTCTCTTGCATCTTTCATCAGGAATCTTAGGTGAACTTACTGCTTGACATGATAGCAGGTGATCGAAAGTGAATGGCTTCCTGCTTGTGCCTTTAACCATTTCCAGGACATGAAGAACTCAGAAGAACTTGAAGCAGAGTACGGGGGTTGTTCGTTTAAAGCAATCAAATGATGAGCTTGAGAAGGAGGGGTTTACTGCTGTGTCTTCAAATTCAGAATTATAGGGCACTGCGTGATTCAACACAGGACTCAACCTATCCTTCTGTTGCTCCAAAAATTGTAATTTCTTTTTTTTCTCTTTTTTTGTCTGTATTGGGTCTTCGTTGCTGTGTGAGGGCTTTCTCTAGTTGTGGCGCGCAGGCTCAGTAGTTGTGGTGCATGGGCTTAGTTGCTCTGCGGCATGTGGGATCTTCCCAGACCAGGGATTGAACCCGTGTCCCCTGCATTGGCAGGCAGATTCTTAACCACTGTTGCACCAGGGAAGTGCCTGTAATTTCTTTTTTTCCTTCCAGTTTTATTGAGATATAATTGACATACAGCACTATATAATTTTAAGATGTGCAGCATAATGATCTGACTTACATACATCATGAAATGATGACCACAATAAGTTTAGTGTGGGCTTCCCTGGTGGCACAGTGGTTGAGAGTCCGCCTGCCGATGCAGGGGACACGGGTTCGTGCCCCGGTCCAGGAAGATCCCACATGCCGCGGAGCGGCTGGGCCCGTGAGCCATGGCCGCTGGGCCTGCGCGTCTGGAGCCTGTGCTCTGCAACGGGAGAAGCCACAACAGTGAGAGGCCCACGTACCGCAAAAAAAAAAAAAAAAAAAAAAAAAAAAAAGGCATACTCCAGCCTAGAAGCCTAGTGGTACATGAAGAGACTTAGGTATTATGTGCAAACAAAGGCTGGTGTGGACCTTCTGGAATCCAGAAGGCCACAATCCAATCTCCAGCATAAAATTTATAAGATTGTCTGAGATTTCCAGTGTATACCATGAGGTATCATCAGAAGATGAAATGATAAAACAAGACCATGTAATATAATTGCTTAGAAAAGTGGAGTTCTCCTAAGGGAAAAGGAAAAAGTAGTGCCTTCCTTGGTAGGATAAAGAGGCCAAGAGCTGTAGTGGGGTTGGCCATCTTTTTAGGCAGAAACCAGATGGTGACACATCTATGCCTTGGATAACATCTGACTGTAGTATATGAATATTGTAGCCAATATCATTTACATTTATACCAACTCTTTGCTCTTAATCTTAGATAATTCTTCCATATTTATACATTTATATGCTATACATATGCACTATTTGCACAGCATCATGTCAAGTCTTTTCATTTCCTCTCTTATTGCTTGAGAAGCTCCAGGCCAGCACTGTCCAAGAGAAATATAACGCAAGCCACATATGTAATTTAAATTTTTCTAGTAGCAACATTAAAAAATAAGAGGAATTAGGTGAAATTAGCTTTAATAACATGTTTTATTTAACCCAGTATTTCCAAAACATTATCATTTCAACATGTAACCAATATAAAAATTATTCACGACTTATTCCTTATCTTTGTACTAAGTCTTCACAATCCATTGTGCACAGCACATCTTACTTCAGACTAGCCATATTTCAGGGCCTCAACAGCCACATGTGGCTCATGGCTCCTGCAATAGCCAGCACACCCCTAGAATTCTAAGGCCTCTGATCATGGGCATTTAACTTCAACTCTCATTTCTCTTTGTACTCACTTTCTAGATAATCTTGCCAGCTCCAGTCCTTATTCAGGATTGTGCTGTGTTATTACAAGACAACTGTTACATACCCCTCCATCCTGCCCCTTATCTTCTGTTGTGAACTCTGTTGCTAGACCAAGTGCATCAGGTTAAACATGACTCAAAATGAGTCCCCCTTTCCTCTGATTTCTTTCCGAGCTTCGGGAAAGAAAGGGATGAAAGGAAGATGAAAGCATCTTCATCCTTTTTCTGTTCCTGTGTCTCAGTAGAGACACATCTTCCTTTCATTTCTTCCTCATGGTCTAATATATGCTTTCCTTTCTTTTTAGTCCAACACCTAAGCCATTGATTCAGGTATTGATCATATCTCACTTGGACTTCCTGGCTTATTAACCTGCTTGTTCCAAAACTGTATTCTACACACTGCTTTTCTCCCTGACCACTGTTATCATTGCTATATATATATATATATATATATATATATATATACACACACACACACACACACATATCCATACATATATAATGACCAATTAATAAAGCCAATATTTAAAAAATGCACACACTATCTACATTCATTTCTTTAAAAAAATACTTAAATATATACCCCAACTGAGAGAATAAGCAAATTATGACGCTTTAAAAAGGAAAATATATATAATGGGCAATATAATATATAGTGAAAGCCATGTAGACCGATAATAAAGGCCATAAAAACTCAGAACCTAGAAGGTGCACTTCAGCCACCATGTTAAGGAAAGGCTTCTGCAGAATATCCACAAACCTTGAGCCCCCTTGGAGATGAGTGGTGAGGAAGAAAAATGCTTCCTGACCTGAGCAAAGCGTAGAAATGAAGACACACAGGAGAAAATGTGCCTTTCCAGCCCTTTAAAAATAAGCATTAGGGCTTCCCTGGTGGCTCAGTGGTTAAAAATCTGCCTGCCAATGCAGGGGACACGGGTTCAAGCCCTGGTCTGGGATGCCGCAGAGCAACTAAGCCCGTGAGCCACAACTACTAAGCCTGCGCTCTAGAGCCCGTGCTTCGCAACAAAAGAAGCCACTGCAATGAGAAGCCTGTGCACCGCAATGAAGAGTGGCCCTCGCTCACCGCAACTAGAGAAAGCCTGTGCGCAGCAACAAAGACCCAACACAGACATAAATAAAATAAATTAAAAAAAAATACTAATAAGGATTAAAATCCAGACCCTTTACTCTATAGAATGTTCTGGTGTCTCTCAACCCTATCCCCCTAAAAGTTTGTAACCCTGGTTGCACAACAAAATCACTGGGAAATTTCTGAAAAAATTCCAGTGGCTGGGCCCTACCACAGTCCTTAAATAATTAAACAATCTCTAGAGTTGGGCCCCAGTCATAAACCTGATGTTAAGATCTGCAGTCATAATTCAGTTCTGCCCCTCAGCTCTACATTTTGACCTATGCTAGGAATAATGTTCTATTTCATATCATGGAGAGTTGTGTTATTTTAGAGCTAAAAGGAACCGTACATTATTTGTCCAACTCTTTCATTTTATCAGTGAGGGAACAGGTCTGGGAAGCTTAAAATCACACACTGTTTAGGGGCACAGCTAAGACTAGGACCCTTCTCTTAAGTAGTAATGCCAACTGGACAGACTAGATAGCAGAATGGTGCACTGACACCAGCACTACAGCCGTGGACAGACAACTAGGGACCAGGGAACATTACATGGAGTAATCAGCATGGGAGGACAGCGAGTGGTCAGCCAGGAATGGACACAGCTGAGGCTCTGCAAGCAAGGATAATTCAGAGGTCCTTCAGGAACAAAATAAAATAATGGCTCTCAAACTTTAGTATGCATAAGAATGAACTGGGAGCCTATCAGAAATGCATCTATCTGGGTCCCTTCCTGGCTCAGTAGTTCTGGGGTGGGGCCAGGGAAGGAGCATTTTAACAAGCCACCGAGGTGATTCTTTTTTTTTTTTTTTTTTAAGATTATAAAGTTTTTTTATTTTTTTAACGTTTTTATTGGAGTATAATTGCTTTACAATGGTGTGTTAGTTTCTGCTTTGTAACAAAGTGAATCAGCTATACATATACATATATCCCCATATCTCTTCCCTCTTGTGTCTCCCTCCCACCCTCCCTATCCCACCCCTCTAGGTGGTCACAAAGCACCGAGCTCATCTCCCTGTGCTATGCAGCTGCTTCCCACTAGCTATCTATTTTACATTTGGTAGTGTATATATGTCCATGCCACTCTCTCACCTCTTCCCAGCTTACCCTTCCCCTTCCCCATATCCTCAAGTCCATTCTCTACTGGGTCTGCATCTTTATTCCTGTCCTGCCCCTAGGTTCTTCATGACCTTTTATTTTTTTTTTAGATTCCATATATATGTGTTAGCATACGGTATTTGGTTTTCTCTTTCTGACTTACTTCACTCTAGGTCCATCCACCTCACTACAAATAACTCAATTTCGTTTCTTTTTATGGCTGAGTAATATTCCATTGTATATATGTGCCACATCTTCTTTATCCATTCATCTGTCGATGGACACTTAGATAGCTTCCATGTCCTGGCTATTGTAAATAGAGCTGCAATGAACATTTTGGTACATGACTCTTTTTGAATTATGGTTTTCTCAGGGTATATGCACAGTAGTGGGATTGCTGGGTCATATGGTAGTTCTATTTTTAGTTTTTTAAGGAACCTCCATACTGTTCTCCATAGTGGTTGTGTCAATTTACATTCCCACCAACAGTGTATGAGGGTTCCCTTTTCTCCACACCCTCTCCAGCATTTATTGTTTGTAGATTTTTTGATGATGGCCATTCTGACCAGTGTGAGATGATATTGCATTGTAGTTTTGATTTGCATTTCTCTAATAATTAATGATGTTGAGCATTCTTTCATGTGTTTGTTGGCAATCAGTATATCTGCTTTGAAGAAATGTCTATTTAGGTCTTTTGCCCATTTTTGAATTGGGTTGTTTGTTTTTTTGATATTGAGCTGCGTGAGCTGCTTGTAAATTTTGGAGATTAATCCTTTGTCAGTTGCTTCATTTGCAAATATTTTCTTCCATTCTTAGTGTTGTCTTTTTGTCTTGTTTATGGTTTCCTTTGACGTGCAAAAGCTTTTAAGTTTCATTAGGTCCCATTTATTTATTTTTGTTTTTATTTCTATTTCTCTAGGAGGTGGGTCAAAAAGGATCTTGCTGTGATTTATGTCATAGAGTGTTCTGCCTGTGTTTTCCTCTAAGAGTTTGATAGTGTCTGGCCTTACATTTAGGTCTTTAATCCATTTTGAGTTTATTTTTGTGTACGGTGTTAGGGAGTGTTCTAATTTCATTCTTTTACATGTAGCTGTCCAGCTTTCCCAGCACCACTTATGGAAGAGGCTGTCTTTTCTCCATTGTATATTCTTGCCTCCTTTATCAAAGATAAGGTGACCATATGTGTGTGGGTTTATCTCTGGGCTTTCTATACTGTTCCATTGATCTATATTTCTGTTCTTATGCCAGTACCATACTGTCTTGATTACTGTAGCTTTGTAGTATAGTCTGAAGTCCGGGAGCCTGATTCCTCCAGCTCTGTTTTTCTTTCTCAAGATTGCTTTGGCTATTCGGGGTCTTTTGTGTTTCCATACAAATTGTGAAATTTTTTGTTCTAGTTCTGTTAAAAATGCCAGTGGTAGTTTGATAGGGATTGCATTGAATCTGTAGACTGCTTTGGGTAGTACAGTCATTTTCACAATGTTGATTCTTCTAATCCAAGAACATGGTATATCTCTCCATCTACTTGTATCATCTTTGATTTCTTTCATCAGTGTCTTATAATTTTCTGCATACAGGTCCTTTGTCTCCTTAGGTAGGTTTATTCCTAGGTATTTTATTCTTTTTGTTGCAGTGGTAAATGGGAGTGTTTTCTTAATTTCACTTTCAGATTTTTCATTATTAGTGCATAGGAATGCAAGAGATTTCTGTGCATTAATTTTGTATCCTGCTACTTTACCAAATTCATTGATTAGCTCTAGTAGTTTTCTGGTAGCATCTTTAGGATTCTCTATGTATAGTATCATGTCATCTGCAAACAGTGACAGCTTTACTTCTTTTCCAATTTGGATTCCTTTTATTTCTTTTTCTTCTCTGATTGCTGTGGCTAAAACCTCCAAAAACTATGTTGAATAATAGTGGTGAGAGTGGGCAACCTTGTCTTTTTCCTGATCTTAGTGGAAATGGTTTCAGTTTTTCACCATTGAGGATGATGTTGGCTGTAGCCAGGTGATTCTGATGGAAGTGATCTGAACACACCTGCTGGGAAGCACTAAACACTAATCTAAGGAACAGGATTGTTGTCGGCTTCCAGAGACTGGCTTCTTGGCCACTGGAAAGTGAAGACTTAAGGATGGGTTGGTTCTGGGTCTATACCTGCCAGCAGTAGGCGGCCAGGACACAAGATAGGGAAGAATGATAGAGATCACTCCTGCAGAAATGAGTAAATTTAGAATTACAGTATAAGGATGGTTCATCTTCAACTGTAATCCTCTGAGGGAAAGAAAACTTTTGAAAACTGTATTCTCCAAATGGCTCAGCTCTATAACATACAAGCAACAAATACAGCAATGGCATTTCTATTTAAAAATTTGCTAAGAATTTTTAATGAAGATTTTCTCATCTGAATCTTCCAGCACCCTTTAAAGTGGACAGAATAGGTGATATTACCTCTGCTTTACTGATGAATAAATATGTCTGAGTTCATCTAAGTAGCAGGGAGGAAACTAAAGCCTACATTTTCTAAATCCTGGTACTGTGGAAGCAGAATGATGCAGTTTAAACTGTGAATTTCAGAGTCAGGCAGACCTGGATGGAAGCTTAGTTCCAATATGAGCAGTGTGGTAACCTTGAACAGTTTACTTGACTTCTCTGAGTTTTCTCATCTGTGAGTTGGAGATAATAGTACTTTCCTCATGGGGCTGTTGTGAAGATTAAATGAGATAATTTTTCAAATATGTCTGGCACATAGTTGCTGAATAAGTGCAGCTCCTTAAAGATAAGCAGAGAAAACTAGCTTTTTTTTTTTTTCCAAACAACATAAATTTATTCTCTCATAGTTCTGGAGGCCAGAAGTCTGAAATCATGGTGTTGGTAGGTGTACTCCTTCCAGAAGCTCTAAGGGCGATTCTGTTACTTGCCTCTTCCATTGTCTGGTGGCTGTCGGCATTCCTTGATTTATGGCTGCATCACTCCAGTCTCTGCCTCTGTGGTCACATTGCTTCCTCCTCTTCTATCTGCATCCTCTGTGTGTCTCTTATAAGACCAATTGCCATTGGATTTGGCCCATCCAAGTAATCTAGGATGGTCTTCTCATCTGGAGATCCTTAACTTAGTTATATCTACAAAGACCTTTTTTCCAAATAAGATTACATTCACAGCTTCCAGTGATTAGGGCATGATCATATATATTGGGGGGCAAAAACTAGCTTTAAGTTCATGATTATTTCCCATATGGAACACACACCAAAGTTGGGATATGATTCCAATTAATGAGTAGAATATTGATGGAATTTTGATCTTCTTCGTTGCCTAGCAACCCAAACTAACACAATACCACATGCTGCCAGAGTTGTTTTAATCAGACCAGGAATTCAGCTGCTCTTAAGGAACTGAATGTTCTAAGAGGACAGAAGCATTCTCCTATGAATTTGGAGTTGTGCCAGATATCTTAAATAAGTGATGTCCCGAGCCCTCAGTCAAGGTCTCCTCCACTTCTGTTCCTTTAGGTGACAGAAGATGTTAGAACATCTGTTGAACTGGATAGAGAGTGGGGATGGAAAAGGCAGAGTGGGCTTGTACCTCTATACCAGTGTGTTCAGTCCACATTCACTGAGTGCCAAGGGTCAGAAGTACAAAAACATTTGTCTTTGCCCCTTAAGAATTCTGGAATCTAGAAGAGGAAGTGAGTCAATGTTGAATAATAATACAGCAGATTACTTCATGAGTGCCTTTCTATGTCTGTGTCCCTGGCAGTATTCTAAGCATTATGGATTGAGCAGTACAAGCAGATATAGCAGGTCTCAAATATCCACTGTTAAGATTATTATTTTACTGGCAAGCTGTCCTGGCAGAATATCCCACTGGTCTCCCAACACATTAAATCAGATTCACAACCTTGAAAGACACATTGCCTGCTGGGGAGGGCATGAAGCTGAGTGGAGGAGGACTTGAACTTCCACCCTGTGACTTACTGCCTCCTTTCCCTGAAGCAAGTTACTTAACCTGTCTGGTGCCCCACCTTGCTCATCTGTAGGCTGAGCATGATGCCTTAGATACTGCCTCCCTCACAGCAGTAAGTGTGATGCAGGGAGGTAATAAATGGCCACGTTCTGAACCGATAACTGCCATTTCTGAGCTGATCTTCATCCGTTTGCCACCCAGTTTAGATTACATTTCACTGAGCGTCTTTGTCCCTGCCTTTACGTTTCCTTATTCCCTAGAACTCAGGGTCTTACAATTTAAAGAGCAAACTTGGAAATATTTTGTTTATTTGCCCTTTATTTTGTCTCCGTCATTTGTATCCCCATGTGTTAACTTCTTTTGCAGGGACGACCCACTTTATTGCTTAAGAAATCCATTGTGCTCCTTTGGCATTTCAGCAGTTATTTACCCAAAAACATGACTTAAGGCCTACAGGCCTTTAAAGCAGGCAGCTGGTTGATGAATCATGTGCAGCATTCATATAGCGCTACTGGCACATGTCAGATGAACACTCAGGCTCATCACCTGCCCCTGTCAGTTCTTCCTCTTCTAATAGAGTACATCTGTTTTGGTGACTGAATAAAAACACACCAAGCAGAGAAAGGCTGGGTGTGGAGTAATTTAATCAGGGCAAGTCAGCACTCCCTGTTGAGTGAGATGGTGTCAAGGATAGGAAGACGGCTTGGTAGCAGCTTATTGAAACAGAAGCCGACTGGGAAGGGCCGGAAACACAGTTCCTCATATAATCATAATGGGTCACACTCCAGGAATGTAGGTGGCCCAGTATATCCCCCAAGTCAAGAGTTTAAGGGGACAAGATTCCCATAAGCTCCCCTCTGAATTCCCACAAACATTTTACATGGCCTCTCCCTGTTAGCATCATTTTAACAATTTGTTGAGGATTATAAATTTTTCAGGAAGTTCAAACCCCAGTTCAGAGCTCTCCTGGTGGTGCTTTTTAATATTGGCTTCGTGGCTGTGCTTGGTATCCTAAGGAACTGATTAATTTAAAATCCCACGTTTTAAAAGTAAAACAGCAGGGGGACTGACATTTGCAGTCTGCATTTCACAGTTGTCACTACTCATTGTATTTTTAAAAAACGTTTCTTTGTTTTGAATGTGCAGTAATATATAATTTTGTGTTTTGTTTAAAGAGGAGAAATGAAACATATTCAGGATGCCAGTCTGCCTTGAATCTCATCTCTCACAGAGAGACGGGTGGAGTGATCATTAGAGGGATGCAGACTGTGTAAAATGTTTTTGAAAGCAGCATAAGTAGAAATAACAATATGGTTGTAAGTTATAGGTCTGTGTTGTTGCTTCTTTTTTTCATGATTCACCTGGTGATATTCTTTTTTTTTTTTTTTTTTTTTTTTTTTTGTGGTACATGGGCCTCTCACTGTTGTGGCCTCTCCTGTTGCAGAGCACAGGCTCCGGATGCGCAGGCTCAGCGGCCATGGCTCATGAGACCAGCCGCTTCGCGGCATGTGGGATCTTCCTGGACTGGGGCACGAACCCGTGTCCCCTGCATCGGCAGGCAGACTCCCAACCACTGTGCCACCAGGGAAGCCCTGGTGATATTCTTAATGTCATTACTTTCTGAGAAGAGAATCACTGCCCAAGATGAAAAACCAGGAACTTCAGCAGCAGCAGCTTCTTTATTTTCACTTCTAGTTCTGTTGGTAGTAACACTATTCCTTTTTTCACTTCAGCTAAGTCATTTTCACCTCTGTTTGTGAACTTTTTTTCTATGAGACAAGATCTATGATATCTGATATTTTATTAACAGGTGTTCTGGAAAAATCCGTCTCAAGATAAAAACACTAAATATAGCACACAAGTTCAAGGTTCTTGAATGTTATTTTGATTTCAAAAAAGTCAATCTAATGAATGCTTCACACTGAAACCATTTATTGTTAAGAAACCTGGTGATAAATGATACATACCCTACAGCTCTGTCATCATGGTTAAATCTCTCCTGAGTCAGATCACATATTAGCATTTTTACCATATGGCTGAAAGGGTAGAGAATATATGTGCAGAGGAACAAGTCGCTAACATTTTTGACCATCTGGTAAATAAATGTGTAAGTAGCAGGAATTTTAATATTATTTATTTAGTTCTATGGATGCAACCTTTAACCTGAAATAGCCTCTAATACAGTGAAGGAGAACTGAATTTTTATTTCTCAAACAATTTAGATCTAATTAATTAAACATTTTCACAGTCTACTCTGTGCTCTTAAAATCTGACTCCTAATTGTGTGCTTGTTATGTTTATTGATTTATTAGGGCTTCTCACCGTGCCTAATTTAAAATCTCTCTCACGGGAGATCACATGATTGGATCTGGCATGCAGGCTCAAGTCCTGAAGCTCTGCTCTGCCACCAACCACTGTGTGGCCTTGGATAAATTACTTGGCCTCTCTGAGCTTCGAATTCTTCATCTGTAAAGAGTGACTAACATATTGTCAAACAGTATCTCTAAAAGGGTGGGCCATGGAAGGCCATGGATTGATGCATCAAAATCATGTGGGGAGCTTGTTCTAAATACCAACACTTAGGCTCCACCCTCAGAGATTCTGACTCAGTATATCCAGAAACAGTCTATGAATCTGCATATTTAGTCACTGTCCCAAGAGATTCTGAGGTATACTGAATTACTCTTAAAGGGACCAGCTGATTATAGCACTTAGCTTTCTTGAAAAATATGTAGTTAGTTAATTGTAACAAATACTAAAATTTCTGTAAATAATTTATGATGATTAATAAGCCTAACTCTAAAATATGCATTTTTATACCCCAGAAATTTAACACTTTCAGTCTTTGTGCTGAAAACATTTTAACTTCATAGAAAATAGGATGTCAACTTGAATAAGTAATGCTGATGGCTCATTGAATATACTTCTCAATTCTCCTTGTTTAATTAGAATCCTTTCTGTTTTATTCTTACACAGGAAACCACAAAATATTTGTGGGCTAGATCTAAATCAGGAGCCCAGATGAACTTAAGGATGCTAGCATGGGATTCTTAGTTTTTCAAGATTCATACACACCAAACCCTTAATCACCCCAACTCCAGTGTCCGGGCTTCCTCTGGTTTTGTGAAGACTGAGCAAAACTCTGATGATGGAAAAGCAAAGGACTTAATTACTTGCTTCGATATCATTTAACATCAACTGAGAAGTGAACCAGACGGTAGTACAGCCATGGAAAGAAATTCAAGTTTATGGAAGAACCTAATAGACGAGCACCCAGTCTGCACCAGCTGGAAGCAAGAGGCGGAAGGAGCCATCTATCATCTTGCCAGTATTTTATTTGTAGTAGGTTTCATGGGTGGCAGTGGATTCTTCGGGCTCCTTTACGTCTTCAGTTTGCTGGGGTTGGGTTTTCTCTGTTCTGCTATCTGGGCTTGGGTAGATGTCTGTGCAGCTGACATATTTTCCTGGAATTTTATATTGTTTGTCATCTGCTTCATGCGGTTTGTTCACATCGCCTATCAAGTTCGCAGCATAACCTTTGCGCGAGAATTTCAGCTGTTGTACAGCTCCCTCTTCCAGCCTCTGGGGACCTCTTTGCCCGACTTCAGAACTATTGCTATGAGCTCAGAAGTGGTTACTTTGGAAAAGGAGCACTGTTATGCCATGCAGGGGAAAACCTCCATTGACAAACTCTCCCTGCTTGTTTCAGGAAGGTTTGTACTCTTGACGCTTGCATGTCTTTCCTCTTTATTACTTACTAGCTTGTGTTTCTTTCTGCTGCATTTTCCATCTCAACACAGCATAGTCCTGGGCAGCATTTAGCATGCTGAGGCATGAGAAAGCCCTTGACACATGAGTCATGGACATAGGCATTTAGAGTACAGGGTATTATTTACTTGAAGCAGGTTATAATTTAGAGTCTTAATATTTCTTCATAGAAATCAAATGTATGAATTGGTTTGTCTGGATATGCTACTTGTTTCCAAGCTAATCATGAGAGTCAAGAGGATGATGCCAGCTTAAATTAATAGAATACTTATGTTAGCATGCAAAGTATTTTGAACAGATTCTGATAGGGCATTCTTTTAAATAATAAAGAACACTTAAATTTTATAATGATCATTTTTTTCAGTAAATTCTAGCAATTGCCCACTTGCTAGAAGGGGACGTGCACTATATATAAAATTTGAAAACAGAAGGTTTGGAGGAAGAAATACTAATGTGATTATTCATGTTTTTTAAAAGGTTAAATATTTCGTTTACAGAGGTATTTCCAGTGGTACTTCTTTATGTTCTTCAGTGTTCTCCTACTTAATTTAAAATCTGACTGAGTACATTGAAACTTTTAATTGAAATATATTATATACACATAAATGGGCACATATCATCAATGTACAGTTTGATGAATTTTCTGATGAATCTTACCCACTGTTCCAGAATCCTAACCATGGGAGGAACAGCAGTACATAAATCTTAAAGGGGATTTTTGTCACTTATTGTAATGTATGAATTTAATATTTTGCCCTTAAAGATTTTAAAAGCCAAAAAAACCATCAGAGATCGGAAATACTGTTCCCTATCCTCATCCCCAACTTAGTGCTCTCTTTCTCCTTCCCTCATAACTGATGTCCTTTGTGTTTGGGTAGGATCAGAGTGACAGTTGATGGCGAATTTCTGCATTACATTTTCCCCTTCCAGTTCCTGGATTCTCCTGAATGGGACTCACTGAAACCCACAGAGGAAGGCATTTTTCAGGTAAGGAATAACTAGCCACACTGTGAACACTGCCTCTTCTGTTTGTTTAAAAACAGGCAAACAAGCAAACAGAGCAGCAGATGACATAGGAATAATTTATATTTAACTTTGGAATGTACTTAGTATCATGCATGTCTTCCCAGTTCCGCTTGAGTCTTGCTGATTAATGTCACTTTATAGGTCCAGCAACAAGGAGAAGATTGGGTATTACATATGACAGGAAGGAGTCTGATAAATATTCTTACATTTTTCTTTGCTTAACTGAGTATATGGGAATTAAAATACAGTTAATTGATATTTGACTCTAAACTAAACACTGCCACCTGTCACAGTTTAGAAAAACACCAAGAACAAAAAATCTGCCCTTATTACAAAATAAGTGACTTTTAAAATTCAAAATACTGATGAATTTCAGTTGTTTTCTAGCAACAAAATGCTAAACTTACTGTCACTACTCTGCTGCCATATCTGGTAGTTTTGAAAGATAATCCTTTCAGTAGGTTCTGTCTATTATGGTATACTTCCTCTGGTTAATACATGTAGCATACCTGTGTGTGTATACATGTGTGTGTCTTTGTAATACAAATTCCTATACATATGCAGAATAGGTTAATTCTATTCGGTACTGCAGAAACTGCATTAGGGTTAAATGCTTACAGTATTCAGGACTGACTTGGAAATATTTCTCTAACATTAGCCAACTTTATTATGTTTTAATATCAAGTAGCTCTCACATCACTGAAATGCAAAATCTAGATACCCAAACTTAGAAAACAGATAAACTGGAGATGGGCACAACATTGTGATTATTCATGTTATAAATTACATATATAGTAATAAATTTTGTAGTTTCTTTTTTTTTTTTTTTTTGCGGTACGCGGGCCTCTCACTGTTGTGGCCTCTCCCGTTGCGGAGCACAGGCTCCGGATGCGCAGGCTCAGCGGTCATGGCTCACGGGCCCAGCCACTCCGCGGCATGTGGGATCTTCCCGGACCGGGGCATGAACCCGTGTCCCCTGCAACGGCAGGTGGACTCTCAACCACTGCACCACCAGGGAGTTTCTATTTTAACAATATATTGTGGGTTGGTAGGCTTTTTTAATGTTAAAATCAGCACGAGAAATTCATTTAAAATTTGGGGCCAAAAAAAACCCCACATGGCAGAATGTTTCTTGCTTCCTAATCTCTGATTATGTGTGGTCTTATGTTTGTTTAGGTAACCCTCACAGCAGAAACTGATTGTCGATATGTGTCCTGGAGGAGAAAGAAATTATACTTGCTTTTGGCTCAGCATCGTTACATCTCCCGCCTGTTTTCAGTTTTAATTGGCAGTGACATTGCAGATAAACTCTATGCCTTGAATGACAGGGTATATATAGGAAAAAGATACCATTACGATATTCGGTTACCCAACTTCTATCAAATGTCAAGTCCTGAAATGTCCAGATCAACCCTGACAGAACATTTTCAGAATTCCGGACGACACTGTGATAAATGACAGCGAAGCCTGGAGTTTTATAATGATAAAAGACTCTCTTCATCACTCCCCGAATGAAATAGCAAAATACAGAAAATTGAGCTCACTAATATTTTTATAAATCCAACTCAGAGGCGAGATGCCACTGCCAGCTGTTTCATTCATCTCAACGTGTGCATTGTGAAGAAATTTTACAAGTTGTTTTCTGTATTTCTCATTGGAATATATGGGGGGGCGGTGAGTAACTATGGGCAGTTTGTCCTTTTCTGCATCAGCACTGGGAGAATGCAATTTTGCATTCTCAAATATGTCCTCAGACTTATTCAAATCTGCTGCCTTGCCCTACTGAGTTAGTTAGGTGTTGCTTCTCAAGAAGCAGCCATTAAGTGCTCTCAGCAGGAGAGTGGGTAGCTACTGTCCACACCCATGTTTCCAGAATTCACTTTTTGCTACAGCCTCTAATGAAAGCAACATGTGTTACTGTGGTGGGCAGCAATTACTTATTTTAAATGTGAAGTTATTTAATATGACTAGAAAGCAGAATAAATGCAAGAGGTAACAGTATGCCAATCTTGAAGACTGTTTTATTGCTACAAATAATTCATCAGCTTAATCATTACAGTAATGGGCTTCCCTGGTGGCTCAGTGGTTGCGAGTCCGCCTGCTGATGCAGGGGACACGGGTTCGTGCCCCGGTCCGGGAGCATCCCACATGCCGCGGAGCGGCTGGGCCTGTGAGCCATGGCCACTGAGCTTGCGCGTCCGGAGCCTGTGCTCCGCAATGGGAGAGGCCACAACAGTGAGAGGCCCGCGTACCACAGAAAAAAAAAAAAAAAAAAAAACATTACAGTAATGATTACAGTACATTACAGTAATCGTCCTAATCATTACAATAACATATTTTAAAAGAGGCATTTCATGAAAAGCAAAGCTGCATACTAATTACTGAGTAAAAAGAATACTTGTGAATAAATAGTAAAAATGTAGCACAGCATCTCAATTTTCCATGTTCGGCTGAAAGGGCAAGAGGGGGTGGTTTGGCTAGACAGTGAGGGACTCCTACTGAAAGCTCCACCCACCGCAAGCACGCCACCGCAAGCATGGGCATCTGCCTTCTAGCCACTCCTTCAGCTTTGTAAAGAGACAGATCTGATCCCTACCTGGAAAAAACTGGTTTTCTGAAGCTCACGTGCAGGTCATGTTCTTTGGTAGAAAGATATAGCATCCTACATTTAGCAAGTGTATATTGAGCACCTACTGTGACTCCAGATGCTGACCTGGGCACTGGGAATATTTCAGGTAACAGAAATCCTATCCTTCATAGAGCTCACATTCTGGAGGTGAGGGAGACAGATAATAAAATAAATCAGAAACACCCAGAGGTAGAAAGAGATAGTACCATGGAGAAAGCTAAATCAGGGAAGGTGGCTAGGAAGGGGCATTGCAATTTTAATAGTGGTCAAGGAAGGCCCGAGAGAGAAAGGTAATGTTTGAGCAAAGGCCTGAAAGAAGCCAAGGAACGATGCATGCAGCTATTTGGGGAAAGCCATCTGGGCCGAAGGAGAGCAAATGAGGTCTTTAGGCAAAAGCAGGAGCGGCTGGGAGGCCGGCATGGTTAGAGCAGAATGCGCACACGGGAGAGAGGGCAAAGAGGTAATATGGGGGCCTAATAAGCATGATAAGAACTTTGACTTTTATTCTGAGAATGACCAGAAGCCATTGGAGACTTTTAAATAGAAGAGTGATGTGATCTGCCCTACGTTTTAATAGAATCATGTTGGCTAGTCTGCTGAGAATAGACTAGGGGAGATGGGGACAGGAGTGGACCTGGAAGGGGAGATCAGGGTTCAGTGTGAGATGCTTATTCAACTCTGAAGTAGAGGAAATAGTTGGAGGAGTCTAGAGTTCAAGAGAAAGGTCTGGGCTGGAGATAAAGATTTGGGGGTATTTCACATATAGATGATATTTAAAGCGATGAGACTAGTTGAAATGGTCAAGGGAGTGAATGTAGATTCAAAAGAAAAAATGGTCCGAGGACCTTTCCTTGGGACACTCCCTTGTTAAGAGGACAGGGAGGTGGGAAAGAGTCAGCAGAAGATGCGAGAAAGAGCAGCTAGTGAGGTAGGAAAAAAACCACGAGTGTGAAGTCCTGGAAGCCAAGGGAAGAAAGTGTTTCAAGAAGGGAGCGATGAACTGCTTCAAATGTAACCGACAGTCAGGTGATAGGAAGTCTGAGAATAAACCATTGGGTTGAGCAGCATGGAGGTCACTGGTGAACTTGACAGGAGAGGTTTTAGTGGAGTGACTGGGGACAAAAACGTGACTGAAGGAGGTTGACGGGAAATGTGAGGCAAGATGCTGGAAGAGCAAGTGTAAGTATGTTTATCAAGTTTTGATGTGAAGGGAAACAGATATGGTTGGTAGCCTGAGCAGGAAGTGGGATCAAGAGAGAGGATGTTTTTGCTGTTTTGTTTTTTTTTTCTTAGATAAGAGAAATACCAGCATATTTGTATACTGATGGGAATGATCCAGAAGAGAAGGGTGAATTGCTGGAGTGATGACCTTGAGCAGATGAGTCAAGGTCAATAGACAATCATTAGTTAAGGAGAGAAGGCAGAGTATATGGGAGTGTAGTTGCTGGCAAATGAGAGATGTGACGGGAGCTTGTGAAAGTTCTCTCATAATTACTTCTATTTTCTCAGTGGCCTAGGAAGCAAAGTCAGCAAGGAGAATGGGGAAGAAGTAGTGGGGTTATGTAAAGTCCATTACTTTGTATGTTAGCATCTGCCGTAAGTGGGACAGTGTGACAAGGTCTGAATCATTAGTCTGGATGAGCTACTGAGCTATTCAAACTCGGCATGAACTAAACGAATAGTCAGGAGGTTCTTCTGTCTCCCAACCACACATGGCCATCATGGGCAGCACTTACGAGCAGACACAATGGCAGCCTGGTGCCATTGGAGGCCTTCAGGAAGCACCCATGGGCTTGTCAGTGGTTTCACAATGACTCTGGGAAAAATTCATTTCTTTGCATCTGTAAGACTCTGTGGTATGAGATATCAAAACACAGAGTACCCCAAGTAGCAGTCACACCTTAAGTTGCTACCGGCTAACAATACAACAGGGTTTAATTATCAGATAGCTTTCTAGCCATGAAGGTCAACGGAGAACAAAGCCAGACAGAAATGGGATATAGATTTTTGGCTCAAATCATGTGGCAGAGGGAGAAGAATATATATACAAGTTTTCCAGAAATCGAACCATTTTTAGGATGAGGAGGAAGGAGTACAAACATAACAGGATAAAGAGAAGATAAGAGATGCTGTGAAACCTCTCCATCTTCACACTTTTGTGTAGGCCTGGCACTGTCCCTCGGTATTAACAGATTGGTTATTATCCAACACCTTGGTTGCACCTAGCTTTTCTCACTTAAAAAAATAAAAACTCTATAGTGACCTCTACGTATCTACTCTGTATGTTTGCTTTGAAATGTCTAGCAAACCACATTTTACTATCTCAAAATACTCTAGGGCCTCCCTGGTGGCGCAGTGGTTAAGAGTCCGCCTGCCGATGCAGGGGATACGGGTTCGTGCCCCGGTCTGGGAGGATCCCATATGCCGCGGAGCGGCTGGGCCCGTGAGCCATGGCCGCTGGGCCTGCGCATCCGGAGCCTGTGCTCCGCAACGGGAGAGGCCACAACAGTGAGAGGCCCGCATACCGCAAAAAGAAAAAAAAAAAAAAAAAAAAAAAAAAAAAAAAAAATACTCTAATCGACCCAGATGGAAAGAAGAAAGCACTGATAATCCTGAAAGAGTACCCCAGAAGTGCAATATCACAGTACGTTTAAATTTAATCTCTATTTAAAATTGGGCTCAATTTAATCTTACCCTAATTGTTTCCAGCCCTAAATTCCTTTGATTCATCTATCGCAATAAGATGAGGAACCAGTTGTTTCCTTGTGTTAAAAATGCTTTGTGGCTTCATATACAAAATCTGTATATGCAAAACTAAATGGAGCGCCTTGTCCACAGAGTATGAAGAATTTCAAGACCGAGACAGTAGAGCGTTTATGCCAAGCGTGGGGCTCTTGTAAGCCTGGGGCTCTCTGGGACTGTATAGGTCGCAGGCCCACGCAGCTGCTGCTGGCCACGAATGGTCCCTATGACTTGAAGGAATTGGGGTGATTGCTTTGTGATTTTTCTGTCCTAAATTTCGCTGTCAGGAAGAGCTGAGAAGTAGCCTGAGGAGGAAAGGGAGGGGCTTTGTCTTAAAATGAACCCATAAACACTCGCATCCCAGTCACCAAGGCCAGTTTCCAGAAGCTGCAGGCCCCTCTTACACACCTTTATTTCACCTGGATGTTTGGAAGCTTCCTATCCCCTCGGGGCAGGATGTGGAGGGGAGCTAGTCCTTTGAACCTGATCTGACCTTTGTGCAAATATAAAAAGGGACCAGTGTGATTCGCCCTGGACTCTGCACCCTTAGGAGCTCACGGTGCCGAGATTCATCTACTGTAAAGGATAGTACGACGCTCTCAGCATTTACAGGTCGAAGAAATGTCTCTTCCCTTCAACAGAGGAGCAGAAGGAAATTCATTTGCTCTCTGCCCATCTGAATAAGCTCTGGATGTCATACTGCTACACTGCACAGAACCAGAAGGACACAGTTGATTTGACAGAGCAGTTACAAAGCAAAATCCCTCAACTAAGCTGGCAAGAGCCATAAGAAAAACAGACAGTACTAGGCAGAGAGTATATATTACTATAAGAGCGATATATTATACAACATTATGTACTTGAGTCCCCTGGTTGGACCAAGGGCGTAAATATATATGTGGCATCGGATTGCACTTTCAAACTAGGTTCCATGTTCCATTATGTTGCATACGGTTATAGAAGAAATTAATCTTCAGAAATGGTATTTCCAAATTAATATTATTTTTTAGTAAAAGACTAAAAGAGTTTTTATACAAATTTGAGAAATCAATGGGCCTAATTCCATTATTTTTCTTCACTCTACTAAAAGTTCACACATACATATATCAATAAAAAATATCAATATCAGTATCATATGGACCTATTATAATACAGGTTTAATTTGATAAAACGATGTATTATTTCAAGATCAAAAATCTTACAGTAATGAAAAGACGTGGCAAGAATGAAAATTAGTTACTTTAGCTCTTAGTCATCTCACTATGAGTATTTCCGTCATTTTCATGCTGGATTGTACATTTGCATACAATATCAGCATGGTTTCCACATAATGAAGTTTTATTATTATGCTAAATTTGACTAGTTTTAAAACCTGCTAGCTATTAAAGATTGACAGGGAACGTTTTTTCCCCCTTAGAACAGATCATCTGTGTCTTGAACTATAATTTTTCCCTTTACTCCCTTTCAATTCAAGCTTTGGTGATCTCAATAAATGTAATTTAATTTTATTTATAGGACTCCAAAAATATTTGTTTCTATGTAATTTTACAGTACGATTTTTAGCTTCACTTGATTTAACACCAGATGTTTTGAGTCATCTAACTTGAGATTACTCTTACTCAATCTAAACTTATCTCCCAAGTTATATAATTACAAAACAATATCTTACATATATTTAATACTTTATAGTTTACAAAGCACGTGTCTACACATGATTTCATCTGCTTGTTCCTTGGAAGAATTCCATTTTATGGATAAAGATTAGAGAGGTTGTAATCAAACTTATAAGCTTTTGCACAGCAAAGGAAATCATAAACAAAACAAAAAGACAACCTACAGAATGGGGAAAAGTATTTTCAAACGATGTGACCAACAAGGGCATAATTTCCAAAATATACAAACAGCTCATACAACTCAGTAACAAAAAAAACAAACAACACAATCAAAAAATGGGCAGAAACAGACATTTCTCCAAAGAAGATATACAGATGGCCAATAAAAGATACATGAAAAGATACTTAACATTGCTAATTATTAGAGAAATGCAAATCAAAACCACAATGAGGTATCACCTCACACTGATCAGAATGGCCATCATCAAAAAGTCTACAAATAATAAATGCTGCAGAGGGTATGGAGAAAAGGGAACCCTCCTACACTGTTGGTGGGAATGTAAATTGGTACAGCCACTACTAAGAACAGTAGGGAGGTTCCTTAAAAAACTAAAAAGAGTTGCCATATGATCCAGTAATCCCACTCCTGGGTATCTATCTAGAGAAAACTAATTTGAAAAGATACATGCATCCTAATGTTCACAGCAGCACTATTCACAATAGTCAAGACATGGAAGCAACCTAAATGTCCATCAACAGATGAATGGATAAAGAAAATGTGGTATATACATTTATACAATGGAATATTACTCAGCCATGTAAAGAATGACATAGTGCCACTTTTAGCAACATAGACAGACCTAGAGATTATCATACTCAGTGAAGTTAAGTCAGAAAGAAAAATACCACATGGTATCACTTATATGTGTAATCTAAAATATGATACCAATGAACTTATTTATGAAGCAGAAACAGACTCACAGACATAGAAAACAACTTATGGTTACCAAAGGAGAAGGGGGGTAGGGGAGAGATAAATTAGGAGCTTGAGATTAGCAGATACAAACTATTATATATAAATAAATAAACAAGATCCTACTGTATAGCACAGGTAGCTATATTCAATAACCTGTAATAAACCATAATGGAAAAGAATTTTAAAAGTAGGCTAAAAAAGATTAGAGAGGTTGAATCACAGTGAATGGTGACACTCAACTCAAGCCAGTTCCTCCAAATCAGTGTCCTTGTGTTTTTCATGCTATATTGACCATGGTGCTACCAAGTGACTTGAGAAGTAAAATGCCCCCAGTCTGAACTGAAAGAAAACTCAAAGTCAAAATGCTAGTTGCACATTTGCTGGGTTTGTCAGTGGGGGAACATCTTCCAAACACGAGTATTTCTTCTTCCAAATCATCAGCAACTACCTTGAGCTCAAATGTGGTTTACAAGTGAAATGTGCAATTAAATGTAAGTCTTTAAAATGGCTATAAGTTTATATAATAAGAAAGCATGGCCAAGCTTCTTTGATGCAGTTTAAATAAATCCTTTAAATTCTGGATCTGTCCAATTTCATTTGAGATATTTTCATATTTCCAGAAATCTTATCTCAGGCCACCTCCCCCACTTATATTCTAGGTGAACTAATTCAGTGCTCCTTGTAGTGCTGTTTCTCTCTCTTTTCTTTTTTTTTTTAACATCTTTATTGGAATATAACTGCTTTACAATGGTGTGTTACTTTCTGCTGTATAACAAAGTGAATCAGCTATATGTATACATATATCCCCATATCCCCTCCCTCTTGCTTCTCCCTCCCATCCTCTCTATCCCACCCCTCTAGGTGGTCACAAAGCACTGAGCTGATCACCCTGTGCTATGCAGCTGCTTCCCACTAGCTATCTATTTTACGTTTGGTAGTGTATATATGTCCATGCCACTCTCTCACTTGGTCCCAGCTTACCCTTCACCCTCCCCACATCCTCAAGTCCATTCTATACGTCTGCGTCTTTATTCCTGTCCTGCCCCGAGGTTCTTCAGAACCTTTTTTTTTTTTTTTAGATTCCACATATATGTGTTGGCATACAGTATTTGTTTTTCTCTTTCTGACTTACTTCACTCTGTATGACACACTCTAGGTCCATCCACCTCACTACAAATAACTCAATTTTGTTTCTTTTTATGGCTGAGTAATATTCCATTGTATATATGTGCCACATCTTTATCCATTCATCTGTCGATGGACACTTAGGTTGCTTCCATGTCCTGGCTATTGTAAATAGAGCTACAATGAACATTGTGGTACAAGACTCTTTTTGAATTATGGTTTTCTCAGGGTATATGTCCAGTAGTGGGATTGCTGGGTCATATGGTAGTTCTATTTTTAGTTTTTTAAGGAACCGCCATACTGTTCTCCATAGTGGAGAACACTATGGAGAACACAGTGTATCAATTTATATTCCCACCAGCAGTGCAAGAGGGTTCCCTTTTCTCCACACCCTTTCCAGCATTTATTGTTTGTAGACTTTTTTTTTTTTTTTTGCGGTATGCGGGCCTCTCACTGCTGTGGCCTCTCCCGCTGCGGAGCACAGGCTTCGGATGCGCAGGCCCAGCGGCCATGGCTCACGGGCCCAGCCGCTCCGCGGCATATGGGATCCTCCCAGATCGGGGCACGAACCCGTATCCCCTGCATCGGCAGGCGGACTCTCAACCACTGCGCCACCAGGGAGGCCCTATTGTTTGTAGACTTTTTGATGATGGCCATTCTGACTGGTGTGAGGTTATATCTCATTGTAGTTTTGATTTGCATTTCTCTAATGATTAGTGATGTTGAGCATCCTTTCACGTGTTTGTTGGCCATCTGTATATCTTCTTTGGAGAAATGTCTACTTATGTCTTCTGCCCATTTCGGATTGGGTTGTTTTTTTGATATTGAGTTACATGAGCTGCTTGTAAATTTTGGAGATTAATGCTTTGTCAGTTGCTTCATTTGCAAATATTTTCTCCCATTCTGAGGGTTGTCATTTCATTTTGTTTATGTTTTCCTTTGCTGTGCAAAAGTTTTTAGTTTCATTAGGTCCCATTTGTTTATTTTTGTTTTTATTTCCATTTCTCTAGGAGGTGGGTCAAAAAGGATCTTGCTGTGATTTATGTCATAGAGTGTTCTGCCTATGTTTTCCTCTAAGAGTTTGATAGTGTCTGGTCTTACATTTAGTTCTTTAATCCATTTTGAGTTTATTTTTGTGTATGGTGTTAGGGAGTGCTCTAATTTCATTCTTTTACATGTAGCTGTTCGGTTTTCCCAGCACCAATTATTGAAGAGACTGTCTTTTCTCCACTGTATCTTCCTGCCTCCTTTATCAAAAATAAGGTGACCATATGTGCATGGGTTTATCTCTGGGCTTTCTATCCTGTTCCATTGACCTATATTTCTGTTTTTGTGCCAGTACCATACTGTCTTGATTACCGTAGCTTTGTAGCATAGTCCGAAGTCCAGGAGCCTGATTCCTCCAGCTCCGTTTTTCTTTCTCAAGATTGCTTTGGCTATTTGGCGTCTTTTGTGTTTCCATACAAATTGTGAAATTTTTTCTTCTAGTTCTGTGAAAAATGCCATTGGTGGTTTGATAGGGATGGCATTGAATCTGTAGAGTGCTTTGGGTAGTAGAGTCATTTTCAAAATGTTGATTCTTCCAATCCAAGAACATGGTATATCTCTCCATTTGTTTGTATCATCTGTAATTTCTTTCATCAGTGTCTTATACTTTTCCGCATACAAGACTTTAGTCTCCTTAGGTAGGTTTATTCCTAGGTATTTTATTCTTTTTGTTGCAATGGTAAATGGGAGTTTTTCCTTAATTTCACTTTCAGATTTTTCATCATTAGTGTATAGGAATGCAAGAGACTTCTGTGGATTCATTCTGTATCCTGCTACTTTACCAAATTCATTGATTAGCTCTAGTAGTTTTCTGGTAGCATTTTTAGGATTCTCTGTGTATACTATCATGTCATCTGCAAACAGTGACAGCTTTACTTCTTCTTTTCTGATTTGGACTCCTTTTATTTCTTTTTCTTCTCTGACTGCTGTGGCTAAAACTTCCAAAACTATATTGAATAATAGTAGTGAGACTGGACAACCTTGTGTTGCTCCTGATCTTAGAGAAAATGGTTTCAGTTTTTCACCATGAAGAATGATGTTGGCTGTGGGTTTGTCATATATGGCCTTTATTATGTTGAGGTAAGTTCCCTCTGTGCCTACTTTCTGGAGGGTTTTTATCATAAATGGGTGTTGAATTTTGTCAAAAGCTTTTTCTGCATCTATTGAGATGATCATATGGTTTCTCCTTCAATTTGTTAATATGGTGAATCACATTGATTGATCTGTGTATATTGAAAAATCCTTGCATTCCTGGAATAAACCCAACTTGATCATAGTGTATGACCCTTTTAATGTGCTGTTGGATTCTGTTTGCTAGTATTTTCTTAAGAATTTTTGCATCTATGTTTCATTTGAGAAGTAAAATGAGATATTGGCCTGTAGTTTTCTTTCTTTGTGACATCTTTGTCTGGTTTTGGTATCAGGGTGATGGTGGCCTAGCAGAATGAGTTTGGGAGTGTTCCTCCCTCTGCTATATTTTGGAAGAGTTTGAGAAGGATAGGTGTTAGCTCTTCTGTAAATGTCTGATAGAATTCACCAGTGAAGCCATCTGGTCCTGGGCTTTTGTTTGTTGGAAGATTTTTAATCACAGTCTCAATTTCAGTGCTTGTGATTGGTCTGTTTATATTTTCTATTTCTTCCTGGTTCAGTTTTGGAAGGTTGTGCTTTGCTAAGAATTTGTCCATTTCTTCCAGGTTGTCCATTTTATTGGCATATAGTTGCTTGTAGTAATCTCTCATGATCCTTTGTATTTCTGCAGTGTCAGTTGTTACTTCTCCTCTTTCATTTCTATTGATTTGAGTCTTCTCCCTTTTTTTCCTGATGAGTCTGGCTAATGGTTTATCAATTTTGTTTATCTTCTCAAAGAACCAGCTTTTAGTTTTATTGATCTTTGCTATTGTTTCCTTCATTTCTTTTTCATTTATTTCTGATCTGATCTTTATGATTTCTTTCTTTCTGCTAACTTTGGGGGGTTTTTGTTCTTTTTTCTCTAATTGCTTTAGGTGTAAGTTTAGGTTATTTGAGATTCTTCTTGTTTCTTGAGGTAGGACTGTATTGCTATAAACTTCCCTCTTAGAACTGCTTTTGCTGCATCCCATAGGTTTTGGGTTGTCGTATTTTCATTGTCATTTGTTTCTAGGTATTTTTTGATTTCCTCTTTGCTTTCTTCAGTGATCTCTTCATTATTTAGTAGTGTATTGTTTGGCCTCCATGTGTTTGTATTTTTTACAGTTTTTTTCCTTTAATTGGTATCTAGTCTCATAGTGTTGTGGTTGGAAAAGATACTTGATACGATTTGTCTTTCTGGCGGGCGGGACAGCATCTGATGCTGTGTTTTGGGGTGTCTGTGACCTTATTATGATTTTAGGCAGTCTCTCTGCTAATGAGTGGGGTTGTGTTCCTGTCTTGCTAGTTGTTTGGCATAGCGTGTCCAGCACTGTAGCTTGCTGGTTGTTAAGTGCAGCTGGGTCTTAGCGTTGAGATGGAGATCTCTGGGAGAGCTTTTGCTGTTTGATATTACATGGAGCTGGGAGGTCTCTCATGGAACAATGTCTTGAACTCGGCTCTCCCACCTTAGAGGCACAGGCCTGACACCCAGCGAGAGCACCAAGACCCTGTCAGCCACATGGCTCAGAAGAAAAGGGAGGAAGGAACGGAGGAAGGAAGGAAGGAAGGAAGGAAAGGTATTAAAATTAAAAAAATATTAAAAATAAAAAATATGAAAAAACAAAAAAAGAAAGAAAGAAGAGAGCAACCAAACCAAAAAACAAATCCACAAATGATAGCAAGTGCTAAAAAGTACACAAAAAACAAACAAACAAAGGAGAGACAGAACCCTAGGACAAATGGTAAAAGCAAAGCTATACAGACTAAATCACACAAAGAATCATACACATACACACTCACAAAAAGAGAAAAAGGAAATATATATATATATCTATATATATAAAAAAAGGAAGAGAGCAACCAAATCAGTAAACAAATCTACCAATGATAATAAACTCTAAATATTAAACTAAGATAAACATAAAACCAGAAAAAAATTAGATGCAGAAAGCAAACCCCTAGTCTACAGTTGCTCCCAAAGTCCACCGCCTTGATTTGGGGATGATTCATTGTCTATTCATGTATTCCACAGATGCAGGTACATCAAGTTGATTGTGGAGATTTAATGCGCTGCTCCTGATGCTGCTGGGAGAAATTTCCCTTTCTCTTCTTTGTTCGCACAGCTCCTGTTGTTCAGCTTTGGATTTGGCCCCACCTCTGCGTGTAGGTCACCTGAGGGCGTCTGTTCTTCACTCAGACAGGGCGGGGTTAAAGGAGCAGCTGATTAGGGGGCTCTGGCTCACTCAGGCCGGTGGGAGGGAAGGGTACAGAATATGGGGCGAGCCCGTGGTAGCAGAGGCCAGTGTGACATTGCAACAGCCTGAGGCATGTGTTCTCCGGGGGAAGTTTTCCCTGGATCACAGGACCCTGGCAGTGGCGGGCTGCACAGGCTCCTGGGAGGGGAGGTGTGGATAGTGACCTGTGCTTGCACACAGGTTTCTTGGTGGCTGCAGCAGCAGCCTTAGCATCTCATGCCCGTCTCTGGGCTCCGTGCTGATAGCCACGGCTCGTGCCCATCTCTGGAGCTCATTTAGGTGGTGTTCTGAATCCCCTCTCCTCGTGCACCCCGAAACAATGGTCTCTTGACTCTTAGGCAGGTCCAGACTTCTTCCAGGCTCCCTCTGGCTAGCTGTGGCACACTAGCCCCCTTCAGGCTGTGTTCACGCAGCCAACCCCAGTCCTCTCCCTGGGATCTGACCTCTGAAGCCTGAGCCTCAGCTCCCAGCCCCGACCTGTCCTGGCAGGTGAGCAGACAAGCCTCTTGGGCTGGTGAGTGCTGGTCGGCACTGATCTTCTGTGCGGGAATCTCTCCGCTTTGCCCTCTGCACCCCTGTTGCTGCGCTCTCCTCAGTGGCTCTGAAGTTTCCCCCCTCCACCACCTGCAGTCTCCGCCCGTGAAGGGGCTTCCTAGTGTGTGGAAACCTTCCTTCCTTCACAGCTCCCTCCCACTGGTGCAGGTCCCATCCCTATTCTTTTGTCTCTGTTTATTCTTTTTTCTTTTGTCCTATCCAGGTACGTGGGGAGTTTCTTGCCTTTTGGGAAGTCTGAGGTCTTCTGCCAGCGTTCAGTAGGTGTTCTGTAGGAGTTGTTCCACATGTAGATGTATTTCTGGTGTATTTGTGGGGAGGAAGGTGATCTCCATGTCTTACTCCTCTGCCATCTTGAAGGTCTCTCCCTCTCTCTTTTCTAAGATGGGATTAAAATTTTATGTACAATGAAACTTTGTAAACTGAAGCTTTTTCAAATAGTAACTGGCAGGGTTTCCAAGATAGAGAAGATATTTTTTGATGTGAGGTAACTGGTGGTTTCTGAAGAACGGGGAATATATCTAAAGTGGGATATAACTTGGTTCATCTGAGATAAAAGTTTAGCCAATGCACAAGCATGATGTCTATTTTTCTGAGAAAAATAATTCTGTTTTTAAACTCCCCTACTAGTCTCCATCTTGCTTACCATTTGGGAACTAGTGCCTGACATATGACAGCTGCTTTGTAAATATTTGTTGAGTACAAGGAAAGTAATTGCACCTGTTCTTGAATCCATATCTGAGTTTCAACACTGGATCCCCCTCCCAATTTGACTTCAGTGATGCAATGCCATCGGCAGTTTTATCATGAAATAAAATGTAAGACATGTAATAATGTCATTTTTTCTGCACGTCATTTTTTTTCTGCATGATACAGAGCTGTTATTATTTTAAATGACTTTCAAAGCCATTTTTCTTCCCGATATTGTTGAAGCGAGTTAAACAGCACTTGTTCAGAATGCATAGTGATTAGTTTTCAGGTTCCAAGATCATTCTTTGGGTTGAAAACCTGCAAGCTGACTTAGCTTAGAGACTTTTGTGCTGGTAACATGCAACAGATTACTGTGTTCCCTCTAAGTAATTCCATTTAAAATGATAAATCAGGGACTTCCCTGGTGGTCCAGTGGGTAAGACTCCACATTCCCAGTGCAGGGGGCCCGGGTTAGATCCCTGGTTGGGGAACTGGATCCCTCATGCATGTCGCAACTAAGAGTTCAGATGCTCGCATGCCACACCTAAGAAATCTGCATGCCACAACTAAAAAGATCCCACAAAATACAACGAGATCCTGCGTGCTGCAACTAAGACCCGGCGCAGCCAAAATAAATTTTAAAAAACAAAAAAAAAAACCCTTAAAAATAAAATAAAGTGATAAATTAACCAATATAACTGGTCATTGTATTTCATCTTTCTCAAAACTTTATAGTTTGGGAGCTCCAGTGACCTCACCTAATGCCAGTCTCCATACTTTTATTACAATTATATTTTTCTGTGAAAAAGTCACTCCTGGTCTAGTGATTTGTATATAGCAAGTGCTCATTAATTTTTTTGAAAAAGAAATGAATAAAATGTATAGCAGGTGTAAATTGAGGAGACACTGATCAGACACATGCGAAACACACCTTTCCTTTAACCTGTCAATTGATCTCATCCTGCTCTCAATCCCTCTTCCCAGGGATGGCAGAATAATACACTTGATCCTACCACTTAAAAGTAATTTCTTCCCGTTTTAAACAGTCATTTAAAATGAAACCCATCTTTCTGTGTTTCTCTCCTTGCTCTGGGAGGTGCAGGGCAAATTTACAAGGCCTCATGGCAGAGCAGGAGAGGTGTTTCAGCCTCTCTCTGTCCTGTGAGTCCTCCTTGGATTGACTGAATGTTGTTTGGCCACTTGGTCTCTGGGCATCTGGGATGGTGGCCCCCAGTGTCCTGCAGTTGCCTGTGGCATTGAGGTCTCTGCCCTCCTCCCCAACTGCTGCTTCCTGACCCCAGGCATTTGCCACCATTCAGACCACTCAGTATTTCTAAACGAATGAATGAGCATCTCAGGGTTAACATCACCTCTTCTCTCTCCTTCCAAACCTACCTTTTCCACCTTGTTCCTGTTCCATCATAAATCACCTAGATGGTAAGTGGGGGGAGAAGAAGGTGGTGGTGGGGAGTATGAGGGTGGAGAGGGGAGAGGAAGGTCACTATTATAGTGGAGAGGTCACCATAATTCTAATAAAGTGATTTTTAATCTAGTAGAATATTAAGTGTCATTTTGTTATTATTTATTCCTTCTATTAGAAAGATAATATGACCATATCATAAACAAGTTGGAATAGAAAAAAGAAGACAGTAATTTCACTATGCTAACCCAATTTCTATTAATATGTTGGTGGTATATATTTCTTCTGTTATATCCACCATTCATAATAATTTAAGTTGTAAAACACCATCAGAAGATGTCTTCTATCAGAAGACAATATTTAAAAGCAAATGCAAGTATTCCATCAACTAATATTTACTGAGTCCCAAATATATGTGAATCACGTGTTAGGTACCATGGAGACATGAAAGTTAAACCAGACACACTTCCTACCCACCATAAACTTACAACCTAGAAGGAGAAGTAAGGCTTTTCCATAAATATGTAAAAGGTAGCAAGTAATGAAGCCGTAATAGAGATAGAGACAAACTGCTTTGGGGAATCCACTTCTGTAATATCCCTTTAAAACACGTGGGAATCACATGCCAACATGTTAACCCATTAATTATGTAAGTAATAAATACCAAGGCATTGTAATGATTTCATCATATGGCATCTTATAATGGTCATTAATAGTAATATTTTCTACTAGATTTTTTCCTACTCAACATCAATTTTCTAGGTATTAGAAATTTTATTTATTCATTAAACAGTCATATGACATCATCTGCAAGATTTCCTGACTCACGTTGGAATGCTCTGTGCTCTTAGACGCCATTTTCTGAGTTTATATTCATTACACTTCTCTTTGGATAATTTAACGTGGTGTAGTTGATGTAAAAAATATTAAGAAATCTCTAAGTTGTAGTACACAGTAAAACTGCATACGAATAATTTTGTATATGGCATATAAACCAAAATGGTGTTGTCGGAAAATGTGCTAACCAAGGTAGTTCTATTCCTCCCAAACGCTAAAGCGACTCAATGACTGTAAAATCTATATCTTATCAAATCATGACCTTTTTTTCTCCTATGAAAGTGTGTGAGGGTCTCTGCAGTTTTCAAACCAAACATCATTGTCATCATTTTATGTGGTCCTAAATTTTACCAAATATGCTGGATCTTGCACTAAAGAAATATGTCATCTTGTTTACCACTTTTTATGCCAAATGATAAAGCTGTTGGTATGTAGCTCTAAATATTTTATTAGGTTTTATATATGCATTTAGCTAGCGAGGTGCCTTATTTTCATGAATTTATTATAATAATTTAAGTAGTCGTAATAATAAAAATTTGCATGTAAATAATTCTTTTCTCCTGGGAACTCTTGAGTGCTTTTGCACATCAATTAATGTCGGATGGCAGCACCATTATTCCCAACTTTATTTTATTTTTCCATCTTTATAATGCATTGCTTCGGGTTTTTGTTTCTAGCCAATGTCAATTACTGGGCTGGCTATTGTTGGCCTCCAAAACCAGCTTTTTTTGAGAATTAATTACACAACAGAATGATACTTCCCAGTAGAAACTCTATGATAGAAAGTTTTGCTTTCATCAGATACAGATTAAAGTCATTCCCCTGGCTTCACTTTCAATAAAAATCTTGTCTATACATTCAGACTACATGTTATTAAGAATTGCCAAAAGTTATTTTTCTATCATTAACAACTTCTCCTTTCTAATCACTAAATTAATTATTCATATAAAGGAGTTACTTATACACTAAAAAAACCCGGTACCTTTAAAAGCGTCATCCTCAGGGTTGTAGCATTTCTCTTCTCTAGAAGTAGAGGTGCTTAACGTGGGATTCATAAGACAGGCTTCAAGGGTCTGTGAATTTCTAGAAATTCCCCAAAGGGAAAGAACAAAACACAAGAGAAGTCTTTATAGTAGTTGGTGCCAAACTTTTGAACCTGCTCTTCCTGGGGGATCTGCCTGGCCCTGAGGTCCATTTTTGTTTTAAGAATCCAACCTGGGCCCGGCCTTGAGGCTTCTTTGGGAAATGATTGTGAATTGGAGCTACTTCTCTGATCCTCTTTTCACACTTTTTAAAAAAATCATGATTCTGTTATACTTAGTTACTTATAATAAATTCCTTCTTTTGGAAATTACTTTCTGAAAGATTAGGAAATCTTATTAAATGCTTCATATATGGCCTTTGTTATTTTAATATTTAAAACAAATAATTCACAAATGCAACTCTTCTGTTTTAGAAGCAACGTTACGCAAGGAAGAATAAACAGAGGGAGTATCAGGGTTCTAGTTTCTGACTATAGTCACTGTGTGCACATTTCTGTCCATTCCCAGACAGTGAATTACTGTAACTTAGTTCTGTCAAGTGCTCAGTTTCTAGAATCTATACTATTGCATATTTTATGAATTTGTTTTTGAAGCCAATATCTCATTTCTCGCTACTCCAGGGAAATCCCAAACCACTGGATATTTTAGCATGAGCCAAAGTCTTGCAATCTACAAATTTTGTTTGAAATCTCTGTCTTATGTATGCTATGTTCTAGCTATTTAAAACAGGCAAATACATAGAAGATGAAACTACATCTTTACTTCATGTGTTCATAGAATACTTCAACTATTTCATCAGATTAGGGAATTTTGATGATGGGAATTCTAATAATTTTTATTGATTGTGTACCATTGCAGAGCGCTATAAGGAGGGTAAAAAGATGTATAATTAAGCTACCGAAAGCTGGATGCCAGACATTTTTTAAAACATAGTTTCTAAAGGTCAAAACAATCCTTTCAACTATGAATTATTTTCACAGTTTTACAGACAAGCACTTGAGGCTCAGAAAAGTTTAATCAATGATTTGAATTCACCCAGTTTATTAAAGGTAAAACCACGGTTCAAATCCAGCTGATGATTCCAAATCCCCGACTCTTTCGACTACCTTTATAATTCACTGTCTTCTTAAAGTACTGGGTCACTTTTTGGGTTAGGTTTTGTTAGTTAGGTTTTGTTTCTTTTAAGGGTTGAACCTTTTGGATAAAAGCTCATTGTTCAATGAATCAAATATAATCCAACTTTTTAGGGAGCTCCTCCCTGAATTTAGTATTAGAAATATTTAGACATTGTTTTAACCATTTTTTAGACTGTGGGCCTTTGGGATGCAACAACAATAATATGAAAGATTATACCCCTTTGCTTTATTTCCTGTTTTTAATTTAGCCAAGATATAAAACACCTGTTCAATGCATAACCAGTTCTTTTGAACAAATTAACCGAGTCAGTCTAAAAAACAAAAAATACAGCTATTAGAAAGGCTAAGATTAAAAAAAAAACCTGATTATACCAAATGCTAGCAAGAATGCAGAGGAACAGGGATTCTCACACATTGCTGGTGGGAACGGAAAATGGTACAGCCACTTTGGAAGACAGTTCGGCAGTTTCTTACAACGATAACACAGCTTTACCATACAATCTAGCAATTGCACTCCCTGGTATTTATTTACCCAAATGAGTTGAAAACACGTCCACACAAAAACCTGCCCACCAAGGTTTATAGCAGCTTTATTAATAATTGTCAAAACTATAAGAAACCAAGATGTTCGTAAAATGGTGAATGGATAAACATACTGTGGTACAATACATTCATACTATGGAATACTATTCAGTGATTAAAAGATGAGCTATCAAGACACAAAAAGACACAGAGAAACCTTAAATGCAAATTGCTTAGCGAAAGAAGCCAGTCTGAAAGGTCAGTATTCTATATGATGCTAACTATATGACATTCTGGAAAAGGCAAAACTATGGAGACAGTAAAAAAAAAAAATCAGTGGTTACCAGAGGTTAGGGAAGCGAGGGAGGAGAGGGATGAATCAGAGCACAGGGGATTTGGGGGCAGTGAAACTATTAGCTATGATACCGTAATGGTGGGTACATGCCATTACTTAAAACAAAAACAAAAACAAAACAAAACTCTGTTTCCTCTACTCTTCATACACCAAATGTGTGTGGGGTTTTCCCACACCAACCAATTCTCCAACTCCCCAGACACCACATGGGTGTCCCACAACTCAATTCTGATACTAACTACCCAGAGTTAGTGTAGACCTCGCAGGTTAAGGTCTCAGTGACAGAAGACCACCCCCCAACTTCTAATGCCAATCATAAGTAATGGGCCCCCAAGTTCACCCTTCAGTCCAACTTGCCTATAAATCAGGGTTCCCACAACTCTGTCCTCTGCTTTGATAACCTGCTATAACAACTCACAGAACTCAGGGAAACACGTTTACCAGTGTATTATAAAGGTTATAATAAAGGATACATATGAACAGCCAGATGAAGAGGTACATAGGGCAAGGTCCAGAAGCTTCCTAGGTGCAGAAGCTTCTGTCCCTGTGGAGTTGGGGTGTGCCACCCTCCAAGCACGTGGATATATTCACCAACCTGGAAGCTTTCCAAACCCCTTGGTTTACGGATTTTTTGAGAGGCCTCATCTCATCAGCATGGTTGATTTAATAATTTAACTCAATCTCCAGCCTCTTTCCCCTCCCCAGAGAATGGAGGGTTGGGGGTGAAAGCTCCAAGCTTCTAGTCGTGGCTTGGTCTCTCTGGTGACCAGACCCCATCGTGAAGCTATCCAGGAGCCCACACAGGGTCATCTCCTTAGAACAAAACACACTCCTATCACCCAGGCATTTCCAAGGGATTTAGGAAGCTCTGTGTAAGACTCTCTTATCGCCCCCATCACTCAGGAAATTATGAAGATTTTAAGAGCCCTGTGTCAGGAATTGGGGATCAAAGACTAAATATTAGAACAAAAGATGGTCCTCGCACCCCAGTCACTCAAGAAATTGCTACAAGGGTTTTAGGAACTCTGGGTCAGGAACAGGAGAAGAGACCAAGAATTATATTTATTATGTCACAGGTGGACACATGACAAATACATTTGGCAAAACCCATAGGACTGTACAACACAAAGATGAACCCTAATGGAGACCCTTGTTAATAATAATGTAACAATATGGGTTCTTCAGTTGTGACAAATGTATCAGACTAATGCAAGATGTTAATAATTGGGGAAACTGTAAGCAGGGGAGAAAGAGGCTTTATAGGAGCTTTCTCTACTATCTGCTCAATCATCTGTGAACGTAAAACTGCTCTAACAAAACCAAAACCAAGCCTATTAATTTTTTTTAAAAAAGCAAAGAAATTTAAAAACAGTCAATGAGTCTCGTTGTCAAACTGGTCAGTGAAAAGGTTAATGTAACATTTAACGAGATGAACTTAGGTACAGAAAGAATCTAATCAAATCATTGTATAAGAGTTGATCACAACTGTCTGCCATGAGACCATACCAGAAGCAGCTATGGCCTCTGTGCAGTTCGGAGTAACATTTGAAAGAAAGTCTACACTGATGTAAACCATGGGCAGACAGAGATAAGGAAGCAACATACTTTTTTTTTTTTTTTTTTTTTTTGCGGTACGCGGGCCTCTCACTGTTGTGGCCTCTCCCATTGCAGAGCGCAGGCTCAGCGGCCATGGCTCACAGGCCCAGCCGCTCCGCGGCATGTGGGATCTTCCTGGACCCGGGCACGAACCCGTGTCCCCTGTATCGGCAGGCGGACTCTCAACCACTGTGCCACCAGGGAAGCCCCAGTAATGCGACATACTGTTAAAACCAGTGACTCCCTCAGGTCATGTTTTATTTTCACAAACTTGTTCTATATGAACTTTGAAATCTTATCAAGGTTTTGTCCAAATGATAAAAGCAGACTAGGACGCCCATAGAGAAATAAAGGTAGAAATAATTGTTTATGTCAATCTAAGCTGTACTAGCTAGAGCTTTTGCAGAGGAGACAGGCTGCCGTGTGTTCTGTTATTTATGCCTCGTACCCTTTTCATTCTACACTTCTATGCAAGTTACCTCCTTGCATCATACTCATTTTCAAATAGCGCTGAGTCTTTCAATCTGATCTTTCCAAGCCCAGCAGGAGGAGACCAGGGAGCCTAGGGCACTCCCAAACCCAAGTTTCTGTGTCTAGAATTCTTATTTTGAATTTTATAGAGCTGATATTCATATATCAATGATAAGAAATTCAAACATAAAATTATGCTTTTAATCCTTAGACGGGTTACAGTGAGGGGGCACGGATTCAGTTCAGTATCCTCTTTCTGTGGAACACAAACTCCGAGCAAACAGACTATCCAAGGCCAGCACTCAAGTCTTATGATATCGCATCTAGTATTCTTTTCAAAAAAGTATGCAATCTTGATATGATCTAAACGCCTTACAGGCATCTGATCCTGTTAGGTAAGGAGTATGTCCAGTAACAGCTGACTCCGTAACAGGAGTCTGGCATCCCAGTCTGCAAAAGCCAGAACCTGGGCTCTATTATTTTAGTAAACATGTGTTTAAATTTTTATAAAAGTAACATATAATCATCATAGAAAATTTCACAGAAGAAGATGCAGGAGGGGGCGGAGAAGTTGGAAGATGAAGAGGGAGAGAGGAGAAACGGGAGAGAAGAAAGGAGGGGGAGAGAGAGGGAGGGGAAGAAGGAGGAAAAAAAGAAAAATCGGGCTTCCCTGGTGGCGCAGTGGTTGAGAGTCCGCCTGCTGATGCAGGGGACACGGGTTCGTGCCCCGGGTCCGGGAGGATCCCACATGCCGCGGAGCAGCTGGGCCCGTGAGCCATGGCCGCTGCGCCTGCGCGTCCAGAGCCTGTGCTCCGCAACGGGAGAGGCCACAACAGTGAGAGGCCCGCGTACCGCAAAAAAAAAAAAGAAAAATCACTTACAACTTCAGCACTCTGAAGTAAGGAATGTAAGCATTTTACTGCTTAACAGCACCGATGGTTTGTAATGTTCTCCGCATTCTTGTAACCTGCCTTTTTCTACTTAACATCTTTTTACGGGAGGCAGTGTAGGCAGTGACAGAAGGTGGCAGAAACTGTACAGGTAGTGGACGGGAGCATAAGCTGTAGAGCTAGACTGTCTGGTTCACATCCTGGCTCAGATTCTCGCTAGTTGTGTGACCCTGGGTAGGCTACTCGACCTCACTATTACCTCAGTTTCCCGTCTACAAAATGGAGATAATAATAGTAACTACTTCTATCATGAGGATTCAATGGCTTAATATATTTAACTACTTATCACAGTGCCTGGCACAAAGTACACTCTATATCAAAGAGCTGTAAATTTTTTCAGTAAAGAACCAGATAGTAAATATTTTAGGCTCTGCAGGGTCATATAGTTTCTATCACAACTCCGCAATGCTGCCTTTATGGAAACTGAATTTGAATTTCAAATAATTTTCACGTCATGAAATACTACTCTTCTTTTGATGATTTCAACCATTTAAAAAATGTAAAAACCGCTTTAGCTCATGAGCTGTGCAAAAATCAGTAGTAGGCTGGGCCTCTGGGCCAGAGTTTGCTGACCTCTGTTCTGTATAATTAGCAGACATTATTATATCTCTAATATCTTTCTATAAATTATTATTATTATTTTTTTTTTTTTTTTTTTTTTTTTTTTTTTTTTTTGCGGTACGCGGGCCTCTCACTGTTGTGGCCTCTCCCGTTGCGGAGCACAGGCTCCGGATGCGCAGGCTCAGCGGCCATGGCTCACGGGCCCAGCCGCTCCGTGGCATGTGGGATCCTCCCAGACCGGGGCACGAACCCGTGTCCCCTGCATCGGCAGGCGGACTCTCAACCACTGCGCCACCAGGGAAGCCCCTATAAATTATTTTTAATGGCTGCTTAGAACAAGATTATTTGGATGTCCTATAATTTACTTCGTCCCCTATGATTACAAATTATTTCCAGTGTTCATTACTACAAGCCATTCTCCAATAAATATCCATGCAAAATCTTTGTGCACATTTACTATTAAACTTACACCTTAAAATGTATGTAGTGGCAGCTACCAAAATGGCTGGCAGAGCATCTAAAAAGAAACAGACTCTGAAGAAGTAGCCTTGAAAATAAATCTTGGATAGATACAGCAAATTTCAAAGATGTTAGAGAAGGAACTCTACAAGTAGAATATATATTCATACACGCATAGAACTTACTTGGTACCATTGTAAGCCTTCTATGTATATTAAATCATTTAGTCCACAAAACAATCCTATGAGAAGCAGGTGCAATCATCATCACCATCATCACCCCCAAGGTACAAAAGAGGAAACTGAGGCACAGAAAAGCTAAGTAACTTCCCCAAGGTCACACAGCTGGCTGGTGGCAGAGGCAGGATTCAAACCTGGTCTGTGCAACACTATGGCCCATATTCCTGAAGAAGATGCTTCACTGCTTCTGCAACAGGAGAGGCCTGGCGAGTGTGCACACCCAGGTCCTCACTTTATAAAGTACCTGTGGTCTTTGGCTCATGTTTGGCACGCATGAACCTCACACTCTAATAACGGGCACAAATTTTATCCGTCAATAGGACACTTCGGTGGAAACTGTGAATGCCCACCTAACCTTCCTCTTTTGTCCTCCAACTCCTTCCCCATACCAACTCTTCATTAAATTGCCCTGCATTTCTTACCCAAAAGAGTTGTGCTCTATAAACAGTAAAGACTGACTGGAGTGTACTTTCATATCTCGTTTTTCAAGTCAGGGTCCCAAATCTGCCAAATTCACGTGGCAACCTCCGGGTGGAGCTTCGCCTAGAGTGGAGGGCCAGGGACCGCCACGGGAATGCAAATTTCGGATAAGTACCTTCTTCCATGGAAACAAAACCGCGGCTCGTGTCGAAGGTCTCTCCCGCGTGGCCCCCGCAGCAGCAGGGCGGGCTTGCTCTGGCCCCTCGCCGGGTCCCCGAGGGCGCAGTCGCGCGTCGGTGTGGACCAAACCGCCAGCCTCCGCCGCCAGGTTCAGACGCCGAGTTGCGCTCTCTCCCGGTTCTTCCGGCTTGTGCTGAGATGCGGGCGACTGTCCCAGAAAGGAGTTATGAGAGTGGGTCGTTCGACTTTGTGGGGAAATGATTCTAGTTTTCATTTCTCCTTCTGATTTCTCTCCCTCCTGGGACCCGACTGCTCGAGTTATCCCCATGAGGCTGAGCGGCCAACGCCGCTGGCCCCAAGTTGTTGCCCGCCCCCCACTCGTGCCCAAACTAGGACAGAACCGAGAAGTAGAGAGGAAACCAGGAAAAAAAGAAGCGGGTGCTTCAAACGGGACCACGCTTGTGCAGACGCCGCGGCGGACTTGGAGCCGTGGGGCGGGGAGTCCTGGCTGAGGCCCGGGACTCCGCCCGCCGGGGGGCGCCGGGACGCTGGGCGCGTGCGCTGTGCGGCCCCAGCCCCGGCCGCAGCTGCAGTGATGCCTATTTTAGTCAAAGCCGCTGCGGGCGCGGGGACCCGGCACCGGCCGAGCAGCCTCCCGACCCGCCGATCAGCCGAGGCTTTCGTGTCGGGCTCCCGTCGAGCCTTCGCGTCCGTGTCCCCTGCGCCCCGCCGCTGCCGCCCCAAACTTTGGCCAGTACCGTCCGGGCTCCGCGCCAGGGACGAGCCAGGTAAGGAGCGGGAGGCGCAGCGGCCGCAGGCTCCCACAACGCGCCAGGCTATTTGCAGCCTCGAGCTCCCGCGGCTAAATCGGGAAGCGAAAGTTGGATCCCTGCTCAACTGGGAGCAACTTTGCCCTCCCGGGCGGCGGCTGCCTCTTTTCGGTTCCCCGGCCGCTGGGAACCCCGCCCTCTCCTCGCTGGCCGCGCCCTCGCGGGGTTCCCTGTCCTTGGAAGCCGCCCTTCACCCCGGGTCTGGGCGTCGCGGTCACAGACCCTCGGATGTCAACTGCCGCCACTCGGGTCTGGCAGCGCCAGCGTCCTCGGGCGCTTGGGCCCTATCGGGTGCCGGTTCCCGCGCTCTGCTGCCCGCAAGCTCTAGGTGAGCTCGGCCTCTCCCCTCCCCGAGAGGCTCCCAGGGTTCCGGGCCCGCGAACCCACTACGGCTCCTCCTCGCCCCCTGTAGGGCCTCTGGGTCCCACGCGGAGGCAGCGCGCAGCCGGGCTTACCGGGTCGCGCGCTCTGGCCTGGCGCTGCGAATGCGAGGTGGGTCAGGGCGCTCACTGCACACCCGTCGTGGCCCGAGAGCCTCGGATCAAGACCAGTTGACACAGACCTTCCCTCTTTAAGGAGCGAGGTGAGCTGGGCGCCTGGGGAGAGCAGATGGCTGGGGAAAGCGAGATCCACCTGCGCCCTCGTTTCCGAGGCTTTGGGAAACGTGTTGTTGGCCAGATAAGTCTCAGAAACTGCTGGCTTTGGAGCAAGAATAAGTACGAAAAGACTCTTAGCAACATAGTGCCCTTGTCATTCCGAAGATAAACGAAGGTTCAGTTAGAATCACGGAATGAACTGCGCTAGTCTATGAGCACGACTTTTGCTCACTGCTGTTATCTTCTTCATTGGCGTAGTTTGGTGAAGGGTTAGTGTTAGTTTCACCATTTAGCTATTTAGCCCTGCTCACACCTACCTGAAAAGCAATAGATAAACAAGCCTTAACTAGAACAGGTAATTTAAGAAATCAGACTCAGAGGAAAAAGAAAATTTCTCTTGATTTAGTCAAAATTAACCTGAACGTTTACCAATTTACCAGTCTAACCTTCCTCGTTAGACTCATTCATTCTCTGTATAAGGATAGTTCAGTGCAAGCCACATAAATCTATTAAGTAGTGGTCAAAGGAAGCTGAAACCTTTGGCAAGAGGTTTCCATATTTATTGGCAAGATCTGATCCATATTAATTGACAGTAGGTTACTGGCATTTCAAAATAGACATATAGATAAGTATACCTAGATAAATAATAGACATATAGATAAACATACAAATAAAATAAATTATGTATAATATATGTTAATTACTATACAATATATATTGAATACAGAAAATTAAACAAATATATGGACTATACATATATATTTAACAAGGTGTGGTGCATCAAAATATGTTGTAGGATTATCTCACCTTTTAAAAATTCTTATTACCGTGTCCTTGGTTCTTGGGTTAGTAGATCATAGTTTTCCTATCATTTCTCTTGGCCAGAAATTGGTACTTTTAGTGCCAGTTGGAGAAATTTTAAAAGCCTGAAATTGAATTACAGTGAATTAGTTGGCAGTACAGGTGTAATCAATGTGGATGGGAGGGGGAATATGTATTACTTAACTGACTATATAAATATCTGTTAGAACCACAGGCTATTAAAACTTGAAGGGGTTTCAAAGACCATCTAGTCCAGTTGTCTCAATTCCTAGGAAGAAGCCAACCCAAGGAGCAGAAGTGACTTTCCCTGGCTTATGTGGCTTCCTGGTGCTTGTAGTTTACAACCTGACTCTCCCAGCCTCAGGCAGGCTTGGCGCTCTCCTATCTTTACTACTGAGGTTTGGGGAAACAGAAAAGTAATTTCTAAAAATGTCTGTCATTTTTGTGTACCTTCCATATGGCTTTCACCTCTGGCATTCTCTACAGAGGCAAGGCCTTGGATATACTTAGGTGAATACGACTTTGTCCCTGTCTCGTAGAGAACATAGGTTAGTTAGGGGAACAAATGGGACAATGGAAATGAAAACACATTCTAAAGTGCAGTAGAAATGGCAGTTATTTTTAGCTTATGTAATACTAATGCATAAGCTGATATTGACATCATGAGTGATAGAGGACATTTAATATCATTTTCCCTCCTGAAAAGCTTATGAGATTAATTCTGATTTGGTTCTTGAAAGCAAACTTTGTATAAATTGGGTTATTAAAATAATGATTCCTCCCCCCATCCTAATAGGTTTGTATTTTTATTGAGCCAAACATTTGGAAGGTAGAGGATTAAGGGGTACAACCTATTATGTAAGAAATAAGCTATAAGTATATATTGTACAACACAGGGAATATAGCCAATAGTTTATAATAATTATAAATGGAGTGTAACCTTTAAAAATTGTGAATCACCATATCATACAACTGTAACTTGTATAATATTGTACATCACCTGTACTTCAATTAAAAAAAATTTGGAAAGTAGTTGAATTTTAATGATTTCTTTCCTTTTTGCAGCAAATCAATATCTAAGTCAACTATTTCTCATATGTATGAACTGTTCTAGAATTATGGGAAGAGATCTTTAATTGACTTGATCATTTCATTCACAGTTTGTAAATTTAGGCATGTATAGTTTTCTATCATCTTAAGAGATGTGGAATTCTTTCACATTTATTTATTAACATCCTTTCAAAATGCCCAACCTGATACCAATTGATTCTACCACCTAAAGCCTTCATTTTAGTGTGATGGATGAAAAGAAAAAAATGGAAAAGTATGGCTTATTGTGTGACCTTATTTGGAAAGAAAATCATATTTCTAAATTAAATTTAAACATATTTTGGGTCCCCATTGGGAATTCTTTGCCCGAAACAGAACAATTCACATATTCTGTAAATCTACATAGTTTTTGCCAGGGATCAATTTGTGTAATTAACAATAGAAAGAGATTTTTAAGTACCAGAGAGGACAGGTCATATAGTAAGGAAATAGTGCCATTTTGTGTTAAGGTTTATGTAAGCATGCGTAAAATGTATATTCTTTGAAATGTATTTGCTACAGATTCTAATATTAAATAGTCAAATGTATACTCATGACCCCTCTTCCATATAAGGAACCTGAAAGTTTACTATTTTTCAATTTGTGAGATGCTACCAACTAGAATTTTTATGGGAAAGTAAATCTTTAGACAGTTAAAGGAGTAAATGTTAACAGTCTCTCTGTACATATAAATGATTATAGTAATATATTTATTATGTCATATATGATAATTTAGAATGTATATATGTATGCTCTAGTGATTTAACAACAGTATGAAATTAAAGCCTTCCAAATATCCTAAGCCTTCAAATAGTAAATAGTAAGGTGTTAATTTTTTGAAGGTATTTAAAAAATCGGTTTTTCTAGTTATTTTTCCTGTGTTTGGATTCAGTGTCGCTAGTGGGAGAATGATAGAAAGCTATACTAAATAACTGTAATAGCTATGGTTTATGAACATTGGTGATTGTCTTTTAGACTAGTTAATTCCCTCATTTCTCTCCCCCCCTCCAAGTATGTTTAGATACAAACATATAGATATATGGAGTGATATATATATATATATATATATATATATATATATATATATATATCAGAGAATAGTTGTGCACTATGCTAAGTATTTTACATATTTCATTTCCTCATAAAGTCAATGAAGTATTATCGTCATTTAACAGATAAGGAAATAGATACATTTAATATGTGACAGAGCTGGGATTTGAACGTAGCTCTGTCTAATTCATAACCACCAGAGAAGTCTATTTGCCAACATTTAGTTCACAGAAAAAATTTTGGTATAACACCCATAGGGGTGATAAGATACAGCTGTCATTTTTTGATTGTCCTTTTGTTTATTTGTTTTTATAGGAATTTTCAAGATGAATTATACCAAGTCCAGCCCATTGGCAGAATCAACTGCAATAGGTTTTACACCTGAGTTAGAAACTATCCTACCTGTGCCTTCCAATGAGACCACTTGTGAAAACTGGAAAGAGATACATCATCTAGTTTTTCATGTAGCAAATATTTTTTTTGCAATTGGGTTGGTTATTCCAACTACTCTTCACCTTCATATGATACTTCTTAGGGGGATGTTAACTATAGGTAAGATACCTAACTGAGATTTTATGTAACTTTTCTATAACTTGCATCAGATGGACTTTGTATTGGGGGTTTCAGAGGATTTACATACTTGTTAACTGCGTACCTGGGTCAATAAACTTTCTATACCTCAGTTTCCCCACGTGTCAAATAAGGGTAAAAATACCACCTCCTGGGGTTGTAAGAATTTGGTGAGGGTGAGTGTGTGTGAAATTTGACTTACAGTAGTGCCTGGCACATTGTAAGTACTCTATAGTTTTAACTATCATTATTTGAATAGGCATTTACTTGCTGCAGCAAGTAAAGCAACACTGGGAACAAAAACAGTTACCCAGACAAAATAGTTCAAGTAAAATTGGAGGGGGGGGGTGCTCTGTTAACCCTGATGAAGCACGTTAAATTAATCTACATCAAAATACTAAAACAATCGAATTTACTATTTTAGCCAGTGATCCTTGACAGATTACTCTCTGTATGATTATGTCCCTGGTGATTCATTTATTCAGGTGCATTTTTGAGCACCTGTAATATGTCAGACAGAAATTGACAAATGCAGTCCCCATCCTTGAGAAAGACACTCTTTTGGGGGCTGGAGAGAAACAGATGGGCGGTCACATAGGACAGATCAGATGCTGTGATGCAGGTGTGCACCCAATGCCAGGGAGAAATGGACAGCATGATGGGCTCAGCAGAAAGGCAGACCAGGGTCCACTGAAGAGACAACTTTGGAGCTGGTTTTGGGAAGATGAGAAGGATTTCTCTGAGTGTGAGTGTGTATGGTATCCAGGTAAAAGGCACAGAGGAGAGGGAGATTCAGCAGGTGGAGGGAGAATGAAGAGAAGCTCATTGTGCCTGAAATATATGACAAATGACAAGGAAGGGTCAAAGAAGGTGGTACAAGGGTAGCTAGAAGGTAGCTCGTAGGACTCCTGTGGCTGTTACCTCTGAGTCAGGTAGGGAGTACAGCAGGAGGAGCAGAGTGCTGAGTGAAAAGATAAAACCACACCCTGTAAAAAGCAAAAGCTAATTATGACTTTGAAGACAGTTTTGGAGGTGGAACAGACCAAGGGAGATCACCTAGTCCAACACTTGATAAACGAAGAAGCTGAGGCCTTGCAGAAGTTAAATGACTCATCCAAAATTAAGACTAGGAAAAAGTGGTCAAACCAGGACTATAATTCAGGTCCTTCCGCTTCCCAGTCAGTCCTTCCATTATGTTACCCTGTCTCCTTTAAGTAATAAAATTTTACATGTCTTCAATATTTTCTACGCAATATTACCTAAAGAACCTTAAACTTTTTACATTTTGGGCTATTATTCAGGTGCCCCAAATCATTCTGATGAAATTTTAAAATTGCAAATGAATAACTTTTTTAAATGGGAGATTTAGTTTTTATGTGCATATGTGCTGTTGATATATTTGTGTTGATAATGATATTGATAATTTTATTTTAAATTTAAGATATATATTGATTCTCCCATCATAAAACTGATCAAATGAAACTGCAGGGCTTCCCTGGTGGCACAGTGGTTGACAGTCCGCCTGCCGATGCAGGGGACGCGGGTTCGTGCCCCGGTCTGGGAAGATCCCACATGCTGCAGAGCGGCTAGGCCCGTGAGCCATGGCCGCTCAGCCTGTGCGTCCGGAGCCTGTGCTCCACAACGGGCGAGGCCACAACAGTGAGAGGCCTGCGTACCGCAAAAAAAAAAAAAAAAAAAAAAGAAACTGCAAATTTGCACAAACCTCTTAGAAAACAGTAGTTCTTTAGTGTCATCAAAACCTATAAAGTTATTCCCTTGGGTCACTGTCAGGTGATCCACCCTAAGCAAGCAGTCACAAAAACAGATACATTTTTATGTATAAAGCTGTTTTTGCTACTTGGCAAAAATTACAGCCAAAACATTTCACCCATCTACCAGTAGGGAAATAGTTAAATAAATTATGGTATAATTAATTACAGTCATTAAAAACTATGTATACGAAGAGTTTTAATGAAATGGGAAAATAACTGCAATAAGTAAAAGAATAGGTTTTAAATTGTGAATTCATTAGGTTTGCCATCAGGTAAAAATACATAAAGACTGTGAGGAAGTATCAAATATCAATAGTGGTTGTCTCTAAGTAGTAGAATTATGAAGTTGTTTTTCCTCCTTTAAAAAACGGTTTTTATACTTTACAAGTTTTCTGCAACAAAGTGTGTTTTGGTTTCGTTTGTTTTGGTAATCAAACAAAAACCAAAATGTAACTTAATGTGATATTTGTCTTAGGTATTTCTAAGATGTGTTTGGTTTATTTTATACATGGAGGATGACAAATGTATTAAGCTACATGCTGAAGCTACTCTAGACACCTAACATGCCCACGTCATTATTCAACAGGATGTGCCCTTTACATCGTCTGGGCCACTCTCTACCGATGTGCCTTGGATATCATGATCTGGAACTCGGTGTTCCTGGGGATCAACATTTTGCATCTTTCATATCTTTTGTACAAGAAAAGACCGGTAATTACTAACAATTAATTAATAAAGAAGAGACTTTAAAGCTTTTGCTTTTTAGGTACTTTGTTCAGACCTGAGAATGACCATCTAACATCTTTAGGCCCTTTAATATCATTTTTCTGAAGATGAGATTTTCTATGAAAGTCTTTCTGAGACTTTCACTTTCTTTCTGAAAGTGAAATATTTGAGCACCACGAAATTTGTTCTACCAATGAGTTTTTAAAATGTCTTTAATCATTAGGGCAATTTAGACATGAGAGAACATGACAGTATTCTCTCTTTTTAGTCATCTAACTTCATTATTTATTTTGCCTATTGGTATTCAAATGTCACTTTGGAAAATCTTTGCCTTGTTATAAAATGAAGTGCTCAGAGACAACTTCCATGAACTTGCTAATGATTTACAAATAGCTTATGCTATTTTTTCATGCTATTTTTTAAAATGTAATAGCTGTTTTTTTTCTTATGTCCAAAATACTCATTTAAGGAAATCACCATTTTTGGTGAGTTGTTACGAAAACACTAGTATTTAACTTTTTATTTTCCACTCCTTGTTGTATTTCCTTGGTCATACCAAGAACAAACAGATGTAAACAGAATAGGAAAATAGCATGGCTCCTAGAAATCACTCTACAGCTGTTTGTTGACTGTCCAAAGCACATACAAATATTCAGTAAAGTAAAAGATAACATGCTTGCTCTAATCTATGTTCAAGGCCAGACATGCACATAGAAAACTATTAGAAAACAAGATAATTCATAGGAAATTATAATTTCGATGATACAGGTGATATATGTAATAGGCATTCCACTAGACTGTCATCTCCTCAAACATTGTAACCCAGTCTGTTTTGCTTACTGTATTAGTCAGTTTTCACTACATTATGCTGTGTAACAAACAATCTGATAGTCTCAGTGCCTTATAACAGCAACAGGTTTTTTTCCTTACCAACCTAATATATGGACTGTGGCAGCTGTGATTCTATTCCATGTGTCTTCTTCATTTCCGGGTCTCTGCTGAAGCAGCAGGTTCTATTTGGACATGCATTCTCATGGCAGAGAGAAAAATATAAGAGAACAAAAGAAACACCCAATGTTTCTTAAAACTTCTGCTCCCATTTCACTGGCCAAAGCAAGTGACATGACCAAGCCTGATGATGTGGGAGTAGGATAGGATAAGAGGATATATGATCCTCTTACGGGGGTGGAAGCAGCAAATAGCTGGAAACAACAATATCATCTACCACAATTACTGTTGTATCCCCGGTTCCTGCCAAGCATGGTTAGCACTTAATTGGTGCTCAAGAAAACATTTGATAAGTGGATGCTTTCAAAGAGAAGAATTAAGAGGGCTTCATGAAGGAATTGGGACTTGAGCTAAGACTTGCAGGATGAGCAGATTATGAATATGAGTCAATTTTTCAGTTCGTATGTTCATTGCTGTGCCACATTGGCTAGTGTGCATGCTGGAAGTGAGAGAGATTTGTGAATAAATTATTTTAAACACTCATTATGAGAGCTGTGGAGTGCAGAAGGTAGATGATAGTAATGATAAGGATTTCAGCTTCTGAATATCAGAACTTACTAGAACCCCAAGTTCTGAACATAAGATTCAGAAGTTGCTGATGTGATGGTAGCACCAGGTAAGTAAATCACTTAGTATCTGTGCTTTTGTTTCTTCTCTGACAATAAACCTACCTTTCTGAAAAATATAAATGCTAGTACTTCGTTAAAATGAAACAGCAGGACAGTGAGAGCATTGCAAAGGCTGCAGTGACATCTGAGCAGCCCTGGTCATCTGCGTCTGTAAGCTTCACGGTGTGGCTACCATAGATTTCATTCAGATGGATGATCATTTGAACCCCAAAGTTCATTCACATGCTGTACAGATTTCCCAGACTAATGCTGGGTGCAAAGATGGGGCTTGACCCGGGCCTTGAATAGTCTGACAGCAGAGGTGATTGAGCCATTTTGCTTTCCCTCCCTCTAGCATCCAGCCTTACTGGCCAGTGGGTTCTCTATTCTACCGAGATTATGGTAGCTCAGGATGAGATTACTACATGGAAACTTTTTTCCTCTTCACTTTGCTTCAGAATAAATGAGAAGCAGCAATTTCAGCTGTGGATGTTTGCTTTCCTATATTAACCCATTAGATAATAATTATATATAGAAAAAATGTTTAATGTATGTATCCTCATAAATTTGTTTCCAAGTTGATTCCTAATTTATGTACTTATTTTCTTGCTGTAATATTTCAAAGTTAGTGTAATTTCCTTCTGTGAAACAAAAGTATTCTAAAAATGAAGAGGTTTTACGTTGTTTATAGGCAATGCTAAGATTGGCAAGGTGAATGTTGTGACAGCATTCGAAACCTCCACGGTTGCTTGGTAGCGCAGAGAAAGAGATGTAATCAATAGTGCAGATCTTCACCAGATGCTCTCAGGGTTCAGTTTAACTGCAAAAGTGCCCTTTTAGCATCTAAACTTACATCACCACTCACTCTTCTGTGTCACATTCCATTGACCAACACACAGAAGGGTGATGGCATCCACTGCAGATTTGTTTATTCTCAAAATCCCTTTTAGACCACAGAAGCCAATGTTTTGGTGTTGCTGCATTAGTGTGGCATCTGGTCACTGCTGCCTTTCAGGTAAAAATCGAAAAGGAACTCAAAAGCATCTACCGGCGATTGTTTGAACCACTCCGTGTGCCTCCAGATTTGTTCAAAAGATTAACTGGACAGTTTTGCATGATCCAAACATTGAAAAAGGGCGAGACCTATGCTGCAGAGGATATAACCTCAGTTGACGACCGTCTGAGTATTCTCCTGAAGGGAAAGTAAGTGCTCTGTGGAAATCGAAATGCTTCGTTTGCCTGGAATCCTCTCCTGGCTTCTGGGTAGGAAATGAATGAAAGGAAATGTTGCCGACTAATGAAGGAAGTGATCACAGAGCTGGTTGGCGGTGCATTTTCATCAGACAACTGCATTTTAGAATATTACAGAGCAACATGGTAAAATTATGTAGAATTTATTGCTGTGAATCTTGTTAATGTCAGGGTTTTCACTTGTGAAGTTTTCAACTTTTTTGGAAGTTTTATTTAAATTTAATGAGGCAGAATTGTAATAGGTTTAAATTGGGTGTTAAAATTTAAGGAGCTTATGTGTGTTTCAGAGGTGACTTGCTTAATTTTTTGAACATCACAGAAATACAACTTCTAGGAATATCAGTCTCCTGGGGAGACAGCCAGTGTCTGTTCCCTCCCAAAAGTGTCCCAGTTTGAGTAATTAATTATATGGTCACTCCAGCTATAACAGCGATGATAACCACTGGAAGGCACATGTCTTCTTCAATACGGACACTTTTTTTTCCCTTGTTGTTGGTGAAATTTATTTTGAAATTAATACTTGTGCCTCAGGAAGGGCTTTTTAATTATGTCAGTCACCTGGGGGGGGGGTTCTTTAAAATTTTACAAAATACAAACCCATAAGATTATGGAGATTTTAAGGCTTGTCATATTATGTGTGGATTATGATGCATTTATTAACACTAATTTCTGTTATCAGAATGAAGGTCTCCTATCGAGGACATTTTCTGCATAATATTTACCCCTGTGCCTTTATAGATTCTCCTGAATTTAGATCAACCCAGATGCACAAAGGTGAAAAATTCCAGGTATGTTTTGGCATGATTTTTAAGAAGATTGAAACTAGTTAATGTCGTTCAAAATCCAAAGGATATGGATGGGAAAGTGGCCATGATTTACTGAAAGAAGAGATTACCATACGGAATATATAGTATGACCCCATTTTTGTAAACCTTAAAGTAGTGTGTGTATGTACACAGGAAGAGGTCTAGAAAGATCTATCCTGATTTAGCCATTGTGTTAACACTGTTATTTCTGGGTTGTGAGTTTGATTGCTTTTTTGTTTTCTTCCTTTTTGCTTATTTGAATTTTTATAATTTCTCCATAGAGAACATCTAATGCTCTTGTTATGAGAAAAAAGGAAAATGTCAATTATAGATAATCAGTGTTCTTAAAGCATGTAATTGGTTACTTTTATTGGGGAAAAACAGAAAACTGACTTTGTCCTAAAGAACCTACTTTGTTAATCCTTATGAAAAAAAAACTGTAACCACTTTACTCTTTTAAATTTAATGAATATGTTTAAGGGCAAAGAATGAAGTTCTTCACAATTATAATAATTTGAACATGACTACTTAGCCTGATTCTTTTTGTATCTTAAAAAAAAGTGCTCCATTATGTGACGCTTTGTTCTGATTCTTTCTGAGAGTGTCCAGCTCTCCTATTTTATTCCCCTCATTATTGTTAGGAGAGTAACCAAGAAAATGGGTGAGAGTTTCCTTTAGTCTCAGCCTCTAGATAAACAGAAGTAAGGAAATATCCTGAGAACAGGTTTTCTTATGAGCCGGAGGGTAAATGTATTTAGGTAGGAAATGGAATAGAAGGGGATGCTATCACCTGAGGGAGGAAAAAATCAGTGTTTCTTATCTTTGAGTCTCATTCTGAAATGCCACACAATTTGGGGTGCCACATGGAGATAAAAGGGCACATTCACAGACACTACTTAAGTTTATTTACAATGGTGTCAGGCCGGCCCTGCTCCTACCCTGCCTGAGTAACTGGCCTGAGTAACCACATACCTGGTTAAAGTTATGTGCATTCATATAAATTTACCACCTGGCTGCAGTGCTGGCTGCAGGCTCACTGAGCTTAAGATAGAGGAGAAAGCAGATGCTGTACCCTGTCTCCCCTCATTTAGACTCTCCCTTGCGTTTTCAAGGGTCAGCTCTGCACTGAGATTTATTCTTATAGTATCTTTAATCACCACCATCTACAAACTGGCACAGGGCCACTTCTTTTCTCTCTCCCTCTTTCCTCTGACCACCTTACAATTTCTTCTTCCAAAGCCCAACATTTATCTGCTGCATCCATTTCTCTGTTTATAGTAGCAAGTGGTTTCACACAATAGCTCAGTTTCATATAATCCTGAAGAGACTGGCATTTGGGGAAAAGGTGGGAACTGAACCTCCTCTGTTTCCAGAAGCACATAACCCCTGGGATATAACATGTACTGTCTTTTCCACCGGACTTCAAATTATGTTATAGTTATAATTAAATTAACAACAAGAAAGGCATTTCTGCCACTGGTCACAGTTCTCTTTCTTCTTGGGGACTAGGGATTGGGATTCAGTAGTTGAGAAATGTTCCTCATGTTTCTAAAAACATGACCAAACTCGAGGTACCCTAGCTGAGTGAAGGCTATTTATTCAGCCTTTCTGAAGACTAGTCAGCTTTTCTCAGCGTAGAGTCTGGTGTGGCATTTCCTGATGGGTCAATGGGTAAAACCTACCCTGGCATCATAGAGACTGCATCCTGTACAGCTGGAGCAGATTCCCATCAGAGTAAGCCCTCGGGAAAGATTCTGTTTTGATTGTTTACCAAATGTTCCTACTGGCAGATACTCAACAGTAAAAATAGCTGTTGCACATCTGTGTAGGAGTATATTGCCTCTTCCTGAAGCGAGTTTGCAGTGAAAACTGGCAGGCGCTCCCAGGACCAACTTTTCGCTATCTGTGCCAGTGGCATTTACACCTGAGAGTCAATGGCCAGACGTCTCTGTCCACATGCCTTTTTACCTGCTAATCTCATTTGTCTCTAACTCTGAACAGTTACAAGTGTTCTGACAAGGAGCTGCTTCCTTTGCATTTTTCTTTCTTTAAATTCATTCTTTGGTAGGGGTGCTACTGAATTCTACTGTAGGGTGAAAGGAGGAAAGGAAGCAAGTGGACTCGATGACTGTCCCTTGAGATTGCACAGTGAATGTTGTTCAGGAATGTGCGGTAATTATGATGACCGGCAGAGTGACAGAGCTGAGACGACTCTAAACTTCCAGCTGCCCCCTAGGTGCTGTGTTAGTACTTACAGACCCAAGCTGCTGCTTAGAACTGTTGGAGAATTTTTTTTTTTTTTTTTTTGCGATATGCGGGCCTCTCACCGCTGTGGCCTCTCCCATTGCGGAGCACAGGCACCGGACGCGCAGGCCCAGCGGCCGTGGCTCACAGGCCCAGCCGCTCCGCGGCACGTGGGATCTTCCCAGACCGGGGCACGAACCCGTGTCCCCTGCATCGGCAGGCGGACTCTCAACCACTGTGCCACCAGGGAAGCCCTGTTGGAGAATCTTGAGTATCATTATCACAAAAGGTAGTTTTCTGTGTTTGGTTTCTTCTTTGTACAGTTGTTTCATATCCAGCGAGCTTTGCCATTTCCATTTTTCTTTTGGATTTTATCTCCCGCTGTTGCCTTCCCATAGTCAATAGCACATCCTGTGCTGTGAAGCTTGAAAATCAAACCTTTATTGACTTTAAGGGAAGAAGAATGTCTTGGAGGCAGATGTCCAAGCTCTGGTGAAATAAATGAACACTGAGTTATAACTGGCTTTTAAATAAAACCTTATCTTAGTGTTAAGTAAATCTTTGGGTTTACAAAGCAATTTAATCTGCCAGTCTTGACTCTGCTGTGTTTTAGTGCAGATGAAAACTCAGTAAGAATTGGTTGAATAGACCATTTCCAGGACATTTTCATGTTCCAGGTGTGTGAAACTTTGTGCAGTACACAAAGAAAATAATAAATTCTCCCCTGAGGACAGTCAGCCAGTCATAGTGTCAGACTGCCATTCCCATTCCAGGACATTCAGCAATTCCCTCCGATGCTCTTGTTCTTGATAAGGTCTTTTCATTATGTGAGGGTGTAGGATTGGTTTGGGACTAATCCAGCGCCTTGAGGTAATCAGAGCAAACCAGTTACAAACGCTTAGTCTAATTCCCTACCTGAGAGAAATTCTTTTGTGTCTTCTATTACCGTGTTTGCTTTTATTTCCTCTGTGAAATTCTTCACAAGAACTCAAGCATGGCACTGCTGAGGTACCCTAATAACCTAAGAAGCAAATGTATTTCATGGAAGCTTTAAAAATTCCTAGATTGCATCATAAAAATTCCTGATTAAAGACATGTTTCACTTGACTGTTGTGACAAGAAATCATTAAGTAAATCTGTCTATTTGACAGTAATGAAGCATTAGCTATCCACTGAAATGACCTCAGTCAATATGCTAACTACCTGCTTCCAACTAAATGGCTGCTTTTAGGGACTTGTAAGACTCATACATACTGTAGGTATAGCTTACTATTTGAATATTGTTACTACATTTAAATTGAATAATAATTTTAACAGGTTTAAAATCATTTTCCACCATCAATAAGAAATGGTTGCCTAGTCGCATGTAAATCAATGAAGTCAGAACACACCCTCTGACCATACACAAAAATAAACTCAAAATGGCTTAAAGACTTAAACATGAGACATGACACTATAAGACTCTTAGAAGAAATCATAGGCAAAACATTCTCTGACATAAATTGTACCTATGTTTTCTTAGGTCAGTCTCCCAAGGCAACAGAAATAAAAATAAAAATAAACAAATGGGACCTAATCAAACTTACAAGCTTTGGCACAGCAAAGGAAACCATAAACAGGCTGAAAAGACAACCTACAGAATGGGAGAAAATATTTGCAAATGATGAGACCGATAAGGGCTTAATTTCCAAAATATAAAAACAGCTCATACAACTCAACAACAAAAAAACCCAATCGAAAAATGGGCAGAAGACCTAAATAGACATTTCTCCAAAGAAGAAATACAGATGGCCAATAGGCACATTAAAAGATGCTCAACATCACTAATTATTAGGGAAATGCAAATCAAAACTATAATGAGGTACCACCTTACACCAATCAGAATGGCCACCATTAAAAAGTCTACAAATAACAAGTGTTGGAGAGGGTGTGGAGAAAAGGGAACCCTCTTACCACTGTTGGTAGGAATGTAAGTTGGTGCAGCCACTGTGGAAAACAGTATGGAGGTTCCTTAGAAAACTAAAAATAGAGCTACCATATGATCCAGCAATCTCACTCCTGGGCATATATCCAGACAAAACTATAATTCAAAAAGATACATGCACCCCAATGTTCATTGCAGCACTATTCACAATAGCCAAGATATGGAAACAACCTAAATGTCCATCAAGAGATGAATGGATAAAGAAGATGTGGTACATATATACAATGGAATACTACTCAGTCATAAAAAAAATGAAATAACATCATTTGCAGCAACATGAATGAAACTAGAGATTATCACACTAAGTGAAGGAAGTCAGAAAGAGAAAGACAAATACCATATATCACTTATATGCAGAATCTAAAATATGACACAAATTAACCTATCTATGAAACAGAAACAGACTCGCAGACATAGAGAACAGACTTGTTGCCAAGCAGGAGGGGGTTGGGGGAGGGATGGAGTGGGAGGCTGGGGTGAGTAGATGTAAGCTATTATATATAGAATGGATAAGCAGCAAGGTTCTACTGTAGAGCACAGAGAACTATATTCAGTATCCTATGATAAACAATAAAGGAAAAGAATATTAAAAAAGAATATATATGTATAACTGAATCACTTTGCTGTACAGCAGAAGTTAACACTGTAAATCAACTATACTTCAATAAAATAAGTGGCTTCCTACTGTATATAAAGTAGATAAACAACATGGACCTACTGTATAGCACGAGGAACTGTATTCAATATGTTGTAATAACCTATTATGGAAAAGAATCTGAAAAAGGAGATATATATATATATGTATAAATGAATCCCTTTGCTGTATACCTGAAACACTGTAAATCGACTATAGTTCAATTTTTTTTTTTTTTTTTTTTTTGCGGTACGCGGGCCTCTCACTGTTGTGGCCTCTCCCGTTGCGGAACACAGGCTCTGGACGCGCAGGCTCAGCGGCCATGGCTCACGGGCCCAGCCGCTCCGCGGCATGTGGGATCTTCTCAGACTGGTGCACGAACCCGTGTCCCCTGCATCGGCAGGCGGACTCTCAACCACTACGCCACCAGGGAAGCCCTACTATACTTCAATTTTTAAAAAACATTAAAAAAAATATAGGAAATGGTGGCTAAGCAAATTATAGTATCATTTTGAAAGTATTATTGCCTCAGGGCAACTTGAGGTTATTAAAATGGTTGAAGAAAAGTTAAATGCATATACATCACCTGAGTACAACGACGACTTCTTTTCTTGGATGATTTCCAACTCCTCTTTTAACTTCTTCCCCCACTGTTCATGAACTGTATCTTCCAAAGGCACGGACGACATCTTCTCAAAATGAAGGGACCTCAACATTCCTAACCCTTTCTTCAACACTTCGTGCCGGACTGGGCCACTGTGCATGCCCGGTGCTCACTTTCTCTAATTACTCCTCTAGAATGTTACTCAGTTGCCTTCTGTTTACGTGCCCATCTCCTACTATCTCTGGGAACTCCTCAGGACTGGCTGATATGGCTCTTGACCTTATACTTGACCTTATACTTCTTTAAATCTTTTTTTCCCCTTGGTCACATGTCTTTACTTATTATCAGCTTCCTCCACTAGAATGTAGGCTTCAGGACATCGTGTTCAGCTGTTCTTTGTATGCAGGATTCTCGATGGTGAGTCAGCCTTGCGGTCACTTCACCAAATGCCTTTCTCTGTGATTGTCTTGATGAATCTAGGACACATTGGGTAGGGTTTGGCCTGGTGGAAAAATATGCCTGGGCTGGAAGTCAGCAGTGCTCACTCCACCATTCATTAACATGTGTTCCTGCCTAACTTTTTTGGTGCTTCTCATTTGTTTTTTTATAAATTTATTTATTTATTTATTTATGGCCACGTTGGGTCTTCGTTGCTACACGCGGGCTTTCTCTGGTTGCGGTGAGCAGGGACTACTCTTCGTTGTGGTGCACAGGCTTTTCATTGCGGTGGCTTCTTTCTCTTGTTGTGGAGCACAGGCTCTAGGCACCCGGACTTCAGTAGTTGTGGCCCGCAGGCTTGGTAGTTGCGGCCCGCAGGCTTGGTAGTTGTGGCTCGCGGGCTCTAGAGCGCAGGCTCAGTAGTTGTGGCGCATGGGCTTAGTTGCTCCGCGGCATGTGAGATCTTCCCGGACCAGAGATCGAACCTGTGTCCCCTGCATTGGCAGGTGGATTCTAAACCACTGCGCCACCAGGGAAGCTCCTTGGTGCTTCTCATTTGGCATCTGGAAAATGAGGAAGAATGTTATCTGTCTTACCTCAAAGGCAATTTTAAGGACCTGCTTACATGATAGATATAAAAGCACCTTAAATGTTAAAGTACAATACATACCTAAAGTGAGTGGCATTATGTGTACCTGTCATTTCCTACTCATTCTCTACCATTTTCCCCTGTTCTGTATTCGTCAAAACACTCATTGCCACCTGAGACTGTCACATTTCTTTATTCATCATCGGCTTCCTCCACTAGAATGTAAGCATCACAGGGCAAGGATCTTCGCTTTTTTGTTCACAATGGTAACCTCGGTGCCTTGAACCGTGTCTGGCATAAAGTACGAGCCTAACAATGTATGTTGAAAGAATAAATGAAATTTAGTGTTTTACGGAACAATAGAGCTGCTGATGCATTTCTTAAATCCCAATGTGTTTGGTTTGGGGGATTTATTATTTAATGTATTTAATATTATTTAATAGAATAAATAAATGCAGTTTTATTTTTCTAGGAACACTGACCCACCTTTTGAAGCCAAACCCTCTAATTTACTAAAGGTCAGATTTCAACCACTGACGTAAGGAGAGAAGCTGGGTTTTCTGTTTTCTCTCCTAGTAGACATAAATACCCACTTGTCATCTGAAATATGTTTAATTTTTTTACTAACAAAGGGTAAAGAGCTCCTTTGGAAATCTTTGCTCTGAGCCCAGATATGACTTCATGTCAATTTAGAAACCTTTATTCACCTCCCACTTGGACAAGCATTGGGTTTAATGTTGAAGATGTAAAAATGGCTTTTGCCTTCAACAGTATTTGTGTTCATATGTTAATTTCTTCATCAGTAAACCTGCACTGAGCAGCACTCAGTGTTGGAGGCCAGGCATTCAGTATGAAGATGCACAGTCCCTGCCCTCAGGGTGCTCAGGAGAGAGAGTGGACCACGGATGAGCTTGAGTTCAGTGATAGGAGTGCCATGTGAAGCTGACAGAAGGACCTGCATGGGAGGAAGGGTGTCCTGACCCTGAACTTGGAGTGAGGGTGTGGCCCCTTGCTCTGGAGAGAGGATGTATTTAAGGAATACTTAAATTCTGTGTAGTGCAATTACAATGCTTTCCCACTTTCCCATATAATAACACTTAAGGAAAAGGTATGGTTTCCCAGTTCTGAGCTAACTGGGGGATCTCTGTGTGTGTCCCCAGTGGGCTACCCTTGGTAGGTCACACTCAAGAAATACCTATGACAGAAGGACCCAGAGAAGGACCCTTACTAGCCATATTTATCAGTAACCATCTGGGCCCTAAAACCAATTCACATGAGTCTGCTTTCTCATTCTCTAGTATAATTATCTGGATATAAAGAAATATTTAGCCATAAATTGTACATCCAATTGGGACATCAGTCTAGTACACACTGTAGCAGTGCTATTGACATGGTGGCCATTATTCTATCATCAGACCTCACAAAACAGAACAACAAAACTTGAAGACTTTGCTTTCATTTAGTCTACAGATTGCTTGATTTTAAATGTAATGTTATACTTAGTTATAGAAGCTAATGTGTATGGATCTTATTTTAACTAATATGACAAAGCATTGCTATGATAATATCCACTAAATTATTCTACTCTTCCGTCCCCCCAAGTTACTGACATCATAATTCATACACATTTTTCTCTCTGTTTCTTTGTTTGGCAGGTCACCATTATTGCAGATGATAACTGCAGATTTTTATGCTGGTCAAGAGAAAGATTAACTTACTTTCTGGAATCAGAGCCTTTCCTATATGAAATATTTAGGTATCTTATAGGAAAAGACATTACAAATAAGCTCTACTCATTGAATGATCCCACCTTAAATGACAAAGTAAGTGTTTTTCTGAGTCTATTTTGTCAAATACATATGTATAGTTAGGTATATCTCCTTTTATGCAATATATATTTTCCTGAATCTTCATTAATTAGTCATATGTTAAGTGAAGTGGGGATGCTTGTAATTTAGAGACCCTTCAGGGAATCATTTCTTAAGCGTGAGGAAATATTATGCAATTATTATATTTTCCATGACCTGGTGAGGTGTCTGTGAATGTCAGGGACCTCCATTTGTGTGGTGGTGAGGTGCTATCCTCTTCATAAAGAGTCTTTCAAGCAATCTAAGGAAGATGATAAATGAATGGAAGGACTAGGCAGTGGTATAGGCCATGGAAGGCGGGGCAGGGGGAGGTTGCAGATTGATAAATGCTGATCAGCCCTAGCAAGCAGGAGGTTGGCTTTTCAACCCTGTGTCTTCCAGTCTTGCACATTCTACTGGTCAGGTCCCCTCCCAGAACGCCCATAAGTGACGAGAGGTATGGGATGGAAGCCTGCGGCCATTCGGTTAGGAATTTCAGAGCTGTATAGATCTCCAACAATTTGCAGTTTGATCTCCACTTCCCCACATTTGCTTAGAAGGAAATTAAAATGATTACAGAAGAGAACTTGCAAACCTTGTTTCCGTGATAAGTACTGTTCTCCAGGGACTATGAGTATGGGTGTGTGCACTCTTCGAGTCATCTTGGTGAAGGCTGTTATCAAATTAGGTTGGTGCTTATTATTTTTCAGATTAATAAATAGGCTATTGAGTATATTATATTTTTTCTAATGTATTTGTAGTAATAGCGTATAATAAAAATTACAGCTACCATTTATTGGGCACTGACTATGTACCGGATAGTCTTCTATTTCAAGGAAAAGTAAATGTTACTTACAGGGAATAGATGATCTAAGTCTCATGGCACTCAGAAATCTTAAAACTTTGCTTTATAGACAGTCAAAAAGTTGGACCACCAGTTCAGCCTTTGCACACAGCTGTCCATGCTGGAAATGAGGAACAGTATAGTCAGCTCCAGTGAAGATGAAGACGGCTTACACCAGTTTCTTCGGGGCACCTCCAGTGCTTCCTCTCTTCGTAAGTTATCCCCACACTGGGATTCTGACGGATATTGCTAGAAAAGAACAAATGACAACTTTGATCAGAAAAGTAACTTTTCAAGTAGCAAGTGTTTGGCAACCTAAAGGTAACAATAAAAATAATCAAAACTTTTCTAGCTTTTTTTTTTGTATTGCACATCAGTTAAAATCCAACTCTAGAATGCTTATTTCCATTTCAGAAACTGTCCACTTGTTTTGCCATATGCTTTTCTCAAACACTGGTTCAGTAGAATAGTATGAAAGAGTCCATATGGTGTGCTGGGTATCCAAGCCTTGTTGTTTTCATGATTTTAGTGGAAGCCTAGGCCCAGCATCGTGTTTAAAATGGTAGGAAGCAACAGCTGGAGGTTGTACTGCCAGCTGGTTATCTCAGTGTGACCACCAGAAGTTAACAGGTGAGTGGGTAATAGAATTTTCCTGAAGATGAAGAAGGCCACTCAACACCCCTGTGAGTCTCCTCATTCACACACCCACCAAGTTTTCCAAGATTCCACTATAGTTTAGATTGTTTTGAAACATTTTAAATAATACTAATGGCACAGATGTTGAAGACTAAATGCTTAACATTAATGCTTAAAATTATTTTAAGAATTATTCCAAGAAAGGTAGTATAAGACTGTGGAACAAATTCACGGGGAAGAGCAGACAGGCAGACAGATTCTCTCACTGCATAAGCTAAAAATTATTAATCTTTCCAATAGTATGTTAATCCAAGGTAACTTTTTTTTTTTTTAAAGAAGATGTTGGGGGTAGGAGTTTTTATTTATTTATTTATTTATTTTTGCTGTGTTGGGTCTTCGTTTCTGTGCGAGGGCTTTCTCTAGTTGTGGCAAGCAGGGGCCACTCTTCATCGCGGTGCACGGGCCTCTCTCTATCACGGCCTCTCTTGTTGCGGAGCACAGGCTCCAGACGCGCAGGCTCAGTAGTTGTGGCTCACGGGCCTAGTTGCTCCACGGCATGTGGGATCCTCTCAGACCAGGGCTCGAACCCGTGTCCCCTGCATTAGCAGGCAGATTCTCAACCACTGCGCCACCAGGGAAGCCCCCAAGGTAACTTTTAAGAAAATCCAGATACGCATTCAACAACCCTAAGCGTTTATGTAAATGATCTTGTAACTTTGGATGCTTTGGATAAATCGAATTAAGGATTTTAAGTATCGCATAGTCAGGAGAGGCTGGAATTGACAAGGCCATGTCCATGTAATCTTCAAAGCAAAGTCTAGGCATAGAAATGCGTCGTGGGCCTAAGAGAGATTTCAGGAACAATGCAAATGAGAACGTAGAAATGGCTGTATTTTATTCCAAGGTACCTTTTAGAAAGTACAGCTGGGGTTGACCAAACTCTGAATCTACTAGCATGTCAGATGTTTTATCTGCCATGTTGAAACAGTTTGATGGTCGGTAAGCATTTTCAAATGGACCCATCCTAATTACATGTACAGTGATTTCTAAGAAAGGCCAGCAGAAAGGGAATTACAGTGAAATATTGTATGTGAATTATTTTTCCTGTATAATATCTTTTTTTTGTAGTTTTTTTTTTTTTTTTTAGTCCTACAGTCTTGCTTAGGAAGCCCTGAGAATGGGCAGTTTATACTATGGCCATTCGTTTTCTTAAAATCAGTTTTGTTTTTCTGTAATATTTTCTTGTATAATCTAAATCTTTTGGACATTTTAACATTTTAGAAAAAAAAAAAAAGCTTCTCTAGGGTATGTTGTTTAAACAGAATTAGAACATGTTTTCAAGGTTAATGTTTGCACTGTACTTGCCTTCAGAAACCTTTATTTCCAGGTGTTCCGTGGATGGATCACACACATTGTGCATACAGACCTGGGTTCTCGCTCTAATAATTCTTAGCTGTGTCACTTGGAGTAAGCCGTACGACCTTTCTAATCTGACATGAGCTGTCATATCTCAGCACTGGCCTGGATCTGGTCACAACTCCTGGTCTGTTTCCTTCCCTCTCCCTTATAGTGAATCGTGAGTTTAATCCAAAAGTCCATTCCCCACATGGATAATTGAAGCTTCTGTGTCTGTGAAGAAGTGGGCAGCCCTTGGGGGCAGGGGGGGCAACTTTACTTCTCAGTTCCCTTGTCCAGCTGTACTTTGCTGTACTGAAAATGTGTACAACTTGCTTATGTTGTTTATTTAATTATTTTAGCCTCAGGTTTATTATACAAGATCTTACATATTGATGCAAATGCATAGAGCCACATATGTGTGCATACTTTTGAGTGTGTGTGTATGAACCGCACAGCAAATCCATGTTCATACCTGTTTCCTTTTTTTTTTTTTTTTTTGCGGTACGCGGGCCTCTCACTGTTGTGGCCTCTCCCGTTGCGGAGCACAGGCTCTGGACGCACAGGCTCACGGGCCCAGCCGCTCCGTGGGATCCTCCCAGACTGGGGCACGAACCTGTGTCCCCTGCATCGGCAGGCGGACTCTCAACCACTGCGCCACCAGGGAAGCCCCATACCTGCTTCCTTTTGACCAGTCTTCATTCTTGGCATCACTCCTGCAGTTTAATGAAAGACATTATTATTTGAGCACAACACTGATATTAATTATGAATTATTTAATTCACCCTATCACGTGATTCATTAAAAACTGGTTCGTTCTTGTTTCTCTTACTTAGATTCTATCCTGGAACTACTGAAGGCTGTTTTTGTTTTTCTCTTGCCAGATCCATCAATATGCCATTGACTTTTCCAAATTACAAATTACATTCCTTGTAAAACAGAGAATACAAAACCAATCTCTCAGGACTGTAGGCCTTAGTCAATGTTAGGTCCCTAAAACAAGTGCCTAAGCTCTTATTAGTCTGGATTTTTGATGTGCACATGGGGGCAGCTGCCCTCGGCAACAGTATCAGCTTCATGAATGCTAGTGGAGGAAGGGAACAAACATTTGCTGACAATAGCAGGTGTTATTTTTTTCAGGTACTCTCTATAAATAATCACATTTAATCTTCACTGCAGTCTACACAGGGGAGAGGTATCTTAGCTTTCACTAGATGATGCAGTGCCAGCAGACGGTTCCCCGAATCTCTGGCTGCAACGCTTTCTTTCTCCTTCACCTGCACACTGGATGCTGCTCCAGCTTGTAACCTCCTCACTCTGGAACACCAACGGAGCAGCCGCTGTTTGGGTAGCTGCCACTCGTGGCATAGGGAAGACAGTGGTGGCAGAATCACCCCACGGCTCTTAAAGCTCCTGTTTTGGGGCTCCCCTGGTGGTGCAGTGGTTGAGAGTCCGCCTGCCGATGTAGGAGACACGGGTTCGTGCCCCGGTCTGGGAGGATCCCACATGCCGCGGAGCGGCTAGGCCCGTGAGCCATGGCCGCTGAGCCTGCGTGTCCGGAGCCTGTGCTCCGCAACGGGAGAGGCCACAGCAGTGAGAGGCCCGCGTACCGCAAAAAAAAAAAAAAAAAAAGCTCCTGTTTTGAGGTAGCACTTGACACTTTTGCTCATGTCCCCTGGACCAGAGAAGTCACTTGGCCAGAACCATCATGAATGGGTGGCTCTTTAATCCTCCTTCAGGGGCTACACAGGAAGGGAGGGAAAGCAGACATGTTGACAATAACACAATCTACCGTGATGAGTATCATTTCACTTTCCCGAGAGGAAATTGGGAATATGAGATGCGTACTCACTGTTCCAGATCCTCAGGGGGAGGTGCTGGCAGACAGACATATCCTGATTCCTCAGTCCATGATTTTAGACCATATTGCCTCTGTGGTTTAAAAAGAAGAGGAAAAAAAATGCATGAAATGTTTGACCAGTGCTTTATAATTTACAGGTCACTTTCACATCCATTCTTGCATTTGAACCTGATGACTCTGCCAGCTGGGCACAGCAGCTGCTATTACTCACCTCTTTGCAGACGAGTCCACTACACTTAGGGAGAAGGTAGTGTTTGCCACAAGTCACTTCTTCCCCCTCCATCCCACTTCCTTCAAGAAACCTACCATCCCCCGAATCCTTCATTAGGACCAAGCAGTGCCACAAATAGGTTTTCTTAGACCAGTTAATTTCCATTTCAAAGAAAATTTTGGCCTTAATCGTTGTATGGAGGTTCTACGCAGGGACATTTAAAATTATCCAATAATATTCTCCAGTCAGTTCACTTTGGGTTAGCTTTCACATTGCCTCATATATGTACTTACAGAATGATGAGCAATGCTGCTGTGTAAAAATTAAATTTATTTTATATATTTTCCTAACCAAAAAACTTTGACATTATTCATTCTAGTCATTAACTCAAACATAGAAGTAGATTTAAATATTAAAATCCATTTCAGTATTTCTCATAATTATTTTTTAAATCAATATCAGGATGTACCCATTGCATTTGGCTGAAAAGTCTCTGAATCTCTAGGCTCCCCTTTCCATCTCTTTCTGTCTCTCTGTGTTTCAGCTGTTTTCTTTTGTTTGTCCTATAGAGCAGAGATGCTTAAACATACCTGTGCATATGCATAACTTGGAGATCTTATGAAAGGCTTTGGTGCAGCAGATGGGGGTGGGGCCTGGAAGTCCATGTGCTTATTAACAGGCGCCCACGTGATGCTGATGTGGTTGGTCCCTGAACTATGCTTTGAGTAGTGAGGCTGTAGAATTCCCTGCATTCTGGAATTTGGCTGATTGCATTCCCCTGGTTGTGATTAAGATGTTTCTTGTATTTCTTGAGGCTCACATAGATTCTGGTGAAGGCTCTACTTTTTTTTTTTTTTTTGCGGTACGCGGGCCTCTCACTGTTGTGGCCTCTCCCGTTGCGGAGCACAGGCTCCGGACGCGCAGGCTCAGCGGCCATGGCTCACGGGCCTAGCTGCTCCGCGACATGTGGGACCTTTGCCAACCGGGGCACGAACCCATGTCTCCTGCATCGACAGGTGGACTCTCAACCACTGTGCCACCAGGGAAGCCCAAGAACCTCTTTTTAATTTAAAAAAGTCTTATGATGTAAGTAGGTAAAGGCAGGAAAGGGGATGATAATCCTTTCTAGCAAAGAAGCCATTAAATTTTTCCCCTTGGGAGGGAGGGAGACGCAAGAGGGAAGAGATATGGGAACATATGTATAACTGATTCACTTTGTTATAAAGCAGAAACTAACACACCATTGTAAAGCAATTATACTCCAATAAAGATGTTAAAAAAAAAAGACATTTCCCAGCCTAAAAAAAATTTTTTTCCCCATCCCCATTCATCAAAAAATGTATAATCTAATTAAAATTCTAATCCCCTGTAAGGTTTTTAATTACTTGCTAAAGCAGTTGGCCAGATGGTTCAACATAATAAAAATAAGAACACTTTGAAAGGAATGAAGAAAATGTCATCAAAGTTAACAGAAAAAAGGGGGAAAAAATCTTACCACATTATATTGGATAGTTTACAAAAGTGTCACTCCTTGTTAAAAAGTGTATTTCTGAAGCAGAGCGAGAAGTCACTCGACAAACTTCGCATCATGGTCCTGTACTTACTTGAAGATGAAACTTGAGGTCGCTTACTCATTCTCTGGAACACGTGACCTTCACTCTGGATTTAAGGACAACAAATACGTCTGTTTACTTTTTCCTGTGAGGAGAGGCCCTCAGGCCCTCATGTAATCATAAGCACCTGAAATAGAAATAAGCTTAATAAGGATAGGGTTCTATCAAAGGGAATTTCTCTTACCTAACTTTTTACCACTTGGATAGCAGAGTTTCGATGGATTCTTATGTAAGATCGCCGTGGTCTGTGTAGAGAAAGGCTTCCTGGGGTTCTGTAACTCTGGACTTTAGGAAGACAGGAAAAGGCCTGGCAGGGCAGCCTGAGCCCATCCTCCGTGGAGGCCCCTGGCTGGTTTGCACCTGCAGGCAATGACCCTCAAGGACGCACAGTGGGTCTTAATCACCAGCTCCTTTTCTTCTCAACTAGGGTCCAGCACGAGCCACTGTCTGAACAGGTCTGCTGAGAAGACTCTTTTCCCAGAGCCAAAGCCCCCGTGGGTGTCCCCAGTGTTGTCACCCACTGTGGTCTGGCGTGAGTGGAGGTGTCCACTGTTTGGTTCAGGGCTCTTACCTCTAAGTCTGTCTTCTGCATTTGCTCAGAGCCCGTGTTTCTGAGTTTGAGTTTTTCTCTTACCCTCAGGATGGCTGCCTGGTGCTCCCGTTCTCTTTCCCACCTGAACACACCGAACGCGGTACACAGCTCAGAGTAAATTCTGCTCTGCTGGCTGTGCCTTTGCCAGGCCTTGCTATCTATGGAAGGGATGTGTACGTCTTCTTGGCGGGATGGTTTTTGGGTTTTTTGTTTTTGTCACGTGGTATAATATGAAACATCCCCCAAGCAAAAGGAACTCGATGTAACTGTTTAACAATTTCACACTTGATAAGTTTGTACTGAAGTTCAGTCTAAGACATTTGTTTTACATCCTTTTAGAATAAACTGTGTTAATTGGCAGCCAGAGCCAACTGGAAGGTGTTGATAGCTGTAGAGCACAGGGAATGCTACTCAATATTCTGTAATAACCTCTCTGGGAAGAGAATCTGAAAAAGAGTGGATATACATATATGTATAACTGAGTCACTTTGCTGTACACCTGAAACTAACACAACATTGTAAATCAACTGTATTCCAATATAAAATAAAAATTAAGTTAAAAAATTACAGTATTTACGGAAACTGCATTCTTGCATTCCTGGTGCCAGCTATAGATGCCCAGAGAGTTTTATTTTCCAGTTGGAGTTTGCCATTGATCTATCAGGCCAGCATCAGGGCAGGCTGTCCGTTAAGTGGTTCTTCCTTCTGTGTCTCTGACAGATGTGTCACCCCTACACCAGCGAGCCTCTGCGAAGATGAACCCAATAGAGGAAGGGGTGGAAATCGATGACGAGGTCTTTGAACCCGTGTCCTCGAATACGCTTGAAGTTCGTCGCTGGCCTTGATCCCAAGAGAGGATTCACGTTACCAAGAGGGAAACTGTCTGGAAGAGATCCTGAAAAATACCAGCACTTTTTCACAGCTTTTCAATTGTTCTGCTTTAATATTGACACTCCCAGCCTGGGAGAGTCTGAGGGCAGGAAAGGGAGGGAGATTCAAAACATGGGAAGGTTATCTTCTCTTTTTACTGGTCAGCTTTCTGTTCCACTGAGCCTTCTGACTAAACCGAGTGCTATTTTTGAGAGATATATTTTCACAGAGTTTTCTAGCTATGTTATCATTTAACTTAAAAAAATCTTAGCGCTTTGTCATTGCAAATGCCTTCACTTATCTTTCCGAGCTGTTCCTTTTTGTCAGAGATAGTTTTTTCTCTGCCGTGGCAATGGGGCTGTCCGTTTGATAGTTTTAACAAACAATGTAAGTTTGAAATTGAGGCTGAGGTAACATTAAAAAGCAGGGAATCTCAGGCTTCGCTCAGTTGATTTTTTGGCTGGAAAATTTTAAAGAAAGGTGTGATACGATTCATGTATATTTTTCTCTCAGGCCAGACACATCATTCTACTAGACTGCCTTCCTTTGGTGGGCATTGTGTGGATAGCTTGATAATGAACAAAGCTCGTCAGACTTTGCTCACATTACCCTTATATTATGCTGTTTGGAAGTTGGGCTGAACCCTAAAGCTGGAAACGTTAACAGTGGAAGCGGTTCTGAGCCTGGGGTCGGCCTTTGGCTAAACCAGCCCAGCTGTGATGTGGAGCCATCTTGCCCCACACTCTGCTGTGGGAAGTACGGTCCTTGGGGCGGGAGGACTGGAGAGTCAAGTGGCCAAACAAGCGTCACAGAATGACAAGGCTGATGGAGCCGCTGCACTCTTCAGCTGCTATTGTGACATTCAGATGGTTCCTCCAGGGCCATAGATGTCTCCTTACTGTGTGTGCCAGGGACCAGGTGCCAGAGATGCAAACAAGGACACAGCTGTGTGCGGGCAGATGGTCCACCACAAGCTCTGCCATGATCGCTCAGCCTAGATAGTGCTTTGAGGGCCTGCATTCCAGACATGGTGGTATTTGGGAAATTCGAAGTTTGCTTAAATCATCCAGCAGGTCAGTGTGACTGTGGCCCTCCACCAGGCCACCTAGTTGGGGGAAGCCCCCTGATGGGCTGTGCTCCATCACACCCTACTACCTTTATTTTGTGTCATCCACTGGAACCAACTTTGAGTCAGTCCCATTATGTTAAACAGCTAAGAAAAGTTCCAAGTGAAATTATTTTCAGGTGAGCTGAGCCAAAAGCATCTTTTGCCCAGAAGTGATTTCTCTGAGAGGAGATATAAAAATAAGCTACTCCAGGGTCACCTCGTTTTCCTAAACTCATTTTTTAAAGCCAGTTATTTTAGTAATTTCACTTGAGTCAAATTTACATGCTTGGTCACTCACTGAGAAAACTTCCACAGACTGGGTATCCAGCTCCTAACATATTCATCAAATGTTGGCTTATTAGCCTCACAGTAGAAAGGCTGATTTCACTTTCCTACTATAGTGGTCTCTTCTGTTTGCTAAATTAGAAATTTATTTGGGGAAATGAAACAAAGGTGAATGACTCTGCCTTGGCTTTAAGACTATAAAGATATAATAGGTTGAACTCTTTCTTTCAATGCCCGAATCAAGTATATAAGGTAATGGTGTTAATACTGCTTTCCTTTAACTATTGGAGTGAAGCTATGTAGGCCATTGAGTTTACATATGCATAAGACCTAATTTACAAAATCACTCTATAGAGTAATTAGATATTACATCCTTCTCTGAGTAGAAAGTAATTTTAGATACTGCTAAAGCCATGTTTTTAATGTCCTATGAATCCACAGAACCTTGAGATTTTCTTACCCTGACCCATCTTCAGGTTTGTCTCATTTTGTCAACCTCAGACAACAGAGGGTGTCATCTCTAATGATCAGCCTGGATGTGTTTGGAGGTTATTTTCTATAGTGCTGGGAACAAACATGTTTAAAAGCACACTGCTAAAATTAGGTGATAGGAAGTCATTTACTGGTTTTATTAAAACATGTGTGCACATCAGTGCCATTGATAAGGAAGACTGTAATTTCAAGACCAGGAGTCTTCAAAGAACCATTTAGCTTGAATGGGAAACACGAAACTATTTTTAAATACATCCTGCTAAGGACAACAGTTAGTCTCAGAGAAAAGGAGCTGAAGACATTGAGTAGTCTTCCCACTAGACTTGATAGTAAAGAAGCAGGTAAGAAAACATAAAAGATCTCCTATGGATAATTTTTATAAATTTATGTGTACAAATGAACAAGTGTATCCTTGTATAATGCATAGATAAAAAACATGTTTGCTGCCAAAGCCACCAATGAGATGCTTCCTGTGTTCTTTGGCCTTCACTTAGCTGTGTGACCAAGGTTCAGAAAATGGTCTGCAAAAATTATTCTGTATATTACCCCAAATCTACTATGTTTAAATGTAACATCAAGTCCGTTGTATGAAGCTGGACTGTAACATTTATACCTGAATGTATGTCAGTTATGATATTTTGCAAGCCCTCATAAATATTATATTTATAAATTAATAGCACAAACCCTATGATGTTTCTAGATCTTAAATTAGTAATAATGGGTGCTACATAATTATTTTTCACTTACCATCCTTAGCTTCCTGGGATCTTTTCCGTTTCTCCCTATGGTCCATTTCACTTTAATCATTTTGTACCTTTGTGCTTTGCTGGAACACTCTGCTGTGCCCACTGGGAGACGCCACCTTCTTTGTGTCTGGTTCTCCTTCCACATGCCTGAAGCTTTGCTGATTCTGTAACTTGGAGCTGCTGATTGCTGCCTCCCAGGTCCTATCGTGGTCCCAAAGGCAGAGTCACTTGGATGCTGGAAAAAACATTTAGGGAAAGTTGTGTAACCTACATACTCTGCCCTGTCTCCAGTGTACCCAGGTGATGACCTTGCCCGCCAGTGAAGATTTCATGCTAGTGCATGGTGGCTCCTGGCCGAGCACTTGGGAAGCCTTGTCAGTCCCAACCCTTGGGGCTTGCTGCAGACCCTGAGGTACAGCTCCAAGGATTTCACTGTTATTATTATTTTTAAAATCCATTTTCTTGGTCATTTCTTTTTTTTTTTTTTTGCAATACGCAGGCCTCTCACTGCTGTGGCCTCTCCCGTTGCAGAGCACAGGCTCTGGACGTGCAGGCTCAGTGGCCATGGCTCACGGGCCCAGCTGCTCAGCGGCATGTGGGATCTTCCCAGACCGGGGCACGAACCTGTGTCCCCTGCATCAGCAGGTGGACTCCCAACCACTGCGCCACCAGGGAAGGCCTACTTTGGTCATTTCTAAAGCTGCTCTGCAGAAACCGTTGACCCTGTTTCCCCTCCCTTCCCTCTTTCCAACCCTGGTTTCCCAACCTCTTTTTCTAATTATCCCCAACTAGAGTGATTAGAAATTCCCACCCACTCAATTCAAATTCCCAAGGATGTGAAGGGATAGGACACTGTGCAGGGAACTCGAGGTTGCCATGCACTCGGGACACATCTTCTCACTCATGGTAGCCATGCTCTGATCATCACAGGACCCCAAGTACCTTGTATGTAACAACATATTGTAAGGGAAATTTAAGGAACCCACTTTAAGTACTATTTACAGATTTTACCGATATACTTGCAATCTAGTTTTAAAGTACACGAGGATTTTGTGAATGGTTTTTACGGACACATTATTTATAGGAATCGCATTCTTTCTGCTTTTAGGTGCCATTTACACTGATACCATTTTACTTTAAAATAAATTTACATTTCGACTGAATGGAGCCTTACAGTTTAAAATATCTTCATATATTGTCATTTGATCAAATAAATTTCTTACTTGGAATATGTGCATATTTTTAATTTCATTTCTCTTACATGTAGCTGATTTGCCCAAACGCCATGCCCAAAGGTTCAAGAACCTTCAGAGGTTATGGGAATTTCTCGGGTTTAGGTAATCTGAGCAGACCTGCAGAGGGCATGCTCTTGAGTTAGTTTCACTTAATTTCAAAAGCCAGCCATCTTGCTGCCTTTGGCCGTGAAAAGAAAGGGCCACGAGGCAGTGGGCAGTGTTGCCTGGATGCAGCGATTGAGAAGCCTCCAGAGTTTCACTGTGAGGATAGATTTCAACTTTTTAATACACTGTATCTGAACATTCTCGTCTATTTTTATGAGATTCAACAACACAAGGGGTCACATAGAGGAGCCCGAACACCTCCCCTGGGTCCATTCTATTCACGGAGAAACACTTCTCTCCTCCCATCACCAGTGCTCGGTGTTGGAAAGGGAACTGGGCAGCCCATCTCTTGGCCCTTGATTGTAGGTCCTTGGCACCTAATAAACTTGCCCTGATCAGCCCCAAGACTAGATCCAACTAGAAGAGGCATCTTACATGACGAGCAAAGTAATTAATTCTCTTTCTCAATAAGCCATGTCACCAATATGTAAAAAATTTTCTGCTAAGGTGTATGTGTGATGAATAAATATGAATGAACACACTATATCAATATTTCCTCGCTGCAGCAACATGGATGGACCTAGAGATTATCATACTAAGTGAAGTTAAGTCAGACAGAGAAAGACAAATGTATGATATAATTTAAATGTGGAATCTCAAATATGATACAAATGAACTTACTTACAAAACAGAAACAGACTTACAGACAGAAAACAAACTTATGGTTAGCAAAAGGGAAAGGGGATGGGGAAGGGATAAATTAGGAGTTTGGGATTAGCAGATACACACTACTATATATAAAACAGATGAACAACAAGGTCTTACTGTAAAAAAAAAAAAAAAATTCCTTGCTGTATACTAGGGGCAGACATATCCCCACTGACTGTCAAGCTCTCCCAGCCTCCTTCATTATCCTGTCATGAGAGAATTCACGGCTTCCTGGCATGCAGCAAAGCTTTCTGCTTTTCTGCCCCATTTGCCTGGTCCAGCTGCTCGGTACTGGCAGGACTCCACATCGCAGGACCAGCCCTGGGCCCGCTCCTGGGGACGAAGCCTTGTGGCTGGGGAATTCACCCTCTGACTTGTTGCATCACAGACCAGCAGAAGCAAACGTGGTTTGAACGAAGCTTAACTACCTCACAGCTGAGTAAATGAGGTCCCACAACCAAAACCCAGCTCACAGAGGAAGGGAGCCTTCAGAGGAAAATGATTAGTGCCATTTACCTCTTGATGTTTATCTGCAAATGATGAAAACTTGAGAGCTGCTCCCATTCGCTGGTGGTTACATATAATTAGGCCATTTGTGCAGACACGGACTGAGGTGAAACCCAGAGTCCCCTGCAGAAAGCTCAGACCAGGGGCCGAGCCTCAGGCCCTAGCCTCCCATGGGGGCCGTGATGCACGGAAAACAGAAGGAACTCATTTCTCTTTAAAGGGTTTCTGTTATCATGGAGGCTTCGCTAACTTTTTTCATTGTGCTTCCCACTATTTTTATTGTTCTCATCTGACCTCTTTTAACTCTTCTCCTTATTAGTATTGATACATTTTGCTATAAGAATAATTACACTATAATGTGATGAGTAATAATAGCTGTCTCTTGAGTGCCTACTATTTACAAAAGACTGTTATAGGCTTTTAAAATACATGAGTTAGGGGACTTCCCTGGTAGTCCAGTGGTCAAGACTGCACTTCCAAGGCAGGTGGTGTGGGTTCAATCCCTGGTTGGGGGACTAAGATCCCATGTGCTGTGCAGCCAAAAAAAAAAAAAGAAAAAGAAAAAAAATGAGAGAATACACGATTTAGTATTTTCACAAAAATCCTGGAAGGTGGTTAAGACAATCGAACTGAAGCTCAAAAAGATTGATTTTGCCCAAACCAACCAGCTAGTAAAAGGGGGGGATTCCATCCCAGATCTCCCAGCCTGCGGACCTGCTCACTCTGCTGCTTTTTCCAATCCTCTTAGATAGGAAGCCTGCATCCTCCAGTACAAATCTTGTTCTCAGCTTCTCACCTTAGGTTATCAAGGAGTTTCCATGCTGAAATAAAAAAGTATAATGCTTTAAATTTTTTGAGCAACAAAAAATTTGTACTTTTTAGGGAGAGGCTTTTTTAGAAAAAAAGAAAAGCTAAAATTTATATTGACCTTTAAATAATCTATCAGCTCATGTGAAAGGGTGGGGCCCTAGTTACACTTTGTCCCAAACGGGTTTTTATCTCTGTTGTCCACCTTGACCTCCCTCTTAGCTCAAAGCACCGACCTGAAAAAGGAGGCAGTCTTTATCCTTGGACATGACGTTGAGGTCAGATCTACCTCGTTCTGAACACCAGCTCTGACCATGTGATCTTCGGCAAGTAGTTACACCTTTTTAAGCTTCTGTGTCCTTGTGTGTATTCTAGAACCTTCCCAAACATGTAGTTGGCTTGAAGTACATTTTCATTCTCATCCCCTTTTCTCTTTTTCCTTTGGTCGCCACGTTGAATCCTTAAGGCTTCTGGAATCTTGGCAACAGCAGTCCTTGTAAAGAGACAGAGGGTCGGTACCAGCAGGACCGGAGGGGCAGGCCGGGCACGGGTCAGTCACCAAGATCCCTCCCACTCACAGCAGAAATGTCTGCAGGCCCGGGGTCCGGGCTGCAATCTCTCTGGACCTGTCGGGCTGAAGCAGAGAGGCACCCATCCTGTCTCCCACATGTGGCCCCAGGAAGCATTAGGCAGGGAAAGGAGGCTGCAGACGTCTCTCGGGGGAGGTGGCTATGGGTAGAAAACGCCAGCATTAGGCTAAACGAGGCTCTCCAGGAGGTAAAGAGAACACCTTCAGCTGTGGTTGTTTTGAACCAATATCCTTGATGATCTCCCACGGGGACCACGCGAGAGCGAAGAGCAGGTGGGATGGATACGCGTGGAGCACGTGATGAGTACGTTTCGACAATAGAAGGACGGAGAGAAGTTCATCTAGACCCCAGAGAGTAAGGGGGAGGGGTAGCTCTCAATCACTCAGGAGACATGTATTCCAGTCGCGGTTTGTTACAGAATGCTAGGACCCTGGGCAGCTCACATCTCTTGAGGGGGCCTCAGTTCTATCTGTAAAAGGAGGTCCGACCAACTGAGGGATCTTCCAGTTCTGGTGCCCGTAATTGGCCAGCGTGCGGACTTAAGCGCTGACATGGCGTCTCCGTGCTTCACATGAGCCTCGTGGTCCGAGTCAGGCCTCTTTTTTGCTTGAGTATGATTTGGGGGGTTAGGCAAAGTCTTACCTGCTGTCTTCCTATCCAGGGCGCTCCCGTCCTTGGACTGTCCTTCGCGAATGCCGCCTCGGTTTGAAGTTGTGAAAGCATTATCATGAGCAACACCCACGTCTTTCATCACCAAGCAGTCAATGTTTCCTTGCGTTATCATTTAAAGGTTTCTCAAAAGTTGTTCTTAAAGCAGTCAGCTTGCTGACAAACCCCTTCTAGCCCTTCCAGAATGGTGTGGATTGAGGTTTCCTTTGGAGGGGAAAGAATTGTAGAATTTTAGGGCAAAGAGAGTATGTAAATTTCAGCTAGTCCAGAAGTTCTCAAACTTGATTAGCATCAGAATCACCTGGAGGCTCCTTAAAACCCCAGCCCGCTGGGCCCCTCCCCAGAGTCTGATTCAGTACAGTTGGGGTAGAGCCCGAAAACTGCACTTCTAATAAGTTCCCAGATAATGTTGATGCTACTATTAAGGGGACCACACTTTGAAGTCCCCTTAACTAGTCCAACCCCCTTATTAGCAGATGAGGAGGGTATGGCTGGGAAAGTTGAACCCAAGTATCCTCATTCATAGCCTGATGGTTTTCAGTTAAAAAAGCAACTTTTTTTGTGTGTGGTTTTTTGTTTGGTTTTGGTTTTGTTTTGGCTCTAGGCCAATAGTTCCCAAACTTTTAATAAAAGAGTCACTTAGGGAACCAGTTAAAATCTGGCTCCAGTAACACAACACACCTAGAACGGTGAGTCTTAACTCTGGCTGCGCATTGGAGTCACAGATTCTGAAGTAATTTATCTGGGCATCAGGGTTCTTAAAAGCTTCCCAGCTGATTCCAATGGGTAGTAAATTTGAGAAGCACTGGGTTGGAGGAAGGTCAGAAACCTTCACTGGTCTAGGCATCCCAGGTGATTTGGCTGTAGCTGCAGGCTGGTCTGGACTTTGCAGGTGAAGACTTTCTTGGTCTTGCTTCCTGCTTTAGGAAACAAAAAACAATAATGTTAGTTTGGGATTTGAAGAGTGAATAGCAGAAGCAGGCGATAGAGATGGAAATGGTTAGACCAAAGCAAATGTAGGCAGTCTTGGTGTGTGATTTTTTTCTGTGAGTACCAGTATTTATTTTGGGAACATTTATTCTTTTTTAATTAAGATATAATTAAACTATAACATTACATTGATTTCAAATGTACAACATAATGGTTTGATATTTGTATATATTAATGAAATGATCATCAAAATATGTCAGGTTAACATCCATCACCATACACAGTTACAAAGTTTTTTTTCTTGTGATGAGAACTTTTAAGATCTACTCTCTTAGCAACTTTCAAATGTGTAGAACAGTATTATTAACTAGAGTCACCATGCTGTCCATTACATCCCCAGGGCTTACTTATTTTGTAACTGGAAGTTTGTACCTTTTGACCACTGTTGGTGTGTGATTGTGATCCTTTCAACTCCCTTACTCACTTTCTTTGGCTCCCTGTAGCTTCCTGAGCAGAGTCAGAAAGAAGCTTACTGCCTGTTTTTGGTGTTTGGGAGAAAATAATAATTAGAATCAGAATTCTGAAGTGTCTTTTCTAGCTCCAAGCATGGTTGTGTGACCTGAGCAGTTAATGTCATCTCCCTGAGCCCAATTGTATATTCCTTTGTAATATAGGTATAGTAATATCTGCCATCTTTACCTTAGAAGGGTTCTGTAAGAACCAAATTTCAAAGCCCTTGTAAACTATAAAACACTATAAAAGTGAAAGCTATTATATTAACCAGTAACACACAAATGGAAGCTTAAGGTGAAAAATATCTCTTCACTAAATTATACCTGGGAATTCTCTTGGAACTTGTATCTAATTAGTCCTTGCTTCTAGGTGCACATGTTCAGATCCCAAATCTAGAACACCTGGGTGTGATAGTGTGAGTATTTTAAGATTCTTAGATAACAGGCTTATTAAGCGTAGACAGACTTATTAAGATGTCTAAGTGAGAAGAACACCACCAAAGTTTTACGTAATATAAAATGCCAAACAAAAAATTTTAAAGTCTTGTATTATAGCTTAAAAGGTAGATGAGAATTTATGGGGTAGTGATGCAATATGAGCATTTAATGCTATATAGGTGTTTATATTTTTGAAGTTTCTTATTACAAGAAAACCTAGAAATACTCGGATAAAATACTTTGAGACTATCAATATCCCTTTAGCATCATGAACTTCACATTGACAGCCTCTTATGTCTTCTGCATAAGAGCCTATAAAGCCATTACTTATAATTACACATTTTTCTAGGGTGAAATTTTCCTAGATAAGTTTATCATTCATGTTTAGAAATTCAAATATGTGGTAGCTATGAGGTGATGTAAAATTGAGTGAGCGAAGAGTGCCCTCTGGTGGTATCATGCATAACTGAAATGTATCATACCTGGTCTTTAATCACAGAATCATTAAACTACAGTTCTACAGTTTCTTAAAAGTCAGACTTTCACCTTAACCATAAAGAATTTTTACACCTCCAAAGGCCCACTGTACAGTGGACTATATTAGAACATGATTTTTAATTGTGTTATATTATTTAGGTTATCTTTTACAGAAGCCCTAAAGAAAATTCTAGTTGGGACAGTGTTCCATTAAGAAATACTTTTCAGGGACTTCCCTGGTGGTCCAGTGCATAAGACTCTGCGCTCCCAATGCAGGGGGTCCGGGTTCGATCCCTGGTCGGGGAAGTAGATCCTGTATGCATCCTGCAGCTAAGAGTCCTCATGCCGCAACTAAGACCCAGTGCAATCTAAATAAATAAATAAATATTTTTTTAAAAAAAGAAATAATTTTTAATTAAAAAGCAGCACTGTAGGTTAACATGGCACCTCCAAATGGAATGTCTTAAATAATCTGACCTTGGCCCAGAGGTTTTTATAAATTGACTATTTGTTTTGGTTTGGTTTTGAGTGGGGTTAGGGATTGTGTTGGAACATTTAGACATTGTGCTGGGGTTTGGATGGGACTTGCTGAATCTTCTCTGGCAGGTTTTGGAATAACCAGCTGGGATGATCCAGTGTGATCCTAGGTAAAGACAGAATATCGGGCCAAATGACATTCTAGGGTCTCTTCCAACCGCTTTGTTCTATGTTAAATTTTCCCTGGCAATCTGATCTGTCTCCCCATTAATGCTGTGCAGTATTCACAAATAAAACAAAAATACAAACCAAAGGAAATAGAGTAAGCTCTGGCACATCTCCGGAATGTTTCTACAACAGCTGCTCACACTTCAGCCCCTCCTTTGTATTCTTCAAATTTTTCTACCATGAGAAAGTTTATTATGGTCATAATTAGATTTTATTATTATTGTTTTGAATGGATTGCTCTGGATGAGTGACAGAAGCAGTTTAACACAGGACTGGCAAACTAATATCTGGACTAGCTAATGAAAATTATTCATACAGAATTAATTTCATGAAGAAATGAGAGAATTTGAAGAGCCGATGTGGAGATAACTGTAATGGCTTGAATATGTGACATGACGATCTAAATGAAAGAAGTGATTATAAATAGAACTTGAAATATCTGACAGAAATATCTGAGGCCACACTCCTAGAGGAAATTGTGGAAAACAGTAAGAAAGCGCCACATGTCAATAATACATGTATTTGAACTAAGTCAAAGGTAAATATCGTTTGAGTCTTAAGTTTGAAATTGTCTTTCTCTATACTCAGATTTTGCAGTATTGCTGCTGCCATAATACTTAGGTGTCAGTCCAGTTTTCCACAAAAGAGCAAAATGAACCATGTCATTTGAGTGTAAGCAAAAATCCCAAGGCCGGAGTTGGTACTTTAAAGAATTTTTACAAACTGGAACAGGCAGATAGCTCCAGATGCTAGGCAGCTCAGAAATTAACTAGAAATTGAGGTCCTTGACCTTGAGAAAAACAGTTCACACCTTCAAGAAACTGATTAATTTTAGAAACAAATTATACATACATATGTCCTAAAGTCAAGAAACTTTTTAAGTGGAAATACTGGGCTAAGAAACAAGCCTGATATGCAGACTCAGAAACATTTATCACTTTCCAGGATACCTAAGACCAGTTTGCAAAGTGTGTGTGTGTGTGTGTGTGTGTGTGTGTGTGTGTGTGTGTGTGTGAGAGAGAGAGAGAGAAAGAGAATGAGAAAGGATTAGAAAGAGTAATATATGATGATTTCTACATTGAAGATGACAGAAATTATATTTGGATTTTATTTTTAAAAATCTATCCATAATTTATTGAAAAAAGACAAGAAAATTAATAACGAATGTTAATGGTTATTTATAGGTGATGGGATTATATGTGTTTGAAAGGTTGTCCATATTTGAAATTAATAAAATTTAATTAATAAAACTAAATTTAAACTTAGAATTAATAAAATGCAGGTGATGGGATTATGTACCATTTAAATTTTCTTTCAAGGGTCTCCATATTCTCTACAGTAAAGTACAGCACTACTTTTACAACAAAAAGCTACTCTTTTAAATAGTAATTATCAATTAAACATGGTTGAAATGTTTACGTAATAAGCTTCTCATGAGCATTCACGATCGAGCCCTTCACATCACCCACTCACTGTTGCACAAGAAAGTGAGTATACTTCACACTACTGTACACTTTAAAACTGGCTAACATGGTAAATGATGTTATATGTTTTTTTTTTTTTTTTCATAGTAGACCACAAGGAAAAAAAAAGTGAATCATCCAGGTATAGAGCAGAAATGAAAATCGGTGTAATTGTGGGACTGGCCAATTTATAGAACTCAGCAGTTTTATCAAGTTGGTTGTATAGTATACCAAGGCTGCATACAAAGTTTGGTAAATCTACATTCACAGTTTAGATATTTGGTACTGGTGCCGCCTGGCCTTGATTGTTCTTTTCAAATACTTGAAAATTCTTAGGGAAAAAATTGTAGGAAAATTCTAAAATGGTTTCTCCAAAAGGGTTTGAACACTTTTGTTTCGGGCTACTCTTCCTGACCCCAAGAAGTATGTGTCCTGATTCACAAGCTTGCACAGTCCACGCTGGCTGACGCAGAATGATTCCTAGTGATAACAGGACACACCTTTCCTTCTTCATTCAGACGGAACTTATTCACCATCTGTACTGTAATAAGTAAGTTTTATATTTATAATCACTGCTATCTGAGGATATGTTAAAACTATTTAATTTATGCTCATATTGGTAATAAATACTGCCCAAGTATTTTACCCATTCATTTAATTTAGCCATCACACAAATCACGAAAAATCTCCAAAACTCATCATAAATGCCAACGTTATATGTTTTATTTTTAATCAAGTAATTTCTTTAAACCTCAAAATATCCATAATTGACAGAATAAGACATTAGGCATGAGATGAGAATATAAAATCCACGGTCTGCAGAAAGGCAAACAGTACTTTCAGTCCATCAGGATGACTGTACATGAGTGAAATGCCATTCCGACCATCTAACTCCTTTTTTGTCCTTTAAAAACATACAGTTCAAGTGTTTTTTATTTTCACTTGTAAACAACATGAGCCAAAATGGACAATGAGGTCATCTAAATACTACACAGGATAATTTTAAAACACTAGATAAAACACCATATTAAAGACATATAGAAATCAGTGTTCACTTTGGTCTCTATTATGGTTAAAGTTGTTAATACCAAGAAGCAACACACACTAATTAAAGCCAGCTGGTGGTGGGTGCCAGTGGTTGGTAGCTGTAATTCAGGAGGTAGTCAACACCATCATTTTCAAGCTGGTAACTCTCACACACGTGAAGCCACAGATGTATTAAATGTCCTAATAGTTTCTCACAGTACAGCACTTTACCGTATCTTTGCAGCTTTGCTCCAAGTAGACAATTTAACAACGATTCAGAGGTCAACCTCTCACTCTAACTGAACAACTATGACACAGATCACACAACCACCACATCTGAAAGAGGCTGCTGACAGCAATGTAAGACAGAATTCGATGCTTTTAACAAGTTGTTCTTCCCTAAAACAAACAAACCTCATTAAGACAGCTGGAAAATTAAAGTCCGTGCAGCTGCACTTGTACATACTTCCCCAAATTTTATAACCAAAGGGGAAATACACATATATATTTTATGATAAACATTTCTTAGAGAAAACAGATAAATTAATTTAAATTAACTTTTTAAGACTTAATGAGATCTCCCATGTCCTGTATAATTCATCTTACAGTGAATGTTACAAAGTCTATTAACACTTATGGGCTTCTATTCACAAACTAAATACAACTAGCAGTAACTTGGGGCCACATTGGTGCAAAATAAAACTGGGCCAGAACATGAAAAAAATACCGGCAATAAAAACACCCTATATTTATTTGTAGATGGACCAATGCTAATAACATGATGTTTCTTGATCTTTCCCCCTACATTGCACGCCAAACTTCCAAGTTATAAGCAGGTAAAAATCTTTCTAAATCTTTCAGTTGTAAAAATACATCCAAAGGCTTCTAGTAAAGACTAGAAATGCAAGTATAAATCTGTTTCTACTATAATCTGCCATGTAGCAATGAATAGCTCACAGGGCTAAGAGACCGGTAGTGCATCTTTCTAAGGAATTACATTTGTGTTGACATGGGGGGTGAGGTCAAGGGGCAACTAATTCACTGACCTCCTGCCCAACCCATTAGCAACTCCTGTAAACTGATGCTTCACACAGACCCTACCCCTCAGTAGCTAGAAATGGCATTGCACATCCACTCTATGTTCACTCCTTGGCAGCCAGTGCTAGTTAATTATGTGCCTGGGCTATAATGCTGCAATACACTTGGCCTCAGGGCAGCACAGACACAAATGAAGGAGATTGGCATCTTTCTCTGATAGTCTTTGCCCAGCACAGAAACACTCGTACAACCAACCTCTCTTCCCAACCTCTTGCCGCTACCGACCGACCTCTGGGCAAAGTAGCTATTTCCAAGATTGCTTGTGTGTTCTGTTTTGCTTCAGTGGAAGAGTCCCTATAAGTCTTTAAACAAAATACATGATAACTTGAAGGAAATGCTCGGAGACTTTGCTAACTAGACGAGATGCTTCATTATTCACAAGTGTTTGTCAGAAACATGCAGCTGTGAACTGCTATCTATACTATAGATAACAAGGTCTGTACCAGAGCATTATCAGCCATTGTAAGGCTGGAGCAGCATAGAGGTGTGCTATGCATCAACTATGAGGTAGCCTTTTGCTGTAAACAGAATAATATTTCACCCATGTAAATGGACACTGTGCTTACGTCAGTGATATTCACATATGCAAGGAGTTGAGGGAGTCTCCTTTAGAGTACTTTTCACATGAGATAAAAATAGGAGAACCGATATCTGATATTCAGAAATTTTGATCTATGTCAAACTCAGAGGTAGTTATTACTAACATCAGTACATAATACTTACATAAAGGTCTAAGTTATTTGGTTTGTTTTGAGTAAGCAGGACTGTAGACTATTCTGTAAAGAAACAAAAATATTATATGGTATGTTCCCTGAGCAAAGTTCTTTGTCCTGAGTGTGTTATGTAATAGTGATAATATTCTTATATAAAAAATAAACCCCAACTTTTAATCATAAGATAGGTTTGGTATGTGCTTAGTTCAGTCTGGTGAGATGCTGAAAAATGATTTCAAGTTGCACCCATAAGGTCCATAGTTATAACAGGTTTCTTTCTGTGTGTCTTTTTTAAAACCATGAACTCAGCTCTGAACTTTTTATATGTAAACAGGGAATGTCCAATTCTCAAGTCCATAATTTCCTATTTCTAATAAGGTCAAGGAACTTTGGTTTGAATTTTCAAAGTGACTTGTTTTGCATTTTTACTGTTAACCTGCTTATTATACCTGCTAAAAATTAAGCAATGCCACTTTGATTTGTCTACATAATTTAAATAAGCTTACGATCCTCACATAAGGCAAGGAAGTACTTCTCTATAGCTATTTATCACATTCAATATCGTCAAAGGTAAGCTTTGCATCACAGCACACTGATATTTCAGTATGTCCCATGGAGATTCTCACAAACACTGTCAACTCAAGCTGAGTTGGGAAGGGCTGGCGGCCCAGCCCGAGGCTCACTCTCCTTCTGCGTGGCTTGCTTGCTGAAACGGCAGCAACTGTACAAGCCTCCCTCGGCAGGACAAGTCGGGGAGGGAGCAGTAACTGTTCAGCAGAATGTGTCTCATTTGAATCATGCTATTTTCTGGTTTTGATTATCTGAGCTTACACCAACAGGCTCTCACACAACTATATTTATTGCCAATGTTAAGCATTACCACTGATTGGTACCTTCTTGGAAATGTTTCCAAAATTGATCCGTAACATCTAGAACCAGGATGACACCAGAATGAATGTTCTTCATGACTGAAACCTGAAGGGACCAATACTATGACTGGCCCCCAGCCAGCTTACTACTGTAACTGAGGACCAAACTGAGAAGCACCTCTGTCCCCATCACTGAATGTTCGTTCTGAATCTCCCACATAGGTCCCTTCAGTAGCAGTCATGAGGGAATTCCCCTAAGATGAACTGTATTGTATAAAATACTCCTAGCTCTCTGGTAGGAGAGGTCTGGGAACCTCCTACCCCAGGCTCATCACTCTAGTTGCCCGCCATCAAACACGGTGCTTTTTAATATTATTCAAGGTCATACGTAATTGGGCAATTGTGAGCATCCACTTAAATGTTCATTCTCAACCCTGGCATTTTACTCACATCTGTGCTGTTTTGTTTGTTTGTTTCAGAAACAAGTTAGGTAACTCTCCAGGGGGAATAAAAACAGCCACCAAAAACATACACCAAACAACTGGAGTTTTCCTCCAAGGTCTTCAGTAGTAAACAAGGAGGCCTCCACTCGAAGCGATGGTTAGAAGGACTGACTTGGTCAAGGGAAGCTGCTGTTGCCACAGTCCCTCAAAAACCTCACAACAGGTAAAAGATTATAACGAGTATCAAAATACCATTGAAAACAATCAAGTCACTACCTTTATACATTGCCCTCCCCTTCATTTCTCTGAATAGGCATCTAATTTACAATCAAAACATATGAATTAAAAACACTGAAATATCGGCACAGAAATTACACATTCATTGTCTTTTCTGGAGTTATGTATCCCAGATTCAAAAAAGCTTATGGCAGTCAGAGGCATATGGAGTTAAGGTACTGCCTTCAAAGGGGGTGGGGTGGGGGACACACTCTACAGATATCAAGAAAAAGAGGCAATCCCAAATTCGGGAGAACTGATGTCTTAAAAACCTTTAGTACCATAGGATTGGCAGCGCTGAGATCTGAAGTATCCTTTGGTTCACATAAAAGGTAACAGTCATGTTTTGTTTTGTTTTCCTAATGTAGTATAAAGGGAATGGTATTTCAAGAAAAACTCCAAGGGTTATTTTCAAAACCATCTAAAATGCTTTACCTGGGTTTTCAATTCTTGGGGATGTCCAATTCTGCGAGGGAGGCTGTGTGCTTACATCTCTATACACACATATATAAAGACAAACCCTCTTTATATATATATGTCTACATTCTATAGAAAACCCTCCTACACACACACACAGGCTCAGGCTCTCTCCCTCTCACACATGCACATACAGATACACAGAGCATCTCATCCTCTGAGTCCCATGACACCCTGCTCAAAGGTAATTTGCTTAGCGTGATTTGTCTGTTTAAAAAAATTCACAGTTCCTCAACAGTAGTTAAAAATCCCAGGTCCGCTGCTGTTTGTGAAACACTGTTCCCCTGTACTGGCATGAGGTAGACTTCCCAACCGGGGAGAGAAAACGATACGTTAAGAAAAAGGGTTATGTCTTTTTCCGTTTTTGAACGGAAGGCCCCTTTTTGCTTTGATCTTCTGGTGCTGCAGGTGACTTTGTGGAGGACGCTTCTGCAGGTGACGTGCCTGGCCGCTCTGAGACCTCGGACCTCGCCTCCTGAGGCAGCGGTGGTGACGGATAGCCGCGGCCACCCCCCACCTCTCGAGGGAACGCGGTGCACGGCTGGGGCCCTGCCTCCTGTCTTCCCTGAGGACCGGCGGGCGGCTGCACCACCGTTTTGTGAGGGCAGTTCGCCACCATGTGCGTGATGCTCTGACAGCAATGGCACTTCTTTGGCTGAGGAGGTAGACTACATTCCTTCGCGTGATGGTCAAGGCCACCACAGTTGTAGCATCTGCAACGAGAGAGACGGAGAGACCGTAAGAAGGAGCGTGTCTCACAAGATAGGTCAGAAGTCGAAAAGACCCTAAAATACGCAGACCCTCAAAGGGATCAGCTGAGTTTAATACGCCTTCTTAACAACAAACGTGTTGTATTAAACACACAAGTCAATGAAAAACGGGAGTCCGAAAGCATGGAAGACTCATCAATTCCCTAGGTAAACGACTGCTTTCGATTGGACAGTTAGGTTATTGTAAAGGAAACTTAGTCCACTAGAGGGCAGCCACACTCAACAAAAAACAACCAGCTGGCTGGGAAGAGGCAGTTAAAAAACACAGCGGTGGACTGAAATGCAACTCCAACTCAACCAGCAACTGGGAAGATGATAGACCAAATTACGTGTTATGAGTTTACCATTTCTTTGGGTGTTCATTATTTGGCTCTGGAAACCTGTTGAACGGGAAGAATTCTTTCCCATCGCACAAATTAGTGCAGTGAAATTTGATAAATAAGTCAGACATCTATTCTGAATGGTATTTGGGGAATTACCAAGGAATATTAGAACAAGATAGAAAGTGTCTGAATCAGAAGAATGCTGTAAAAGAAAGCTTCTTGATACCTAGATCAGATTAATAAAGGTTGATGCTAGTTCAGGGGTGGGAAAAATTTTCTTTTCTTTCTGTAAGAAGTTAGTTTCCCTTCAGGGTAAATTCTTCTAAATTGAAATAAATATAAATCCATCTTTAATTAATACCTGAATGCACACTGGGGGCACAGCTTGTACTATATGTTTGAAATTCTGACAGCTTCTAAAAGCTGAGAAATTATTAGGAAGCTACATTGCTCAATTTCAGTCACATTTTCTTTCTTCTAAAATTTTATATTAAAAACAATAAAACACCATCAACTGGAGAGAATAAAATTTTCTACTTATGAAGGTTTTTAACCTACTTGTTGAGTACAAAATTTGCTTACTGATTTGTCTCCAAATGAAATGTTTTATGGGCTTTCTATTTTAAATTTATTTTCCAAATACATTTATGACTCCATAATTCTCACTATGAAATTTACACAATAGGTCACATTTTTAAAAAATGAGAGCAAAATAGGTGGTAACTGTGAGAATCAGCTTAAGATCATAATGACAAAATAGTTAATTATAATTAATTAGATTTGTGTGTGTGTGAGAGACTAGCAAGCTTAATAACTCATATTACCATATACTTCTAAGACAAACTATTATTAACCTACTGGGAAGTATATGTAGGATACTTATGGTTATGTATTTTATCTTCTGAGATAAGTTATAGAGTGAATTTTTTTTTACTTGGCAAAAACCAGGATAACTAACAGCCTGCTTCTCCAGTTATCAATATTACCTTGCAAATTTTAGAATAATGGATTCACAAGATGGGCCTTTATTCTTTGCAGTAATTAACAAGTATTTATGTCAGGAAAAAAGAAAGCATCATATTTTCAAGTTAACGGGAAAAACTAAGAAATCACTTTTTATGATTAAATTATTTATTGTGTAATTACATACCTTAGTAAGTTAATGAAACTATTACAATGCAGATTCAATGCTTTTTTAGCCACGTGTTCTGAGATAATTCAAAATTAAAGAATAAAAATTACTAATGCTTGAAATTCAGGTCCCCAAAATACACTCAAAAATGGCATCTTTGAGAAGTATAAGCATATTACTTATAATAATGTTTTTCCACATAGTTCTATAATGGAAAAGTGAATTCTTAAACTAAGTTTGCCCATCTATAAAACAGCTTCTTTTGAATTAAATTCACTTCCTTGAGGATAACATCCACTCAGGAGCTCATTTTTGAAGAGAGAGAAAATAGGTTAAAGGACTGAGTAATAGAGCCAGCCGCTCTCCCACGGACACATCAATTTCATCAGTCACTGTGGTATGTGCACTGCTACCCAATTCAGGGAACCATTTGCCCACTCATTCACCAAGGGGCTGATGTCAGAATTCCATTTTTTCAAATGGGGTCTTCCATCATATTCTGTATGTGTATTTACCATTACATCTGGGTTTTAGAAGTTACTTTTAAGGATACTACAGAATTTTGGCTTCTTTGCAGTTTGATCTGCATTGTTAATTCACTCCCTTAGCTTTTCAGATTCATGCTATCATTAGGCCAGACTGCCTTCCACACTGAAAAGATTTGCATTCAGTGTATTTGTGCTTTGCCTTAAAGGGGAGAAATGATATGTATTCTCCTCTTCTATTTAAACATTCAATGCCAATCACGCTTACTAGAAGTGCAGGTCACACCCCATTATGAAACTCCTTCCTTCCCAAGGGACCGACAGGAAAATGGAACAGCTCACAAATAATATCACACCACATTCTCCATACAAAGCTCTGAACGATACTAGACTCCTTTGTTCACTCTCCACACCTCTCCAAATCAGCTTGCTTTTGTTAATTTGCATGAATTTTATGTTGTGACACGAGCATTAAAACAGGTCCCAGAAGTGATCAAATAAAATGAGAGGTGACACTACATAAAGAGAGAAATTCAGCTTTGCTTGTCGAAAAGTGTAACAGAAAAAAATATAACGTAGGCACTTCTAAGTCTTTTAAAGTGTTAACTTAATAAGAATATATATGGAGGGCCTCCCTGGTGGCGCAAGTGGTTGAGAGTCCGCCTGCCGATGCAGGGGATACGGGTTCGTGCCCCGGTCTGGGAGGATCCCATATGCCGCGGAGCGGCTGGGCCCGTGAGCCATGGCCGCTGAGCCTGCGCGTCCGGAGCCTGCGCGTCCGGAGCCTGTGCTCCGCAACGGGGGAGGCCACAACAGTGAGAGGCCCGCATACCACAAAAAAAAAAAAAAAAAAAAAGAATATATATGGAAACTCAGATCCATATTCTGGGGGGTTAGAGGGAGGCATTAAGGATAAGGATACAGTGATGTATAAACTTCTAAAGAGGAAGGGAATGCTGAAAGAACAGTAAGTAAAGCAGTATCAGTGAGCGAGAACAGAGTGGGAAAAGTGCAAGCGATGGGGCAGGAAGGAGGGATGAATATAGAAAGGAGTATAATAAAATCCCTGGAAAAGAGAGATGAGAGAAAGGATCAGTAAAGTTTCAAACGGGAGGCCAGAGGGGTAAAGAAAAGTCACAGATCAGAAAGAGTTTCAGAAACTAATCTGGAGAAATGATAACCAACTCTTTGAAGAGATTATCGTTGTTAACTCCGATACAGTCCAACTAAAATCCAGAAATGATACTAATGACATTCATCAAGGCTACAGTTTTCGATTTTACTCTGTCTGAACACTTGTTATCTAATTCAACTGTGTGTCATTCAGCCCAAGACCTGGGAGTGCTGGATCCCAGTCTGAACGTGGGAGGGAGGGGGATGGGCAGAAATGCCATCACAGACCCCAAGAGAGCAGGAGAGCAAAGGATCCAGAGTGGCGGAAGCAATATGCCCACCCTGTACCTCCTCAGGGTAAGAGAGACAGATTCTTAGGCCAACCTTCCAGAAGGCCTCATTTTATTCTGAAAGCTTCCAATCTAAATTCACAACTGGGTATATAGCTTATTCACTCCATAGGATCTGCCCCAAAATACCAAGAGGAGAGTTGGAAAATGCTGATGAACCACAGAGCTAGAAACAGTTAACAGTGCACACATTTTCTGACCTCTATCAAAGCAACCTATTCTTTATGCAGATTTGTTTCTTTTATTATTCTTATATCCAAATTCCTAAGACTGTAAGCCAATTAAACAATAAAAACATTTTAATAATGTTAACTTTTATATATTTTTCCTAAGTACAATGGAAAAAATATTGAGTTTTCAAAAATATTGGTTAATAGTGATTTATGTTTATTAAAAAGGGTTCTTATGGAACAAATACATATTTAACACCAGAAAAAATTTTTTAACACCAGAAAATCTTTCATGTGTATCTTCTGAAATACAAAAGCCAGTATCCCTCCTCGATTACCTTAACTCATGCTAAAAATAAAATAATCTATCCACAGCAGGGCTGAACACACTGTTAACAGAATTAAAATGATAATAATAGGAATAATACTGAGGTTCAATTTATTAAGAGTTTACCATATTCCAGACATTGTGCAAAAGGTTTTTTTTAAATTTTATTTTAATTTATTTATTTTTATTTTTTGGCTGCGTTGGGTCTTTGTTGTGGCACGTGGGATCTTCGTTGAGGTATGTGGGTTTTCTCTCTCTTGTTGAGGCACGCGAGCTCTGTAGTTGTGGTATGCGGGCTTAGTTGCCCCACGGCATGTGGGATCTTAGTTCCCTGACCCAGGGATCGTCCGCTGCATTGGAAGGAGGGTTCTTTAGCACTGGACCACCAGGGAAGTCCCTAAAGGTTTCTAATATGTAATATAAAATTGACTCCTCCCCCAAATCCTATGAAGTAGGTACTAAATATCAATGTTGTGTTGATGAGAAAATTAAGACTCAAGAGAGTATACAGAGAAGGAAATTTGAATTGAAAGTAATAAATTTCACTTGCATTTTCATTATATAAAAACATTATACCCAATGATACTGATGTAAATTTTATTATGTAGAAGTCTAAAAACATATAAGGGTCCTGAATTTAAAACACCAACAAACACACAGATTTGAAGTAGATTTTTCTTGAGACTTGGGTTACTATTCTGTCATTATGGTGTGGGGAAGTGAGCTTCTCTCTTTGAGCTGTTCCATCTAAAGGCTGTAACTAGTCCAGGTCAGACTTTTCACTGCCAAAGCCCAGTTTTTTTCCCCTACCCTTCTTGTACTTTCTATGTTGAAAGTTTTTGTCTAAAAAAAAAAACAAAAAAAAATCAGTAAATAATTTTTCCATTTTCCTTAATCATATGTTTAAGACCATAAATTGGAACTTCAGGTTGATATGCTATAAAACTATCAAACTGACTCAATGAAATTCCAGCCAAAATAAAGAAAATAAATTCCAGTCATTGTGATTATTAGCCCATGAAGCCACACTGTGATGTGAACAATTTATTGAGGCCTCGAAATAAATACTGCAGTGAGATTCTATTGGCTGGAGCAAATGTAAATTGCTCTTGGAGGGAAATTTGACAGCACATTTCAAAATATTAATATGCATACTCTCTGAGCCAGCAACTCTAACGCTAGGAATTTGCCTTACAGGAATATTCATTGATAAGCACAATGATTTGGGTACTAAAATATTAACTAGAGTATTGTCCACATTGGTAAAAAATAGAAAAACTAAATGGTAATAATACCACCAACAATAATAAATACTTATAGTCAAAACCAGGTAGTCTGGCTACAGAGTTTTTGCTCTTTACCATTGAGCTACAAATATGTGAAAATGAAAAAGGAAATCAAAGCCCACATATACTGAGAAACACTCTACAGATATTGAAAGGAATGAAGTAAAAGAATATTTTTTAAAATGAGGTAGATCTATATGTATTGACATGGAAAGATCTCCAAGCCAAATTAAGTGAAAAAAGCAAACCACAGAATAATAAACAAAAGATGGTGTAATCTCATTTATGTTTCAAAAACCCTATATAAGTAAATATGCATTTTTAAATGCATGGAAAACCACTGGAAGGATAAACAGTACATTAACTAACAGTGGTTACATATGGAGAGAATACAGGTAAAGGTGAAGGTGAACTTTCATTTTTACTCCATAAATTCTTGCATAGTTTCTTTTTTAAATAACCAGAAAATTTATAGATTATTTATGTAATTGAAAAAGGAAAAAGAGCAATTATAAAGCTGCATTTCCATTTTATAATTTGACCTTCATTATTATTGTCAGTCATCTAACAGTTAACCTGTACATCAGCAATTCTAGAATCATCTTGGAAGCTTTTCAAAAAATACTTATGCCTGGGCCCTACTCCAGACCATTAAATCAGAATCTTTGAAGGCAGACCCCCAGGTATCAGTACTTCTTAAAAAGCTTCCCAGATGATAGTGAGCAGCTACTTGAGGACCACAGCTGTCTGCAGACCTGAGTTTACTGCCGACAACCTTGACCAAGAGAGAGCGCTCTGTAATCCCAACCACAAGGAATGTGGTTCAAAACAGAACACTGAATACTCCCCAAACACTGTTTCAACAGTTCACCGATGCCTTGAAAGGAAGGAGGAAGGAAAGAAGAAGGAAGGAAGGAAGGAAGGGAGGGAGGGAGGAAAAAGGTGTGTATAGATCTTGTTTCTTTACTGCAAACTAAAATGATTCCCTGAAACTTATAGCTGTAAGCACAAAAGCTCACAACTTTTTACCATCACTGATTCCTGCTTATTTTGGAAGGAAAACACTGGAAAAATCTACTGAGTTTAGCTTCACAAGTAGTTTCTCTGTTTCTGAGGTTATTACTCAGTTCTTAGTTCATCAAGCAAGGATGGGTTCAATGGGGAGGCACCCATGTCATCAAAACGGGTGATAATTTACAGCTCTTGAATCAATTGCTCCATTCTCTAAACTTCACCATCATTACCAATTAACATTTATTGATTTCTCATAATAACTCTTTTAATTCTCCATCTTCTGTTGCCTCCATCTACAGTAATTCTCAAAACCATATAAACTTATTTCCTATAGAGATACTCCTGCAAACATTTCTAATGGCCAAATTCTTCTGGCTATTACATACAAATGAATATAAACATAATAAAAAGATCTCTGCTTTTTATAAAATCTGTTAGCCATGGAATTTTTAAAACCTCTAATATTTAAACTACATTTCAGCTAAAACAGCACCATTGATAAAGTTACTACTGCCCACTCTTCTTTAAACTAAGAGAAAAATAAAGTGCATAATGGATGGTTTAAAATCTGCTTATTAGTTAGACCACCCTAAGGATTGGTTTTCAATATTATTTTTAAAAAGCAAAATTTAGTCAGTATAACTGCCATTCAGTTCTTTCTGGTGAACAACTGCTAGATGTTTGGATGGCTCTCTATGGCCTAGTGTTAGTCATAGTAAGCAAGGGTCAGTCTGGTGTGGATGGAACTAATGTGAACTCAGAACTCTAAGCTGCTGGCAGAGGAGATGAATACTCTGCCTCCTCCAAACCTCAGTGCTCAGACCATTTACTAAACTGATACGGGGTTTGCACTGAGTTCAAAGGGTATTTTTTACTTACCAACTACTAACCTCTTTTACCATCCGGTTCTATGATGTGCAATTACCTAGATACCTTGCCTATCAGTGGGGATTCAACTGCTTATAATACCCATGCAATCATTTTCATAAACTCAAATGAAAAACAAAAAAACACTTAAGAATATCTACAGTGAGTACAACTTTGTACTAGATACTAATAAAATGTATGTGCATAGTTGGCTGGACGGTAATATATACATACATATGTGTATATATATGTATATAAAATCTTGTTTGATGTCTTTGCCTGACTGCTTTTTGGATTGTCTTATGTTTATTAGTTTTTGGACACTCTCTCTGATTAATGCCACGGTCTGTCGTCTGTATCATAACACCAGCTAAAAATGCCCCACAGTATCTTGACAACCAGCTAAAATATAGTAATAGTTCTATTCACAAACCTTTCATCATCTTATAAAAACAAGAAGATAAGATGGAAAAATGTGGGGGACAGATGTGATGAATGGTGGTGCAGGGTCAAAAGAAGCAGGGATGGAACATATAATAGTTTTTAAAGAGTAGAGGACATGAAAGGGAGAGAAATCACTGGAGGAACTGGGGAAAAGGGAGCCTTTTTCATGTAAGGGCCCTTCCACCACACGGAAGGCATCAGGCATTTTTGTATTTCATTCCATTATGTTTAAAAATAGAGTCAGAAAGTAAATTGGGAGATGCCAGGGACCTGGGAGTTGGGGGTGGGGAGGGGAACGGGGAGTTAGTGTTTAAAAGGGATAGAGTTTCAGTTTAGGAAGGTGAAACATTTGGGAGATGGATGATGGTGAGAGTTGCACAACAATGTGAATGTACTTAGTGCCACTGAACTGTATAGTTAAATATGGTTAGAAAAATATGTTTCATATTATGTGACTTTTACCACAATAAAAAAACATAAAAAAAATTACTTGTAGGTTATTCGGCAATTCCACAGAACAATAATCGTTTGTTGAGAATTTGCTACTTTGCACCACAACTTGAGAAGGAGTATAATAATGAATTCTAGGTCATAAATTAAATCTGTATTTGAAATAGAAATGTTATCTCTCTTTTAGGTGACAAAGGACATCCCACCACACAGGTAATCCCTTCTGGCTAATGGAAAAGTTGAAAAAACAAGGAGAAAAACGGACTCAAATACAGATAACTTAATGCTTTCCAATTTCTTGGGAGTAAAAGCAGTCTGTTATAAAATAGGACCCAATCTTACATGCAGTGGGCACTCTGCCAGCACGGCTTGCATGATCCCAACACAGCTAGGGAGGAGTGTCCAGGTCAGGACAACACACACACACACACACACACACACACACACACACACACACACACACACAAAAGCCACATGTATTTTTGAAATGGCAGTGTTACAACTATCCAAACTGCTGGTTTCTTGCTGGAACCAAGGTCAATGTATCTACCATATTTGATCACATTGACCTTTAAGGTATAGTGTTTTTAGAAGGTTAGTGCAGGTATTAAATAGGAAGGAAAGACATTCAAAATTTAACTTATCTTGAGATGGTTGAAATTAGGTATTTACTTAGATGGAAGAATCAGATTATAATAATCTGATTACAGCAATCTGGAAACGTTGGTTCATTTATCTGTCACAGCAGCCTTGCGTGAAAACATAAAACCCCAGGGCTGCTTGGTTTCTACTACACCATTTCACATTCACCAGTGTCACAGGTGTAACATCTGCTGTAAATAAGCACTGGTTTGGCCTGAAGAAGGACAATTCCACTACTGCTTTTGTGTCAACTTTTATAAATGTTTTTTCCTGCTCATCACATGATTTCTTTTAGGCTCTGGCTCAGGAAACCAGCCTTATTTTTATGGTTGACATTATTTCACAAATCATTCTAAAGTGATCTTTATATTGTACATTGACTATTTTCATTATTAAACATTTGGTCAGAGGCACAAGAAATTTTAAAAGACAAATTTCATTATGATTACTTGATAGGTGAAACAGTAATTTGTAATCTAGAGAAGTAGATGTAAACATCAAAACAATATATGAGAAAATTTAAACACATAGTAAAAATACTTAAGGGTTAAAAAACCTTAGGTATTCAGATGAGGACTGCAAAATTAAAAAGTGACTCGCTCATATTTTGTTACACACACCTCCTCCATTAAAGCATAGAAGGAAGAGACAGCATGAGAAATTTCAAAGGGAAGAATGATGTATAGAGGTCAAGAATCAATTTTAGTGCCATGACTGATGAACTGCACAGAGGAAGGTTAGATAACAGTTCCAGATTTATGCTGGTTATTTGCAAGCTGGAAGCAAAAAGAGGGCTGGATTAAAAGATGCAATCCTGGAGCTTCCCTGGTGGTGCAGTGGTTAAGAATCTGCCTCCCAATGCAGGGGACATGGGTTAGAGCCCTGGTCCGGGAAGATCCTACGTGCTGCAGAGCAACTAAGCCCATGCACCACAACTACTGAGCCTATGCTCTAGAGCCCGCGAGCCACAACTACTGAGCCCTCGTGCCACAACTACTGAAGCTCACACTCCTAGAGCCCGTGCTCTGCAACAAGAGAAGCCACCGCAATGAGAAGCCCACGCACAACAATGAAGAGAAGCCCCCACTCGCTGCAACTAGAGAAAGCCAGTGCGTGGCAACGAAGACCCAATGCAGCCAAAAAAAAAAAAAAAAAAAGATACAATCCTAGTTTTAGCCAAATGAGTTATTGTTGTTGTTGTTATTTAGCCAAATTGGTTATTTAAAGCTTTGACATTACCATGGCTTAATTACCTCTGATGCCAGTAATAATGATGGTAGCATTTGAGTTTCTATGAAGATAGTGTTAAAACAACACCCTATTGTTGTATTAGTGAATTAATATTTTTACTATTAACACTGAATTGTTGCTATATTCCTGAATTAAGAAGAACTATGTGTAAACTTTCCACTTTGACAATGTTTATATGAGTAGCATTAAAATATATTTATAGAGGACCTGTCGTCCTAGAGCACGTTGCTTGGTGTGATCTACCCAAAACGTACCCTCAGGATTAATTCACGTGCAAGATGCAAAAGAAGACTGTGCCAAACCATCTCTATCTCTACAGCTACTCAGGAATCAGAAGGAGTTAAAACTATTCTGCTGAAATCACCAAGGAAAGGCTTCGAACAATCGATAAATTTGATCTCCCATTCCAGCACCAGCTACTGCTGAGGAAAATGATGAAGTACAGATGAGATGTAAATGACCTCTGTTCACTTCCCCCTCTAGCCCAATGGGTGTTCCTGTGACTGGCTATATATTGCTCTTTGCCAAGAATCAGCAGTTCTTAAATTGTTTACCATGTACATACATAGGTAGGTAGGTGAAAGCTGAACAAGGAAAATTGCTACTATGTTCAGATAACCTCTATAAACTGTGATATTATCTCCTCTCTGTAGAGGTCTCATCTTGAAAATTAAAGCCATGTCAGGGATTCTTGGCCTCATGGCTACTTCTTTTTTTCCCTCCTTACTGGTTGCAGTTGCCCTCCACATCATCCCAGCTTTTCATATGACTAAAGATTGATGGTCAAGCTGCTAAGGCATCCTTGCAGATCTTTCCTCTCATCACTGATTCCTTAAGGAATTTTGTTTCCCTACGTGAACATTTTAAAGCTGTGACTCTGTGAACACACAGCCACTAGTATCAAAACAGACAGCTGTGGAGCCAAGGATGGAGGTAAAAACTGAAGGTAGGTATGAGAAGAGCAGGTAGGTCCTTGGACGGAGCCAAGCCATGCCCAAATACTCTTAATAAGTGCAAACCATTAGGACTAGATTCTACACAGTAACAAATTTATGTGTGCATATTCTATAAGCCAAACTATGGCTTGTCTTGAATACAATTCCTTTAGCACTTGAACAATGGAGTTTTCATCTCCTTTGGTCATCCTTTCAATTTGGCTGGTAAAGTTTACATGAAGAATTTGGTTTTCTCTCAGTGGGACAAAAGAAACAAAGCCACTAAAGAATTTTTCTGTGTTTCTCTAACAAAAAAAAAAAAAAATTTTTTTTTTTTTGGCTGTGCTGCACAGCCTTGCAGGCTCTCAGTTCCCCAGCCAGGGATTGAACCCAGGCCACAGCAGTGAAAGCCCAGAATCCTAACCACTAGGCCACCAGGGAACTCCCTAACAAAAAAATTCTTGACAAATATACTGGTAGGTGTGCTGAAAGGAGGTAAGCTTCTTTGGATGATACTTGATCTTGAAACTCTAAAAATGTATGTATTTCAGAAAACAAAGAAACATTTAAAATTATGAGACCTACAAGTGGCAAAGTGTTATTTATCACACTGAGTGTGAAGTTCTCTTTATGTTTTATGTTTATCATTTAATTGAACACAACATATGTGTAAGGAAAAAGTTGTGCTTCCCTGGAAAACTGTGCATTGCCTAGACCTAGCATTCACAATTATGGATTATCTGATTCTGACTGTATGGGAGTTATCTTACAGCTCTTTAAATCGCCGATAATTGCAAAGTTATTCTTGCCCGTGGAGTAGCAAATTCTGCCCTGTCAGGTTCAATTTACTTCCCTTTCCCATGTGGAAAAAGCTAGTGTTGCTTCCATTTGCATAATTTCAATATTCCTCAACTACAAATGTGTCTGTTCTTTGGATTCTCCTTTGAAAAGGTTATAACATCTGCCTGTTTCCCTCATTTGAGTTAAATATAATCTTTAACACTTGCTCATTTTGTATCTGTATGAGAGTCATGATGTTACCTTTTTTGAAAACTGTCCTATAATTTTTATACAATAAATCTATCCCAGATAAGCCACTGCATGAGATGCAAAGATCATTATGACATAATGATGACCTTGTTCTCTAAGCACATAAAATCTAGAAAAGAGATCAGATAAATGCACAACTAACTTTAAGTCTCAGGGTTATTGGACCCAATTTACGTTTTTGTGTTTCTTCTCAGTGATCTTATTTTTCCTATACCTTGAAACACTTTGCTCTTTCATAATCCTGGGAATTACATCCAACTATGTATGATAAGGAGCTGAAAATAGTATGAAAATTTAATTTTTTCCACAGAAGACATACAAATGGCCAACAGATACATGAAAAGGTGCTAATCACTAATCATCAGGGAAATGTAAATCAAAACCACAATGAGATATCACCTTACACCTATTAGAATGGCTGTCATCAAAAAGACAAGGGATAACAAGTATTGATGAGGACGTGAAGAAAAGAGAACCCTCGTGCACTACTGGTGGGAATGTACATTGGTGCAGCCACAGTGGAAAACAGTACGAAGAGTCTTCAAAAAATTAAAAATAGAACTACCATAGGATCCAGCAATTCCACTTTTGGGTATAGACCCAAGGGAAATGAAATCCTTATCTTGAAAAGATATCTGCACCCCCATGTTCACTGTAACATTATTTAAAATAGCCAAGACATAGAAACAACCTAAGTGTTCATCGATGGATGAATGGATAAAGAAAATGTGGCATTTTTGTATATACAATGGAATATTATTCAACCATAAGAAAGAATGGAATCCTGCCATTTGCAACAACATGGGTGAACCTCAGAGGCATTATGCTGAGTGTAATAAGTCAGACACTGAAAGACAAATACTTATATGTTGAATCTAAAAAAAAAGTCGACCTCATAGAAAGAGAGAATAGAAAAGTGGTTGCCAGGGGTTGGAGGGTGGGAGAAATAGGGAGAGGTTGGAAAAAGTATACAAACTCTCAAGCTGTAAGATGCATAAGGTCTGAGGATCTAATGTATAACATGGTGACTACAGATGATAATATTGTACTGTATAATTGAAATTTGCCAAGAGAGTAGAACTTAAATATTCTTACAAAAGAAAAGATAAAGATGTGAGGTGGGCTTCCCTGGTGGCGCAGTGGTTGAGAGTCCGCCTGTTGATGCAGGGGACACGGGTTCGTGCCCCGGTCCGGGAGGATCCCACATGCCACAGAGCGGCTGGGCCCGTGAGCCATGGCTGCTGAGCCTGCGCGTCCGGGGCCTGTGCTCCGCAACGGGAGAGGCCGCAACGGTGAGAAGTCCACATACCGCAAAAAAAAAAAAAAAAAAAAAAGAGACGTGAGGTGATGGACGTGTTAATTAACTAGATGGGAGGAACTCTTTTGCTGTGTATACATATATCAAATCATCACAATGTACACTTTAAAAATCTTACAATTTTACCTGTTGACTATACTTCAATAAAGCTGGGGTGGGGAGGGGGCTTAGAATATGTCTCTTACAGAACTTCAGGCCACCTTAATGGTTTTTCTCTTCTCTCATATTTTATGTAACTTTCCTACTTCCCAATTCACTATGATGGAAACTCGTTGAAACAAAGGTCAGGAAACTTCAGCACTTGTTTTTAGCTCTACTGCTAACTAACTCTCCATCTCACTTGCAAGATGGTGCTAAGATTTGAATTCTCTTGATTGTCTCCCAATTTAAACTGTCTATGATCTTGGTATCTCTCTACACTCACAACTCACAACTCAGCCTGATTTTATGACTTTATCTGAGAAATATTTGCCAGCCCCATAGTGGGCAATGGGAGGTAGAAGAGACCCAAATTTATCTAGAGTTGGGGTTGGAAAGGTGGATGGTGGGGAGGGACAAAAGGATGAGGAGGACAAGTTTTCTCATAAAAGCTTTATTGAAATGAGTTGGTCCAAGCTGGGAGGAGAGGCACCTGAGACCAGAAGCAACTCAGAAAAAGAAAAAACAAGGGGGGGTGATTTAAAATACCTAGATGCAATAGTCTAGATCTTCTCTAATTTTATAACCCTAAGTATCAGTTATGCTACATGTTCATTTGGAATTGAGATTATATAAGTCATTACTCAATTGCCCCATGCAATCCTGGTGTTCAAAAACTGTTTGCAGAGAACCTAACCTGCTTAACATTATTTTGATCTGCCTCCAGAGAAATCTTTTAATTATACAATTAAATAATTTTCTGACAACTGGCAAATATAACCATATTGAATTTAAGGCTTTCACAGAAAAAAAAGAGAAAATTTAAAAATGATGTGATCATCTAGAGGGATGATAAAATAGTGAAATAAATCATCGCTATTTCAACATCCTTGTTATTGCATTGCCCAAAGTTTCATCTGATCTTTCCAGAAGGTATAAAAGACATCAGGAGACAGGACTTCTGTTGTCTTTTTCTTTTTAACTCTTTATTGAACACAGTTGAGAATTCAGAAATTTTCATTTTCTGTCCATAACAGCAAAGAGAAGAAAATGATAGAAGATATTTCACAATTGTTATTGTTAGATGAAAAAGAACACAAATACAAAAAGACAGACAGTAATACTCCAGACTCTAATGATGATGATGAAATTAATCATATAAGCTGAATCTCCGATTATGAGTCTTCACATAATATATCCTAGAAATATATTTTATCAAACTCAAGAATCAATGAGTGAACAATATATTTTTATGGACAAAAAGGAAAACTGTTATTCAGTTAGTCCTTCAAGGAGAATGTCATCATGCAGTATTTTTTTTGACAAGATATGTTTACTAAAAAGGACATGTAACAGGACGCTTTCACCTTTTATCAAGCTTGTGCTAGGGAATTTACTTGATATGATTCATAAGTAGATAAATGCTGAAGGCACTGACTGAAAGGAGATAAACAGCACAGAAATGAAAAAGCTCATTGAATTGATCATTCTAATCAATATCTAAAATGAAAATATTTTGTTGATACTGATGAGGAAAATGACCACCCTCTCTTCAACAAAATTACGAGCCATAAAAGTTTTCAAAGCACTGTATTTTGATGATAGAAGTGCAAGAAAAACCAGAGGTAATAAAAAGCTGGACTCTTAGAAATATATTTGAAATCTAGATCATTATTTATAAGATAGCTATGTTCCTGGCTCAGCTATGAGCAATTACTTTCGTTCAAAGGATACTGCCAATTTTGGATGTGTATATCTTTTTTTTTTTTAACAAGGATTTTTATTTTTGCCAGTCTGACAGGTAAAAAAGAATACTTTTTTTTGGATGTGTATATCTTCACACCAGAAAAATATGGAATAAAATTTGGGTCTGTTACATTTAAATTCTTATTAATTTCGAATCCAGTTGTTTTTCACAACATCCTTTTATTTTTATATCTGTAAACTACCTGTAAAATGATTTTTAAAATATGTTTTACAAGAGTCCACTAAACTCAGATAGTAACTGGTGATGACTATTCTTCCTGGTATATTGGCAGCTAATAAAACATAGAGTTTGACAAATGGTGTAAGAGAAAGAAAGTGTTAACATCTTTTCAAGAGGAGACATGGTCACAATTATTGGGAGCAATAGGAATGGCTTTGTAAAGGAGTTGACCTGGCTACAACAAGCTAGTTAAAGGCTATTTAAAATGAGTAAGGTTTGTTTAGATAGAAGAGAAAACATGCCATTTGAATATATGGCATGAATAAGAAAACAGAAGTGGAAACCTGGAGGATATGTCTAGGAAGGCAATTAATTGGCTAGCTTGCAGAAGCAAATGGAGGGTATCCCTGGTGGCACAGTGGTAGTGGTTAAGAGTCCGCCTGCCAGTGTAGGGGACACAGGTTCGAGCCCTGGTCCAGGAGGATCCCACATGCCACAGAGCAACTGAGCCAGTGCGTCAGAGCCCGTGAGCCACAACTACTGAGCCCATGTGCTACAACTACTGAGGCCCGCATGCCTAGAGCCCGTGCTCCGCAACAACAGAAGCCACCGCAATGAGAAGCCCATGAACTGCAGCGAAGAATAGCCCCTGCTCGCTGCAACTAGAGAAAGCCCACGCGCAGCAATGAAGACCCAATGCAGCCAAAAATAAATAAATAAAATAAATAAACTTATTTAAAAAAAGCAAATGGAAACCAAGATTATGAAGCAGAATATTAAATATATTTTATAGTTTAATATTTTTTTAATCTTTCATCTTAGAGATGAAAAAATTGAGTTTCAAAGCTGACACATGCATTGCTCATGACCACAAACCTAATAATGGATAGCCCAGGATTTCACCTTATAACTCCAGTGATGCACGATAAATCACTTAATCTCTCTGGGTTTCCTCATCCATAAATAAGTTTCATCATTCAGGAATCCTTTTTAAAGATGATAATGATTCTCACTTACTTCACAGGGTTGCCGTCGGTCTCAAGTGAAATAAATATTTTAAAATGCTTTACAAACTACAAAGCTCTTTATAAATGGTAGGTACAATTTCTTTCCCTACCCCAATCTTAGATATTATATTCCTGAAGCACTTCCACTCCACTGGTGGTGAGATAAGTAATGGTAGAAGAACTGAAGTTCTCATGAATTACAGTGGGAGAAAACAAAAACAAATAACAGGAAAAGCTTAAAATATCTTTCCATTTTCAAGAATAGTAAAGAGAACAAACTAAATAGCCTAATAATGATATATTGCTTATCTTATGAATGCTCTATAATTAATTTGCATTTACCATTCCTTGTCCACTGGGATTTTCTTTACCATCTCCTACTCTGCATTTTGATGAGTAAACTAATTTGATTTGTTGCAGATGCCAAGCATTTTTTCTTATATGTAGGTAACTGTTGAAATGTTCAGTATTTTTCTGATTTATAACTTGGAGTCCCTAAAAATCAAATCTAGAGTAACTTTGTTTTAATAAATTCTATCAGAAAATTTTGTAGATGAAGAAAATTATAAAGACACTAATCTGTATATAATACAGCTTTATGTATGGGAAATTTGCTCACTATTCCTATATTCTATAAACTACTCTTTCATCTAGCTCTTAGGACACTCTTTATATTGCTTTTCTTTCTACCTTTCTGACATTATTTTCCTATCTTATTCTCAGTATCTTCCTGGATTCACCAAAATCTAAACATAAGCTTATCTATCATCTCTCCTTTGAAAAACTCATCCATTTCCTTAAACAAACTATTTTATTTATGCTGATCACTCACAAATTATTCCCACTTTGATATTTTTCTGTAATCTCAAACTCAATTCATCTCTTCAAGGCCATTTTGACCCCTTGTTTCCAGATGTCTTCCAATACCGATTAATTTTCCTGTAAGTTCCATCATTCATCATTGCGTTCATAGCGTCTACTGTTATATTACTTGGATGCCTCAAAGAAAAGGAAAAGTACTATGAAAATCTTCACTATTTTTTTGTCTTTTTTTTTTTTTTTTTTTGTGGTACGCAGGCCTCTCACTGTTGTGGCCTCTCCCGCTGCGGAGCACAGGCTCCGGACGCGCAGGCTCAGCGGCCATGGCTCACGGGCCCAGCCGCTCCGCGGCATGTGGGATCTTCCTGGACCGGGGCACGAACCCGTGTCCCCTGCATCGGCAGGCGGACTCTCAACCACTGTGCCACCAGGGAAGCCCTATTTGTTTTGTCTTTTAAAAGCAAAATGGAAACATAAAGCTTACTCTTGGGTCAACTTTCTTAAACCTATAAACAGTTTTCTCAGTATCTTGTCCACTTGGGGATAGTTTCCTGGTCTCTGTCTTGATGCCATGCCAAAGATAGGTCATTCTTATACTCCAGGTACATCTAACAACCCACTTGGTCCACTCAATTACCAACCAGTGATGACCATGTTAGGATTATCTTAGATAATATAAATGAAACAAAAATTTATTAAATTAGTCACCATGTATTACTTTTTAATAGTGTAATAAAAAATAAAAACAGTGAAAAGGAAAATTACTATGAGCTGCTGGAACCTGAAGGTGGAAAAGAGAGAATTCAGTACCAAAAGGGCATCATCATGAAAGTGGGTGAGGTACAGAGTAACTAATGCCAAAAAGAAATAAAGGCATGCCTTCCCACCTACCATACTTTTTGTACTGACATTACTGTCCTCTATTCTAGACAATATTGCAGATTAACAGGCACCCACTAGGCCATCATACAACCCTATGGCAACAGCCTCATCTCCTGGGCAAAAACTACCAAATTCAGCTCAATTTCCCTTTATCTAGTCACCTTTTGACAAGTCTTTCGGACTTTTGACTAAGCTTCAGTATTCACTATATAAGGAGTTTTCAAAGATGTAATGGGAGAACTAAAAGTTAACTGTATGTTGATGTGCATCCTTGGAGATACTGCTAGTTTGAAAGTTGAGGAGATGCTAAGGTTGAAGTCACAGATTTGGGAGATATTGAAAGGACAGATAGTAGTTAAAGCCATGGGACAAAGGTCAACCAGCAAAATGTGAAGAGTGAGAAGAGACCTGCAAAGTTTTCAGAAATACTTCTCTTTAATAATTTTCAGGTGGAAGAACCAGTGAGGTGTCTAAGAAGGAACAGTCAGAGGGGTAGTAGTGTCGACTGAAACAACATTCATCGCACAACCTAAAAGTTGAGAGTTATGTGCAATTTTTTTCAGTCGACAGTAGGAAGGCAAAAAAGAGGGGCTTCCCCAGTTTCCTCAGATATTGGGTTGATTAGATTCAAATTGTAAAAGAATATACAGTTTTGTAGTGGAGAAAGTGGCTAATAAGATGAAGTATTAAAATAGGTTGATGGATTTAGCAAGCAAGCAGTAGTAAGAAGCCTCAGATAGAACATACAATGAATACAAAAGGATTAAGGAGCTAAAATTGAACTGCAGTGCCAGTATCAGACTTAACTTCCTCAGAGTTTAACACGCATATCTTAGGAAAAAGGAGTCCCTCAGAGAGCAGAGAATAAGCCCCTTCCAAAGCTGTATAATATACATTTTTTTGAAATCACCAGAGACAAATAGAAAAACAAAGAAGATACGAACAGGAAATTCACAAAAAGAGAAAGAAAAATGACACAAATACTTTTTAAATACTCACACTAGCAAAAAATAAAAAAAAATTTGAGTCAACCATACAAAAAAAAAAAAATTATATTGCCTTCAAAGTAGCATATAAAAATACTCTGACCATACCACTGAAAATGACTAAAAATACTGGACAAAATATTTTTAAAACATCTTTTGAAATGCATTACTGATCAGGCAAGAAAGTAAGGAATGCTTAGAAGTCAAAAAGGAAGTGAAAGCAGGAAACCAGGGCAGTAAGTGGAGCATTGAAACAGACTCTCACCCTGGAGGCATCCATATAACACTGCCAACCTTAAGCTTTGACCTTGTAACGGGGATGATGAAGCAGAAGGGGCAGGAAACAAAGTCTAGGATCTGCCCAGAAGTTGGGGGTGTCATAGGAGATCCTGTCCCATAGAGCCGAAACCCCCCCAAAACTGCACCCACAATGTAAAGATAAATGAAAAACAAATTTGCCCTGAAGAAGAGTATGGCATGGAAACTTTCCCACCCCCAGAATGGTGCTGGGAGAAGAGAAAACAAGTCTCCCCTGAGAAGTGATAACCACAACCCAGGCTGCAGCTCACGTGGACATGTGGCATAAGCTGAGCATTTCTCATAAAATGGTTCCCACTTGGTACAAATGTCTCCAGGCAAATACAAAAATATCCCTGGAAAAAAATGTATTTTTCAAGCCAGGAGTCAAAGAATTTCTACAGGTAAAAGTCCAAGAAATATGACTGGTTAAAAAAAATCATAGGGCTTCCCTGGTGGCACAGTGGTTAAGAGTCTGCCTGCCGATGCAGGGGACATGGGTTCGTGCCCCGGTCCGGGAAGATCCCACATGCCGCAGAGCGGCTGGGCCCGTGAGCCATGGCCGCTGAGCCTGTGCGTCCGGAGCCTGTGCTCCGCAACAGGAGAGGCCACGACAGTGAGAGGCCCACGTACCGAAAAAAAAAAAAAAAAAAATCATAAAAAAGAAAAGAAAAATAGGGTAGCATGAACTACAGAGAGTAGAATCAGAACCAAAGACCTCCGATATTGGGTTGATTAGATTCAAATTGTAAAATAAATACATTTTGATATGTTTAAGGCAATGGTTCTTAACATTATCAGGCCCATGTCTACTTTGTAAAAAATAGTTTTGTAATACCCCTATTCTTATCGTGACAGAAATTTAAAATAATCTAGTCTGCATAAACACATTATATATGCATATATTTATATATATATCCCTTAAGTATAAAATATAGGAGAAAAGGGCCTCCCTGGTGGCGCAGTGGTTGAGAGTCCGCCTGCCGATGCAGGGGATACGGGTTCGTGCCCCGGTCTGGGAGGATCCCATATGCCGCGGAGCGGCTGGGCCTGTGAGCCATGGCCGCTGGGCCTGCGCATCCGGAGCCTGTGCTCCGCAACGGGAGAGGCCACAACAGTGAGAGGCCCGCATACCGCAAAAAGAAAAAAAAAAAAAAAAAAAAGGAGAAAAAGTAATAGTAAAATAATGCATATTTCAATAAAAAATGCAGTAACAAAACCACACTAGAAGACATAATGAAGTTGTCCGTGCTTGGTACTTGTCTATGATAAATAAATCTGGACTTAAGAGAAGCCATTCCATACAAGCACAGGAAAATAAAAAAGAAGAGGTACAGGGGAATACTAGAATAAAAATTAGTGCGAATGTATATATAAAACGAGAAAGGGAATGACCTTAATTGAAGTAGCATAATATGTCAAGGCAAATGTAACAACAATCAATATATAAAATATGAGAAAATACAACACTCTTCAAGTGAGCTAGACCTTATTTATAAGTGCAGTACCCAATTTCCCATGTTGTAACATAGTGGACAATAGTGATGAAGTACAGCAGAAAACTTACCATGTATCTTTTAACTGTACCTCATGTTGAGACATAAATTCAGTGTCAAGTATATAAAAAGACCTTGGAAACCATACCCTTTAATAGGTGACAAGGAATAGATGATGGATTGGAAAACAAAACAATAATACAAGAGCTTATAGAAAAATTGTTTCTGGAGACAGTATTTCAGTAGGTCTGAAAAGCAAACTGCAAACCTAAAATACTTTCTACATGCAATTTTTAAATCTTAATTTGTTGCAGACAAATTAAGAATACATAGGTTCAGTAGGCTTCTGACCATGACAGACTCACTGTTACTAGACTTCTTCTTCAGTAAGCAACTAAACAACTGGAAAAGATATGTGAGGTAACTGTTTACAGGCACTGGATGGGACAACGGGCAGTGAAAAACTGAGGCTTTATGGAAGGAAAACATTCAAAATAAGCAGCATGTGTGATCTGGCTTCCTGAGTAGACTTTGGGACTAAGGGTCAAAGAGAAAGAACCCAGGCACAGCACAGTGATGTTAATAAGCAGAATGAAAGATGTGAGCTAAAGGTTTATGAAGCAGTTGAAATTATGGAACAGACTACTGCATAGAAGAAATGTGTGCAAAAGAGAACCCTCTACCCCCATATACAGAATGAGACTTGCTAAGCACAGCAGAAAGAGGGTGCTGTTGTTTGGTGCAGAGATAACCAGATACCAGATACCCAAGGTCACAAAGTGCTGTCAGATACAGGAGTTCTAGCCAGACAGGGTGGTAAGACCACACTGGATTCTTAATCCAGCACCTTGGGTATTCAGTTGAGATCCCAGTAACTCATACCTTAGGAATAAGGACCGTACCCCAGAGGAAAGGCTGCATCCTAGGACTAAACACAAAACCAAAATAGATCTACACTAACTTAGAATAAAAACAGGGCTGGCAGAATAAAAAACTAACAGTAATTCAATTGCCTACCAGAATAAAACTCAACACCTGTAAAAAAGATGAAAGCCTAGATTCCCTACAACTACTAGCAGCAACATTCTGCACACACACACAAAATTACTAGACATATGAAGAAGCAGGAAAAAACAAACAAGAGAAAAGACCTTGAAAAGACCCAAAAGTTGGAAATAAAAGACCTCAGAACAGCTATGATAAATACATTCAACAATGAAAAGGAAAAGAAGGACTTGCTTAATTTAAAAAAAAAAGGGGGAATTGTGGCAGGGAAAAAAAGAAAACAAACAAAATAAACCAACTGGAAATTCTAGAACTGAAAGCTATATCTAAAATGAAAAGTTCACTAACTGGAAATTGCAGAAAAAAGTCAGTGAACTTAAAGATGGACTACAAAAGAAATAATATGAACTAATTTCAGATACAATAAAGGACTGAAAAATACGAACAGAGTGTCTGTGACATGTGGGTTAATACAAAATAGTGTGTTATATGTGTAATTAGTCCCAGAAAAAAAGGAGAGAATGGAGCAGAAAGAGAAAAAAAACGTGAAGAAATAATGGCTAAAAATTTCCTAAATTTTATGAAAAACATCTTGGATCAACAGATCAAAAATGCTCAGAGAATACCAAACATGATAAATGCAAAGAAAACACACCTTGGCACATGAATGATACTTACTACTGAAAACCCAAATAAAGGAGCAAGGGGAGAAAAGGGATACATTTCACACCATGGAACAAAGAAATGAATGACATTTAATGTCTTCTCAGAACTAATGGAGGCCAGATAACAAACATCATCAAAACAGTAAAAGAAAAAATACTTTTAATTGACTATTCTGAATCTATTAAAATATCCTTCATAAATGAGGATATAATAAAGATACCTGAGAGAACTTGTGGCCAGCAGACTTCCACAAGAAGAAATGCTAAAAAAAAAAAAGGAAAAAAAATTTTTTCAGGCTCATGGGAAATGCTACCACATGAAAACTTCAATCTATACAAAGAAATGAAAAGAACTGGAAATTGGCAACGTGTACATAAACATAAAATGCTATTTATTTTCTACTCTTATTTACTTCTAAGATAAATATTAATCTAAAGCAAAAGCAATTACACTGAATTGTGGAATTTACAAGTTATGTCAAAGTAAATAAATATGACACAATAAATAGCACAAAGGATGACACAGGGGTGAATGAAATTATCCGTTTGTAAGTGCTTTACATTTTACAGCACATGAAACAATATTAATCAGAAAGAAAACTGGGAATGAATAGAAAGAAAAGTGAGAAAAATAGCAAACAAATAGCAAAGTTGTAGACTTATATCTAACTATGTTAATAATTAAATACAAATAGTCTCAATTCTCCAATTAAAAAGCAGAGATTGTCGGGTTTGATAAAAACCAGGTTTTTAAAATTAGTTTTTGATTTAAAAAATCTGGTCTGTTTCCCTGGAGATCTCTGACTATTTATTTACACCTTCTATCTATTAAAGAAATTGAATTTGTAATAAAAAAAATTTCCACAAAGAAAGCTCCAAGTCCAGATGGTTTTACTAGTGAATTCTATGTTAAATAAACTATACAATATTACAAAATAGTTTTCATTATAAGGAGGGAAATTGTTTATAAGATCTAAATAACCCTAATACCAAAACCTGACAAATACATTATAAGAAAATAAAACTATATACCCATATCCTTCATGAACACACAAATCATTAGCTAAATATTAGCAAAAAGAGTCCAGCAATATATAAAAAAGATTATGTATCATGAGCAACTGGAGTTTATCCCAGAAATACATATCTATTGGTACTATCATTGAAAAGTCAATTAACTGACTTAAAAGTCGTATTAATAAAGGAGATAAAAACACCTGATCAGTACATTCACAGAAAAGCATTTGAGAAAATCCAACATTCATTCATGAATAAAATTTTTCAGAAATTAGAAACAGGAGAAAACTTCCTCAACCTGACAAAGTACTATCACAAAATAATTAATACTGACATACTGAACACTTTCCTCCAACGAAAGAGGATGTCCATCACTTCTAATTAAAATTTTACTCAAGTACCTAGCCAGTGCATAAGGAGAAAAAAAAAAACACAAAAACAAAACAAAAAAAGGAAAGAAATAAAAGTCATAAAGATGGAAAAGGAGTTATCTTCATTTGCAGACAACATGATTATTAACACATAAAATCCTAAGGAGTCTACAAAAGATAACAGAATTAATAGATAAATGCAGTACTCAAGAAATCAACTGTATTATTATATACTAGCAGCAAACAGTAAACAAAATTTAAGGAAATTATATATAAGAGCATCCAAACACATAAAATACTCAAGAGTAAGTTCAACAAAAGATATGCAAGGCTTTTAATACTAAAAACTGCAAAACGTTACTGAGAGAAATAAAAGAAAACTTAAATACATGGTTATATATCAGGTTAATGAATCCAAAGACTCAAAACAGTTAAGATGTAAATTCTCGCCAAACTAATCTATAGATTAAATGCAATCCCAATCAAATTTCCAGTTTACAAACTCATTTGTAATTTCTATAAAAATGCAAAGGACCCTGAATATCCAAGGCAATTTTGAAAAAGATTAACAAGGTTGGAGGACTGATACTACCTTATTTCAAGAGTTACTGTAAAGATACAGTAGGGTTCTTCAATCTCGGCACAATGACATCAGGCCAGATAATTCTTGTGGGGGCTGTCCTATGTACCGAAAGATTTTTTATCAGTATCCCTAGCATCTAACAACTAGATGCCAGCAGCAACCCCGCTCCTTAATTGTAACAACCGAAGATGTCTCCAGGCATTGCCAAATGTCCCCTCAGGGAAAAATCAACCCCAACTATCATACAATAAACTAGATGGGGTGGTACTGGCATGAGGATGGACAGATAGGTTAATATAAGAGAATCCATAAACATGCTACTTTTGTGCAGCCAGTTGATTTTCAACAAAAATTAAAGTTGAAATTAAATCAATGAAACAACGAAAGTCTTTATCAAAAAGGTAAGGTATGGGGCTTCCCTGGTGGCGCAGTGGTTGGGAGTCCGCCTGCCGACGCAGGGGACACGGGTTCGTGCCCTGGTCCGGGAAGATCCCACATGCCACAGAGCGGCTGGGCCCGTGAGCCATGGCCGCTGAGCCTGCGCGTCCGGAGCCTGTGCTCCGCAACGGGAGAGGCCACAACAGTGAGAGGCCCGCGTACCGCAAAAAAAAAAAAAAGGTAAGGCACTAGTAAGCCACATAGCACATGGAGATCAGCTTGGTGCTCTGTGACCGCCTAGAGGGCCGGGATAGGGAGGGTGGGAGGGAGATGCAAGAGGGAGGGGATATGGGGATATATGTATACATATAGCTGATTCACTTTGTTATACAGCAGAAACTAACACAACAATGTAAAGCAATTATACTCCAATAAAGATGTTAAAAAAAAAGACATTAGTAAAATGTAGAGAGGCCAATGTGTGTGTCCTTTGAGACTGTCTCATACACTGAAATCATCTAACATTCCTACACAACCGTTCCCGTTATTGACTGAAGTGGAGGAAATGATCAAAATACCCTTTCCCATCACTGACTACCATTTGTAGGGAAAATAACCAAAATCTCCTCCACAAATTTCCAAACACCTTCTGTGTGATAGGACCATGCTCACTGAGAACCATTAATCTAAAGAAATAACCAGGGATTGAGACTATGGTCAGGAGCAAAAGACAAGCAGATTTGAAAAAAATAAACAGAACACTCAGAAATTTTTTAAAAAAGTGTAATTGGAACTAAAAACTCAATGGATGTCTTAAAAAGTAGATCAGAAATAGCTGAAGAGAACATTAAGAACTTCTGCTTCCAGCATTGTGACCAACCAATTCTCAAAAAAATGCATGGAAAAAACACACATTTGCATGCATTGCTGGGCTTGCAGAAAGCTGGGCTTGCAGAAAATAAAGGTAAGAGCCTCCCCAAATAACCCTAAAGGTAAAGTTAGAGCAAGGAGCAGTAAGCTATAAGCAAACAGGAAAGGCAGGGCTTCCCTGAGGATGGATAATAATATTAGTGCTGTAACAGGTGACTAGACTGAGTCACAGGGCCAGCAGCATCTTAACTCTCTTCCACACCAAGGGATTTTTGAAATTAGTTATAATGATGAGGGCTATGGAAACCCATAGTTCCAGGCAGAAGCAAACACAGTTACTTCCAGAGGAAAGTTTTCTCAATTTAAGCCTGTACTATTTCCATAGATATAATCAAACATGTATGACCTCATAATCAAAGATAATGAGACACCAAGAAATAAACCAACATGAGGTAAGGGTCAGCAGAAACAACAAACTACCAAGTTAGACTTCTAAGAACTTTATCGGCATTGTCAAAAACAACCTATAGGGCCTCCCTGGTGGCGCAAGTGGTTGAGAGTCCGCCTGCCGATGCAGGGGATACGGGTTCGTGCCCCGGTCTGGGAGGATCCCATATGCCGCGGAGCGGCTGGGCCCGTGAGCCATGGCCGCTGAGCCTGCGCGTCCGGAGCCTGTGCTCCGCAACGGGGGAGGCCACAACAGTGAGAGGCCCGCATACCGCAAAAAAAAAAAAAAAAACAACCTATAAAATAGTTAGAGACAGAGTTTTTAAAGAAATAGAAAGAAAAAGACGAAGTTACAAAAATGAACAACCAACAAGAGACTAGCAAAAATAACCAGGCATATTTGAAGGACTATTAGGTATCGAATCAATACTGCTGACCTCTCAAACTCAGTGGAATTATTAAACAGCACTTAGACACAGATAAAGGTTAGACTAATAAACTAGAAAGTAAATATCAAGAAATTACATAGAACACAGCATAGAAAGATAAGATAAAAATGTAAAAGAGGGACTTTCCTGGTGGTGCAGTGGTTTAGAATCCGCCTGCCAATGCAGGGGACATGGGTTCAATCCCTGGTCCAGGAAGATCCCATGTGCCACGGAGCAACTAAGCCTGTGCGCCACAACTACTGCGCTCTAGAGCCTGCAATCCACAACTACTGAAGCCTGCACGCTCTAGGGCCTGTGTGCCGCAACTATTGAGCCCACAAGCTGCAACAACTAAAGCCCGCGCACCTAGAGCCCGCGCTCCGCAACAAGAAAAGCCACCGCAATGGGAAGCCTGCGCACTGCAATGAAGAGTAGCCCCCATTCACCACAATTAGAGAAAGCCCGCGCGTAGCCATGAAGACCCAACACAGACAAAAATAACAAAAATTTTTAAAAATTAAAAAGAAAAGAAAGAAGGAGAAAGGAGAACAATAACAGAAAGAAAGGAAAAAAGTAGGAAAAAATCCAGTCTGAATAGATAGCACAAAACCTGTAATAGGGCTTCCCTGGTGGCGCAGTGGTTGAGAGTCCGCCTGCTGATGCAGGGGACACGGGTTTGTGCCCCGGTCTGGGAAGATCCCACATGCTGCGGAGCAGCTGGGCCTGTGAGCCATGGCCGCTAAGCCTACACGTCCGGAGCCTGTGCTCCGCAACGGGAGAGGCCACAACAGTGAGAGGCCCGCGTACCGCCAAAAAAAAAAAAAAAAAAAAAAAATACCTGTAATAAAAATATATCAATAATGGCATTAAATGTGTACAGACTAAATGTACCAGTTTAAATACAGACTGTCAGATTAGATTTAAAAATATAAAAATCAGATATATGTTGTCTATAAAGGACATATAAAACAAAATAATATGAATAGCTTGAAAAAAAAAGAGAGGAAAGAAACTATATTAGATCTTATGTAGCCCCCCACACAAATTCATATGCTGAAGCCCTAATCATCAATGTACTTGGGGAGAGAGCCTTTAAAGAGGTAATCAAGGTTAAATGAAGACTTCAGGGTGAGGCCTTAACCCAAAATGACTAGTGTACCCTTATAAGAAGAGGAAGAGACACCAGGGGTGTGTGTGCATCCAGGTGAGGACAAAGTGGGAAGGCACCATCTGCAAACCAAGGAGAGAGGCCTCGGGAGAAACCAAACTTGCCAACACCTTGATCTTGGACTTTTAGCCTCTAGAACTGTGAGATATAAATTATTGTTTAAGCCACCTAGTCTGTGGTATTTGGTTACGGCAACCTTAGCAGACTAGAACGTCAGACAAATATTAACCAAAAGAAAGCTGGTTTTATTTATACATATATATATATATATATATATATATATATACACACACATATAGTGTGTGTGTGGGGGGTACACGGGCCTCTCACTGTTGTGGCCTCGTGTGTGTGTGTGTGTGTGTGTGGTACACGGGCCTCTCACTGTTGTGGCCTCTCCCGTTGCGGAGCACAGGCTCCGGACGCGCAGGCTCAGCGGCCATGGCTCACGGGTCCAGCCGCTCCGCGGCACGTGGGATCTTCCCGGACCGGGGCACGAACCCGCGTCCCCTGCATCGGCAGGTGGACTCTCAACCACTGCGCCACCAGGGAAGCCCTGGTTTTATTAATATTAACAGAAAAAATATACTTTGAGGCAAAAATATATTCCTAGGAATAGAAAAGGATGCTACATGATGAAAAATAATTGAATTTATAATTTAAATATTTATATACATACATACAAAAATGGACAGATCTAGAAGGAGAAACTGACAAATTCACCACTTTAGATACTGATTATGAGCCAGCTGAAGAGGACATTTTACAATTATTTGGAGGAAATTTGAATATGTTATGGGTTTTAGATAAGATGAAACTGTATAACAGTAGAAAAGAGATTACTGGCTAAAAACTTACCAGGTTATGAAAGAGCCATATATTTAGGCAAATATTGATACATACATATGTAGACAAACACACAAACACACATACACACACAGAGACATTGGGAATATTTACCAACAACTAATTCTATACCACACAGGTGCTTGAAGCTAGATATACAATGATAAATAAGGAAGATCAGATCCTATCCTCATGGATTTTATATGTCAAAGCAACTCAGATTGTAGGTCTCATGGACTTCCGCTCTTTCTATGACACACACTTCTTTGAAACTTTAAAAAAGTCCTTTGAGACAACTAAACACAAAGCTAGAACTCGACATTCCTTAGTAATTCAATTACAACTAGGTGTTCCCTGGTTGTCTATTTCTTTTATTCATTAAAAATGGCATTTTTTCTTCTTTTAAAAATTGTTATTATTGACATACAACATTACAATAGTTTCAGGTGTGTAGCATGATGATTCAATATTTTACATATTGTGAAATGATCACCCCAATAAGTCTAGTTAACATCCATCACACAGTTAAAAACATTTGTTGTCTTGTGATGAGAACTTTTTTAAACATTTACCCTCTTAGCAACTTCCCAATATAAGTGCATTTTTTTTTCTTTTAGGTATAGCTACTTAACCTAGAGAGTCCTATACACCTTTTACATCATTTGTAAAACAGTCTTACATTTTATACCATGTACTGAATCTCCTAAGGAAACAAAAGTGGCTAAATCAACATTTCTCCAATATTTTGGTGATCTATGTCTGACTTAAGAAAAAAATTTTAAGAAAGTTAATGAGGCCTATAATTGACCTGATAATATAAAAACAGTGATTTTAAAACATTACAAAGCCATTTAGTATTAATTAAAATTACTAACTATAAAAAATGCCATTTCAGAAAATAGACAGAAAACAGTACATGAAAGAAAGAATATCTAAGCTTCAGATTTTTTTTTTTTTTTTGCGGTACACGGGCCTCTCACTGTTGGCCTCTCCCATTGTGGAGCACAGGCTCCGGACGTGCAGGCTCAGCGGCCATGGCTCACGGGCCTAGCCGCTCTGCAGCATGTGGGATCTTCCCGGATCGGGGTGTGAACCCGTGTCCCCTGCACCGGCAGGCGGATTCTCAACCACTGCGCCACCAGGGAAGCCCCGAAGCTTCAGATTTTTTAAAAAGTAGTATTAGATAGCAAGCACATCGTATATTGATCATTTGGAGAGGCATGTGGTCAAGTTTACAGATCTGAGTTCTGGCCAGGTATTGCTCAGCATCCCACCAACTGGACTTTGAAAAGCAGCCTGGTCATGCATTACGAGACATCAGACTTCCTTCCTGAGCCAAAAAAGGAGTGATTTTTTTTTTTTTTTTAGCATGGCTCAAGTGTTTGCAGACATGATAGCTTTTTAATTTTTTAAGAAAATATAATTTAAAATGAGTAGATAAAGGGTCACCCAGAATTTAATTAAACAGGCATACCTACATAAAATATACCTAGAAGAGACAACGCCTTCAAGTACTTCTATAATTTTCAGTCTGTGATGGGATTATTTATCTGCTTTTTCTATTTCTACTTTTAACAGTTTAACTGCTAGACTATTCATAATACATATATCTATAGCATTATTTTCCCTTCTATCTTTAACAATACCTTTCTAATATATCATAGATCCAAATTTCACTTATTATACAATTGTAGATATTAAACATCAGAGGTAAATTATTTTTAATAAATATGAAGATATTAAACTATTGCTATTAAAGTAATATCCAATGACTGTATTAATTCAATTCTTAGAGCATGAAAAAAATAGACCAAAGTATATGAAGTGATAGTTTACAGTTATGATTAGATTTATGGCTTTACTATAGAAATTTAAATTTCTATTTATATCAATAATATTGTTCCTCAGATTTATCAACTGTAAGGATTCCTGTACCTCAGGAATTTCATGAATAAAATAACTTGAATTCCTATCAAAATACCAGTGGGATTCTCTTGGTAGTGACAAAGACTTGACAAAGTGATATTAAAGTTTATCCAGGGTTGACATGTACACACTGCTATATTTAAAAAGGATAACCAACATGGACCTATTTTATAGCACAGGGAACTCTGCTCAATGTTATGTGGCAGCCTGGATGGGAGGGGAGTCTGGGGGAGAATGGATACATGTATATGTATGGCTGAGTCACTTTGTTGTGCACCTGAAACTATCACAACATTGTTAATCGGCTATGCTCCAATATAAAATAAAAAGTTTAAAAAAAAATAAAGTTCATCCAGGAGCCACAAGAATATTTTAGAACAGTAATAAAGGGAGATTTGCTTTCTAGGTACTAAAAGGTATTACAAATACAGAGAAATAAAGACACTTGGTGGAAGAAAAATCAAGACAAACAATACAAAATTAGAGTCCTGAAACACACATCTTAGAAATAACATATAGAAGAAATCATTATGTAACAGAAGAGGCTTCAAGTTAATGGAAAGAGTTCAAACATGAGATACGGAGTATGGGGAAATTTAGAATAAAGCTTTATTTTATGTAAAGGTATAAATTAAATTTTAGATGGATTTAAGAGTTAAAAGAAATAAACCATAAACCAGAAAAAATATAGATCACTATTTATCTGATCTATAAGAAACAAAGGCAGAAACAAAATGCAAGAACTCACCAAATGAAAGAGCAATGAAATTGGATGTGCGAAAGATGATCTCAGATGAGGCAAAATTATTATTTGTAGGTGAAAATATTTCATACCTTGCAAACCATAAATACATTGAAAAATTATTAAAATCAATAAAAAGAAGTTAATAAGGTGGCTGGTTACAAAAATGTTATACAAGATCAATTCCATTTAGAAAAAAAGATTATAAAAATAAAAGAAGGAAAAAAATGTCAATTTTAATAGTACAGAAACACATACACACACAATGATAATATACCCCAGGACAGATTGTAGACATCTGTTTAGATTACTTAACTCTTCTTTTATGTTAACAAAGTATAGTTTTCATTTTCACTATTTAGGTCCTGCATATCTCTTATTAAACTTTATTCCTAAGTGTTTTCAGTTTTTGTTCCTTTGGTAAATTAAATATATTCTTCAGTGAGCAGAGGAAGATAACAGAGCTTCTCTCCACTGTCCTCCATCCTCCTATCTCCCTTAGCAAAAGGGTCATGGTTTGCTAATTTGTTTACTGACGGCTCAGAAGAGCAGAAACTATACCTTCAACAGCTCAGAGATTTGCCTCTGCTCAAAAAATGCTAAAGGCCAGCTCTATACTCTTGTTTAGGGAAGAAAAACCATGACTGGAGAAATAAACAGCAGGAAAAAAAAACACAGGGACAATGTAATCTGATGAAGATGCACCTTTAGAAAATGCTCCCACTGAAATTCTCTGAAGAAAATTTTAACCTAAACCAGTTAGTTTAGAACAGAGAAAAAAAAGGCTGTCTGGAATTGAAAACATGATTTGAAATTTTAAAATTAAATAGGAAGAACAGTGAAAGGAGAGAGTCACACCTGAGAACTCAATATGCTGGAAGTTCAAGAGGAACAATCTTACAACAAAAAGTAAGACAGATGGAAATACTAAGAAAAAAAATAATAAGAAACTTTAAAGACCAATTTTGGCACTAACAGTTGAATAAGAGGGGTTCTAAAAGGAGAAAAGGAGACAAGTAAAGGAATATGTAAACAAATTACAGAAGAAAATTTCTGAACACATGAAAAAATGAATATTTAGTACAGGTGACCCTGTTTTTGTACTAAGACTTTCTCAAGTGAAGGAAGTAGCATGTTTTACATTATGGCACAAGTTCCTAGTGTTGTTGAAGAACGGAAACAGTTTGCAGAATGGCTACTTTGAATAGCACTGTTTTATGGATAATAGTTGTTTTTGCCTAACTCATCCAACATCTCTTTTCATAACAGCACCTTGGTTTGCTTTTGGAGAGTCCTCCTTTCCCTAATTTAAACCCTTGTGGTTTAGATGGGGCTCACCTCACTCCTCAGCTCAAGGGGTGGGCAAATGACTGCTGTCTAGCAAACCAGAGCGCCGCATTACAGGTTAGAGCAATCCTGGGCTTTTGCTAGAAATGCTGGTAATTCTATCCCTCTTGGCATGTGGATTGAGCACTCAAATCCAGATATCTCTGAAACTACTCTAGTTCCTGGAATTATAAATTATGCAAGTCAATACATTTCCTTTTTTCCTCCTTAAGCCAGTGGTTCTCAAATTTCAGAGCACATCAAAATTACCTAGAGGGTTTGTTTTTTTAAAAAGAAATAATAACAGAACAAAACAAAAGACAGATTGCTGAGGTCCATATCCTGGTGGGTAAGTCTCGATGAGGCCTGAGAATCTGCATTTCTAACAAGAGTCCTTGTGATGCTGATGCTGGTCCAGGGACCACAACTGTGAATGATTGTCTTAAGCCATTATGAGTTGGTTCATATTACTTACACCTGAAAGATTAGTGACCGATGTATCTCCAAACAGATGAAAAAAAATGAAATAACCCTTGAAGCAAAGTGAAAATTAAAATTTTTAATTATCCAGAAAATAATGAAAATAATAAATTCATACCAAAACCTATGCAACACAATGAAGCTTTTCTTAAAGGAATACTTATCGTCTGGAATCCTTATTGTTAATAAAAATAAAGACTAAAACTAAGTATTCAACTTCAGAAAGTAGAAAAAATAAACAAAATTAATAAAACAAAATTAACAAAAGTTGAAGACTTTTTAACTGTAAGATCTGAAAGTAAAGAAACAGAGAAAACCAACAAAAGCAGCAGAAAATATAGATAAGACAAAAACTAATTATTTAGAAACATAAATCCACAAGAAGCCTAAATAGGAAGAAACAGACAAAATAAAAATGTAAAGTGCTAGAGATATTAAAATCCAATTGCACATGGGAGAGACTAAAAGAATAAGAGAATCTTACTGCCACTTTATGGCAATGTATCAGAAAATATAAAGGAAGTAAATAATTCCCCAGCAAAATATACCAAATTTGACCAATCAGAAGTAGAAAAACCTAATAGATAAGACTGTGAGAACATAATTTTTTAAACTACAAAAGGCAAAGAAAGGGCTTAGATGTTTTGTAGCTCAGTTCTATCACCTTTTAAGCTGTGCGTTCCAAATCATTTTGATCACACACTTATCAGTAAAATATTTTTGAATATCCATCCCAATATATGTATATTTGTTTGTATTTATAAAGTAGATGCATACTTTATAAAGTAAATGTATACATTATTAAACAAAATAAATAAATAAATAAATATAAACACAAGTCATGATATTTTTTTCCATGTATGAATAAAATGAATCTATTATCTTGTCTATCTATTGGAGATAGATTTTCCACTTTGGAGACTAGTACTTTAATTCTTATGTATATTAAATTACCCCACAACATAGAAATAGACAGAAAACTACCTAAACATGAAATAAAATAGCCTTAGTAATAAAACATGATGAGGAAAACACATTAAAAAGTCCAAGTTCATGAAGACCAATAAATATTATGAAACGGAATATATCAGCATATCATGACTAAGAAGGGTTTTTTCCCACAGGAAATTAAGAATTATTCAACTTCATAGAATCTATAGATGTAATTCATTTTATCAATAACTTGAAGTCAAAAATTACATAATTATGTCAATAGATGCTGAAAAGTTTTTTGAGATAATCTGACAGGTATTCATAATAAAAAGAGAAGGGAAGCAATTAAACATGATGATTATTAACTGAAAATAACATTTAAATTTGAAATATTAAAGCCATTTTCATTAAATCAGAAGATAGGATGCCTGCTGTCAGCAGCATTTTCAACACTGTTTAGGAAATTCTAGTCTATTCCATAAAAAAAGAAAATTAAATAATAGGTATGACTATTGGAGAAGACAAAACTATTGCCCAAACTCATAGTTTTTCTCTACAATAGCAATGGCCAGTTAAAAGGAAAAAAAATTATTCACAATAGCATCAAAAATACCTAAGAATAATCATCACAAGAAATCTATATAAGTAACTTATTAAAGGTCACAGGGACTTCCCTGGTGGTCCAGTGGTTAAGAATCCGCCTGCCAATGCAGGGGACATGGGTTCGATCCCTGATCCGAGAAGATCCTGCATGCCGTTGGTCAACTAAGACCATGTGCCACAGCTACTGAGCCCACACTCCAGAGCCAGCGAGCCACAACTACTGAAGCCTGTGCACTCTAGAGCCTGCATGCTGCAACTACTGAAGCCTGCGCACCCTGGGGCCCGTGTACTGCAACTATTGAGCCTGCGTGCTGCAACTACTGAAGCCCACACACCTAGAGCCCATGCTCCGCAACAAGAGAAGCCACTGCAATGAGAAGCCCATGCACAGCAACAGAGTAGCCCCCGCTCGCCCCAACTAGAGAAAAAAGCCCATGCACAGCAATGGAAGACCCAGCACAGCCAAAAAATAAATAAGTAAAAATAAAGGACACAAAAATAACTTGAAAAAAATGGGTCAACATAACCTATATGCTCCTCCAATCCTATTCTCTTCTTGGGCATCAGAGTAGCATTATCATGAACTCAGTGTTCATCATGTTTCATATTTTTACCACAAATGTAAGTATTCACAGACATGCATAATATTACTTGATGGTTTTAAAAAATTAATAAAGATGAATAATATTGCATCGATCATTCTGCTGCTTGCTTTATTAATTAACATTATAGCGGGATTTTTAAAAAAGTAATCCAGACTGATAACGGTAGCTGTAATCTGTTCATTTTAACTCAATTTCATTTTGAGAATATATTATAATTTAATCATCCTCTTGGTAACAGACATTTAGGTTGTTTCTAAGGTTTTTTTTTTCTATTACAAGCAATGCTGCAATAAACATTTTTTTTGCACAATTCTTTGTGTACTTGACCATAACCCACAGAGAAAACATTTTGTGTCACGATTCAGTACTCACACACACACAAACACCCAGCATAACCCAAAAGTATATGAAACAATAGTTACTCTTACTACATGCACTGCACTCTGATGATTTTTATTCTGTTCTATTTCATTAAAAAATAGCACTAATACTTTCCATAATCTACCAAATTAATATCAAAAGGCACTAGTGGGTCCCAGCCCACTTTTTGAAAAATGTGGTAAATTTTTCTGGTAAATCCACCTAGAAGTGGAATCAAAATATATGAAAAATTTTGATTCCACCAGATATTGCCACATTGCTCTCTCAAGTGGATTCATCGATTATGAGTCCCATCAGGACTGTGTGACATTCTTCACACTTAGTATGGTCAGACCTTAAAATTTCTGCTACTTCTATGGGAGTGAACTTGTATCTCATTTAAATCAGTATCTTTTTATTTGTTTATTGAATATTTATTTTTTTCTTTTATAAATTACTGTTTATTTGCTCATTTTTCTGTTGGGCTTTTACTTCCTTTTGATTTGTAGTCCTTTATATATTATGGATATTAATTCTTTATCAACTACATGCAATGCAAATATCTTTTCCCACTCTATATTGTATTTTCTAACTTTGTTTATACTGTTGGTGCTGGACTATTTTATGTCAGTTAGGTTATGCCTGGTAACTATGTTTCCCAGAGTCTTTTTTCTGGATGGTTCTGGGTTACAGTCAGCCAAAAGAGAAACTCATATACTACAAGACATGGAAAGCAAAAACAAAGCAGAAGCCATTATCATGGTCAGCCACGGTAGCACACACAGATCTGCCCAGCACGTCCTGGCTTGTCCTCTCTGGTGCTCTGTGCCCACCTTGTCTTCCCAATGTTGGTCCCACTGACCAGCAGCCTGACACCATCCCTTGTCTGCAAATCCAGAGAGGTTGTCACAACACAGAGGCAGCAGTTTCCATAGCTCTCCCCAGGGGCTCCCTCTCCCCAGTTCCTCTGCAATACCAGATATGCTTGGCTTTCTGGATTTCCCTGCATGCTCTTATTTGTCTATCTAGTCCAGGGCTTCTGAAGACTGGTTAGTGAATATTTCTCTAATGTATTGTATGTACTGACTCTTCCCTTGTCCAGCAACCCTGTTTGTGTAAGTTCTTTTTTTAAAAAAATTAATTATTTTTAAATTTATTTTTATTTTTGGCTACGTTGGGTCTTCGTTGCTGCACATGGGCTTTCTCTAGCTGTGGTGAGTGGGGACTACTCTACGTTGCGGTGCATGGGCTTCTCATTACGGTGGCTTCTCTTGTTGCGGAGCACGGGCTCTAGGCGCGCAGGCTTCAGTAATTGTGGCACATGGGCTCAGTAGTTGTGGCTCGCGGGCTCTAGAGCACACACAGGCTTCAGTAATTGTGGCACACGAGCTTACTTGCTCTGCGGCATGTGGGATCTTCCCTGACCAGGGCTCAAACCCATGTCCCCTGCATTGGCAGGCAGATTCTTAACCACTGCGCCACCAGGGGAAGTCCCTTGTGTAAGTTCTGAATCTTCAATTTTCATAACACTTAAAGTGGTTCTATCTTCCTGACTGAAACCTTTGCCAGGTAGAAATTATAAATTCTGAAGTAGTCAATTTAATCTAACTGCTTATAGTTTGTGTTTTTTGTGTCTTGTTTAAAAAAAAAAAATCCTTCCCAAACTTAACAGCTGTAAAGACTTGCTTTACACCTTTAGATCTTTAGATATGTTATGAGGTCGGGGTCCAATTTTACTCTTTCTCTATAGTCAGATATACTCCCAGGACCATTTATAATCTTTGCATTATTTTCCAAGATCTGAAAGGCACCTCTGCCATATATTAAGAGTTGTATATATTCTCATTGCCAATGGTCTATTCATCTTTCACTGGGCCATCACCTCACTTATTTACATATACTTACATAGTTGTATAATAAATATAGATATCTGGTAGGGAGAGCCTTCAAACTTCGATTTTCATCTACAAAATTGTGAAGTTATTATTGGTCTTATTAACTTCCAAGTCAATTTAAAATCAACCTTATTGGAATTCTGAATGAAATTACATTGAATCTGTAGATTAATTTATAGGAAATTATGCTCTTTAAAATATTGAGTCTTGCCATTTATTAACAAAATACCTTTCTCCATTTATTTAGGTTTGCTTTTATATATCTCAATATAAGTTTATCATTTCTCCATAAAAGTCTTTCATAGTTTTGTTAGATTTATTCCTAGGTATAGTATATTACAGTTTATGTTCCAATTGTGAAACAAACCCTTTTTATTTTATTTTTAATTTTTTAGATGTTTTTAAGAATTTAATTGTGCCATGACACCTAATGATTGCACTTTTTTCTTTTTTTTGGCTGTGTCAGGTCTTCTTTGCTGCATGGGCTTTCTCTAGTTGTGGCGAGTGGGGGTTACTCTTCATTGCAGTGCACGGGCTTCTCACTGCTGTGGTTTCTCTTGTTGCAGAGCATAGGCTCCAGGCATGTGGGCTTCAGTACTTGTAGCATGCGGGCTCAGTAGTTGTGGCTCATGGGCTCTAGAGCGCAGGCTCAGTAGTCGTGGCGCACAGGCTTAGTTGCTCCACGGCATGTGGGATCTTCCCAGAACAGGGCCTGAACCCATGTCTCCTGCATTGGCAGGTGGATTCTTAACCACTGTGCCACCAGGGAAGTCTCAGCAAACCCTTTTTAAAATACCAGTTTCTTTTTTTTTTTTTTTTTTTTTTTCTTTTTGTGGTATGCGGGCCTTTCACTGTTGTGGCCTCTCCCGTTGCGGAGCACAGACTCCGGACGCGCAGGCCCAGCGGCCATGGCTCACGGGCCCAGCCGCTCCGCGGCATATGGGATCCTCCCAGACCGGGGCACGAACCCGTATCCCCTGCATCGGCAGGCGGACTCCCAACCACTGCGCCACCAGGGAGGCCCTAAAATACCAGTTTCTAATTGTGAATTCCTAGGATGTAGAACTGTCCTTACATTCCAGATATTCATTTGTTCTTAGTTTGACTTTTGTGTATTGAATTTATAACTAGCAATCTTGTTAAATTTTTAAATTTCTTCTAATTATTCCAATAATTTATCTATGGATAACCATGGACATAAAATCATACTGATGTGAATAACAAAGCATTTGCTTTCTTCTTTTCCAATCCTTCGATCTTTTATTTAGTTTTCTTCTCTTATTGCATTGGTAGCACCTCCAGTAGTATCAATAACAAACCCAAGAGGGGACTCTAGATGGGCTATTAAAACTGAGAGGACTAAAAGCAACTGCTTAAATCAGAGAACAGAATCTCAAGTCAGCCAAGTAGGAAAAAGAAAGAATTGACTTAATAGCAGTTCCATACAATGATCCTATATAAAAAAAAAAATCACTGTCCCCAGAGGCTTTTATTTGTGACAGTATAGAAGTGAGGAAGCAGGCTAAGTATAAAGAGCTCTGGTTCAAATTTAGCACAGGCAACTGAGCTCCTCTAACCATGATCATATACTGCTTTCCCAGTTAATGAGGATATCTATGAAATTCAGTTGTCCTTAGTAGAAGAGTCTTGAAAAACTGAGTTTTAAAAATAATTTCAGGGCTTCCCTGGTGGCACAGTTGTTGAGAGTCCGCCTGCCGATGCAGGGGACACGAGTTCGTGCCCTGGTCCAGGAAGATCCCACATGCCGCGGAGCGGCTGGGCCCGTGAGCCACGGTAGCTGAGCCTGCGCGTCCAGGGCCTGTGCTCCGCAGCGGGAGAGGCCACAACAGTGAGAGGCCCGCGTAACACACACACACACACACACACACAAAAAAAAACTATAGATAATATTAACTCTCTATCCCAAAAGGAAAGGAAACATTTGACTTTGATCCTTATTAGCCCATATATTTAAAATAATTATGCAACAGACAAGACTTAAAGAAAAATTTTAAACTTAAAGAAAAGTTTTAGAGGTAAAAATTCTTGACTTCTTGCTTGACTTGTTCTAGATTTTCTTTTAAGAGAACATTTTCCCCTTTACAAAAACATTTTCTAAATTTAATATTTGTTCTCTGCTTATATCCAAAGTATCTATACTTTACAGGTAGTTCTTCATTATATGAAAATGCATATGTTAAAATTTTTACTTTATATGGTAATTTATTATGAATCCGATTTTACAGAAGTGGAAACTGTCTTACTAAATTACTACTTCTTATTGATAAGTGCAAGCATATTAAAATCTATTTATTAAAATTTGGTGATCCTATCTACACCAACAAAAAGAACCATCTCTTTATCATATGAGAATAATTCAAGTAGTAGCTCTTAATATGTTTATTTTAACCAAATTTCAAAATACAAAAATTCCAGTGTAAATTTACAAGGAGCTTTGCAAAAGGCTCTTCAAGTTCATAAGAACTGAATTTGACTTGTACTTCCCTATTAATGGAGAATAAAGAAAGGCTAGCTGAAGGCTGCTAACAACTTTGTAATTCTCTGAAAGTGGCACTTGGGCTTGGGACACAGGACTAGTATTTCAGTGGAGGGATTTGGCAGTATAAAGTATAGACATTTTCTGTTGATAAGTCTTCATCTTAATCAGCCCTTATTGTTCAAACAGGAACAGACTGGATCTCCTAGCAGATATAAGCATGAGGATTTATGTTTTTTAAAGTTTAAAAGTAACAACAATGTTGCATGTTCATTAAAAATACACATACTTAGTATTAAAGGCTAAATTAATTTCCTTTTTTGAAAGGATCTCCAAGTTTAAAAGTATTAGCCATTTTTCATAATCCCTTGTATTAAAACCATACAATAAATAATCTTATTTTCACCAAGACCAGTCTAAAGTAAGGAAGCTATGTAAAGTTACTTCTTAAACCCACAATTTCTACTTGTTATAAGTTTCTTCTGGACCATTTCTTTTCTATAGGCATGATTTTACTATTTATTTTGCTTAGAATAAAACGGCAATCAGAGAATCAACCTAAAATTATGATTATTTGCCACTTGGCTTCTGACCATTCTCATCAGGCAACTTGGGAGACCTATGCAGCGCCAAATGAAGCTCTGCCCACACAATATCTTGTGGTGGGTGATGAGAATGGCACATTGTCTGCCCAGTCTGAACAGAGGTCACAGCAGGGAGAGCATCTGCTAAGATAATGTGAATGAAGGAAACAACCATAATTGCCTCATTAAGAGATCTCTGGCCAAATAATCACAAGAAGAAAGGAAACCACCCTAAAATTAGGTATCTAATAAGGAAAATTTGGGGTAGAATTAAAAAATGCAGAATTAAGGAGACTTGGGTACTCCACTGGTTTTGCTAATTTTCTTAGTCACTGTATGAATGAATGGAAACGTGGATGCAACAGTTCAGTTATTCAACTCCAGCCCTTGCCAGTCATTAGTAAGAGGCAGAAGATGCAGATTCACAGCTGTCCAGGATACAAACAAATGTAAAATATAGGGTGGTGGGGAATTGCTTACAAGGGACCAAAACTTAGGAACTAAGATTTAAAGTCTATTTTGAAATTACAATGAAGAGCATACAATTAAAGACATAAGAGGGAAAGAGGTAAAATATAAAAGAGCAAAGTCTAAGAAGGGGAGGGAAAAAAGGAAAGGGAAAAAAGGAAATGGTCTCTGCTTAACCAATTTACTTTCTTCTGTTTTCTATCTCTGTTTTAAAAACAGATTTTTCTTATGTCAATGGTATATAATTACAACTAAATCCTCAGTCACTTTAAATTATATATAATTGAATATATATTTCATTCAACTGCTGATAAAATTATTTCATAGTAAAAGCTAAGGTAAATATTTTCCCAATTTCGATTTAAATTAAGCATGTAAACTGAATGAAAAACTAAAATGTATTGAAACTGTGACAAATTATTTTTGCATTTCCTGATATTTTGAGATCAAGCTTTATTAACTTAATTTGTATTATACAGTTAACATTGTATAAATAGAATCTTGTAGTGAATTATGATTAATAAATTTTTCTGATTCCAACAAACACAGTAAAATTAGCTTGTTACAACCACAAGCCAGGTTTAAAATAAGCAAACTATTTGATGACTTTGATGTTTTGCACCCAAAATGTGCTGGCTAATTTTTCCATTCCATTTACCATTCCGGTCTTTAAACTGCCTTAATCTCCTGCCCTCAGATGTTGACCTTGTAAGAATAGGGGTCATAGGTCAGAATAGACAGACCTCAAAGGATCTGGACTATCAATTCATGCCTGAGAGATTTCTCTTCCACAATAGGAACCTACTAAACAGCAAATTCCTAAATCTAATCACACAAGTATCAGGGTGAAACAGTTATTTATTGGAATTCGTTGATTTACATTTTCAAACATCTCCCGCACCTAAAGAGCACTTTTCTTTTTCTTTTGGGAGCAGGTTCTGGGACATAATAAATATGAAAATAAAATCATTGAAAGAACTTTTAATATAAAACAGATATCCTTAATAAAATGGCACCATAAACCTGAGTACAGCTTTATTGTTTCCAGGAATGCTATGTGGATTTCAAAAATATAGAACTAGAATTCCTAACTATAAAGTACCTGGGAAACTTCAAACTATACCACAGAGATAATGAGTGGAAGAGATTATATTGCCATAGAGGTGGATGGGGAGGGGGTGGAGGAGGGTTACCACTAGTTAGTTTTGAGCTCACTTGCTCTAAAGGTGAATGAGGGCATTAAATAAGTATTTTTTCTTTTTAATAAATAGGTGAAAATATACAGTCCTTCAGTGAGGACAGACAAAAGCAAAATTCTTATGGCTTCCAAATTTTCTTGCAAATTAAAAATCACAAAACTATGACCCTGTAAAAATAACTCTTCTATCATAAATCTTTAATTTTTTTAAAAAAGGCAAGTTAGCTCTTCTGAGCTGAGAATAATTTAGACATATATAATGAGTTTCTATTTACATTCACTTTGGTCTTTCTGGCCATAAATGGTAAATATAACATAATGTACCATTCTAACACCATTTTAATACTGGACTATAAGGAATGTCAAATTTCATAATCAGTTTTTAAGTCTAAATGAAGAGCATCTTAAAAATGATAAATTAACAAGTCTTTCTAACATGAACAAATGAATTTCCTACACTTCCATGCCAAAAGCAGTAACACTGAACATCGTAACAATTAACCTTCTTTCTAAACAAAATACATTAAAAGTTCAACTCATGTAGAAAATCAAGAAGCTTACTCATGTGCTAATGCAGTGATGCAAACGTATTATCGCCTGAAATGGAATGAAAGCAATAGAACGTTGGTATTATTTTCTAAGTTATTTAAAAAATCTCAAGTCAACATTGTTGAAAGGGAACTTGCATTATTATGAATAGCACTTCTTGCACTGTGCGGTTGGGTCAAAAGATGTGGAAGGTTGAGAACAAAGAAGACAGTCACTATGCTAGAAAAAAATTACAATAAAAAAGGAGGTTAAAAAAACCATAAATAAAAACCCACAAAATTATATGTATATACCCAATATATTTATACCTATCATGCATATATGCATTTCAAATATTTTTTTAAATTACACATATTTTTATTGTTTAATTATTAAGGATTAAAATAATTTAATCTACATAGAAACATTTCCAGACCATTTGTTTCAGTCCACATCATTTTTACTAATATAACACATAAGTTAATACGAACTGAAATGTTATTATATAAAATATTTAATTCTATATTACAAGTTGACATAATTATTTCATATAAATAAGATAGTGACAAATAAATAAAATCCTCATTCTACTATCTTCCCCCACAATTTCATTCTGTTAGAAGTTACTTCTTTTTCCTCATAGTAAATTGTAGCTCTTTAAAGAATAAAAAGATACCAAAATCTACGCCAGTTTTTCAGAATAAGAATTAAGTTTTTTAAATCTTTTATTAACAACAACTTTCATGTTAGTATAATTTATAAGGTCATTAAATCTCTTTACTCTTCTGATAATGAACATAAGAAAAAGTAAACAGCAAATATAAAGAAAAAATAATTTCATTTAAAATTTTAAGAAAATATTTTAAACATAAGACAATTTAAAAGTTAACATTTACTGCTATTATGTAGCTGGATGCTAGTAACAGCATACTAAATTCAGCAGAATTAAGACAATAAAAAAATAAACCCACTTTCTTTTGCAAATAGTTTACTTAAAATTAAGATAGAATCTTTAAAATTATTTTTTATTTCTTGCCACAGAAACATAAATCTTCTCAAAAATATGATTCTATATATAGATGTATATATAGAGAGAACAAATAAGTTCTCTTGAATGACGAAACCAAATTTGAATTTGTTAAACACTTTAGAGCTTTAATTTTTTAACCTGAAATGACAGAAATTAAACTTTCTAACTTAACATTTCAAGAGAAAAGACAGTTTTCAACAGATGGTGTTTGAACAATTCATATTATTCACAGGCGGAAAATGAGCCTAGACCTCAACCTCACACCTCACACAGGGGAAAAAAACTCTGTGATTAATCAAATTTGGAGTTAATCAAAGATTTTTTAAACATGACAAAAAACAAAAGATTGATAAATGTCTTTATCAAAATTTAAAACTTTTGCTCTGTGGGAGATACTTAAGAGACTGGAACAATAAACCACAAATTCAGAAAAAATATTTGCAAATCACAAATCTAAGGACTTGTATCCACAATTTATATAAAGAGCTCTCAAAATGCAACAATAAGAAAACAATCCAGTTTTCTGGATTTTACAATAATAACTAATAGTAAGATAGAAACATTATAATATGCTATAATAAAAGTTATATGAATATCTCTTTCTCAAAACATCTTACTATATAAATTTAATGCCTTTCCCATTTTAACTATGCACTTATCATGCACTGTGGCCATAACTTTTGCAGCTTGGGATGCAACAGCAAAAATATCACAAATTTCTTTTTCCTTCTTCACAATTTCACAGGTAGAAGATTCCTTCATATCATATCTTAGCAACCTTAGCACATGATTTTTTTTCCCCTGATTAAGTCAAGACCTTTCTCCTTTTCACTTAGAAGAAGCAATTTGTGGCTGCTCTTTGGCATATCCAAATTGCCAGCATCACTACTCCTGTGCTTTGGAGCCATTATTAAGTAAAAAAAGGGTTATTTGAACACACACACTGCGACATCATGATAGTCAAATTGATATCCAAGATGGCTGCTAACTGACTAATGGACAGTGTATGCTGGACAAAGGGATGATCCAGGTCTGGATGGAACAAAGCAAATGTGCAAGATTTCATCACACTACTCAGAATGCTGCACAGTTTAAAACTTACCAATTGTTTATTTCTAGAATTTTCCATTTAATATTTTTGACAGCTGATGACCATGGATAACTGAAACCTCAGAAAGCAAAATTGTGGATAAGGGGGGAATACTATATTGATACACTCAAAAGTTGGGATGAATTTCAAAGCCATTATGTTGAGTAAAAAAAGCTAATTTCAAAAGGTTACAAATGAACTAAGCCCAAATTAGGAGAAGGAAGAAAACAAAGACCACAGTGGAAATAAATGAAATAGAGACTAAAAAGACAATAGAAAAGATATATGAAACTAAGAACTGATATTTTGGAAAGATACACAAAATAGACAAAGCTTGAGCTAAACTTCAGAGACAGAGATAGAGGAAAAGAGAGAGAACCCAAATAAATAAAATTGGAAATGAAAGAGAAGACATTACACCTGATACAACAGAAATACAAAGGATTATAAAAGACTACCATGAGCAATTATAAACCAACAAATTGAATAAACTAAAAGAAATGGATAAATTTCAAGAAACGTGCAATCTACCAAGCCTAGAACATGAAGAAATAGAAAATCTGAGCATATGAATTACTAGTAAGGAGACTGAATTAGTAATCAAAAACATCTAAAAATCAAAAAAGTCCACGACCACATGGCTGCATTGGTGAATTCTACTAAACATTTAAAGAAGAATTAATATCAATCCTTAAACTTTTCCCAAAAATAGTAGAGGAGGGAATACTTCCAAACTCATCTTATGAGACCAGCATTACCCTGTTACCAAAACCAGACATGAGTACTATGAGAAAAGAAAATGACAGGTCAATATCCTGGATGAACATAGACTCAAAATCCTCAACAAACTCTTAGAAAACCAAAATTCAACAATAGATTAAAAGGGTCCTACATCACTATCAAGTGGGATTTATTCCAGAAATACAAGGATGATTCAACATCTGCAAATCAATCGATGTGATATATACCATGTTAACAAAATGAAGGATAAAAACCATGATTATCTCAGTAGATGCAGAAAAAGCATTTGACAAAATTCAACATCTATTCATGGTAAGAACTTTCAATAAAGTAGGTATAGAGAATGTACCTCAACATAATAAGGGCCATATATGACACAGCTAACATCATACTATGGTGAGAAGCCAAAAGCTTTCCTCTAAGATCAGAAACAACACAAAAACACCCATTCTTGCCACTTGATTCACATAGTACCAGAAGTCCTAGAGAGAGCAGTTACATAAGAAAAAGAAAGAAAAGCATTCCAAATTGGAAAGAAAAAATAAAATTGTCTCTACTTGCAGATAACATGGTATTGTACATAGAAACGTCCAAAGACTACACCAAAACACTGCTAGAACTAAAAAATGAATTAAATAAATTTGCAGGAAAAAAACTCAATATACAAAAATCAGTTAATTTTTATATACTAACAACTAGCTATCAGAAAGGAAAATTAAGAAAACAACCCCATTTACAATTGCATGAAAAAGAATGAAAATCCCTAGGAATAAATGTAACCAAAGAGGTGAAATATCTATACACTAAAAACTACATGACACTGATGAAAGAAAATGAATAATTTAAAAAAATTGAATAAAACACAAATAAATGGAAAGACTTCTGTGCTCACGGATTAGAAGAATTAATACTATTAAAAAGTCCATATCATCCAAAGTGATCTACAGATTCAATGCAATCCTTACTAAAGTTACAATGGAATTTTGCACAGAAATAGTACAAACAACCCTAAAATTTGTATGGAACCACAAAAGACCCAGAATAGTCAAAACAATCTTGAGAAAGTACAAAAATCTGGAGGTGTCACACTCCCTGATTTCAAACTGCAGTACAAAGCAATAGTACTCAAGCATTTGGCATAAAAACAGAAACATATATTATGGAACAAAACAGAGAGCTAAGAAATAAACTCAATTAATTTACAACAAAGGAACCACAAATATACAGTGCAGAAAGGATAGTCTCTTCAATAAATGGTGTTGGGAAAACTGGAGAGCCAAATGCAAAGGACTGAAACTGCACTAATACCTTACACCATACAGGAAAACCAATTCAAAACATTGAAAACTTGAACATAAGACCTGAAATATAAAACTCCTAGTAGGAAATATAAGCCTTAAGCTCTTTGACAATGGTCTTGGCAATGATTTCTTACATTTGACACCAAAAGCAAAGGCAACAAAAGCAAAAACAAAAGCATAAAACAAATGGAACTGTATCAAACTAAAAAGCTTCTGCACAGCAAAGTAAACAATTAACAAAAAAGGCAACCTATAGAATGGGAGAAAATATTTGCAAATCATCTATCTGATAAGGGGTTAATATCCAAAGAATATAAAGGATTCATACCAGTCAAAAGCAAACAAGCAATCCAATTTAAAAATGGGCAGAGGCCATTTACAATCACATCAAAAAGAATAAAGTATCTAAGCATAAATCTAACTAAGGAGGTAAAAGATCTATAATCAGAAAACTATAAGACACTGATGAAAGAAACTGAAGAGGACACAAACAGATAGAAAGATATACCACGTTCATAGATTGGAAGGATTAATATTATTAAAATGACCATAGTACCCAAGACAATCTACAGATTCAATGCAATCTCTATCAAAATGCCAATGGCATTTTTCACAGAACTAGAACACATAATTTTAAAATCTGTATGGAAACACAAAAGACCCTGAATAACCAAAACAATCTTGAGAAAGAAGAATTGAACTAGAGGAATCATGCTCCCTGACTTCAGACTATACTACAAACCTACCATCAAAAGAGCATGGTACTGGCACAATAACAGACACCTAGATCAATGGTACAGGATAGAAAGCCCAGAAATAAACCCACACACGGTCCATTAATCTATGACAAAGGAGGCAAAAATACACAATGGGGGCAAGACAGTCTCTTCAGTAAGAGGTGCTGGGAAAACTGGACAGCAACATGTAAAACAATGAAATCAGAACATTTTCTCACATCATATACAAAAATAAACTCAAAATGCATTAAAGACCTAAATGTAAGACTGGAAGCCATAAAAATCCTAGAAGAAAACATAGGGAGAACACCCTTTGACATTAACTCTAGCAATATTTTTTTGGATCTGTCTCCTAAGGCAAAGGAAACAAAAGCAAAAATAAACAAATGGGATCTAATTAAACTTAAAAGCTTAAGTTTAAACTTAAAAGCACAACAAAGGATACCATTGACAAATGAAAAGACAACCTACTGAATGGGAGAAAATATTTGCAAATGATATGACTGAGAAGGTGTCAATATCCAAAATATATAAATAGCTCATACAACTCAATATCAAAACAAACAAACAACCAAACAATCCCATTAAAAATGAGCAAAATACCTGACTAGACATTTTTCCAAAGAAAACATACAGACTCACCACTGCTAATCATCAGAGATATGCAAATCAAAACCACCATGAGATGTTACCTCACACCTTTGTGGAAACTGTTTAAAGTTTTAAAATATATTACAGATGTATAGCATCTGTATATAGTATTTTACTTAGAGTAATGCCATCAAGGTCCATCCCTGTTGCCACAAATGGCAAGATTCCATTCTTTTTTATGGCTGAGTAATAGTCCATTGTGTGTGTGTGTGTGTGTGTGCGCGCGCACATATATTTCACGAGCTGAAAAACATACTTCCTATATATTTGAGACAAAAGATTACCATGATAAATATACAAAGAGAATGTGAGATAACAGGAAATATATATTGGTCTTTGCCCCTGGTTCCTGGCACAGTGCTCCTAAAACGCTTGTAATTTCCTAAGTGATAAGAACACTAGAAGCAGCTCTTTTTCTAATATCAGTCTTTGACCTCTGTTCCTGTCACAGGGCTCCTGAAACCCTTGTAATTTCCTGGGTGATAGGAGGGCCTTCTGTTCTAATGAGGTGACACTGGGTGGGCTCCTGGATGGCTCCTGAGTGAGGTCTGATCACTGCAAAGACCAAGCTCTGATTAGAAGCTTGGAATTTTCAGCCCCACTCCCAGTTTTCTTGAGAAGGGAAAGGGGTTGAAAATCAAGCCTATGTGGTGAAGCCTCTGTAAAATCCCCAAAGTACAAAATGCAGAGGGCTTCCAGGTTGGCAAACATCCACACTGGGAGGGTGAAGCAGTCCAACCCGCTGGGAACAGAAGCTCCTATGCTCAGGACCCTCAAAAGACCTCACTCTATGTATCTATTTATCTGGCTGTTATCTGTATCCTTTATCTGCTGTTACCATAACCTTGATAAACTGGTAAATGTAAGCATTTCCCTGAGTTCTGCGAGCTGCTCTAGCAAATTAAACAGACCTGAGGAGAGGGTCGTGGAAACCTCTGATTTGTAGCCAACACAGACAGAAGTTGTGGGTAACCTGGGTTACTTGCAACTGGCATCTGAAATGTGGTGGGACAGTCTTTTGGGACTGAGCCCTTAACCTATGGGACCCGACATTATCTCCAGGTAGACAGTGCCAGAATTGAGTTAAATTGTAGGACACCCAGCTGGCATTGTGGAGAATTGCTTGGTGTGGGGAAAAACCTCCACAAATTTGGTGACCATAAGTGAAGTAGTCTGTGTAAAAGTAATGGAGACACACAGGAGAGAAACATGATATGGAAGAATTGAGTTTTTCCCAGCATAGGAAAGAGGAAAACTGAGATTTTTTTCTAAAGAGAGAAGTTAGAAATCAACAATAGCAAATGAACATCTCAGTGGAAAAATAAGCAAAAGACAAGAAACATGCAATTCACAGAAGAAAAAAATAAAAATGAAAATTAACATATAAAAATATATTTAACCTTAGTCAAAGGATGCAAAGAAAAAAAGTAAGCTGCATTTCTTAACCTATGTAATTGGAAAAGATTTAAAAGATGACATTATTCAATGAGCAGTCTCAATTTTAAAGGGGTTGTACATTGGCCCTAACCATTTCTGAAGAGCAGTTTGGAAACAGATATCAAAATATTTAAAGTGCATAGTTTTTGATCCAGATTTTTTCAGTACTAGGTATTTATCCCTTATGATATAATCAGACAATTAAAAAAAAGGTACATATAAGGATTCTTACTATGATGCTATTGATAAATTTAAAATATTAGAAATAGCCTAAATTTAACAATTAAATTAATTTAACATAGCCTTGTTTTAAATTTTGGTACATTCACACAGTGGGAATTTATGCAGGTGCTGAAGACTAACATGGAATGTTCCACCATACACTTCTAAGTGAAAAAAAATGCAAGTTTCAAAAATACTGCATATATATTATGATTCCCACCTGTAGTTAACATTTCCAGTGATTTTTTTATATTTGAATTTTCTGTAGTGATGTATCTTTTCAAAACAGACAAAATAATAAACGTATTTTCATTTGAAAAAACAGGTGAGGTGTTAAGATGTACAGAGGAGCACCTCTGTCTGTTGGGAACTTCAACTTCCCATTTGTGGTCTCTGAACAGTCTGGTGGAAATAATGGTTGGGAGACTGTCTAGTGCGCAATGCTGAAGGCTCAGTTAAGTATATTCTGCAGAGAGTTCAAGTTGCAAGATAGCCTATATTTCTGATAAATTCGATTCAAATGCTCAGTGGTTGCATTTTATTTTATTGTGGCTAGATTTTATAACATAATAAAAATATAAATAAAAATTTTAGAAATCTTTTCCAAATACAATAAACTCACAGGCTAACAAGGTAAAATGATTACCTGTCTCCCTTTGGTTTTCTTTTTTGTAGTGTCTTCCCTTTGGGTCTTCTTTCACTTCCTAAGCAGGGGCTCCCACCAGGTCCTGTTACCCGTATTGATTCAAGGCCTTTGGAAGATTTTTTAAATGTGAACTCCACTGGTTCTCCTTCTTTTAGGCTTCTAAATCCTTCCATGAATAATTTGCTCTGAGAAGAGCAGGGGAGGGAGGGAGAGAGAAAGAGAGATCATGATTATTAATGCTTTATAAATTATCTCTGTGATTTTAAGATTAACACAGCAAGATATCCCCAGTTATTCATTGCTAAGTATAAAATCTTTTTTTTTAAAGTTCAGTGAAAGGCATACCATTTAAAAGTTTCCTGTTGTAATGCTGGTGGCAGTGGAAGAATAAACTAATACCGTTTTTAAAGGAATTTGGCAATACTTACAAAAATTTTAATGTGTATATTTTTTGACCCAGCAATTCCACTTCAAGGACTCTCCTACAGACACACTCACACAAAGGTCCCTCCACCCTCATCACACACAAAACCTATATCAAAATTCACTACAGCACTGCTGCCTGGTAGAAAAATTACAGCTACCCTAAGGTCCATCAATGGGAAACTGATGAAATAAATGATAGTAGAGGTATATAATGTAACAGTATTGAGCCATTAAAAGATCTATATGTATTAATGTGGGGAAGATAAACATGTAATACTGATGAGTAAAAAAAGTAAGGGTAAAGAACAGTGTGTCTACCATAACGCCATCTATGTAAAGAAGTGTTTAAAAGATACATGTTTACTTATGTAGCAATGGGGTCTGGAACAATCGACAGCAAATCATGAACAGTCATTTTTCTCTAGTCCTTTTTTGGGAAAGTGGGGAAGCTTCTGGATACACACATTATTGTGTTGTTTGAGTTTTTTTGTAATTTGAAAGATACTTGGTTTTTACCAAAAAAAAAAAAAAGTTTCCTGATTGGAAAAGTGTAACTTTGGTTACAAATAACTGGCTCTTTCAATCTAACTCTTCATCAAAGTCAATGTGCCAATTCAAACTATATTAAAATGAGTAAATCATTCTAATTTTATTTATTTCTTCAAATCCCTTTGTGTACGTCTTACAGATCTAATTTTGAGTACCATGTAGTTCTTCAAGACTTCTCTGAATTTGGGGGCAAAAGGAAGCAAATCTGAATATAGTAGGTAGGAGACCCTGGTTCAAGTCCAGTTCTTTAAGAAAACAGGCAGCATGCAACTTTGAATGAGTCATTTCTCTCTTTTCTGTTTACTCTGTAAAATTAAGGAATTTGAGTTTCCCCTCATGTGTTCAGAGAAACAATGGTCCTAAAAAAGATTCCATGAAAAAGGATCTGGTGGTCAAATAAGTTTGTGAATTGCTACACCTGGTCTCTTCTTAGTTGGATCATATTAGCATATTAAAGTCTCTGAGATTTCATACCCTCCCCAACCTCCACTGAAATAAAAATCTTGTTTAACTGTGTTTAACTCAGGAATTTCCCGACCTAATTGATCCCAGAGACCTTTCTTTATAACTACAGATGACTAACATACTTAGGGAAATGCTGGACCAGAAAAATCTCCACCCTTCCCAAGTCCATGACTCTAAAGGCAGGTAAATAATTACATATAACCAAATAATTACATGGAAAAGATAAAAACAACACTTCAAATTTCAATGCAAAAGGAGACTTTTCACTATGAAAGTAATACGACACATGAAAACAGGGGTTTTAACCAGTTTCTAGTGCAGGTCGTCTGACGCTGAGAAAGCCTGCAAGTGGAAGTGTAATTTGGCAGCACCTTTTCTGCTCTCTGATGCTGTGTAGGAATTAGAGGGAAAAAAAATCACAACTGCCTACAGGCTGTAAAATTTTTTTAAAATTATTGTTTTTAAAGCTTTGTATAATATTTCCAAATCTTCAATTTTTTCCTCCTAAGCTCTCTCCTCACTAATTATAAACAGTCCTTTGCTTTCATTTCCTTTCTTACTCCCCACTCTAAAAAGCACAGATTATCAAATCAGATGAAGTGGCGCATAGGGTCAACTACTGCAATTAAGAGAAGGGAGGGATAGCAGTTTTAATTAGAGCTATCATATGTTCATGCTTTGTTTCTATAATCAAAATTCTGTCACTTATTTCCTCATAGTTCCTAGTGTATTGGCACACTTAATTTGATTTCATTTTCCATTATTACAATTTTTGATAGGTATCATTTGTAAGTGAACGGCATTTCCGAATCTAAAGTAAAATCCTGCTCTTAACTAACTTCTGGCTATTCTTCACGATATTCTGAAAGAATACTTTTTCCCCCCATTCTGTCATATACTCCCCTCCTTCCCCAAATGAGTACATAAGGCAATTTAGATTCACAATAATTGACAATAATAATAATATCCGTAAGAAACTATAATGGCTTTGCAAGAAAAGGACAAGAATTCACAGAGAATATTCTATCTTTGCTATTACACCAAAATTGCTGCTACGTAAGTGGGAAAGATTTATTAAAGGTGGGGAATTAGGTTATTTTATTTCTTCACAAAAATCAACTTCTCCCCTTGCCTTGGCAATTTTTATTAAAGATGCCTCCATTTTTCCAGTCATACTGGTTTCAATCCTTAGTTTTACCCAACCATTTATTGAATCATGTGCATTCTTACTTTCATCTGCCCCAACCATTTCATTGGATTGCCACTGCCCTACTTCTGGTCCTAACTATCTCCTACCTGGATGAGTGTAATAGTTTCTTCATTGCTATTTCAGCATCAAGTCTCCTCCCTACTCCTTAGCATCTTCCACACCTGCATATCTTCCCTGAATAAATCTTAGCCTGTTGGTCTCCTGTCTCAAAAATCTACAATACTTCCCTTAAATTGTAGGTAAGACCACTCATAATGTTACCTCTAGGTATATCTTCCACTTCCTTTCCCATTACTCTAATAAAGCTGGCTGACTTGTACTTCCCTAAGCACATTTCACGTTTTCTCATCTCTGTACTCCAACTTAGGCTGGTGGGGATGCATTATTCTCTTAGTCATTAGCTGTCTGTCAAAATCTTACTCAAGATTCAAGGCGTAATTCATATGATCCTTTTTGCAATCATCCTCAATTGCCCAAGTTGGAAATTCCCTCCTCTTTCACTTAATTGATTATTCTATATAGTTTTTATAATACACTGCTGTGTAATGCAGATATTTGTGTATGCCTTACTTTTATTTGCTCTCTTGGATTTCTCTTCTCCTGAAGGTCAGGGACTGTGATATATATCTTAGTATTTCCCAAAGGACTTAGCCTAATGCCTGCAAACAACTATCATTCAATAAGTACTTAAAAGAATCATAGATTTAGCATCAGTAAGATCATTAATCATTATTTAGTCCAACTCTCACTTGAAAAAAATTAGGTGGACTGAACTCTAAGGGGTTAAGTGAATTGCGCATGCCAAGTCAAATTCCCCAGCTCCTACTTCTGCTACATAAAATAACTTCTACTTTTAGTGTCAAGGTGACACTGTGCATGATACCTTTGGAATAAAATGCTGATAGGATTATAATGGTTCATGGTAATAATGTTCTTCTCTGACTCCATTCAGAAGTTAATATGGATCTATTTTTCTTGTTCTTCCTTCTTCCAATATTCTCTAATCACTCTCATTGATATGCCTCACAATTCATGATGCTCTGCCTATGAGAACCAAGAACGTAGATTTATGTAGATTTTTGCTCAATCTACGTGTAAGACTTTCATAAGGAGAGACATTTGGTGTTTGGGCTTACATTGTCATCTTCAACATTTGTTTGGACAAAATAGACGTTTATCTTCTACAGGAAAGAATCGCAGTTACTGAATGAATAAATGAACAAAGGAATGACCAAATGATTGTAGAAGCATTTAGAAGCTGCTGACATGCCTGCTAAGATATCAGGCACTTACAAAGGGGACAGGCCAATTTTGAATGTGCACATATTAACTCATCTAACACCTTTAATTTGTGTTCCTCTTCCTCCAACCAATAAGGTTCCCCTTTCTCCCACTTCCTTTTACTCCAAAATTTAAAATTCATTTTGGAAAATATTTATTTCAGAATTATAAAAATACTGACTCTCAATTTCCTTGCTATATTCCTTTTCCTCCTCCCAATCTTCTTCTTTTTTTTTTTTTTTTGCGGTACGCAGGCCTCTCACTGCTGTGGCCTCTCCCGTTGCGGAGCGCAGGCTCTGGACGCGCAGGCCCAGCGGCCATGGCTCACTGGGCCCAGCCGCTCCGGGGCATGTGGGATCCTCCCGGACCGGGGCACCACGAACCTGCGTCCCCTGCATCGGCAGGAGGACTCTCAGCACTGCGCCACCAGGGAAGCCCCCCCAGTCATTTTTTTAAAGAGGAGAACCTTGTTCTCATAAATCCTCCATCATTCATTCATTCATCATTCATTCATTCATTCATTCATTCATTTATTTATTTATTTATTTATTTATTTATTATTTTGGCTGCACCATGCAGAATGTGGGATCTTAGTTCCCCGTCCAGGGATCGAACCTGCGCTCCCTGCAGTGGGAACTCAGAGTCTTATCCACTGGAATGCCAGGGAAGTCCCACCTCCCAATCATTTTTAAATGACTTTCAAAGAATGACGTGAACATGGAGTCAAACGACAGTGGTCCAAATACTAAACTTTATTTGCCAAGTATTCTACCCAAGGTTCCAATTAGTAATGAGATTACTTATCTCTTTTGGCACATGTGTTTTTCTCTACAACTAGATTAGGAAAGCAATAAAGTGTTGCTACAGTTTTATACTTGATTCTCCTTAGAAGTAAGAGTATATTTTCTTCTCTAGGAAACATAAGCTGACTTCCAATTTAAGATGGCAGGCTGAATAAACATGTCTCATGTTACTCTTTCAAAGGCATCAAAACTACAATAAAATAATAAAAAGAAATAAATTCACAATAAGGAAGAGAATAAGGGGGGGTGCCATCAAGAGAAAGCAGACTTGAAGAAATTTCTGGAAGTTAGAAAGACTGATGACTGGTCAATTGAGTTGAAGGAGCCATACCCTAGGAAAACTAAAAAAGAGGAGCTGCAGAAGTAGGAACCAGCATTCCTAACAGAACTCAGAGAGACTGTGCTGAGACACTACATGTACAACGAAAACAGAAGGACTAATGGAAAGTTTGTATATGGACTAGATGCCCGTGTCATTTTCCCACCCCTATTACCACCTACACATGTGAAAACAGGCAAACAATACCCCAATGCAAATAATGTGAGGCCCTTCTCTTAAGAGACTGAAGGAAGTATCTAGACAACTTGTGAAAAACTGGATCCTACACACAAACCTCTATTCATTCTGACAATTAGGAAGCCACAGGTGCAAGAGCTGTCTCCCTACCCACTCAACCTTAAGTCATTCCTATCCCTCATTCTTATACCTGAAGGGTCAACCAAGAATCACAAAACAAGTAGCATAATGAAAAAAAGCCAAGATAAATGAGGGAACAAAAGAAATTTTATCCACCCCCTAATTAATATCTCTACAGATACTTGAGACAATATAATATCAATAAAACAAGAACAGAAACAATCAGAGAATTTTAACAATACTCTCAGACAATTTAAAAAAAATTGAGTTGGAAATAAAAGTTCAGAAGATCTCTTGGCACATAGGAGAAACGGATCCCCTCAAATGAAATATACCCAAACCTTGGATTAGAGGTCCTGGGAAAGAAAATACAGAAGATGGAGGAGATAAATTATTAAATGAATAGTGTGAGAAAATTTCCCAGAGCTAAAGGGAATGCCAAGGAGAGGCCTATCCTGGGTGAAGCATACTTTATGGAATACATATTACGGAAGCTTTTACACATGAGGTACATTTCTCCTTGCATGAAGAGAGAGTGAGATTTCAATGGAGAGTGAAAACAGTAATCCAAACTGAGCTAATGGTTTAACCTTATGCTTGTACAGCAGGATACTTAGCAGATATTTGGGGAAGGGAAGAAGCTTACTTTAAGTATATTAGTGTGAAAAGGGTGACCATAAATGAGGCTGGAAAATGCAAGTTAGAGCCAGAAAATGGAAATTATTTATTGACATCCTAAGCATTTTATTCTGTATGAAATAAACACCTACTGATACGTTTTGCTTTCATAAGTTGTAAGATCAAATCTGTGTTTTCAAAAAATATCACTTTTTTGGCAATACCATGGATGTGAGGAGACATGAGGATTGTATGTCTGTTACAGGGGATGCCTGTTACAAGGTAACTGTCATAGTCTTAGCAAGAGATGGTTACAAATAAACTAAAAATGAAAGGAGGAACTGGTTTTGCAAAATACATTCTGAGCCATACATATCACCTGCTGTAAATTATTACTTGCCCCATGGAAAAATTTATTGGTAAATGGATAGTGATGTTGTACAAACATCTTTGCAAGACTGCTCCAAGTGCTTCATCACAGAAAAGATTATCTAACACTGTCGGCTGGAAGACAACAACTCTAAAAATCAAAAGCTGGCACTTTTTTTAACCACCACTCCTTGAACAGGCCAATTGATACCTTTTTTTTTTTTTAACATCTTTATAGGAGTATAATTACTTTACAACGGTGTGTTAGTTTCTGCTTTATAACAAAGTGAATCAGCTATACATATACATATATCCCCATATCTCCTCCCTCTTGCGTCTCCCTCCCACCCTCCCTATCCCATCCCTCTAGGTGGTCACAAAGCACCAAGCTGATCTCCCTGTGCTATGCAGCTGCTTCCCACTAGCTATCTATTTTACATTTGGTAGTGTATATATGTCTATGCCACTCTCTCACTTCGTCCCAGCTGACCCTTCCCCCTCCCCATGTCCTCAAGTCCATTCTCTACGTCTGCATCTTTATTCCTGTCCTACCCCTAGGTTCTTCAGAACCTTTTTCTTTTTTAGATTCCATATGTATGTGTTAGCATACGGTATTTGTTTTTTTCTTTCTGACTTACTTCACTCTGTATGACATTCTCTAGGTCCATCCACCTCACTACAAATAACTCAATTTTGTTTCTTTTTATGGCTGAGTAACATTTCATTGTATACATGTGCCACATCTTCTTTATCCATTCATCTGTCGATGGACACTTAGGTTGCTTCCATGTCCTGGCTATTGTAAACACTGCTGCAGTGAACACTGTGGTACATGTCTCTTTTTGAATTATGGTTTTCTCAGGGTATATGCCCAGTATTGGGTCGTATGGTAGTTCTATTTTTAGTTTTTTAAGGGAGCTCCATATTGTTCTCCATAGTGGCTGTATCAATTTACATTCCCACCAATGGTGCAAGAGGGTTCCCTTTTCTCCACATTGTTTGTAGATTTTTTGATGATGGCCATTCTGACTGGTGTGAGGTGATACCTCATTGTAGTTTTGATTTGCATTTCTCTAATGATTAGTGATGTTGAGCATCCTTTAATGTGTTTGTTGGCAATCTGTATATCTTCTTTGGAGAAATGTTTTTTTAGGTCTTCTGCCCATTTTTGGATTGGGTTGTTTGTTTTTTTGATATTGAGCTGCATGAGCTGCTTGTATATTTTGGAGATTAATCCTTTGTCAGTTGCTTCGTTTGCAAATATTTTCTCCCATTCTGAGTGTTGTCATTTTGTCTTGTTTATGGTTTCCTTTGCTATGCAAAAGCTTTTAAGTTTCATTAGGTCCCATTTGTTTATTTTTGTTTGATACCTTCTTGATAGTTGACTTACTCTAACGATAAGAAAAGCCTTAAGTGATTCACTTCACTGTTGGGCAGAATAATAAGAATATAATTAAAATTAAGTTGTAGGAGAATTTCAGTCCAATAAAGCTGGGTGATACAGATATGTTAGAAAAAAAAATTCTGGAATATCAGATAACATTAGGAGGCTAAAGAGCTGAAAATTCAAGTATATTCTGCTTCTTTTCAATATTTTAATATATTTTTCTGAAGCAAAGACTATTTTTTTCTAAGGTATCAGTGGAAAAATATACAATGAGTGAAGGGCAGTTAATTATTACACAATTTGCAGCAGAGATATTACATAATATGCATGAATATTGGTTAAGACTCTTAAGGACTATATGCTTTTTTAAAAAAAATAAATTTGTTTGTTTGTTTATTTATTTATGGCTGTGTTGGGTCTTCGTTGCTGCACACGGGCTTTCTCTAGTTGTAGCGAGCAGGGGCTACTCTGCGTTGAGGCTCGCGGGCTTCTCATTGCGGTGGCTTCTCTTGTTGCGGAGCACGGGCTCTAGGCACGCACGCTTTAGTAGTTGTGGCACGCAGGCTCAGTAGTTGTGGCTCGTGGGCTCTAGAGCACAGGCTCAGTAATTGTGGCACACAGGCTTAGTTGCTCCACAGCATGTGGGATCTTCCCGGACCAGGGCTCGAACCCGTGTCCCCTGCATTGACAGGTGGATTCTTAACCAATGCGCCACCAGGGAAGTCCCCAAGGACTATATGCTTTTGATCTACATGTCAAGATACCCCAGGAACCATTAAGCCTGAGGTACGTACAAGAACACAACAAAAATATCACTGGACTAAGTATTAGGAGGTCTGGGACTCAGTCTTGGCTCCAACAACTAATGTGTTACACAATGATAGACAAATTGCTTACAGTTGGGGGGGGTCTCCTTCTTTTCTTTCTGTTATAGAACACAAGTCTCTATCCTTTCTTAAAATATGTATTTTTAATTCTATGACTTCACTCTGTCTATGTAGACAGAGATTGAAATGAACAAGTAACTATTTTTTAGTCAATGCTGAAATTTCCCTTTACGGGTTCTCGAGATTTTAGTTCTTACTTAACTCAAATCCCTTAAGAAAATAGAAGCTAAAAGAAATATGGTGGCCTGGTAGAAGTCAATGTTTACTGAGCTTTATGTAAATAGATAAAATCCAGTTTAGCCCCAGTCAAATTACTAAATTTCACATAAATAGGATTAAAAATAATGAGATTTTTATACTTTTCTTGATATTGAAGTAAATCCTAACTAAGTCCCTTCATCTGGACTGTACTTCAAAACTGAGAAGGGTACACTAAAACTGGCAAAACTGCTGGAATGGTATTTAAAGTGACATAATGGAAAGCAGGCAGGGATTAAAGTTGGATTTGAATACTGGTTTGAATCCTAACCCTACTACTTACAACCTCAAACTGCATGACCATAGACATGTTAAAAAACCCTGTGCTCCAGTTTCCTTATCTATCTACTGGGGATAATAATATCTTCAAGGAATAAAAAATGTCTACTACAGTTATTGCTAGATTCTAAATAATTAATATAAAATGCCTAGAACAGTGCTTAGCAGACTGAATAGCAGCTCAATAAATGGTTTATACTATATTTGTAAGTATCCAGGTCTGCGTATGGGAGAGAGGTAAGAGAAAACAAACAGGTTCAAGAACCTATTAAAAACAGGCACTGTCTGCACTACAGTAAAACAGCATGGTACTGGCACAAAAACAGACATATGGATCAATGGAACAGAATAGAGAACCCAGAAATAAACCCACATACCTATGGTCAATTAATCTTCAACAAAGGAGGCAAGAATATACAATGGAGAAAAGACAGTCTCTCCAGCAACTGGTGTTGGGAGAGCTGGACAGCCAACGTAAATCAATGAAGTTAGAACGCCCCCTCACACCATACACAAAAATAAACTCAAAATGGCTTAAAGGCTTAAATATAAGACACGACACCATAAAACTCCTAGAAGAGGACGTGGGCAAAACATTCTCTGACATAAATCATACCAATGTTTTCTTAGGTCAGTCTCCCAAGGCAATAAAAATAAAAGCAAAAATAAACAAATGGGATCTAATCAAACTTATTAGCTTTTGCACAGCAAAGGAAACCATAAACAAAATGAAAAGACAACCTACAGACTGGGAAAAAATATGTGCAAACAATGCAACCAACAAGGGCTTAAATTTCCAAAATATACGAATAGCTCATACAATTCTATAACAAAAAAACAAACAACCCAATCAAAAAATGGGCAAAAGACCTAAAGAGACATTTCTCCAAAGAAGACATACAGATGGCCAATAGGCACATGAAAAGATACTCAACATTACTAATTATTAGAGAAGTGCAAATCAAAACTACAATGAGGTACCACCTCACAGCAGTCAGAATGGCCATCATTAAAAAGTCTACAAATAATAAACACTGGAGAGGGTGTGGAGAAAAGAGAACCCTCCTACACTGTTGGTGGGAATGTAAATTGGTGTAGCCACTATGGAAAACAGTATGGAGGTTCCTTAAAAAACTAAAAATAGGGGCTTCCCTGGTGGCGCAATTGTTGAGAGTCCGCCTGCCGATGCAGGGGACACGGGTTCGTGCCCCAGTCCGGGAAGATCCCACATGCTGCGGAGTGGCTGGGCCCGTGAGCCATGGCCACTGAGCCTGCGCGTCCGGAGCCTGTGCTCCTCAATGGGAGAGGCCACAACAGTGAGAGGCCCGCGTACCACAAAAAAACCACTAAAAATAGAGTTGCCATATGACCCAGCAATCCCACTCTTGGTTGTATATCTGGAGAAAACTTTAATTCGAAAAGATACATGCACCTGCTATGTTCATAGCAGCACTATTTATAATAGCCAAGACATGGAAGCAACCTAAATGAATGGATAAATAAGATGTGGTATATATATGGAATACTACTCAACTATAAAAAAGAATGAAATAATGCCATTTGCAGCAACATGGATGGACCTATAGATGAAGAGATTATCATACTAAGTGAAGTATATCAGACAAAGATAAATACCATATATCACTTATACGTGCAATCTAAAATATGACACAAATGAACCTATCTACAAAACAGAAACAGACTCACAGACATAGAAAACAAACTGACGGTTACCAAAGGGGAAAGGGGTTCAGGGAGGGATAAGTTAGGAGTCTGGGATTAGCAGATACAAATATCTATATATAAAATAGATAAACAACAAGGTCTTACTGTACAGCACAGGGAACTATATTCAATATCCTATAATAAACCATAATGGGAAAAAAAAACCACAGGCACTGTCTGCATGCTTTCATTTGATCCAACCTACCCTTACCCCTGACACCCACTTGGCAAATGTCTGCACATTACTGAGTTTCAGTTTAAACACGATCTCATCTTCAAACTCTTTCATGACATTCTTGAGCAAATATAGGTACTTCTTTTTAATTATATATGGCATACTTCACCATTATAACACCTACCATACTGCATTATCATGTGTCTGTTTCCCTATAAGGCTACAAACTTCCTAAAAAGGAATACTGTAATTTTTCATTTACATCCCCACACCTAAAACCATCCCTGAAACACAGCGGGTGCTCAGTATATATTCAAGGCAGAGGAAGAGAATCAGGGTGGTGGGGAGCAGAGGAAGGAGGGCGGGAGGAAGGACAAAGTAGTGTGACTTTGTCTCTTTTAGATGAGGACACTGAGAGGTCAAATCTGATGAATGGTAGAGCCAGGACTCAAAGCCAGGTCATTTGACACCAAAAGCCCTTGTATACCATGATGCCTAGTGTAACATTCTCCAGAGTATTTCAATTGTCCCTCAACACCAAGGTCTCAACATTAGGTTTAGAATCTTGAAGTTATAGGCCTCTGGCAGACCTCCCTACCCAACTCATGCTCATCTTTTACCCCTTGTTTTGCTTAACTCTTATTAAAAATTTTCTGTAAAACTTCTTAGCTGATACATTGAATTGTAAGTATTCGACCCTTTTATTGTTGGACATCTTATTTTTATTGTGTCCCTTTGAAAATTAGAGGTACTTAATACATGATGGCTAAATTAAAAAATTTTTAAATATCCCGATTGAATCTAACCTTCAATGATATTCATATTTCATCAAACTGAAATAATTCTACATTTCTTTTATATATTAATAATTATTATATTATATATTATAGTACATATTTAGATTAAATATATATTATATATTTAGATATAATTATATATACATATAAAAAAACACTTCCTAACAAATGGTGCCGGAGCAACTGGACATTCACATGCCAAAAAAAAAAAAAAAAAAATTCTACACAGTCCTATACCTTTCACAAAAATTAATTCAACGTGAATCATAGACTTAAATTTAAAACACAAAACTATAAAACTCCCAGAAGATACCACAGAAGAAAACCTAATGACCTTAGGAATGATGACTTTTCAAATACAACACCAAAGGCATGACCCATGAAAAGATAACTGATAACCCAGACTTCATTAAAATTAAATACTTCTGCTCTGCAGAAGACAATGTCAATAATATGAGAAGATAAGTCATTGACTGAGAAAAATATGTGCAAAAGGCACATCTGATAAAGGACTGTTATTCAAATATATAAAGAACTCTTAAAACTCAACAATAAGAAAATGAACAACCTGATTAAAAAATGGGCCAACAGGGCTTCCCTGGTGGCGCAGTGGTTGAGGGTCCGCCTGCTGATGCAGGGGACACGGGTTCGTGCCCCGGTCTGGGAGGATCCCACATGCCGCGGAGCGGCTGGTCCCGTGGGCTATGGCGGCTGGGCCTGCGCGTGCGGAGCCTGTGCTCTGCAACGGGAGGGGCCACAGCAGTGAGAGGCCCGCGTATAGCAAAAAAAAAAAATGGGCCAACGATCTAAACAAACATCTCACTAAAAGAAGATACAACGATGGCAAATAAACATATGAAAAGATGCTCCATATCATATGTCATCAGGAAAATGTAAATTAAAATGAAATATGATTATACACCTATTAAAATGGTCAAAATCTGGAACACTGATAACACCAAATGCTGCCAAGGATATTTAGCAACAGGAACTCATTCATTGCTGGTGGGAATGCAAAACTGTGTAATCACTTTGGAAGACAGTTTTGGCAATTACTTAACAATACTAAACATACTCCTACCATACAATCCAGCAATTGCATGTCACTCCTTGGTATTTACTCAGAGAAGTTGAAAACTTATGTCCACACAAAAACCTGCATACAGATGTTTAGAGCGGCTTTACTCATAACTGTCAAAACTTGGAAGCAACCAAGATGTCCTTCAGCAGGTGAATGGATAAATAAACTGAGTTACATCCGGACAACGGAATGTTATTCATCACTGGAAAGAAATGGGCTATCAAGCCATGAAAAGACACGGAGGAACCTTAAATGCATATTATTAAGTGAAAGAAACCAATCTGAAGAGGCTACATACTGTCTGATTCCAATTACATAACACTGTGGAAAAGGTAAAACTATGGAAACAGTAAAAAGATCAGTGTTTTCCAGGGGTCTGGGGAAGGGCGGCCGATGAACAGGTAGAACACAGAGGACTTTTAGAGCAGTGAAAATACTCTGTATGATACTATGTAACAATGATACATATCCTTATTCATTTGACCAAACCCACAGAACATGTAACACCAAGAGTGAATCCTAAGGTAAATTATGGACTTCGGGTGATTATGATGTATCACTGTAGGTTCAACAACTGTAACAAACGTACCACCCTGGCAGAAAACGTTGATAATGGGTGAGGCTATGCATGTGTAGGAGCACCGGGTATATGGAAAATTTCTGTACTTTTATCTCAGTTTTGCTGTGAACCTAAAACTGCTTTAAAAAAATAAAGCAGTCTTAAAGGGCATAACTTAAGATGTCATGGAAATAAAAATGATTTTTTAAAAAACATATCTCTGATTTTACTCACAGTGTGGTAGGATATTAAGTCTATGTATATTATTGAAAGTTTAAGGATGTACACTGTAAACTGAGACAAGTATGTCTCAACCTGTTTTTCATCATCCCCTCATAAGGAGACTTTTTTCTTACTTGCCTCCCCCATGGAACTTTAATAACACTGATATACTGAATATTTACTTATGTACTGTGGCTCTTTACAGGGCCACAAATTACTATAACATCTAGGATGGTTTTTGCCCTTACCTCTAAAACCAATTTTCACATTCTTATGATATCCTCTTTGAGAATGCAAACCTTAGGGCAAGCCCTAAAAATAATACAAAAAGGTATAATTAAAAAGCCAACGGGGGGCCTCCCTGGTGGCGCAAGTGGTTGAGAGTCCGCCTGCCGATGCAGGGGATACGGGTTCGTGCCCCGGTCTGGGAGGATCCCATATGCTGCGGAGCGGCTGGGCCCGTGAGCCATGGCCGCTGAGCCTGCGCGTCCGGAGCCTGCGCGTCCGGAGCCTGTGCTCTGCAACGGGGGAGGCCACAACAGTGAGAGGCCCGCATACCGCAAAAAAAAAAAAAAAAAAAGCCAACGGGGCTTCCCTGGTAGCTCAGTGGTTGAGAGTCCACCTGCCGATGCAGGGGACACGGGTTTGTGCCCGGTCCAGGAAGATCCCACATGCCAAGGAGCGGCTGGGCCCGTGAGCCATGGCCGCTGAGCCTGCACATCCGGAGCCTGCGCGTCCGGATCCTGTGCTCTGCAACGGGAGAGGCCACAACAGTGAGAGGCCCGCGTACCACAAAAAAAAAAAAAAAGAAAAGAAAAAAAAGCCAATGGATGATTTAAAATGGAACTTTAAAAATATCATACTAAGACAGAAGAAGGCAGAAATGGAAGAAAATAGGTACCAAAAAAAAACAAAACCAGCAGGATAAACAAAAAACAGCAAGGTGGTAGATCTAAATCAAAGCATATAAATAAATACATTTTAGTTCTCCAACTAAAACACAAAGATTGATAGAATGGATACAAAGGCAAGATCTGACTATGTGCTGTTTACAAAAGAACCACCTTAATATAAAGACACTTAAAAAAAACTACAGGATGGAAAAGACATAACATGAAAACAATAGGGCCTCCCTGGTGGCGCAGTGGTTGAGAGTCCGCCTGCCGATGCAGGGGATACGGGTTCGTGCCCCGGTCTGGGGGGATCCCATATGCCGCGGAGCGGCTGGGCCCGTGAGCCATGGCCGCTGAGCCTGCGCGTCCGGAGCCTGCGCGTCCGGAGCCTGTGCTCCGCAACGGGAGAGGGCACAACAGTGAGAGGCCCGCATACCGGAAAAAAAAAAAAAAAAAAAAAAAAAAAAAGAAAACAATAAGCAATAAGAAGGCTACAGCTTTGTTAATAATAGTAAAAGTGACTTTAAGACAGAGTACTACCAGAAATAAAGAAGGACATTTCAAAATGAAATAAAATACAACAATCATAAATATCTATGTACCTGGTAACAGAGCTCTGAAATGCATAAATCGAACACTGACAGAATTAGAAAGAGAAACAGACAAAATCTAATCATAGTTGGAGGTTTTTTAATATGCTACTCCCAGCAGTTGATAAAACTAGAAAAAAAAATCACTCAGGACAAAAAGAAAATCTTAAAACACACAATTAACCACTTTGCCCTAATAGACATAGATATAGGTATGGATATACAGCTATAAATAGATATAGATCTCACGCACACATATATAAACTACACCCATCAACTGCAAGATACAATTCTTTGCAATTCCACATGGCCCACTCACCAAAATAGACCATAAGGAGGGCCATAAAAAAACAGTCTCAATACATTTTAGATGATCTTACAGAGTACAGTCTCAGGTCAAAACAGAATTAAAATAGAAAACAATACTGATTAAGAAATAGAAAGGTAGGGGCTTCCCTGGTGGCACAGTGGTTGAGAGTCCGCCTGCCGATGCAGGGGACGCAGGTTCGTGCCCCGGTCCGGGAAGATCCCACATGCTGCAGAGCAACTAAGCCCGTGTGCCATGGCCACTGAGCCTGCGCGTCCGGAGCCTGTGCTCCGCAACGGGAGAGGCCACAACAGTGAGAGGCCCGCATACCGCAAAAGAAAAAAAAAAAAAAAGAGAGTGAAGGCAAACCACACAGTGGGAAAAGAAATATGCAGTACATACATTCAACAAAGGACTCGTATTCAGAATATATATAAAGAATCCCACAAATCAATAAGAAAAATGAAAAAAAAAGAAATAGAAAGGTAAATAAATGTAAATATTTGCAAGTAAACAAGACCCTTTTGATTAACTTGATAAATTAAAGAAATCACAAAAAATTTGAAAAATGTTTTATATGCATGATAATGAAAAATACAACATATCAAAATTTGTGGAATGTGGTTAAAACCAACCATAAAGAAAAACCTACGGATGTAAATGCTTATATTATAAATAAAAGAGAGGTCGCAAATCAGTGTCATAGGGTTTCACCTTAATAAGTGAGAAAAAAGAAAATCCAAAGTTAGTAAATGGAAAAAATAATAAGAGCATAATTCAATAAAATAGGGAAAAACAGAAAAAACTAAGAAACTCAAAAGTCAGGGCTTTCAACAAAACTGATAAGCCCCTAGGTAGACTAATAAGAAAAATAAGAACACAAATTACCCAGGAACCAAAGCAGGAACCAAAGAGGGTCTAGCAATCTTACGTGGAAAGGCTAATAAGGGAATATTATGAACAAATATTGCCAATAAAATTGATGACCTAGGAGAAATGGACAATTCTTTGAAAAACAGGACTTAACAATCAAAAGAGAAAATAATAACTGAAAATAAAATTCAGCAAAAACTCTCAACAAACTAGGAACAGAAGGAAACATCCCAATCTACTAAATGACATGTATGGAAAAGCTAAAGCCAGGGACTTCCCTGGCAGTCCAGTAGTTAAGACTCTGTGCTGCCAGTGCCAGGGGTGTGGGTTTGATCCCTGTTTGGGGAACTAAGATCCCACATGCCACATGGCACAGCCAAAAAATAAAAATAAGTAAAGTGACTGTTAGTTTAAAAGAAAAAACAAAACAAACAAAAAAATCCTAAAGCTAAATCAAACTCAATAATGAAGTATTAAACACTTTCCTCCTCAGATTGGGAATAAGCAAGGATGCTCATTCTCATCATCTCTGTTCAACATTGTGCTGGAGGTTCTAGCCATTGCAGTTAGGGGGTGGGGGATGGGAGGCAGAAATATATTTGGTCTTCATCCCAGTTTCTGACACAGAGCTCCTAAAACCCTTGGAATTTCCTTAAGGTGTCTTTTGTTATATTGATAAGGTGGACTTTGGTATAGCATCCCTAGAGGGAGGCTGGTTGCCAGGGAAACCAACCTTGTGATTAGAGGGTTGGAACTTTCACTCCCCACCCCTCTCATCAACCTCTGGGGATGGCAGAAGGGCTAGAGGTTGAGTTCAATTGCCAATGGCCAATGGTTTAATCAGTCATGCCTTTGTACTGAGCCTCCAAAAAACCAAAAGGTTGGGTTCTGATAGTTTCTGGTTTGGTGAACATGTGGAGGTGCTAGAAGAGTGGTGTGCCTAAAGAAGGCAGGGAAGATCTGTCCCTCTTCCCACATACCTTGCCCTATGAGTCTCTTCCATCTACTTGTTCCTTAGTGATATCCTTTTATATTAAAACAGTAATTTAGTAAGTAAAATACTTCTCTGAGCTCTGTGAGCTGCTCTAGCAAATCAAGCAAAACCGGGTGGGGGGGTCATAGGAGCATCTAATCTTTTTTTTTTTTTTTAATTTATTTTTGTTTGCGTTGGGTCTTCGTTGCCGTGTGCAGGCTTTCTCTAGTTGCGGCGAGTGGGGGCTCCTCTTTGTTGCAGTACACAGGCTTCTCATTGCGGTGGCTTCTCACTGCAGTGGCTTCTCTTGTTGCAGAGCACATGATCTTGGCATGCAGGCTTCAGTAGTTGCAGGTCGTGGGCTCTAGAGTGCAGACTCAGTAGTTGTGGCGCATAGGCTTAGTTGCTCCGCAGCATGTGGGCTCTTCCTGGACCAGGGCTCGAACCTGTGTCCCCTGCACTGGCAGGTGGATTCTTAACCACTGTGCCACCAGGGAAGTCCAGGAGCCTCTAATCTAACAGCCATTCAGTCAGAAGCACAGGTGACAAGGTGGAACTGGCATCTGAAGGAGGGGTGCAGTCTTGTGGGGCTGAGCCTTTAACCTGCCTTTTACCTGGGATATGACGCTACCTCCAGGTAGACAGTGTCAAAATTGAGTTGAATGTAGTACACCTAGCTGGTGTCACAGAACTGCTTGGTGGTATGGTCAAAAAAATCCACAGATTTGAACTGGAGTCAAAATCTTATGGAAGAGTTAGAACTCTCATAAATTGTTGGTAGGAGTATAAAATGGCAGATCTACTTTGGAAAAAGTTCTGCAATTTCTAATAGACTTAAATGTATACCTGTCGTATGGCCCAGTATTTCACTCTTAGGTATTTACCCAAGAGAAATGAAAACAGATGTCTACCCAAAGACTTGTATGCAAATCTTTACAAGACTTTGGATAACAGGTTTATCCATTAACAGCTAAAACCCAGGAACAGGGTAGATATCCTTCAATAAAAGAACAAGTAAATAAATAGTGCTATGTACATATAACAGACAATACTGAAAAATAAAAAGGAATGAATTGCTGGTATATATATCACAATACCTGTCAAGAACTGTAAAGGGTCTTTTATCTTACCTCAAATGCAAGCTAAAAAATGAGCCTGCTAAAATTTCAAAGATGCTGGTAGAAGGCACAGTACTACAGATTCTGAGACAAAGGACAGTTTACCATTCAGAGCAATAGTAGTGACCAGAGTATCAGCTTCTTTATGCTGGTTCTACAAGCCCCAATTCCCACAGGGTGATGTGAAGAAGGTCAAATAAAACTTACACACAGTAGGTTGCATTATAAGAGAGGAACACTGACCTTAGGGAACCTGCATTTTTATAATGGGCAGTAAGCATTGCCCTTTACACTGGAAGGAAACACTGTCTCTATGTTCCAAAGCTGTTTGCTATATAAATATCCTTGAAAATATAGCCTAGAACAAAGGAGAGTCAATGCCTCATGCATAAAACACGCAGCAGGGCTTCCCTGGTGGCGCAGTGGTTGGGAGTCTGCCTGCCGATGCAGGGGACGCAGGTTCGTGCCCCAGTCCGGGAGGATCCCGTGTGCCGTGGAGCGGTTGGGCCGGAGAGCCATGGCCGCTGGGCCTGCGCGTCCGGAGCGGGAGAGGCCACAGCAGTGAGAGGCCCGCGTAACGCAAAAACAAACAAACAAACAAACAAAAAAAACACGCAGCAATCTGGGAGACCCAGGGAAAATTGTCTCCCAACAGTACTGAGTGAAAGCAGCTCTATACAAAAAGAGTACAAAATTGACTAGGAAGGACATAAGGTATCCTTCTGGAGTAATGATAATGTTCAGTGTTTTAAGAGTGGCTAAGGCAGGTTACAAAAGTGTAGCCATTTGTCAAAGTCATTGAACGGTGCACTTACAGTTCATGCATTTCACTGTATATCAATTTTACCTCAAAAAAGATACTGAACTCTAGTTAATGATATGCATGCTGAAGGATTTAGGGGGGAGTGCACTGATGTCTGCAACTTCTTTTGAAATGCATTAAAAAGACAGATTAATGGATCTACATTAAAAGATATAGAGTTAGGTGAAAAACAAGTACAGGAAAATGTTAACTATACAATCTAGATGTTGCATATAATAATGGTTTACTGTTAAAATTATTTCAACTTCTTTATGTTTCACATTTTTCACTTAAAAATATTATTAAAAATACACCTTTGATAAAGAGATACTTTGAGTGAGAGATATATTGCCATACTTAAAAAAAATTTAAGTATTAAGTTGAAATTAAAGTTATCATTATTAGGGCTTCCCTGGTGGTGCAGTGGCTGAGAGTCCACCTGCCGATGCAGGGAACACGGGTTTGTGCCCCGGTCCGGAAAGATCCCACATGCCGCGGAGCGGCTGGGCCCGTGAGCCATGGCCGCTGAGCCTGTGCTCCGCAACGAGAGAGGCCACAACAGTGAGAGGCCCGCGTACCGCAAAAAAAACCCCAAAAAACTCCAAACTTACGTTTTTGGGTTTATCCAATGCAGAAAAAAATCAGTAACTCAGCTTTCTACAACTCCCTCGCTCACACCCATCTGAGGCCCTTTGAAAGAATGACTCTTATACCTTGCTACTTAAAAAACTCTGGAGTTCTGAGAAATGCTTCAGTGATTCTACAATAACTGATCTGAATTCCTATTTTTAAATATGCTTTTAAGTCCCTTAAGATCTATAACATACAACGATCATATTAGACACAAAATTAAGTCAGTAGAATGCCTAACATGTTACTCAGTACCACCAGGTTTACACATTTTTTTGGGGGGGGTTCACATTTCGGAAGTTTCAACTGGTATCTTTCAGTGCATATATTAAAACTTGTGCTTTTAATTTAAAATAGTACAGCCCTCCATTGCTCTTTCATTAAAGCTTCTGGCTTGTTCAAGGCCACTCAAAAAAATCAAACAAGTGCAGTCACTACTAGAGCACATGTGATATACACAAATGTGGCAAGACCCAGGCATACAATACAACTGTCAGCTGTTTATTAACAAGTGAACACATAAAATGCTTTGTTATGATATCTTAAGAGTTCCTCTTCAGCTGAATGTGTGTGTAATGTGAAAATAACTACTTTTAAAGCTAAAAAGAATTCTCTACTTCTTGCCTAAAAGTAGGATATTTAAAAATAAATGTGTTGAAAAAGAATATATATGTAATATATCTAAATCACTCTGCTGTACACCTGAAACTAACTTAACACTGTAAATCAACTATACTTGAATAAAAAATAATAATTAAAAAAATGTGTAGAGTCTTTAGACTTAAGGCAAAACAAGTTCCATTATGCTAATAACAAATTGTTCTACTGTTTCCACTATGTGAAGAGTGCCCAAAACTTTCATATAAAATCATCATTCAAAGGCAAGCAAATATTATAACATTACTTGGTGCTGGGGTACTCCTTTTTGAAAATAAAACTTGTTTATACATGTATTTCAAATAATGAAATTGAGCAAAGTGTTTGTATGGTCACTGTCAAGATACAATGTCATTTTCAAATACAGAATGAAAATAAAGCTATTAATTTATTTTTAGAGTAAAATGAACAACTTAGTGGTTTGGAAAACAAAATTATATTATTTAAAAAAACTACTAAATTGAATATTTGGGGAAAACAGTCATGGACAGAGAAAAAGCTTACTGATTTAGCAATGTGGTGTTACAATGTCACTGGGCTTACAAACATCAGCAAAAAAATTTAAAACAAAGTTTGAAATAAAGCGTAAAATAAAATAAATGCGAGTGAAATTTTATCTGGCTGAAGGGTATTAAGATACTTGAGGTATTTTTTTATATGACAACATACAGTAACTTATAATTTTTAAGAAGATATATTTTAAAATATACATGTTTATTTTCAACCAAGAAAGACCATTTAAGTTAACTGAGGAATCGTGGTTGTTTAAAAATTTAAAACCTCCCCATTGGACATTTATAATTCAAGAATCAAAGCAGTTACTAAATATCGCCAGTGATTCAAGACAGAAACAAAAATGTCCTACAATTCTGTCAAGCTTCTGAATCTGTTTCTTTTTTGAAAGAAATAAACTGCTACTGAGGAAAATAGCTCCCATCTTTGACAGAATATTAGTGGTTTTATTTTTACTACATTTATTGAACACAGTAATTTTTAAGAAGTTGTCAGGGGTGAATGGCAGTTCTTAACTCATATACCCATAGACTTTGAAGCTGGAAAAGAACTTAGACATCTATCTCACTCTTTGAAAGATACATCTGTTGCAAAATCCATTAAAATAGCAAGAGCATAAAGAAATTACAGAATATGCATAAGTGGAGTACGATTGTGGTAGCTATTACAGCTGTTACAAACATTCTGGTTGTTCACTCCCTCAGGGCAAATGGTAGGCTCGCACTTCACCACTTTTTAAATTAGGCATGGCCATATGACCTGCTTTGGTCAGTGAAATGTGAGTAGAAGTGGCTTACATACCTCTGGATTGAAGTTATAAGAGCTAGTGCCCAATCTGCTGTTATTACCTATAACTGCTTCAGCAATCAGAGAAGGAGGTTTCATGATAGAGTCTCCATTAGCCTGAGTCCTAAAGTGAGGACCGTGAGTACAGGGTCCTGTAGATCACATTGTACATGTGAGAGAGATAAAACTTTAATCGTGTATACCACTGAAAATTTGAGGTTGTTTGTTACCAAAACACAATTTAGACTCTCCTGCATGGTACAGAAAAAGGAATCTAGAAGTGAGTTGTGGCCATACCCAAAACCTAAAATATCTGCCATTATCTTATGGGCTGGCAAGCGGGAGACTAAATTATACTAGGAAGGCAATCCATGCTATGTGGTGTCAAAGCATTTAGTAAAATTGTCCCATAACAAAACATCTTGGTCACTCTTAAGAATGGAGAGCCAAGAATCACCTTTCTTTCAACATGGGAAAAGGAGCCAACATAAGCAAATAGAAAAAAAAAAGTCTGGAGTAAATAGGACAAGTAGGGAGAATAAAGCTTAAAAAATTGCAATTAACATCCTCAGATAGATAAAAGATTATATATTATAAATGGAACAAGTCAGGGTTCTCCTGAAAACAAGAAAGAGCTCTTGGAAATTGAATATACGATTAGAGATGCTGAAAATTCAACAGAAGTGTCAGAAAATTGATTGAATACTCCAAAAGGGCACAAAGACAAAAATGAACAATAAGAGTGACAAGTTTAAAATACAGCATCCTCCCATAGGAGTTACAAAAAGAAAAAACAAGGAGGCAAGGACTTTGAGAATAGTTCCAATAACAGAAAGACATGAGTTTTCATACTGAAAGGATCAAGTCATGTAAAAAATTAATTAAAAAACCTGGCACATCACTGTGAAACCTCAGAACAACCCAGGTTGGTGGGAGGGGAGTGACTTAAAAGCTTCTAGGGAGAAAGAAAAGCAAGGTGGAGTCTTATAAAAAGGAGTGAGAATCAGAATGGCATCTGACTTTTCAATAGCAACAACAGACACTAGAAGATGAGAGAAAAATATTTTCAAATGTGAGGGGAAAATATTTCCATATAAATTCTATACCTAGCCAAACTAACAGACACATGGAGTCTTGAAAACGTACTTCCTTAGTACTTTTCTTAGGAAGAAGTTTATGGATGTGTTCCATCCAAACATGGAATAAAAACCAAGAAATATGAAGACATGAGATCCAGAAATAGCAAAGAGGCAAAAAAGTTCCCAGAATGAGAGTTAAAAAAAAGCATGGGACAAGAGCTATTCAGCAGGCCTGAACAGAACAACAGGGTTTAGACTGGAGCAAGAGTGTGGTAAACTCCAGGAGGGATGCTCCAAGAAAGAAGAAATGAAATTGGCAGACGATCTGAGATATTTGAAGCTATGGAGTAGCTTTCCAGTTCCGTTGAATACTTTGGAGACATAGTAATGATACATATATAATAAATTAAGAAAAAGCAAAAAGCAATTATTAACTCTAAAAATTGTTTTTAAAACAGGAAAAATCACAGTACACTGTGATTCCTCTGTTAACAACTTTTATGTTGCTACAATAAAGTAATACTAAATATTTCTTTAATCAAAAATGGTGCTATACCAAATGTAAAATAGCTAGCTAATGGGAAGCTGCTGCATAGCACAGGGAGATCAGCTCGATGCTTTGTGACAACCTAGAGGGGTGGGATAGGGACGGTGGGAGGGAGGCTCAAGAGGGAGGGGAGAAAAAAAAATTGTCCTAAACTTTTTTTTTTTTTTTAAGAATGGGGGAGGTAAAGGTAATCATATTCTGCAGTAGGAAGTCTATAGATAATATCTAAGGAGCAAAAGAAACAGCAGTATGAAACAGGGCAGTAAATTCCAGAAGAAACAGCTGGACAATTTTATTTTGGTTTCCTCTATAAAAAAGGAAGTGGGGTGGGGAGGAATGGAGCACAGGATTGCTTTTCCTTTTTTCCTTCTAAGCCTTATAGAACTATTTGATTTTTTTAAACTATTACTTTGATAAAATTAATTTTTAAAAAAATCAGTGAAAGAAAGGGGGAGAAAGAGAGATTGAAACTCAACATCTCCATTGCCTCCTCATCCATTCATTCCTCAGGCCTTGGTAAAGTGACCTCTGCCCTAAACTCCACAAAAACGCTCTCACCGTGGGGCTTCCCTGGTGTCACAGTGGTTAAGAATCCGCCTGTCAATGCAGAGGACACGGGCTGGAACCCTGGTCCAGGAAGATCCCACATGCCGCGGAGCAACTAAGCCCGTACGCCACAACTACTGAGCCTGCACTCTAGAGCCCACAAGCCACAACTACTGAGCCCATGTACCACAACTACTGAAGCCCACACACCTAGAGCCTGTGCTCTGCAACAAGAGAAGGCACCTTAATGAGAGGCCTGCGCACTGCAACAAAGAGTAGCCCCCGCTTGCTGCAACTAAAAAGAAAGCCTGCACGCAGCAACGAAGACCCAACACAGCCAAAAATAAATAAATAAATAAACAGATTTATTAAAAAAAAAAAAAGGCTCTCACTGCGAATCCAGTGGACTCTTCAATCTTTAATCTTTATCTTGTCAGCTTTACAGCATTTGACATTAATCACTCCCTCACTGCCCTTAGTATCCAGGATCCTAAGGACTAATTTTCTTCCTATGCCTCTTGTCACCCCCCCTCATTGACACCCATAAGCCCGTCTTCCTTGACTTCTAAATTATCGTTGTTCCCTGGAACTCCACCTTGGCCTTCTACTCACTGTATCTGCTTCCCCTGGGATAGTTTCTATATTCCCTTAATTTCAACTACTACTTACATAATAACTCCCATTATAGTATTCCCAGCACAGACTGTTCTACTGAGCTCTATCCAGCCTCATATATCCAACTGCTTACTACATATAGGTACATGACTCTCCTTTATTATGTCTAAAACTTAACTAAGGCATATCCTCCAGGAATAATAACAGCAAACACATATAATGCTTACTTGTCAGGAACTATTCTAAGCATTTTAACACATTAATGTATGTGTAAGTGAATCTGATGAAGGAAATTAAGGCAGGGCCACAAAGCTAATAAATGGCAAAGCTAGGATTTCAGATGTAAAATCCAAGGTCTGGCTCTGAGGTATAGCCTCTGAGACACACACTACGTTAACTCACCAGTCACGTCACTGTTTTCCTTACCCAGTGAAAAGTGACCATCATCCATCTAGTTGCTTGACACAGAGACCTCCATCTCCCTTAACCCCACACATCAACCAGTCACCACGTTCAACTCATAATGATTTTACTTAGCACCTGTAGCATCTGCTCGCTTTCTCCCATCTTCCTAATACAAGTCTTCATCATATCTCACTTTAACTGGATTAACAGCTTCCTACTGGTCTCTTTGCTTTTAACCCATTCTCCACGTTGCTTCTAGAGTGAATATCCTGAGGCACAGGTATGCGCCTTCTCTACCCAGACCTTCACGCTACCCTGCTCATATACCCAGGCTTAAAACTTTCAGTTATCCCCACAGTGTTCGGCATGAAGTTCAAACTTCTTAGTCCTTTAATTTCTAGCCTCTGCTTAAATTCCTAGGCTTAACTCTTATCATACTCTTCTATTCCTTCTCAGTGTTCTACCTGTTTACCTCTCATACCGGTGTCCATGCTCATGCCACTCTGCCTGGAATACCTTCTACTGCTCTCTTCTCTACCTTGGCCTGGTCTCAGGTAGACAACCTTCCTTTCTGTTTTTATAAATACCTGGTACACATCTATAACAGACTTTTCCATCTATTATTGTAGTAATGTGTCCTTCCCTCTGAATTGACCGTAAGCCCCAAGAGATATCACTTCATTTCATTCATCCAACAGGAAATGAAGACAGGTAGGTTACGTAACTTGCTCAGTCATCAGGGGAAATGCTGTCTAAATCCAAACCCATGCTGCGTGAGTCCAAAGCTAAAGAAGGTTTTTAGGCAGAAGGAGTGAACACAATGAAAACAACAGTATTTTCGGATAAGCTGCTATAATCTAAGACCAACAGTCCTTCTCATATTCCTGAGCAGCGGTTTAGTGGTTTCTATAGCTAACTACGCTATCTTAAAATGATAGTGAATAAGGGCAGGGTTCTCTTGGCAGTTTTCATCAACACCTCCTCTTTCTCTTTGTATTACTTCTCCTATTCAAAACAGTAGGTCTTTGATAAAAGTTATATCTGAGGGAACAAAGGGCCCAGAATTAAATATTGTAACAAAAGAGATGTTAAAAAATATTGTACTTAAACCTACAATTTAGAGATAAAGAAATTAAATCCCAAATTAACTTTGGAAAATGAAATGACCAAAGTCTTATAACTAGTGGCAAAGCTGGGACAAGATCACATTTACTTTCTTCGAAGTTAGTGTTCTTTTTCACTAACTACATAATGCTGTTTCCCACAAGCCTAACTTTATAGTATTTTACAGCTTAACACAGTAATCTCCATTACTGATTAACTTGAATGAAACTCCCCTCATAGTAAAGTTAGCTAACTCACAAATCTACTGTGTCATTGTAATATACCATCAAGGTACAAGAACGTCTGCCCAACTTGAAAAAACACCATGGTTTCTCATCAATAAACCTATGCTTTAAAAGCTATGGATAAGGCAAAATCAATGACTGCCTCAAAAGATATATCCTCTAGAGGAGTGCTGACCAATAGAATTTTATGCAATGACAGAAATGCTCTGTATTTGAGCTGTCCAAGATGGTAGCTGCCAACTAGCCACATGTGGGTAGTGAGCACTTGAAATACTGCTAGTGCAACCGGGGAACCAAATATTTTATATTTTTTATTAATTTAAATTTAAATAGCCACTCGGGCTAGTGACTGCCATCTTGAACAGTGTGGTTTTAGAGTTATGTCAGAGATCTGAGAGGTATTTTGCAAAGGAGGTTTGAAAATAGATCACTATACAGTTTGGGGTTTTTTTTGTTTGTTTTTGTTTGTTTTGTTTTTGTTTTTGGCTGTACCGCGAGACTTGTGGGATCTTAGTTCCTTGACCAGGGATTGAACCCTGGCCCTCAGCAGTGAGAGCACTGAGTAATAACCACTGGACTGCCAGAGAATTCTCTAGATCACTATACTGTTCAGTCCTATTAATGTAAAAGAGTTAACATAGGTAATGACCATGAGATCCATGATTTTGAATTTTTTTTATTAACTGCATGACCACCTTCATTTTCCGATCTATGTATCAGAGAGCAGGATATTATGTGTCATGGGAGAAAATCTTTATGGCTGGTGCAAGGTTGGGCAAAAAAAGTGAACAAACCCTCCTCCTCTAAAAAAATCAGAGGATCTCTTCAAGTGCCCAGCCTGCTCCAATGATCACAGAAGGGTCACAAAGCCCCAGGGGATCTTCCCAGGCATGAAACAAGTTCCACAACTCTGCTCTAATTCTTTCACTGGATAAATCACTGGATACATGTAAGGCAATGTCCCAGCTATGCCACATTACAATTTCTACATTACTACAAATTACTCCAAATAATCAGACAGAAGAGAAAAAGATGTAATTTTAAGCAAGGGCTTCATTAATTTATGACTGTGCTATGTATTTTATCCTTCCTCCCTTATCTCTATCGTTTAAATACCTGCTAGAAAAAATTAACTTCCAGCTAGTAATATGTTTTTTTTTTAATATCCAGAAAATCTTGGAGCAGGGCTTGTATATCCCTTATACTCATAGGAATATAATATTGCTTTAATTAGCTTATCATCTTTCAGTAATATTGTTTCAATTTCCATGATAGTTTCACTAGCATGTTTATCCAATACTTATATTCTCCTGTCTTCTCTATCCAACTGTTCTGAATACTTCATTGCCCTAGTTAATAATTCTTCCTTTCTCTTATACATGTCCCATTTTCCCTTAGAATCCTGACAATTTTTTTTTCTGACACTTATCAAACCTAAACAACATTTTGGAAATGAACTATCTCCTCTTGGAAAAAAGCATATTAATAGAAATGATTGGTGTCTAAATGCACTCAGACCTCTCCCAGATTTTTTACCTAGCTCTGTGAAGGCCCACAGGATCACAGATAAGAGAGTACGTGGATGGCTCAAGACAATCAGTTACTACCATAAATAAGTCAAGCATAAATCATGCTGACAGTGCGAAGTCTGGACCAGGAAATAATACCAAAAGAAATGCCATCTTCAAGTATAAAAAACTGTGATTTGTGTACGTTCCGAGGGCAAATGATTTATATATGTTCCAGAGGCAAAGCATGTAAAAACTGTACATTTCCATATAAGTGTGGTGCTCAGCTTACATTAAAGCAAACATAGTTACTCAGGGCCAAAGCTACCAAAGATAGGCTTCTAAAGTGTTTTCATAAGAATGAGTATCTGTGGGTTTCCCTGGTGGTGCAGTGGTTAAGAATCCGCCTGCCAATGCAGGGGACACAGCTTTGAGCTCTGGTCTGGGAAGATCCCACATGTCACGGAGCAACTAAGCCCGTGCGCCACAGCTACTGAGCCTGCACTCTAGAGCACACGAGCCACAACTACTGAGCCTGCATACAACTACCGAAGCCCACGCACCTAGAGCCCATGCTCCGCCGCAAGAGAAGCCACCACAAAGAGAAAGCCCACACACCACAACGAAGAGTAGCCCCCACTCGCTGCAACTAGAGATAGCCCGCATGCAGCAATGAAGTTCCAACGTGGCCAAAAATAAATAAATAAATTTATTTTTTTTAAAAAAAGGGCATTGCATCGACTTAGAAGATCCTCTTGTTTCCTTTCTGCATAAGATGGTGGCAATAAGTGAAGCAAGAGCAGCAGCAGGTCAAAGGCTTCTAACAGGATGAGATAAAAAACTGAAAATCTATGGGCCTCCCTGGTGGCGCAAGTGGTTGAGAGTCCGCCTGCCGATGCAGGGGATGCGGGTTCGTGCCCCGGTCTGGGAGGATCCCATATGCCGCGGAGCGGCTGGGCCCGTGAGCCATGGCCGCTGGGCCTGCGCGTCCGGAGCCTGCGCGTCCGGAGCCTGTGCTCCGCAACGGGGGAGGCCACAACAGTGAGAGGCCCGCATAACGCAAAAAAAAAAAAAAAAAAAAAAAAAAAAAAAACTGAAAATCTAAATGAAATGTAAAATATATACAAACATGTCAACATATTTATATGTTTCACATCTACCATCTGCGAACTATTCCTGAAATTTAAGGCAATTAGTAATATGAACTGGGATTCAAGGAATTGGAATTCTTTGAAAACAAGAGGAGATATATCCAGGTAGTCTGAATGTGACCTTGGTCATATTACTTAAGCTCTCTGTATATAATAACAGTACCTAAATTGGGTTGTTATAAGAATTAGATGAGTTAATATACATCAACCACTTAGAACAGTACCTGGCATGTAGTAAATTCTATGGTTAATTGTTATTGTTTCTAGGATAAAGAAGCATTTTCTATTTTTTTTAATTTAATAAATATTTTTAATCCAAGTTCTGCTTATTTTCTTTACATATTCTTTAAACTTAAGCCATTTTACCCATTAAAAATAGTAGTACAAGAGAAACTCAGTTACAACATACCTTCTATTATATAAATAAAGGTCTTGTGAATAGTTAGCCAATAAGGCCAAAACTAGTTCTGACCACATATGCATTAAAAGGGAACTTTGTATGTACATTTGATAACATTTTTAAAGTATTTGTAAGTTATCACTATTGCCTTTTTTTTCTTATCACAATTAGTACCTGTTAATTTTATAGTTATAAAACATTTAATTAAATATAAAATTAATTTTATAAAATTATAAAACATAAAACCTACAGATAAGAAAAAGAGTAAAAATCACATGAAATTCCATCATACCACTGTTACCATTTTTTTCAATCACTTTAGTACCATTATTACCATTAAACTTCCATTTTTTCATATGCATAGGCAGATGGAGATCTGACTTTTTTCAAACATTGAGATCGTAGTATAACCCAATGTCTTATACTCTACTATCTTTCATTTAGCACAGTAACATGAGCAACTTTCCACTGCACTGAACCTCTTAAAGCTGCAAGTATACTTTCCTACCCTTTCTCCAGGCAGACTCTTATTTGAAACTTCTGTATAAAAAACAAAGAGACTACCATATGATCCAGCGATTCCACTTTTGGGTATGTCTAAAGAAAACAAAAACACTAATTCATAAAGATATATGCACTCCTATATACACTGCAGCATTATTTGTAATAGCCAAGATTTGGAAGCAACCTAAGTGTCCTTCATCAGATGAATAAAGAAAATGTGGTACACACACACACACACACACACACACACACACACACACACACTGGAATATTACTCAACCCTAATAAAGTGTGATATCTTTCCATCTGTGACAACATAGATGGACCCAGAGAGTATTATGCTAAGTGAAGTAAGTCAGGCACTTGAAAGACAGATACAGTACCATCTCACTTACATGTGGAATCTAAAAAACAAAACAAACAAAGATAACAAAACAGAAACAGACTCACAGATACAGAGAACAAACTGATGGTTGCCAGAGAGGAGAGAGGAGAGGTGATGAGTGAAATAGGTGAGGGAGATTAAGAGGTATATACTTCCAGTTATAAAGTAAACAAGCCATGGGGATATAATGTACAGCAAAGGGGATATAGTGAGCAATATTGTAGTAACTCTGGGGAGATGGTTACTAGACTTGTGGTGATCATTTTGTAGTGTATAAAAATATCGAATCACTATGTTGTACATCTGAAACAAATATAATATTGTAAGTCAATTACACTTTAATAAAAACAAAACCAAAAACAAATAGAGACAAAGCTGCTGTGGCTGAAGCAGAATTAAGTTGTGTTCAGCCTCCCCCATTCCCAGGGTCCTCAAACTTCCTCCAAAGAAATCAAGGGCACTTCTGAATACAGGTTAACAATCTAAGTTTGAAAACATCATTTTAAAAAACTGGCTACACAATATTACATTTTGTAGATGTTCGTAATTTAACTAATTACCTAATGATGAAAATTTAGTTGCTTCCCTTTATAAAAAGTGCTATGAGGGACTTCCCTGAAGGTCCAGTAGTTAAGACTCCGCGCTTCCAGTGCAGGGGGCGCGGGTTGGATCACTGGTCGGGGAACTAAGATCCTGCATGCCACACAGACAAAAAAGAAAAAAAAAGTGCTATGATAAAAACGTTTGTGTACATCCATCCTTACTTACAGGCTTTTGACATGTATTGTCAAATTATACTCTAGAAATTTGTATCAGTATATATCTGCCAGAGGTATATGAGACTGACCATTTCTCTGCAACTTTACTAACATCAGGTATGATCATTAAAATAAATAACTTTGCCAAACTTTAATCCATTAAATGCTGTCTTAAACTTACATTTCTTTCATTTCTATTTATACTTCTACGAATTTCTATGTTCCTGTCCTTTGCCCATTTTCTATGAGGATGCTTGTATTTTCTTACTGTCACAAGACTTCTTTATACTGCAAGGATAGCAACTTTTTGCCTCTGCACTGCAAATAATTTTCTTATTTTGCAATCTGCGTTTTAATTTCCTAACAATTTTCTACAAGCTTTTAAAACCTAATTAAAAATTTAAATAGAGTTAACATGAAAAAGATCCATGGTCAAGCACAATATAAAAAAAACCTGGTTTACCTTATCCTTCAGATATATACATATTAATTTATACATAATTTACTCACTTTACTTGAATGTATGACTCCAATGTGTAACTAAACTGTAGTTTATGAAATTAAACTATATTGGGAATAAAAGATTTCACTCATTAAACAGCCGTCATTACTTTTATAAACAATAGGTCATCTAAATATAAAATTGACTTTAAGTGTCAATGTCAGTGAATGATTAGTGATATTGGATCCTAAGAGGAAATGAAAGAGCAAGAAGAAATTAAATTTTTATACATGCAGCTGTAACATGACACAGCTGGCACATCTGGAGAGAAAAAAAGCAGCTAAATATCAATGGCAAAGGTCCAAAAAGTTTTAAGTCACAAATAACTACTTGGTTATTATTGACTATATTTTAACAATAAATTAAAACTATTATACTAAGAGTAAGATTAGATGAAGTAAATCATCTAATCCTAAACTATTTTAGGGTATATACTTTGTTAAGTATGATCCCTGCTAAAGTTTAACATTGAAAAATCTAAATAAAATGATAAATAATTTTACATCCTTCTTTTTTGAACTTTATGTTTTATGAATGAAATAAATGTAGTCTCAGGACTTGAATTATACAATAAATTGTACTGCAATGAACTTCAACCATTTATAAATTTTTTCCTTATGAATTTTTACAACAGGAAATACTTCTTAAGATTATGAGCCAGGAATTAGGCATGTTAACTTTAATATTCTGTTATAATATGGTTTTATTTGTATTACATTTTTGTATCTAAACCTATTCTATATATGATTAGAACAAATTGGTGGATAACGAAAGTACTTACGTTTTACAGTATAAAAACATTTAAAACAAGCTGAACAATCAGGTTCCAATAATGGAACCTTTCTCTCCTCAGTTTATTACTGTGTATAGATAAGGCAGTTTTTTCGAAGGCATCTAAAGAAGACAACCTTATCAAAAAGGCACCAGGGAATAAATTAAGGATGAAATGCTAGTGCTCCTTCCGATGAATACCAGCAACGCTAATGGGGACGCTAGGCATCGAAACCCGGAAGTGTGAGCCTTCACTAATGCTCTTAGACTAATTTTTATGGGATGTGAATCCAGCCACACGCAGATTACAAATTCTGAGTTCGGTATAAGTATGAACTTCCTACCACTAGCAAACTCTACCACCGTCATTATTTTGTACCACTGTCACCAAATGTCAAATCTTTCAGCCTAAAAACACATTATTATTTTAATAATCAGGCATAACTTGCAACTTTCAGGATATCTTACAGAAACAGCATTGGTGGGTATTACATACTTTTGTTGATACTCTATTATCCAACAAAGAAACTATGTATATAGGTGTAGTTCAATTTTGTCACTGTCAAGGGTTCAGAGTTTTTTATTCTTCTGTTCCTTTACTCTATTTATCAGTAACAGAGGCTCGTTAATTCCTCCTCCAAAATGTTTACCATTTCCTTTATATCACTGCTTTTACTGTCTTTCCCTTTCTGAGAAAACTGATAGCCTCACATACAACTATTGGAATGATCTTCTTCAAACAAGGTAAAGACACAGAATAAAGTGTACAATGGTACACTGAGCAAAAACGTTTTAAAGCTCAGAATATAAAATTATAACTATAACAACGTAAGGAAGTATATGGACAAGTATTTTTAAGAAAAATCGTTATTTTAAGTTATAGGCAAGGTGAAATGTTCATTAAAATCATTTTTAGGTAGTTAATAATTTTAAAAACAGTTGTATCATTCACAAACATTCATTTCATCATACCGTAATCTGGTTTAGGAATCTACCTGAACTATATTCTAAGTTGATCATTTAAAACCATTCACCAATGGTCTTTCCTTACCGTTCCACTCTTCCTAACTGCCCTTACTTACTATCCTCATTGTACTCCAACTATAAACTTAACTAGAGTAATTCCTAACGACACCCAACATTTATCTTTGCCACCACGCCCTTGCTAAATTCTCCTCTTCCCTTATCACTGTTATAGACTGAGAAAGAAAAAAGCAGCCCCTGACAGCTGGGGGCTGGCCTGTCACTCTTGAGTCAGGCGCTGTGATGCTGGCTTGGCACTCACAGCTACACCAGGGTGTGCATAGCAAAACATTTTATTCTCAACACAAACGATTTCAGACAAGGCCACTCTGTGATTCTACCTGAACAGAAACAAAAACAAGAAACAAAAATATTGTCCAAACCCAAAAATGGTCAAACACTTCCCTTTTCTGGATAATCTGTCTGCCTCCTTACCAATTCCAGTCATAGCCCTGCTGTGTTCTTCCTGCCTTCTAGAGAAGTATTATTAAGATACCCAACCACAGAATGATTGCTTTCTTCTCACAGCATCCATTCCAGAGCAAACCCCAGTTTCCTTGACCCTTTCCCCAAATCACCTAACATAAACCCAAATCCTATAAGTCTTTTCTAACACCCCCCTTAACTGAGATGCTCCAAGGTTCCACATGATGTGCCGTGTCCCTTGCTGCCTCAAGTTCATATATACAATTTTTTGTTGTTGTTGTTCAAATGTGTTCCTGATGGCATTTACATATATATAATTATATAATGCTTCTTTGAATCTTTTTTTTTTTTTTTTTTTTTTTTTTTTTTTTTTTTTTTTGCGGTACGCGGGCCTCTCACTGTTGTGGCCTCCCCCGTTGCGGGGCACAGGCTCCGGACGCGCAGGCTCAGCGGCCATGGCTCACGGGCCCAGCCGCTCCGCGGCATATGGGATCCTCCCAGACCGGGGCACGAACCCGTATCCCCTGCATCGGCAGGCGGACTCTCAACCACTTGCGCCACCAGGGAGGCCCTGCTTCTTTGAATCTTGTTCAAATCACCTATTAACTAAAAGTGCCTATTATCTGAAACCAAACTATTTTTAGTTTCAGTATATACTTTTACAGTTCATATTACATATACATTAAGTAAATGTGCTTCCACCACAAGCAAATATACATTTGTTCCTTAATTCCATAAAAAACAGATAAGCTCCTTGTGGATCCAAACATTTATATCTTTATTTCACTACAAAGAAGGAACACACAGATATGTCATTAATCCCTTTTATTTATTGGTACATCCCTCAATTCTGTTCCTGGATCCTTTTCTTGCCAGTCACATTTTCTTCTTGTGTGATGCTATCCACCTCATGTTCACTACCACCTAAATCTGATGACTTCTAAAGTGATAACTACAATCCAGCCTTCTAAGATCCACATGGATCTATCCAACTGGATGGTTACAAGGCTCTTACACTCACATATCTAAAACAAAACTCAGTATCTGGGCCCCAAAAACCTGTGTCTGTCCCATTCACTCACCCAAGTGAGAAATCTAGACTTTCCTCTACAACTAACAGTTTACCAAATCTTGAGTATTTTTAATGTTTTTCATAACATCTCTCATCTTCCTGTTTATACCCAGTATTACTACTTACCACCCTCCCCCTTAAACTATAGTTCTCTTACCTCCCTCACATCCATCTTCAATATAATATGGTACAAAACCATCCAGGCTGAAAACCTGCTCAAATTAGTTCCTTGCTTAAAATCCTTCAATGGCTCCCCAGTGTCATTAAGTTGAAGGCCAAACCTCCCACCTCTTCAACTGACTCTCTTGTACTGTCCCCTCAACCTTCAGCCATATTCAACTATATGAAATGCCCTAAAAATGCTAGGCTTTGGGTATAATGCTCCCACTCTGAGAATCACTTCCCTAGATGTCTGACTGACAAATGCTCTCCTCTTACAAGACTCAGCTTAACAATCACCACAGATAAAATATTTTTAACACCCTGACAAAAATCAAGAATATATTCCCCTTTTGAATTCCAATGTAATTCCTGACAGCATCTACATCACTTTAATGCACTTCTGTATATATAGCTTTTTCTCCTATTCTGAACTGCAAGCTCCTTGAAGACAAAGCCATGACCTGACTTAATTCAGCTTTGTATCCTGAGCATTTAACACCATGCCTGACACAAAACAGAACTTCATAAATAAGTTAAATAATTGATTTGCTAATTCACAGCAAAAGAAATAATTTTTCCATGAATCTTAAGAGTAAGGCTGGGCTTCCCTGGTGGCGCAGTGGTTGAGAGTCCGCCTGCCGATTCAGGGGACACGGGTTCTTGCCCCGGTCTGGGAGGATCCCACATGCCGCGGAGCGGCTGGGCCCATGAGCCATGGCCGCTGAGCCTGTGCGTCCGGAGCCTGTGCTCCGCAACGGGAGAGGCCACAACAGTGAGAGGCCTGCGTACTGCAAAACAAAACAAAACGAAAACAAAAACAAAAACAAAAAGAGTAAGGCTATCACCACAAAGAATGTTCCTGGTGCTACACTGTTTCACATAGTTCTGTATCCTGATTGTGATGGTGGTTACACGAAGCCACACGTGATAAGATTTCATAGAGCTTTACACACATTGTACCAATGCCAATATTTTGATATTGTTTTAATGTTTTGATATTGTACTATAGTTATGTAAGATGTAACCACTTGGGGAGACTGGGTGAAGAGTACACAGGACCTCTCTATACTATTAAAAATTTTTAATTCATAGGAAAAAAAAAAGTAAGGCTAAAAGTTAAAGGATGTTCTATCAAGCACTGGTGTACCTTAATGACATCTTTAGAGATAAATAACTTCTTTGCAAAATGCTAAAAGAAAAAGAAACTTTACAAGATGATCAGTTTAGGACTTTCCGAATTGCTGCTTATACTGATGCTCATAAGAAATAAACAAGATTTAAGATCCTACCTTTTAAATCCTGAAATGAACAAATTAAACACTGGCTACTTATTCAACAATAAAAGTAATCTTAATAATGCTAATCAATATAAACACACAGGGACTTCCCTGGTGGTCCAGTGGTAAAGAATCTACCTTGCAATGCAGGGGACATGGGTTTGATCCCTGGAGTCAGGGAACTAAGATCCCACATGCTGCGGAGCAACTAAGTCCGCGTGCCACAATTATTGAGCTCACACACCTCAACTAGAGAACCCATGTGCCGCAAACTACAGAGCCCACGCACTCTGGAACCCGCACGCCACAACTACAGAGCCCACGTGCCCTGAAGCCTGCACACCACAACTAGAGAGAGCCCGCACGCCACAACTAGAGAGAAGTCCACGTCACAACAAAAGATCCACATGCCTCAACAAAGATCCAGCGTGCTGCAACTGAGATCCGACGCAGCCAACAACAAAATAAATATTAAATAATAAATAAATCTTTAAAAAAATTAAAAAATAAACACATAAAATCAGGGACATAAATGTGAAAGAAAATACTTTCAAGGTTTAAAAACAAAATGAAGGAAAACAACTTTATAATCTCAGAGTAGAAATTGATATAACCACAATTTAGCATTTGAAAACAAGTTAGCTTTTCTTAATCAAGTTGAAAATACACATACCTTATGACTCAAATCTTTTTTTCTAGATATAGTCTAGAAAAATTCTTGCATATGTGTACCTGAAGACTTGTAAGAGAATGTTCAGTATGGTATTGTTTATAATGGCAAAAAATTTAAAAATCAATTGATTAATAATAATGATAATAGAATATGGTATATTCATATAAGAGAATACTATACAATATAATTATGGATATATGAATATCCTTATATGAATATGGATGAACTACAGCTATATATAATAAGTCTTCAAATATTAAGCATAAAAATCAATTCTAAAAGTTTTTTAAAAGCCATTAATAAATGCCTTAATCAATTTCTAATTTTCTTCCAATCCCAAAGAAATATAAATGGGAAAACTATGGTATGACTACCTTTATTAGACAGGTAAAATTTTTTTCAATTGGAAGTTAACCTGACAACTAGAAAACAATTATTTTCAATAAAATAAAAATGAAGAATCTAAGTCAGCACTGTCCAACAGAACTTTCTGTGATGATGGAAAGGTCCTATATTTGTACTGTGCAACACAATAACTACTAGTCATATGCAGCTACTGAGCACTTGAAATGTGGCTATTGCAACAGAGAAACTAAATTTCAAATTTTAATTGAAGTTAAATTTAAAGAGCTGTATTTTATAAGTGATTATCATATTGAACAGCATAGCCCTAAATATTTCCTTCATAGAAACATAACTTAGAAGAATAATTATGCAATGCAAAATCTAAAATACCTAGTTTGGGACTTCCCTGGTGGCGCAGTGGTTAAGAATCCTCCTGCCAATGCAGGGAACACAGGTTTGAGCCCTGGTCCAGAAAGATCCCACATGCCATGGAACAATTAAGCCCGTGCACCACAACTACTGAGCCTGCGCTCTACAGCCCGCGAGCCACAACTACTGAGCCCTTGTGCCACAACTACTGAAGCCTGCGCGCCTACAGCCATGCTCTGCAACAAGAGAAGCCACCACAATGAGAAGCTTGCATGCCGCAACTAGAGAGAGCCCGAGTGCAGCAATGAAGACCCAATGCAGCCAAAAATAAATAAAATTAATTAATTAATTAATTAATTAAACAAATAAAATAAAATACCTAGTTTTAGCGACTTCCCTGGTGGTCCAGTGGGTAAGACTCCATGCTCCCAAGGCAGGGGGCCCAGGTTCAATCCCTGGTTGGGGAACTAGATCCCACATGCCACAACTAAGAAGTCCACATGCCACAACGAAGATCCCAAAGATCCTACATGCCACAACTAAGACCCGGCACAGCCAAAATAAATAAATATTTAAAGAAATAATAATAAAAAAATAAAATACCTAATTTCGGCATCTTAAGTTGATTTTCTTTAATAGTAAGTCTATATGTATATATATATATATATATATATTTTTTTTTTTTTGCGGTACACGGGCCTCTCACTATTGCGGAGCACGGGCTCCGGACGCGCAGGCTCAGCTGTCATGGCTCACGGGCCCAGCCGCTCCGCGGCATGTGGGATCTTCCCAGACCGGGGCACGAACCCATGTCCCCTGCATTGGCAGGCGGACTCTCAACCACTGTGCCACCAGGGAAGCCCAGCAGGCGGATTCTTAACCACTGCGCCACCAGGGAAGCCTGTAAGTCTGTATTAATTTATAACGTTCTTTGCTTTACAACTCTCACCACTAAATCAAACCTCAGGTGTTGGATGGAAAGATGCTTTCGTTATAAAAAAGACATTTTACGTATTTCTCTAGGTCCTTTCACATCTAAAATCTCCACTGAAACGATATAACCACTGAAAGCATACAATTAAATTAAATTTCCATTCTCGTGGGCTTTCCTGGTGGCGCAGTGGTTGAGAGTCCGCCTGCCGATGCAAGGGGCACGGGTTCGTGCCCCGCTCCGGGAATATCCCACATGCCGCGGAGCGGCTGGGCCCGTGAGCCATGGCTGCTGAGCCTGCGCATCCGGAGCCTGTGCTCCGCAACGAGAGAGGCCACAACAGTGAGAGGCCCGCGTACCGCAAAAAAAAAAAAAAAAAAAAAAAAATTTCCATTTTCCCACCGAAAATATAATAGTAAAGGCTCTGTTGTCACAGATGAGAATACTAGCTCTGGCACTTACTAATTCTATGACATCAGTTAAGTTTATTTAACCTGAGCCTCAATCTTCTCAGTTTAAAATGAAATAATATCTAACCCAGATGAATACCAAGATTAAATAAAATGAAACAAATTTGCATTACACAGTGTCTGACCCTTATTAGAAACTTCCTAATTGTAATTTGCCTTTCCCACTTCCTCCCCTTCTCCTTCCCCTTGAATAGAGGGCTTTTGCTCTCTCCAAAATAATCAAACCATGCTATTTTCCTCTCCCTTTTGAGTAAAAAGGCATTTTCCTCTTTTCTTCATTTTTTTCTATTGAGACATTTGTTTTCTGAATAACTTAGAAAAAACATAATATTAAACTCTATGGCATCAGAAAAGTATTCCATGCTATAGATTACACTAAGTTTTAATACACAGCAGCTTACAATACTAAAAAAAAATTGTCAAAATAAATTTATATGTCAAAAGTCACAACAGACATGTAACACAGCTGTTACATGAACTCAGCAATGTTTTATAGATCACCAGAGTGTAAATGCTGGGAGTAGCTAAGAAAGAAAGGTGTACAACCTCTTCCTAATCATGATTAAGAAAAAATAAGGAACAATCAAAATTTATCTTTTTAAAATGCATTTATTTTCTTCAATTTTTTTCTGTGCATATCAGGTAATAGACCTAGAATTGTATTTAATAAATTTAGTTTTATAGCACTTAACACCTCATAATGAACATATTCTAAGTCATTAGTTATTCTTCAAATTATTTTTTGATGGCTAATATATTACTTTATTCAGAACTGAGCAAAGTGTTTGGCACATAGTAGGTATTCAATAAATACTGGATGAATGAATAGGTCCAAGTTTTTCCACTCTATGGACATATCATAATTCAACCATAGGCTGATTTTTGTACATTTTTCTTCATGTCGATATTTGCATTATCAATAATGCAATAAATTTTGCCATAAGCCTTTGGTTAACTATTTCCTTATAAGCCAGGTTTTTCGATAAACAATAATCTTTATTTACTATGAGTTTCAACGTTTTTTCCTCTACCTTAGTGAAACTCCCTCTTCTTGAGTAAGCATATTAGTTGGACTACCTGTTCAGGCACAAGACTCTATATTTTATACAACTGTATTAGGTACTTCATTTTTACATAATGTTTAAATATCTTTGAACTGATTTTCTAAACCAACATTTAGATAACGTTCAAAATAAGTTGTCTCTTCTATTAATGTATTTTAAGTAAATAATTACTACTTAGACTTAAGAATTAAATATAATACAATCTTGTCTTCACTATTTTACTTCACTATTTTTAAATGTTAACTTCGCTTCATTATTTTAAGACACTAAATCAAGAGATTAAATTTTATGTATACTAAAAATTAATTTCTATTCTGAAGGAAATAGCTATGCAGTTCAGATATAATTTTTAGTTTTATCACTATATGGAAAGTTTTAACATAGCCTTCATTATGTTTAAATGAGATATGATGTATTTAGTAGTATTTGTGGTAGACAGAATTCTGTCACTCCCAATTTTCCCTAACCCTCCAATAATTCTCTCCTTTGTGAAGATGATGGGATATCACTCTTGTGATTATGTTACACAGATATAATTACAGTTACTAACCAGTTGACTTTGAGTTAATCAAAAGAGAGATTATGGGGTGTGTTTGGGGCTCTATATAATCACATGAGTTTTTAAAAAGCAGAAAATTTTCTCTGGCTGGTGACAAAAGGGGAAGTCAGAGAGACTGGAAGCAGGCAAGACCCACCACTGCTGACATGAAGATGTTGGGTCCACCAGGCAAGGATGTAAATATGGCCTATAGGAGCTGACAGTGGTGCCTGGCTCATAGCCAGTGAGAAAATGGACACTTCAGTTCTATAATCACAAAGAACTAATTTGTACCAGCAATACAAACAGAAAGAGAGCCCTGAACTAGAGATGAGAACAAGTTGGCTGACACCTTGGTTTCAGCCTTCTGATATTCTGAGCACCCAGCAACAGAGAACCCAGCCACACTGCACCAGACTTCCGACCTATAGACTGTGAACTGATAAATGGGTATTGTTTTAAAGCCACTAAGTTCGTGGTAATAGAAAGCTAATTCAGAATTGAAGTGGGAGGAAGGAAAAGAGGGGGAAGAGAAGTGTAAAAAAATGTATACCTCATAAACTGCAGGAAGTAGTGCACAAAGTAGTGCTCAAGGACTATCCTACAACTCAAAAATAACAACCCTAGCATAATAATAGCTCTTAACAGAGCATCTACCTACCAATGCAATGGGCAAGGTTAAAAAAAATAAAAGCCTATGCAAAATTTTAAGTCTTTGGTGTTTGTTTTCTACATTCTTTCTTATCTGTGAGTGCCTCTCCTCATCCATTCAGATTATGAAATTCTTAAGACTAACAGTAACTCCTATCCCTACCAAAACAGAAAAGTATCTGAGTGATCCCTGGTATGTATTCACTACACTTAAATAAAAATTAGCTTCATTTGAATGCTACTACACTATCCAGGATAGTGGTTCCCATATAGCTGTGTGGGAACTCAGATGATATTTTAAATACTTCATTGCATTAATGTAAAACATAAGAACAATGTCGATGCTTGCAAGTTGTCTTTCTTAGGGCTTTTCCTTTATTCAGAGATGGTATCCACGAACTTACAGTAATTACAAATGTCCTTACATGGCAAAATAAGCAACAGCAATGCAGCAGTGTGCTGGAGCTGGCTTGTACCAGCTGAAGACACCTCATTGTTAAATTTGTATGAATCCCATGAGATGGTTGTTAAATACAGCCACTATTAAATATTAAAGTATAAAGATAAAATTAAATAAATTGTATGGAAAAGTGGTAAAAAAAATACTAAAAAGTTGTTACTCCCTAATTATTTTACTAATTTTACTATTACCTACATTGTGAGGTTATTTACATCTTTTGAATCTGTACAGTGGAACTACTACATAATGGTGTGTCACTGTGCCTTTCTTCCAACTCCACATCACTGACATTACATTGATAGCTTGAAATTGGCCATGATTTTCATACCATGGAAACTGGCAAGTACTACAAATCATGGCATGATATATTGTTTTGCTGATTGTCTAGACACTTAGGAAAGCGATGAAGAAAATGTTAACAATACAGATTAAATATAACAGTGATTCATGTCTATAGCTGTTACATTGTGAACAGCACAAAAGCTGAGGAAATATTTTACAATATTCAAAAACTGTTATCCAAGTCATCAAAAAAAATCACAATAAAGTTCTGACATACATCATTTTTGTCTTACTTTTGTGCTAACTCATTAGTATAAAAATCACTTAATATTCGTGTAAGAACTACACTTGTTCATTAATTGCAAGCAGAGTTTGGCTATAGATACAAGAGTTCAAGAAAAAAAATCAAAGAAGGTATTCTGTGAGGATCAACTGGCCACATGGAATTTATAATAAAGAGTATTATACATGTATTATTTGTAAATTGTATTCTACATCCTTTATATCAGTAAAACTTATAAGACACACTCAATTTTTTTTGGAAAGCCGGTTATTAAACATTTACCAAATCACCCTATTTTTTTTTTTTTAAATGTTTACTGGTCCAGGGACTTCCCTTGTGGTATAGTGGTTAAGAACCCGCCTTCCAATGCAGGGTATGCGGGTTCGATCCCTGGTTGGGGAATTAAGATCCCACATGCCACAGGGCAACTAAACCCACATGCCACAGGGCAACTAATCCACACACCGAAACTAGAGAGAAGCCTGCAATGAAGAGCCCGAATGCAGCAATGAAGACCCAGCACAGCCAAAAAAAAAAAAGTTTACTGGTCCACAAATTGCCAAAATTACAATCTCTGATACAGAAACAACATTTATATTTTTAAATCACCTTTTTCTCTAGTTGTAGAATAAAAGGCTTAGTCCTCAGTAGGAAGAATTTTTGGCAGTTGTAAGTGGTGAGACATTTTCAAGTTGAGAGCAGGGTAGAAGTGGTGATAATCTAGTAACAGTGCTGGTGCAGTCTGAGGATCAGCGCTGGTAAGTAAGCTGTTCATTACTGGACCATGACAAGTGTACAAACTAAGAAAAGCATTTGTACAATGGTATTTGGTCTGCAAGAGATCAGAAGTTAAAAAAAAAAAAAAAGTGTGGTATCACTACTCTAGGATACCAAAGTTTGCCAGGAGAGTACACCTGATATAGTCCTGTTGAATAACTGGGGTAGCTGCCTTCAAGCAAACTCTGCTGCTACTCAAAAAAAAGGAGCCAGCCATAAAAAAGAATGAAATTTTGCCATTTGCAACAACGTGGATGGACTTGGAGGGCACTATGCTAAGTGAAATAAGTCAAATCAGAGAAAGACACATACCGCGTGATATCACATATATGTGGATTTGAAAAAAATAACACAAACTAGTGAATATAACAAAAAGGAAACAGACTCACAGATAGAACAAACCAGTGGTTACCAATGGGGAGAGGGAAGCAGGGAGGGCCAAGATAGGGAAGGAGATTAAGAGGTACAAACTAATATGTCTAAAATAAATAAGCTACAAGGATATTTTATATAACACAAGGAATACAGCCAATATTAATAACTATAAATGGACTACAACCTTTAAAAATTATGAATCACTATGTTGTACACTTGTAACATATAATAATGTACATCAACTATAGCTCAATTTTTAAAAAGTAAAAAAAAAAAAAAATGGGGGAAGCCAGGTGCCCCAGGCCAGAGGCCATTCCCAGAAGCTGCTAGTGAAAGACAAATGTGTACCACTTGTTTCTTTTTATTCCACTTTCCCCGGCCAAATTTCAGCTTTCTTATACCATCACTACCAATAACATTTACCAATCTTGAGCTATCTTCACTCTCCTTTAAATGCCCAGATGCATGGCTAATGTTTTATAAATACTTACGTGATTTTAGTTCATCTATTAGGCTATTTTTATATGATGTACCACCCCCTTCTCCCAGCTTTTCTGGATGTCTTGAATATTATTTATATCTCCGGTTTTGTAAAATAAAAATATATCATTAAAAATGTTTAGAAGATGTTTAGAAGACCTTTAACTTCTTTCAACTTAAGGATAAATTTTGAGCTAAAGAGTAAAGATATTAATATTTATTGATACACAGTATTATTACACAATAATATATGATAATTAACTAATATTAATTAATTCTTGACCATAACCCAAGAATTTCTCAGAGCTTGTTCCCATGGAACTAGGTCCCATGAGATGATTCTTAAAAAAAAAAAAAAAAAAAAAAAGAAGTACCAATGTGCCAGTGTTCAACAAGCATGTAAAAATACCATATTCTACATCTTTAACTTGGAGGCTGATAGCATACTTTAGCATAATAAGGCATTGAAAAGTCATATATTAACTTTGTGTAACCAAGAATTTCCCAAACTTACTGAATAAGTGTTCCCTTCCAGGGAACACTTCCTAAAACACCATAAAACTACTTGTTTGCAAAACACACTTTAGAGCATTAGCCATAGTTCAATCTCACCACTGAGCCTGAGGCCATTCAAATTAACTCCTTCCTATGACAGTCCTATCTATAGCTAATATCACTATGTGCAAACACCTTTATATAGTGCTTCAGGAATAGTCCAAATACATTTTGGTCATTCTGTAAAATTTTTTCATCAGATCTTATAACCTTATTATCAGCCTAACTAGCTGCTCAAACTTGTCCATGACCTAAAGACAAATTCTTGTAACTCTGTATGTAAGTATAATACTACTTGACATGTTTAAAGAAATATCCCTATAAAAAAAAATATAGTAACTCTCCCTGGTTTTTCTAGATCTTATTGCTTTAGCTTCTATGACAGCATGATTCCCTTTTAAGTGCTTTGGAATTGTTTTGCCTTGGTTTTCGTAGGAAAGTCAACAAGAGTTAGGAAAGAAATAACACTCATTTTGATTTGCAGTCATCCCCTTTTGAATAGGAAGCAGCATTATAAATTAAATTGTGCAAGTACTAGAATTAGCTGTAATCGTGGAGGATATACAAATTAAACAAAATTGGCTCTTCACCCTCCAGTTTAAATGAGGTAACTGAAAGCCAAGAATTAAAAGTTTATAATAAAAAGGTAAAGTGACAGATAGGAACAGAAGAAGAGCAGATGCAAGCTAGGCAGCAATGACTGAAATTTCAAGCTAGTTTCCTTTTGTTAAAAGCAACTCCTCCAGTAAAGAAAAATTGATTAATCAGAGAAACTGACAAGGATCACAGGAACCTGGTCAATTTCTCTTAGCAGCCAGCTCCATGTGTTAAAGACTTTGAAGCAGAAAGACACTGATTATCAATTTCCTACAGAAGCTCTTTACACCAGGAAGAGGGAGTGGGGGTGGAAGTTGACCAAGAGGAGAAACACACACAGACACACACAAAGTGGTGAGAGGAGCAAAATGAGTGAAAGGTTTTAAAATAGAAGTGTTTTAGAACAGATGGGAAAATAATAGCACAAAGAAAGCAAAGGCTAAGGTGAATTTATAATGTGGAAGAATATGTCCTGCATCCTTTGTGATGCTTTATTTTTGCTAGCTAAAATACGATGTTCCAGAACCTACTGGGGCATCCAACCTCAATTCTGATAAACATTAGCTTAAGAATGGGCCAAACATCCAGGAGACAAGAGAAAATTTATAGCATGAAATACACAGCAGAAACTGATAGCAGTTTAAATATATGGTAAGAATAAAATTAATAACACAGGATTAGGGTGGGCTGTTCCTTGTGGTTGTGTTGAGAAAATGAGTAGGGTGGCCAAGAATTTAAGTGGGCATGATATGAAAAGGTTAATTCAGTTTGAGTATAGAGGGGGAATCTCAGTGTTTAAAGAAGACTCAGGGGTGACAACTAGTAAATATGTGGATAAGCAGATAATGAATGAACCACTGTTGAGAAAGGAACATTTAAAGAAGGTATAATAAAGCCTGTTTCCTTTCATATTAAATGAAAATTGTTCCTTTAATATAGGTTTTTAATGCCTATAATGCCAGACAGACCTGCAGTATATTTGCCACTTAAAATTAGGTAAGCATATAATCTTCTGAAAGTAAAAAAGGAATATATATCTTTGTGTATCTCTGAAACCAATTTGGGGATTTCAAGTCGAGAAGGGCACCTGGGAACTCCATACGTCATACAAAATTTTCAAACTCAAAAAAAAAAAGACTGCTTTTACCTTTTAATATCTGCATTATTTTCCCTGCCCAGAATGCTTTTTTTACTCCTTGCTCTGTAGCCAAACATCTTCCTTTCTAAAAGAAATAAAAACTCACCTTCTCTCAACTGCAAATAACACTGACAGGTACTAAATACGCTTTGGTTATATATACAGATTCATCAGAACTTGTACAAACTGATAAATTTTAATAACAATTATTTCATGGCATTTTATTAAATTTAAGAAACTAAATTACAGAATTTTAAATAATATATTTTAGAAGTTAAGGTCATCTCTAAATATAGTTAGCAGAACTGAATTCCATTATCAGCTAGGAGAAAAAAATATTAACTTGCCTATAAAACTGAAAACTAGCCAAAGATTAAATAATGACCTTCTAAATTTTTATACAAAATAAATACAACATACCAATCCTTTCTATATTTAGCATGTGAAAATAAAGACATAGTAAGATTCTGTTGTTTTTTCCCTGAATTTTTCCAGATGATAAAATTTTCCAAGTTATAATTTATTTTCCTATTATAATTTGATTAGTATTAAACTTCTCTAATTTATAATTGGCAGTGATTTGAGAAAGAGAATTGAGAGTTATTTTCCCCATTTGCAAAAACAAATGTTAGGCAAACAGCATAAAAAACAAATGATTCAAAAATAGCATTTGGGGACTTCCCTGGTGGCGCAGTAGTTAGGAATCCGCCTGCCAATGCAGGGGACATGGGTTCAATCCCTGGTCCGGGAAGATCCCACACGCCGCGGAACAACCTAGCCCGTGCGCCACAACTACTGAGCCTGCACCCTAGAGCCCGCGAGCCAGAACCACTGAAGCCCACGTGCCACAACTACTGAGCCCACGTGCCACAACTACTGAAGCCCACGCACCTAGAGCCCATGCCCCGCAACAAGAGAAGCCACCATAATGAGAAGCCCTTGGACCACAACGAAAAGAAGCCCCCGCTCACCGCTCACCGTAGAGAAAGCCCACGTACAGCAACAAAGACCCAACGCAGCCAAAATTAAATTAATTAATTAATTTTTAAAAACATACTGTATTTTATATTGAGTATTGTTAGTCTATGTTCCTATTTTTTCACAGAGAAGATAGAATATAAAAAAAGAGGTAGAGGAATGCGAATGCATGAAAAAGGAATTTTCATTTGTCTTCTTCTGCTCATTGCTATATCTCACATATTAGGTGTTCAATAATTATTTGTTGAATGAATTAATGGAGCTAAGTCCTGATGGAGACTGCCTACCACCATGATCCCCTCTGGAAAGTGATCTACCTGCAGAAGCTCACTCCTGGAAGAAAGACTACGGCATCAAATCATATCATATACCTGTCTTTAATTCCAAAGCTGCTTTATCTGATTTGCCTAACTTTCAGGTCTGTGTTCTTTTAGGTAAGGACGCTAGGCAGCTAATCAAGACTGGGCTCTCATCATTAAGATCTCAAGTACAGATGATAGGAAGTTGTGCGACATTTTGAGATGATAAAAACGGCAAGAGCAACAATTGCTGGTTGGACGTGAGGGCTAAAGAAGAGTCATGAGTCAGAAATGACACTAACTTTTCATATCCAAGTAAACCAATTTGATGAAAAGTTTGAGATGGGGATGGGTGAGAGAGGCACATCCTCCAGACTGGAAATCAGTATATATGAAAGGAATTGTCACTGGTGGAAGTTCTACCCAAGGAAAGAAAATAAAGTTCAAGCCTTCTGGACTTAAATAGAGAATTAGACACAAAGGTCCTTCCCCTCCAATAAGCTGCAGACATTTTAGACTTAGCAAACTGTGGTAATAAATACAGCACAGAAGCCACCATCTTTTCTGCTAAGAAAAAAGGGAGGGGAAGAAGCCCCAAAGCACCCTGGGCCCACAAAAGCAGAATGTGTAACTTGAGGCATAATGAACATGTAACAGTGATATTCAAAGGGAACTGAATATAAGTTGAACACTAGGTTTTCTTAAAGAAGAGTTTACATACACTCTCTTGGATAACATTCATATCTTTTTATCCAATGGAAGATAGGAGAAAACGTTCCTAATGTATTATACTTTTTTGAATGTTCAAGAAATGGTTTTGAGTATGAATTATGAAAAGCATGCTCCCATATAGTGCATGAAATACAAAATTTGGTAAGACAATTCAAGAGTTTACAATTTAGTCAGAGACACAAGACAACAAAATGTAACAGAAGACAATCTATGACAAACGGAGGTTTGGAGTTTATAAGTAAGCAAGCAATTCTAGCTAGAAGGATAAGGAAAGGCATCAGGGAAAGAAGGATCTAAATTTGGGGCTGGATTCTGAAAGATGGCAGTGATTTTCAAAAGTGAATGTAGGAAGGAAATTAAGGGAAAGACAGTATTATCTATGCAAAGGGGAAGAGGCAAAGAAGTGTAGGGTACATTGTGACTTGACAAAGCAAACAAATAAGTATGAGAGGAAAGACTGGAAAAGTAGATTCAATCAGGTCATGAAGAGGTAGGATGCTTGGCTAAAAAGTCTAAATTCTATTTGAAAACAAATAGCCAATGAAGCTTTTGGGAGAGGGAGTACTTTAAAGGAGTTCATAAATAGCAATGTTTAGGGTGAGGACCAAAGGATAAACCTGCCTGATCTCAAGCTGGCCCAGCCCTGGCTTGAGTTTCTTCTCCCAGCACTGGTCTACCATGCCCCTTACCTGCTGCTTCCACCCAGCAAGCACCTGGCACCCTACCTACACACTGGCCTTTGGAGGCTCTTTCACCTCTCCTCATCTCCACACAAGGATAACATGAAATGCCCTCTCGGGCTGCCAAGCTCCTAGGTATTTCCAAGGCCAATCTCAAAGGGTCTCTTCTTTTATAAAGCCTTCCTCACTACTAAAAACATGGGCAATTCCTGCCTTATTGCTCTTATGCTAGCACGTATCACTCTGTGGTAACGGCTGGTCACATACACAACACACACAACACACCCACACACGCACACACACACATACACTCTAACTGCAAGCTTCTTAAAGACAGGGCCTGGACATTACTGATCTTTGTAATCCTAACACAGTGTAAAGCTAATGTTCACTTCCCCTCCTGCCTCTGTACATTCCCCCTTTCTCTGCTGGAACATTCTTTTCCTTGTTCTTTGCCTACTCATTTTTCAATACCCATCACAAATTTACTGCCCCAAAGAAGCCTTCCTGATCCTGAAACTAGGTCAGAACCCTCTCGGTTATATACTTACAGCACCATGTACCTTTTCTTCATGGCACTCATCATGGTTTTTATTTTACTTGCATTTACGGGATCTGATTGTCTGTCTCCCCTACTGTTCTTTAAACTCCGTGAAGTCAGAATCAGAATCCCTGTCTGCTTTTGGCTCCTAATTGAATCTCAATCACTTAGCATAAGTTGCGCATATTAATATAAAACTAAAACAGGTAAAACTGTGGCTGGAAACCAGAGATTCAACAGCACTGCTCTGGAGCCACACTGCTGGCTCAACTGTGTGAGGGTAGGCAAGTCACCATATTCTGAGATCATTTTTTCCATCTTAAAAATGAGACAACAGTAACTACCTTTCAGAGGTGTGAAACTTTAATGGATGTAAAACGCTTAGCACAGCACTTGGCACACGCCAACACTCTATCAAACTTACATGATACGATTATCATCACTCTGTTATTGATGTCCTGATCACTATCACTGCTACAGTATTGATTGGCTATGGCTGAAGAGTTCTCTTGTGTTGGCAGAACAGAAGCCTTGTTACAGGGGAGTCATACCAGTGTCTTTGGATGATCCGGAGTTAGGATCAATGACGGCAAACTGGGGTCTATCCCCCGGGGAATGGTAGTAGTGGGAACTTAGCATTAGCAAGAGGCTAAAACAAAACAAATACAAATGTTTGTTGATCTGGAAAGGGGGTAGACTAATAGAAAGGAATATATGATTACATTCTGTCTTTTTCAAGTATTCTATCAAAAGATTGCTTATACTTATCATTTTTATATTACTTTAAATATGTCTGAATTATGTCATATTTTTGTGTTTGTCCTTTTAGTAAATAACATTCAAACATTTCAAAATATCTTTGGTTTATTCCATAAAACATAAGTATTACACAATATTCATTTTTATTATCTTTCAGACATAAATTATAACTTCTAAAATCCTCTTTAAGCTAATTGTGAGATTCCATGACCATTCTGCTTAAGTTTTTCAAACTAGGGTCAGTAAGTATGAGAAACTTAAACCAACACATGTGGAGCTAAGTAAAGGGATTGCCCTTTAAGATGAAGAAATGCTAGCGCATATATCTACAGCACAAAGAAACTTGGGCCCTTCAGCAATCTTACACTACAGTTTATAGTGTTTACCACACTGAATCTGCATTTCCTTACTCATCCTGAAACAAACAAAAGAAGGAATTTATGAACAATCTAAGGAAGTAAATAATTAAAACATTTCTAGATCTATCAGTATCAATTTATTTTCATTGTTAGCCTATTTTATGAGTTAGTTTGTGGTTTAAAAAGACTTCTAGGCAAAAATATGCTAGACACACAAACATTAGATGACAAATGATATTGAGTAAAACATTTCATATAAACTTTCTTTGGAAATTTAGGAAAATATTTCAAATAATCAGTAAGTGTTTAGAAATGTTAAAATTACCTAACCATCCATGGCTTTTTTTTTTTTCAGAACTCACGCTCCTCTTCAAAGTTAGGAAAATTACTGGCAACAGCCTTTAGAAACAGTATAAAAGATTTAGCCAAAGCTAAGTAAAGAGAGAAAAGTGGTGAAGGACTGAATTTGACTTTGTTAATGCCTGAAACAGACAAAGTAGACTTCTTTTTTCTTAACACCACAATATCCAGCTGTACCAAAAATGAATTCTAAATTAAAGCTTGATAAACTCTAATATCTGTTATTAACCTCTTCTCAACTACACTCTTCTCCAAGGGATGATACTTCTGCTAAAGACAGACACTTTCTGCTGAGTGACTGCTTTTTTCTGGTATCTCTAGAGCTAGGGCCCCAGGCTTCCTTCCCGAAGGGGAGTGGGGGAGGGGAAAAGGGGAGGCGGACACTAAAGAGAGAGACCACTTAAGGCCGTAATAATTCCTGGTGGCAGATCAAATGATAATGTTAGGGCAGGAATCATTTGGGGATAACATAATGCTTTAATAATTGGGGTAATTTATTTTTTCAATTTACAGCTAAAAATGGGAACATATACATATGTATCAAAATAATGAATTCTATTCCATAAACTCTTACACTGAAAACATTATCCCATGTCTTATGAGATTTTCCAAAAATCATTTGAATTTTGTAAATTCGAGTAATTGAATACATGTTGAACACTGAATCTCATAGGAAATTCTGGATTACCTCTAGGAATAGTAATGATTTAACAGTGACCAGATACTTTTAAAAGTAAAGGCAGAGAGTAAGGAAAAGTGGTCAATAACTAACTACTTCCCAAACATTACTTATTAAGATTTTTTATATTAGAATATCTTTAAAAAAAATACCCAACCCTAAACTAAAGAGCATGTACTGAAACAAATGTCCATATTTACTTGGCCCTTCAGATATTTCAACAATTTGAAAAATTATTCCCCATTTTTTTATAAAGTTTATTTTAGGGGAAAGAAAATTTAGAAATCAAATCATTCACCTATCATTTATTTACAGTAACCCTCATGAAAACAAGTAGCAATATCCCAAGTGGTATTACTCCCCACAAATGAACCTTGTACTTCTGACTAAACATGAAGACACTTAAAGCCATATAAATTCATTTAACTACTCTTCTCCACACAAGTTAAAGAAAACTTTGCAGGAGAAAAGGAGAGTTATAAAGGGAAAAGCACCCAACTTTTCACTTTCTAATATCATATTTTGTTAGAAAAAAAAAAAGCATGCGGTACACAAAAAATCTGGTAGTAATTTTTAAAAATTAGACTTTGTTTCTTAATCTTTTTATTTTAAACTCAGAGTGACACTAAGATACTAAATGGATTATTTCAACAAAAAATGTCGGTACTAATTCAAATACTTAATAATAGATTGCTGGTGTTTTATGAATACCTTGCTATCCAAATGGTAAGTGAAGAAGTATCACATATTTGAAAGATTTAGTATCCTAAACCTTTCCTCAAAGCAAAATTTTAGTGGCAATTTAAACATTAAATAAAATATCAATAAATATTTAAGTTAATTAATGAAATATACTGAAGTTCAAATAATTGTAAAGCACATGCAAAATAAATTACTTACTATACACTTTAATGTCAATGAAAACATGAAAACATGACAAGCATACTGCAGACTTCACACCAGATCCTGGTTATTGAAAAACTGATAACCCAGTGTTATTAAACTTAAGTAGCTTTTCTGTATATCTCAACAGATTTTTCATATTAAAAAATCTTAACTAACCAAGTTATCTTGGATAACGGCAAAATCATAGGATTAAATATCATTGACTTTCAAGATGTATAAGACTATTGAAAATGTAAGAAACAATGCTTTTTATGTAAGAATTTATTTTATTGAAACACAACATTCTAAATAAAAATGCATAAAGGATTTTAAAACAGTAGGATTTCTCCTTAGAAGTCTTTTAAAAGTACTGACTTGCAGGGAAATATCATGTGTCAAAGAACATTGTATTTTAAAAATCATTGACAGGATTCTTCTTTTAGAACTACTGTTTTTCAAAATATTTTATTTATTATTTGGGGACAGCTATACCGTTACTAAAACAGAATTTAAAGGTTTGGGAAAACAGCTTAAGAACAAATTTAAATAATTTTAAAGATTAAATATTTAATAGTAAATTATAACATCATGACTAAATCCCCAAATTGGGACTAAGCATCAACGTAAATATTCTAGGAGCTGGATAGCATTTTCTCCTAAACAGCGAGCTACACCACTTACTATTATAGAGAGGTGAGAGAGGAGAGGAGCAAAAAGAAATACATCCAGTTAGTTCCTTCTTATATGTACATGCAGTTCTGCAACACATTTTGTTTCCTATCAGCAAATTTTCATGACTAAAATCATCCCAAACACCACTGCCACTTTCTTTACACTGTGAGTTCTGAGAAATAAGCTACAGTTAAAAAACCTCAAGTGATACTACAAGATAACTGAGAGAAAAACAAATACACTAAGAAACTACCATGACATAGATCAGTTTTATTTTTAAAATCTATTTGGTAACCTTTTTTTTGGCTTCCTAAGAAGCTGCATGGATGTAATATAAGGTATAGTTGTTCAAAACAAATATTTTAATGCATAAAACACATGAATTAAATAAGAGGCACATTTCAATAAATATTTCATATAAAGATAACATTTGCTATGTTATGCATTTTGAGATTCACTTCAACCCTATCTGTAACTAACTAAAAAGGAAGTCACATGACTTACACAATGAAAAAGAAAGAACAGTTTTCTTTCCTTTCCTTTCTACAGGAAGAAACAAAAGCTTGGTATTAGCTATCCAAGGCCAACGGGTGGGGCCTGCAAGCCAAAAGGCTGTAATGGATTGAGGTTAATCTTAATGGACGCCCACTTTAACCTTATGGAAGCATCAAAAATATGAAAACTGCAACCAGTGCTTGCATAAAATAACAAACATTTAATGTAAATTAGGTTTTACAACTAGAAAATTCTACAGGGACATAATTCAGCTTATAAACAACGGTGCTGTTTTTGTTGGGGTAAAATCACCTAACTGTGATTCCCTACACAGATACACACACCATCCCCCCACTGGCACACAGATACTTCACAAGCTTCTTGAATAAATAGGAGTATCCAATGTCCAGGGTGATGGGTGGTCCTGAGGTCCTGAACCAGAGCTGTATACTTTTAAGGGATGCTGAGATAAGAACAAAGTGTTTTGTGTTTGTTTAAACCTGGGTCTATATTTAAAGTCTTTACACCATTATTGATACAGTTCATAAACTTGTGCTATAGTTGATTCAGGAAAATTTTAAGTGTCAGCATAAATGCTAGAAAATTAAGCACATCAAAACAAAATACTTTGGGGCTTTTATAGATTGAATTCAAATTAATAAATTCAGTTTACTTAAAAGTAATCACTACATTTCAAAGGTGTAAGTCTCAACCTGAGACAGAATATCATCTCACCAAACTTTCACTACCAACAGGATGCTTTTCTAGTATCGAATGAAATAGCATTATTTAAACAAAATTACATACATCAAGTAAGCTGCAGTGGCATGAAAAACTTCAAAAATAGTGAAATTAACCCATGTGAAGTCACAATCAAGCATCAACTATTATGCCCATTTTTATTCTCCAGGCTTTATTATAAGTCTAATATAAAGAGATTTTTTTGCAGAGCAGAAAGGCAGGATTTACAAGTGGCCCAAGGAAAAGATAAGCAATGAATAGTTCTGACCCCGGCTGCTCTGGCTTGATCAAGTGGGTCTGCAACCTGAGCCAAAGGGCGCAAATTCCTCCCCATTCAAAATTCTTCAATGGCAAGGGGGAGGAAACAGTGAAAGGGGCAAACATGCAAATCCAACTGTCCTTAGATTTAGTATTCAACTAAAAATTTTAATTAGAGAGCTAAAAAAAAAAATGAGGTCAAGACTGTGATTAAATTTCTGACTCATAGTTTAACCAATCCTGAAAAGAGAAGTTTTTTTGTTTTTTCTTGTTAAAACTGAAGAAAATTCATTCATTTATCCTTTTAAATGTATGGCTTACACTGAACTGTGTTAGGTGCGTGTCTCTCGTATCATTTAATCTATTTAAAGGAGTTGCTGAAAAGTGGAATTAGTTTCCAAGCACCAGTGTTTCCATATTGTAAGCAAAATGATGTATTATTAAAATCCTAGCTGGGAAAAAACTTGATAGAATTCATTCATTCCAAGCTTTACAACACATCAATGATCTATTAAGTATTTAAAGTGATAGATATAACCTGTGTTGTCAGACTTCTGTTACAGACTGAACTAAGGAAAAGATAATTCATTTGAATGAAAACACGTTAAGATAAAAGAATTTAGGAACTACTGCATCTAGGAACTTTGTAGCTACTAACAGTAAAGACCTAGGAATTGCTTACAAAGCTTAACAAATGGTCGTGAACAAATCATGGCCAAATTAAAATTAATTTCAAATTTACATAGAGTATTTATATAACATAGAACAATAAAACTGAAAAGAAAAATTTAGAATTATTAGTAAATTAAACTTACAAGATTTTGAAATAGAAGCTAACTTTAAGGTGAACAAAAATAATAAATTTCAGTGAGGTTTGATTTTAAAGAGTGTTTTATAACAAAAAGAGCAGCTGGTAAAAAATAAGCATATTACTAATAGCACAATAAAATAATATGATTCTCAGCAATTGGTAAAGACAGTTTAGTTTCTATGCATGAAATCTGAAGACTATATAAGACTGATGAGAAATCACTGTATTTAGTTCAAAAGTTTAAAAACTAACATTTTTTCATCATAATTATCCCCAAATTATGGGTAGAGAGAGGAGCATAATTAAACTTTGTAAAAAGAAAGTGAGTAGTACATGGGAAAAATGAGCCTTTGCTTCATACCTTGTATGAAAAGAATGAGAATTGGAAAAATCTTATTAAAAAGTTTGCCAAAAGGAAGTAAACAGGAAGAATATATAGCAATCTGGAGAGTAGAATTCTTAAATCTATCACCGAACAATGCTTTATACTTAGTATGTGATCAATTAAAAAAAATAGTTGAATAGATAAATTATTGAACCAGAAGTTTTTCTAGTGTTACCACTTTCTTAAAAGTTAATACTTTTATACAGCAATAAGCCTTCTTGCTGATTTAAACCTCTAAGAATGTTTACACAAAAACTCAGTTGAGACAGAAATTCATTAAATTTCTGACAAGAAATAAGAATAACAATAAGCCTAATTATGCCCTTTAGGTAAGCAGTGAGTTTATGTTGTATGAAAAAGTACCATAAGGGTAAATGAAATTAAGTTTGAAGATTAGTGAAATGTATGCTAAGTAATCTCACTTCCACAAGCACAGAAACTACTGGTGAAAAGGTCATTGTTGAGCAGAAATAACTAAAGAGAAACAAACAAAAAACATGAAAATAAGTGGATTGTATTTCATAAAGGATAATGGGTTGTAGCGTATATCTAAATAGACAAAGTTAAAAGAAACAGGTCAGTTAACCAGTTAATATGACATATCAATATCATATAGGACAACTGTGCCTCTCTTCTTCAAGGGTGACTACTACAAATGGGCATAAGGGAATCTTTGGGGGCTGATGAAATGTTCTGTATGATGACTGTGGTGGTAGTTACACAATTTGTGAAAACTCATCTCACTGTATACTTAAATTTGGTGAACTTTATTCTATATAAATTATACCTCAATTAAGCTGACAAGGCAAAAAAAATAAATGACATGAGCTTACTATCTTTTGAAAAATCTGACAAAGATTTATATGATGAAGGTATTGATAAAAAATATAGTGCTTGAAATGAAGATTAAAACTAAACCTGGATCATTACAATTCTTAAATTATTTTCATGTATGATACCTCAGTTGACCCTTACCCCACCCCTCAAAAATAGGGACGGCAAGATATTATTGCCACATTTTACGCATGAGAATACTGAAGCTCCTTGGAAGCAACTAGCCAAAAGTAAGAAACCCACCCAAGTGGCACAGCCAAACCCAAACTTTCATTTCTGATATTTTCTCCCTCACTCTACCACATGCTATCTCCTTTGGAATAATAATTATGTACAAACATCGCTGAGTCCTTACTATCTGCCAAGCTCTGTGTTAAATGCTTTACATGTGTAATAACATTTAATTCTCAAAATAACCCTATCCAAAGTGGGTTCTTTTTTGTCCCTTCCCTTGTAAGATGCTGAAACACTGACAAGGTAACTTACTTCCCCTACAGACATATAATAAACTGGGATTTGAACACTGATCTATTTGACCAGATTCTATACCACTGTATCATATCTCACAAGTATTAAGTAATTATTAATAGAGCAATAGGTATTAAATTATCACAGCAGGTCTATTTAAGACAATATTTCATATTTTTCCCTTAGCCTATACTGAAGAATACAAACTGAATATGTATACCTGAATACACAGGTAAAAATCTCATGATGAAACAAACTGTTAAAACAAAATCATCTGCATCACAAAATTATGACCAAGTCTCAGTTTATATCCTGATGTGTTAAACAATATTAAACAATACTCTATACTATAAAATTATAATAAAAAGCCTTTTATATAGTTCACTGTAATTAAAATTAAGCTATTAATATTACACAATACATTTTGCCTAATTTTAAAGAGAGCACATAAAAGATACCAATTTCATTTTCAACCACAAATATATACCACTGATAATAACTTATCCCTGATTTTGTTGTGGCAAAAAGACTAGTTTACATTTTAGTTTATTTATTCAACACATACCTGCTAGGCAGTTTATATAATAGTATCTCTACTCTTCACAACCCCTGAAAAGTTAGGTATTATTCCAACTTGCAGCTGATTACAGAAAGAAACATAAGACTAAAGCTATCAATTATCTATAAATCTTATTTGAGACAGCATTTCTAAACTATCACATATTTAGATATGGGAAGGGGGGCAATCATCAGATAATCTTCTAATTTGTTGCTAGACAGAAGATAAAATTAATCCTGATGTATCAAAATGCAGCATAACAAACATTTTTATTATTCAATTAATAGAGTACTCTTTTAAAAGATAATTTCTCAATGTACCCCACTTACCTACAATGTATTTTTTGATATATTACTGTTATCAATTTTTTTTGATATTAGAAAATGTTACCACATTATTTTAGATAAGAATATAAATCATTTAAGTTCCTTATGGGCTGTATATGTTACAAAGCCATAACCTCAGTAACTACATATTGAACAAGCTGAAGTTCCAGTGAGAAATTCAGTGAGAAATATCTCAATATTTAGTTCCAAATCAAGTCTACAAAATATCATATTTAAAGTAATAAATTTCCAGTTGAATCAGAAATATCCTTACTTTACTTGTTTAGGTTATACTTGGTTTAGAAATAAAAATACAGTACACCATATTTTTAACTAGTAACTTTTAAACCCAATACCAATAAAACTTTTCAGTTAAGGTATACAAAACTATCTGCAATAGTTAGGCAATTTCTGAACAGGACGATGAATTCAACCAAATTCAAACCCTTATTAGGGTTCCTTGCTGTCCAAAAGCAACAAAATTTACCTCGAAGGACTTCCATGTTGAGTCCAGGTAACAAAACAAGTTTTTAACTTCTTATGAAACCCAAGAACTCTGAGATGAGTCAAAGACAGGTTAAAGATATTATGCTAAATACTCATAAGTGGCTTGTCACATATTTGTTTAAAAAACAGTTCTTGAATTTATCACCTTCATTTGCTGTGAATGGTCTTTTTAAAAAAGGAGAATCAAAAATAAGTAAGAGGAAAATATTTAAGAGTTACATCAATACTCTTTAAAATGAGGAGTGAAGACGATGTCTTAATTATGTACCCAATTCACATTTCATGTTTGAACTGAACGAGGATATCTTTTTAGAAGTATACAGAAAAGTTCCTGAAAATGGATCAGTATTTGAAAACCAGAAGGAACGTATCCAATATCTTTTAAGACAATTAAAGTCTTATACAGTTTTTATTTAAATGCCTTTAAATGTGATTTTATGATTAAATAGCTTCAAAGCATTTCATTTGGGATTCTTCCAAACTGGTCATGTGGGCAATTCATCTCGAAAATTTGGTAGCTTTAGGAACCATTTTCAAAATATTAAAATGCGTAACTCACTAACAAATGAGGTATAACTGTTTATTATCACATTTTTAAACTTCCAAGATTTCTCTATCTAAATATGTTTTTTTTGATATTGACATTTTCAACAGCCCCAAGAAAAAAAAATAACCATATCTATTCTGAATGTGAAAAATGTTTTCACTCTAAACTATGACAAAAGTAATATGGCTAATAAATTGGTAATTAAATATTATGAAAAGCCCTTAAACATGAGCATATTGGAGTAAATCAGTTTTCATAATTGTGTAGCTAATTAATGTTAAAAACACTGAGACATGAACTCCATGCGACATCAACTGAACGGCGTATAACACTTCAATTTTCATGTATTTAAATATTAGTCATCTCCAAATGTTTTCATAGCCTATACTATTAATAAAAATGTTTTAAACTTATCTCTTATTTCTTCTATTTCCATTACTCTTTGAAATGTTTTCTGAGCAAAGTAATAAAAGGAACATAAAATATATAAAATCTTTGTAATATAGGCATTTGTATTCTCATAAAGATCAAACTATAAATCAGAAATAAGGAGCAAAAGAAGAAAACATCAATACCTGAAAGGTAATTGAAGCCTTAAAAACCAAATTAAATATTTAAGCCAACTGAGTAATAATAGCTAAATTGCAGTCATTTTGAAATTACTCTTTCTCTTTGAAAAAGAATTCTTACATAAACTGTGAAACAAATGAAATACATTTATGTTAAAAATTCTTTGTGGAACTTCCCTGGTGGTGCAGGGGTTAAGAATCCGCCTGCCAATGCAGAGGACACGGGTTCGAGCCCTGGTCCAGGGAGATCCCACATGCCGCGGAGCAACTAAGCCCGTGCTCCAAAACTACTGAGCCTGCGCTCTAGCGCCCGCGAGCCACAACTACTGAGCCCACATGCCACAACTAATGAAGCCCGCGGGCCTAGAGCCCGTGCTCCGCAACAAGAGAAGCCACCGCAATGAGAAGCCTGTGCACCACAATGAAGAACAGCCCCCGCTCGCGGCAACTAGAGAAAGCCCACGTGAAGCAACGAAGACCCAACGCAGACAAAAATAAAAATAAAAAAATTTATTTTAAAAAAATTCTTTGTATCCTATTTGATGGCAAACAATCCCAAATATATAACCCAACAAAAAATATTATTATGCAAATGAGCTGTAGAGAGGGTAATAAGGAGAATGGATTCCAACCCTCCTCCGGACAAAATAAAGTTCCAATGATCATTTTTATCTTATTAGTTGAGATAATGACTTTAAAAATAAATGTCAAAATCTATGTAAAGAAAAACGTACATAACATCAACAGGTAGTTATTGAGTAATACTGACCTTCTCCATAAAAGATCTAGTATTTAATTACCATGTGATTCATTTAAAGTATCATCACATATATAAGTACTATTAAAAGATTATAATATTTCAGGAAGTTGCCAAAGACCTTTCCAGGTAATTTAGATATGTTACCCCACAATCTAACTGTGGAGGCAATTTTTTAAAAACTTAATAACAATAAACTGATAGGAGTATTAATTATTAGCACTTACAAAATAATTGTATTCTAATTGATGAAATCAATTGAGTAAGAACCTAGACTTAAAATCTGTATTAATTGTCTATACTCTTACTACTCAAGTGTTTTGCACTGGATGCTTAAGTAAGAAATTCCTACAAATTTATCCTACTTACAAACTAAATCATCACCAAATATTTTAAATACTAAAAATTTTAAGGAACACCTTAAAAACAGTGGGCTGTGACAAAATTCACAACTGTAACATTTATACATTTTTGTTGTTTTTAAAAATACTGAATGCTATCAAGGTTTCAGTATTAACGTGTCAGAATACATCTACTCATTACAAATCCATAAAAATACGATCATTTAAATCACCAGTTAACATTAGAAAATCCAATGAAGACAGTCATTTTAAACCAATGGTCACATACCATCCTCAAATGGCAGAGTCTCACTACATTTATCAACAAGTCTGAAGATAGAGAAAGGACAGCACCTAAGTATTGGGCATGTTTTTGAGGAGTTGGTGGCATTACAGAAACTAGAAGAAAGTTTGATTGTATTTTTGCCAACAAATTATAAATAGAATTACCTAACCATAAATGTATAGCTCTATTTTAAGAACACACTCATATATTCTCTTCAATTCATAGCAACTGATTGTTTTTGATGTGCAGTTCTTTGCAGTCAGTATTTTTAAAGGAGAAAAAATATCTGGGTGCCTTGGCACGATTTTTTAAATATTATTTTAAAGAAACTAAAATCATTTCTTTTTTATTTCCCCAAACATATACTATTAAAAACATGTTTTAGAATATTTTTTTAAAAATCCAATGACACATGTACTTCCAAAAAGTAAAAAAAAACCGCCACTACTTCATATATTTAAAATAATAATTAGATGTCACTCTAGTTGAACATTTAAAATTCCTAATTATCTATGATGCCTATTCTTTCATAACAAAATAGTATACAGATGTAATGGGGAAAATCTAATTTATAATTATACATAAAATCTAGTATGCTTTCAAAAATGCTCATACAGTAAAAATGGCAGCTAAAAAAATAATTTTTAAAATGTCTTAAAAACTTCTATAAAATGGTCCTCAATTGCAACCTGATTGTGTAAGTGATGCTGCACACATTATTTATGGCCATCAAATTGTTACTTGTAGCTGCTTGGCTAAAATCAGTGGGATTCTGCCTTCTTCAAAACAATTATTCATATGATTTATATGCAATTTATATAAGTTTCAATATAAGACAGAAATCCCTTTACCTAGGCATCAAAGTTAAGAAGCAAAAAAAAAAAAAAAAAAAAAAAACACAAAGAAAAACAAAACAAAAAACCCAGCAACAATAACAACAAAGCAACTGATTCTAAATAGTTTTCCCTAGGAAAAAACTGAGATATATTTCAAACAGCAAATACTTTAACCATCAAAAACTGCCCTAAAATGTCACTTTCTAATTTTAAATTTAAAGATTATTACTGCCCTGTTTTTTTACACCACAAAAATGCTAATACGTGAGTTTTACTGACTTTTTACATACTTCTTCCTAAGAATGTATCCAAATATATTCTTATGAAAAATACAAATATATATTTTTTGAGAGAATTTTTTATCACATACATCATTTTAATACTGTTCTATTAGTAAATACATGATGTGTAACAGAAGATTTAAAGTAAGTCTAATATAAGTAATCAATGTTTGTACTCTAGAAACTATTCACTATGTATATAAAAAAAACTTTTCCAGCAATATAGCATTTCTTAATTCAGTGGATATAGGAATGTTTATCAACATACAACCATTAAATAGTTTAAAATTGGATGTCTCATTGTTCTAAACATTAATATCAGTTAATAAAATGTCTACTATTTGAATACATTAAAAGGTAAACATAGAAAACCAAATTATAACAAGGCGTGATCAGACAAAGAAGAAAAGGGCTATTTTTTTTCATTCATCTATAAAACAAATTTATGAGATTGTAAAGAACAATTTAACAACCTAAAGAAGGTTCAAAGCAGGGAAAGCAGGGGCCTGAGAGAAAATGGATTTGTCAATGATTTCAGTCATTCAGTCTAGGGAGGAGAAAAGCAGAAAATGTGGCTTCATTTTGCCATATAAAGTAGGAGGCATAAAATCCAGTAGCCTGTCTGTGGAGTTCTATTTATGTATTTAAACCCTGTTTCAATTCACAGATTATGCTGATCCTTCCACATGTAAACAGCCAATAATGATAGCCAGGCCTTTAGGAAAGGAAAACACACACCACACAGCAAGGTCAGGAAGCTACCAAGCACACAGGACAACAGATCAAAACAGAATGGTTTCATATGTTTCTATTGTTTATATACTTAATTTGAAGATGATATTCCTTAGGGGGGAAAGGAGGTTGTAAATTATTACTAAGAACATGCAACATAGTATCAAACAAAACAGAAAATTTTTATGCAAATATACTAAATATTTAATTTCTGCATGTATCTATGTCAGTCAACCTGTAGGACTGATATGCATTCATTCGATTATTTTTAACTTAGATGTCAAGCTAAAATAAACTTTAGTCCTAAATCCCTTTACTCCTAAGAATTCATTACAGATAATTTGTATTTCTCTAACTTCTTTCGATGAAATAATCAAGCTTGCAAACTGTAAATACCTTTTTTTTTTTTTTTACTATTAAGAGATTAAGCACAACAGAGGAGTGAAAGGGGGAAAGGTATTAATTTCCTTGTTTCTGCGTAAAATTTCGAAAATAAGAAGCAATGACATTCTATTTGGTATTTAAGCATCTTAAAAAATTACAACACAATATAAGCAACAGTGGAAATTTACCCCAAGTAGCCCACTAGCACATTTTAAACATACAAGCTAGAGCCGCCTCTGGCCACATGTTTTTTTGAGTTCAGTCTCTTAAAGAGACAGTATCCTTGGACCTATGCCCTACACGGAGCACATTTCTAAAATGTTTGATTACCAACAATCCTCCCTTGCATTTCTTCAAATCTATACTAGGCCAACAATGTTCTACTCTATTTTACTGTGAAATCAAATTATTTTAATTTGAATCTACAAAAGACTACTGGACAGACAGATATAAAATAATTGGGGAAGCTACTGTGATTAGAGGTGTCTAAAATAAAGGGACCTACAGATTTCTTATAACAGCAAATTGGCTTAAAAAAACCCAAAACTTAATAAGATCACTGTTTCCTCATTCATTTCCCACTCATTCCCCAGGCACAGGCCACATAACGTATCGTAACCGATAACACCGGAAGCTACACTACGGCAATTTCGCTGTCGAAAGAAGAGGGGAACTTGCTTAATCAAGTCAACCACCACCCAGAAGTGAAATTTCAGAGATTTCATTTTCTGTTCAGGAAAAGACACCCAGGAGGGTGCCCATGCACACACCCTAATAACTGTATTCACTCGTGACTGTAAGGAAGATTTTGAAGGGCACATTATTGTAAGCCCACTGACAAAACTACCGGTCAGCTCCTCCACATGAAAAAGGTGAAGACGAAGAGAAAAAACCAAAACCAAAACCAAACCAAAACAAAACAAAAAAAGTTTGTCTTACTTGGTGTACAAATACATCGACTGGAATATCCAAGGGGCTTCCCTCTCGGCTTATCATGGAGATGAATCCAAATCCCATTCGCACGTTGAACCACTTACAGTGGCCAGTTCCGTGCAAAACCTGGGATTCCTCCTCTGCCTGCTCCGGCAGCTTCCCGGGCTCTTCTCCACCACCTTTGCTTGCCCCGCCTGAGTAGAACAGGACAAAAAAGTCAGTTAGTCAGTATTCCCATACAGTTCAGTGAAAGGAAAAAAAAAAAAAACTGCTTGGGAGTGGGGGTGGAGGGGAGAGGAAATGAAAAAAAAAAGCTATTAAATGGTTGATTCTTTCTTTTATTCGGCAGAAAATATTTTAAATTAAAGGCTTAAAAGGGAAAGCGGGGGAGGGAGGAAGCCACACTGTTCTATCGATCACAACTTCCACGTTTCTGTACATACGTGTACGTTTTCTTTTAACTCTGTTTCTCGGCCACATATTACAGTACAGCATGCGATTATTTTACTTGCATGTTGCTGATTTAACACTGATCCCATTTACAAAGAGAAATTTTCAGCGAAACTAATTCTCTCCGGCGTGCCCGAGGAGGAAAGAGAAATCGTGAAGATGGTTAGAACTAGTTAATGCACATGCGGCAGCAGTGATCCAGGGTTATTTGCAATGTGCATTCCCCTCCCCCCCAATAACTTTCAATTAAAGTTGGGGTGGAATGGGGGAGGGGGCAGGTGTATAAAAGTTTTCTTGGGCTCACTAACTGAAACTGCGCTTAATCACACTCAAACAATTCAAACAATAGCCCCCTGAAAGCTTTTCAAGTTGTGAATCAGTGTGGGCGGTACAAAACATTTTTGGAGATCTATAACAATAGGTTGCAGAAAGCCCCACTGCGCGATGGGGGGTGGGGGGTACTGCTCAGTATTGGGGTAAAAGGGGAAGGGGGGACGGGCAAAGAAGGGTGGGAGAGGGAGAGGGCGGGAGAAAGGAAGAGAGAAAATCACAGTAAAACAATAGAAAAGAAAATTAACCTTCGGCCATGTTGCCCCACGGGCCCTCTGCTCCAAACTCGTGAGATGAAAACTTTCCCTTTGCAACGGAGTGATCTTCTGCATCAATCTAACATCTTGATTTTGTGCGATCACAAATTTAGCTCGCATGGTCTAATGTGCTTTCCCTCTTTTGATTTTTTTCTCTCCTCTCTCCAGTTTCTGGCCCCCTGAGCACACGTGACTTTGTCAATTACATGCTTTCTTGCTACTAATTTCACCTCGGATCCTTAAGGGGCTGGCAAGAGGAAGAGATAACCAATCGCCATTTCATCTATGCTGACATCAAAATAATTTATGAATGAACACGAAAAACTCAAACATGTTATCTTAAAGACAATTTGGGACGCTTCTTTACGATAAATCAGAATGCCGATTTCGTGCTTTTACTTAAACACAATGGAGGGTCCTTGTGAATCGTCGATTTAGAAAAACGGCACAGTCATATATGTGCACACGCGTGCCTTACACACAAGCCTGTCTAAATAATCTCATTTAAGGGGGAAAAAGCCATTTAAATAAAGCAACCGACGTTACGCTTTTTTCCCCCTAAGAATTCAGCTGCTCCGTTAACAGTAAACCTGCTTGGGATGCAAATTTCATATTTAATTCCATTCTTAGAGGAAATATGTAATTTACGAAAGATCTAATTGAACCTAATTACACACCCATGAAACTTTAGATAATGGTAACCTACACCTACAATAAGAGAAATGCACACAATTACCTGACTGTGACCTGAAATTTGTTTCAAATTTAAAATAAAATGCTACCGGAAAAATCGTTATCACCTTCTTGTAGTCAAATTGTGTTTAGGTTTACCATTTCGGAACATTTTGGAGGGGGCTGGTAAGGAATTGTACTTCACAGGTTTCTCCGCCATCTCTTTCCGGGGGAGGAGATGTGATTAATGACTTCCTAAATAACAGCCCAGTTTTCCAGCCTAACATAGAGTGAACCTCAATCAGTGGCGATTGTTCCCCAAGAGCAAGGCGACGTAGGGCAGGGAGGGGGAGGGGAGCGCCAGGCAGGGGAGGTGAAGAGGAGCCGCCAGCACAGGCGGCTGCGGAGCCAGAGAAAGAGGTGGGAGAGAAACAGCGGGCGCGGGCGGGGGGAGGGGGTGAAAAAGGGAGGCAAGTGGGAGAAAAAAGGTAAATTTATATCTTATTGACTGGACCCTGACATTTTAAAAGTCCACTACCAGGGGACAGAAGAGTTGAATAAACGAAAACTTAATAACGGGTTAGGCTCCTACCGTCCCTTCCCCGGCCAGCCCCCGGTTTCAAACTGCTTACCCTTTACCTTTAAAATTGGTTCAAACGATTGTTGATTACTAGATGCTGACACCAATACTGCCTCCCTCATCGACCACTACAGTAAATGTTATAGATCAACTAGAAATGCTGGATTTCCTTTAGAATATAAAATAAAACCCGTCTTTGAAACATTAAAACGCACCACTACTCTTCCCCCACCCCACCCCCATTTTCTTAAACAAGCAGTTTACCGAGAAACTGTACAGATACCACTTCCCTTCGGCAAAGCTACGGAGCTTACCCTCCCCCACTATACCCGCAACCCCCCTCCCCGTCTCTCCAAACACACTCCTAACTCTAACACTGTTTCACACAAACTAAAACGTAGGGATTCTGACCGAATCTAAAAGCTTTTGAAAATCCACATAATGCACCTATTTACACCTCCTCCCCATACTAAACAATGAAATATAAATTTATACTAATTAGTTCAGATCTGAAGTAAATTGATGTATATAAATAAATGTTATTTTCAGCTGTTTGTGGTAAAAGGCTTCAATCGAGACTGATTAACTTGAAAAGATTTTTCGTCTGTTTATTTCTTTTGTTGTTTCTCAAGAAAGGAGGCAAAGCTTTCTCATCTTATTTACTTTGTGTGTATGGGGGGGCGGGATAACCATGTGCCAGCTGGTAGGGAGGAAAGAAAAAGTGTGAAAATGTAAATGATTTTGCAAGAGTCCCAAAAGCTGAAGCTCTCAAAAAAATTATTTACTAACAAAACACTCACTAGGCATTAATAGTAGAAATCAACTGATTACACTGACCTATAATGAAATAACTTTAACGATGGTATTCCAGGTTAAATATTTTGAATAACAGGAAATAGAAAAACTAATTTGAATAAGTTGTGTTTTTAAAAATATTTTAAATGAAAGAACTACTTTTAAAAATCAACATCTGGTAACAGGAATAATGTGAAAAGTATTCATGCAAATTGAGGAAATGCCACTATTTATGTAAAATTATCATAAAATTCAGAGGCAGTATAATTTAGTTTTGTCACTGACACACATTCATGATAAACAATGTTTTATCTGTAAGCTTGTTTTCAATTAAAAAATAGTCTAATCATCATAAAATCAGAAATATGTAGGTGGGTTCTGAATCCCTGTTTGTTAAATTTGATGAAATTCAAACCTATAAATACATAGATGAAAAGGGTGAAATGCCATAAGTGAACCACACTGGATGGTATGGTTATGAGATTCAGTTTTGCCTGATTGGGGGCCTCCAGTATTAGTGGAATTAAGGTAGGGTTCACTGGACTGGTCACTGGTGTCAGAGGTTATCGACTCATTCATTTCCTGAGAGGGACATCGGCCTTTCAAGTCGTGTAGAAAGCTTTTTCCAACTGGGGACTTTGAGAAATCCTCTAACATTCATTCACAAAGAATTTAAGGCAAATGCATTTTACATACCTGGTTGGGGGGGGGGATTGGAGTGGGGTCGGTAAAAGAAAGGGGGAGAGAAGGGAAGAGGAAGGGTAGAGGGAGGAAAAGCAGGGAAGGGAATTGGGAGGGAGGGAAGAGAAGGAAGGAGACAGTGACAGAAAATATCAGTCCCCATTTCAGGGATATGGCACTGTCTTTTAAATAGGCTCATCTTTTCTTGCTCCCCCCTCAGTCTTTTGAGCCTAAGATCCTTTTATGAAACTAACCATCATCTTTTTAAGCTCATAGAGTTCTTCTTTCACCTAAAATGGTCCCATGAATCTCCTAGAACGCTTTCCAATTTGTCACCTTCCTGAAGTCTTCTGGTTTTAATTTTTTTCTCATTTCCTACTTGTTTTTAGTGCCAGAAAGACCTGTGCTTGACTCAAAACGCATGTTTTATACTTGTGGAAGCCAAATGTTTCAGTGGCTTGATTTATCATACTTCTTGCAAAATGTCTTTAAAATGAGTTCAAGTAGCTACAAAGAATCCTCAATGCACTGGGGGTAAAAAAAAAAAATCAAGGAAATAACCTATCATACGCCCGTTGGTTATCACAATCTAAGATTTCTACATTTAAAAAACGTACATATTTTCTTTTTCTTTCTTTCTTTTTTTTTTTTTTTTTAAGAATTCCGACAGTACAATGCAAGGAGCCGAAAGAGGTGCCAGAGCCCACCGTCGTTGTTTTCAACTATAAGCAATGAGTGACTTCTATTACAGCTGAAACAATGCTTCGGTTCTTCTTAAAACTAGGAGGAGGGGCTGCGGCACTGCGACGAGCGGCTCCACCCGTGCTCTGCGTCCCGGCCGACAAGGCCGGGGTCTGCAGCCCCGCGCTGCCCTCGCAGCCGCGGATCTTCACGCGCAGCTCGCGCCCCCAGGGTCGCCGAGACCCCCAGGTCAGCGTATCTGCCCCTTCCCTCCACCGCCCGCCCATACCACTTCCTCTCCCCGTTCTCTCTCCAGTCACCTTTCCCTTTAGTCACCACATCACCACCTCCTCTCGAGAAGTCAAGCCGTTCCAAAGAAGGCTGAGGATTTCTCACTAATTAGGGGACATTCACATTTGTCATTTCGTCCCGACAAGAGGAACACCAAACAAAAGAAACCTTTGCCTTCACCAGGATGGAGGCAACGCTTGACGCACTCTACTACCTTCCCTGCGTTTCCAGACATGTATCATGTATAATCTGATTCCTTCATCTGGGAGATGTCAGTCTCCGCAAACCAAAAAGTGAAGTCAAGGGGGGGAGGGGCCATGGGGACCCGAGAGAATGACCACTCCACCCCCTACTCCCCCACCAGGCCATGCCTAAAATGGAGCTGTCTTCACACAGACCCCTGGCGCCGTCCTTTCGGGAAGCCACGAAAACGTCGCCGTGCGCCTCTGGAGGATCAGGAAAAGCTGTCGGCGGGGAAGGGGGTGGGGGGCGGCCAGGGGCGATTTTAGGGAACCCGCTGTCTGGCCGCGGCTTGAGGTTTCCCGCCCAAAGGCTGCGGACCCGCACGTCGGGCAAACTGTTGCCGATCCCTCCCACTGCGTTTCAGTAAACTACTTTACCCGCAAATAACTTCCTTGAAATTCTTGCAACACGGAGTCAGCTGAAAGGAGTACTGGACTGGGTGCGTTGGTCTTATAGCACAGGCACTTTAGAATATGGGGGCTATTTGTTTTTGTTTCCGAAGAGCAAAATTCCGTTCTCATTTAATTTCCTTATCTGAGAGCAAAATGCTCTGGCTTAACACAATTGTTCCAATTTGGTGATTTTTACACAGCTTGTAAAAATCTATTAAATATTTTCCTTAAATAGGTTAACATATTTCCCCAGGTATAATTAAATAAAATTATGGAAATACGGGAAACGATTAGAATAAATTTTAAGTGTGCCAGATAAAATTGCCTTTATATTTCAAAAAACAAGCATTTGAAAATGTTTCCTTCTTTTTGGTCCCTTACCTTTCAGCCAAGTATTTAGAGCAACAAAATTAATTCAGAAAAGGGGCATTATTTTAACACCATCATTTTGTAGAAAGTTTATTTTTTTTAACTGGAATAGCAAAAAATCATATTCTATTAACATACTTCTTCATTTAAAAGGAAAAATAAAAATTTTATTATTACTCCTCCCAAATATTTTCTGAATTGTGCACAGCAAATACTCTCCTAAATGATTTTAATTAAGACAGCAATAGGTTAGAGAAATCATTTAGTAATAAGCATTACATTACTTTGCCCAGAATAGCACAAAATGAAGGTTCTTCATGTTTTATTTGAAAAATGAGTCCAGATTTTTCACCTCTACTACTTGAACAGGTATGCCTCATAATTTACAGATCTTTTTGCAATAAATATTCTGAGTCTGCAGAAATGACACTAAATAATGTAAACATACAATTTTCCCCTCTCTCTCAAAGCAATGAATGAAAATGTACCCTTTAAAACTTAATCTCATCAAAACAAATAACTGGAATAAGAGTGGACTGTGGCGCAGTGGTTGAAAGTCCGCCTGTCGATGCAGGGGACATGGGTTCGTGTCCCAGTCCGGGAAGATCCCACATGCAGCGGAGCGGCTAGGCACGTGAGCCATGGCCGCTGAGCCTGTGCGTCCGGAGCCTGTGCTCCGCAACGGGAGAGGCCACAACAGTGAGAGGCCCGCGTACCGCAAAAAAACCCCAAAAACAAACCAAAAAAAGAGTGTGGACTGCTTCCTAGGTATTTCTTTTAATATTTCCACTTTAGGTTAATTTGGGGGAAGAGGACAGGTAGGTGGAAATTGGGAAGGGAAAAAATAGTACAAGAGTAAAAGATGAGGCAAATGAGAAGAAATCTTCAGGCTTTAAAGATGCCTGTGCAGGAGGCAAATCTGTGGAGAAAAAGCACCCAGCTAGAAACCGGAGGCCAGAGTTCTGGTCCCATTTAATGACCTTGTGTGTGTCCTTGGATCATTAAGCTTCTCTGGGCCTCAGTTTCCTCACCTGCAAAGTGAGGACACTGGAGCAGTTGATGTTCAAATCTTTGGCTTAAATGCAATCTCTGGCAATAACCTTTCTTTTGGTGAAAGTGCAACCTCTCCCCGGCCAACCCTTTTTAATCACAAGGAAACAGAGACATGAAACTTTATTGCAGTCACTTAACACACTGGTGTTAACATTACTTCCCAGCAGAAGAGAAAAGGGCCTCTGGACTGCCTCCAATTTGCCCCCAGAGGAAAACCACAATCAATAGTAAGGGGGAAAGAGTTGGTAAATTAAAATATTGTAGCAACTTTTCAGCATCTTCTTTTTCATTGTACTCTTTAGAGCATCATCTCTATGTCAAAGGATTCACTCCAGAAAAAAGTAAAGTGCTTGTCAAAAGGCAATGCCTATCAGTGGTTTCCTCATTAAACCTTTTGATCCCTACTGCTTTCCTCTTGCTACCTACAATCCTGTATTTGATAAGCTTAATAATAGAATAACAGCTTTTCACTTGTACTTATAAATGCTCATAAACTCTGTCATCTCATAGCTCTTAAGAGTTTTGAAAGCAGTATTAGTCAGGAGTAGAGCCAAGGCATTAACTGCATGAGAGCGGAAGCCAGAGTAATACATTAAGACAGTAATACAAATAAAACTGTTACTGAAAACAGTATTGTCAGTTTTCAGTTAGTTTCAGTAATGTAAGAGAGTACTTCTCCATTAAAAGCCTAAGTTTACAGTACATCTAAATAAATGAAAAGATATATATATATATATATATATATATATATTTAAGTGTAGGTTTAAGATGTTAGAAGTTCACATGACTCATTTTTGTAGTATAATGAGGAACAAATTTGATACATGCTCATGAAAAGCAAAATAAATGGAGCTTTCCTAGATTAGGAAAATTCTCTAATTCCCTGAAAAACATGGCTAATAGACTGTGCTATTTATGTTATGGTAAATTTTTTGAAAACAGGAGCAAGTCTCTAGCTTTAAATTAATTCAACATATACTTGTGAGTGCCTATTTTGCTACGGGCTTTACAAAAATGAACAAGCCACAAATACTTTTCATTCAGCTCCATTAACATTTAAATATTATCTGTTTTGCCTGAGATACAGAAAAGGGAATCACAAAATCTAATATTGCTAAAATCAGGAGGAAAAGGAGCTAATTAGAAGATTTCATCCATGCAATTCTGGTGGGAGTATCAGTTTATAGATGAAGTGATCTGGAGTACAGTAGGTACAATATGGGTACCATATCCATCTTGCCAAAGTGGAGAATGCCTGAGGGCTGTCATGTTTTCTCATATGCCTCCAATGATCTTTTAAAATAAATATTAGTTAAGTAAAAATTTAATTAAAAAAAAAAGACTAACCTGGGGCTGATGAAACCTGGTTGAATGACCTCATTGTCTTCTGAAGAACCTAAAATCAGAGAGCTCAAGTCAGTACTACATTAATTGCTCATTTAATTGCCTCTTCTTCAGCTTAATGGCTCATTAGAAAGCAATAAAATGCTTAGGTTTTGACTCTGTGAAGTGACTTGTAAACTTTTTGTTTTACAATTTAAGACTCACCTAGCAAAATTAGATAACCAATTGGCATAAACTTGCCTTTCATTCCAATTAAAGGATGGTAGTTTAAAAAACATTCTAAACAAGACCACTAAGATGTAGTCAAAGATTCAGATTTCAGGAACAATGCAGTTTTAAATTTTTTTAATATTTAATTTTACACTGTAATTGAAGAATCCCATTCTTTTTTTTAACCACAGTTAAAAATTAACTTAACCTATAATACTGTGTTCCTTGATGGACTAATTTGACTATTCAGATATCTTTTAGAAGATAAATCATGAGACTCTAATTGTGATACTATACCCCTGATACTGGGTCTATTACATTCAAATACTTTTTGAGAAAAATATTACTTTAAGAGGTAATACATTTAATCATTGAGTATATTTAATTAAAGGTATCTAATATGCATTAACCCAGATTTTATAAGCAAAATCAGTTCTCCTTAAAAAAATATGAGCAAGTACTAATGTTTCTAATATATCCACTGGCAGATGTCACAACACAATAAAACTTGCAATAAAGAGGTCACCCAGTAATGAAGTATAGCGGTTGGAAGAAAAATTCCTGACGACCACTGAATTATCATTTTTATCCTCGAGTCCGAGTTATTAAAGCTTGGAAAACAGATTGGTTTGAACATGCATACACTCACCTGCTACCACCCAGGGCTGTCTTTCCTCCCTTAACTAAGTTTTACACACTGTATCTACTATATCAACTCACAAAAAATAAATCATTATGTGTAAATTCTCTAAGTTGTGATCTAATTTTCTTCTCAAAACGAAATGGAGGCTTTTCCAAATGCAGAGTTCTACTGAATGTTGACCCAAGATTCTTCTTACAAAGGATGACAATCTCACTGAGTAAGATTTGAAAAGAATAGAGGAAGAATGTGAACAAAAGGCACGTGAACCTCTGTGCATTAAGTCCTTTAGTTATCCTGTGTTTACAACCAAAAGACAAACGATAATGACAGCCCCTCATTTGTAGAGACGTGGATGGACCTAGAGACTGTCATACAGAGTGAAGTAAGTCAGAAAGAGAAAAACAAATATCATATATTAACACATACATGTGGAATCTAGAAAAATGGTACAGATGAACCGGTTTGCAAGGCAGAAATAGAGGCACAGACATAGAGAACAAACATATGGACAGCAAGGGGGGATAGCCGGGGTGGGGGTGGTGGTGGTGGTAGTGGTGGGATGAACTGGGCGACTGGGATTGACATGTATACACTAATATGTATAAAATAGATAACTAACTAACAAGAACCTCCTGTATAAAAATAAATAAATTTAAAAAAAGATGAGTCCCTAATGTTAACAAAATTCATTATTAAAACTTACTAGTTTTCCTTTACATTGAGCCTATATTAAATTTTATTTTGCACATTTGGTTTAGTGAGGGGGTATTTAAATACTATAAATAAATTTCAGCAAAACCTAGCTCATGTTTTTCTAATAGCCCACAGCCCAGACTTGATCTTCTCTGCTTATATATTTGCAAAAAAGTTCAAAATAACATATTCTAAAGATGTGAAAGAAACACAGAAAGTGTTTGCAAACATTTTTTTCAAATAAGTCAGATGATAAATTATTATAAATGATAGAATTAGCTAAATAACACTATTTAATTTTAAGAGCTCAAACTATGAGCTTTCTGGGTTTAAAGAAAGCCGGACAATTTGAATGATAAAGATGTTCAGAGTTTTCATCCAAACTTACACATGATGGTTTTGGTTATTGGTAGTTTTAATATTATCAACCTTTTCAAAGGAAAAGGTGGAATTATTTCACAGATATCAATATATTTCACTGATGTTAAATAATGATTTAAAATTTTTCACAAACAAAAGAGTTGGAAGAGAAAATAGAATTAAGTTTAAATATGGATATTAATATCCATCCATATGAACTATGATAGGAATTAGGTTAATGTTATATAAAATATTCACAATATTAAATGTTCATATTCTGACTATAGGTGACTTTTTTGAAAAGAAATAACAATAAAGAATGACAATAATTCTTTAAATGCACGAAATACTCCCAAAACAGCTATTTATAATTTTATACACAGGTATCTCTATTTAACATTATAATGCACTTCTCTGCCCCTTCACTAGGATAATCCCTAATCATCATTTAAACCTCCACTTAGATCTCTTTTTTTTAATTGTTTCATACTGAGTACAATGCCTCTACCATTTAGCACTGTACTGTAATTGACTGTAATAGCCCATGATGTTCTCTCTCCCAACTTGACTCTATGTTCTATGGTGGGAGGAATAGAGTACATTTAGCTCATCATTGTAATCCTAGCATTCTTTAGTGTTCAATACATATTTTTTAATGAATCAAAGACTTAATGGATTTCTGAACCTGGGCTGACTATCTCTAGAATGCCTTTTATGAATTAAATAGACTTATAAACAAATTTTTTCTTTAAAATCTTTTCACCAAGAGAATGTGATAGGGAATTATTCATTTGACTACTGCAAACATAAAATATGTACAAATAAAGTGACTTCAATGATTTTATTTTAAATATACTATAGACTTAATATTATAAAATTGCCTAACTTAACACCATTCATTACAAACACTCCAAGATTTCATATTTCCTCCTAGTAAAATATGTAACAATATTCTTCTCAAGTACATTGCATATTGTTGTTAATCCACTATTGTAACTATTCAATGTAAAGGAAAATGCTTACTACTATGCATTATACACTATAATTTATTTTAAAATTGCCAAGATGCTAAGCCCAGAGAACTGAGTAGTAATAAAATAAAATACTGCTATATAACATATTACTGAGAACTTTATTTAAATTCAATTGACATCATATTAGCTTTTACTTCTAATATTAATAAAAAGCAAAAGTTACTTTAGGTTGGCAAAAAATGATTTAGCAATCAAGAATATTCACCATAATAAAGTAAAAGTATTTCATTATTTATTCTCATCACTACAACTTCTCAACATTTAAAAAAAAGGTTAAATTTTTGTTTCTTACTATATTTTCTAAAATAATGTAAGGGTAAAGCACATTATAGTTTATTAAATATTCACTTCATGGTTTATAACAAAAATTATAGCCTATTTACAATGTGTCTCAGCCATCCCTGAACTAAATACATTCTTTGGAAAGCAAAGTAGGCAATAATGTGACTTTTCTTTCTTAGAAGAATAGTTGGGGGGGAAAAGTTTTTAAATGATTACTTAAAATCATACAGCAAACATACTATAAACACCAGAGTAAAACCTAAAGCACAGTACTTATTTATGTTTACTATAACTTAAATATAACATATATACATACGAAATAAAACATTAGATGTGGAGGTTCAACATTGCAGTGAATGTGTGTGCTTTATGAAAATGTTTTTACACTGTCCTCTAAAGGAATGTTTAATATGCAGTAAAATGTTTCACTGTAATTATTTTTTTGCTGATCAGTCAATAAACTAAATTCAAATGCTATCTAAGCAAAATCAGGGTAAATTATTGTGTAATTTAACTCATCATCCTACTGTAACTCTGGATAAAACTAAAAATGCTGTACCTTCAATTATATACAGATACAGAAAATTTAAAGAAAATACTTAAAACTAAAGTTAAGACAAATATTTACATGTGACTTTATGCAATTGAAAAATCATAGGTATAGATAGGAGTGCTAAAACAAGAAACCTCACATTTACTAAACTATTTTGAACATTATCTTTAGAGAATGGAAAAAATTTATACTACTTTATGAAAAACATTTCAAAATTACTTTTATATTTATGAATGAAAAATTATTTGTAACATATTAAAAACCAGTTAACCTTAAATTAAAGGCTAGTATTTGTCATACTGCTATTGAATCATAGAGATTAATTTAACTTTAACCATTTTACAAATGGAAATTTTATTGATTTCACCTAAGATATGGGCAGCTCTAGCATTCTCTTCAACTGCTGTAGCAAAACATAATTTATTCTAGAAAATAAAAAATTTCAAAGTAATAATTTAAGTCAACTAGCATATTGTCAAAATTGTTTAAAGGTACCAACTATGACACAAATATTAATTGGTAAACACAATTCTTTAGTTTAAATGTGAATGTTGTAAAACAACTGAGCCATGGCACAGTTGGTTTTGCTAATGCAAATAGTCTGTATTTTCTACCATATCAAACAACAGTTTCATATAATAAAGCTCATAACTGAGTCACTGTTGAGGTCATATTGAATAGAAGAAAAAAATAGTGGTTTTAGATTAAAAAGAGTCAAAATAATGGCAAAAGTCGTGTCGTAAAGAAGTTAATCACATATATTTTGAAGGCCCACCATAACTTTAAGATAAAAACTTTAAGGTAGCTTCTTGATATGATAAACAAAAATGATTTTAAGTAAACCTGAACAGTTCTATATAAGTACAATGTTAACAAGGAAATTTTATTTGATAGACATTTTAAGTTTTGATGTACAACATTAATGGTTAAAAATTTATATCACAAGAGATTAACAAATAAATGAGAACTTTTCATGCATTTGAAATAGCTTCAATAAACATTTTAGAAAGATCAAGAGATGTTTTAGAGGCTGCTCACTTTTACATCACTGCCAGTGATCTAATGGTGTAATAAATGTAATATTTTTTTAAAAATCAAGATATTAACTAGCAAAGGAGATTACACCAAGAACCTAACGCAAAAAAGACAAAACATAATTTACACATTTTCTAAAATTTTAAATCTACAAAAAAGTAAAGCCTGTTTTTAACCTATACAGTATAGAATATTTTAGTTGAAATGTTTTTGTAGTGTCTGAAAGAAATGTTACATAAAAGAATTGTTTGCAAAATATAAAAGTAGCATTTTGGCTCTTGCATTCCCAAATAAGAAATACTGATTTGAAAATATCTAAAAAATTTAAAATATGTTTTTCCACCAATAGAACTGGTCATTCAATACTAAGTTCTTTTTCCTATATAATTAAGCTTTTGTTCAGCCATGAAAAAACTAGGAACTGATTGCTTGAAAATGAGCTGCATGCCCTTTGTCCTGGTTTGTCACCTTTGACCCTTAATTTGATGATCCTGCATGTCAACCCATTCTATTTTTAGGAAAATCATGTCATAGTTCTATGCCTAAAATAGTACTTTTTACTGAAATATTAAATATGTTACAACATTCCTTTTCAGGTAATTTCTACAATGGTTTCATACCAGTGTTCATTTCACACAATGTAGAACACAATAACATTGTTAGGAGTGACAGCCTGGTGTTTATCCTGGTTCAAACAATAGAAAATTTCCCCAAAGTGCTAAGTCAAGATTATTATAATTTCAAAATTTATATTTTTCTCCTTATTTAAAAAGTGCTTGTATTATTGTTTCTCAGTATAACTTGCTTCATGAGTGATGTAATTTTATTACTTTTGATAACCACGTTTTGATGTTGGTTTTGATAGTGCCACTTAGACAGTGATATAAACCTGAATCAAAAATTGCAAATATCAAGTTCATACTCAAGCTTACAGTGGTGTCCCCTAAAATTGTACAGTTTTTGAGAGAACTCATTGGTCACTTAACTTGTTTTAAAATCTTGTCTTCATCTGCAAGTGGCAGCTTTCCAAGAAAGAGAAAACCTCTAGCATTGATCCCATTGATTTTACTGACACTACTTAAAATCAATGTTATATTAATATACTTCAGAGATAAAATTTCTCTATCACAATTTTTGGTTGATTTCAATACATCTGGGTACAAAGAAGATATAAAAAAGTACATATGAAATATATGTATATATTTCCTACAATGATGATGCTACTTGAACATCTACACAATTTCTGTGTACAGTTTTCAGTCAGATTTAGCAGTGGCCAACATGGCTGTCTTGGTTCAGCACTATGGTCAGCGACTTCATAGAGAGTCATTGTGTCAGAGAAATCCAGCACAGTGTACATGTACATACTGGGCAAGTTTCTCAAACCAATGTGATTCTATACTTCATATATTCCTAGATATGTTCATATAAATCAGTCTTAAGTTTTGTAATGTAAAGAATTTTCATTGTTATGCTTGGCAAACTAGAAATTCTTTACCATGTGGTTCATCAAAAACCGTACTTATTTATAATGCAAACACAGTCCTTTTAAAAAGCAAGAGAATCAAGTACAGGCTCTAAAGCATTTAAACACCAAAACTTATGGGTATTTATGGGCTACAGAATTTTAAAAGACAATAATATTCTACTAAAAGTTACCAAATAAGAAAACTCTTTAGTTGACCAAAATTTTGTATAGTCCCTTTCATAATCAATAGCTTTAATTACTTCTGAACTGATATATCTCTGAATCTCCATTTTCCTTTTTTTTCAGTCAATTCCACTATGCATTAACATAAATGTTAATGATCATTTCCTGACCTGAGCTTTCTAATACGATCCCCAAATTTGGTAGTTTTGAATAGCACTTCAATTATTTTAAAGAAGCATCAATTCTATACGTGAAGATTGTTATGAAGACTGTTACCTGAAAACATGCATATGTTTTATTTAACAGCTTATTTTTCTCTTAATTGTGGTTTGTAAATTATGATAGCAGTGTGTTACAAATACAAAAAAAAATTATTGTACATGATCAGATACCAAACATTATCAAACTATTAGACAGGTAAGATCTATTTAATCTTCTCTTTGTTCAGAGTAAACAGGAAAAAACCCCTTAAATCCACTATATTTATTAAAATTCTAGTGTTTTCTTTTTTAATTTACATGTATAACACACTTTAAAATAAGTCATTCTGAAGATTAACTTTGAGTACTACCAGATTAAAACTTAATCTGCTTCACTTACAAAGAGGTATAGTTAACTGCATTTTCCCCCATAATACAGTCAATTTTTAATTTAAATCGTGATTAATTTCACAACAAATTTTTCATTGTTTCTGAAAGAAATTTGGCACAGACATGTAATACGACACTATACAATTTGACAAGGATTAATGAGGCTTGCTCGTTGAATCATTTGCTTCCAGATCTATTGAGGATCACCTATAAACAGTTCTAATAACCAATATGCGCCACAAATTGATTCATATCCTTAAATTCTTTTTGACATTTTATTATCAAGCAACGATTAGCTGATCCTATTTGTAAAATGGAAAAGTCAAATAAAGCATTTTATTCATTTGTAGTACCTTCCCCTCCCCAGCAAGCACTAGAAAGAGGCCTATGTCAGTTTAATTCCTAGAGCTCTTTAGGAAATTTGGGCACCTGGATTGTCCTATTTCATACATTCAGAGATAAAGAATATGAGAAGCAAGAATTGTCCCCTAAATGAACACGGGTCTGTTAATTATTAGTCTAAATGGTGTACTATTACAGATTGTGTTAATTTATAATATGACCCCTCTATTACATCTGTGCAAACTCATAACAAAAAAAAAATCCATGGCATAAATTTCATAACAATTAAATTTATATTTTGTAAACCACATAAACTGCCATAAATTCCCAATAATTCAATTTAAAATTTTGTAGTTTTCCCGCAGTCCTTATAAAATTAAATTGCTTCGCAACTTACTGTTGGACTTAAAATTTTGCTTTACGAACAGATGCATTTTAAAAAGCGTTACTGCATTATCACCTAACTAAATATGGTAATAATCTGCACAAAAAATGAAACATGAGGATTTTTTTGATCCGACTAAAAATAATTTTAAGTCATACTTTTCTAAGGATGTTGCTAAATGTTTTAAAATTCATTCTAATACCAGTTGTCATGTGTAATTTTAACTTCCACAATATTTTGACCAAGAAATTCAAAACTACAATAAAACACGAGCATATTTTCCCCCGCATTAACAACTGTAGGTGTAAAAATCCTCAGTGAAGAATTTAGTTCTATGATCAGTAATAATACCTGATAACCTTAATATCTTGTGGATGAAAACAAATCCACAGAGGGAACAGAAAGGAACTCAAGGAAACACAGGAACCTAAGATTTCAGTCTGTTACATGAAACAATTCAAAATGGCGGACTATTACTTACATTTAAGAAATTTCCGCAATGAAGACACTAAATACATACTGTAAGATGTTACTCGAAAACACTCAGTATTTATCAACGTGTAGTTTAAAAAAAAAAAGTTTTTGGAGTACAAATCCTCGTAAGGCGCCCGCATCCAGTGTTCCAGTCAATAGTGAGTTACTGCTCCTGCTAATGTATTGATTCTTCTTTGGTTGTTTTCTTTTCAAAAGCAACCTAAGTCCAAGTGCGTTTTTCTCTCTCTGTTCTCCTCAAATCCTTAATTCTAATTCATGAATTTACATTACCAATCCCGAAGCAAAAAGGATCCCCGACGCCTGCGGCTACAAAGCAGCTCCGCTGCGGAGTGCGCGAAGGGCAGGAGAGGACGCCCCCTGGCGGCGCAGACCCTCGGGCCCGAGGCGCCCACCCCGGCCACGCGGACCGGCTGCCGGGACCCCAGCCCGCGCCTCACCATTGCCCCCGAGTCGCCCGCGCCCCTCCCCACCCGGCCCGCCAGTTCCTGCTGCCGGGCGGCGACGGCCGCGGCGAGACCCGTCGGCCGTGCAGACTACGCCGCGCCGGCACAGAGCGCCGACCCAGCGGCGCGGAGCGAGGAGAGAAAGGTGTGAACCCGGAAGTACATCGCCCGCCCGCATCTCGGTGGGAACACTGGGGCAATAAATCAGGGCCGGCAAAGGCAGGACACCACTCTGGCTCCCAAACGGCAACTTGCTGCGAGACCTGTCACTTTCCCACCTGGCCCCGTCCTTCCCCCCTCCCTGGCGCTCACGCCTCCTTTCTTCCTGCTCCGCCGCACAGAGCTCCACTCGACGTTGCTCACGTGCCAGACCCGGGGCCGCGAGCGGCGTCCGCACCCGCGCGCACACCCGGCCGCACTCGCACTCGCCCGGCCACGGGGCGCGCTGCTTACCTCCGGGGCCTCATGGTCGCGTCGCTCGCCCGGGTAGGGCGGGGAAGAGGGTGTGAGTACGTGTGTGGCGTTTAGTCCGGGGGGACGGGGCGGAGGAAGGGGCCTGGAGTCTGTCACTTCCTGAGGGAGCGCGGCGGCCGGAGACCCGGGATGCGCGCGGCGGGGCCGGGAGGGTCAGCACATTGTGAGCCGGCGAAGGGACGCTGCGCGGAGGGGCCGGAGAGCGAGGGCGGTGCTCGGCTGCCGGAGTGGAAGCCGCTGTTGCCGCCGCTCCGCCGCCACAGCCCGGCGGGGAGGAGGGGGCTGGACTGGGGCGGGTGGGGGGGCGCGGAGCGCGGCGGCGGCGGCGGCGGCGGCGACACTAGGCTGTTCGACTCGAGCCCTGCGTCAGGCGGCGGCACGCGCACACCTGCCCGTCGCCGCTCCCGGCCTCACCATTGGCTGCCCGCTCCGAGCGCGCGAGATTGAACTTTCCATTCATTCTTGGGCCGGGCGGGCGCGGGCGGCGGCGGCGGAGCTTTCCCCGCGGGCTCGCGGGGACGCGCGCCGCCCGCCCCGACCCGAAGGCGCGTCCCCGCGCGGGCTGTGGGCGCGCACGGTCGCCGCCGCCGCCGCCGCCGCAGGCTCTTCTCTTGGCGGCTGCGAGCTTAGGGGCCTGTCACTCGGTCCCGCCGCTCGCTGCACTGGTTCCTGGAGGAGCCTCAGATGGCGATCCCTGGGCCGCGCCTGGAGAGAGGCAGAAGCGAAACTGTAAGAAGGTACCAAATCGTATCCTCAGCCCCGCTGTCTGCTCCTTAAGCAACAAACGCTGTGAAGGTACTAGGAGATAGTGAACTCCTAACTGTGCAGTTCAAAGCAGTAATGAGTAACGTATCTCAGAATCCAGTGAGCATCGTAGATAATGTCAGAAGTTTGAGGAACCTATTATCAGCTCAGTTCTACACTGTATTTCCTAAACAGTAAAATACTCAACCTCGAATTGAATACAGACGTTATCTCACAAAGTGCCAAAAGATCTGTGGCCAAACATACTGTACTATGTGTTTACCTAACTGTGGTATTTTGGTATATCTTCCCAAAATATCACTGCCTTCTCCCGTATTATTTTCGACGTAATGACTTAATAGTTCTTTCTTATCAAAGTTTCTCTTTATTTTCTCAGAACCAAATGCGTGGTCCTGATCAGTCATTGTCTGACCAGCTGCAAAACTGAACACAGCCTTGTGATCTGTGAATGGGTCTGATCAAATATAGACTATTTGGTGGAACTGATTCAAAGGATTAAATATTACAGCAAACTAAAAACCAGATGTATGTATATAATTTCCGTAAATTAAAAGTGGAAAAGTTTGAACATGACTAATAAAGGCCAGTTAGCTGGATAACCTGTGACTAAAAGGCAAGCCTCCAAACCATTCCTGTGTAATGATGATCATTTTTTTCCCTTCCAATTCCTGGATTAGGATTAGGAAACCAGTTCATCTGTCAGGGATAACCACTGTCTAGAGAAAACACTTCTGGCCTGGGGATGAGATAAGTGCAGACAAAGTGATCAAAAGCAAAATCCCATTTGACTCCCCAAGAATTTTCCAGGTCGGCCACCTTTGATACATTTCCTAAAAGGCTGCCCAATTTTCCACTGAACGTGTAGAACAGAACATGACTGACTTTAATTTTTTTTTTTTTTTTTTTTTTTTTTTTGCGGTATGCGGGCCCCTCACTGCTGTGGCCTCCCCCGTTGCGGAGCACAGGCTCCGGACGCGCAGGCTCCGGACGCGCAGGCTCCGGACGCGCAGGCCCAGCGGCCATGGCTCACGGGCCCAGCCGCTCCGCGGCACATGGGATCCTCCCAGACCGGGGCACGAACCCGCATCCCCTGCATCGGCAGGCGGACTCCCAACCACCCGCGCCACCAGGGAGGCCCATGACTGACTTTAAAGTTGCCTTTACACTGGCAAATTCATAAAGTAAATACTTCACATTACTCATTGAGTAGTAGTGAGGATTCTTTTGGATACAATTCTTAGTTTTAACCATTGTATCAATCTATTGCAATAGATTTGATACAATACTACATACTTTATGATTTCAAATATAATTTAGTGGAAAAGGATGCAGACATTGATCAGTAGAAATAAAAACAGCAATTAATTATGTATCACCATCTGAAATATGATATGATTGACTTAAAAGCATTATAGTAATTTTTTTATTTATGAGTAGAGCTTACAAATGATACACTTATAGAATGAACTGGGTTGTTCTTGTTGTCTTTTTTTTTTTTTTGCAATACTCTGTCTTTTAGGTGCTTTGTAAGACTTTAAGTATATTTATGTAATACCTGTTTAAAGTCCTGAGAAGAATTGTAATCAGAAAACAAAATTTAAAACATTAAAACATAACCTAGACTTAGTATTCCAAATAATCACGAGGTCATCTTTCTTTTTGATTTCAAAAAGAAACTAATTATCACCATAGCATCATGGTGCTGGTACAAAAATGAAAAATGGGACATTGTAATATTTAATGTTTTATTTCATATCAGGTTCCAGGAAGGGGAGATAATGAACTTTGATAGACTAAGCACTTACTAAAGAATATCTTAGCGTGATTAGAAGTGGGTGAAAAGCCGCAAGAGAACATTAAAGGCAAATGAATTTATCATTTGGGTGTGGCTCTTGGCAATTACTTACTAAAAATGTATCTTTCTACCTGGGGCCATGGCGCTAATTTGCTTTACTTTAAAAATTATATCTGATAATTACTCCCTGAGAGCACAGGCTTTATCTTACTCTTCTTAATATCCTCAGTGCCTACAACAGTGCCTGACACATAGTGGATATAAAAGAAATGTCATTTTTTAGTTAGTGTATGAGAATGCACCCTGAATACATTTTCGAGCAACTAATTAAGACATTTAGAAAATATAGAATGTGATGTATTATATCTCACCCTCCCCTTTTTTTGATGGCTATAGTATATGAAAGTAAATCCCAGAGATCATGTCATTTTACTTATGAATTACAAGTATTGAGTGTTATGATATTGAAAAACTAGGCTCCTTCTATCTTTATTTTCCTGCTCTAAGACAATTTTTAAACTAGAGTTTAAGAAAAAGGAAAGATTAGATTTTTAAAAAATGAATAAAGAAAGGTTAGTATTGTATTTGCTGGAGCCCACCCAAATAACTTCATCTTAACCTGATCATCTGCAAAGACCCTATTTCCAAATAAAGTCACATTCACCAGTACTGGGGGTTAGGACTTCAACATTTTTTGGAAGGGGCACAATTCATCCCATAACATTATCATTGTTAGAACTAGATGATTTTGCTTCTTCACTGAAAAATGAATATCTTTCTGCAGGGAACTGACTAGATCCACATAGGGTTTTTTCCCCCCATTTATTATGGTAAAAGAAATAACTCCAGTCACAGACGCTTATTTTAGACTTCTATATGCCTATCACAAACATAATTTGTCGTCTTTTCAAAATTAAAGTTTATAAAGCAAGCGCTATCACCCAAATTATAAGGTATCTATTGAACTGTCTCTCACATATAGAGGAGAAAAATGAAAATGGGCAGAAAGTTTAACATTCGTAAAAGTTATGACAAACTTGCACTTGCCTATAGAACTGGCAAAAATCCTAGTTTGACAGCACTGTTGGCAATATTGTGGGTAAACCACTACCTTCATACACTGCTGTGGGAGTGCAGGAGAGGCACGACATTTAGAGAGGGCATTTTGGTGATATCTATTAAAATTATAAATATACTCTGTGACCTAGCAGTCCCTCTTCTGGAAAATTATCCTACAGATATAAGTGCACGCATAACAAATTATGTGTGTACCCGGGTTGAACATTTTTATCATAGCAAAAGAATGGAAATAACCTGTATCCATTGACAGAGGCTGAGTAAATAAAAAGCAATGGTACATTGATACAATGGATGGAAAATCCCTCTGTGTACTTATATGGAAAGGACTCTAGGATACATAGTTAAATATAAAAAGCTGCATGCCAGACACTACATATGCTGCCTTTTGTGTGAGAAAGGGAGGAGATAATATGAGTATACTGCTTATATTTGTCGTTATTTACATATAGAAATGCTAGAAAGATACTTGGAAAATGAAACGTTTGCCTATGGGGGACAGATAGATCAGAATGGATGGAATAGGGGTGGGAGCAAGACTTAAATATATGCCTGTTATATAGTTTTGATATTTGAACCATGTAAGTGTATTACTTATTTGAAAAAGTTTTAGTAAAAGCAATAAAGTATGACGAGGTACTAATGCTAATTCTATGAAAAACACTCTTTAAAACCTTTCTGGGCCTTCCCTGGTGGCGCAGTAGTTGAGAGTCCGCCTGCCGATGCAGGGGACACGGGTTCGTGCCCCGGTCTGGGCAGATCCCACATGCCGCGGAGCGGCTGAGCCTGCGCGTCCGGAGCCTGTGCTCCGCAGCAGGAGAGGCCACAATAGTGAGAGGCCCTCGTACCGAAAACAAACAAACAAAAACAACAACAAAAAAAAAACCTTTCTGTTTTTTGAAAACTCAATTGTTTAAAAAAAAAAGTCTCCAAAAAATGAGAGAGAGTGGATCAATGAAGCAAATATGACAAAACCTTAATTGTTGAATCTTGGTATAGGTATGTGGTAGTTCATCGTACTAGTCTCTCTAATTTTATGTGTTTGAACATCTTCATATTTCCAGTGTTCTCTCAAACATTAGAATTTATAGGGGCCTCCCTGGTGGCGCAAGTGGTTGGGAGTCCGCCTGCCGATGCAGGGGATACGGGTTCGTGCCCCGTTCTGGGAGGATCCCATATGCCGCGGAGCGGCTGGGCCCGTGAGCCATGGCCGCTGGGCCTGCGCATCCAGAGCCTGTGCTCCGCAACGGGAGAGGCCACAACAGTGAGAGGCCCACATACCGCAAAAAGAAAAAAAAAAAAAAAAAGAATTTATAAAACCTCATGAATTGGTAAATTGGATAAATTTTTTAAAAGTTAGAGAAATCAGATATCACTTAAAAATTGTTAATGCCTTAAATGCTTGGCTTTAGAGGAGTCTACCTAATTCAGGGCTTTAAGGCAGTTGGCTAGAAATAACCAGTAAAGCCTCCTTTGAATGGGTAGTCTGGTCATGTAAGCCAACCAGGAGAAAAGGAATGCTTGGCAGAAAGATTATTTATTACTATTGGCCACAGCCTTGCCAATAGTTTGTATCATAGTCATAGAAAGAATTATAGCCCCCAACTTTTTAAAATCAAACTTCCTTATCTAACTCCAACTTCTAAAAAAATCATTATTGTTCATTTAAAAATTTTTATTTTAATTGTATTTTAAATTATTAGAGCCATGGTGTAAAAATGTGTATGTTTTACCTCATCAGTGAACACACATCTCCTCCAATATATGTATATTTATTTATTTATTTATAGATTGTATGCATATACTTGTGTATTAAGACCGTTACACCTTCCCTTCCTGCTCCCCTTTCCCCAGCATATGTAATTAAGTGTTTACATTATTGACTATGGTTAAGAATGTTTACATGATTAAGATTATGCAACATAATCTTATATAAGTGATGTGTTATTCTTACCCCATACTGCATTTTTATTTCCTTGAGTTAATAATTGACTTTGTTTGCATGGGTTTTTATGTACTTATTACTAATTAAACCCAAAACTCTATATTCAGACCAAAAAAATACATTATGTGCACTGTAAAACATGTACAAAGTAGAAATTTAAGATAATGAGATAAAAATAAAATTGTAATTATGTATTTCCCATTTCTCATTGGATTATCTTCTGTGCTCATTCCACTTGGAAACCACTGGATTGGAGCATCCAGGGTGGATGCCAGTGCACAGTCCTCATCCTGCCCTGCTATTGCTTAAGGGCACAATGAAAACAGAAAAGTACAGATTAATAAGAAATTTATCACGATTTCCTTACTTCTGGAAAACTAAGATCCAAGATTTAATGATGGTGCGTCAGTAGCATCATTTTCGTATGTTACAATGTAATAATAATTTAGCCCCACGAGGACAGGTGTGTTTGCTTGCTTTTATTCTTTGGAGTAGGTACACAATAAACAGTTGTAGAATATATTCAATAGGTGAATACTTGCACTAGTTTCATCCAATTCTCCTAAGCCTTTGAGACAGGAAAGGATTTATTACCACTAGCCAAAAGAGGGTCAAAAATTCAGGGTTGTGCAATATTTAAAAAGGCAACTACATTTTTACCTCATACAGTAAAACGCAAGAGTTTGAAAAGCTTTGGCTCATTAAAAATTGATCTTGAAGCAGAAGCCAGAGTAAACAAAAACCTCTAGAAGGATTAAGAATCTAAGTACAAAGATCAAATCAAGGATGTGGCACCCATAAATCTTTTCATTGGGATGAGGTGTTTCACGAAAAAGGGGCTAAAGTGTGGGTCTTTCAAACCATCTATTATTGGAGAAAGAGAGAGAGATGGGAGAACTAATTCAAATCAGAATAAACTATGGATATTGTTCATGGCACATTGAGCCAGTAACTGGCTTGTTATCATATAGAAAAGAAGCCTATATTTTGCTAGAGTTATGCTGTCAAAGGCATTACCAACCTTGTCTAAAATTGTGTGAAACCGTTCTAGACTTTCAACTACTACTTTTTTTTTTTAAGGATTAAATAAATGAGGTGTTCTTTTTTCTAAACTTATGTCTTTACTTCTTAACTTATTATTTAATTTAGAAGTCTCTACTAAAGAGGAAAAGGATACTGGAGATATAAAAGATGGATCCCTCTTGAAGGCAAAAAGAAAGCATAAGAAAAAACATAAAGAGAGGCGTAAAATGGGAGAAGAGGTGGTACCATTACGATTACTATCAAAGTAAGTCAACGGTACAAATTATATTGTTGGTATTTGACACACTCCATCAACTACTCTTAAGCTTCTGAGAATCTGGGCAGGCATAGGGTTGAGAAACATGTACAGCCCCCAACAAAGGGATAGTCTTCAACAACCACTTCAAATGTAGCCAAAGAGGTAGTAGAAAAGGAAGAATCTTCTGGGCATGTTGGGACTGGTAGGGAAGGGGAGCCGAGGCCATGGAGAGCAACAAACAAGCAAGTTCCTTTTAAGGAACAAAATCAGTACCTAATCAAGGAAGGTTTCCCTACAGCTGGGCTGGGCGCCTCACAACATCCACCCAGCAGGATTCCCAGATTGCTTTAGATCAGTGACTACTGTGTGTCTTTCATTCTTCTTCCTTTCAGAATAAGAGTGTTGACTGCAGAACCAGTTCTGCCATTGTGTATTGGGTGTGTTCCAGAAATGGAAGGCTGATATCTTATCTCTTCAGTTCATATATTCTGAAATAAAGGGGAGTCCCACATGGACCCAATGAGGAACCATTGTGAATCACTCAAAGATCTAGTATTTTGAGCTCCATGCCATAACTGAATGTCACTTTTGGATTGTCTCCCTTGGGAAAGAGGTTACTGATTCTGTGTCTGTGAAGAAGAGACATAAGGCTTTGTGGTGGTAAGAAGGGTGGCCTGTAGAAAATACTTCTGATGCTCCCCCACATCCATAGTTTCTCTTCTGGTCACTTTCAGCAGGGCAGAGCCATGTGACTAGTTCTAGCCCATGGGTAAGAGATGGAAATGACACATCTCTATGTGGTTTTCTTTCTTTTTTTTAACTAGAAATGCCCCTCAGGTACTAATAGCCATGAAGATGTCTCTACTGACTTTTAGGTCAAGTTTTAGATTCTAGATTCTCCTCCAACAAAAATTCACAGAGGGGTCAAGGATTAACCATAAGAATAGATCTATTGAGAAAATAAACACATTGGATTTATTTCGTTGCAACATATTTTGAAATGTCAAAGAAGGAAAAGGAAGGATGCATCAAAACTTTGCAGATTTGGGACTTCACTGGTGGAGCAGCGGTTAAGAATCTTCCTGCCGGGGCCTCCCTGGTGGCACAAGTGGTTGAGAGTCCGCCTGCCGATGCAGGGGATACGGGTTCGTGCCCCGGTCTGGGAGGATCCCATATGCCGCGGAGCGGCTGGGCCCGTGAGCCATGGCCGCTGAGCCTGCGCGTCCGGAGCCTGTGCTCCGCAACGGGAGAGGCCACAACAGTGAGAGGCCCGCATACCGCAAAAAAAAAAAAAAAAAAAAAAGAATCTTCCTGCCAACACGGGGGACACGGGTTCGAGCGCTGGGCCGGGAAGATCCCACATGCTGCGGAGCAACTAAGCCCGTGTGCCACAACTACTGAGCCCACGTGCCACAACTACTGAAGCCCACGTGCCTAGAGCCCGTGCTCCGCAACAAGAGAAGCCACCACAATGAGAAGCCCTTGCACTGCAACAAAGAATAGCCCCCGCTCGCGGTAACTAGAGAAAACCCGCGTGCAGCAACAAAGACCCAACACAGCCAAAACAAATTTTTTTTTTTTTTTTTTGCGGTACGCAGGCCTCTCACTGTTGTGGCCTCTCCCGTTGCGGAGCACAGGCTCCGGACGCGCAGGCTCAGCGGCCATGGCTCACGGGCCCAGGCGCTCCACGGCATGTGGGATCTTCCCGGACTGGGGCACGAACCCGTGTCCCCTGCATCGGCAGGCGGACTCTCAACCACTGCGCCACCAGGGAAGCCCCCCCAAAATTTTTTTAATTAAATAAATTAATTAATTTAAAAAAACGTTGTAGATTTGCATACAGTTTGTCTTGTTATTTAGCTTTAGCGTAGATTATATTAAACACTTGACTTTGTAAATCTCTATAGAGCTGATGCACAAAGGGTTCGCAGTTGATCCGCCCGGGTCATTCCATCCAGTAGTCTTCCCATAGTAGCTGAAATTGCTGTGCTTTCAGCCCTACAGATCAAGCTAGAAAGACGGTGCTAAAGTACAAATTGTATTTGCTATTTAAGATAAGCATGAACAAGTTAGCTCAAATTATGGGACAGAATTAAAATATTGTGATAGCCATCTTGATTTCCATTTATTAGAAACACAGTATAATGGAGGTTAACCTGGGGCAGGTGGTAGACTAATGTTAAGCAGTCAGTAAATCTATTCAGAAGTAAATCTAGCTGAAAACCAGAATGTATTTATTGTGATCTGATTGAGTAGGGAGAAATTATATTGTAATTCACCACATTTCCTTTTTTGTATAGTGGAAAATAATCTCTAAAGTTGAAAAGAAGGGGTGCAGTTGAAGAATTAACATGTGTTGAATCCTAAGTGCCAGGCCCTGTTCTAAGCATTTATGTACATTATCTTATTTATATCTCATAAGAAACCTATGAAATAGGCATAGTTGTTTCCCTTTACAGAGGAAGATTCTAAGGCTACTCACTTCATGTTTTCAAAGGATGTTCCACAGATCACCTACACCAAAATCACCTAGCGCTTAACAGAAGTTTGAATTCCTGGACCTCAAATCAATTCCCCTGAATCATAATTTCTGGGACACTTTCAAGAGAACAAAAGAACTAAATTATACAGAAGGCATAAAAATTATGAAGGCTTTTTTGGTGGGTGGGTATTAAAGTCATCAGTTAATCTATCTCTGTTCATGATGAAGTTCCTTAGTGACCAGTATCTGTATCTGTAATTTCATTTCTGTATTATAAATGGTCAATTACTAATTTTTTAATCTGCAAATAAAGTGCCTAATAAAGAGGTAAGAGATCAGCATTCTAGATTTCAGTGTCTACCTAGTCTCTTCCTCAATTGACTCTCAGGAATAGCATCAAAAGCAACTGTTAGTGCCATTCTTATCACTGGTAGTTATTTAAAATATATATCCTTCTTGCCTTTCTGTTTTGCTTTCCTTATTTCAGTCTCTCTTTAATACTTCCTTATTGTACAGGAATTTTTCTTCTTCCTTTACTGTGCCTTGGTTTTGTCACTAGTTTCTGCTGACTTGATGAGGCATTAAATAATACTCCATTCTCCTTTCCCAGTTCTGAACCAACTAAGATATATACAGAGAAGCAAGACAGATGGAGATTAAAACAAAAAAGCTAGATTGAAAACTAGCCAATCAAGCTTCCTAATACTTCTCACCGTCTAGACCTTGGAATGACCCACTTACCTGGAATCACTGCTTCAAATGTCAAGCCCAGAGAGTGGGAACAGAGACAAGTAGTAGCCACCCAGCCATGTTTCTAGAAGACAGTTTTAAGTTGGGTATGGTTATTAGTACATTTGTATTGAGACATATTTAGAATATATATGAGTATATATGGTCACCATGTAGCAGAGACTTCTGCTTTTTTTTTTTGCTGCCATGTAGCAGAGGGTTCTGGTTGGAAGAGTGTGACACAGTCTGTGGCAATGGTGACATTAGGGGTGGCAACAGCAACCATGAAATGGTCAATCAGCTTCAAGTGAAGCCTTCTAAAATGGTATACAGAGAGGAATAAGACTGTCCTGCACTCACAGAATTTATAATTTAGTAAATAAAGGATATGGGAACAACTTATTTTAGTAACAGAAATCAGAAGAGTGACAATAGCCAACATTTATCACATGCTTACTATATTCCAGGTGATCATAACACTCACTTGATCCTTAACAGAGAATCAACTTTTGTAGGTACTAAAATAATTCTTTCTTTATAAACAGATAAACTGAGACTTGGGGTTGGGGGAGGAGTGGGTATTAAATAGTTTGCTCATGGACACAGGAATAGTAGGTCCTTAAGCTAAGATTTAAACTCAGGAAAAATAATGCAAAGTATTATGAATACAAAAACCAGTAGATCAGATCGGAAGAGAGACTTAACTGGGAAGATGCGTGTGTGGTTACTTTTCTCAACAGACCAGCCCCTTGCCTAGAACAGTGTAGCTCCTGTTGAAATTTTTGTGTGAATAACCATGATGAGCTTACCATGAGTTTGGGGGAAGGAAGTGGCAGGAGTCTTATTTTGTGATTTGTGATTTGAGTCCGTGTTTTCCTCTCTTAGGCTCTTGGTTTGAAGAGAGAGACAGGAAGGAGAAGGGTTTAGCAGGCAAGCTTCAGAACAGACGGAAGCTAAATCTGACAGTGAGAGAAGTGCCAAGAAATCAGGTCCCAGAGATTATGGTGGATTCAGACAGATAGGCAGGGCAATTAGAATATGCAAGTAATTAGCCAGAGCTAATTAGTTAACAAGGGACTTCCAGCCTAAGCATTGACAACACAAAGTTGCAAAGCAGTTGAAACAGCTAAAGTAAGGCTTTAGATGTTGAAACTGTTCCCAAAATAAAACATACCAACTGAAGCAGCGAACACAATTGTGAACAGGTCCAAAATACCAGAAGTGGGATATTTCTATTTTTCTTAAAGGTAGCAGAGAAAACTAAAGATCAAGGAGTCATAGATATAAGTTAACATTTACTCTGAAAGGAATGTGACTTGTATCTAAAAAGAGGTATTTCTTTAATATCACTTTCTGTATATTTTTTACTTTGTATAATGAGTAGCTAACTAATTTATAGTATTTGCTTAATAAAAGTTTATATATTGTTTATATATTTACATTAAACATTTACTTCTCCATTTTGCAGAGCTAACTTCTGGAGCTTAAAGGATTGTCATAGATTCCAGCTAGGAGACTGTGCTTCTGAATCCTGGTAGGGCAGCCCAACACTATCTTATATGAGGAAGCATAAGAAATGTCTGATGGATGGGAGATGGAAGGATGCAGAAGGTGACATTGGTTATTAATCTATCCAGTGTGAACCTCAAAGCAGGTTACAGAATTTCCTTTTTTGCTTAGAGGCCCCAGAGCCCTGGGAGAAAGCTTTGCATCTAAGAGCTAGGTCCTTGTGAAAATAAAATTAAGACAAAGGGCAGATGAAACCCCCCCCAACCTCTGTAGAGGATGGGGGTTGGGATTAATGTGTCAGACAGGGAAACAATTCACCACATAGCAAAAGAGAGGTTCTTCTGGATCTCATCAGGAAGAGGATATTCTTTTCAGTCTATTTTTTTTTTTTTCTGTCATTCAGGTCCGGTGAATTTTATTTATCTGTCCTCAAGTTCACTGCTTCTATCCTGTCATCACTCTACAAGTGAGCCCATCCAGTGATTCGTTTATTTTGCTTATTGTGCTTTTCAGTTTTCTATTTTCCATTTGGTTCTTTTTCTTAACTTACATTTCTTTATTGCAATTTTCTGTCTTCTCATTTGTTTCAAGAGAAATCATAAATTACTTGTTGAGGCATTTTTATGGTGCCTCTTTACAATCCATGTCAGATAATTCCAACATCTGATGCATCTTCGTGTTGGTGTTGTTTCATTTTGTCTTTTCTCATTTAGTTGTGATTTTTCCTGTCTCTTAGTATTAGAGGCGATTTTCTGTTGTATCCTGGATATTTGGGCTGTTGTGTTAGGAAATTCGAGGTCCTGTTTAAATCTTTTATTTTAACAGGCAGTCACTCTGCTCAGGTTTAGCATGCAGGACCTGGTGTATTTGTAGCCTGTGGTTTCAATGACAATTTAATATTCAGAGCCTTTGCTGTACTATTTTGGTCTGCTTCTCTCCTCTGGTGCCACTAGGGTTTCCACTGATCCCCGCTGTTGCCACCTGTGGGGCTGAGAGACACTTCCCCAGTGCAAGCCACCTGGCTTCTAGGTGGGAAAAGGAAGTCTTCAGCCCACAGGGATGACAAGTTGTACCCCCGGGCCACTTGTTTTTAGAGGAGCTTCCACTCTGTCCCCCTTGCCAGTGTCACTTGGCCTGTCTGGTGTTGTTGGCAGGACTCTTGTTTGATACAGGGGAGGAATGAGTCTACCTGGGCCATCTCCTGCCACACTAGGTTGGGATTTGGAAGACATGGAGTATGAGTTACCTCTTAGTGCTGGGTGGGGAGGATCATAAGATACCCAGCCACTGTGTTGTTTCTCCAGTCTTGGGTCCCTAGTCTATGGTTGCCTCTTTTGTCATTTCCAGGGTTTATAGTTGTTCTTGGTTAGAAAAGTCTATACCATTTTGTCTGGACCAAAAGCCCACCGGAAAGTCTATTTTAAAAGTCAGTGTTGGGCTTCCCAGGTGGCGCAGTGGTTGAGAGTACGCCTGCCGATGCAGGGGACACGGGTTTGTGCCCCGGTCTGGGAAGATCCCACATGCCGCGGAGCGACTGGGCCCGTGAGCCATGGCCGCTGAGCCTGCGAGTCCGGAGCCTGTGCTCCGCAACAGGAGAGGCCACAACAGTGAGAGGCCCGCGTACCGCAAAAAAAAAAAAAAAAAAAAAAAAAATTCTCTAGCCAATCCTTGAGGGACTTAGAACATTCATTGAACAAATAGTATTGAGTACTTACTATGTGCCAGGAAATGCCCTGGAGATATGGAAATGAACAAGATAGATTTGGTACCTTCCCTCATAGAGGGGACTGTTCAGTAGAGTGAGGAATTATTTCATAGTAAAAGTTATAATTGGAGGCCAAAAGGGTATCATTTATTTATTTTTTAAATAAATTTATTTATTTTATTTTTTGGCTGTGTTGGGTCTTTGTTGCTGTGCACGGGCTTTCTCTAGTTGTGGCAGGCGGGGGCTACTCTTCGTTGTGGTGCGTGGGCTTATTGCAGTGGCTTCTCTTGTTGCGGAGCACCGGCTCTAGACGCATGGGCTTCAGTAGTTGTGGCATGCGGGCTTAGTTGCTCTGCGGCATGTAGGATTTTCCCAGACCAGGGCTCAAACCCGTGTCCCCTGCATTGGCAGGAGGATTCTTAACCACTGTGCCACCAGGGAAGTCCAAAAGGGTATCATTTAGAAAGAACATTTATCACCTCTCTGTGTTCCACTGTGGGGTCAATACAACAAAGACCACATTATGGCTGGAGATGCAAAGAAGTGTGCCAACTTCTGGATGATAGTGAAAATGGTAGCCCAGAAAGCATTGCCAAGGACTAGAATCCTGCAATGTTTGCCAAAGAAGAACATGAGCTACATGGACTAGTCAAAGGAATGGACTTGGGAATCCCAGTCCTGATAGTAGGTAGAGGCTCAAGCCAATTCTCATCACCTCCCAGAACCACATTGGGCAGAGATGTAGAGGATGGTATGGTTATTCCAAGGGTTGTTTGGACAGTAATAGGAAACATGAACAGGAGGGCTGTGTTTCAACTAATAAGACTAATAAGAAGCAGAATTGGGACTCAAATATTATCTATGATATTGATTCATAAAACAGTGTTTTTATCTAACAACTCGCTTTGCTATGGTGATGCTCCTATCTTCACAATAAAGCTGTGGGGCAGTTAGCCATAAAATAAACAGTTGATTCAGAGTGGTGTGGAGATGATCAAATTCTTTAGACTCTCAAATTTCTGCAAGGTTCCCTAAGGGCTTGAAACACAGGCATCCCTACTTAGCTGAACAGGTGACTTGGAAGGGGTTTTAATAATAATTAGTGTATTATGAGGGAATTGTCTGGTTCAAGTTATAATATCTGTGTGTGTGAGAGAGCGTGTAATGTAATCACCATCTCATAGAAACACCTGGGAGGTTGTTTCAAGGGCTTGTGATTGATGCCTGTGGTCTACTAAACTGGAATAGTTTTCATGATAATTGGGAAAATCTGTTAGAGCACATCTATAAATGCGAAAGCAGTTCCAGCATCCTCAAATATTTGAACGTTTCTAAACTCAGTTAATTCAAAAGAGGCTCTAGACCCCGTTTTCTTCAATATTTTCTTCAGATTGATATTTAGATTATATTGAATACAATTTTCGTTGCATTTCAATAAGATTTGTGCCCTTTCTCAGCCTATGTACTTGTTCTAATGTATTTATCTTCATTTGGAAAAATTTTTATTATTGCTGCTTCTTTAATCATTATTCTATCCATGTTTCTACAAAGTATTTTCTTATTATTTACATATAACCATTCTACATGTAAATTTCTAGTACTAAAATTTTATCTGCAATATTAAAGCTGATTAATTTTCTAAACTCTAATCTTAAAGTTACTGAAATGAAACAAGTTTATTGAAAAATTAGAACAGGATAGAGTACATAATGTACCAAGTAGAATCCTCAGAGTAACATTTTGTTATGTACTTTTCCATGGCATCAACAAAGTATTCCTTTACTTGAGATTATTTGTAGTATTATCAGAAGTAAGTCAAGATAAGGTGCCCACTGTACCTCCATTTAAAAAAATTTTTGGCCATGCTGCGTGGCTTGTAGGATCTTAGTTCCCTGACCAGGGATCGAACCTGCACCCTCAGCAGTGAAAACATGGGAGTCCTAACAACTGGACCATCAGGGCATTCCCTGTACCCCCATTTTGAAGATGCAAGACTAAAAGCATGGGAGGCAGTAAGAAAAGCAGAGACTAAGCCGCCTGGAGCCCCCTGCAGATGGTCGGTTGTAATAGACCCTGTGGCCCCTAGCTACCACTTTAAAAATTCTCTAACCTGGCTTCTTAATCAGGGCGAGAGGGCTCTGAAGGGTAAGAGAGAGGGGAGTCGATATTAGAAACCAGATTTGCTCAGAGGAACGAAAATGATTAGATGGAAAAGAATAAGTTGACTTGCTCAAAAAAACAAAAAAAGAAAGAAAGAAAGAAAAAATCATGGAGTATCACACTAACCTGATTTTTAAATCAAATTCTTTGGGGTTATTGTTTTTTGTTTGTTTGTTTTATTGAAGTATAGTTGATTTACAATGTCCTGTTAATTTCAGATGTACAGCACAGTGATTCAGTTATACATATTTATGTACATATATATATGTATGTATTCTTTTTCAGATTCTTTTCCCTTATAGGTTATTACAAAATATTGAGTTTAGTTCCCTGTGCTGTACAGTAGGTCCTTGTTGGCTATCTATTTTATATATAGTAGTGTGCATATTTAATCAAATTCTTTGACCAACACCCAAGGACATTCCACTGAGTAAGAATGATAAAATACTTTTCATACTTTGGCATAACTGGGCAGTGGTAGAGGTTTTTTTTTTTTTTTTTTTTTTTTTGCTGTACGCGGGCCTCTCACTGCTGTGGCCTCTCCCGTTGCGGAGCACAGGCTCCGGACACACAGGCTCCGCGGCCATGGCTCGCGGGCCCAGCCGCTCCGCGGCATGTGGGATCTTCCAGGATCGGGGCACGAACCCGTGTCCCCTGCATCGGCAGGCGGACTCTCAACCACTGCGCCACCAGGGAAGCCCAGTGGTAGAGTTTTTAACATAAAGCCCTAACACTGTGGCTTCCTTCAGCCCATGGGCTTTTAACCACCCACCCACCCACTCTTAGGCAACCAGGGGACTGATTATAGGATAAAAAGCATCAAAATGAAACCTCCACCTCATATTCTAAAATAATGATTCAAAGGGTCCCCAACTGAATAAGGAAAGGCATTAAGATGATTCCACCACACTATTTTTTGGCACACAGCAAGAGACACTCCCATGAAACCTGTACAGAAATGCTAGAAGAAAAACAGAATGGACTAGAGGATGTAAATGATAAAGAGTACACTTCAGAAGAACAAAATTTTACATAATTTCTTTGAGTCTCAAGGAGATTAAAGAAAATAAGGACTCTACAAAACAAGAAAAGAATGTCAACCCTAATTCTATCTCTAAACCTCCATATAATCTTTAATAAAACAAGTAAACAAAAGCAGTTTAAGGGGCTTCGCTGGTGGCGCAGTGGTTGAGAGTCCGTCTGCCGATGCAGGGCACATGGGTTCGTGCCCCGGTCCGGGAGGATCCCACACACCGCGGAGCGGCTGGGCCCGTGGGCTATGGCCGCTGGGCCTGTGCATCCGGAGCCTGTGCTCCGCAACGGGAGAGGCCACAACAGTGAGTGACCCGCATGCCGCAAAAAAAATTAAATTTAAAAAAAAGCAGTTTAAGAATTTTTTTCTTCATCTTTAAAATGTAAATGAAAATATATATTCAAGTTATGTAGGAAAGAACTGTCGATACACATTGAACCCACTTAAACACAATTAAATTCAAATAACTCTGGTAATTATAGTTAGAAAGTGGAATATAAATCTTATAATCACTGAAAGAAAATTTTAGTGTATTATAATAATTTAACTAATAGTCTGGGACAGAATTCTCAGAGCATGCAAACAAAAATGTGAGGCTGGGGAAAATGGAAAGCAATATTAGAGCTTTATTTTACTTCTCTGTCATAAGGCACGCTCAATAGAAATGTTAATTCTGTGGTGTGATTTTTACCTTGTTTTTATTTTTAAATAAGAAAAAAACATTTTCATATTCTTAAAACTAAGTTCAGGTGGTGGAAGAGACAGGGGCTATTTAATTAGCCTCACGTGTTATGGAACCTTACTTATGGAAGAGATCTCTGAGACTACCTATGAAAATATATCTAATGACCTAACAAATTCTATTGTTTCACTGCAGACTCTGAGCAAAATGATGCCAGTCAGCTGAGCCAACTGTGTACATTCCTCACTCAACCCCAGACAGCTTAATAATAGTTCATTAAGCAGCTAATTAGACTTGCAGTACTTCCAGCCACAGACTCACAGACCCCGCCCAGTCGGCACACCTTTGCCATGCTCCTTTCTCCTGACGCATCTCACTTTGTTTTGCTGCTCAGAAGTGGCCCAAGAGGGATTTTTATGTTCTAGGAAAAACAAGCAAACAATTTTTGTATTTTAAGCAGCCTGTCAGTGCACTGACCTTGATTTGTTCTGTTGACTATGCTTCAAAAGAGGTGCACAAGGGAACTTAGTGATTCTATGGCCTAAATCTGAAAGGAGAGGCTGAAAATAGTTGTTGGGCAGGTGCCAAGAAGCAACACAGGCAGCACGTGTGCAGGACCATAGCTAGCGAGGTTCTTTTGTGAAGAACATCTTGCTCTCATGACCTGAAGGAACTCCCAAATACTTAGATTCAAAGTCCAGTTATTTGGTTCTTGAGATGATAGGGTACTGCTTGTAGAGAATCCTTGCACATGGAATTTTGTCCTGGTCCTGTTTTGGCAAAGTGCCAGTTGGTGAACCTCCAGGGCTTGCAAAATGGTCATTTAAAGTTAGATTTTTATTCTTGTTTTAAGAATTGTCACCATAATTGAGTTTATTATTTTCTAAATATGTTATTTTATATATTTCAAGCAAACATTTCATATGTTTTCCAATTATCTTTTCTCATAAATCATAACCTTAAAGAAAAAAATGAAACTGACATCAGAACCATTGGCAGGATTTCAGTTCATAAGTGCTGACATCTAGTGGTTATTGCTATTCTTTGATAAAGTATTATCCAGGGAGTCTTTTCTGCAGCTTCTATCAGAATAAGTGATTTTAAAAGTACTTACTTCAAAATGTAGTTAATTTTATTTATCCTTATAAAACTCTATGCATTTCAAATAGTTTGGTTAAGAAAAATCAGTCTGAAACCTTGAAATTAAACAAACTTTCTTCCCCCTGCAAGTATGCCCTTCACAGGTGCGGTGCTTTCCCATCATAACATCCTGCTCTATGCAGTGATTTTCAGGAGGGGCATGGAGGAGAGGTGGAAAGTCCTAGGGTACAGGTAAGGAGTTTCCTACACCTCTTGAAACTTACTAGTTTTAACTTTGTTTTTAATATCTGCTTATAAATGTGGATAACATTGATGGATGGTCATGATGCTTAAATTCATTGGAATTTCCTGGAAGCTTAGATCTGGTATTATTTTGGTGATCAAAAATACCACTTAGAATGAAGACACACTTATTAGGCATGTGCCCAGACTAGCCCTAGGAATGCAACATGAATTATTGTGAAACTTAACGTTGAGAAATCCTAAGATCAGGAAAAAAAATGTGTCATGAAGTAACTGCAGTTTAGTATGAGAGGCAGAACTTTTGACTGTGGTAAAGATTGAAAAGCACAAAGGAGGAAATTGGAGAGGTGAAGAAAAAACTTCACATAGAAGTGACCTCTAAACCAGGTTTTGAAGATTGTTTGTGAATTATCTAGGTGACAAAAAAGAGGAATTCTAAACAGCCACTTATTCATTAGCCATTCCATAAATATTTGTTGAGTACCTACCATATGGTAGGTGCTGCATGGGGTACAACATGTGCAAAGGCTGGAGATATAAATGGTATTTTAGAGTATGTTATTGCCAAAGCAGAAAATAGCAGAAATTAGGGGAGCAGTAGGAAATGAAGTTGTGTAGTGGAGAAAAACAAATCTGAGTTCAAATCCCATATCCACCACACTTACTTAGTCTATAGACTTAAGCAAGTAACATTAGCTCACTGAATATCAGTTCTCCCATCTGTACAGTGCAAGAAAGACTGTTTCATAGGTTATTGGGAAAGTTAAATGAGCTAATAGATGTGAAAGTTCCTGGCATTGAATAAGGACTAAAATGTTAGTCATTGTATCTATCATCTTTAGCTGTGTAATAAACAACCATGAACATATTTTTGGCCTGCAATAATTAGCATTTATTTTCATGCTCATAGATCTGCAGTTCAACTGCTAATCAGCTGATCTAAGCAGGGGTTGGCTGGGAAGCTCTGCTTCAGGTTGTGGGTCCAGCCCACATATCTCATTCTGGACTCAGGCTGCAGGGACCAAGGGTCTTAGAGTGATGGCAGAAGCACAAGCCCAACCATGCAAGCTCCTTTTAAGCCCCTGTTCATGTCACATTCCTAACATACCATTGGTCAAAGCAATCACATGGGCAAGTTGAAAGTCAAAGGGTGGGAAATCACCCTGTGCCTCCATGGAGCCACGACAAGGATGTGGATGTATATTACTAAGGGGAATAAGATTTGGCAGTGATTTATTTTGTTATATTTCTTTTATTGCAAAGGCCTTGTATATCATCCTAAGGAGTTTGGACTTCATCCTGTAGGCAATGGGAAAACACCTGATCAAACCTGTGACTTTAGAACAGGTTCTCCTGATGCCATGGAGAGTAGAATTGAAGAGAAACACGACTAAAAGCAGAAATACCAGTTGCAATAATTTTTATTCTTTTTAAAAATTTTTTATTTTATTTATTTATTTTTATACAGCAGGTTCTTATTAGTTACCCATATTTATACATATACATGACAATCCCAATCTCCCAATTCATCCCCCCCCCCACTTTCCCCCCTTGGTGTCCATACGTTTGTTCTCTACATCTGCGTCTCAATTTCTGCCTTGCAAACCGGTTCATCTGTACCATTTTTCTAGAGTCCACATTATATGTGTTAATAAACGATATTTGTTTTTCTCTTTCTGACTTATTTCACTCTGTATGACAGTCTCTAGGTCCATCCACATCTCTACAAATGACCCAATTTCATTCCTTTTTATGGCTGAGTAATATTTCATTGTATATATGTACCACATCTTCTTTATCCATTTGTCTGTCAATGGGCATTTAGGTTGCTTTCATGACTTGGCTATTGCAAATAGTGCTGCAGTGAACATTGGAGTGCATGTGTCTTTTTGAATTATGGTTTTCTCTGGGTATATGCCCAAGAGTGGGATTGCTGGGTCATGTGGTAGCTCTATTTTTAGTTTTTTAAGGAACCTCCATACAGTTCTCCATAGTGGCTGTATCAATTTACATTCCCACCAACAGTGCAAGAGGGTTCCCTTTTCTCTGCACCCTCTCCAGCATTTGTTGTTTGTAGATTTTGTGATGATGGCCATTCTGACCACTGTGAGGTGATACCTCACTGAAGTTTTGATTTGCATTTCTCTAATGATTAGTGATGTTGAGCATTTTTTCATGTGTTTGTTGGCCATCTGTATGTCTTTGGAGAAATGTCTATTTAGGTCTACTGACCATGTTTTAATTGGGTTGTTTGGTTTTTTGATATTGAGCTACATGAGCTGTTTGTGTATTTTGGAGATTAATCCTTTGTCCATTGCTTCATTTGCAAATATTTTCTCCCATTCTGAGGGTTGTCTTTTCATCCTGTTTATGGTTTCCTTTGCTGTGCAAAAGCTTGTAAGTTTCATTAGGTCCCATTTGTTTATTTTTGTTTTTATTCTCATTACTCTAGGAGGTGGGTCAAAAAAGATCTTGATGTGATTTATGTCAAAGAGTGTTCTGCCTGTGTTTTCCTCTAAGAGTTTTATAGTGTCTGGCCTTACATTTCGGTCTTTAATCCATTTTGAGTTTATTTTTGTGTATGGTGATAGGGAGTGTTCTAATTTCATTCTTTCACATGTAGCTGTCCAGTTTTCCCAGCACCACTTATTGAAGAGGCTGTCTTTGGTCCATTGTATATTCTGACCTCTTTTGACATTGATTCGGTGACCATAGGTGTGTGGGCTTATCTCTGGGCTTTCTATCCTGTTCCATTGATCTATATTTCTATTTTTGTGCCAGTACCATACAGTCTTTAATTTTTTTTTTTTTTTGCGGTACGCGAACCTCTCACTGTTGTGGCCTCTCCCGTTGCGGAGCACGGGTTCCGGACACACAGGCTCAGTGGCCATGGCTCACAGGCCCAGCCGCTCCACGGCATGTGGGATCTTCCTGGACCAGGGATCAAACCCATGTCCCCTGCATCGGCAGGCAGACTCTCAACCACTGCGCCACCAGGGAAGCCCACCATATGGTCTTGATTACTGTAGCCCTGTAGTATAATCTGAAGCCAGGGAGTCTGATTCCTCCAGCTCTGTTTTTTTTTTTTTTTTCTCAAGATTGCTTTCGCTATTCAAGGTCTTTTGTGTTTCCATACAAACTGTAAAATTTTTTGTTCTAGTTCTGTGAAAAATGCCATTGGTAGTTTGATAGGGATTGCATTGAATCTGTAGATTGCTTTGGGTAGTATAGTCATTTTCACAATATTGATTTTTCTAATCCAAGAACATAGTATATCTCTCCATCTGTTTGTGTCCTCTTTGATTTCTTTCATCAGTATCTTATAGTTTTCTGTGTACAGGCCTTTTGCCTCCTTAGGTAGGTTTATTCCTAGGTATTTTATTCTTTTTGTTGCAGTGGTAAATGGGAGTGTTTCCTTAATTTCTTTCTGATCTTTCCTTGTTAGTGTATAGGAATGCAAGAGATTTCTGTGTATTAATTTTGTATCCTGCAACTTTGCTAAATTCATTGATAAGCTCTAGTAGTTTTCTGGTGGCCTCTGTAGGAATTTCTATATATAGTATCATGACATCTGCAAACAGTGACAGTTTTACTTCTTTTCCAATTTGTATTCCTTTTATTTCTTTTGCTTCTCTGATTCACATGGCTAGAACTTCCAAAACTATGTTGAATAATAGTGGCTAGAGTGGGCATCCTTCTCTTATTCCTGATTTTAGAGGAAATGCTTTCAGTTTTTCTCCATTGAGAGTAAAGTTTGCTGTGCGTCCGTCATATATGGCCTTTATTATGTTGAGGTAGGTTCCCTTTATGCCCACTTTCTGGAGAGTTTTTATCATAAATGGGTGTTGAATTTTGTCAAAAGTTTTTTCTGCATCTATTGAGATGATCATATGGTTTTTATTCTTCAATTTGTTAATATGGTGTATCACGTTGATTGATTTGCATATATTGAAGAATCCTCGCATTCCTGGAATAAACCCCACTTGATCATGGTGTATGATCCTTTTAATGTACTGTTGGATTCTGTTTGCTAGTATTTTGTTGAGGATCAATATTGATCTGTAATTTTCTTTTTTTGTAGTATCTGGTTTCTTTTTGTCTGGTTTTGGTTTCAGGGTGATGGTGGCCTCGTAGAATGAGTTTGAGAGTGTTCCTTCTTCTGCAATTTTTTGGAAGAGTTTGAGAAAGATGGGTGTTAGCTCTTCTCTAATGAAGCCATCTGGTCCTGGACTTTAGTTTGTTGGAAGATTTTTAATCACAGTTTCAATTTCAGTGCTTGTGATTGGTCTGTTCATATTTTCTATTTCTTCCTGGTTCAGTCTTGGTCTTGGAAGGTTGTACTTTTCTAAGAATTTGTCCATTTCTTCCAGGTTGTCCATTTTATTGGCATAGAGTTGCTTGTAGTAGTCTCTTATGATGCTTTATATTTCTGCGGAGTCCGTTGTAACTTCTCCTTTTTCATTTCTAATTTTATTGATTTGAACACTCTCCTTCTTTTTCTTCATTGCGGTGCATCGGCTTCTCATTGCGGTGGCTTCTCTTGTTGTGGAGCATGGGCTGTAGGTGCGTGGGCTTCAGTAGTTGTGGCACGCAGGCTCAGTAGTTGTGGCTTGCAGGTTTAGTTGCTCCGGAGCATGTGGGATCTTCCTGGACCAGGGATCGAACCCATGTCCCCTGCATTGGCAGGCGGATTCTTAACCACTGCACCACCAGGGAAGCCCTGCAATAATTTCTTAATCTAGAGATGACAAAGGCCTGAGCTAGAAATGTGCCTTGGCCTGCATAGAGGCAAGAGACTCCACTGAATAAAGAGAAGAGAGTAATACGGTAAGTTAAATCCTGAGGCTGAATCCTAAAGAATTTATTAATTTTATTTTATTTACTTCATTTTTTAATTAGAATTTTTAAAATTATTGAATAAATCTCACCAGAACAGTTCTTTAGGCCATGGAATTTTAGACTTGATAACTAGAAGTAATCTTAAATTGAATAAGATAATCTCTTTGTCAGATGGATGTAGAAAGTGAGGCTCAGTGGTGTTCTGGCGGCAGCTTATACTGATTTGTGAAAGCCAATTGCTAAATTTTCAGGAACTTTGTGAGCCAGTTGATTTACACAGTCCTTATTAAAAATTAAATTGTATAAACTTATAATGAAATAAATTATACTAAAAATAAAGGTAATTACGCTGCCTCCAGCCAAGATGGAGTAACAGGAAATGACCTGACTTGTCCACCTGAAAAAGATTTTTAACTTAGACAAAATATATGAAACAACAATTTTCTAGACACTGGACATCTGGTAACAAAAGACAGCAATCCCTGAGAGATGAGAAACAAACAAAAAGAAGCCTGCAAGTGGCCCCAGCTTACTGCCTTGAGAAAGGTTCCAGGCAATGGAGCAAAGAGGGAGCACACAGCCAGAGCCTGGACTCGCTGAGTTGAGATAGAGCTGAGGGTCTAGTGAGACCAAGGCAGCTACAGTTCTCAGGACAACTTAGCAGAGGAGAGAGCTGCAGGGAGAGAGCATCTTAGAGCTCTGGACAGGGTCCCTCTGGAATATTCTGCAGAGTACTAACCAGTACCTGCATGTAACGAAATTACTTGATCCTGGCAAAACAACTATCTGAAAGGATTACCAAAAATAGTATTCTATGCTCACACACGATCTGAAATAGTACCTGTTCCAGCCAGCTGGAAAAACTCATAATTTGGATAAAATACTCAGAAAGGTCTTGCCTCAGTAGTGGGGAACATCTAACTCTAGACTAACTACTGCTCTGTCCTCACCTTAAAAACCCTAAAAATTGAGGCTCAAAAGGAACAAACTGTTTTTAAGTAACTTAACTACATCTCAGAAAAACTCAAGAAAATTTAGAGGAGTACAAAAACATGCAGCGCTCAACAAAGTAAAATTCACAATATCTAATGCAAGATTACCAGGATTGCAAAGAAGCAGGAAAAAAGGAGTCATAAAAAGAAAAAGTAATCAATTAAAACCAACTCAGAACAGATGCAGAGGTCACAATTAACAGAAAGACTGTAAAACAATTATTTATTTTAGCTATATCCCATGTGGTCAACATTTAAGTAGAAACACTGAAGATAGAAAAAAAGACCCACATATAATTTCTAGAGATGAAACTACAAGGTTGGAGATGAAAAGATATACTAGAGTGGATTAACAGCTGATTAGACATTGCAGAAAATGGATGAACTTGAATACATAGCTATAGAAGCCATTACAATGAAACTCAAAGAGTAAAAGGAATTTTTTTTTTTTTTGGTTGCGCCACATGGCATGCTGGTGTGGGATCTTAGTTCCCTGAGCAAGGATTGAACCTGTGCCCCCTGCAGTGGAAGCATAGAGTCTTAACCACTGGACCACCAAGGAAATCCCAAGAATTTTTTTAAAAAATGAGTGTCACTAAACTTTGAGATAGAAACAACCCAAACATCCATCAGTAGGTAGATGGATAAACAAATTATCATATATTCATCAATGGAATATGCTCAGCAACTAAAAGGATACATTATTGATATATACAACATGGGTGAATCTCAAAATAATTAGTCTGTGAGAGAAGCAAGATAACAGTAGGGTACACACTGTATGATTCTACTCTTATAGAGTCCTAGAAGATCCAAATTATAGTGACAGAAAGCAGATCAGTGGTTGCCTGGGGAATAGAGTGAGGATGGGAGGGGCAAAAGGGAGGGATTAAAAAAGGGCACAAGGGAAATTTTGGGGGTGGTGGATATTTTATTGATGGTTTCATGGGTGCATACATATACCAAAAATTATCAAATTGTACACTTTAAGTAAGTGCTATTTATTTTATGCCAGTTAGACCTTAATTTTAAAAAAAAGTCTGACCCACAGTAGTAATTCAGTAAAATTCAGCTATTTTGAACACACACACACAGGTAAGAATTACTTAGAACTCATCATTTCCTAATTATTTTTCTACATTCTATTGCCATCTATGTTCTTGCGGTTACTGTTTACATCTATTATGTCTGTATGGTAGCAGTACTATGTGATGTGCCACTTTGCATCTCTTCACAACTCCACGTTCAGTGACATCATGCTGGTAGCTTGAAATAGGTCATGGTGGGAACATAGACGTCACAGAAATTGGCAAATACTACAAATCATGGCCACTCATCTCCCACCATCCCCCATTCCAAGAACCTGTAGTTAGCTAGTTAGAGATACAGGTCTAAAACCAGGTGTCCTATTCCTAAGTCCAGTGATCCTTTCACCCAGCCATGCCACCCATCTTACCAGCATAACTAGAAACTGCTCAGAGACACACTGGGGAGCGGGGAGACTGAAGCAGAGACTGAAAGGACCCTTTCCTTCTGCCTTCCAGCCAGAGGAAGTCTTCAAGGCACAAGACATTTTCTTCATTGTTTCCTCTCATTTTCACTTCTTTGCTACCCCCGTTACTCCTTTTCCACCTTTTTTTCGTCTGATAAAGGAACAGATCTGCTCTCAGAGATCAGTGCTTAAAAAAAGGAATATATTCTTTATGGTGGAATTTCAGCAGTCAATGGAAATGATTTTTTTTTCTAGCAAGGGTTCTTCCCAACACCTCTCTGATTATAACATATGAATATGCCAACTATATTTCTGCCCCCAAATGGGCCATATAACTTGAAGATGAAATTTATGCATTTCCATGGTTTATTTGAAATCTGGATTTTTTACCAGAAAATCCACAAATGCTGAATTCCTCAGTCTTTACCAGCCTGTGGGTACAAATGGCGTTAAATAAGTGATCAATCAAATTTCACATTACCGCCCCCACCTACTATCACTGGACTTCCAGGATCCCTCTGAATCTTAAGGAATGATTCACATCAGCTTAGGAAGCCCTCTCATATGCTCTGGGATTCTGGTCACCCGGTTAATGTGAAGGGAAGCCCCTGAAAGTGGTACCTGGCATTGTTGCCCACTTCCAATATAATATTGAATCTATTGAAGGTGCCATCTTTCATTGCTTTCAGAGCTGCCAAATCTGGAGGTGCTGAAGCCGCCCTGCATTTTCTGAAGCTATTGTTGGTGATGCCAAGTCATGTTGTGCTGTGAGAAGACAGGTGGATAATACCCCTGTTCCTCACTATGTCCAGCTGTGTTCCCTTAGCTCCTAGAGTGCCGTGTAATGTGTTCCTTGGAATTTTTTTTTTTTTGTAACTTCTCTTTCTGGAGGGCTCCAATAGGAATAAATGGAACAGAGCCAGGGGACAAGTATCCAAGACACAGAACATACTGTTTTCTCCATCTGTGGCCTCAGGTATGTGGTTGGCGGGAGTGTGCAGGTGTGGGAGACAGCAGAGGAGAAAAGTAGAAAAACAAAACAAAAGTCTGGTCCAGACATGGCTAAATGCTGATTTTGACTCAGTACAGCCCCGTTACATCCCATAATGTGAATAACCTTCAATTTTTCCTATGGTGGTAAAAACTGGTCTCTTTTAAACTCTCTGACCCAATTCTCGCCATAGAGGTGAGATGTCTGGGCAGCACATACAGAGATGGTCTTTGGTTAACTAAGGAAATTGACGTGTTACATCAGATCATATTGCCCAGTAGCTTAGCTTTTGTTTTTTTTTGTTTTTTTTTGTTTTTTTTTTTTTTTTTGCGGTATGCGGGCCTCTCACTGCTGTGGCCTCCCCCGTTGCGGAGCACAGGCTCCGGACGCGCAGGCTCCGGACGCGCAGGCTCAGCGGCCATGGCTCACGGGCCCAGCCGCTCCGCGGCATATGGGATCCTCCCAGACCGGGGCACGAACCCGCATCCCCTGCATCGGCAGGCGGACTCTCAACCACTTGCGCCACCAGGGAGGCCCAGCTTTTGTTTTTTTAACCAATGATCCTTCTCGTCCTATCACTTAATCTGGTCTGTTTATTTTTGTGGGATAAAAATTGAGAAGGGTACATTTGAAAGGCAGGGAGAAATGCACAATAAAGAACCCTCTCCTGTTCCTTCTTTCAGATAATGTTAGCATTAACTAGGGTATAGATCCTGGTACGTGAAGTCAATTTTATAGAGAAAAATGAGGGACTGAGGTGTTAGATGTCTTAAATTTACAAAGGCCCTTAAGGCAGAAATGAACTGAGAGCCTGTGTCCCTCAACTCCTAGATCAGCTGCCAACCCAATGTGTCGGCAGCTTATCACCATATATTATCTATTCAAATCATAAAGTCCCATCTACTGATAAATGTTATGGAGGAACATCTTTTTGTTATATTTTGATATTTGTTCATGACTGCAGCCCATGCAGTTGCTGAGGATTTTCATGTACAGAGCCTTTATATGATGGGTATTTGGGAAATCATGGAAGCCTTACAGAATGGTAGAGAATCTTTTGACAAATCATAAACCTCTAGGAATGCAGTTTTGTTAGATAGTGTGTTTTTACATCTCCTGTAATTCTCCAGAGGCAGATGACCTGCAAATACATGAAAATCAAAAACTCTGAAGGTTTAAAATCATACTTTAAGTTCTAAAGCTGCAGAAGCAATTGAATGATTTAGTTCAGGCAGGGGGTTTGTAGGGCTTGGTTCTAATATTAGACAAATCAGTTCCCTCATCTCTAGCTGACCTATTTGTTCATCCATCCAAGTCATTACGCTAATCTCTATAGCTCCTGTGTTCTGTACCGTAATTAGCACATATGGGATCCATTTGTAGCAGACAGTGCCACCTCCTTGACAGTAAGTTTAATCTAAATTCATACATTTATGAAAAACTTCCTCCCCTAAGAGGAGTGGCAGATTGATTAATTGAAACAGGTAAGGTGTACCTTGGCAATAGCTGTCAGGCAAATGCAGAACTCTCTTCACTCCAGACGTGAGTACTGCTCTATAATGTGACACTGGAGACCTCTTCGCTACATGAGTGGGTATGTCCAGTACCTTATGGAGGTGGGAGGCAATGATTGCACAAAACTAGTTAACTGAATGGCTGTGCAGTGACCATTCCTACTCATCTGATCATATTCTATTAGCTCCTTTATATATCTTTTGAAATTATATATGAAAGCTGTGTTCTGCAAAAGTAGGAACTGTGAACTAGAGAAAATATGTAAATATGTTTATATAATTATATATACACATTTTATATATTCAGTATCATATATGTATATATATATATAACATATATTTCATCTATTTCCTATATCTAAATACACACACCTATCCACATACAGGTTTTCTCCATATAATATAGAAGGAAAGTTTTCTTCTCTCAAGTTATTGCTTAAACAGTTCTGTCATGAAGAAGAAAATCAAGGAGGGTAGTGATATTCCACTTGAGTTTGTCAGCAGTCTTTCTTATTAATTTACTCCTATAAACATTGCTGCTCATAGGGAATGGACACATCATATCCTTTTCCAAAGGACAAATTAATTTTAGCTGTCAGAAAAACCAAAACATAAATAGCATGGCCGTATCATTCCTTTGAAAAAAAGAATGGCACATCTTCTTTAGAAAGTTATTTATATTTCTCTGGTTTTCATTGATAGACCCTCATCCTACTACTTTCTTTAGACCAATTAACTCTAATCTTCTAACTTTTTTCCTGGCAGGAGTTGGTAAATTATGTCCTATGGATCAAATCTGGCTTGTGGTCTAAGAATTTTTTTTTAACATTTTTGAATTGTTGCTTAAAATTTTTTTAAATGAAGGAGAATATGTGATGGAGAAGAATATGAGGTCTACAAAGGCCTAAAAATATTTACTATCTGGCCCTTTATAGAAACAGTTAGTTGACACCTATTCTAGGAGTTGGCTCTAAGGCCCTAACCATAGCATGTGCAGAATAAAAATCATTATGGTCCAGGCTTGACCCTTGATATTCCCAGTTATTAGACAAGACCTGAATGTCTTAGGCAGTGGTATAGTTTCCTGTATATCTCTGACAAGAAAATGCCTCTCATCTAGAAATTTATCCTGTAACCAACAAAGCACAAATTTGGAAAAAGTACACATGAAGCATTGAAGAATTTTGAGGACATCCATGTAGTCAGTCACATTATACCAAATCCATTGAGGAGGTCAATGAACTTATGTTAATACCACATTACATTTGCATCCATGATAATTATGCTGGTGATGTAGCAAAATAAAGTGGGTATATGGTCTTCTACTACTTCTGCTTGCTTATTTGCCAAACTCTTGAACTTCTAGTTAGAGTTTCTTCCCACTTAGTTGGCCAACACTGTCAGTCTCTGAGAAAAGAGCCTCTGATGTTAACCATCTTACCTCCTGTACTCTTGGTTTGTTTCTTTTAATAAGATTGTCCTTTATTTAAAATATGTAAAAAGAGATTATAAGAATTCTGTTCTTCCATTATGTAAGAGGTGATTTTCTTCTTGAATGGAAAAAACTTTTCTCTATATACTCTGCTTACTTGTCTATTTTTCCCAATTGTGTTGGCACCCCTTTATCTATTTTGGATAAAATCAAGACAAAATGTCTTCTCAACTAATATGCACATATATACACACACACATTTGTGGTTTTCTTCCTAAAGCAGATTCATATAAAGTCATTTTTTGTCTTGACAGAAAAAGTTAAAATGAAATTCCTAAAATAAAGATGAGAATAATCAGTACTCATCATTTTTCCCCCTTCCCCAATTACCTCATTCTTCTTTTCATTCTGTTTTTTTTTTCTTTAATCTTCTCTGGGTTAGAGCAAAATAATTGGTAGTGAGTTAAGGTATTTGCTTCTAAAATGTCAAGACCATGAGGGCTCCAGAGGACCTACGTCACAGTTGTAATCAATCGCCTCCATTTAATGCTGTTCTCGCCTGTGAGCAGCGCGAATCTGTTAGCTGTTATCTGTCCACACAGGATTATTGCTTAAAACCATTGTCTCACTATTATTGGCATGCATTGAGTACTTGTGGACTTGAATCAAATTGAATTGAATTGAATCAGATCAAAGGGCAGGAAGACCTTATTCTCTGTGCACTGTTGTTGGCAGCTGCTTGCCTGCTGCTTCACTTGAAAGTGCTGTTTCTAGTTCTCAAGTCTGAATTCCTTCCCTTTCTATTTTATACAGCTTTAGCTTGTACCCCAATCCTTATTTTTGTTCTCAGATTTGACTTTTCCTTTCCCTGAGTGTGACTCCTGGATAACTGATTTTAAGACCTTTACCATGCCTCTGCCTGGGCTCTGTGGATGCCAGATTGGCCTCTGCAGTTGGCCTCTGAACTGTGCCTGTGCTTTCACTCCAGCCACTACTGCATGATACACAATAAAATATGCTTTTCTATAAAAACAAACTATCCAAAATAGAGGTGGTGCAGTACTATTTACAATAGCCAGGACATGGAAGCAACCTAAGTGACCATCAACAGATGAATGGATAAAGATGTGGCATATATATACAATGGAATATTACTCAGCCATAAAAAGGAACGAAATTGAGTATTTGTAGTGAGGTGGATGGACCTAGAGTCTGTCATACAGAGTGAAGTAAGTCAGAAAGAGAAAAACAAATACTGTATGCTAACACATATACATGGAATCTAAAAGAAATGGTTCTGATGAACCTAGGGGCAGGACAGGAATAAAGACGCAGACGTAGAGAATGGACTTGAGGACACGGGGAGGGGGAAGGGTAAGCTGGGGTGAAGTGAGAGGGTAGCATTGACATATATATACTACCAAATGTAAAATAGATAGCTAGTGGGAAGCAGCCGCATAGCACAGGGAGATCAGTGCTTTGTGACCACTTAGAGGGGTGGGATAGGGAGGGTGGGAGGGAGACGCAAGAGGGAGGGGATATGGTGATATATGTATACATATAGCTGATTCACTTTGTTATACAGCAGAAACTAACACAACATTGTAAAGCAATTATACTCCAATAAAGATGTTAAAAAAATATACTTTTATGATACAGAAAACACAAAACAAAACAGAGGTGGTAAGGGCACGTGCATCACTGTCCATGGTCCTGAATTACCACTGTGCTAAAACACCCCGGTGTTGTCTTCTCTGATCTACCTACACTCCATTTATCTTGCTCTCCAGTCTGGTTCACGGTCTTGGCCTCTGAATTCTGTTCTGCCAAGCATTGGACGTGAACACTATTTTAAGTTGCAAAGCACCTCCAGGAAGATGCCATGTGGAGGCCCTGAAATAGTGAACTTGGCCTGCATCTGCCACCTGAGTTTATTTTCATTTGATCAAAAGATGTTTAAAGCCAAAGACCATGGCTTGAAAGAAAATGTTAAGTGTAGGTACAAATCTTAGAACTTTTTTTCCAAGTTATTTTATTTTCTGATCCCTCTATTTTACTCAACTCTTTAAATATCTGTCAGTGCACACTGATAGGTTTATATACATAATTATCATTGTAGTTCTTTGCACAGGATTTTTATATTTTTTGATATTTCATTTTTGTCACAGGGATAGAGAAAAATCTTAGAGGATCTAGATTTTAAATAAGCTTGCCCAGGTAGTTGTGAAACTCTGATAAATGACCTTGTCATTAATGAAAGATGATTTCAAAGCCTAATTAAAACTGTTGAGAATAGTGAGTAGATCAGAATCCAGATATTTATAAAAATCTCTTCTTGGACTTTCCTGGTGGCACAGTGGTTAAGGATCCACCTGCCAATGCAGGGGACATAGGTTCAAGCCCTGGCCCAGGAAGATCCCACATGCCACGGAGCAACTAAGCCCATGCGCCACAACTACTGAGCCTGCACTCTAGAGCTCACATGCCACAACTACTTAGGCTGTGTGCCACAACTACTGAAGCCTGTGCACCTAGAGCCTGTGCTCCGCAACAAGAGAAGCCACTGCAGTGAGAAGCCCATGCACTGCAAGGAAGATTAGCCCCTGCTCACTGCAACCAGAGAAAGCCCGTGCACAGCAATGAAGACCCAACAGCCAAAAATTTAAAAATAAGATAAAAAATAAATAAATTTATTTAAAAATCTCTTCTTTAGAGAAAGATGATTACAAAGAGGAAGAAGTTATATGAGTAGAGAAAGTAAAGGTTTCATTTTACTTTACATAGTAGCTACTTTAGGCAAACATATTTGGCCTTAAATTGATAATCACTGAAGCTGGATTATGGATACTTGGGGGTTACTTGTGAATATTCCCTCTACTTTTGTTTGTGTTTGGCAAACATAACAAAAAGTTTTAAAAGTTGTTTTAGATAGTTGGGAACAAAATAAGAGACCTATGAATAAAATTATACTACATCTATATAATAAAATACCAAATACATATTAAAATTATTTCTGAATGTTTTATGTAAGTATGCTTATAATATAACTGTGTCATAGTAACAGAGCTATTAGGGGCATGGGAAATTCTATCAAGTCCTTGTCAAATCCTGCTCTACCAGTTCATGTGTTTTTTCTGTTTTGTTTTTTTCAACTGGCAAGATTAATATTTAATACAACTTGGGATTTTTTTGATAAAAACATAAAAAATATAGACATTAAAATAAATGCATAAATTTCTGCACGTGGCCTTAGCTTTACTTCTCTCAATATAATGTCCCTCCTCAGAAGTAACACCTTTATCAGGTTCATGGGTATTACCCTTGAAGATTTTTTTAAAAAATGAATTAATATCAATGTGTAAATTTATAAATATATAGTTCTATTATACATATATGTGTTAACAAATTGTGTAACGTTTTTCTGTCAGTTGAATTTTAAACTTAATTGCATTTGAGAGATAATAATAGTCATTAAAAAGGAATTTAGGGACTTCCCTGGTGGTCCAGTGGTAAAGGATCCACCTTACAATGCAGGGGATGCGTGTTGGATCCCTGGTCAGGGAACTAAGATCCCATATGCCGCGGGGAAACTAAGCCCACGTGCCTCAACTAGAGAGCCCATGCGCCATGGAGCTCACGTGCCACGACTAGAGAGAGAAAATACTCATGCCACAACTAGAGAGAAGCCTGCGTGCCACAACGAAGAGCCCACACCACAATGAAAGATCCCGCATGCCGCAACTAAGACCTGATGTAGCCCAAAAAAGTTTTTTTTTAATAGATTTTTAAAAAAGAATAAAAAATAAAATGAAAAGGAATTTACTCATCTATTTAAAATACCTATTTCATCTTAGAACCGGGTCTGTTGTCTCATTATTCTAACGACAAGCTTCTGAGCCCTCCTGGTATAGAAGAAAAAAAAAAGGATGCAGTTTTAAAGATAAAAGAAAATATTTATCACCTATTATTACCACAGTCCATGTAAGTATGGCTAATTGTTAGCCTGAGCTTATAAAATACCTGGCAGTAATGATTTGGAAATACTTCTCTGGTTTTCCCAGTCATGGTACTGAGCCAAAATTAGACTTCCAATCATGGTGGATTCTGCTCTGGTCCATAACTACAGCCTAACATGCAGAGTCCGACAGCTTTGTTTTGGGTCATCCATGTGCTCATGACTGCCTGTCAGTTGTTCTCCATTACTTTTATTGAGCATACAATTACTGCAATTACAGCATCAAAGTACTGGCAGGGATGTAAACAATTATCTGATTTGCTTAACGGGGGTGATAGCACAAAGCCACCCCTATTTTTGACATGTTAATGTCTTAAAACATTACCTGCTTCCTTAAATCCCAGATATTTTTCCCTCTTGCATTAGCTGTTTTCTGTGTGTGTGTGTGTGTGTGTGTGTGTGTGTTTTCGCAGCTCTATTGAGATGTGATTTTGTAAGTTTAAGGTGCACAGTGTATTGATTTGATACATTTATAAATTGCAAAATGATGACAATCTCCATCCTATCACATTGTTACCATTTATTTTTTTGTGGTGAGAACATTTAAGATCTACTCTCAGCAACATTCAAGTATATGATACAATATTATTACCTATAATCACCATGCTGTATATTACATCCCCAAACTTGTTAATCTTATAACTGGAAGTTTGTACCCTTTAACCAATATCTCCCCTTTTCCCCCACCCCCATCCCCTGATAACCACCACTCTACACTCTGTTTCTCTGAAGTTTGTCTTTTCTAGATTCCACATATAAGTGATATTATACATTATTTGTCTTTCTCAAAATCCAGATTTTTGCTTTCACGTAAGTAACATTACCTCAAACATCACTGAGGCATATCAGCCAAGGGTGTTATAAGACATTGACTTTTAAATACTTTATGATAGAATTTCTGTGTATATGAAATTGATAAAACCTGGGTAACTTTTCCTGAGGCTATGTAGCCTCTTACCAATGAGACTTGCTGCTGGGGTGATATCTTTTAATATTTTCTACTGAAAATCATGTGTCCCTTCCATATGCAGGAGCATATTTCCAGAATCAAATCTGTAGTGAGATTTTCATAAGAGGCAGTATGTCTTGTAGAAGAGTAGCTATTGTAGGGAGGAACAAGGAGAATATAGAGATAGAAAGACCTCAATGAAATCACTCAGTGAGTGAGCCAGACAGTAAAACAACCTAACACATGGTGATTAAAGTGTAATATATGTGTGTAGAATAAACAATGGGATCCTAGAGGGCAGACCCCTAACTCATCTAGGGAGTGTCATGAGCTGAGTCTTGAAGAAAAAGTAGGAATTAAGTAAAGGAGGCTGGAGGAACATTCCAAGGAAAGGTAACAGCACATCATCGATGTGATATGTGAGAAAGCACTATACATTTGGAGAACAAATATTTTGTCATGGTTGGAGTGAGGGGTTCATATAGCAGAATATCAAAAGAAGATGAAGCTGAAAATGGAGATTTAGAAGGGCCTTGCATGCCATTCCACTAGTCTGAACTGTGTTCTAAACGTGATAAAGACCACTTTACAGGGAATTCCAGGGTGGTCCAGTGGTTAAGACTCCCCACTTTCATTGCTGAGGGCCTGGGTTCAATCCCTGGTCAGGGAACTAAGATCCCACAAGCCATGCAGCACGGCCAAAAGAAAAAAGGAAAAAAAAACAAACAAAACACCACTTTACAGACTTTAAGAAGGGGGATGATATGATCAAATATTTGAAAGACATATGTATAATAGAAGTATGGAAGATTGATTGCAGAGGGTGAGGCCTGACTCAAGTGAACCAAGTAGGATACTAGAGCAAAAAATAGTCTGCTGTGCATCAGACTCTTTCTGCAGAGTGATCCTGATTGTAACCTGGCTGCTGTCCAGATTCCCTTGGATTTGCCTGGTTCCTAAGCCTGGCTGTTTTTTTCCTAGTAACTCCTCTTCAGCTTAAATCAGTCATAAGTTTCTGATGCTTGCGATTAAGTTCTTTGATGGATACTAGCAAATTTGGAGGGTAGAATGGTGTAGGGCTGTAGAGAAAATGTATTTATGTGTCTACCTAGCTAGGGCTTTCTGAAAAAATGTTACTGGAACTTGGTTCTACCAAGCCCTTAAAGGTGACTTACGATTAATTAGATAATGAGAGTTCTGTAGAGATTTACCTCAGAGAGGCATGTGTTTAGAGTTGCGGAGGGAGGGGGGAAAGCCAGGACCTTGAAGGCATCCCTGGGTTGTAAAGCTGAAGACAATGGTCTTTTCCACGAGAGGTTTATTTACATGAGAATCCAGGATCCTTTCCATCCTACCTCCAAGGAGACTTTCTGTGGGGAAGGGGACAGCTGCTTGATTCTTTTATATAAATGTCCTGATTCCTTTTTGTTGGTGGTGGGGAACGCTTTCCTGCAATACAACCCCTGTATTTGTAGAGTAATATCTGGCTTTTGTTGTATCAAGCCAGGGGAAAGAATAGGGACTTGGGGAACCACAGGGTGTTTACTTGGTTTAAAGTGAATAATAACGATCTGTCTCTAGTCCAGAATTCTCGTGTGTGTGTGTGTGTGTGTGTGTGTGTGTGTGTGTGTGTGTGTGTGTGTTTGTTCAGTATAATATTAACAAACAAGGAAAGAGAGAGGAAGAAATAGTAATATGTTCATGTATCTTGGAGACATCAGTGGACTGAAGGTAGCAGTTTTCAGGAGGTCACAGAGGAAGGACAAGGGGACTAAATTTGAAATGGTGGCAAAAGATAAGAAATGGATCAAAGTTGCATTAAGAAAAAAGTTGTGATTGTAGAGAACTGATGGAGAGAAACAGGAGGAAAGAACTAAGGACTAAACACCTGGAGAACTCACATCCTCAGGGACAGGGTCTAATCCATTAGCCAGGGAGTTAGAATAGGAATGCTTACCTTCCAGAACCTCATTCATGCCAACAAGTATTTGTGCTCCTACACTTGCCAAGTACTGTGCTAGGTTCTGAGGATATAGCAATGAACAAAAATTATCAAAGGTCCTACCCTCAAGGAGCATAAAGTCCAGTGCAGGGAGACAAACAACTCTATGTGTTGGGTAGAAATAAATATACTGTAATGAGAAAAAATAAAACAAGATGAAGGAGCTAGAAGATGACAGGAGGGGTCAGATGGATATGTTTAAAGATAAGCTGAGGTATATTAAAATTTTTAAGAGTTTATCTGAGCAAAAATCCATTCAGATTGGGCAGCATCCAACCAGAAGTGGTTAGAAGTGCTCCACTAACAGGAGCTGGGGCAAGACTTTTATAGAGGAGACATAGAAGCGAAGCAAGGAAATTAGATGATTGGCTATAGCTTAAGTGGTGGCCTTATTTGGGAAAGCCTAGTTGGCTCTTTGTGATTGGCTGTCCTTAGGCTTGTTTTTTGTTTGTTTGTTTTTGTTTTTTGCGGTACACGGGCCTCTCACTGTTGTGGCCTCTCCCGTTGCGGAGCACAGGCTCCGGACGCGCAGGCTCAGCGACCATGGCTCACGGGCCCAGCCGCTCCGCGGCATGTGGGATCTTCCCAGAATGGGGCACGAACCCGTGTCCCCTGCATTGGCAGGTGGACTCAACCACTGCGCCACCAGGGGAGCCCTTGTCCTTAGGTTTTGAGTTCTTAGAACTGCGGCATTTAAAGGCTTAGTATCTGGTTAGCTTACATAGACTGCCTCAGTCTAATGGCCTCGTTTAATTAATTTAACAGTATTAATTTATATAAGACAGTGGTCAAAAATACCTCTCTGTCATAGAGACAGAAAGTAAAACAGTGGTTGCCAGGTGTAGAGAAAGAGGGGAAGGGGGAATTATTGTTTCATGGGTACAGAGTTTCAGTTTTGTGAGATGAAAAATGTTCTGGAGATGAATGGATGGTGGTGATGGTTGCAAAACAACGTGAATGTACTTAATTCCACTGAATCATTTAAAAATGGTTGTAATGGTAAATTTTATGTACATTTTACTACAATTTAAAAAAATTACCTTGGCATATGTTATTTTGCACATATTCCAGTATATCTACAAGATAAACTCCAAGTTGAATTGCTAGGTCAAAGATACGTGCAAAGGTTTGTATTTTGATAGATATTACCAAACTGTCCTCCAGATGAGTTATACTAATTAACATTACCTCAACGATACAGGAAAGATGTTCAATTTCCCATCAAACCCATTCCAAGCAGGTTATTCCACTGAAACCACACTTGTCAAGGACACAGATGACCTCAAACTGCCAAATTCAATAGTCGATTTTCAGTCTTATTACTCTAACTCTCAAGAGTGCTTTAAACACTTTTTTCACTTGGTTTCTGGTCTACCAAATACCACTGATTGCTCCTTCTTAGCCTGCTGTGCCAGATCTATCTACACTTCCCTATCTGTAAATGTTGGATGGCTTATTACCTCAAATTTCCCTATCTATGGTCATTCCCTAAAGGGTCTCATTCAGTTCCGTTGTTTTATTTTTTTACTTATTTATTTTTAAAATTTATTTATTTTGCTGTGCCGGGTCTTAGTTGCGGCATGTGGGATCTTCGCTGCTGCATGTGGGATCTTCATTGAGGCATGTGGGATCTTTTTAGTTGCAGCATGCAGGCCCTAGTTTCCTGACAAGGGATCAAACCCAGGCCCCCTGCATTGGGAGCGCAGAGTCTTAACCACTGGACCACCAGGTAAGTCCCAGTTCTGTTGTTATACTACAATCTAATGCTGATGAGATATGTAATATGAGAAATGTATTATATCTAATCCTGACCTCTTTCCTCAATGCCAGACTCATAATCCAGCCTTCAACTTGACATTTCCTCTTAGATGTCTCGTAAGCATAAAAGGACTCTTGATTTCTCCCTTCTCCAACCACCTCCTCCTCCAGTGTCCTCCATATCAATACATGGCCCAATAAGGACTTACAGTATAGCACAGAGAACTATACTCAATATTTCGTAGTAATGTATAAGGGAAAAGAATCTGAAATATATATATATATGTATGTATAACTGAATCACTTTGCTGTACACCTGAGACTAACACAACATTGTAAATCAACTACACTTCAATTTTAAAAATTGAGAATGAAAAAAAAATACATGGCAACTCCAGTCACCCAGGAACTCGGGACAAAATCCTGAGGCTCTAAATCTTAGACTCTTGTCTTCCCTCTTTCTCTCAAACTCCTCATTCTATCTACCAGCAAATTCTTGAAAACTATCATATCTCACCACCTTCAGTGAAGTAGTTATCTTAGTTCAAGCCACCACCATCCCTGTACTGAATTGTTCCAATAGCTTCCTAACTGACCGCCTAGTTTGCAATTTTATACTCCTACAGCTTGCTTTCTACTCAGGAGCTAGGGAAATATTTAAAAAATATACATTAGATTACATCACTCCATAGGTTCAGACCATTTGGTGATTCTTCAAACTGTGGTCTCTTACCTCATTTCCTTGCACTTTCTCCCAAGCTCCCTGTATTTTAATTACCCTGGGCTTTGTGCTATTCCTTAAACACCCCAAGCTCTTTCCCATTTCATGACCTTTGTACTTCTGGTTCCTTCTGCTTTTTTCCCCTAGCACTTTTAGATAGCTAATATTATATTATTTATTTTTATTTTCATATATTAAGTTTTCTCTACTTGAATGTTAACCCATGAGGACAGGGATATTGTCTGTTTTACTTACAGCTATGTCCCCAGTACCTAGAACAGTGCCTGGAATGGAATAGATACACAATAAATATGTGTTCAGTGAATTAAAATGTGTGTCTTGGACGTCCCTTGTGGTCCAGTGGATAAGACTCCGTGCTTCCACTGTGGGGGACACGGGTTTGATCCCTGGTCGGGAAATTAAGATCCCACATGCCACACAATGCAGCACGGCCAAAACAAAACAAAAAAACCCGCGTGTCTTAACCTGTTTTCTGCCAAGTATTTTCACCTCTCCCCCATCTCCACCACCAGCTCTCACTTGCTATTTTCTTAAAGACAAGGACAACACCTTATATTTAATCAGTGTATCCTTCAGCATGAAGCACAAGGCTCTGCCCTCTTTCCACCTGTTGAACACAGGATGAAATAGTGATTTGGAGAAATAAAGAGGTGTCAGAAGGATGAAAGGCTTTCTTTTAGCCTTACAGTCTGATGCTATCTTCCAAAAATGTTTAAAGTTATAATCAACTCAATTATAAAAAGCTGTTCAGAAAAGAATAGCTAGTATAGTAGCTATTCTATAACTGTAATAGAATAGCTATAATAGAATAGTGCCAGCCTAGTGGCACTTCTGTGAGCATCATTGTAAGCGGTTCATAGCCATGTGGGTCCCTCAGTGAGAGTCAGACTCCTTCCCACCCTCAGTGCTCCTGAGAACAGCCCCTTCCAGAAATGAGGTGGTCAGAGCCATCTAATTCTCTAACAGGAAGCTGGGTCTGAGCACAGGAGTACAGATGATCCCCCCAACCCCTGGACAGTTTCTTAGACATCAAGTCTAGAGCACCCACTTCCCCTTTCATCTGCCCCAATCCCCACCAAACCTCTCTCCACATGACCCAGGAAGTATAACTGGATCCATTGTGTTGAAATTCAGAGAAAGAAAGAGAAACTAAAGATTCTGTGGAGATTAATCAGGAAGATGAAAAAAAATCATTCCTCACCAACTTAGTGCTCAGCTAAGAAAGTACCATTAAGCATCAAAGATTTGCTACACTCTACTTCTACATCTACATACCTCCATTCCCAGGTATGCACATTTTAGGTAATTGTGAAGAAAAGATAGATCCATCATTTTTATTGTTTTTTGGCATGAATTTCCATATGAAGTGAAGCCCTGCCTTTGTGAATGCTATAGGCATACTAAGTCATAAATGTAATTTGAAGAACCAGTGCCCAAAATGTTGAGATGTAGGGGTTAAACTGGAGCTGTGGGGTTAGGTAGGAAGCAGGTGGGGACACAAAAATCAATGGTTAATAAGGGAGATTTAAGGTTAAATAAGGACTTTGGAGCTGTGGTATGTGTCCAGGTGAGATAAAGCTGTAAGAAAACTGCTCTCTCTCGACAGCATGAAATCCACCACCTCCAAGGCTCAGAGTAAGGAGGCTGACCAAACATTCTCGACCCTGTCCCGAATGGCCAATTTGGGTCAAGAGAGTGGTGAGGAGGCACAGTCTTCCACATGGCTCTTACAGAGGGTAGAGGGGACAGCAAATTCTGCTAGATCAGCTCAGCTTACTTAAAAAAAAAAAGTGATAAGATATTCAATTAATCAAGAATTCCTGGGGTGTGGTAGTGCTAAAACTGAAGAAGGATTCAGGAGACAAATGCAAGGCTGGAAGTACGAACAAAAGAAGCAAAAACTTTACAAGAACATTCTGGAAGAATTGATGTCAAGGATGTGCCAAATAAGGATGCTATTTCCCAGACACAGACTTGTAGGATTGAATAAATAAGTCCACATCCTCTGTATTGGCCAAATTATTTTGCATCTCTCAGCTTCTATCTTTTGGGGAACTACATCTCCCATGTACATGGTTTTTAAGAGAGCAGCCTATTTAAATAGCCTGACCCTGCACCTTGATCCAAGAATGAGCCATCAAGAAAAGCTGTAAGATATGATATCATGTGTCCCTCCATGAAATGAACAATGAAATAAGTGAAATAAGACAGATACTGTAATTACCCCCATTTTGCAAATGATGAAAATGGAGGTTTCCAGAGGCTAAGGAAGTTTTTTCAAGGCACATGGTTAGTACAGATAGAGCCAGGAATTCTAATCGTAGCCTGTTTCCCTCTAAGACAAATCCTGGTTGCAGTAAGCACTCAACAAGTGCAGACAATTATTAAAACAGGACTGGAAAGGTTGTTTGAGAACAGATTGTGTCAGGCTTTGAATAGCATGCTTAGGAGGTTAGACTCTAAATTATGGAGAATGGGGACAGCTGCATAGATTCTGAGGGAGGAAGTGAAATGTTTCCAGTTGTTCTTTAAGAAGATAACTCTGACAAAGAACAGAGAGTTCTAATGGTGCCTCCATCCCTTGGGGGTCCTTCAGCCATCCTCTTGTATTAATAAATTTTTTATTTGACATATGCTAGCTGAAGTCACATTCCTGTCACTTGCAACTGGAAAAGTCCTGATTAATAAATTTCATTTTGCTGATGAGGAAACTTGAAACCAGACAGTTGAAATGAATCACAGTTTTCTGGTTTCAGTGTCAGTACTAGGTCTCCAATCTGTAGCCCTAAACCACCCTACCCTGAGAAATTAGACCTTTTACTTTTTTTACTGCACTATTTGTCTTGAAGAAAAGGTGAACAAAATAGTTCTTCTTCAGGGGCAATTGAAAGTGATTTTTAAATATAATTGAAACCCACACCAATACGGATGTGGAAAACCAGCACTCAGAAAACAGGCATTTATTAAATATATCTAGCATAGGATTATCCCATACTCCAGACTCAGCCTTGATAAGGCTCTTCAGATTCTACAATCTAATGATTTGGAGTTATGCAACAGAATATGCAACTTTTTTTTTTTTGAAGATGTTGGGGATAGGAGTTTATTAATTTATTTTTGCTGTGTTGGGTCAGTTTCTGTGCGAGGGCTTTCTCTAGGTGTGGCAAGCGGGGGCCACTCTTCATCACGGTGCGCAGGCCTCTCACTATCGCGGCCTCTCTTGTTGCGGAGCACAGGCTCCAGACGCGCAGGCTCAGTAGTTGTGGCTCACGGGCCTAGTTGCTCCACGGCATGTGGGATCCTCCCAGATCAGGGCTCGAACCCGTGTCCCCTGCATTAGCACGCAGATTCTCAACCACTGCGCCACCAGGGAAGCCCCCAGGATATGCAACTCTTTTTTTTTTTTTTTTTTGGCGGTACGCGGGCCTCTCACTGTTGTGGCCTCTCCAGTTGCGGAGCACAGGCTCCGGATGCGCAGGCCCAGCGGCCATGGCTCACGGGCCCAGCCGCTCCGCGGCATGTGGGATCTTCCCGGACCGGGGCACGAACCCGTGTCCCCTGCATCGGCAGGTGGACTCTCAACCACTGCGCCACCGGGGAAGCCCAAAAGTCTTTTTCTTTATTGTACTTCCACCTTGCATATAAATACTGGTTTGCTTTGAATTTGGGACCAAGTTACTGATGATGGAGTAAACTCACCAACATTTTTTATTTAATCCAAATTGAATGCTTTAAAAAGGCAGTTATTGAAATGGGGAAAAAACTCAATACAAATAAAAATGGTTTCAAATATACACAAGTTCAGTGATACTGGTTTTCTTAGCACTATTATGTTTTTGGTAGGAGACATTATCTTTCATGTTCTCTCCAGTGATCACTAAGATTGTTAAACTTACTACAAAATTAGGAAAATCCTTTCATAGTAATTTCATGAAATTACTGATTTCATTTCATTTATTACAAAACTCAGATTTCTACAAATGCATTATTAATGGTTTAAAATTTTTAAATTCTCAGTATGTCTCATTTTGGATGTTGTCTATCTCTATGTATATCCTAATACCTCACTTTGGAAGACATAGCACTGCTCTTAATAGTAGCATGAACCATGAAATTTTTGCAACAGGTATATGAAAATTTGAAACATCAAAATTATTTTAGTCATAGCTAAAAGCCCTTCCCTTACACAATCCCAATTTAAATGATTTATGGAAATCCCATACTTTACATCTCTCCCATGAGCTAATACATTTTTAATCCTAAACTTCATGTAGGCTTGCAATAATCTACTCCCGATAAAGTTCTGGTGGCTTGCAATTCATATCCACGAGGAACAGCGGCTGTTGGCATATACTTCCTTCCCATGGTTGATATGCAGGGAGAACTGGTTTCTATAGTGCTTTGAATACATAGAGTTAGATATGGATTTTTAATATATATCCTCAATATTTGTAGTGTGTTATCTCAGGACACAAGAAAATAGAAAAACTGTATTTTACTGCAGTTAGATTTTTCCCGGACTAATTCTTTCTCATTTATTAAGCATATATGTTGTCTGGAAAGGAGAACATTTTCCACCCTATCCACAGTTGACTCTGTTTCTATTTTCTGTGATTATGGCCATGAATATATTTGGATTTATTTCTACCATATTATTTTTGTGTTTTGTTTTTAGAATGGTTGTTCTTTGTTCTTTTCTTTTGTCCCCCCCTGCTCTCTTCGTGCCTTTTATTGTTTTATTTATTTATTTATTTATTTATTGGTCTTTTTTTTTTTTGTGCCTTTTATTGAATTGATTGTTTTCTTCTTTTAAATGGAGAAACTTAAGCTTGGGTATCTCCAATAAAACCAATTTTCAGGGAGAAGAAAATGCAGAAATAGAAAAAAGAAAGTTAAAACTGGGTCACGAGAAATCTGGATTCTTATAAGTGAAAAGCACTATATTTTTGATAATGGAATTTATGATACAAAATGCCCTTTTAAAGCTTTCATTTGATATTCTTGGTGTTGACTTCCACAGGGCAAGTGAGAATTTTCAGTTCTTCAACTATAACCTATGAGGAGCTATTTCACTTTTTTGTTGTTCTCATGGGCAGCTTCCTTCTTGGTGTGATAAACTGCCCTGTCCAATACGGTGGCCACTAGGCACATGTGACTACTTAAATTAATTAATTAGACTAATTACATTTAAATAAATATTAAAAATCTAGTTACACTAGCCACATTTCAAGCACTCAGTAACCCCTTTTGCTTAGTGGCTACTATTCTGGACAGTGCAGACTATAGAACATTTCTGTCATTGTAGAAAGTTCTATTGGACAGGGAGTGATAAGCCTATAGTGGTACCACAGCTTCATACACCTTGGAGCAGAGCTATTTGAGAGAGTGCATCGCATTGCAGGATTAGAACTGACAACCCACAGCAGCATTCTGTAACATTCTTCCAGCTTCTTTTACTCCTTTGGTGAACAGTGACCAGCAATGGGGAGAGATGCCCACCACAGAGGTTATTGGGGACTCCTGCTCTGCACGTAAACTCCAGGCTTGGTGCCCAGAGGACATCGGAAATGATTGATATGGAGCAACAGCTTAAGGGGTGGCAGTGATAGCAGAGGCTGAGATGCTAACTTCTGTATAGCAGTGGGGATCTTGACTTTCTGAATGGTATGGGGAAGCCAAGAAAGGCAGGACCATTTCCAGTTGAAGCTAGGTTGCAAAGGGTTGGACATGGCCTGGCCCATAGAGTTTGGCATTCCTTCAAAGCTCTGATGTCTCCACCTTGTTGTTGGACTGGTTTAGGTCTCATCTGAACCAACTGGTTAGAACGTCTACCCTGAGCCTGTTGCATCACTGGCACAAATAACCGATAGCAGCAGGTTGGAACTGATTCAGGATGGCATTGGCAGGGAACACCCATGCCAGCCACCATCTGCCCCTGCACATCCTGGAAGGGCAGGTGAGATTCTCTTTCTCCTTCTGGGCTAGCTAATATATATCACCAACATACATGTGCCCATTCATTGCAGGAACAGCTTTGCCTCTTTGAGGAAGGAGAAGCTGGGAAAGACCAAGCTCTTTGGTTCTCTCTTAACTCCAACATCATCTTGGCACTGGTTATGTCCAAGAAGACAAAATTCCTCTTTTCATTGTCAGTGGTGTTAGGTAGGCTCATATTCACCTGGATTGGATTAATTCTTTCATGTTTCAGCTGCTTCAAATTTGTTTTTATCCTGGCTTGTGCTCTACTTCTGTGTAGAGCTGACAAATATGATTTTTCCCCACTGATTTCCTTTTAATTAATTTCATCCACACTTGTTGGTATTGTCAACTTTTTTTGCAACTCACGAAATCAGTCTTTGGATTTCCCACTGGGATCTGTCATCATCTTGACACTTCAGCATTGTTCCCAAATAAACTAAAATTTTCTTTTAGGATGTCATCATCCATATCTTTCCCAAAGTTTCAACTTTGTGTCAGGTGCCGTGGTGAGTACGGGAATACAAGGCACAAGATAAAGGGACGGCTTTGCCCTCACGAAATCGCCCAGCAGGGGAGACAAATAATTAAGCTACGGTTACGTTACTTGCAACGAAGGAAAAAGTGTATTCTGCGTTTGCATTTGTTTGACTTTATCATTCTTTAACATATGAAAATGTAATATTTCAACAGTTCATGTATCTGGAAAACAAATGTACCAAAACTGGGATGATTGACGATGGATTTAACGTGCAAATCCCCAATCGGCTATATAGGGGGGAGTGATAGAATTGAAGGGAGCTGCTCTCGTACAGCTTTGCGGTGCAGGAGAAGGGGCTCGTGGGAACACCCAATAAGTCCCTCCGCAAGCTTGCACACAGCTTCCCGCACACACCGCCCTACCCAGGCGTCTGCGTGGCAGGGGCGCGGAGCCAACACGGTCGCACCCAGCGTGGCTCCGCCCCGGGCGCGAGGCTCGGAACTACCGCTCCCAGAAGGCTGTGCGAGGCCGGGAGGGAAGAGGCGGTGGCGGCGGCAGGAAGGGCCCGAGCGCCGTCTCCGGCGACGGGTGTCCACTCGGTGGTCTGTCTGACGGCCCCCGGACGGAGGACGCGGTCCTAAACGGCCCCCGTAGCCCCGGGCGCTAGGCCGGGCGAACCGCCGCCTCCGCCCGCGGGACGGGCGCGGGGCGGGATGTAGGGCGCGGGGCGGGATGTAGGGCGCTGGGCGCGGAGGCCGCGGGCGCGGCAGGGTTAGCGCCTAGGGCGCGCCGAGGATGGAGAGAGCGATGGAGCAGCTCAATCGCCTGACGCGCTCGCTGCGCCGCGCGCGCACCGTAGAGCTGCCGGACGGTGAGCTGGCCGCGGTCTAGGGGCGCCGGGGGCGGGGCTCGGGGCGCGGGGAGGCCCGGCGGGGAAAACTAACCAAAAGCTGAACAAACGCCCACATTTACTTTCCTTGGCAGGGGCCGGGCTGGGACCCGCTGTTACCCCTCGCCCGCCGCTCCCGCCCGGGGCAGGTGGGAGTTTGGGGGAGGGGTCCGGGCTGTGAGGGTCCTGCTGCTAGAAGAAGTAGGACAGACCCAAGTCTCTCCAGACTATCAATTAGGGGTTTTGGCGAAGGAGCAGACATATCACCCGGAGGGAGGAGATCCGGATTCAGAAAACATCACAGTTGTGGGCCATTTTACAGTCGCTGCCTGCTGGGGCTAGAGAGATGCTCCCCAAGTAGTATTGTTTACTTTAAGCTGCTGAGGGGAATTAAACAGTCTTTTCTTTTTCTAAATGTAGAGCACTGTTGTATTTTGACAATAAATAAAAAGGATGTCAAATATCAAATATGTACTTGACGTACTGTGTGTGTTTACATATATACACTTTCCTTTAATATGCATGTCTGCCTTCATTTATTCATCAGACGGAGGGAGCTGGGGCGCTTCTGCAGAGAGGAGTGAGGCATGAGCCCTGTCGTTTAGGAATCTTAGTTCAGTGGGCCAGGATTTCTTCAGAATAGGTAAAACACTAGTAATAAAAGAGATGAGAAAGAAAGCCGTTTTGTTTGCAGCCTCATGAATTCGGATGGTTTAGTGGTAGTGGGAGAGGGCAGTGCTGTCTCTAAGAGGATCGATTCTGTATGTGCCCAACTGAGAGAAAGGGTAGGAGTTAAGTCTGGTGATTTTTTTTTTTAAATGCATTGCATTAGTTTATCTTTTATCTTTTTTTAAAATTTCTTTGAATTGCTGCTGGAGAGGTGATCTGTAAGGTTAGTGAAGGGGAACTTGGGTGAGAGCCATAAAAGAAATGGGGGACTGGAGACCTGGGGATAATTTTTCTGAAAAAAATTTTCCCTAGTCTCTACTTATGATTCAGAACAGGATGATTTGTGGCGACCGTTTCTCAAAAGATAATTTTGTACTTGGTACCTTGCTAGTGTAAAGTAATAGACTGAAAATGATCCTGATTTTAGGAACAAGACTTCTGGCTTCAACGTTTTCTTTCTCTGTTTTCTTTCCACCTTCCACCTTTGAGTCCATTTCTTAAGTGCTGCTCTCACTCATATTCCGCAAATTATTGGTATCCGTTGCTGCGTGTGTAGTAGTTTCATTTACATGGTATTTGTATTGCTCAGTTTAAATCCCATTTTTTTTAACGTAAATGTGACTTAGAAGACTTTGATAATGTTTCCTGTTTTAAAAGTAATGTGTTTTCATTGTGGAAAATTTTGAAAAGAAAGAAAAACAAAATAATCGTCATTTCACACCCAGTGATCAACAATGTTAGTATTTTCTTTATTTCCTTCTATTATTATTTTTTCTTTCTCTACTGAAACTAAGATCATACTGCATATAGTCTTTTATTTTGCTTTTAGAAAACATAGAACATTTTTTATATCTTTAAATATGCTTAATTATTTTGTAGGATTTAATGTAGGTTTATTTGGTAGGTTAATATGTAACAAATATTGAATCTAATTTTTGTTTTTATAATAGATTTTATGAGGAACAGCTTTGTACATTTTTAAATCTCAGTCTGCCTTTATAAATATTTCCTTAGGATTATTACATAGAAGAATATAGATCTAATTATATCAGCATTTTTAAGACTGAGTATCAACCTCTCAACTCTTTGGAAAGGAAAGTTCCACCGACAGTCTGAGAGTCCCTGGAAACTAGAGTTATTAAAAATAAAACTTTTTCCCATGTTGCTTACATTTGTTTTTCTTTGATTATAGTGAGTTTGCTCATCCTGTCCTTTTAATTTATCTTTGTCCCAAAGTTCTGATGAACCTTTTTGAATTCTCTGAGATTGGCCCTTTCAAATGTGTGTGTGTGTATGTGTTACATTCTAATTATAAAAATCTAGATTGTTGTGCTTTCATTTTAAGGGCTGAACAGAAGTTCTGATATCTGTCTAAATTTAGGAAATAATCAGATGTTTATCTTGCCTTGTTAGACTTCAGTGATTAATAAGCACTTGATTGGAGCTAATTATTAAGGTTGGAAAGTTTTTAATCAGCCCTCACTCTAAAATTAACTTTGTTGCATAGGATTAACCTGCAGATATTTTATTTATTGAATTGAATTCTGGGAAGACATATTCATGTTTCCTTGGGATGATGAAAACCTGAGTATTCCCACTAAGTAATGGAGTGCAGGTTGTTGAGTTATCTTAGGCAGGGCTAACAGGAATATTCTTGTGAGAGAGGAAGTGAAGGGAAAACAATTATTTTAGGGTTATAGATTCTCTGTGGACTTTAAAAAGTTGGCTTATATTATTCACTTATGTGGAGAAAGGAATCTTTACTGCATTTACAGTGAATGTAATTTGTTTAATAAAATAATAGAACTGGAGCCCATTTGAGCGTATATTTGAATGATGATTAGGATAATTATCAATTTTTAAAAAAATCTCTCCCATTTTATGGTTTGATGAGACATTGAATATAGCATAGTGAATCTGAGCTTCCTGTTCTTTGAGGTTTTCCTTTTAGTTGCTGAGTTCTTAAATGTCATTAATAAAAATGGCCAACATATCTGATAAAGTGAGAGACTGATTAAACTTTTCTTATCACTCTGAAAACTTTTGTTATATACCTAGTTCTCAAGGTTTCTTCATGAGTGTGGAGAAGGAAGCACCTGACAGCAAATTTTATTCAGTACTTTCTTAGTATGGTATTTCCTGGATAGTTTCCTTCTAGCATCATAGTTGTGGTTATATTTGTGTCTTCATACCTTTTAGCGTATGTGAGCTATTTTTTTTAATAAGATTAGATACTACTTAAAAAACAAGATCTACCTCTAAATTTTATCCAAATGAACACCCTATAAGTAAAACCCATGCGAACCTCATGGTGCTCACTTAAAAGTATGTACTATCTTGATTTATAAGTTTAAATTTACAAATAAGGGTATTTCCTGTTTATGACTTTGTTTATTATGGAGTGACTTAATTGAAGTTGTCATGGTTTGGAAGTTCAGATTTTTATTGGGGCGTGTATTATATGAGAGAGAAAGAATGTTGCCATGCTGAGGGAGGCTTAGTGCAGTGCTTTTCAACTCCTTTTGGTGACTCACTGTTAGATAATGAGAATAATTTAGTGGTTGCAGTCAGCATTTTGAAAAAATTGAGATGGACAAGAATAAAACAAGTTAGACTGTATTGTACATGTTAAGAATAGTATTGTAGACCTTTTGGCTATTTATATAGTGTATACTGGGGGCAGTGGAAGATTTTTCTTGTGGGGGCTTTGGAATCAGCCAGCTTTGAATTCCAGTTTAGCCACTTAATGCCACCATCACATGGCTTATTACTTTACTTAGTGCTTCAGCTTCCTCATTTGTAAAATAGGGATAATACTAGTACCTACTTCATAAAGTGGCTGTGAAGATAAAAGAGATGATGCATATGCACGTGAAGTGTTTAGAACAGTGCCTTTAAGGTAATGGTTTAAAACATGTTGGCTGTGATTAGTAGGATTCTTTGGTTATTATTATTATAGTGAAAGAGTTGTTGCATCTGCATACTGTACTTGTGAATGTTGACTAGGACTAAATTGCTCTTCGTGTATACATTCAAAAATAGTAAAATAATGGGGCTTCCCTGGTGGTGCAGTGGTTGAGAGTCCGCCTGCCGATGCAGGGGACGCGGGTTCGTGCCCCGGTCCGCGAAGATCCCACATGCCGCAGAGCGGCTGGGCCTGTGAGCCATGGCCGCTGAGCCTGCGCATCCGGAGCCTGTGCTCCGCAATGGGAGAGGCCACAACAGTGAGAGGCCCGCGTACCGCAAAAAAAAAAACCCCAAAAAACAAAAAAAAAAACCCCAAAACTAAGGAATTAATATTGGTGTAATACTGTTAGCCACATTCCAGACTTTGATTAGAACTTCATGAGTTTTCCCACTAATGTCTTTTTTCTATTTTAGGATCCAATTTAGGATACCACGTTGTATTTAGTTGTCATGTTTCCTTAACCTCCCCTGAACTGTGATATTTCTTCAATTTTTCCTTGACTTTAATGTTCTTGATTAAGAGGACTGATCAGGTATTTTGTGAAATTCCCCTTAATTTGGGTTTGTCTGATGTTTTCCCATGAGTAGATTAAAGTTACAGATTTTTGGCAAGAATGCTACAAAAGTGATGTGCCCTTCTCAGTGGAAACTCAAGGGCTACAAGATATTGATATGTATTATTTCTGGTGATGTTACCCTTTATTAGATGATTAAGGTGATAATCTGCTGGGTTCTCCACTGTAAATTCACTGTGGGGGAAATACTTTGATACTATGCAAATATCCTTTTTCTCAAACTTTAACTCATAAATTTTAGTATTGCTATTAACTTTTTAAGGGCTAAATGGGACTTGTCAGGGTTACTTCTCTGTAAGTAACTTATTAAAAAACATAAAGCTCTAATATGCATTGATTTGAGGAATGACCATTAGTAATACATAAAAGTAAAGTCAGGGACTTCCCTGGCGGTCCGGTGGTTAAGACCTCGCCTTCCAAAGCAGCGGGTGCGGGTTTGATCCCTGGTGAGGATCCCACATGCCTTGTAGCCAGAAAAACCAAAACATAAAACAGAAGCAATATTGTAACAAATTCAATAAAGACTTTAAAAATGGTCCACATCAAAAAAAAAAAAATTCAAACACTATCTGAAATTTATATAAGTATCACATGAGATCATAGATGTTATTGACTTTTAACTTCTTTTGGATCATATTTCTGTGAATTTATTCTATAAAAGATAATAAATGAAAATGTGAGGTAAGTAATAAGTAAAAATAAGACTTTAATGCTGTTTCATAAAAGCTTCTAAAAATTTCTTGTGTTATTGACAAGGAGCAAATACTATGTATATGTAATGTTTTAAAATAATTTTAGCATATTTATCTTTGATATTCATATATACTTAACATTCCTCCAAAGTACTTGTAATTACGATGAAACATTGTGCATTATTGCAAATCTTGCAATACCTCTGGTGTTTTTCACTATCCGTAATCTTCTTCCACCTCTTCTCCTAGCTTTTTATTTAGAGTTAAGAAAACTCTAAAGTAGTCATAAGTATCGCCCTTTGGAAAAAGTAGGAGATAAATTAATTCCTTTTCTTTTTTTTTTAACACTTAGATAATGAAACTGCTGTTTATACATTAATGCCAATGGTTATGGCTGATCAACACAGGTGAGTGCCTATTTACAAATTTATATATTTTTTTCCACAAATTTATATTTTTTAAGAATATAAATTTACTTAAATGTTGTGTACACACACAAACACACCATAGAGTTTGGACATAGGTTTTGTCCTGCGGCAAGTTATTTAACCTCTATTATAATTTTCTGTCTGTGAAATAAGAAACAAGATTTTCTAAGATGTGTATCAACTGTAAAATTCTATGATAAGAGATTTTCTAAATGCGTAGTCAGAACTTAAAACAAGTATTTGCTTGGTCACTGACAGTGAAAAAAACATTATGATGGTTTCTGTTAGAGGTCACTACTGATCTTTATAGCAAAAAGTTAGGACTGATGGACAAGTTATTCCCTAATATTCTACTACTTTGATGTTCTTTCTGTTGATGTAGTGTTGACACTTTTTTTTGCAGGGCGCACGTGAGGTGTGGTTGTCTGGCTGTGTGATGAGATGTTTATACTTATAATAGACAGCTCTGCTGTGGTTAGCCATTGGGTAGTTTGGTATTATCAGGAGAAAGTAAAGAGACACTGTATTTTCAAACACGTTTAAAATATAAATGATTTTTTTGCTTTGAACTCCTGTCTGATATAATTAAAACATGTTTTTGTCTGATTTTTCTTATTTGACCAAAATTAATATAGATAGGCTCAACTTTCTGCAGGGGGAGCAGCCAGTCCTACTCTCTTTGCTTCTCAAGAATCTAGTGGGAGCTGAAGCCAACTTAGGTGTCCTCAGAGCAGGTGACATAGTCAGAGCGGCAGACGAGGAACCCTTCAGCACCAGTTTATAGGTGAGGGCAGTTGGTTTCTGGATGATGCTGCACTGGCTGCTGCTGTGCTACGCTTAGAGAGTAGTGCCTTGTTTTTTGGCTGATGTGGGACAAAACCTTTTGAATAATTGGTAAGAGTAACACTAAACAGCTATTAACTTGAGTTATTATGTTTCTAAAAACTTTTTTTTTAAACCTTGACTCAATTTTCTTTTGGCATAGGTCTGTTTCTGAACTACTATCAAATTCAAAGTTTGATGTCAATTATGCATTTGGACGTGTGAAAAGAAGCTTGCTTCACATTGCAGCAAAGTAAGACTAAGACATTTTGGATTAAATTTTGGTCTAGAGTAATGATCAGTAAGCTTTGAATCAGTGTGTTCCATAGTAGTTATGGAGAGAGATGAGAACAGACAGCTGAGTGGTTCTTTGTTTTGTCGAGGGCATAGTGTGCTATGCTTACATTCTTTCACTAGATAGATTGTTAATCTTGGGATTGGACTCAAGTCTTATATCTGATGTTTTAGCTTGCTCTAGATCAGATTAGAGGAGGTTAGGCACGGGGATTATCTTTCCTGGATATACTTAAGAGGGTACATTCACCAAAATTTTACTTTTATCCCACCAATATAAGATTTTATATGCTAATTTCATGTGAAGTTGTTGGCTTTATATTTTTTATTTAGCTGTGGGAATGATTTTTATTCATAATTTTCCAGTGTGTAACTAATCAATTTGTTGATATCTCATCACCCTTTAGGATTTAGGTAGAGATTACTCTACCTAAATAAAATTGATTTTTCAATATAAATTTGGATTCTGGAAAGCCAAAAGTTAAGAGTACTATATGGTTTCTTTTATGTGCTAATACTTTATTTTGCTTTATATGAACTTCTCAAATACTTCATAGCTTTTGCAGTAGAATGTACCATCTTGAAAGTAGAGGATATTTACTATTTGTGACAGGAGTTAAATTGTAGGTCAATATGGACCCCCAAAATAATGTGTTTAATAGGGCTTTTTGTTTTTTAATTAAGCTATGTCAACTATGGCTGTTTGTTAAATGTGTCTGAACTGTTTTTAATATTGTTTTAGTTGTGGATCGGTGGAATGCTTGGTTCTGCTTTTAAAGAAAGGAGCAAATCCTAACTATCAAGATATTTCAGGCTGTACACCCCTTCATTTGGCAGCTAGAAATGGGTAAATATTTTTTCTTAAGTAGCTTAAGTGGTATTATCAGTTATGACTAAGAGTAGTCAAGGTACTCTACCTTCATTTGGGAATTTTTTTTTTCTTTTCCCCAATATTTGCCTTGGGAAGAGGGCCTTGGATTATTTTGTTACACTTTTAAATAACTATAATTTTAATAATTTATTAAGTTTACTAATATTTTTCTTCTTGAAGATATATTTGTCAAAGTTTATTTTTACTAGTATTATAATGACATTTTCTGAAAAGCATAATTTTCACCTCTTTGTTTTAGTGTGCTTTTTCCTGGTAGTCTTTTGCCTTGTCGAACTCCATGGCTTATTTTCCACATTGTTTAGTTAATTTCATTAATGCAATTAAAGGCAAAGTAAATACATTATACTTAGTTTTTTTTTTAAAAATAAATTTATTTATTTTTGGCTGTGTTGGGTCTTTGTTGCTGCATGCGGGCTTTCTCTAGTTGTGGCAAGTGGGGGCTACTCTTCGTTGCGGTGCACGGGCTTCTCATTGCGGTGGCTTCTCTTGTTGAAGATCACGGGCTCTAGGCGTGCGGGCTTCAGTAGTTGTGGCTTGCGGGCTCTAGAGCACAGGCTCAGTAGTTGTGGTGCACGGGCTTAGCTGCTCCGTGGCATGTGGGATCTTCCCGGACCAGGGCTGAAACCCATGTCCCCTGCATTGGCAGGCGGATTCTTAACCACCGCGCCACCAGGGAAGTCCCTATACCTAGTTTTTTTGTCAAGAATTTCAGATAGTCACATCTCTGTGTCTGCCTCCACAATATTTTTCTGTTGGACTGAGAAACCAGACTAAAATAGTTGGAATTATGTTTAAAATGAAAATAAGTAGTTTTTGATTCAGGGCTTGAGGAACTTTACATTTATAAATATTTTTTGAATGCTGGAAAACTTTTCTTTGAAAGACTATTCCTATGTGTCGCTTCTTTTGGTTACTCTTGGAAGTATTTTTGTTGACTGTTTGGAACAGGAATTCTAGGTAGTTGAGGTGGCTGCCTAAGTGAGATGGATATGGGGCTAAAATTGTCCACTGCCTCAGTCTGAGGCCAAATTTTTGTAGACAAGGATTAAAGTGGAACCAGAAAGACAAGAACCATAGTGGTGTCTCAGTTGGACAGAGGAGAAGCATAGCCCTTTGACCCTGTCTGGTCTGTCCCATTTCCTGACTTAGCACGTGAACCAGTTTAGTTGTCCACTGTTGCAAGAGGTAACGTGCTGATTAAACAATTGTTTTTCTAATAATTGGCCACATTAGGTATGCTGTAGGGTGTCACGCCCAAGGTCATAGACTAAATCATTCATTCCCTTGTTGAACTGATCTCAGGTCTAGATACATTATCCCAAATGTTGGTAGGATAGTGACAAAGCTCTCTGAAAAAGTTACACATAGAAAAATATCTTAGTACAGTGTCTCAACAACTGTAAATGAAAGGACAGATTGGAGCACAGCAGGGATAAAATGTCTGCTGCTGTTGTATTAGGAGACTTAGTCATTTAGGAGACCATTGCTTTTTTTTTTTTTTCCCAACTTTGTTGAGGTATAATTGGTAAATAAAATTATAATATATTTAAAGTGTGCATCATGATGATTTGATCCATACATTGTGAAAGGATTTCTGTCATCTAGTTAATTAACATATCCATCACCTCACATATTTATCTTCTTTTTTTTTTTGGTGAGACATTGAATTTGGAGACCATTACATTTTAAAGATGAAGAAATATAACAGATATTATTACATAATTCATATGGTAAATCAGTGAAGAGAAAAGGAGTAAGAAGAGTCCATGACCCTAACATAACATCTAACTTGCTGCCTTTCTATTTCTATAAAGATTACTTTTGATATTCCATACTTAACTATTTTGGTTTTTATATATTGAATGAATGCCTTGTACAACTTAGAGGTGCTCAGTAAATGTTTAAGTGACTTGATTACTTGTTGCTTCCTGTAGCTTTTGATGGCTTCAGAAATAGTCTTTGTCTCTAATTTCTCTATAAGTTCAAATTTGTCTAGACTGAAGCAGAAGTCATAGGTGAATTCTACCCCTTTTGCTGGTCTATCTGGTTTATGGGGGTTTTTGTTTTGTCCCCTCATCTATAGTTGTCAGAAGGGTAGCGTATTTCTCTTGGCCTGCTTTAGTGTTTCTGTCTTCAGCCATCAGTGCATTAATACTAAAATGCCCTCCTTTCCAGTGGAAAACCCAGTAAGCTGCCTCCGAGCACGTGGATGACTGGTCCCTGTGTCATTTGGGTTACCATAAACTTCTTATAATTGTTGCAGTATCTGGGCAGGAAAATAGTTGTTTCCTGTACAGTAGGATCCAGCATTGCTCATGCTTGTATGAGAATACAAAAAGGGAAGACTTAAAAATTATTGTATATCCTTACATTGCATATTGGTCAGATTTGAAACATTTTTTCTTTTTTCTTTTTTGAAAATTTTTTTGCCGCACCGCACCAGGATGTGGGATCTTAGTTCTTCAACCAGGGATTGAACCCGCGCCCCCTGCAGTGGAAGTGTGGAGTCTTAACTACTGGACTGCCGGGGAAGTCCCAGGAACATTTTTTCTTTATTTTTTGGGCTAGATTGTGAGCTCATAAAGGGCAGAACTCATGTATGTGTTAGTTAACATTTTAGCTCCATTCTAAGTAAAATTGGTGTGCACTTAGTTGGTCTTTTTGATTTACTCAGGGTTCTGGAAAATAGCAATAATGATTATTAAGTAAGAAAAAGGATATAGTTCTCTCATATTGCCCTGTACCTTTTGCAGTTCATTTTTGGGAGGGAGATAATGGATTGCTGCTTTTCTTCAACAACCTCTACCCTAAACACTTCTTTGGAGCTTTTTCCCTGGTACAGTCCCACCTAAGTGTTTATTTTGACAATATGCCAGTGGTCCACGACAGGCTTCTGAATAGATTTTAGAAATCCAGCAATATGGGTGCAGACACACACACACACAGACACACACAGACACACACATAATTTAAACAATGCAATATTAATTTTAATAAGACTTTCTGGTCTGTTGCCTCACGTTATTGAAGATTTATTTTCTAAGGTTTTCATAACAGTGTGTTCGATGAAGGAACTTTGTAAACTTTTGAACTTAAAAGTTTACTCAGAGCTTTATTTTCTTCCATTTCTTTGATTATAAAGCTAATTTTAAATGACATTTAACCTCATTTTAGATATAAAAAATCAAAGTAAGGAAAGTAATTCATTCTCTTTTAAAAGGTTTATTCAGTTAATAAAAATTTTAGCTATTGATTATAAGATTTAATAATTAGTAATCAGTTAGCTATGCTTAGTACTGAGTTGATTAAAGAAATATGATATAATCCATGGCACGAAGATATTTATTATCTGAGTAAATAGTTATATATACTACATGTATTATGTATATTCTCTGTATGTCATATATATATGTGTGTGTGTGTGTGTGTGTGTGTATAGCATACTTGCAAAGGGTTCCTGGACCCAGTTCCACTGTGTGTGTGTGTGTGTGTGTGTGTGTGTGTGTGTGTGTGTGTGTGTGTACACGCTTCCCCATACCAACAAGCAATTCTCAGGTGCCAGCAGAGTGTCCTAGAAGTCAGCTCAATTCTGACACTATGTACCTTCAGGTAGAAGCAGATTCTGTAGGTAAAGGGCTCAGTCCTATAAGACCACTCTCTACTTCAGATGCCATTTGCAAGCTCAGTCACAAGTGGTGCTTCTGACTGACTACAAATTGGAGGTTCCGACAACCCCCTCCAACTCAGGATTCCAGTCGAAAGTCCAGGTTGTTACCAGTACTTTTGACTGACTGGCTATAAATCAGAGGTTCCCATGATCCCTTTCTTGGGTTCAATTAATTTGCTAGAATGGCTCACAGAACTCAGGAAAATCTGTTTGTTTACTCACTAGATTACTGATTTATTATAAAAGGGTATTAAAGGATACAAATCAATAGCCAAATGAAGAGACAGATACACAGGGTGAGGTCCTGAACAAAGAAGGTCCCGGCATGGTCACATGGAGAAACATTTTGATTCCCATCCGGGAAGCTCTCCCTGAAAGGGACAAAAAGCTCTCCTTTTGGGTCTTTTGCAGGCTTCATTAGTCATGATTGACTTAAATCATTGGCCACTAGCAGTTGATTCAACCTCCAGGTGCTCTCCCCTCCCTGGAAATCGGGGTGGGACTGAAAGTACCCTGTAGTCATGTGGTTGGTTCTCCTGGCAACCAACCCCCACCCTTGGGTGGGACCCAAAATTCACCTTCCCTGAAACGTTTTCAGGAAGTGAGGGCCATTGCCCTTAACTGCTTAGAAAATTCCAAGGGTTTGGGAGCTGTGACCCAAAAAGTGTGGATTAAGACCAAATATATGTTTTTCCTATAAATCACAGTATCTCAATACTCATATTAATGTTATATATACTATATTGTGTAACATACATAATATGTTATTACACATACCCTGTTTTATATTTTTTATGTATATATATGTGTGTGTGTGTGTGTGTATATATATATATATATATATATATATATATATATATAATTAACTAGATCATATACTGTTTCATGCCATGGACTAAATCATATTTCCTTAATTCAATACTGAGCATAGTTAAGCATATACATAAAAAGCATATTTTATTTATATATATATGGTGTGTGTATCACTTTGTTTCCAAAGCATGAATTTTCATTTAATTATTTAATGAAGGGGAAATTGAGATAAATACTGAAGAGTGACTAGGAATGGCTCAGGCTAGGAGGAAATATTGTGAGCAAAATGAAGTGGTACGCAGTTCAAAAGGCGGCAAAGGACTTTTGTAGACATGTCTCCAAATAAGATACGTAGGCCAATAAGAACATGAAAAGATGCTCAATACCCCTAATCAGGGAAATGCAAATTAAAACTACATTGAGATACCAACTCACATTCATTAGTATGGCTATCAGAAAAACAGTGTTGACAGAATGACAAGTGTTGATGAGGATGTGGAGAAATTGGAACCCTTGTGCTCTGTTGGTGGGAAAGGAAAATGGTACAGATGCTCTGAAAACTAGTTTGGTGCTTCCTCAAAAAATAAAAAATAGGATTATCATATGGGAAATTCCTTGGCTGTACGGTGGTTGGGATTCCTCGCTTTCACTGCTGAAGGCCCAGGTTCAATCCCTTGGTCAGGGAGCTAGAATCACACAAGCTGCATGGCATGGCCAAAAAAAAAAAAAAAAAGAATTACCATATGACCCAACAGTCCCACTTCTGGGTATATAACACCCCCAAATTTGTCACAGGGTCTTGCAGAAATATTTGTATACTTGAGCTCATAGCAGTATGATTCATAGTAGCTAAAACAAAAGGAACCTATGTGTCCATTGACAGATGAATGGATAAGCAAAATGTGGTATATACATACAATGGAATATTATTCAGCCTTAAAAAGGAAAGAAATTCTGACATATGCTACAACATGGATGAGCCTTGAGGACATTATACTAAGTGAAATAAGCCAATCACAGAAAGACAAACTGTATGATTCCACTTTTATGAAGTACTTAGATAAGCCCAAATCATAGATACAGAAAGTAGAATAGTGGTTGCCAGGGGCTAGCGGGAGAGGGAATGGGGAGTTATTGTTTAATGGATATAGAATTTCAGCTTTGCAAGCTGAAAAGAGTTCTTGAGATGGATGGTGGTGATGGTTGCACAACAATATGAATATACTTAATATCACTGAACTGTACACTTAAAAATGGTTAAGATGATAAATTTATGTTATGTGTATTTTACCACAGTAAAGTAAATTGAAAAAGAAGTGAAGTAGGTAGGGGGATGAATAGATAGGCATTTTATTAATTTTGTGGTTTTTATAACTCACCTTAGTATTTTAAATATTTTGCAATTGAGAATGTAGGATACAACATTGAGACATCATTTTACGCTGTCCATTCCCCTTCCATTAGACTGATATTGTCTGACATTTCTAATGAAGATTACTATTCCAAATATTCTGTCAACTCTAGGAGTTTCTGAGCATTTTGAATGATGAATTTGTCCCAATGGCATGAAAACCTCATTGTGCCTTTTCTTTATCCTATTATCTTTGAGTCATAGAAAAAATTTTGTGTTTTGTTTCCGATGTTACAGTACTTATTTAAATATTGCAGATGGAAGTTGATATTTGCCATTAATTAATGTTGAGTATAGTTACTGTTTCAGTAAAATACTTGTCATTTGTTTATTTTTCTAGTACCAGTTATCTGTGACTGTCTCTTTCTTTTCAGGCAGAAGAAATGCATGAGTAAATTATTAGAATACAATGCTGATGTCAACATTTGTAATAATGAAGGCCTTACAGCAGTAAGTACTAAGAATTTTTATCTGCGATTTAAAAAATACTTTTTAGAAAATAATATTGAAGGTGATAGTAATGCAAAGTGTAGTACAGGTATTTGTGCAGTTACCTCTTTGTGGTAATTGGGAAGATACAGAATGATTGAGACACAGTTCTCAGCTATGTTTATTTATTTATTTATTTATTTATTTTTTTTCTCTTTTTTTAGCTATGTTTATTAAGAGAAGTTATGGTTCACCATGTTTCCCCTTTCCCCTTATTTTTTACCTTTATGACCTTTCATTTATTTTGAAGTCTTGATCCCCTAGCTTTTGTCACTGACTTTCAAGGGAGTTTGTAGGAGCATCTCCACTAAGGTGTGTTATGAGTTCATTATAGGACAGCTGTTTTTCATTATGTCCTTTTAAATTCTTTTAATATGTACATGGTAGGAAAATTTGGATGGCTATGTTTTTATAACTTATCTTAGTTTTAAAAAGGAAAGGAAAAAAAAAAAAGGAAAGGAAATAAAAGGTAACTAAGGGAATGATCACTCACCTGTACTCCCTGCACTCAGAGATAATCACTGTTAATATTTTAGCCTGTATCCTTTCAGACTTGTTATATCTTACTTAAACTAGTATTTTTATCCTTTTTGCCATGTCACTTTCTTTTCAAAAATATGATATTTTTTTGATCCACATAGATATTATAGGGAGGGTGGTGTGGGATATTTCTGAAGAGATTGTTGAAATCCAAAAATTTTAATCATACTGTCATTTAATGGAGCATATTTGATTTAGAAGTAGAGATAAAATAGAATTATGTGATTACTGAGAAATTGTTTTAATTAACTGGATAGTGGAAATCCTTTCACAATGTATATCAAATCATTGTGATGTATACTTTAAATGTCTTACAGTTTTGTCAATTATACCTCAATAAAGCTGAACTTTTTTTTTTTTTTTAACCTTCCTTTGGTAGTTTTTGTAAATTTTGAATCCTTTAATATGTGAATAAAGAAGAATATTGAGTATTTACATACCATGCTAGTTTTCAAAGCCTTTCTGATTAAATTTTTTTTTTCCAGTGGGCAGGGAGGGAGCTGGGGCATAAAAAAACCAGCTTTCCTAAGATGTGAGTTATTCTGAGAATGACTTGTTAAAGATTAAGTTCAATCATGATTATTATATGGAATTCACAATTCTTGTGATAATCTACATTTTTGTTACATAGTAACAATATAACACCATTTACTCTGTAAAGAAAAACTGTATTCCAAATATCTACAGGATACTATAGTGATATGGTAGGTACCACAGAGGGTTATGGAACTGACATAGCTCTATCCTTAGGACACTCTCTAGTATAGGCAAGATAAGATGCTCAGTACTAACATAGTCTGTTTAATCGCATAAGTTTTTATCTGCTAATTTTCCCCCTTCACTCCTGAACTTTAAGGGAAGTGGAATATAAAATTTTTTAAAATAAAATTTTTATTAAAAAGTTATTCATGCATGTATTTAAAGAGTCAAATGATTCTACAAGGCTTATTATATAAAAATAGTCTCAGCTCTTTTTCTGCCTGGGACCAATCTCAGTGTTCTGTCCTGTGGCCCTGATTGGTGTCATGTGCCTCCTTCTCTTAGAAACAATTCTGGCCACCAAGCATGTTCCTGCCTAGTCCCAGATCACATGATGGAATTAGTTCAACAGCCAGGCACATTGACCCCATCAGCTGAAGGAAGCTAGCTAGGATGGTGGAAATGTGGTGCTGCAGAATTGAATAGTGGCCACCAAGCATGTGGGGCAGTAAAGTCAAGGGCTCCTGAGATGGAAGAACCTTCAGTGGGGAGTCAAGGTCCCCAGGATTTTTCATACAAAAGGAGAGAACTGTTCACGGCATACTCTGTAGGCTGATCACCCTCACAAAGGACTCCTCATGTTTCTTCATTCATTTGTTCTTTGAACAGGATTTTCTTGGATACCTATTATGTGCTAGGCACTTTACTGGTATGGGGTTAGAGCAGTAATTTGACTGATGCAGTCCTTGTCTTCCCCAAACTTCCAAGGAAGTCAGGATAGGCAACAGGCAATGGTGACACACTGTAATGAATGTTAACATAGGTGATGGAGATGCTTTAGAAGTCAGAGCAGGGGACCCATCCTCACCAATGGCATTGGAGGAGGCATCCCAGGGAAGTATCACAAGAGCTGAGGCCAAAGGGACAAACAGAAGTTAGACTGGTGTAAGTGGTGATTGTGAGGTTGGGAGTGGTAGTGGGGTTCTAGCTCTGTGGAATAGGTTGGCAAAGCCTTGGAGATGCAAGAGAGCATGCTACATTGGAGCAGTGACCTTTACTGGTGTTCAGATACCCCTGGGGGTTTATGAAGACTTCCAAAGGTCTGTAGCATGGATAGTTAAGGGAATCACTTTCCAGGTCTTCAGCCTTTATATATGTGCTTCTTTCTTAAGCTGAGCTACTCAAGAACACCTTGCCCTTCCCTCCTTCACCTTCAAAATCACTCTTCTATCACTTTTATGTTTTTATTTATTTTTATTATTTATTTATTTATTTATTTATTGAAGCATAGATGATTTACAGTACTCTTAACTGAGCCTTTTGTAGTACGGAAGTTTTAAATTTTGATGTTCAGTATATCAGTTTTTCCATTTATGGATTGTGTTTTTGGTATCAAGTTTAGGAACTCTTTGCCTAGCTGTACATCCTGAAGATTTTCTCTTATCTGTTTCAAAAAGTTTTATACTTTTACATTTTACATCTAAGCCTGTGATCTATTTTGAGCTAATATTTGTCTGTGATGCTTAAGTCAAGGCTTGTTTTTTTAACCTATGGAGTCTAGTTACTCTAGCACTGTTTGTTGAAAAGGCTTTATACTTCCTGCGTGAAATTGGTTTTGTCTCTCTCTCAAGAATCTTTTGGGCATATTTGTATGGGGTTATTTCTGGGTCCTCAGTTCTGTTCCAGTGATCTGTCTGTCCCTTTGCCAATACCACGCTGTCTTGGTTACTCTAGCTATATAGTAAGTCTTAATATCAGGTAGAGTAATTCCTCTCACTTTATTTTTCTTTGTCAAGATTGTGTTAGCTACTCTGGTTCTTTGCCTATACATGTACATTTTAGAATAAACTTGTCTTTGAGAAAAAACCTTGCTGAGATTTTTTATTGGAATTGCATTAAGCCTGTAGATCATTTTGGGGAGAATTGACATCTTTACTATGTTGAGTCTTCCAATCTATAAACACAGTATGTCTCTCCGTTTATTTAGGTCTTTGATTTCTTTCATCAGAATTTTGTATTATTCAGCTTACAGATCTTGTGCATGTTTTAATTGTATAGCTAGGTATTTTATTTTCTTTGGAGCAATTGTAAGTGACATTGTTTTTATTTTTTAATTTAAAAAAATTATTTATTTATTTATTTTTGGCTGCGTTGGGTCTTCGTTGCTGCGCACAGGCTTTCTCTTGTTGCGGTGAGCGGGTGCTACTCTTTGTTGCAGTGCACGGGCTTCTCATTGCAGTGGCTTCTCGTTGTGGAGCACGGGCTCTAGGCATGCGGGCTTCAGTAGTTGTGACATGCAGGCTCATTAGTTGTGGCACACGGGCTTAGTTGCTCCGTGGCATGTGGGATCTTCCAGCACCAGGGCTCAAACCTGTGTCCCCTGCATTGGCAGGTGGATTCTTAACCACTGCACCACCAGGGAAGTCCCACGACATTGTTTTTAATTTTTATTTCTGCATGTTCATTGATAGTACATGGAAATGCAGTTGCCTTTTATGTGTTGATCATGTAGCCTGTGACCTTGCTGAACTCACTTATTAGTTCTAGGAGTTTTTGGTAGATTCCTTGGGATTTTCTACATAGACAGTCATGTCATCTGCAAATAGAGATAGTTTTATATTTTCCTTTCCAATCTGTATATCTTTTATTTCTGTTTCTTCCTTTATTGAACCTTAACATTTTTTTTGTTTTCTAAATACGTGTTGTTAATTCATTACTAGACTTCCCTGAGCCTTGTAAATATCCTCATAACATGTGTGCAGTACCTTTCAGCTTCTTGAATAGTTTTGAAGGAGTCTGTTATGGAGACTGCTGTTCTCTAAGTGAGATTGGTTGAGTTCTAGGCCTGCTTTACAGCGTTATTTGGAGTATCTCTTCACCATCATCCCGGAGATTCCTTTGCCTTTCTCTTGTTTTATAGGCACACCTCAGAGATACTGCAGGTTCTGTTCCTGACCATGTCAATAAAATGAATACTGAGATAAAGCAAGTCATACAAATATTTTGGTTTCCTAGTGCATATAGAAGTTATATGTAACTTCAAGAAGTGCAGCAGAGTGTTACTACGTATTCTTGAGCCTTTGGGGAGTTCTGTGATTTGAATCTACCTTCTTGGTGCTCTATTACTGGTTTAGGATTCAGCTCTTTGTTCTGACAATTCAGACAAAAGCTTCCAGCTTCCAAAATGTGTTACTTTTGTATTCTCTCCTTTTCTTTTTCTTAATAGGTCTGTCCTTTAAGAAAAAGTACTCTTTACTGTCATTTCAGTGATGTTCGGGGAAGAAGTAGGAGCTGATGCATGGGTTCAGAGTTACCATTTTAAAACAAAAGTTTCATGATATATTTTTTTAATGGAAAAGAAGTCAGATGAAAAATGCATGGACAGCGTAGTCCAAAGTTTTAACATTGATTATCTTTGTGTGGTAGACTTACAGGTGTTTTATATTTTTTTAATCCTCCCCATATATGTTATTTATATATGTTACATGCATTATGTGTAAAATATAGGAAGTAAAGAATATGACACCTACTGTCATATTAATTACTTTTTTAACTTACGTTTGTTTCTGGGGGAGGAAAAATATCCAGTACCTCTTCTCTAGAGATAAGCTACACATACAGTCCATGGTCATCTAAGAAGCAGAGTATTTATTTGGTGATCCTAAGTTTAGGATTTTCAACTACTTTGAAACCATGAAATGCTTGATTTTGAAGTACATGGTGGTGTAACCTACATCCTGATACATATTTTTTCCCCATATAAAAATATAGGAAAAAAGTATATTGGCTTAAAATTTAATTTTAATCTTTAGTGTACACGTCATGCTCACAGTTGAGAAATAATTGCATTATTTATCTGCTGCTTTTATATGAAACACTCTTGCATAAATGTTAAGTAACCTAAATGGCTGCACAGATACACTGGCTGGCTGTGAATGGGCGGACAGAACTACTCCATGACCTTGTACAGCACGTCAGTGACGTTGATGTTGAGGACGCGATGGGGCAGACAGCGCTGCATGTGGCCTGCCAGAACGGTCACAAGACGGTAAATAAAGCCTCGAGGACTTTAAGTTGCATGTGTTTAAACTTTGAATTCATGAAAAGTTTTCCACTGTGTATAATTGGAAACATGAAGCAAAATCTTACAACATTTTCTGTGTCATGTGGTCTTCTGATTAATATATTCTATGTGGATAAAAGGAACAGAAAATAGTGTTTTTAAATATGTTTAATGTATTTGTAATTTGGATTTCAATTTTATTTCTGATTCATAGATTCTAATAGCTGAATATTTTAAATTTTAAATGTATGTTCACATATAATAATTTTAACAGTTTATAATGTTTATTCTGTCCTCAGTTTTATCAAATAACTTTTTCATATTTTTTACCATTTTCATGTTTTTACCCTTAAGCCTCAAGTTTTGGAATTAGTGAAGAAAGTGAGCTCTGACATTGCTTAAATAGTTCAACTTGCATTATCATAGTTTTCTACTCTCTTGGAATATGATTTAAGTGCTAGAGTCACAGCTGTTTCCTTCCTTACTTTTGATTTCTAAAATCATGCATTTGTTTTAGGCAGTACTTTCCTGTTATCCCTATGTATAAACATTTGGCTTTTAAAATTGCCAATAGTTTTCTCTCTCATTAGAAGACTGCTGCCTTATTTAAAGATTGTTAGCTTAAGATTTTAGATTGAACTTCTGCTTTTTGTAATTTCCTATCCTGGTTACTTTCATTTTTCCCCCACATTTAACATTACTGATAATAGAATATTATTTATTTACTAACTAAAAAATGAAAAAAAAATGAAAACCAATTGAAAACGAAAAAACACCACCAGCATCTACAAAGTTTGCTTGTTTATATTTATTTTTTTGTATACACTCTGTGTCTTATCTTTTTGTTGGGAGAATTCCTAGTGGAATCTGGATTTCTGTCTCTGCAAACACTTTTTTCCTAACCTAGGTTCAGGATGTCAGATCCTACGTATTTAGATGCTTTATGTATGACCTCAATTCATAGAATATTGCACTTCTTTTAAGATAGTGAGCTCAAGGTTGACATTGTCTTATGTTTAATAAGCGTTGGATAAAAGGAAGGATATATGCTTTTTTTTTCTTTCCTGGCATTTCTTCTGAACACCAATGTTCGTTTTTATTCTTTTGTCTTTTATCATCTGAAAACTAACCCATTTGTATTGAAGGAGTATTCCTTTTCATTACCTTTTACTTTCTCCATGTCAGTACTACTAAATTTAAGAAGTATTCTGTGTGGAAAAAAAAAATCATCTGAAATGTTCTAATCTTGACTGGCCCCAGTAAGCAACTGCTGCCTGTTAGAGAAGGAGTCCTGCTGGTAGCTCTTACAGGACAGAAAAGCACCCGCTTTAATATAAATACTCTCTGCCGTTATCGAATGAGTGGCGTGTCATTTACTAAGATTGTAAACCTACCTGTTGCCCGAGAACTTGTGTAGTAAAAAACTGGAATTCAGATTAGGAATTACCTACAAAGGCTAATTTTAGCTGCCTTAAGCCAGTGAAAAAACAAGAATTACGCAAAAAACCTTGGTTCAAAACATGTGCATTACAGGGTGCATTAAAAATTTAGAATTGCCTTCTGAAGTTATTGAAGAGTAGTTAGTTTAAGTATAATACACTCCATATGGTTTACCACCTAAAGCAGGCATGGTAAAGTAAGGGAGAATTCCTCATAGTCAAATGCCTTTGAAGAATTGTATTTTCAGAAGATTTATAGGGGGCCTGACTTCACTTGGTGATGGGCTTCACAGGGTGAGATTTTGCAGGTATGGTACAGGAGGAAGAGTACAAAAAGTCATGCTGACTTGTGATTGATTGTATTAGTGAGTGAGAGTCCTTTCTGTCTAGTTGGTCCATTATAGTTATCTGTGAGGATCGTATACAAAGGGAATGTTTAGCACTGTTTTCCAATTCATTGTATGCACCTTTAATCCTTCAATAGGGCAAAAAGGAATCTTGAAAAATTAGGCCATCTCCTAGCCTCCAGGCTGAATTATACCTCTAAAAATCTGTGTTGACAGACCTACTAGATAATGGACTTGAGGATATGGGGAGGGGGAAGGGTAAGCTGTGACAAAGCGAAAGAGTGGCATGGACATATATACACTACCAAACGTAAGGTAGATAGCTAGTGGGAAGCAGCCACATAGCACAGGGAGATCAGCTGGGTGCTTTGTGACCGCCTGGAGAGGTGGGATAGGGAGGGTGGGAGGGAGACGCAAAAGGGAGGGGATATGGGAACATATGTATATGTATAACTGATTAAATTTGTTAATAAAAAAAATCTGTGTTGATAGTTGTGCTATTATTACCTATGTGTCATAATTACTCATGTATTTCTGGGACATGTTCGGATCTCAGTGGATGAGAATATTCTTTTATCTTGAGTTGGATATGATTTAAGAACTCTGAGATATGTTATTACAGGGTAGATATTATTGATTTTGTTTTTAACCGTTTGTATATCTTTCCATAAGTTGAACACTGAGTCTAAAATGCTTTGTCAGATATCAGCAAATGAAAATGGCCTTTTCATTGTCTCAAAGTAGTCAGTTTTTTTTTTTTTTTTTTTTTTTTTTTTTTTTTTTCTGTACGCGGGCCTCTCACTGCTGTGGCCTCTCCCGTTGCGGAGCACAGGCTCTGGACACACAGGCCCCGCGGCCATGGCTCGCGGGCCCAGCCGCTCCGCGGCATGTGGGATCCTCCGGGATCGGGGCACGAACCCGTGTCCCCTGCATCGGCAGGCGGACTCTCAACCACTGCGCCACCAGGGAGGCCCCAAAGTAGTCAGTTTTTGCATAAATTCATTAAAAGGTCTTCAAAACTTGTGTCCGTGTAGACATATACCAGTGCACATAGGTTTCAAGATTTATATATATTGGTTATATATATATTTTATAGAATAAAATGTAAAACTTTAAAGGGAGAAAGAAACTCCCTTAAAAATATTCTCAAAAGCACATCAGCTCATTTCAAATTAAAGAGGATGATATGATAAAGAAATCCTCTGAAATTTACTTTCTAATCTCATTTTAAGGTAAATCTCAAGAATGCCTGGGAGGATTTGGAACAACTGGCTAAGAGCTCTAAAGCTTTGTAGAATTTATAATTGAATACTGTATTCTTGCTTTGATGACAAATAATTTTTAGATTTACATGACTTTTTTACAGATAAAAGATTTGGAAGAAAGATTGATTTTGTCATAACTAAGAAATCAAGTAATTTTTGCCATGATTTCCTATAGATGCATCTGTTTAATTAGAGGTAAACCAAGATAAGGGTCTCTTCATCATCTTGTTGGAAGGAAGTGATTTGGGCAGTTGAAGAGTGCAGCGTGACCATTTTTGTCCTTGTAACATGATAGCACTATGATTTTAAATGACTTCTATTCCTATTTTAAAATGATCAGATGAAAGAAATGATCATAACAACTCCTTAATAATTCAATTTTTTATAAATTTTCTTAGGTCAGCTGTTACTAACTATAAATACCAGAATTATGGTTTGTCTTTGGATATTGATTTAAAATAAAAAATAATTAGAGAATTTGGTTATTTATCTGGCTTATTATATAGTCTTTGGCAACTTTTTCTTCCCCTGCCTTTATCTACCTCTTAAGATATAATCTGCTGATTACACAATTAAGGAAAGTGTGAATATTTTGGAAGATACTTAAGAGTAATGATAGTATTGGTACTGTTACTACCATTACTAATATTGATGATGTGATTCTGTAAGAACAGTACAAAGAGCACTACCTGGACTCTTCATTCATTTGCTCTTATGCAGTAAGCTAGGCCCAATGTGTTGTTTGATTTTTAATCTCATTTTTAGAAAGTGTAGTAAAACCTAATATTATTCTACATAGGTATAATTGACTCCATTTTTTTTTTTTTGGCCATAAATTGAACTTACTTTTTGGTAATTTTTTTCTTTGCCATTAGGTCTTTAAGATTTATTGATGTGTTGAATTGCCACAAATGGTTGATTACTGTTTTCCTGGAATAACTTGGACTTAGAAACTCTAGAGAACTGTCGAACGGTTCAATCTCAGTTTCTATTAAAGTACACAGCAGGATTAGTTTTTGGACTAAGGAAATTTTATTTTTATCACAATAGACTTTATATTGCTAAATTTAGATAACTGAATATAATGGTTCACAAACAATATGAAATGATAGTTGAACCCTGCTTAGAGTTGATAGAACTGACTGCATTTTTTTTTTTTTTTTTTTTTTTTTTTTACTGAAATTGTAGGCTTGTTAAGGAACAGTGCTCATCTACGTTCAGTCAGCTCTCTTGATATCTTTAGCCAGCTTCCAAGCTTTTCATCCAGAGAATTACAGGGCAGCCATGCAAACTTAATTGAAAGCTTTTGCAAAAACATTAACTGGATTCAGCCTTGAAGCACGAAGGTAGATGTACTTAACATTTCAGGATATGTTTTTAGGTTCAGAGTAATTTTATTTATTCTAATGTTAGAATCCTCCTTTCACCACTTCTGAGAAATGTGAACAAATAATAGGAAGTTCTATTACTGTGATTTTTTTTCTAACACAACTGGGTAATATTGATTTTTTGCTAGGTATTATGTAAGGGTTCAAAGTCTTGATAGGCTTAGGTGGACAGGTTTCTAGAGAAAACCTATAAACACCAGTCACTGACTAGTGAGTTGGCCATTTTTCTTAGCACATAAGTTGTTTGTGCATTGCTGTCCTGTCATCAGAATTACTTTTAATAAGAGATGAAAGATGCTTTTTTTGTTGTTTGGCTATCATTGTTTTAGTAAATGAGAATACAACTTATGTTGTATGGTTTAATATTGGTTTTTACTTATGGTTTAATATTGAATATCTATTCCTTTCTACTTCGGTCAGTGTCGTTCAGAGAGTTGACATTGATAAAGTAGAGCTGCCTTGGATTTCTTGCTTTGTAACTTATCAGTGTATTGGGTACAGGTGGTCTTGGTTAGTCACTGCCTTCAATTAAATGACTTTTGAGATTGACCCAAACATTAGCTTTGCACATTAGTTTTCCACTCAGGGTGTTGTTTTATCATTTGAAAGGTCATGACGTCTGTTGAAAGTGTGTGGTTTCTTGAGGGTTTCTTGAAGGCCATGTGAAAATCGCCTTTCAATGCTTTTCTTTCAGTATTCCTTCCCAGCTCTTCCTTACTCTGTAAGGAGGAAGACCCCAATTGTAGATTATCTAGGAATAGGATAATAGTGGGGTTTTTTGTTTTTGTTTCTTAAGGGGGAGTTAGGGTTGGATAGGGAATTTGAAGGTCTGAATTATTTTAAAAACATATTTTGGTGATCTATATTACACACATAAAATGATTTTAGTTCAGTGTACTTCTTTTTTTTTTTTTTGCGGTACGCGGGCCTCTCACTGCTGTGGCCTCTCCCGCCGCGGAGCACAGGCTCCGGACGCGCAGGCCCAGCGGCCATGGCCCACGGGCCCAGCCGCTCCGTGGCATGCGGGATCCTCCCGGACTGGGGCACGAACCCGTGTCCCCTGCGTCGGCAGGCGGACTCTCAACCACTGTGCCACCAGGGAAGCCCCAGTGTACTTCTTAAAATTATGTTATATTAACTTGAAAGATATAGGTAATCAGCTCTCAGTCACAGATATTTGTTTGTATACTTTTACATGTTTACATTTACTAAATTGTAAGCTGCTGAGCTTAATTTTTGCAAGTAAATGAGAAGCCATAAAAGTTTGAAAACGGGAACTTATGACTGTTGTAAATTACAGTGATTTATTTTGGACTTCATGGCTTATAGTCTGTTAAACAGACACAATGCAGTTTTCACAGAAGTACTTGTGTGTAGGGGTTTAGGGGTGAGAAATTTGCTGAAACAAATTGAATCCAAATCTGTCATAAAGAATCCTATCAGTTTTTCTGGACAGCACTAGTCACCATCTAGCAGACTACATATTTTATTTCTCATGTCCCTTTGTTTTCCTTTTCCACTAGAATGTAAGCTTCATGAAGGCAGATGTTTGTCCATTTTGTTCATTGCTATGACTCTAGCATCTAGCACATACTACTAGCACATACCAACATTGAAATTTTTGTTAAAAAATGGAATGGGCTAGTCAAATGCAGTATCATTCCAAGCAGTTTTTTCTACCATTTTCTTTCTGTTTGTAAATGTTTGTAATTTTTTTCTTTTGTACCTTTAAGTGAAGCGTATATTGATAGTGCTGATTCTTATAAAAGATTGTGTCTGGTTTGTTTATTGCTGAAAATTTCTGCTTTTGAGACTCCTTAGGGATTGTAGTGGTTGAATCCAGAATTTATTCTCATTGATTTTGTTTTGCCTTATGCTTCCGTATAATTTAAAATCTTCAAGTAGTAGTGTTTCTTCAAGGGCTTTTGTGTTTTTAATTTAATAAATAGTTTCCTCCACCTGAATTCTCCTAGTTTCAAAGTTATTTTGCCCTTCGTTTACATAGACTGGAAATTTTTTAAAAAATGAAACTTTTAAGTTATGTGACTTTCTTGCTTCTTTTATTATGCTGTTTAATCAATAATTGAATTCTGTGTTATCCTTACTCCTCCTGTTTCAGAGATTTTACAAAAAGAAATCTGCATACATTTTTTTTAAATCACAAAGATTGATGACTTTTCACTCATGTCAGTGCTGCAAGGCAGTTATTTTTACTCTTTACATTCAAATCCCTTTACGTATTTTTTTTCTTCTTACTCTGAGGGAAATGGGTTTTTCTCCCTCTTTGACTTCAGGCAACATTTTATCTACAAGTGAGCTATTGAAAGCTTTTTAAAAATATGTGTTTCTTTTAATAGTTGTATATTTTGAGGATCTTAATTGAGATAATTTTGTTAAAACAGAAAAACAGATTTATGAATGTAAAAGAAAATGCTGGAATGAGCTTTTCTACTTTATTAATCAAGTGTTTTTCTCTGTTAAGAACAGAATTTTTAATGTATTCATAGGATATTTCCAATTCTACATTGGAGGTCATTCACCTTACAATTTTGAGGGCATTTCACCTTTTAAATTTCAGTGTTGCTGTTGAAAAGTTTAATGTCAGTCTGAATTCTGTTTATCTCTGGAATCTTATATCCCCAGTATTATGAAATTTCACTTTGATGTGCCTTGTTGAAGGTCTTTTAATTTATTAGACTGGGCACTGGTGAGCTTTTCAATCTGGCAACTTGTGTCCTTCAGTTCTGGGAAATTTTTTGGTATTATTTCTTGATTACTTCCTTTTGGTCTCCCACCTCCTTCATTTTCTTTATTCTCAATTTCTACAATGACTCCCTGGATTGATCTACTAGTTTTCTCATTTTTCCTGTTTTCTTTGTCTTTTTGTTTCTTGTAGAGTTTTTCACCATTGTATTTCTAACTTCTATTGAATTTTTATTTCTTCCATCACATTTTTGATGTCTCATTCTCTGAATATTTTTCCCCCAGCATCTTGTTATTGTCCCATGGATAGTATTTTTTCTTTTCTCTCTGAGGGTATCAGTTAATTTTTCTAATTTTTGATGCTGTATTTTGGTTCCCTTTATTGTCTTTATTTTTCTTACTTCCTTTTTCTGTTTGTTTTTCAGGTTAGAGGCCTGCTTCAGTTGTGTCTTAAACATTGTCTGTCAATTCATGTATAGTGGTGAGGCACTGAAATGGGGCTGAAAGCATTGTGTATATGAGCTGGGTTTGTTGACTGGTCTCACTGTACATCAAGGTTTTTTAATCTTGGCACTATTGATATTTGGGGCCTGAACATTCTTTGTTGTGGGGTCTGTATGTAGATTGTTGGATGTTTAAACATACCCTGGCCTCTACCCACTAGCTGCCAACTGGACCCTCCCTTCTCCAGTAATGAAAATCAAAAAAGTCTCCCAGCATTGCTGAATGTCCCCTTGTGGCCAACTGGGCTATTTCACTGGTGTCTGTAATGCCAGTATCAGTCAGACTCTTCTCTGTTGCCACTTTCCAGATAGGAAAGCTTCAGTCTCCTTCTGCTTAAGCTTTTAAGCCTGGCTGCTGGATTTCTGGGAGCCTAGTGGAGCATGGGGGCTGGAGGTTTTCACTTAATTAGTTGTTTTCAGCATGGCTGCTCATCCCTGCTCTTCCCTGTATTTCTTGTCTGCCAGTCCAGAGCCTCACTATTCACTTTGTCCAGATAATAAACCTCCCTACTTCCAAGACAGATAGGGAGGGATAGTGGCTAACTGTATGGGATGGGGAGGAAGGGTCCTGGGGGAAGGCCCAGCTATTAGGTTTTCAACTACTTCTCCTGTCTTAACTCAATATAACTATCCCTGTCTTCCAAGATACCTGTTACTTCCAATTCCTGTGTTGTGTGTGTGTGTTCGGTAGTGAGAATTTGGTGGTTTCTTGTTGGAATCTGCATTTTCAGACACTTAGACTTCAGCTTTCTTTGATCTGCTAAGTCAGTTACTCTTCTTTCACTTGCTTGCCATTTCCCTAAAACTTCTGACTTATCTAGTATGTGTTGTATTCTTTGCTGTTCTTCCTTTGAGTTTGTAGTCTTAATATTTTGCTGACATTGTACTAGGTTTTAGAGCAGCAATAAAGATGAACATGGGTGTTCAATCCAGAAGTAATTATTAAACAGTCTAATTCCAAAAACATTTAAGTTTTTACATCTTGTCTTCCTTTTTGCAGGAGAAACTCAAATGAAGATCATAGGACTTAAAACCAGAAAAGATTCTCTTTTTTAAGGTTTTTCAGGCAAGCCTTGCCGTATTCCTAATCATCAGATATTTATTTTTATTTTAATTTTATTTTATTTTATTTTTATTTTTATTTTCTTTTTTTGCGGTACACGGGCCTCTCACTGTTGTGGCCTCTCCCGTTGCGGAGCACAGGCCCCGGACGCACAAGCCCAGCGGCCATGGCTCACGGGCCCAGCCGCTCCACGGCATGTGGGATCTTCCCAGACCGGGGCACGAACCCGTGTCCCCTGCATCGGCAGGCGGACTCCCAACCACTGCGCCACCAGAGATATTTATTTTTAAAATTTTATATTAGCTTATTTTCCCTTAGTACACATCAAATGATTGCAGAAGTAGAGCTTAGCCGACAATCAGAGAAACTGAGTCAGTATTGGCGACTGTCAGTAGCAAAAGGACTTCTTAGCTTTTTAATATTTTGTACTTTAATAATTATGCTCTTTGAATTTTGAGAAAGTTAGAGCTCTGGTACCAACTTTTTGTTTTTAGAGGCAAAAAACTCTGGTTTTTAAATTCAGAAATCTAGAGCAGCACTGTCCAGTGCTGCCACATGTGGCTATTTAAACTTAATTATAATAATATAAAATTTAAAATTCTGTTCCTCAGTTGTACTAGCCACATTTCAAGTCCTTTGGTAACTACTACACATGTCAGTGATTTTCTAGAACCTTCCCAGGTTAACACAATTTACATTACATTGATAATTCCACATATACTGTGTAGTGCCTGAGACTCAGAGCTTACCAAAAAATGGAATTTGTTCAGCCGTCATAATTGGCATGTTCCTACTCTTTCTTCTTTAAAGCTTCAGGTTGTGGTAAGAACTTTCCTTATATGGACTAAAATTGTGATAACTGTGTCTTTGTTTAACTTCTCTGGCTTTACTTTTGTTTCTTTTTCCCCCAGACAGTGCAGTGCTTGCTAGACAGTGGTGCTGATATTAACAGGCCGAATGTATCAGGAGCCACTCCATTGTACTTCGCTTGCAGGTATGATCATTTATATTGCCAGATGCTCTTATTAAAGAATGTTGAATCTGCTGTATTTCCAAACACAAACATTTGTGTGTATTTTCTAAAACTCTCCTCCTCTCCTGGAAATACTATGCTCCCTTTTAAGATGAAGTATATAGCATTATGGTTCTGTTACTTAACTGCATGATGAAAGGTGTTTTATATTGCCAGTGTTTTTATATATTGTAAGTGGGAGTTTTGATTTACTTGATTACTTAGATTTTAGAATTACTTAGTAATAAAAAAGACATACCAATAATCCAGTAACTTTCATAGTTTTCTTTATCAAGTATCAAGTTAGTTCCAGTGGGATAAGCTGTTAAAGTATGCCTTAGTTCAGAGCCATGTCTTTGCTTTCTCTGGATTTGTAACTTTAAAAAATTTCTTGAATCATTCTTGTTAAATATTGAGTTATGCGTTAAGTTGTTTTTACACTCTGTCCTGGTTCATTTTCTTTTTTCTTTTTTTCTGGTTCATTTTCCTGAAGCATATGTTTTGTTCATTGGTTCATTCATGTAATAAGCATTTAGTTAGCATTCACTGTGTGCCATGCATTATTATAGGCATTAGTGATACAGTAATAAATAAATCCCAGTCCTTAAGGAGCTAACAGTGTAATAATTATACACATACCTTCCCCCCCATAATATGTTATGTAAATTTAGTTGCAATTAGGAGCAGTTCACAATACACTTGATTTTTCTTTTTGGTTTAGATTACAGGAATTGTAGTATTTATTTAGGCTCTATTTTAGATATAAAGCTCTCCAGAAAGCTCCTCTTTTCTTATCCTTTTTCCTGTTTTATGTCATTTTACTGGAGGTTTGTTTTATGTTTTATTTTTTATTTTTATTATTTTTTTTAGCCATACCATGTGGCTTGCAGGATTTTAGTTCCCCGACCAGGGGTCAAACCTGGGCCCTGGCATTGAGAAGTGCTGAGTCCTAACCACTGGACCACTGCCAGGGAATTCCCTGGAGCTTTGTTTAAGATGAAAGATCTGCTTTTCTTCTCGTTTAGCTTTTTTTTAGGGTCTCTGATGTTGCTTTGGTCTGACTGATTCAAATCATCATTGAACAGCCTTGAATTAGAATACAAGGACTTATAAAAAGAAACGAAACTGAGCTATTTGTAATGAGGTGGATAGACCTAGAGTCTGTCATACAGAGTGAAGTAAGTCAGAAAGAGAAAGACAAATACCGTATGCTAACACATATATATGGAATATAAGAAAAAAAATGTCATGAAGAACCTAGGGGTAAAAGGGGAATAAAGACACAGACCTACTTGAGAATGGACTTGAGGATATGGGGAGGGGGAAGGGTAAGCTGTGACAAAGCGAAAGAGAGGCATGGACATATATACACTACCAAACGTAGGGTAGATAGATAGTGGGAAGCAGCCGCAGAGCACAGGGAGATCAGCTCGGTGCTTTGTGACTGCCTGGAGGGGAGGGATGGGGAGGGTGGGAGGGAGGGAGATGCATGAGGGAGGGGATGTGGGAACAGATGTATATGTATGACTGATTCACTTTGTTATAAAGCAGAAACTAATAAAAAAATAGGAAAAAAAAAAAGAATACAAGGACTTTTGGACCTCTAGACTTCTCCATCTTACCTGAATCCAGGCTTTTTCTTATGTTATACTTACAATTTGATTCCTTGGCTAGAACACAAATTCCTTCTTTAGTGTCCTGAATTTATGAATAATATTGTTTGATTCCCTGAAATCATATCCTGTCTTGAGGGGTTATCTTTAGATCAGACCTTTCTTTGAAGCTTCAGATTTGAATGTCCATCTACCTGATATACATCATCACTTGCAAGTCTCATAGAATCTCAGATATTAGCATGTCCAAAAGCTTCTGATTTCCTTTTCAAACCTTTCCTCCAGTTTTTCTCATCTCAGTCATTGGAACCCTTATCTTCTCAGTTGTATAAACCAGAAACTAGGTCATTATTTTTTATTTCTGTCTCTCTCTCTGACCCTCAACTTGGAATATATTAGTAAGTTCTGTAAATTCCACTTTCAGAATACATTCTGAATCTCATTACTGCTCTCCACCTCGCTAAACCACCTTAAAGTTGTTACTTCTTGTCTAGAATGCTGCAGCAGTCTCTTAACTGGTCTTCCAGATTCCTCTGTTGTTTCCCTCCCTTCTGTTCTTTCCTCAGAAGCCAAAGTGACCTTCTAAAAAATGAATCGGTTGTTGTCACTTTGTGCTTAAACCTTGTATTTAAACTTTTCAGTGCCTCTTCGTTGCATTTCCAATAAAACTCTGCCTTCTTCCACGTGACCTGCATGGTCTGACCCTGCTTAGCTCACTGTGCTTCAGCCACATTGGTTCTCTTTGAGTTCCCCCAATACATCAGACTCTTCCAGCAGGCTTTTCTATGTGCTGTTTATTTTGCCTGAAACCTTCTTCCATAGGCTTTTTATGTGGCTGACTCCATGTCAGTGCTTCACTGTTACTTTTTAGGAAAGAATTCCTGATCAATCTAGGTAGGCCTCTCCCCATGTTTCCTATCACAGTATCATGATCATTTCTTTCGTAGCACTTTGTATTTTATAGTGTTTATGTACTTGTTTATAATGTGTCTCCCCTGCTAGACTGAAAGTCCAAAGAAAGCAAGAATTTTGTTTTATTCATCACTTTATATTCCATGTGTAGTACAGTGCTTTGTGCTTAGATGCTTAGTAAATGTTTTTGAATGAGTGAGTCACTATAGTTACGTTTTTGAAAAATATATAAAATAATGCCATGTATACTGGTAAAATATAGGTATATATTAGTGCTCACATAACTGTGATATTTGTATAGTTAGTCTGAGCATAGGGTTATGGTAAAAGAATTTTTTAGAAGTACTTTCTGCTAGTATTGTATACCCATCTTCAAGTTTTAATCTAGCAAACATTAGATCTCTTTGAACAAAGATGGCTAAGCAAATATGATTAAAATTGAAACTAGAATATAAATTCTTCATTGTTGCAGGATGATAAATATGGAACATAGAAAATGGTTCATTTTGTAGGCAGACTTCTAATTATATTCATGATATCTAGATATAGGTATACATTAAAAATTATAAATTATTCCCAATGTATTGTCTCTGATAAATGAAAGGGAAAGGAATGTGAGAAATAGAACAAGTTGTTCCTGCAGACAAGTTACAGGGCTCTAAGATAAAAAGCTGAACTTAATGTAAATTTTTATTGTTGAGGGATGTTACTAGATATGTCATATGTCTAATTCAGTGATTAACTGCTAAAACTGTTTTCTTTAAATAGAAAATCTATTGAAATATATAGGAGGCAGGGTTCAAATCCCATCCCCAAAGCTATGCAACTTTAGTCAAGTTTCTTGACCTCTGAAGCTTTGTTTCTTTGTAAAGTGGAAATGCTGATATCTGCCTCGTGGGACTACAGTGATAATTAAATGAGGTGGCTTATATAAAGCATCCTGCAGAGGATTTTATACTTAGTAGTTGGTAGGTGCTCACTAAGCTCTAGTGAACTTTTCCACACCCAGTGAGCACAAAGTTGTATTGTCCTCTTTCAATTTCATTGCAATGCATGGTTTTCTAAGAAATTTGACTCTTATCCCATCATACAGGCAGGCCTTTTCTTTTTTCCTTTGTATTCTATTCTAATTCTGAGCACTATTTAATAAAGTAATGCTTCTGCGAGTGAGGCATTTCAGATTGATTTTGACCTAAAATTATGACAGGAACTATTTCCCAGCCACTTTTCCTCTCTAGGTGTTTTGTACAAGACATTCTAATTCACTAGCTTTCTTTGATGTGGACTATAGGCACACATATATTGACCTACCCCCCCACACACTCTTCAGGTGCCTTTGTTTTCAGGACTTTTATGTGGTATCTGCAAATGCTTCAGGTCCTTAAATGATTAGATTGGTTTTATATTCGTCATAATACTTCCCATTCACTTAACTGGGTTCCTCAAATAAAGGTTTGGATGTATAATGATTTTCAAATATTTTCTGTATCTGCAGATAATTTTTATTCTGTAAAGGAAAGCAAGGTTTAGCTAGGGTTATATAGATACAGTAAATTAGTGAGATTTTTATGGAATTTTGGAGGTCTGTAATAAAGTGAGAAACAGGTAAGATTCTGAACATAGTTTGCAGCTACTGCTAAGCAACTCCTTTCAATTAGGAAACTCACAATCAAAGTAGCCACGTAAAACAGTCCATAGATTCAAAATTGCAAACTTTTAGAGTAGAAAAGGACCATTAGAAAATATGGCCTCTTTGTTTCATAAGCAGTTGCAAAAAATGTTGTTATATATATAGTACATATGCACTGTTAGCCAAGTTTTCAAATTGTATCACTGCAAGAGCCTGAAGTTAGGAGACTTGAAAGTGCTTGAGAAATCAGTTCTAAGTGCTTTAGAAGCACTACAGGTTTCTTATTAGTTACATCTTTGCCAACTTCTTAGTTTCCAGAAAATACACTGACATTTCCTTGAAGGGAGTATTGTCTCAATCAATATAAAAAATATAAGTTCAACTGTAAAGAATAGTTATTCATTGAGCAAATTTTTGCAGTTATTTGAACTGAAAAATCTTTCATGTGACACTTTGAGCAGTCTGTAACAGGATAATCTTTATCTTTTGCAGTATTACACATGGGGCACTTGAGCCCCTAATGAAGTATGCAGATTTTATATATTATTAGCAATCATTTCTTTTAAGTTACTTTTGAAATGAAATGCCACCTGTTCACAGATGAGATTTTAATGTAGTTTTAGAAATTACTCCAGCTTTCTAAAAATGTCATAGTGGTATTTTTTCTTGATATTAATTATTTTTATTGCTATATGTGGTATAAAATTAATCCTAAATAAATTATGATTCAGGTCTTTTTGTTATTTTTGTGTAGCTTAGTACCTTATTTAATGCTTACTTGTCAGATGAATGGTATCTAAAATTAAAGCCCATCATATAACTCAACAAGTATATTGAGTACATGTTATAAGCCATGCTTGGTGTTATAGAACAAGGGTATTGTCAAGAAGTTTATAGTTTAGTTGGAAAGATTAAACACATCTAACACAGATAATGAATAACTGTAAAAGAAATGTCATTAAAGTTGATCAGAATAGCTTTGCAAATCTGGGTTTCTCAGAACCTTGGGTCCTCGCAAAGAAATCACTGACTCCTTTAATAAATTAAGCTCAAGTTAGTTTCTTTTCACTTAGGTATTATACGGAATAGAACAGGGTTAATTATAAAGTAATTCCTATTAGCTGTAATATATAATGTGTTGGCCAGCATGCCCAGCTGACAAATGATAAATGATGCTTGATGAAGATTTTTCTTAATGTAGACAAGAAAAATTAGTTACTGTTGCTTTTGGAGGGATTGCTGACGTACTTGCTTTCTTGATTTTCTGCTTTTTCTGAAGTAAATTAGATATTGTTCTTAAGTTAGTTTTTGTCTATTGATATTTGTATTAAGGAAGGTAATCAGTATTACAGTAAAGTATCAAGAGAGTGATATACCTAATGTCTGCCACCAGCTTCCTAGTATGATCCTATTTTTTTAAATTAAGTCCAATTATACTTTATGCAGCGTCATTTTGTGGAAAAGAAAGAATAGGTTTTTATTTGTTTGTTTTAAGTTTCTGAGGAATCTGTGTAGTCTTTGTGAAATAACATACCTTTTTAGGTAATGGTACTGTGGGAAGAGTATTGGTCTAGAAGACCAGAGATCTGAGTTCTAGTTTCACTTGTGCTTGAATAGTAATTTTTTTCACTACAAAATAAAATTCTTTTTTATAAATTAATTTTTATTGGAGTATATTTGCTTTACAATGTTGTGTTAGTTTCTACTGTACAGCAAAATAAATCAGCTATACGTATACATATATCCCCTCTTTTTTGGATTTCCTTCCCATTTAGGTCACCACAGAGCACTGAGTAGAGTTCCCTGAGCTATACAGTAGGTTCTCATTAGTTATCTGTTTTATACACAGTATCAATAGTGTATTATGTCAGTCCCAATCTCCCAATTCATCCCACCTCCCTGCTTTCCCCCCTTGGTGTCCATACGTTTGTTCTCTATGTCTGTGTCTCTATTTCTGCTTTGCAAATAAGATTATCTATACCATTTTTCTAGATTCCACATACATGCGTTAATATACGATATTTGTTTTTCTTTCTGACTTACTTCACCCTGTATGTCAGTCTCTAGGTCCATCCACGTCTCTACAAATGACCCAATTTCATTCGTTTTTATGGCTGAGTAATATTCCATTGTATATATGTACCACATCTTCTTTATCCATTCTTCTGTTGATGGACATTTAGGTTGCTTCTATGTCCTGGCTATTGTAAATAGTGCTGCAATGAACATTGGGGTGCATGTGTCTTTTTGAATTATGGTTTTCTCTAGGTATATGCCCAGTAGTGGGATTGCTGTGGTAGTTCTATTTTTAGTTTTTTAAGGAACCTCCATACTGTTCTCCATAGTGGCTGTATCAATTTACAAAATAAAATTCTTTGATGAGATACTCTTCCAAACTGTATGACTTCCTTGGGCATTTTGTAAAATTAGCTTTAAACTTTAATGTCCATGCATTATAAATTTATTATTTATTGTCTGTGTCTAGGATCAGATTAGCTCATTTAATAATGAAATGTAGAGTCTAGTGATTATTACCCCCAAAGCAGCTTCCTCCTAGCTTAAAGAGTGGTTGTTACACCTACTTGAAAGAGCAATTAGAGAGAATGGGGCATGTGGATGAGAGTTGTTCATTCTAGGTCAGATTGAATAGCTGTCAGCAGAAGCCAAACTGAGTGGGTTGATAAAATGAAGGTTGGCAGTTAGTTAGTATTTTTGGCTAATGAATCCCCCCCATTTACTCATTTTGATATTTGTCTTTTCTCCTTCCTTTGTTTTTATTTTTTTTACCACATATTAAAGTGTCATAAAATGTACTTTTGTTTTGAGTATTGAGGTTCTTTTGGACTAAGAAGTCTGGAGACTTGGATGTATGTGGTAGGAAGGTGGTCAGGCTAGAGTTGAGAAGGAAAAGATGGGAAGAAAAAAATAAAGCATAAGCCGGAGTACCAGCAACTTATCCCAAGATATTATGATTTATTGTAGGTAATGTGTCCCAAGTTCAATTCTAAGATTCAGTAGGCCAGTTTCTTATCTACATTGTAGAAGTATGACTTAACGTTGGGAAGTTTTTCTAACGGTTGAGGTTGTAGTTCAGATCTTCCTCTCAGTTTTTTTTTTTTTTTTTTTTTTTTTTCTTTTTGCGGTATGTGGGCCTCTCACTGTTGTGGCCTCTTCCGTTGCGGAGCACAGGCTCCGGATGCGCAGGCCCAGCGGCCATGGCTCACGGGCCCAGCCGCTCCGCGGCATATGGGATCCTCCCAGACCGGGGCACGAACCCGTATCCCCTGCATCGGCAGGCGGACTCTCAACCACTGCGCCACCAGGGAGGCCCTTCCTCTCAGTTTTTTAAGATTATTAATCCTCTGTTGATTGATACTAACTGTCCATAATTTATAGAGAAAGACTTAAAATTAAAAAGATTATATGTTTAAACTTTGTTTCTGTACAGTCATGGTCAGAGAGACACAGCACAGATTCTTCTGTTGCGAGGAGCCAAATATCTGCCAGATAAAAATGGAGTAAGCCCTCTGGATTTATGTGTGCAGGTACGCTGTTCATGTATATTCTTAGTCCCTTACTTGGTAAGAGAAACTGACAGACAAGATCACTTTTTTTCCTCAAATGAGAGGATGGGTGCAAAGATTTTTATTCTGTTAAGAATATGATCTTTAAAAGGAACTGTGATAGTATAAGAAAGATATATTGGTCTTTATCCCAGTTCCTAACACAAGAGCTTCTAAGACCCTTGGAATCTCCAGAGTGATAAGTATGTCTTTTTGTATATTAATGAGATGAGCGGTGGCTGAAAGGCCCTAGGTAGCTTCAGGAACAGGGCTGGTTGACAGGTGAGCCAACCATGTAATTAGAAGGCAATTTCCTCCCCCACCCCCGAGGAGGAGTCAGGGGCTAGAGACTGAGTTTAGTCATTCAGGCCTGTGTAATGGAACTTTCATAAAAACCCTAAACATTGTGGTTCTCAGAGAGCTTCTGGGTTGGTGAACACATCAAAGTGCTGGGAGGGTGGCACGCCCAGTGAGGGCATGGAAGCTCTGTGCCCCTTCCCACATACTTTACCTTATGCATCTCTTCCATTTGCCTGTTCTGAGTTGTAGCCTTTATAATAAACAGGTAATGGTAAATAAAGTGTTTCCCTGAGTTCTGTGAGCTGTTCTAGCAAATTATCAAACCTGAGAAGGAGGTCGTGGGAGTTCCTTACTTACAGCTGGTTAGTCAGAAGTATGGGTGACCTGGACTTGTGATTGGCTTTTGAAGTGGGGGGCACTTTTATGGGACTGAACCCTACTGTGTGGTCTGCCCTAACTCTAGGCAGTTAGCATGATAATTGAATTAAATTGTAGGACACCCAGTCGGTATCCACAGAGAATTGGAGAATTGGTTGGTGTGGAAATCCCACATATTTGGTGTCAGACTTATATATAGAAGAAATGTTTTCCTTTAGGAGTTTTGTTTTTAAACCTAGATAATTTTAAATCTTGTTTTTAGGGTGGATATGGAGAGACTTGTGAAGTATTAATTCAGTATCACCCTAGGCTTTTCCAGACAATTATTCAAATGACACAGAATGAAGATCTCCGAGAAAACATGGTAATGTAATTGTGCTGGTAGCTGGTAAATGAATAAGCTTTTTTTTTTAAAATTAATTTATTTATTTTTGGCTGCATTGGGTCTTTGTTGCTGCATGTGGGCTTTCTCTAGTTGTGGCGAGCGGGGGCTACTCTTTGGTGCGGTGCGCAGCCTTCTCATTGCGGTGGCTTCTCTTGTTGCGGACCACAAGCTCTAGGCATGTGGGCTTCAGTAGTTGTGGCATGCGGGCTCAGTAATTGTGGCTCGCGGGCTCTAGAGCTCAGGTTCAGTAATTGCGGCACACAGACTTAGTTGCTCCGTGGCACGTGGGATCTTCACGGACCAGGGCTTGAACCAGTGCCCTTGGCAGGAGGATTCTTAACCACTGCACCACCAGGGAAGCCCCTGAACAAGCTTTGTTCCTGTTTGGTGTATATGGCATCTTACAAATGTGTTTATTGATTTTATTATTATAAATATTTAAGTAATTTGAATTGGCTTATCTGCATTATAGGTTAAGTATGAATTATATAAGAATTAATAAACTTTATGCTAATATTTGGCCCTATGAGTCTTCTGTCCTCTGTGCGTTTGATCGCTCCTTAGATAATTAGAATATTTCCCATAGGTAGAGGAAAAGAATCTAAGGAGGAATATCATGTTATGATTAGTAATCACTAGTTTACTGAGCTCTGTATTTGTTAATAGTTCTACTCTTTGAATAATTACAGAGTTTTTTTCTTGCATTTTTAGAAGTTTGAAATTAATTTTCCATAAATAAACTCGGTGATTTCTGTTCTCTCTATTTATACTTTTTCACTGGGTGATTTTGAACAAACATTGTATGTCGTCTTATCTCTCTATAAGCTTTTGATTTTATGCAAGACCAAATAACTGTAAAGGACTTGGTTTCAGCTAATTGAGCTTTGGGATACTTACTAAACTAATAGGTACTTAATTTCTTGACAAAGTTTAGTGGATTATTATGTAATCACATTTTTTTATTTGTAAAAAATTTAGTTACGGCAAGTTCTGGAGCATTTATCTCAGCAAAGTGAGAACCAGTATTTAAAGATTCTAACAAGCCTTGCTGAAGTTGCCACAACAAATGGTCATAAGTTGCTTAGGTAAGTGTTTCACAGTATAAGCAAATCAGTAGGCAGCAGTATCTGTCAGCTTTGTCACATTTGAGGCTTTTCTGGGAATAGTTTATTCTGTTGGTTATTTTGTTGATGTCTTTTGTCTATGTTAAGATGTTCTAAACATTTGTTGAGTTATCACTGTGTGTTTTGTTTTAAAGGATCAGGGCAATCAGCTATTCCTGAGGAGACTTTAGCTTGTCTAAAGAGACTAAACATAGAGACTTACTTAAGTGGATTTGGGCTTATGTGTCTAGAATTTTAGAAAATGATTGCTTAGACTAGTCATGTAAGTAAAATGTTCATAAAAAAGAATCAAGAACGTAGTTTAGGAATCTTGATCAGTAATTTACAAAACTGGGTATAGGCTACTGTTCAGCCTTGCACTATTACATCCTCATGCTTCTTTATAAAGTTTTCTCCCTGAACTGTCCCTCTCAGTTCAGTTCTTTATTTTTTCCAATTCTGTGGTTTTAATGGCTCATCACTAAGTCCATGAAGTTAATGCCTTTATATATTTTCCTGCACCTCCGCTTGTTTGTATGTGGTTAGTCACCCCAGTTAGGAGTAAACAGCCATTTAAAAATGGTTGATGTGTTATTTCTTAGCTTAAATTTGGCCCACTTCTGTTATGGATGCTTTCTTCCTTTGATTGGGTTTGCCACAAAGTTTGTTTGGATTTTTCTGTAAGCTGGAAAAACCCAAATGAACTTTTTGACTAACCCATTAGTTTTCTTTTCTTGTCAACTTTTAATACATTGACAGTATTAGAATAGGTCGTGGTCTTCTCTCACCTCTGTATGTGGAACTGGACTTTGTTCCTCCCAACTGTATGCTGCTTCTGTAAATCAGCTACATTGTCAAGTCCATTATGTTAGCCCTTTATTCCTGTCTTCCTTCATACTTTTCATATACTTCAGAGCAGAATCACACTCTGTACTGTTTGCTTAGAAGGCCCCTTACACTGCATGGTCCAAGATTACTTTCTTGTGTCTTTTTAGCTGTTAAGTCTTTCTTCAGCAGTCCTACTCAGTATGCCATTTGCTAATTTTTCTATTATTCTCTTTCTATTTTTGAGGCTACTTTAAACTTTGTCTATAAGATTCATTGAATTCCAGCTTTACATAATGCTGTCCTTTTATTAGTCATTTCTGTTAATCCATTTATATGATGAGGACTTTCTAAGACATACTGAGTAAAAGCATGGGCTCTGGAGTCAGCTAGACTCAGATTTAATCCAGACATCACCATTTACTGTGTGACCCCAGCAAGTAACTTTTTGGAGTTTCCTTTCATCATCCACCCATCTATCCAATACATATTTTTGAGTGCCTGCTCTCCACTAGGCCATCTGCTAGATAACAGTGAGTAAAACAGACAAGATCTCACCCTACATTTAATTTACAGTCTAGTCAGGATTTTATTTCCTTGTTGGAAAATGATAGTAAATATCTTAATGAATTGTTGTAAGAATGAAATGATAAGGTTCTGTAAGCATAGTGCCAACCATTGTGTCTGGCGTGTAAGTAGAGATGATGATGATGCTGGTGATCATCATGGTTCTTTTTTAAATTCCTCATAATACCTTTAACCTGTTTTCCTACATTAGAAAACTTGTTTTTTCTACTTAAATCTCTGCCCTATTTTCTGCTCTTCCTAATAATCAGAAAGCATTTATGTTTCTATGTTTTTATTTTAAGTTCACCTTTAATATGTACTTAAGCAGGTTCTAATAAGCTAAAGAACATTCAGATACATTATTTCCTTTAAACCTCACAGTGACTTTGTGATTTAGATATTATCTCCATTTTATATATAAGAAGATTGAAGTTCAGTGATTTGCTAGGCTAGAAGAACCAGGATTTCCATCCTTACTAATTGATAAAGAGCAGATCCTGGGCTCCAATTTAGCTCTTAAAAATGACAGGGATGTTGGTGGAACAGGAGAAACAGGGTAGGAAAGAGGGATCCATGCCAGAACAAGTTTTAAACTTACCTTGCTAGATTTACTGCCTCACCATTTACAATGATACCTGTCAAATGTCTTATAGAGTATGTTATTATGGCCAATTTGGTCTGTAAACATCTCTTTGTTGGGATTGGTAACGAGTATTGGTTATTAGTATTGTGTTAGAATTTACTGTATTGGTACCATCTTGGAAAAACCTAGTCTTCCCGCTGCGTTTCTCCTTTACTCTCACACGACTACCACACCCACAACACTTTGGAAACCAGAGGTGGGAGTTTTTATTCCCCACACCAAGCAATTCTTCGACACCAGCCGGGTGTCCTACAATTTACCTCAATTCTGCCTAGAGATGGCATCAGACCCCACAGGTTAAGGGCTCAGTCCTAGGAGACTGTCCCCCACCACAGATGCCACTTGGAATTAGTGGATCCCCAGATTACCCACAACTTTTGTTACTTGACTACAGATCAGAGGTTTTCATGACCTCCTTCCCTTTGGATTCAGTTATTTCCTAGAGCAGGTCACAGAATTCAGGGAAACACTTATTTTTGTTTACCAGTTTTTTAAAGAATATGATAAAGGATATTGATGAACAACCAGATGAATAGATACATAGGATGAGGTCTGGGAGGGTCCATAGTACAGGAGCTTCTGTCCCCATAGAGTTGGGGAATGTCATTCTCCCAGTTTGTGGATGTGTTCGTCAACTTGGAAGCTCCCTGAACCCCCCATATTTTTTTTTTTTTTTTTTTTTTTTTTTTTTTTTTTGCGGTATGCGGGCCTCTCACTGTTGTGGCCTCCCCCGTTGCGGAGCACAGGCTCCGGACGCGCAGGCTCCGGACGCGCAGGCTCAGCGGCCATGGCTCACGGGCCCAGCCGCTCCGCGGCATATGGGATCCTCCCAGACCGGGGCACGAACCCGTATCCCCTGCATCGGCAGGCGGACTCTCAACCACTTGCGCCACCAGGGAGGCCCCGATATTTTTGTTTTTTATATGGAGGTTTCATCACATGGGTGTGTTAATCATTAACTCCATTTCCAGCCCCTACCCTTCTCTGGATAATGGGGGATAAGGCTGAAAATTCCAAGCCTCTAGTCATTGCTTGGTCTTTCTGGTGACCAGCCCCCATCCAAAAGCCCCCTAAGAGTTGCCTCATTAGAATAAAAGCTACTGCTATCACCCAGGAAATTCCCAGGGATTTAGGAGCTCTGTGTCAGGAACCAAGGTCAAAGACCCAACATGAGAACAGAAGGTGCTCCTAGTGCACTTACCACTTCAGAAATTACAGGGGTTTTAGGAGCTCTGTGCCAGGAAAAGGGGTGGGGGCAGAAAACATATATTTTTTCTGTTATCTCACAGCTACCAAAGTAGATTGTTAAGAGGACCTCAAATACAAATCATTCCCCCCTGCCAATTTAGTTTAATGGTACTTTTGCAGGTTGTCTTTCTTTTGTTCATTTGTCAATCATTTTATGTTTCTTAACCCACAATGTGATGTAATTTTGGCCACTTATTTTAATAGATAATTTTAGTTAAGAAAATAATTCAAATACATATTAATTAGCGACGATTGAGGTGTTATTTAGCATAATTTGGGAAAAATGGATAGCCTTTTGTCTAAGTGATTCTAGGAATATTTGCTGAAGATAATAATATTTACTGAGGGCCCTGTTGCACATAGTGTTGTTTTTCACTAAATAAGTGAGTTATCTTGCTTCCTATATATTTATGATTGAAGGTAAAGATAGTTACCAATGTGCAAATGAAAAGAGAATTTACAGCTATTTGCTAAGTAAGACACTGAATGAAAGTATAATCTTATATTAACAAAGGTAAGTACACTGACAGGGCTTTGAATTAGGAAACTGATTTCTAAAGTTTTATTTTGGGACCTAGTGGCTTGGGAAGAAATTATCATTTTGTGATGAGCTGGAGCAGTTTGTGATGAAGTTTGGATTTTATGATCTTTTCGTATAATATGAAAGAGATATTTCACTGGTTGGAAAGTGAAAAATGACATTTTTTAGATCAGTGACTTAACTTGGAAGAAGTTTAAACTGGGTAAAGTAATATTAATATAGTCTAATAATCTTATATTAGACTATATTAATAATTGATGATGTTCGGACTCCACTGTATAAGAGAATACTTCTTACCTTAAGATAACTCATGAAGTTCCCTAAATCAGATACTTAAAACAAATATTTATATATATGGTAATTTCACAGAGGAAAATTAAATTCACATCTTTCTCATAGAAGAATTTGAGAGTCATTGGAGTTAACTTTTCCAATAGCTGCAACACAATAAAAGAAGGAAATAGTTTCAACCAAACTGCATTTCTCTTTTGTCAGTCTCAACAATCTTATTATATAGAATTAAAAACAACTTTGTAAAGGCAAATATGTAAAAATCAGTGCGAGTTAAACTAATGATTCTATACACATTTGATTCAAAGTTAGTAAAACAAAGAAAAAGTTTTGCTAATGTGTTGTAGCTATCCCAGTCAAATACAGTATGGATAGCAATAGCTATTGTATTTTACTAACACTTGTAACTGATAGCTAATTTTTATGTATTGTTTTTAACAATTTAATAGTTTTTAGAATGAGAAAATAACATGAATGTTGAAGTAAAAATGTCAGGAAATTTTGGTTCAGTTGTCACCAGAATAGAAAATACTCTGATTTTTCATTTATCAAATCCGAATACTTAGAATAGGCATTTGCTGTTTCCACATAACTAATCATTATTGTTTTTCATGTTAGAGGATACCTAAAAATACCATAGAGGAAGATTTTAATGAACTGAGGAAGACAGAGTAAGCTTTGATGATTAAACTTACGCAAAGGCAGTCATATCATTCTGCCCAAATGTCATGCAACTCTTTACTCTGCTTTTGTGTAACCATTGTAATACAAGATAACTGACGTTGGAGGTTTCAAAATAAAACCACCCCTGGAAAACAACAACAAGTTTTTTTTTAAGATCTATCATTAGATTTAATACACATTTACCCTAACTCCTACAGTTTCTCTGTGGAAGAGTAATGATTGATATTCATGATGATGATGAACAATCCCCAGGCACTGGGATTTTTTTTTTTTTTTTTTTTTTTTTTTTGTGGTACGCGGGCCTCTCACTGTTGTGGCCTCCCCCGTTGCGGAGCACAGGCTCCGGACGCGCAGGCTCAGCGGCCACGGCTCACGGGCCCAGCCGCTCCGCGGCATGTGGGATCTTCCCAGACCGGGGCACGAACCCGTTTCCCCTGCATCAGCAGGCGGACTCTCAACCACTGCGCCACCAGGGAAGCCCGGCACTGGGATTTTGAAGGGCTTTTTGATTAGAGAAAGTTTATATTATATTTAATACGGTTTAGTATTAATTGGATCAGTCTTTTTCATAGTAGGATGTATTTCCCTTATTTATATACAGTCATAAGACAACCCATTATATGGAGAACCACCCTGATACAGATAGTAACTTTAAGATTATTCAATTTGTACATGTTCTGTATGTGAACAATTGGTTACTGTTCTGGGATGGGTTAGGGAAAATGGGGTTATGGATAGAATAGTAGAGTTCAACCTCTACAATTCAGTTGTGGGTTGGCCTAAGATCATAATCAACATTCCTACTGTTGGTTCTCAAATGTTCTCAGAGTTCTAAAGAATTAGTTTAATTTATAAATATACTGTCTATACTGGTGATTTTCTTCATATTTTATGCTTTGATCATTGGCTATATTCTAGTTACTTAAAAGTAAATAAATCATTCACATGCAATCCAAATAATGTACATTTGCTAACTTCCTGGTAAACAAAACATTCCATCCCATATCATGACAGGAAAGAAATTTTATTTGTTAAATTATGAAACAGATGGTAAATGTAATGAAAATGTTTTAAAATAAGTATTTTAAGATGTAATTTGTTTTATTCCATCTAATCTGTTCATATTTTAATTTTTATTTTCAGCATATCTAGTAATTATGATGCTCAAATGAAGAGCTTTTTAAGGATTGTGAGGATATTTTGTCATGTCTTTCGAATTGGTCCATCCTCTCCCAGTAATGGAATCGATATGGGCTACAATGGGAATAAAACTCCAAGAAGCCAGGTGTTCAAGGTCAGAAAAATATATGATGTTGTTAGGAAGATAGATGTAAAAGAGATGAATTTGACCAAGCATATATTCATTAATTGGACACCTCATAAACAGGATGTAAATTTGGTTTATACCAGTGATTGACACTTTGTAAACTAAGACCTTTTTCCTTTCATCTCTGTCTAATCAGCAGCAAGTCCCCTTTGGGGAGCTTTCTATGTTTTTCTTACAAGTAAAATTTTAATTTCAGTAGTGTTTTATTCTAAGGGTAAAGGTATTTAATGTTTAAATATAATTAAGTCTACTTTTTAAAATTGGATAATAGGTCCTAAATGCAGCCATCACGATTTTTAAAAAATAGTTCTTCTTCAGAAAGAAAGAAGACATCCAGTTTTTATTTAGGATTTATTATCGTTTGCGTTATGTGTGTGTCTGTGTTTGTTTTTTTAAAAATAAGTTTACTTTCATTTATTGGGTTTATTAACAATTCCTTGGGTAACTTCAAGGAAGAAACATTGAGGTATTTTCTTAATGTATTTTGTATTGCTTCAGCTGCTGCTTCTTTACAAGCACATTTATGAATGGAATCCTTGGAAGAAAGATTTCCAAGGCAGTGTAACCATGTCAAATTACAATTTTGTGAAGTAAGCAAAATGTACATGACTGTAATTGCTATTGTTAATAAATGTACATGACTATAATTGCTGTTAATGCTTTTTTATGGCATTATATTTTCAAATAACTCAGATTTTGGACAAATGTGTAATTTAATAATTGTTTTCATTTTTTTTTAAAAAGGGTAATTTATCTGGAGAGCTTTTCATAGTATAAAATTAGCTTTTGGGTTCATGAAAAATTATAAACAGTCTTTTGGGTATAAATATAGGTTGTCTATCCAAAAGGTGACATAAATGTTTTTATGTGCCACATCCTCAAAAACGAGTTGTGATTGACAGCTTTACTTATCTATAAAATTTGAAGTTATATAAAGTTAAATTAATGATGTATGCTAAATGATTCTATTCTTACATGGAAAGCTTTTGGCAGACACAAATAAATGGTTTGCAAGCATTTTGACACTAGTCAATTCTTTAATACCTGGAATAGGTATGATAACCTTTTAGAATAGGTATGTATCAGTTTCTGTGCATCTGTTCGTCTGCTTCAGGCTCTTTTTTTTTTTTACATTGGTGCAGGAGTGTTCAGCCACACATGTGCATGCTTCTCCCTCCCCCCGCAGTCGTGCGCGCAAGTGTGTGTGTGTGTGTGTGTGTATATGTGTCTTTTTTTTCCTTCTTTTTTTCCCCTATTGTGCCATCTCCTGGAAGAAGGAAGTTATGCATCTTCTTGTAATTCAGATTTTAGCTTTTCAACGTACCACTTCCTTTAATACTAGTTAGAAGTGATAACTTCCTGTTTTTGTAAAATTTGAATTTGAATTATTGATCCTCTGTTTTGTTAGTGCTGTTTTAAGTGAGTTTAAGTGCTCAAACATTCATATTACAGGAAGTTGTTCTTAATGTGTTCTAATATGACTCATGCAGTTTGTTACTGAAACTTCCCCTGATTGATTTTTCTACTTGTCCTTCTACTCATCTGTAATGATGAATGAAAGTCAAATCAGGTATACATATGGTCACTATTGACAAATTGAGTATATATTATATTTATTATTGTCTTTTTTTGTTAAAATTTCAATTTGCCACTTGTTGCTAATGATATCAGAAAATACTTACGTGCTAAGTAACCTCTTTATAGGTGTTTAGTGCTTGATTTAAATGTTATTTTTCTATCTAGCCAGTCAGTACAGATAAAACAGAGTAGAAAACAATATTATTGCTTTTCTTTTAGCTTTTCTTTTATGGAATCCAGACTCTTTGTTTTCATTGTTATATATCAATGATATATATAATATATAAAGTTCTTTCCTTCTCTTTTATTTCATTTGTTAGTATCTTTATTTCTCTTTTTAAGGTTTTTTTTTTTTTCCTGTATCATTGACAACTGCCTTTGTCTCTGAGCACTTATTTTCTCTTAAATTTTGACCTTTCACTTTGGTAAAACATTTTTGTTGCAAACCCAGCCAGTTTTTTAAAACATTGTTGCTCTTAAGGAACTGATTAATCTCTTTCTAATTTTATGAATTAAATGTGGACTCTTTGGAGGATGGCAAAATGATCTGCCCTCCCACTTACAAGGATAAAAATAGAAACTACACTGTCATCCATGTATTTAAAGTCTTCTTTTCATTTTGGGATGATTGAAGTTGTAAAAATCTGAACCATCTGGTGAGTTGCTGCAATTTTAGATTGGAAATACCATTTTAATTTTTACCACATTTTGTCTATGGTAGCAATTGATCCCTACTTTCTATTTCATTAACTAGTTACTATGTCACTTTATTGTTGGGGTTAGCTAATGGGTTTTCCATTAAGAATGAGTGGGTTTATAGGCCATGTGTTTGTAGTAGGTTTGTTTAACATCCTGTTATTAGTTTCCTGATTTATCTTAGAAGCCCTTTAAGTTAATCTTAACACTTAGCCCTTCTTTCAGTGTTAAGAGATTTTTATCTAGAGCCTTGTGAACTTTGGAACATCTGAAGGAGAAAGTAGTTCTGGTTATAGAAGTAGGGTGAGCATGGGGAAGAGAGTTTAGGCTTCTTGAATCTTGATATGCTCTTTTTTTGTGAGTAGTAAGCTGTGACTATTAACAGTTTCATAGAATTATAGTTGGAAATTTGGAAGCCAAGAAAGATTGAGAAACTTTTAACTTTAAGATCTTATCTTTTGGATCGTGGCATTTGACATTATCGAGTTGAGAACAGTCCGATTAACAGAGAATTTCAAGTTGCTATTAATAAGTTTAAGTTAGTAATGCTGTCCTGTCAAATTTGTATCTCATTTGACACATGGATCTTGAAATTTTTTAAATTGTCCAACAAGTTTGGGATTATATATTATAGCTTTGACTTGTTAACTTGAAATGTTTTGAAAATCATGTATGCTTGTCAAATCGTTGTTATAGGTAGAATATAATTCTGTGGTGAAGATCACTCAATAATATGAAATGAAGTAATACTTTCATAGTGCCAAGAAGCCTAATATTTTCCATAGTCATTGACTCATTTTTCTGTAACAGTTAATATGTACGGTACTTTGTATTGATGTTTTTTAATCATTATTATGTATGAGTATAAAAAGTCTCATAGATATGGTTTGCAATGGTTAATTTTTTTGCTGTACGCGGGCCTCTCACTGCTGTGGCCTCTCCCGTTGCGGAGCACAGGCTCCGGACACACAGGCCCCGCGGCCATGGCTCGCGGGCCCAGCCGCTCCGCGGCTTGTGGGATCCTCCGGGATCGGGGCACGAACCCGTGTCCCCTGCATCGGCAGGCGGACCCTCAACCACTGCGCCACCAGGGAGGCCCTGCAATGGTTAATTTTTAAAATTTATTTTAACCCTTTCTGTCTGTGACTGCTACTACAGTTAGAAATTAAAGTTATTTTCACAGTATTCTTTTTGTTATTGAGGAATTAATTTTCGGAACAAGTCTTCAAAGGGACAACTCCCTAGGTAAAAATGCTTTAAGGTTGGGATTTAGTTTTAGTGCATGTGTGAATGAAGAAATAAACAGTGGGAAAAAGAGAAAACTAAAGAAAAGCCCAAGATGATTTACTACTTCTTTTTTTCCCTCATTCTCTTTTAATCTTTGCTGTGCTACTTTATTGAAAACTCTTTCTAGTTTTTCTCGGTATCTTTATTGTCACTAACATTTTTACACAGATCTGGCTTTTTTTGGATATTATTTCTGGAATTATTCAGAATTCACCTTTCATTTTTGCAGGTTGTCAGTATTTGAGAATAGGATGATCGTAGTTCAGGCTCAGTGCTCTCATCCACGTGAGGAGCAGGTATCACTTCCAGCCTTAGCCTTCATCTCTATCTAGTGTGGGGATTTTCTAGGCTTTAGTCCTTCTCACTTAGAGGCCAATCATTCCTTTTTTCCTTTTGTTTCAAGCAGTTTTTCATCACCGCCTGTTCTTTCTTTTTTGGAAGTTCATTTTTTGATGTGAAGCTAAATAGTTTTGCTGACATAAGAAGTTCTTTTCATCTTTTATAGCAGGGTTTAATGTTTTTCTCATGAAGAGAGACTGTAGACCCAAACTTGGATCATGATTAAAATTAAGACATTTGCAGTGAAGGTACCATGTCAGTGTTGATGGCAGCTGGTGCTTCTTGCCCTTCTTTTAAGCAGTTCAGGGACCCTTTAAGAAGTTAGGCATCCAACTGCTGTGACTAACCATGGAAAAGCCTTCTTTGTGCAGGAGAAGGGTGTTCATTTCAACCTCAGAAAGGGTTTCTCAGAAATTAGTTTCTCACTTTGCTTACCTGTTTACCTAGGCTGTACTAACTGAATATTTGTTGAATGAGTAAACTGGTTTTTTGTTGATGGTGGTAGGGTTTTTTCCTTCTTGCTTTTTGGTTTAATTTTTAAGTGAAGACTTAGGGGTGATTTAATTGTTTGCAAATTCAATAAGTAGATTATTCTCAAATAGAGAGTGTCTGGAAATCTGAAGAAAGGCTGACGATAACAGCAGGGGGATTTATTAGATAATAATTGTAAAGAATTGCTTGGCAGAACAGGTTATTTAAACATTTCCTAAAGTTCCAAATATGGTTGTATAATCTATTTACATAGTGGTCTTTAAAAGTAAGATTGTTTCTTTTAGTTGAAATATTTAGGGTGGGTTCAGAAGCACGTCTAGTTTGTAGTGTTCTGTGATCATATAAGAATCAAAAGGTAAGATTAACTTTTTATTCATTTGTAGAAAGACAATTTATCACTCTCAATAGGAATACTTAGAATAGTGTAGGAATGGAAGACCATTAAACCACTATCCCCCCTGCTCCCTTGTGCCTTCACTGTTCATCTTTATTTGGGATTAAAAAATGTTCTAGCAGGTCTTTCTTCCCCCCAGCTTTACTGAGCTGTAACTGTTACATAGGGTTGAGTAACTTTAAGGTATACAGTGTGATGATTTGATACAAGTATATTTTGCAAAATGTTTAGTACAGTAAGGTTAGGTAACACATCCTTCACCTCACATAATTACCACTTTGTTGCTGTTGCTGTGGTGAGAACATTAAAGCTTTACTCTCATAGCACCTTTCAAGTGTACAATACAGTATTGTTAACTATAGTGACAATGCTGTACATTAGATCCCCAGTAGCATGTCTTTTAATAGTAGTTGGGCATTTATATTTCTCCTTGTGTTAAAAACTGCTGTTTACTAGAGATGATATATATATTTCAATTTTCTCTAGTACTTAGTCCTGTTATAGCATTTGTGATCACATAATATTTTAAAGATAAAATTTCATTTGCTGTTAATTTACAAAAGACATTTCATTATTCTCAAAAGGAATATTTTAAATAGTATAGAAATAAGAAACTGTTTACTCCTATGTGTTCCTTTTTTATTAAGCTGTTAATCTTTACTTTGAATTATGGATTTGCTAGTCAATATTTGATAGTTTCTAGTTATTAGAGATGGATTGTGTGTGGTTGGGTATGCGTGTATATGTGTGTGTGTGTATGTGTGCATGTAAATATCACGTCATATTTTAAAGTTTCTCATCATAAATTTTCAAAATCTCAGAGATTCCATGTAAAGCAAAGAGTGCAGTAAACTAAGTTTATTAAGCTCTTTATGAATTCTCATTTTTTTAAATTGAAAAACAACATAATTAAAAATAGTTGACACATTAATACAGTAAAGTTTAGGGGGATTGTATTCATAAAAGTAATGTATGGTTTAAAACTAAATATTTGAAAATTTTTAAAAGAAGAAATATTATACATTTTTTTGTTAGAGTTTAATTTTCCTTTTTTATTCTAAGGAATAAATAAATGCAAATTAAGTTTTTGCTATAAATGAAGAAATTGTCATTTATATGAGGTTTATGTTTTTGTTATTTACCTTTAGGCATTGCTGACACATAAACTTGGGAAAATAAAAGTATCTAGAGTAAATATTCTCTTCTATAATATTTGTCTGAGTGGGTTTTTTATCCTGCAGTTTAAGAATGATGTTTTAAAAAAACACTTTTCTTTTTTTCTTAGCCTCTTGAATTGCTTTGGCACTCATTAGATGAATGGCTAGTTTTAATAGCTACAGAATTAATGAAAAACAAAAAGGACTCAACGGATATCACTTCTATTTTACTGAAACAAAAAGGCCAAGATCAAGATGGTACTTCCATTCCTGCATTTGAACCTCCAGGACCTGGGAGCTATGAAAATCTATCCACTGGCACAGGGGAATCTAAACCAGATGCTCTTGGAGGGAAACAGGAAGCCAGTGCAGACTGCCAGGATGTTATTTCTATGACAGCTAACCGGCTAAGTGCTGTCATTCAAGCTTTTTACATGTGCTGTTCTTGTCAGATGCCTCCAGGGTAAGAAGGTTTCTGCTTGTTTTGTGTGCTGATCTCTGCCTATCAATAACCAATGTTGTGGCTGGAGCAGCCCTTGTGGTTCTTATTATGATTGCAAGACACCCTTCAGCAATAACCATCAGGAAACTTTGGAAAAAAAAAAAGGTTTATTACTTACAGGACGTGGAAATTACATGACACACCTGGGGCCACACAGCAAGGTTGCCAGTAGAAAGAAAGCTCGAGGGCCTGGGGTTCTCTTTTTATTGGAGTTGAAGGTAGAGGCCTAGGGTTTTGAAAGCTTACTCTTTATTGGTGAATTTAAAACATGAGAGCGGGAATTTGAAGCATGAGAAGAGAAAACACAAGTGGCTCAAATGGTCAGTTATTGAAATCAACCAAGATCTCTAAAACAAAGGAGCTTGGAGATGGAGGGGTGGGTCTTTATCTAGTTGTGGGCCTGGCATTATGTTTATTCGAGATAGCCATCTTTGAAGCGGATGCCTCTTTGAAGTGGATAAAGTGGAGGCAATCTGCTAGATTTTCCTGGTTTGCAGTCTGAATGTATCTGGTGATTTTTCTGAGTGGCCCATATAGCAACAGGCACAAAGATTGTCCATATATGAGCTGTTGTTGTTGTTTCTCTGAATTTTACATCAAGTTGTCCTACTTTATATTGTATGGATTTGGAAAAGGAGCAGTTTTAGTTCTCAGTGATTCCAAGTGAGAAGGGTGGGAGAAAAATTGGAAACATTAATTTGGAGAATTGTAGCTAGATATTGGAGGAAGTGAAAATTCAGCATCCAGTCCAGTTTACAGGTAGAAAAAGAAAACCTCAAAGACAGTTAACAGGACTAGAATCTGATATCCACAAGAGTGCTTCCTTATAGTATAATTTTTCAGTGTGGTACAAGACATGTTTACTAAGAGAACCAAATTTATCATTAGTTCCTCTGTAATAGAAAGCCAAAAGTGTATAAACCTATATTTAGTAATTAATGTTTCAATATCTTACCTTATTTGTAAATGACCTAGATATTCAGTAAATTTTCCATCATTTAATTTAACTTAGCAAAACTCTGAAGTTTTTAAGTTACCAAAGAGATTTGGGAAACTCTTTTTAAGTAGACATACCATAAAACATATCTATTGCTGAAAAGTTCACCTAAACTCTTACTCCACTTACATCTGGTTAAATCACTTGTTCTTAACAATTATGTTTAGATTATTCATGAAAGTCTCATTAGGCATTAGACAAAATTGGCTGTCATCCCAAGCTATTTTTCTTGCTAACAAATTGTGTAACCTAGATAATATGAACTTACTTGAATTGTAAACCCAAGTAAAATAAAAGCTGCATGTCTGTATTATATCTAATGTTGATAAATCTGAGATATGCCTTTTTAAATTAAACCAACAAGTTTAAACTATCTTTTATTTACAGAAGATTATCCCAGATCACATGAACTTGAAAAATGTTAGGGTTAATTTCTTTATTACTGAGTTTTAGGAATACTTAATTCATAGTATTTATTTTTAAGCCAATTAAATACAGCTCTTTTATAAATTAATTTTGGCAATACCATCCAGAGGTAGAGAGAAAAAAAAATCACTTGCATATAACATACATCTGTATAGACATACATAAACATGCAGCCAGACACAGAGACCCTATAGCTTCCATTCTAAAATTTTAGCTGTGGATCAGGTACAACAATATACAACTTACTAGTTTACAGACTACCTCTGAGTCCAAATTGTGTCTGGCAGATGGAACAAGTTAAGGTTACCTGCTCCGGTGGTTAAAGCTTTTTACAAATATTTGTGGAGGAGACTTTTAAGATTTGTATTTGTCTTTGACAAGTTATCTTAAGGAGGGTGTGGACTAGATTTTGGGTAAGAGGTTTTACAACAGTTTATACTTTAAAAGGCCTCTTTCCCCTTTTCTTTTTCCTTCAGGCTCAGGTGATTGTGGGCAGAGTTTTAGTTACCTCCTAGGGTATTTGTATTTCAAAAACATGGTAAGACTTACATCTTAAGGGACAGAGAAAGAATGTAAGTTTCCTCCTAGGATTTTTAGTGCCTTTTGAATGGTTTTGGCAGTCCCAATAAAATGTAGTAGGGCCAACCTGTAATTAGGGGGAGTGTCCTGTAAAAATAATTCCCTGGACTCAGGGTCAAATGGGGCTTCTCCAGGGTTGGAAATGAAGAGGGGGTCACTTGGGTCACTATGGTCATGGAAATGATAAACCCATTGGACCATGCCAGTTTTGCACAGCAGGAGATGGGCCTCATCGTAATGTTTTCCATTCACACTGAGCCTTAGCAGTATGGAAGAGTCGGCATGGTGCCAGGCATTAAATATCCAAGTGAGGAGAGGAGGTGCCCTGGTATGAATATTGGTGGCTCTGGGTGCTTTTGCCTTCTCATATCCATTTTTTTCCCTCACTTAGAGGCCTTGCTAACCCTGTCACCTTTTGCCTTGGTGGCAGGGATGGATGCCTTGTGAGGCATTTTTCTTAGTTCTGCCCTGTTCAGGGGAAAGCAGAAAGGGGCTCAGCATCTGTGATCTCTTGGAGGAAACAAGCTTGTAGTCCAGATGGATCTTTAAGAAAGTTATGGATTTTAGGGTATTTAGAGACACTGACCAGTTGATGCATTTTGGTGATCGCAACAATTTAGAGCTCATTCTAAACAAACAAGAAAACCTGCAGTAGTCCGCTCCCTTCTCCTCTTCCTGTTGCATAAGATCTTTGAGAAGCGTTTGAATATCAGTTAAGGAGTGGTTTTTGAACTCAGTTTCTACTTCTTGTTTTTTTCCTGTTACCTTAATCTTATGTGTTGTTACTGGAAAATTTTAGATGACGTCATTGTGAGCCCCTTTGTAGGTGGCTGCTTTCCTTTCCAGGGGTCCCAAGAGAATACTCCAGGATTGTGGTCGGTCTCTATTAGCACCAGATACTCAGGCTCTTTGGGAAAAGCCCTCAGGCTTTTGGAATGTATTGGGTTGGCCAAAAAGTTCATTCGGTTTTAAGTAAAAATAAAAGACACATTTTTCATTTTCACCAAGAACGTTATTGAACAACGTATTCATTAACCAAACGAAGTTTTTGGCCAACCCAATAATATCAAATTTTTGGCATGTTAGTATGCATAGCATTGAATAATGCCCAGGAAGTGACCAAGGAGTTTTGCATTTATCAAAGAGCCGGTGTACCTCCTCAGCGTTCTTAGGAAGCACTGGCGCTTCATTTTTTAGTAGCGTTATACCAGGGATTGGACCCAATATCCCATTGGGTTAGTGGACGAAGAGTGACAGTAGTGAGTGAAGTGGTGACACAGACCATAGGCCTCTGGTGTATTTTCCCTCAGGTGGGGCCATTGGTTTCCATTGTGAGGCTATTTTACTCTGCTAGGTTAGGACACTTAGTCTAGGCACAACATACTGACACCGTGGTTACAGACCTACGGGAATCCTCTCGTGCCTTTAGCCCAGAGCCTTTCCTTGGTTGCTGTCCAATTCACTCTCCTTAGCTCTCCTTGGCCTTGAGGCGAAGAGGATCCTCACACACATTAATAGTCATTCAAGGCCTTTATAATTAGTGGTCTCATCGTCTCATTAGACCATATATGGCTTGATCATACTGCTCTGAGGAGATTGTTGGCAGCTGTGACCTTTCGGGTTGGATGTCTCAGGCAACACATGACAGGGGCAGTACGCAAAAGCACGTTGCTGCAAGGCAGATCCCCAGATGATGTTACTTACCTGAGTTAGGTGGTAGTAAGCAAGCTGCAGCTAAAGGGCATTCCTCTTGGTTTACTGCAGGACGGTCATGCAATCCTGCTGAGTACGCCAATTGTTTTGTGTGCCAGTCTCCGCCTATCAATAACCAATGTCGTGGCCGGACTGGCCCTTGTGGTTCTTCGTATGATTACAGGATGTCCTTCAGCAATAACCATTGAAAACTTTGGGGGGAAAAGTTTTTTTTACTTATAGGACCTGGAAATTACATGGCACACCTGGGGGCCACACAGTGCGGTCATCAAGGGGGAGTGGGGGGCGGAGAGAGAGAAAGAGGGAAAGAGCACACACAAGCCTGGGGTCGAGGGCAGGGGACTGGGGTTTCGAGGGCTCACTATTGGTGAATTTAAACGTAAGAGTGGGAGTATAAAGTATGAGAAGGGCCTCCCTGGTGGCGCAGTGGTTGAGAGTCCGCCTGCCGATGCAGGGGATACGGGTTCGTGCCCCGGTCTGGGAGGATCCCATATGCCGCGGAGCGGCTGGGCCCGTGAGCCATGGCCGCTGGGCCTGCGCATCCGGAGCCTGCGCATCCGGAGCCTGTGCTCCGCAACGGGGGAGGCCACAACAGTGAGAGGCCCGCATACCACAAAAAAAAAAAAAAAAAAAAAAAAGTATGAGAAGAGAAAAAAACAAGTAGCCCAAATGGTCACTTATCAAAATTAACCAAGATCTCTGAAACAAAGGAGCCTCCATGGGAGGCATCCTGGCTCTTTATCTAGTTGTGGGCCTGGCATTGTGTTTATTCGAGATAGCCATCTTTGAAGTGGATACTTCACCAATCAAACCTTAAGTCAGGCACTTGCATTACAGAGTAGAGAAAACCCAGTTATCTGGGCTTACGATAGGTGCTTATTATTTCCTTTTCTGATAGATGAAGAAAAGCTATAATTTTTTTATAATTGCAGAAATAACAAATAATACTTTGCTGTTTTTGGTTGTTTTCTGATCTTTAGGATACTCATTGAACTGATCTGGAATTAGTACAGAATATTTGAGTTTTAAGCATCATTTATGTTATTAGCATGTAGGATGGTGAATGTCACTTTCTATAGGATCATTTAACTATGTATTGGAAACATATAGACAGAGATGCTTAAAATTTCAGGGTTTTTAAAAAGTCACTTGTTTATATCATCTGTTAATGAAAAGTTATTTTATATATATATCTGCGTGTGTATATATATATTTATTTATTTGTTTATTTATTTCATATCATAAATTGACTAGGCATGCCTCAGATTCCATAAAGACAATCCAAACCCCATTTTGTGTGTGTGTAGAAACCAGTCCAATTCAACGCATAGTCACGTTTGCCATATCACCAACTTGGGTCTGTGTGTTCTGATTGTTTTTTACCCCCACAGAATGACTTCACCCCGTTTCATTGAATTTGTCTGCAAACATGATGAAGTTTTAAAATGCTTTGTTAACAGGTAAAGCTTTCTTGGTTTCATGGATTACCTTTGTAGCCTTTTCTTTCTTTTCTTACAGTTTTTATCTCAACAGAAAAAATGTTACTTCTGTTACTATTCAAAAAATGCTCAGTGACAAGTACAAGTATAGTAGGTGTGGATTAATATGTATTTTTATTCTGTTTCAATATCTTTATATCTAAATTTGCATGTCACTTAATGCTACTCATCCTTCCCATCCATGTAAACAATGTGTTTTTCTTTTAGGAATCCCAAGATTATATTTGACCACTTTCACTTCCTCCTTGAATGTCCTGAACTGATGTCAAGATTCATGCATATCATAAAAGCACAGGTAGTGCTTTTTTTAATCTTGTTTTTAGAATGTCTAATGAATACTGTTCAGCTAATTTGAATACTGTTCAGTAATTATTATACTTGAGTCCATCTGCTGTAAGTGGAGTGACATTACCTTATTCTTTTTTTTTTTTTTTTTTTTTGCCGTACGCGGGCCTCTCACTGTTGTGGCCTCTCCCGTTGCGGAGCACAGGCTCCGGATGCGCAGGCTCAGCGGCCATGGCTCACGGGCCCAGCCGCTCCGCGGCATATGGGATCCTCCCAGACCGGGGCACGAACCCGTATCCCCTGCATCGGCAGGCGGACTGTCAACCACTGCGCCACCAGGGAGGCCCTACCTTATTCTTTACTTTAGTATATGGAGTTACATTAGTATGTTACTTTTGTATGAGGAGTAACTTTAAGAAATGTGCATTGAGTGCCTACTATGTGCAAAGACAACATGTTGCCACATTGCTGAAATGGAACACTAGTCCTATAAGGCTGATGGTCCTTGGGGATTTTATCCCCAAATACATTTGGGAAATATAACACATGCCCTGTTGGAGATTAATAAAGCATATCAGCAGCTTGCTAAAGGCTTTGAGAAGCCCTTTGGTAAAAATAATGATTTAGCTTTATTAGTCTTCCAAACTTAATTGACCTGAGAGCTTTCCCCGATGAGGGTTCATTCCGTATATCTCATGTTTCATGAAACATGCTTGGGAAAAGCTTGTTTTGCTACTTAGCAGCTATGTGGCTTGGGGCATATTTCTAACATCCTTGAGCCTTGGGTTCTTCATCTATAAAACAGAGATAATGACACCAACCTCATAAAACCTCCATGGTGAAGACTAAGTTTTAAATAGTGACTTGTATATACGTTCAATAAATGGTAGTTGTTTTGGAGATAGAAAGGATATGTTCTGTCTCCAAGGGGATCTTAATTCAGTCTAGCAGGGGAGATAATAAATGTACCCGTAAAATACAGTAATTACAGTATGACCTGATTCTTCAGGAGTTTAAGGGAGGAAGAGCTTGCTTTTGGCTGCTGTAGTCAAGGGAGATTTCAAAGAGGAGGTGGATTTTAATCTAAAAAGCATGCAAAATTTTGAAAGGAGTAAATGGGGAAGATGAACATTCTAGCCAAGATATGGGTCAGGACATATAGATGGAAAAGTGTATTAAAATACAGTGGGTTAAAGCAGAAATTTTGTGTAGGTGAGGAATGAGATATAATTCTGGGAAGGTAGATTAGGGTTATACTGTATGGAACCTTGATTGCCAGATTGCAGACTCTCCATTTGCTAGGCTGTCAGAAGCCACTAATAATTTTAGGAGAATGACATGATCCTGCAAAGCTTTAGGAAATAATTTGTCTGAAATGTAGGCTAGACTGGAGGTAATGGTTTGTTTAGTAGTCATAAGATAAAGGCTATAGGTATTTTAAGTTGTCTTCAGGGACACTGATCCTTTTTAGAAATTAAAGAAAGCTAAGAACTGATCTTTATAAAATTAGACACATGTATATAGGTCTCCTTTGGCATCTGTTTAATAATGATGATGTAAAAGACAAGGTAGCAGTAATAACTTGCATTTATTGAATGCTAACTTTATGTCAGGTTCCATACATTTTTTCACATAGATTATTTTATTTTTGTAACAATCATGTGAGATAGGTACTCTTTTACTGAAGCTGGAGAGGTTAAGCAACTTGTTTAAGTCATTCAGCTACTAAGTGGGGGCACCAGAATTTAAAAGTCCATCTGGTTCTTAAGTTCATTTTCTTAATCTACACTAAATTACTCCATTCTAGGGTAAATGAGATTATAGGTGAAAGAAGCTTTTAGTTTTTGAAAGAGGTAGTTTGCTATATTTAATACTATCTCTGCTTTTCACTTCCTTTTCCCTCTTCCCTTCCTGTATTCACTCAAAAAGCATCTGCATTAACTATCCACCTTTTTGACCCACAGAGGGGGTTTTGTTGCCTGACCAGTGCGGGTGTCCACATGCATAGTGGTGGCCCAGTCAGGAGTTTGGACATGCTAAGGAGGGTGTTTGTGTAGAAGAGGAGCTCAGCATGGAGTATGTGAGTTGGCACGGTATATGGAGGATGTCCAGTGTCCAGGGTGGTGACAGTTGCTCAGAGTAATTTGACAAAGCTTGAGTGGGGTATAGGGTATCTATGCAGTGAATGGTCCATGTCAGTGACAGAAGATTGATTATATATGAGGTGGGGCAGTTGACTGAATAAGTCAGTATAGTAAAGATAATGTGCCTCGCTGTTGGAGAAAGTTAAAAAATGGAGGAAAATGATGAATCATGTACTATTGGATTGGAATTGGAGATATCATTGTGAACTTATAGTTTCCTATGTGGTTAGATAGATACAGCAAACCTGGCATCCATTTCTTGGTCATTGAATACCATTCTCAATGAACGAGGGCCTGTTGGAGAAATGGCTAATTCAGAGAAAGTACAAGATGAGCCTGGATCATCTTATTGTGCCAGAAAGTTGTGCAGAGAATTACGAGGTTATGTCAAAACGATTCAGAACCAACTTGAATGGATACTACTGGCCAAATCTGGAACAATTTGAACATCAAAATAAATAATGATGGCAAAATATTGCAAATAAAATCGGAACCCATAAGTCTATAGTGAAAGAATTAATGAATAAATGGAAAGTTTGATGAAGGGTGGGATATTTTTATAGTCTCAAAGTATCTCCTCTTAGAATACTAACTAATTACAAAGATTAAAAAGGAACTTTACAGTGGAGAAGCTTGGCAGTGATCACAGCAGACATACCAGTGTGCCAGCTGATAGGATGCACTGAGAATACGGTATCACTTCTTTGATATTCCTGTCAAAGATGCATACCCTGAATTTAATCATGGGAAATCATCAGACTAATTCTAACTGAGAGACATTCTACAATATAACTGACGTGCAATCTTTAAATGTAGGTCATGAAAATTAAGAAAACACTGAACAGCTGTGCTAGAATGAAAGAGACAGGACAACTGAACGCAGTTCATGAGTCATTATGCTACACAGGATACTATATGGATCCTGGCAAAACTTGAAATGGGATCTGAAGATCAGATACAGTAATATATCAGTGTGAATTTCCTGATTTTGATGATTGTGAACTGCTTGTGTAGGAGAATTCTCTTGTTTGTAGGAAATACACACTGAAGTATTTAGGGGTGACTGGACATCATATTAGCAATTTACTTTCACCTTAGGGGAAAAAAAACCCACCATTGTTCATGTTAGCAGTTTACTTTCACCTTAGGGGAAAAAAACCCTACCATTGTACTATACTAAGAAATTTTCTGTAACTTGGAGGCTATTAAAAAAAAAAGTAAAAACAAAAACAACTACCTCTGTTAAGGGATTGACTTCTTCTTCTGTTGGTGGTTTTCAGGTGGCCTGCTAGTTAAAGGGAGAGACATTTTGTATTGCTGTACAAATACTATTAAGAAGAGCCTCTGTAATCAGTCCTGTTTTGTGAATTATTTTATGGAAATGCAGGTACTCAGAAAGTTTACATACAGAAATGTGCTCTTTGGCTTTGTAGGTATATGGATGTGTGTGTGGATGTTTTGATCTTAACAGATAACTTACTAGCTTTTGAAGGTAGCATTTTGTACTTTTTAATGTTACATTTGAATTACTTAAAAAAAATTACCACTTGTATTTATTTTCAAATGGTCCACATTTTCTATATGAAGGATAGAATTTAATATTTAATATCTTATAACGGCAAATAAGTTTACTGTCATTTAAAACACTTATTTGCAGTAATTTTAACGTTGTTGTGAGTGATAAGAGCAACATCTATTAGCGTTCTGGGAGTTGAGTATTTGCACAAATTACTTAACCTCTTGGTGCTGAATTTTTCTCTTCTATGAAACGGAGATAACTTTTTCTCAGAGTGTTGTGAGGATTAAATGTGAAAATACATGTAAAGTGCTTAAAACAGTACCTGGTTTATAGATGCTTTAATAAACATTAGTTAATTTATGATTATAATTATTATTATTTTGATCTGTATTTGCATTATTTCATTTAATCGTCAGAATTAGCCCTTGAAGTGGTATTATTTTCCCCATTTTACAGGTAGGAAAACTAAAGTTCTGAGAGGATTTGTAATTCCCCTAAGATCACAAACCTAGTAGTGGCAGGTCCAGGATTTCAAACCATGTTTATCAAACTTCAAAGCCCATATTTAAATACATTAATTCTGTGTAATATTTTTTCTCTCCTCTTTTACCTAAGTTTTAGGAATAATCAGCATTAAAATTTCAAGCACTTAACATTCTAGCCTGTTTAAAATGAAATATTTTATTTATATGACCAGTAATGAATATAACAACAGCAGTGTTTTATTCAAAATGTGGAAAACTGCTAGAAGTATGGACAAAATTATACATTTAACTTTGGAAAAGGGAACATTTACTCTTTTCTTATTGAAAGAACAGATATTAAAAGGCAAAAATTAATCTTGTACCAGTTATTTTCATAAAAATATTTTTATTAAGAATTAATAAAAAGATGTTTAAGTCTTTTGAAGAAAACAGATGTTCAGTTTAGCTCAGATGAAGACATTTACTGGTATCCTAAAAATTGCATGAGAGAGAGAGAACCTCTTTGTGGTGTTGGACATGGATCGTATTTATCTCTTGAAACTCTTGGCTTTTGTGGTATTGCACCACCCTGGTTCTCCTTTGACTTTTCTAGCTGTGTGTATCATTTGCTAGTAAGCAAATTCTCAGTCCTGACCTGTGATCATAAACTACTCTGTTCTTGGTGTTTGTCCCTGTATCTTTAATCTCTTGAACAAGGGACATTACCTTGTCTCCAATTTCAGCTTTGTTCATGACTCTCTTTCTAATGTCTCAGCTGCAGCATGTTCTAGTATTTATTTCTAAGCTCTTCGTAGTTATATCCTAAGTAACCTTAAATTCAGAATATATAAAACCTCATTCGTTGTCTTCCACCAGTGCCTTCTAGGAGTGGGGTAGACGGTGGTGGTGCTGGGGTTCCCCCTCTAAGCTGTTTCTGATTTTAAGTTCTGCCCCTAGAGATCTTCTTTTACTTTTCTACTTTATTCAGAGGAGTAATGTCTTTCAGATTTACTTCATTGTTCTTCTTTCCTACCATGACCAGGACCGTATCAATCTATACGTATTATTTCAACTGCTGCCTAGATGGCCTCCCTTTATCCTGGTTCTACTCTCATTTTAATGAGTGCATTTACCATGCTATTCCTCTGACCAAGTATCTTCAGTGGCCACTGTGTCTTTTACTTGATTTGAAGGATCCATAATTATGTCCTTGATTTACTTACAAAAACTTCCTTCTTTCAATATGTGTAGGGTTATGCCGGTGCCTTCACTGCATCTTCCGCGGAGACACGGTTTCTCCTTCTGAGCCTTTTTCCTTGTCTCCCTTAGCCTGGTGTGCTTTCTTTTCCTCCTGCTTGAGCAAGACCTACCCATCTTTAAGTCCTGGTTCAGACCAGGACCTCATGAAGCCTTTGTACTCCACTTATCTGCACAATCTCTGAATTCTTAGTGCACTGTGGTCTGTATTTCACTGTTTAGAACTTGATATCATTATGTGTTATATTGTTCCAATGTTATTCTCATCTCTTTAAGTGTATTAAACAGTTTTCAGCAATGAAATTTTTACAGCTCTTATGTTACCTGAGTATTGGCACATCCTAGGTACTCAATAATACTTTCTGATGAATAAAATTACAAATCACTTACAGTTTGCATATCTGGCAAAAGAACAAAAGGTAGAGACTTCCTTTACTGTTCATGAGATTCGTATTCTTCAGTTTTTAGGGTGAAGGAAGGGAAGAAAAAGGATAACAAATTCCTTTCTAGTTGCTGCATATATTCAAAGGATAGAAATTAAAATAAGGCATAAAGATTATTTTCATAGAAAATTAGATGAACATGCAACATAATTTTTCTGGATGTGGAAATTCATTCTTACAAGCCTTCTTGGGTTTAAAAGAAATTGAGAGTGTGTTCAGTTGTATGTCTGATATTGAATTCTTTTAATTTATCAAGTCTTTTCTGTTGAAAATATAGGGAATTAAAAGAAATATGCTCTCTAGGTAGTCAAAGTGTTTCAGCTCAGATCTGCCTTTTTGTGAATAGTGGATGAAATGTCAGAACCTTATCTAGAACTACTTATTATAAATAAAGGTCTAAGAATGATTATTTGTAGAAAGAGCATTTAGCATGCTAGTTAAGTAAATCTGACAGTTAAGTGACTGAAATACTGCTAACATATTTCACTGTTATTTGTTGCGGTAGCCATTTAAAGATCGCTGTGAATGGTTCTATGAACATTTGCATTCAGGACAGCCAGATTCAGACATGGTGCACAGGCCAGTGAATGAAAATGATATCCTGCTAGTTCACAGAGGTATGTTTAACAAAGTGATGTGTGTGTGAGGCACAAAATACTAGTTATTGTAAATTTTAATATGTAAAATTAACCAATGCTACATATTTAGATTCTATTTTTAGGAGTAGCTGTGAAGTTGTGTCAAAAGCAAATTGTGCAAAGCTAAAGCAAGGAATCGCTGTACGGTTCCATGGGGAAGAAGGCATGGTGGGTATAAAAATAAGTGTTGTTAAGATCACTGTCTCTAAAAGATTGAAATGCCCTTCAATAAAGTTTAATATTTAATTAATAATGGAAGAAATTTAATATAATTTTAATATTATTATTTAGAAAAAAGTTTCACCATATATTTCTGTTGATACTTAATCTTATTTTCTTGAACTCAGGGTCAAGGTGTTGTGCGTGAGTGGTTTGATATTCTGTCTAATGAGATAGTCAATCCTGATTATGCATTGTTTACCCAGTCAGCTGATGGTAAGTTGTACAGTCTAGATGACTTTTTCTGTGACTTGTCACATTTTCAGACTACTTCAGTGCATTTTATCCTTTGATTCCTGTAGTAGCCCTGTGAGCTAGAGTGGTTGGATATTCCCTTTTCATAGAAGAGGAAATTGAAATTCAGGATTTTTGTTTATGTTAGCAGTTAATGAGTGGTAGGATTTTGAGTGGAACCTGACTCAGCCTAGCATTCTTTCCTCTGAACAGTTGGTTCTCAAATGCTTGTCTCAAGGACCAGTGCTGGCCTCAAGGAAGTTTTCATCAGTTCTTTTTATAAAATAAAACTAAATTTATTCAATTTAAGGATCGTCCTTTAGTCTACCTTTCTTGAGTTAAAATTTCCTTTTATAAAATCATGCTAGTAGGTGAACTTAAAAAAAATACAAGTCCGTGTTGGAAAAGTTAAATTTTGCTAACCCTATTTGAGTTTCCAACTCTTAAAAGTTATTGGTCATTAAAAACAAAGTCTAGAAATCATGGTGTGTTAAATCTTAACTTATAATCTGTTTGTTTATAGTAACTTTGTTTTCAGCCCTTTTAAAAGATCAAGACTTGGTAACTAAAAAGCTCTTATTTAACCATGTAATGCAAATAAAAAACTCTCTTTATTGAAATGATGTTTGCTACCTACTGAATTGTAATTTGATACTGTAGGCTAAATGGCAATGGTTACCACCTCATTTGTATAAGATATACCTGGGAGTTCTTTAACTTAATAAAGACTTACATCCAAGTGAAGGTGGGATTTCAGTTTTTAAATGCTTTGTTCAGTTGCTTTTATTTCCTGAAAAATTTTTCTTTCCCAGTGTTTAAATTCTTCTATAAGGAGAGAGTGTCTTATTAATTGTAATTTCCTATTGTATCCAACCAAACCAGCAGCAAATCTCCATTGAATAAGAAGGATTACTGTATGAGAGGCAAGTGGGGGTGGGCTGCAGTGATGCTAGAGAACTGCAGATATTCACCTATGTGATGGCTCCTCAGACACATTTGGTGTATTTGAAATTATTTAGGAATATGGGACTTCCTACTTTAATTCTGTAACCTTTGATTATTTGCTCTGAGATGAACTTAGTGTCTTTGTGATTTTACGACAAGTATGATGAGGCCCTAGTTTAGTTATTTAGGCCTAATCTTTGCAGCAAGATTTAGCATTAAAACATTGTATTTTAGATTTATTTCTTTTCTTTATAGTCCCTTATTCTGAGTTGTTTATTTAGTTTCATATCTGAAAAACAGATTTGGTGTGGAATCATTAGTTGAGGTGCTTATTCTACAAATTTATGGCAAGTAATATGATGAAGCACATAGACCATAGTTTCTGATTCGTCCTTTTTGTAAGCCATGTATGTCTTCTCTTTGGGGCTGTAATATTAATAAAATATAGATGAAATATTTTCATGTTCTTATGTTTAGTTGACAAGAAGAAAATTACATTTAGGGTTCCTAAATGTGGGGAGTGTTTGGATAGACCTAATGTATGTAGTAATTTCTTTAAAACTTGCTTTTTAATTAAATTAAGATGCTTACTGTAGAGCAATAGTAGTGTAGTAGACTGGCTAAGAGTTTGGCCTTTGGCACATTCCACTGAATGTGAATCCTAGCTCTGTCCCTTTTTCTGCTATGATCTTGTGCCAATAAATGTAGTATGTCTGGACCTTGATTTCCTTATTTGAATATGGTGATAACCTATGTTTTGTAATATAGTGGGAAATCAGCTGATGTGGAAAAATGCTTAGCCCAGTGCCTGGCACATAGAAATCAGAAATAAATATTAGATGCTATTATTATTATTTTTTAAAATATTTTTAAAAATTAATTTATTTTGTTTATTCTTTTTTTTTTTTTTTTTGGCTGTGTTGGGTCTTCATTGCTGCACGTGGGCTTTCTGTAGTTGAGGCGAGCAGGGGCTACTCTTCATTGTGGTGCACAGGCTTCACACTGCGGTGGCTTCTCTTGTTGCGGAGCATGGGCTCTAGGTGCGTGGGCTTCAGTAGTTGTGGCACATGGGCTCAGTAGTTGTGGTTCGTGGGCTCTAAAGCACAGGCTCAGTACTTTTGGTGCACGGGCTTAGTTGCTCCACGGCATGTGGGATCTTCCCGGACCAGGGCTCAAACCCGTGTCCCCTGCATTGGCAGGCGGATTCTTAACCATTGCACCACCAGGGAAGCCCGATGCTATTATTATTATTCTGTGAAAATGATATTTTCTTACTGAATAGGGTTTTTCTGAGATGATGAAATGTCATAGTTTTATTGGTTTTGAACTTAAAACATGACATAAACTTTATATTCTATCTTAATTCACTTTCGAGCTAAAAATTATTCATTTCGTGAAGACTTTTCCCCCCGTGTGTTTCCTTTTTTTCTTTTGATTTCTCTGTATCTATTCTTTGTAATAACCCAAATTTCCCAGAAAGTACTTAGAGAAGGAATTATACACAGACCTAGGGGAGGAAATAGGTAAAAGTATTTCTGATTATTCTCAGAATATTGTATTTTTGGAATAATAGTTACGTTTGTCTTTGAAGTCTTTCTTCATCTCACAAAACTTTGTTTCGACTTTTTTTTTTTTTTGGCTGTGCTGGGTCTTCGTTGTGGCATGCGGGCTCTCTAGTTGTGGTGCGTGGGCTCCAGAGCGCGCAGGCTCAGTAGTTGTGGTGGGCAGGCTCTCCAGTTGTGGCACGTGAGCTTAGTTACCCGCAGCATGTGGGATCTTAGTTACCCCACCAGGGATCGAACCCGTGTCCCCTGCATTGGAAGGCGGATTCTTAACCACTGGACCACCGGGAAGTCCCTGCTTTGACTTTTAATACCCAATCTTATATCATGACTGGGAATGATTCTCAAAAGGTACTTAACAGTGGGTGACTAGCTTCATGTGGCCCTTTTAAGTCATTCAGCCATAAGCTTCCAAATGTGTACCTTGTATCTAAGTAAACTTACTGGTCATGGCATAGTCCAGTGCCAGCACTGATAAATCAAAGACCAGCAAAGCACATAGAGTTAAAATATGTATGCTTAATGGCCAAACATTTCACTTTCCAATACTTTCACTTTTCCTTTGTTTATTTATTTTTGATGCTATTTCATTAGATTTATCAGTCTTTCTTTTTGCCCAGGTGCCTAGAAGAGAAGTAAATAGCATGAGCTCAGTAAATATTTGTTGAATGAATGAGAGGTAGTGATCACACAGAAAAAATAAGGAAGGTTATTTAAAGTTGAGATCTTGGTATTAGGTTTTTCCATTGCACTACATTTTTTTTCGAGACGTTTTGTGGTAAAATATACATAACATAAAATATACCATTTAACCATTTAAAAGTGTACGCTTCAGTGGCATTAAGTACATTCACCACTATCTTATTTCCAGACTTTTTTTCATGTAACTGGAATTAGCCTGCATTGCACTAGAGTTTGTCAATAGTCAATAACTATTGCTAATGCTGTTTTTACTTTTATACCTCAGTGGTACTTATTCAAACTTGATTATTTGTCATGAGGAAAACAGTTGTACATTTAAAAATTTTAGTTATTCTCTTGTAGTGCTCAGTTCCTTTAGAAGCAAAATGTAGCGAATACCTGCTACGCTGGGCATGTATAGGTGAATGAGACAATGTCTGCCCTAATTCATAGCCTAAGGTTATTTCCACACTGCCTGGGAAAACGTGTGTGTGTGTGTGTGTGTGTGTGTATGTATTTCTAGGATCTCTCTGACACCTCTTCCAACCACTTTCAGTGAAAAGTATTCTAAAATTTTCTCTCTGCACAAAGACTTATTCTGATAAGTATGTGTGAATTAATGATTAGTATTTCCAATTCCACTATTAAATATTCCACAAAGAACATTCTTTGCTGAAGAACGTTTATACATAATGTAACCTTAGCTTTGCTGAAGTTGTATGTGAACTGATTTACCTGCATTGAAATGATCTCTCTTATGCATGGTCTTAAAAATAAATTATTTTGTCTTTATTTTAATAGGAACAACTTTTCAACCTAATAGCAACTCCTATGTAAATCCTGATCACTTGAACTATTTCCGGTTTGCTGGACAGATCTTGGGATTAGCTCTGAACCATAGGCAGCTGGTGAACATTTACTTCACGAGATCGTTCTACAAGCACATTCTTGGTATGGCTCCATTGTTATTTCCTTAGGCATTTATTTAAAGTGTTTTTCTTATAGGCTTTAGCGAAAATTAGTAGATAAATGGTGGCATTTTGGGTGAATAATTTATATTTTGATTGGAGACAGTCTGTGTATGTAAGGCATTGGGGCCTGAGGGAGAGAAAAAATAACCTACATTTTTGATTAAAAAAAGTTTTTTTTTCCATTTTAGTGTGTGTATGTTTATGCTAAAAATGCATTTTAATATGAGTATACTTAAGAGAATTGGCACTTTTTAAAGTTTATAATAAGTTCCTGAATAGCTGTTTCAAAGAAAGTTTACATTGTAAAAATATAAGCTTAAATTTACAGACTTCCAAATTGAGGAATTAACATTCATTTAAATCATGCTGTGAATTGGATTATATTTTGCAGTTTTACAGAGTATCTGTAGAGGGCAGTATTTCACCATTAAACAGATAAGGAAAGGCAGAAACATTTAGAATATAACTGCTGTATGTTTGCATTTTTAGGTATTCCTGTGAATTACCAAGATGTGGCATCCATTGATCCAGAATATGCCAAAAATTTGCAGTGGATTTTAGATAATGATATTAGTGATTTGGGTCTAGAACTAACTTTTTCTGTTGAGACTGATGTGTTTGGAGCAATGGAAGAGGTGCCTTTGAAACCTGGGGGTGGAAGTATTCTTGTAACACAAAATAACAAAGTAAGTATTTGAATTTTTACCTTAGCCATTGTTTGTAACTTAGCCCTGATGGTTTGCTAATTACTGTAAAGTCTCCTGGCACTAGCCAGGAGAACTTTTACTGTTAGACTTTTGTAACATTTATAACAGATAAAATATTTAAATTAACTAAACCATCAAATACCAGACTTCGAATTATAAAGGACCATTTCATTGTTGTGTTAGATGTGCTGAGGCAGTTCCTGAAGCAGCCTAGAGCATGGTTCAGTTGGTTGTGTAAGTTGGGCATCTGCATATCAAAACATTTGATTAGAAATATAAACTTACATCAATATCATATTTGCACTAGATCACTATTTCATGTTTTAGAAGTACGATATTAAGAGTTCCAATAGAGAGAAGAAATCGCAGTTTAAACTTTGTACACACTTTTGGGATGCAGTAAATTCTGCAGGACCTCTGAACTTGATCTTTTTTTAACTTTATAAATTGATTATTTTTATTTATTATTATATCTCCTGTTTGTACATATTTTTTAAAAACTTGGTGCATGTTTTAAATTACACTGTTGAAAGTTATATTACTTTAATATATAATACAGCTTTATTTTATGTTTTGATAGATTATGTAGGAAATTGGGAGTCAGAAAGTCTGGTTTTGGAATTCCAGTTCTATCACTTACAGTAGCAACTTCTGGTAAAACAGGACTAAAACCTTTTTCCTTTCCTTTCATTGGATTATAATTCCAAGACAGCTTCAGAATCAGCTAACTTAAAAAATAATGTCCACTGAATGATTTCGTAGACTAGAGATATAGTAAAATATAGTTTTTGTGTTTTTTTTTAAAGCCAAAAGACTTGGCCCTGTTTTAACCTCTTTGAGCCTCAGTTTTCTATTCTGTATGCTTGGGATAATAATACCTCCCATACAGAATTGGTACCAGCATTTTTTAAACTGAAAAACACAACACAAAAGTTAGTTTTTATTGGATAGTTTTCTATAAAAATAGGTTCCTAGGTTTCACATATCTATAGGAATGAAGACCTAAATTAAGCTATGTAATTTTACCTTTTGAAACTTAGATACTGTACATATTAAAAAAATAACTTTAGTTTTTGAATATAAAATCAGGACCTGAGTTTTTGTACATCTATACTTAGTAAAGTTTTAGTCTACCCTCTCACTTTACACCTGAGGACACTGAAGCCTCAAGAGTTAATGGTAAAGCTGGGGCCAAAACCCAGGTCTCCTAGTTTCAAGTCTAAGGTTCTTCATCCTGTTAGTAAAAGTGATCACACTGAGGTAGATCTTACTTGATTTAATATAATGAGTCACATTAAACTCTAGAAGATTAAAATAGTAAAATGCTTAAAATAATTTTTTGAATCTATATGAACTTGCCAGTGAATGGAAATATTTAAAAAATCTTCTAATTATTAGATTGTCCACTTCATAGTGCATTTATTATTTTATTTTACAATGGATACCTCCTCTCAATTAGGGGTAATGAAGTCATAAAATCTTCATTATAAGCAAGTGATTGCTTTTCATGAGAGAATCTCATACATGATTCCTATCTGTGAATACACTCTCTGGTGATTGGATTTGTCAGTCCTCTCAGATATATGAAAAGTGGAAAGGGTCATTAACAATTGGCATCGTAGATAGCTATATTTATACTTGTATCTCCTAACAGCCTCTCTTCCATATGACATGATTTTTTGTTTAGATTTTTTAAATATGTATTTTATTCTTTTGCCTTTGTGTTTTTGTATTAAAATCTAGAAAGAAGGAAGATATTTAATAAATAATAACAAATAAGAATACACTTACATTGAGGCTTGATCATGAGTCTAGCCTGAGGCTGGAATATTGCTGTAACATTAAAGAGCTTGGAAGTTTTGTTTCTAAGTTTAGCACATTTTAATTTAACTATATTATAGACATTGTTTTGTTAATGACAGGCTAACTTTGATGATGAGGTTCAGTAATATAGAGGTAAAAGCAGGATCTCAATCACTAATATGTTAATTCTCAGCTTTTGTTTTTCGGATACAAACATTTCTCACAATAAAATGAGCCTCTCATTTTTCTAATATTACTAGTAAGGGTCAAGTGTGATTGTATATCAAATTGTTGATGCTTAAGCATTTAATGTTTGTGCAATAAGCAACCTGATTTTTTAAAATTAAAAATCTTTAAAAACATACTAATATCTTAAATTGATCACTTGATTTAGAATTGTTAAATTATTCAGTTTACAAATACAATTTTCAAACCGTGTTCTTCAGAGGTGTTATTGTTATATTTTAACATACATTTCTGTCATGAACTTTTTCTGTTACTCTAGGGTCAGCCTTTTACTTACTTAACTTTAGGTATAAAGTTATAATTGTCACATTTGGCGTCAACTTCAGAATTTCTAAGCATATTGAAGCTTAAGTGACTTGCCAAGCGTGTTAGTAGGAAAAAGTCGATGTAAGCTAATCTCCACATGGGGGAGTCATTTATTCCTAAGTTTTATTGAAAGGCTTTGGTAATTATAGACTGAAACCAAATAGATAAAATACCTTTGTTTAAAAAGAAGTATATTAATAAATACAAGTAATGTAGGCAGAAAAGTATATATTAGTTCCATATTTGAAATAAAATTCTCTTTTAAATTTAATTTTATATCTGTCAATGATTTGTTTTAAAATCTAGAGGAAAAAATAAGATCACTTGGTTTCACTTTAGAAAATGGCTGAATTACCAGGAGCTGAACATTTACATTTAAATAGTATTTTCAGCATTTTAAAAAGTTTTGCTTTAACTTTTCACTTTGACTTTTAAATTCTTGACCAAACGATAAAATTGTGGAACCATAAAACCTTAAGTTAGGAGTAACATATTTTTGCTAGACCTTCAGTTCTAGCTCTTGGTACTGAAGAGTAAGCTCAGTGGCTTTTAAGTGTTAACAGCACTTTTACCATACTAATCGTAAAGTTCATTAAGTCTGGGAGAGAACAAAATGGGGTGAGATGGGACAGGATATCAGGGAATGGAGGAGGTGGCATGGAAGTTGAGTTACAGAGGAGAAGCATTAAGTGGTCAGGTAGGAGTGAGGAAGGGGAGAAGGAAATGTTCTGGGCTTATAGAAGGGCACAGAGATGGCAGAGCATGGTATGTTTGGGGAACCACAGGTAGGTCAGAGTTGTAGATCTTAGCGTAGATTGCAAAGTAAATGAGTGGGAAAAGATGAGGTGGGAGAGGTAGACAGGGACCAAATTCTGAAAGATTTTGCCTCCACAATTAGAAATTTGAAAATTATTCTGAAGGCTTAGGGATGGTTGCAGATGCTGTAGAGGGCACTGACATGACTGAATTTATGTTTTTTAAGAAAAACAACACCAATCTGAGCTTGGAGTGTGAAGAATGGGTTGAAATGGGGCAATATTGGAGTCAGGGCAACTGATAGGTGATTGTGGCGTTGCTCTGGGGAGCATGCATGAGTGATTTTATAAGACAGTGGCAGTGAAGATGGAGAAAATGAGTCATCTTTTGAGGATGTAGAATTTATACAACATGGTAATTAGCTGTTTGGGAAGGTGAAAAAGAAGGACTCCAGGATGAGCCACTTTGGTGGATGGGCTCTAGAATGATGGGTGGTGTTATCATTCTCCTAGTCATCAACCTCATCACATCAGTTGTATTCTCTAGTGATGATAATAGCCACTGCCTATTGAGTACTTTGTGTATATTTCATTTATTCGAGTTGTGTTCTTTATGCATTTCTCATTTACTATAACAGCCTTTTGAGATAGTTATTTGTATTCATTCAGTGTGGGAACAGCTTTAATAATAAAACGTCTTACATTTATTAGGTATTTATAATGTGCTAGGCACTGTTAAAAGTGCTTTATGTGTATTAACTTACACTTAAACAATCCTATGAGGTATAGATACCCCTTTCTACAGGTGAGGAAACTGAAGCATAGAGAGGTTAAGTAGCTTTCCTCCAAATCACAAGACTAATAAGTGGTGGTTTTGAATTCAGACAGTCTATAAATTTCAAGCCTGAGCTTGTAACTATGACACTATATTTCTTTAGAATATAGACAGTTAAATAACTGTCTAAAGGCTCAAAATTGGTAACTGGTAGACCCTCGGTTTAAATCGAGGTCTGTATGGTTGTGTAACTGCTGGGCCTCTCATTTACTAAGGCAGTGAATATGAACAAGGTAGCAAATACAAATTTAGTGTGTTTTCCAAATTTATGGTTAGCAAAGGGCAAGGATGGGGAGGGAGGGATAAATGAGGAGTTTGGGATTAACAGATACATACTACTATATATAAAATAACAAGGACCTACTGTATAGCACAGGGAACTATACTCAATACTTGTAATACCCTATAATGGAAAAGAGTATGGAAAAGAATATATATATATATATACATATATATATATAACTGACTCACTTTGCTGTACATCTGAAACTAACAAAACATTGTAAATTAACTATACTTCAATTAAAAAATTTAGTATGTTTTCCTCCATTTCAGTTTTATTTGGTTAATACCTTATATTTTATTGCTAGTTTAATTTGATTTATTTCACATACAAGCACATTTGATACCCATCCAAGTACAAAATACAAGCTTGTCTATATAGATTATTGACTTAAAGTGGATTCCTATGTGTATCTTCAGGAAAGTATACTATGAGAGATCTTTTTTTGTGTGTGTGTGGTACGCGAGCCTCTCACTGTCGTGGCCTCTCCTGTTGCGGGGCACAGGCTACGGACGTGCAGGCCCAGCGGCCATGGCTCAAGGGCCTAGCCACTCCGCGGCATGTGGGATCTTCCCGGACCGGGGCACGAACCCATGTCCCCTCCATCGGCAGGTGGACTCTCTACCACTGCGCCACCAGGGAAGCCCCGAGAGATCTTTTTATTACTCTGAAAACTTTTAAAACAGTTTAGGTCTAATGTTCTCCATATTGAGTGTATGTATGTATTTTTAGATTGGGTTTTAAAGTATCTTTAGTATCTTTTTGTCATTGAAGGAGAACATACTTTTCTCTGCATTTTAGTCGGTATATTCTAAAAATTCACTTTAAAAATCACCAAATCCTTGTAATGGTAACCTGAAGAGTCACTGTTTTCAATGACTGAATTTGTTCTACGGGAACTGATGTAATAGGATTTTGATCAGGATTTTTATCAGATGTAATAGGATTTTTATCTTTATAACTAATTAGTGACCTTAAAAATAAGAATATATTGGTAAAGGATAAATTATTGGAAAATGTTACATTGTAAAAATGTGCCTCTCTTTTTTCTTATATCTACTTATTCCTGCAGAAGAAATCTGGTATCCTTTGAGTTTTCAGTGGAGAAATTTTCAATGAAAACTCTTACATACCAGAGCAATAATAATCAAGTGGATAAGCCCAGGAAAGAAGCTTTTATTACTAAAGGATTTATATTCAAACAGTGAATTAAATTATGCCAGTCATAATGCCATTTTAAACTGTTAATTTAAAAGTAAAAATAACTATTTCAAACAGTTTTACAAGTATGTCCAAGTTTATCAGCTTACTTGAGATAAGAACATTTTGCTTTCACTATTAAAAGTTAACTATTAGTTAAGTAAACATGGTTTATATATATATATATATCTTTCAAGAAATCGTGAAAAAATTTTCAAGAAGAAAAATAGCTTCCAAAAAAAGGTGTCAATTTTCAGCGTTACCACCACTCCTCCTAAGAAGACATAATTTAGATTCAAAGCCTGAAAGGAAGTTAAATTTTAAGGAAGATTTCCAAGGGGTGATATTATTCATTGCACACATTCAGAAGACTAGGAGATAATTAAAACAAAATGTTTCTATAACTAGGCATGCAATTTAACTGGAACGTAATATCTGAAAGTTGAATCTCAATCTTAGTGTTTTTATTTTTCCCTTGGCACTTATTCTTTGCTTACCTATCTTGTATCACTTATGAGGCTCAGAGGTTGAGCTAGGAAAAAGTTGCTAAGGCTCTTTTTTATTTTGTTATCTCTATGCTGAGGCTTTGTAAGTTGAAAGCTTTCTATAAACATAACTATTTCACCAGAACAGGTACTAACTCAGATTCTTTAGTATAGTTATTTCTCCAGTTTACTTCTGTGGCATGTGGTATTATCTTACGCCCTCAAAGAATTAACAGTACAACTCAGGTGGGAGCACATATGCATCTGTTGGGGATAAAAATACCCCCCACACCCAAGTTATATCATCTCTTTAAATACCTTAGAATGAAGTGGGATTTTAGGTTTCCTTTATATTTAATGTTTATTTGAGCAACTCTTTATGCCAGTGTTTTGTGGACTGATTGTCATCTACATGTTGACTGTTTCCTTAGAGCATTTAAGGTATTTGATGTAGTTACTCAAGGGCATGAAGTGTGTGGATCAGTCACTTCGATGCCTTAGTAGGTAGTGGGAATGCAACCAGTGTATTTCTGTACAGTATGAACCGTCAGAATCTTAGTGTATGATAATGGTGGATGTTCATAGTAATAATTGTGTCATCAAGAACATGTTAAGGTGTGTTATTCTCTCTGAGGATGTGTTCTTTAAGGAGGCAGGGAAACATTTTAGAAGCAGCTGGATTCAGATTTTTTTCCTCTTAAACACAGTTGTCTTTCAACTTTACCAAACAACTCAGGAGACTTTGTGATGGCTAGGGTTTATTTTACTGAGAAATAATTTAGACCAAGATTTGTCCATATTTAAATTAACTTAATGTGGAGACTGGTATCTGGAGGAGCTGATTTTTCACAAATTGATATCCAATAACTGTGGGACAGAGCTACAAAGATAAACGTGGGAAATAATATTAGAGGGGACATTAGTATATTTGTGAAATTAATTTTTAAAAATAGAATGTATGAGGAAATAATAGGAATTAATTGATAGAAAAGAGTGTGTACTATTCTGATAAATATGGAATACAATGGCAAATCAAAATAAAGTGTACTTGAGCAGTTCATGCTTCATAATTTGAGGTCTTGAATGATTATTAGTGAATAGTACCTTAAGATTATAAAAGCAAAACGTCTTGAGAGAAATATATAATTTTAATGAATGAATGGAGCAGAAAAATTTTAGTATGTTCATTAAGCAGTTTAGTTAGAACAGACATCAGTTAAAAGATAATCATGTGTTAATGCTGAAATCATTGCTGGTTATTACTTGGAAGTGTGTTATATATATTATTTTTTTAGACTGGATCCTGAAAATTTAGTTTGTGTTTCTGTTTGGTTGTTTGGCATACATTTCTATTTCCCTCTCTCTAGTAACTACCTGGATGTAACTTGTAGAAACGGATTAATTCCTATACAATGGAGAAAAACCTTTGGGCAGATGGGAGTGGGATTTGGGGTGGGAGTAGATTGAATAGCAGAGACAGTAGCTTTCCTCATGCCAGATTGCAGAAGGAGCCATGCAGGGTTTGGGGAGGGCTGTGAGTAATCCATTGTGACAATTCTGTGGGTCTGAGATGTATGGAGAGTTAATAGCCAGAATCATGTATAACTTGCTGGCTCAGTGCCTGACGTTTTTTTGGCGGGGGGAACAGAGCATCAGATTAGTGCCAAAAAAAAAAAAAAAATATATATATATATATATATATATATATATATATATATATATATTAAAGGAAGGGGCTTAAAATAGGTTTTCTTCCTCTGTGTTTAGAGCATTCGTTCCTGGGAGGTGAGAACTATATACAGCATATTGCTTTTAACTCTCAAAGTTTCACTTAGATGTAATTTAAAATATATGAATAATAACAGTGGTAGGGTTTATATACCGAGAGTGATGATAATTCATTTTGTTTGAGCCAAAATACATTTTTTATTGCTAGTTAAATTTTAAGAGACACTGTTCTTGATGATAAAGATGTGTATTTTAAAAGAAAATGTGTGAAAATAGGTTACCTTAACTCAGCATCAAATAGGCTACAGTTAAATGAATCTTTTTATCAGGTTCTAAGTGTGTTTTAAATGAATTTGTAGAATGTATGCATTCATCACATTATTTGTTGAACACTTACAAAGTGACAGCCTCTTTTCTAAGAGCTGAGGATATATACTGGTAAACAAAACAGAGCCCCTGCTTGCAGAGAGATTACAGTCTAATAAGAGATTTCAGTCAGAGAAACCAGGAAGTATACAGACATGGAGGCCTGAGCAAGCTTGTGTTTGGGGGATAGAGTGAGGGAGCAAAGGGGAAAGTGGAAGGAAATGAGATGAGAGAGCAAGGCAGAGGCTGGGTCATTTAGGTCCTTATGGACTAGGAAAGGAGTTTGGACTTCACTCCAAGTGTCCTAGGAAGTCATTGTAGGGTTTTGAGAAGGAGGGTTATGGGATCTGAATTATATATAAAAAATCTGTACGTATTTTTAAGAAGTCACTCTGGGGTGGTGAAGAAGCAGTAACAGAGGCAAACAGAGGCAGCAGTGGTATCAGATGTTGCAGTAATACAGGTGAGAGATGACGGCGGCTTGGACCAAGGTGCTAAAAGTGGACGTGGTGAGACAAGGTCTGACTGAGAATGTATTTTCAGGTAGATCTGATAGCACTTGCTGATAGAGGGTGTGAGAGAAACCTGGGTGATTGATTCTTAGCATGTTGGCCTCAACAGGTTAGTGAATGGTAGATTACTGGTTTGCTGAGATGTATGAATATTTCTGCCAAATTAATTCTAAACCTTTATCTCTTAAATGAGAAATGATTATACCAATCGTGTCTTAATTACGTGAAATTAAAAAGAAATCATCACAGAAACTTTTTTTTTTTAATAGGCGGAGTATGTCCAGCTTGTCACTGAACTTCGAATGACAAGAGCCATTCAGCCTCAGATTAATGCTTTTTTACAGGGCTTTCATATGTTCATTCCACCTTCCCTCATACAACTTTTTGATGAATATGAATTGGTAAGGAAAAACATCAGTTCTTTTTTTTAAAATTTTTATTTATTTATTTTTGGCTGTGTTGGGTCTCTGTTGCTGCACGCGGGCTCTCTCTAGTTGCGGCAAGTGGGGGCTACTCTTTGTTGTGGTGCTCGGGCTTCTTATTGCGGTGGCTTCTCTTTGTTACAGAGTGTGGACTCTAGGCGCGCAGGTTTCAGTAGTTGTGGCACACAGGCTCAATAGTTGTGGCTCGTGGGCTCTAGAGCGCAGGCTCAGTAGTTGTGGCGCACAGGCTTAGTTGCTCTGTGGCATGTGGGATCTTCCCGGACCAGGGCTTGAACCTGTGTCCCCTGCATTGGCAGGTGGATTCTTAACCACTGCACTACCAGGGAAGTCCCAAACATCAGTTCTTTTGTTGTTATGCAACACAACAACACAAAACTCCAATTGATGTAGTTTAGAAATAATTTTGGAGCACAATGATGAATGGAATAATGTAGAAGACATTATGGTTTAATGTTGATTTTTAGGGAGGTATAAGATTTGTGATTGTGCTTCTCTTAAGGTTAATAACCAGATTAGCAATTTCTTAATGTGGAATGGAGTGAGATTGTGATAAAGAAAAATGGAATGTATTTCCAAAGTATTCTACATGGGAGATGTTGAAGGCCAGTCTTCCCAAAAGCAATATTCACATTATTTCTAAATTTTTTGTTTGGCTGTATGAGGTAAAGGATACTGATAGTAACTTCTTGTACCTTTTATTTTTTTCCAAAAAGAAAAATTGATTGAGGGATTTTCTTGTTGTATTTCTGTTACCTTCTCCAGCTTCTTATTTCATCATGTATATAATTTTATAATTTTCCATTTTAACCATGTATGGAGTCCACTGTCTTTGCTGGCCCCTAGTCTCTAATGAATGTTTTGTTTTGCTTCTTTAATTTGCTTGCCCTTCACTGTGATCTAACAGGATTTCTGATTTTATATGATTTATGTCTGCATTTTCCCCCATTTCCTTTTTTCTCTTTTATTTTTGGTAATAAATTATTTGTAAGCTCTTTGAGTTGTCTAACTCCTTAATAAAACCACACAATATTTTAAATAGAGTACGGCTGCTTTCTTAGTTTGGAATAATAAATTTTAGATTTGGAATAAAAAATTTTAAAATTTGGAATAATAAATTTTAGATCAGTGGAAAAGTATCCTTTGGCTTTTATTCTGTCTCATAAAATTAGTTTCACCCTATGCCTTTCATTTTAATATATGAATAAGTACATTGGTGTGTACCAGTTAATTTTACATATACCAGTATTTTCAATTTATCACTCATAGTATGTCTTAGTATAGTAGTGGACAAAATTTGCTAAATAATGTTGAAGTCCATGGTGACTTAGTTTCACTAAATGTCAGTTTTGAGGTTTTTTTGTTGTGTTTTTACGGTTAAGATGAATGGTTTTATTTAGCATAGACTTGTCTAGTTTTTGTATAACCATAAAAGTTACTATTTTTAGTATTTAAAAATGGAGGAGTACTTATGAATTGTTAAGCAGAAAATTACATTATTTTCTGGACCTATGTATAAAAAACAAATAGCAACAACACAAATAACTGACAAAAACCTTGCCTCATAATTTACTGATACTGAGTTTAATGAAACTTTTTATTGAACTACAATATACATGAGAAAAGTACATGTATCGTAAATGTATAGCTTGATGAATTTTCACAAACTGTATACACCCATGAAACAGCGCCCAGATCAAGAAACTGAGAAATCCTAACACCCCAGATCCCTCTCATGTCCTCTTCCAGTCACTCTGACCCCTCATGGGTATCCACTCTCCTGGCTTCTAATAATATAGACTAGGTTACCTGTTTTTGAACTTAATGTAAATAGAATAATCACCTAGAATATATTGGACTTCTTTAGCGCAGCTTTTTGTTTGTGAGAATCATATGTATTATTGCAAGCAGTTGTAATGTGTTCATTTTCATTGCTCTGTAGTACTTCATTGTGTTAATATACTTTTTTTTTTTTTTGTCTTTTCTACTCTTGATGAACATTTGGTGGGTAGTTTTCAGTTTCAGGCTATTCTGTAGGTTATATATCTTGGAGTGGAATTGCTGGGATTTAGGGGGTGCATTTATTCCATTACGGTAGATACTAGCAAGTAGTTTTCCAAAGCAGTATGTCAGTTTACACTCCCACCAACAGGTTATGAGAGTTCTGGGTATTCTGCATCCTAAACAGCATTTAATATTTTTGTCTTTTTTATTTTTACCATTTGGGTGGAATAGTAGTGGTATTTCCTGGTGATTTTAATTTGTATTTCCCTGGTATTGAGTGTGGGATTGAGTGTGTTTTATATGTTTATTGGCCATTTGTATACTCTGTTTTTGAAGTGTTTATTCAAGTAATTTGTCCATTTTTCTGTTGTGTTTTCTGTTTTTTTTAAACACTGATTTGTAGGAATCTTTATATATTCTTTATAGGAGCCTTTGTTAGATATATGTATTATGAAGATCTCCTACTCTGGTGTCTCTTAACTAATAAAAGTTTTTAGTGTTAACGCAGTTCAGTTTATCACTTGTTTTTTTCTCTTCCCTTTTTTTTTTTAAATGAATGGAGCTTTTTGTGTCCTGTTTAAGAAATTGTTTCTTATTCCAAGGTCATGAAAGTGTTTTCCTGTATTTTCTTCTGAAAACTTTATTCCTTTGTCTTTTACATTTAGGTTTGCTACTGGTAAGTTTTTAATTGTGGTTCTTACATTAGAAGTTAGGTCAGGGTTCCTAGTCTGTCTTCTACCCTGGCTTTACTAAGTTGAGCTGATTCAGATGGTGGGATTGTTTTGGAATAGCAGTGTTGTTGGCATGATGCTTACTTATGCAGTGATGATAATTATTATTATTAAACACTTAGTATTTGCCAGGTACTTCATGTGTATTAACTTTTAAAACCTTCACATCAGACCCCTGAGGTAACTTATTATTCCCATTTTACAGATTAGGAAAACTAGGCCAAAGAAGGTATGGGACTTGCTCATGTTCACAGAGTATGTGTTACATCCAGACTGTGAACCCATGGTCTCTGACCACAGCCCAGTCTCTCTTCATCAGTATTGCCTCTCAGTGGCATGAACTATATAAGTAGGACTTGGTTTTAGAACCTTTGGTGTGACTTTGTGTCTTTCGTAGGAAAGGGCTCTGCTACACTGGGATAGAAAACTTTTTTAAAAAGTTGGTGCAAACATCTAAGTTAGATGTTCATCAGAGTTAAAGGATACTGGTTAGATTCTAGAGTTTTAGTGAAAAGAAGGTATCCAGTAGCATCAGTGTCCTTAACTGGATGTGTATTCATCCATTTGTGGACAGAACGCAGTCTCAAGTCAAGGGATGATCATCAGGTTGAAAAATGGTGACAACATTTTGTGATTACTATATCTATAACATTATTACAGTTGAGGGGTTCCTCAAATGTCTGAGGGACTGTCCTGCCATACTGTGCTGCTTATGAGTTTATCCATGGTGGTACCAGGATATTAAAACACTGAGTCATGTAAATTCTAGGTAAGCTAAGAGCTGTGAACACCTGCATGACTCAGTTTCTGACTATTAGTTTATGGGTTATATATGTTGTACCTAATTCCAACAGACCAATTCAGTTATTTTGTCATTTCCCTGGTGGTCCAGTGGTTAAGATTTTGCCTTCCAATGCAGGGGGTGCAGCTAAGATCCCACATGCCTCAGGGCCAAAAAACCAAAACATAAACAGAAACAGTATTGTAACAGATTGAACAAAGACTTTAAAGATGGTCCACATCAAAAAAATCTTAAAATAAATAGGGGCTTCCCTGGTGGCACAGTAGTTAAGAGTCTGCCTGCCAATACAGGGGACACGGGTTCGAGCCCTGGTCTGGGAAAATCCCACATGCCGCGGAGCAGCTAAGCCCGCGAGCCACAACTACTGAAGCCCACGCACCCAGAGCCCGTGTTCCGCAACAAGAGAAGCCACCGCAATGAGAAGCCCGTGCACTGCAATGAAGAATAGCCCCTGCTCGCCGCAACTAGAGGAAAGCTCGCACGTAGCAACAAAGCCCCAACACAGCCAAAAATAAATAAATATATAACTTTAAAAAATATATATATTAAAAAATAATAAATAAATTATTGATTGGGATTTAAAATCTTCTTGTTATATGCATATGGAGTTTGTATTGTGGACTTCCCATTTCAACTGTTTTCAGTCAGTTTAATAACTTTTTTTTTTTTTTTTTGCGGTACGCAGGCCCCTCACTGTTGTGGCCTCTCCCGTTGCGGAGCACAGGCTCCGGACGCGCAGGCTCAGCGGCCATGGCTCACGGGCCCAGCCGCTCCGCGGCATGTGGGATCTTCCCAGACTGGGGCACGAACCCGTGTCCCCTGCATCGGCAGGCAGACTCCCAACCACTGCGCCACCAGGGAAGCCCATAGTTTAATAACTTTTTTTGCCCAGGTGTTAAATGGGATAGTAAAGATCTTTTGTCCTCTTCACAAAGTTATAACATATGATGTTCATGAAATGCTTCAAATTTCTTGAGAGAATATTGTCTCACTCATTTTTATTCACAATTATTAACAATGAAAGCATACTTAATATTATTAAAAGCTTATCTTCAGCCTAGAAGGGAAGAGGATTAAACTCATGGGTTGTAAGAAACATGTAACAGTCGTCCATATTCCTTTTGGCAGATCTGTGTCAGGGTACTGCCAGGGAACAGACTTTCCCCAGATGGTTCAAATAAAGAAACTTTAATGAAGGAACTTAAAGAGGCATGGGCAGGTTAAGAAGAAACAAGATATGGTCGAGGCATCCAGAGAATAGCAACAGTGGAAAGCCTTATCACCCCTAGAATTGAAGACAAGCGGAGGAATTACTGTGAGGAGCCTGGTGAGAGCCTGAACCACCAGGGGCCACCAGGTGGCAGCTCTAGTTGAGGAGACATAGCTACTGCAAAGATGTACTGAAGCAGGGAGGGAGCAGAAAATACTCTTACCTGCAGACTCCTGCCTGTTTCCCAGTGATGGAGCCCAACCTGAAACCAACAGGCAAGAGAGCCAGTCTGCAGGGATCAGCCTCTTGGGGCACAGAATGTGCAAAGGAAGATGGACAATGTATTTGGGGGTGATAAAATGCACCCTACCAGAATGCCTTCATCTAGTTAAAGTATTTTATAATACTATGGCAAGGAGGACTGAAACACACCCTAGACAGGCAGTTCTCAAACTTTTTGGTCTTAGGACCCCTTAAAAGAAAAGAGTTTATGTGGTTTATAGTAATTGATACTTAACTGTATTTGAAATTCAAACAGAAATGTAAAATTTTTTATTAATTCACATAAAAATAACAATTCATTACATATTAACATAAATAAAACATTTAAGAAATTAAAACTGCATTTTCCAGAATAAAACAAAAATAGTGGGAGAAGTGGCATTGTTTTACATCTTTGCAAGTTTCTTTAACATCTGGCTTAATAGGAGAAACTGGGTTCTCATATCTGCTTCTGCTTATAATCTGTTGTGATATGTTGCTTGGTTGAACTATATGGAGAAAATCCAGCCTCAGATATGTTGGAAAAGGGAGAACCTTGCACACTCCTTAAATAGATCCCAGAAACACCCAAGAGTTCTGAGACACCACCTTACATTGGCCTTCATTAGTATTTTTCAGAGCATACTCTATACTAGGCAGGTATATATTATGAGGAGTTGCTGTAGGAGAAGTGATTTTGAACCACATGGTATCTATCTCTGCAGTAACAAAGTCTGCTGTTCTGGCTTGTTGGTGTTAAGCTTAGGCTAGTTATTACCTCACTTTACTGTGTAAACACATCCAACTGAAATACGGGCTGATTCAGAGATTTGGACAAGCCTTTCTCATGTTCTCTTTTCTCTTGGGGAACGTGATGGTAAATACTTTTGCCATTATTAATTTCATTCTTAGTTTTTGGATTGATATTTTGTTTGTTTGATGATCTTCCTGGAAAAAAGAAGGATACCAAAAGTCATTAGTAGGAAAATTGCATTTTTTTTTCACCTTGGAGAAATTTGACTTGAAAGTTGGATTGGAATTATTCCAGAATAGAGTTCTTCAAAGGATTAAATCTGTTTTGGTTTTTTAAAAATAATAACTATTTTTATTATAATAACTCCTTTTTTTTCTAGTGATTAGGGTTTCTTGATCTTTTCCTTTGCTTAACCCAGATTTATTTAGGTCTTTGTTTTCATTTTCATACTGAGAGTACAGTATTTTTATAGAATTTAACAAATTCATAAAATACATATAAACCAAAGATAATAATGTTCACAAAATTATTGCACATATAAACTGTTGTGGCATATGTGTTTCTATATAAAGGTGAACTCTTATCTCATGTTTTAATTAAATTGTATCAGTGTAGAGACATTTCCACATCTCACAATATTTGAGATTATTAGTATCAGGGGTTCTCTCTCAGGTAGTACTTGTTATTGATGATTTACAGACACTGTTACAAAAATAAATCAGTTTTACATGGGATTAGTTTCTAATTAAGGCAAATTTACTATTTAAATGTAATCACTTTTTTTTCCAGAGAAGATTAATGAAATATTTTTCTTCTTCCCCAAAGGAGCTACTGCTTTCTGGCATGCCAGAAATTGATGTGAGTGATTGGATAAAAAATACTGAATACACAAGTGGCTATGAAAGAGAAGATCCAGTTATTCAGGTAAAGTCTCTCTAGAGCTTAGAATGAAGTTAAGTTTTGGTATTTAATCTTGTAAGCTTTTCAGCACTATTTGATGAAAACCTACATTAATTAAGAAAGTAAAGTTTTTCCCTAAATCTTCTCATGGGAATTGCATATGAACGCTTTGTATGAAATCTTTTTTTGATAAATGAGTTTCATGGATTAAATATGCTTTATGAATATTGCATATTTCTCTGGTACTAAGAAGCCTGCAGTTGCTCTGAAATATGAGCTAAGTTTTTTATTGTTGTTTTTAGTGGTTCTGGGAAGTTGTGGAAGATATTACTCCAGAGGAGAGAGTTCTTCTGTTGCAGTTTGTTACTGGCAGGTAAGAAGTGTTTTTATGATAATGTGGAAATAATTTAATAGATTCCATTTCTAATGGCTTAGACATATACAACTCAAAATGAATTATTACTCTGAATTATCAATTTCTCACCTCCTTTTCCATTTTTTTAGATATTAAACAAAGGTTTATTTAGGCATTGAAGTTAAAACATACAGTAGTGCTCAATAAATGTTTATTTAAGGTATAAAAGATAAACTGTTCCAATCAGAACTATCAGCATGTACATTATATTTTATAACTTGGTAGTCTTTTCATTCTGCAGATAAGTCAGCGATAGTAGCCAACACTTGTTGCTGGGACAACACACACACACACGCACACAACACATAATAATACCCATACACAGCAGTTTTTCTTCAATTCTTATCAAACTTTAAAGTCTTAAGATTTGTGGCCTGAAAAATAATTTGTGATACCACACTTGGAAAAGTCTACTTTTGGAACCAATTAAATATCATAGATATTAGAAAACTAGATGATTTAAACATCTTTTAACTTACAGTTCTGAAAGATGTAAAAGAAAAGGTCTGATTTTCATTCTTTTTTTTAAATTAATTAATTTTTTATTTATTCATTTTTGGCTGCATTGGGTCTTCATTGCTGCGCATGGGCTTTCTCTAGTTGTGGTGAGCGGGGGCTACTCTTTGTTGCGGTGCGCGGGCTTCTCATCGCGGTGGCTTCTCTTATTACGGACCGCAGGCTCTAGGCATGTGGGCTCAGTAGTTGTGGCTCGCGGCCTCTAGAACACAGGCTCAGTACATGTGGCTCACGGGCCTAGTTGCTCCGCGGCATGTGAGATCTTCCTGGACCAGGGCTTGAACCCGTTTCCCCTGCATTGGCAGGTGGATTCTTAACCACTGCACCACCAGGGAATTCCTGATTTTCATTCTTGATAAGTTAGAATTTCATCTGTGTCCTATTTATGAAAATATAGTTCAGTCAATCCATTATAAATGTACATGGTTCTTCTAAGAAAGTTGGAACACAGAAAATTAGAAGAAATAGAAAAACCATCACCTGCCAGCAATAAGCACTGTAAATAATTTGATGTATTTATTTTTTTCCTACCTGTTTTAAAAACATAGTGTGAATATATATCTTATATATATGTAATTTAAAGTCAACTGTTTTATTTTTAAAGTAGTTTGTAACTATTATAGAAAATTTTGAAAATGGAGACTATAGATAGAAGAAAATGAAAATCCCATTAAGTAATTACACTATTTAGAGATAACACTATTAATATTTTGCTGTATTTTCTTAGTTTTAAGGTATATAATTAGAAAAATATATACTATATACCTAATTGCAAAGAATAAATAAAACATGAATTATTCACAGATTATACACTAAAGATGAAAGAAAATCTTGTCAGTTTTTTTTTTTTTTTTTTTGGCTACTTAGTGCCAGAAATACCTAGAGATTTGAGTAATTTAATAAAAAGCGTTAAGGGCTTTCCTGGTGGTGCAGTGGTTGAGAGTCCGCCTGCCGATGCAGGGAGCACGGGTTCGTGCCCTGGTCTGGGAAGATCCCACATGCCGCGGAGCAGCTGGGCCTGTGAGCCATGGCCGCTGAGCCTGCGTGTCTGGAGCCTGTGCTCCGCAACAGGAGAGGCCGCAGCAGTGAGAGGCCCGCGTACCGCAAAACAAAAACAAACAAAAAAAGCGTTTAACAAAAATTATTTTTTCTATGTAGGAAGGTTAGACAATTCAAATTTTTAAAAAATCACCTTTAATATTAGTCTCTGAATATAATCACTTAAAATTTTGGTTATTTTTCCAGAATTTTTCTCACATATATAAATTTTTATTTTTAAAAAACATTGTTCCTATTTTATAACTTTTGAATTTAGCAATATATCATTAAAAATTGTTTCATTTATAGATCTAGTTTTTTTTTTTTTTTTGCGGTATGCGGGCCTCTCACTGTTGTGGCCTCCCCCGTTGCGGAGCACAGGCTCCGGACGCGCAGGCTCCGGACACGCAGGCTCAGCGGCCATGGCTCACGGGCCCAGCCACTCCGCGGCATATGGGATCCTCCCAGACCGGGGCACGAACCCGTATCCCCTGCATCGGCAGGCGGACTCTCAACCACTTGCGCCACCAGGGAGGCCCTATAGATCTAGTTTTTTAAATGGCCGTCTATTCTTCAGTCTGTGGACCTCCCTTAATTGATATTGTCCTTTATTGCTCCATTTTCCTGCTTATGAATAATGCTGAACAAATAAGAAATTCTTATGCTTTATACACTTGCAGCCCAGTTTGATTATTTATAAATATAGGATAAATGTAATATATAGGATATATAGGATAAAAATACAGGATAAATTCTTAGAAGGGAAATTTTTAGATACAAACGTATATAAATTTTTATAACCCTGAGACATTGTTCATTTAACCTTCAGAAAAATATCAGGATTCACCTCAGCCTATTTCTTTTATTCTATCAATACAGGATATAATTATTTTTATTTTCATAGTTTCATATATGTATACTTTGTATGGTGTGGATTTCCTTTATTTTTTGCACATTATTCTACCATCATTTTCAAAAATTTGGTTTTAAATGTTCTGTATATATAGGGACATTAACTCTGCAAATATCTTTCCCAGTTTATCATTTGCCTTTTAATTATATTAAGTTAAACATACAGATTTCCCTGTAATTTAGATTATAAATTTAATTTATAAAATTATATAATGAAAGTGCTAAATTAGGTTGCAAGTTGATTATCAGTACTTTCCTTTTGTTTTTTTAAATAAATTCTTCCCTACTGAGATTTTGTATATATATGTTTATCTACCTTTTTTTCTGTAACTTTTTTGTAGTTTCTGTTTTTACATACCAATTTTTAAGCCATCTGGACTTTATTTTGGTTTATGTTATAAGGCAGGGCTCTTTGATTATTTTTCTAAGCAGTTTATATTTAAACACCATTTAATAAATTATTATATTTTCCTTCATGATTCAGTTGGTATGAGTCTTTAAGATGTAGGAAACAATTATTCAAGTTCTTTAGTACTAAAAATGTCTGTTAGATTGCTGCTCTTGTAGAATAAAAAACACTTCGATTAGTAATACACAGTACGTCTCCCGTGTCAATAGTGCAGTCATGGTTAGCAATGCTGAAAAGAACTGCACTGTTTACTATTTAATTGGTCGAGAAGTGTAGCTGCGAATCCATTTAAACTGATGAAGGATGTGGGTAAAGAGTAGAAGCCAAGAGGGAGGAGATATGGGGATATATGTATATGTATAGCTGATCCACTTTGTTATAAAGCAGAAGGTAACACACAATTGTAAAGCAGTTATAAAGAGGTTTAAAAAAAAGAGTAGAAGCCAAGGAAGCTGAGGGGAAACTACATGGAGCTAAGCTTTACCTTCAGGTTGAAGAATCCACTTTTCGGCACTTAGTCTACATGGAGTCCTTGTTTTGAATTCAAACTAAGTCTTAAGCTCTTTTATTGTTTTTTTTGTTTTGTTTTGTTTTGTTTGCGGTACACTGGCCTCTCACCACTGTGGCCTCTCCCGTTGAGGAGCACAGGCTCCAGACGCGCAGGCCCAGCGGCCATGGCTCACGGGCCCAGCTGCTCCGCGGCATGTGGGATCCTCCCGGACTGGGGCATGAACCCGTGTCCCCTGCATCGGCAGGCGGACTCTCAACCACTGCGCCACCAGGGAAGCCCTTAAGTTCTTTTAAACCTTAACTTTCCTTTTACACTAGACCCAGTTATCAATAGGTATAGCATTTGCCATTCTAGACTTAGAGTGTGGTTTTTTTTTTTTTCCACTTTTTGGAAAATTCTATCATTTATATTTAGATTGTAGAATGTCTTTCTCTGTGTCCATAGTATAATTTAAAAGAATCTTACTAAAGAGTCAAATGTGTTCCAGTTGTAGAAGCAAGAATCTGTATCAGCAGTAACTTTAAAATATTTTTATGGTGGTGACAATATTTTGTTTATCTACAAGGCTGTCTTAAATGTCTTACTCTTGTTTCATTATCTCTTAAGAATAATAAAAGTCAGACTTGATTATTTCTTTGTGTATAAAATAGAAATATTTCATTTTTATTAACTGTAATTTTACATTGTATATGTCAGGTGTCATAATACTCAACCAAAGACCATTTATTTTTCTCATACATGCTTAAGCTTGATGAGCCATAATCTTAGCTAAGATCCACTGGTTTTTCAAGTATGGGGCCCAGTCATTGTAGTTTAGAGGAAGAGGAGTAAGGTTTCAGAGATTGTTTGTGAATATCAGTTTACAGAATAATTGCAATTTAGATATGAAAATTGGGGGATCATCTGATTTTTTAAGCTTATTTTTCAAAATTTATTTATATGGAAGACATTAGATTGATCATTCTGTTATTGACATACTGTGCTATAATTTGTGTAAGAATCAGTCTCAAGGCTCATCTTCTCACCTTGTCCTGCTGAAGTGGAATACTTGTTTTTAAAGTCTGCCTCTGTAGGAAATTGAAAACAGCTTGCCTTTTATTCCTTTTCATTTTTGGTCACCTTTGCTAATTTTTTAGGCAAAGGGTAAATATACAGAAAGTAATGTTTCAGTTTACAGACATATTCAGGTCTTTAGATATTCTCTTTCCCTAAGTAGGAATTGCTCATGTGTTAGTGTTTTGTTAGCAAGATGCAGGCATCCTTTTAACATTCACTTGGATTTCTAAAGTAAGCTTAGGCATTTCATCAATAAAGTGTTTAATAGCAACCAAACTACTTCCCAGCTAGAAAAGAAAAATGCTGGGAAGAGATCTATTTATATTGGATTGTTTTTTTTTTCCCTGTGAATGTAAACATATCATCTGTGATTTCAGACAGAAAATCCTGGTGCATTATTCGACAGGTTTTTTTTTAGTGTGTGTGGTAAAACATACTTAATATTAAACATTTTAATCATTTTTAAGTGTACAGTTCTGTGTACAGTCACATATTTGTGCAGCCATCACCACCATTCATCTCCTGAGCTTTTTATCTTTCTCAGTTGAAATTGTACCTATTAAACACTAACTTTCTATTTCCCCTACCCCCAGCCTCTGGCAACCACCATTCTACTTTCTGTCTCTATGAATTTTATAATTTTTAAAATAGATTTATTTATTTTTATTTATTTATTTTTGGCTGTGTTGGGTCTTCATTGCTGCTCGCAAGCTTTCTCTAGTTGCGTTTAGCGGGGGCTACTCTTCGTTGTGGTGCGCGTGCTTCTCATTGTGGTGGTTTCTCTTGCTGTGGAGCACGGGCTCTAGGCACACGGGTTTTAGGCACACGGGCTTCAGTAGTTGTGGCATGTGGGCCCAGTAGTTGTGGCTCGCGGGCTCTAGAGCGCAGGCTCAGTAGCCTCAGTAGTTGTGGCGCACAGGCTTAGTTGCTCCGTGGCATGTGGGATCCTCCCAGACCAGGGCTCGAACCCGGGTCCCCTGCATTGGCAGGTGGATTCTTAACCACTGCACCACCAGGGAAGTCCCTCTATGAATTTGATTACTTTAGGTCCCTTTTGTAAGTGGAATCATACATTATTTGTCTTTTTGTGACTGGCTTATTTCACCTAGCATAATGTCCTCGAGATTCATCCATATTGTAGCATATGTCCTTTTAAAGGCTGAATGGTATTCCATTGTATGTGTTTACCACAGTTTGCTTATCCTTTCATCCATGGACAGTTATTTGGGTTGAGTCCACTATTTGGCTATTGTGAGTAATGCTGCTATGAACATGGATGTACAAATATCTGTTTGAGTCTCTACTTTCTGTTCTTTTGGATATTTACCGTAATTCTATGGTTAATTTTTTGAGAAACGGCAATCATGTTTTCCACAGTGGCTGCACAATTTTACATTTCCACCAGCAATTGCATAAGGGTTTCAATTTCTGCATGTCCTGTCCAATACTTGTTATTTTCTAGTGATCTTTTTTTTTAATAGTTATCTTAATGCCTATGAGGTGGTTATCTCAATGAGGTTTTGATTTGCATTTCCCTATTGACAAGTGATGTTGATTGAGCATCTTTTCGAATGCTTATAAGCCATCTGTGTATCTTCTTAGGAGAAATGTCTATGTGAGTCCTGTCCCTATTTTTTAAATTTTAAAAATTGTCCCTATTTTTTGTTGTTGTTAAGTTGGAGTTCTATATATTTTCTTGGTATTAATTCCTTGTCATATTTATGATTTCAAAATATTTTCTCCAGTGGCTCACATTTTCACTCAGTTCATGGTGTCCTTTGGCACGCAAGTGTTTCATTTTGATGACGTCTAATTGATTGTTCTTCTGTTGCCTGTGCCTTTGGTGTCATATCCAAGAAATCATTACCAAATCCAGTGTCATGAAGTTTTTCCCCTGTATTTTCTTCTAAGACTTTTATAGTTTTAGCTCTTCATTTAGGTCTTTTATTCATCTTGAGTTAACTTTTTGTATATGGTGTTAGGTACGGGTCCAGCTTCATTTTTTTGTAGTGGATATCCAGTTTTCTCAACACAAATTTGTTGAAAAGACTGTCCTTTTTCCATTGGAGGTTCTTAGCACTCTTGTCAAAAATCATTTGGCCATATATTTAAGGGTTTATTTTGAGTTTCTCTATTCCATTGGTCTGTGTATCTGTTTTTATGCCAGTGCCACAATGTTTTGATGACTGCAGTTTTGTAGTTTAAGTTTGGAAATTAGGAACTGTGAGACTTCTGAGTTTGTTCACCTTCCTGTGGTCTCACTATGTTAGGGGACATTTAAAAAGAATACAACCAATGTTCTAAATCTCTGGAAAGAGAAGTGTAAAGAATTTTCTAATTTTCCCACCGTGTAAAACAATACAAAACAAAAACCCTTTGACTCTAGATATTTTTCACAGACAGGGAAATCATTTGGATAACATGTAAGAGCCTCTGTTGCTTGAATTAATCAAGTAAGCCATTTATTTATTCAGCAAATATTTAATGAACATGTACTAGATACTAGTCATTTTGCTAATTTGAAATATACCTGTTACCAAGATTTTCCTTGCATGATTACAACTTACTAAGATATGAACTCTTAGTTCCAGGGTCCCACATGGTGGATTTGCTAATATCATGGGTGGAAGTGGATTGCAGAACTTTACAATTGCTGCTGTGCCATATACTCCAAATCTTCTACCGACTTCAAGCACATGGTATGTTAAGTTGGTTTATTTAAATGCATTGCAAATTGTTCTGATTAATTTTAATTAATTAATTTTAATTAATTTTAATTAATGATCAAAGGTCTAACTACTGTATTGCTGCATTGAGAGGAAAATCTCAACAGTGATCTCTATTCAACATTTTGTAATCACTGATAAATAAGTAGCTACATAGTTTCTTGCCTTCCCCTTCTTTGGTAGGGAAAATGTTTGAGGAAACTACCTACCTATACTCTAATTGAATATGTATAGTTCAAGTATCACTAAAGTTACACTGTCATAAGTATCACTGAGTTACACCATCATTTCAAACTAAATTGCCCTATTGCTTATTTATTTTAGGCTGAAGGGAACTTATTTTCTTCTACTACATTTGCATGCTAAAGGAAACTGCAATGCAGCAGGGTGTTTTTTTTTTTTTTTTCTTTTTAAATACTACTTCAGGGTTTTCCAATTTGATTGCAAATTTAAGAGGGTGGTTTTATGTTAATTTTGAGTAGTGTTTTCACTGCTAGACAAAACAATAAAAAATTTCAGAGATTTCTTAGTTAATAGTGGTATATTTTTCTTTTAAAGTATCAACATGCTCAAGTTACCTGAATACCCAAGTAAAGAAATACTCAAGGACAGGCTTCTTGTGGCACTACATTGTGGAAGCTATGGTTACACAATGGCATAATGAAGTCTGGAAAATTCATCTGACTGCTGATGCGCAATGCAGAGTCTCAGAAGTAATTTAGGAAACCGTCAACAGAAAAGCAGCCTAAATGCAGCCCATAGGCAGGGCTGATGTTTAAAATTCATAAAGGATCAGGTTTCCTTTCTTCCCCCTCTCTTTTCCCTTTTATGTTTTCTCAGTTTGTGATACAATTAGAAAGTATAAATCACAGTAGTCTTCATTTAAAAAATGCTAATTGAAAATAGTAGAAACTGTCCTTTTTCATATTTCTTTAATCTTATCCAAGAGTGTGTTAAGGCAGAATCTTATTCTACATTCCATGTCCGCTATGTAACTGTTCTGTTAAAAAGGTGTTGTCTCTTTTATTTTTCTATATAGTAAATTATATTAGGACATCCAGCTTGGTATGTCCTATTGCATGTAAAGTGCCATTTATATTTTGGAAAACTATTGTATAGAATGGATTAATTTACATTGTGTATAAAGCCACAAATATGTATTTTCCCATATTGAATCTATATTGCAGTGATGTTTTCTAGCCTTTCAGTATTTTAATATGTAAAGTTTAGACTGATGTGACTAATAAACAGCTGATGAAATGACGTCTAATTTATATATTAAAGCTTATGCTATATTGTATGAATTATTTGCATCTTTCAGTGGTCAGTTTTTCACATACATATATTGTCTCAAAGTTTTTCTTATGCCTTATTTTAATTTATATCTTAGATAAAATTAAAATACAATATTTTACTGGATTTCTTTTTGTTACTATTGTTTTATCTGTGAGCTCTAATGATACATTTGAAAACGTAATCTGATGTGCAGATTACAGTTTAAGTTTGTAATTTTTCTGTAAATTTTCTTTTTATTATTAGAATGTTGAGTTCAAGTGATGTATACGTAATACAAAGCAGTGGGTTTTTAAATTTTAGGGTGTCTTTGAAAAGACATAGTTGAGTAGTTACAGCATACCTTTTAGGGGAAGTAGGAACACTCAGACATTTAAAAATACTAATAGGGGAATTTGTAATGTTTAGGACCTTGCCTTTGGAAACTAAAAATAGATTATCCAGTGGCATCATTATTGGTAAAATGACTCTTATATACATATTTTCTCATATGAGCAGCCACTGTATTTGTCACTGACAAATGTAGACAATATATATGTCAATATAGGCAAATATGTATTGTATATACATGTATATAGGCATATATGTTGAAAGCTTTGCTAAGTCATAAAATTTCTTTAATACATGTTTTTTGGTCCTCTTTTGTTATTGTGGGTTTTTTTTAATATTAAGAAAACATCTCTCAACAGATTACATTAAAAACTAAGAAATCTTTTAAAATTACTATTAGCCCTAAAATTAGGATTCAGATGCATTATTTACAACAAATGAAGCTAATAATTTTTAAAATGTTGGTTTTTGAAATTTAATTGTACAAGAGGTCATTGCCTTCTAACTTCAGATAGGTAACTGATTTATTTAATATTACATTGCTTATAATTTTAGTATTTACAAGCATTTCTGTTTATAATCATACATTGGCTTTGTCATTATTGATCCTTTTGCAGGTATTTATGGAGAGGAGATAATAAAACATTAAAAATCTCATGGTTTATATACATGAATTTGAATATTTTTTATATAGAGCTAGCAATTTTAGGGTTTATTCTTTTATATTATCTTTAGTTTCTAAACTATAAGAATTTAGCTAATATAAAAAGATTTTATATGGATTAAAAATCCTATTTAAACTAGAGGCAGCAAGTCTTTTTAATTCTATTCCCACAATTTCTTCTGTAAGTAGATGGATATGTTGAATGCAAATATAAAAAATGATTCGAGATTTTCTTCTCCTTTGGGTAAAAGAAGATTACACTAATAGGAAAATAACTCTTACAACATGTGGTAGTTTCATATAAGGAAGAAAACAGAAATACAGCACTTTACAGGAATGAAACTAGAAGGCAAGGGAGCATATTGTAGCAAACTGATTAATGAAAACACCTGGGCAAGAGTAGATTAAGTTATTCAAATAGCTTGTGGGGATAGTGACCACGTAGTTAATAAAACCCATCTTCTAATTCATCCAAAAACAAAATGTAATCTAATGAAATCCTAGTTTTTCAACAAGATGCTAAACACAGCCGGTTGTGGTGACGTCTTTGTTGGCTTTGGTGGGGCAATGGTAGCTTTAAACATAGGTCACACGTTGGAGGCTCAACAGATGAGTCCCACTCACACATGTGTTTTGTTTGTTACACCAATTCTAAATTTTTCGTGAGTTGTCAACATTTTAAAAATCTGGAGATTTCATGCAGAAGTCCAGATTTTTGGCTTTTGAGAAATCAGTTTAACATTCGGCAGAGATTCCTAGAAGGCATTATTAGTAGACTGGAATTGAGTAGAAGCTGCTTCTTGCAATGACTGAACATGCTCTCCAGTTTGCCATTTTCTTACCCCAGCCTGCTTCACTAATTTATTTTCCTGGCCGTTGACAGCATCGGAGTTTGCTTTAAAAAAAAAAATCTGTGTTGATTAGAAATGTTCCCCCAGAGTGTAAAGTGCTACAAATTCTTTGGAAGGCGATTTGGCAATATCAGATTTTTAAAATGTACACCATAGTCTTTGAATCAACAATTCTACTTATAAGAATTTATCTATGGAGATACTTATTCCCGTACATAACATATTTGTACAAGAATGTTCACTAAAGACTTGTTATAGAGAAAAAATTTAAATATTGGTAAGGGGTTGCTAATTGTGTTATATAAATACAATAGAAAATTAGTATTTACAAAGAATGCAGTGGATATATACATACTGATTCGTAAATGTTTCTGAGGTACATTAAGTAAAATAAAGTGTATAGAAGTGTTATTAGTGTGTAAATACAGTATACATAGGGTTATATGCAAGAAAAGTTTGTGGCCCAGAGACTTGCAATATCTGGGAAAACGTAAGATGGGATTAAGGCTTTTTCACCTTTTTCACCTTTTTTTCCTGTTTGTCTAAATTACAACCCTGTGTTATTTTCTATATGATATATGTAAAATGTCCAGAATCCTAAATCAAGAGAAGACTCAGTAATAGGTTTTATTGAATCTATAAAATGCCATAGCAGTAGTGATAAGTAATGTTTTCATAATCACAAAGCTTATTTTATAATATGATTAATTCAAAATGAGTATCCTGATTAAACTCTTGGTAACATAGTCAAAGAAAGGAATGCTCCTTTGCCCACAAAGCTCTGTTTCCATATTGCCTGATAATTAACACTGTTTATAGCTCTCTCAAATTCTATTATTTATCTGAATTTACACTTCCCCCCAATTTTCCTTTTTTTTTTTTTTTTTTTTCCTGCAGTACGCGGGCCTCTCACTGTGTGGCCTCTCCCGTTGCGGAGCACAGGCTCCGGATGCGCAGGCTCAGTGGCCATGGCTCATGGGCCCAGCCGCTCCGCAGCATGTGGGATCTTCCCAGACCGGGGTACGAACCCATGTCCCCTGCATCGACAGGCGGACTCTCAATCACTGCGCCACCAGGGAAGCCCTTCCTTTTTTAAAAATAACAAAAAGTGGTACTTATTTAACATGGGAAAATCTGGAAATCATGGATTCATGTACTGACTTGAGAAAAGCAATAAATTATACTACCCAACAATTGTATTTCCTTCTAATCTTTCTCAATGCATTTTTTCAATAGTTGTGTTCATAAAGAACATAGCATTTAGTATCTTCTTTATTCAGCATTATATATTAAACATATCCTATGTTATTACAGCTTGTTTGTAAACTTTTTAAATGATGGCATGATATTCTGTTATACAGATGTTTCATAATTTACTTGATCATATCTCTAAAATTTTTAACACTTAGATTTCTAATATTTTTTGCTTTTATAAAAGGTGGCCTCTTTCAACACTAGTTATAGTCTCAGAGTAGTAACATTTTCTGGGTTATTTGTTGAAATGTTCATCAATTGCTCCATAGTTGTGGAATTACTGTTTGAAGGCTCAGGAAGGGGCTGTTGGAACAGAGAACCCTTAAGCAGGACTGATAGGATTGTTCCAACAGCATGATTAGGGCTACGTACCCTCCCAGAATGTAAAAGGGTTAGAAGGAGGTTGAAAGCTGTGACAAAGGTAGATTAGTTTTAATAATTGCTTACTTCCAGTCTTCTTCCCAAGAATAGGGAAGGAAGTTCATCTTCTATGTGACACAAGCCCCAGTCTCAGGACCCAGAACTCAAGCATTTAATGTTATGTTATATAGTTCAGCTACATCAAGGGTCACTTATGTGCTTATGGGTTAAACTAAAAACTTAGCCTCCATTTATAAAGTTTCCCCAAAATGGACTTACAGTATTTTGGAGTGCAACGTTTTTGTCAACTGGAGAAAGTGTAATAGCTGTCTTTATGAGTGGGCATTTAGCTAATATTAAAATTTTGGTTATTTTCACCACAATTTAGACATATCTATGTATATCTATAGTCACAGTTGTTCTTTTGTGTGAAACATGTTCCCCCGTTTCCTACATATTTCACAGTTGTTAGGCAACAAACTTACTTTTAAGGTTAACAATAGTAACAGGAATCCCAATTTTATAGTTTGGTTTAAGACATTTTAATGTGGACAAGATTTCTGTTAGAATGTCCTTTGTGAAATTCTTAGGTCTTGGATTATGGTTACTTGTCTATTGGTCCGGTGCAAATTGGCACAAATTAATTTAAAATCAGTCCTTTCATTTTAAAGATGAGAAAATTTGAGACCGAAGAGGTGATGACTTCCTTAACGTTTCATGACTACTTAACCAAGCTAGAATTTAGAACCTAGATTTTCTGATTTTTAGTCCACTAGGTTTTCTTTTACTCCATGCTGTCTCTTTATGACAACCACATTTATAAAAAGACTTTTAGAAAAACACCTGCAGCCTACTACATGTAAGACAAACCTGTTGGGAAACTATAACTTAATAAGCTGATAGTTAAGAGTGATTAATTGGACTATATTTCTTTTCTCCCACTATGCCACAATAAACTAGGGTGGGTATTTTACCATCTCAGGATGAAAAAGAACAGATGTCAGATTGTAGATCATGGGTAGTCATTAACTTTTATTATCTTTATAAAAATGTTCAATTTCAAGCATACTTGGTGCTTGGAAAGACATTGTGCCTCTAATGTTGCAAAACCATAAACAGAATATAATGACTATAATGGTATACTTTTGTGAGTGCATCGAGTCTAGCTGAGTGAAATGCAGGGGAAGTAGTCCTAGGTGGGTGCTGGTTATACAGTTAGTGTAGAAAACTTTTCAAAGCAATTCAACAAATTCCCTTTAATGCCTTCTATGTATTCAATACTGGTTTAGGGACTGTGACCAGGCCCTCCCCTCAAAGGAAATAAAATTCAGTTGGGCAGATGGAAGGCCTACTTGACCAGGTTTTAAAACTGCTGTGTAGCATATGATTAAGTGTAAAAACCAGCTACAGAAAAGTATTGGTGTGGGGGATGAAGGGTTTAATATAGACTGAGTGTCCAAGGCAGCTTTAAGCATCTGGCCTAATTGAATTATTAAATTGCCCTCTAGATTTGGAGACAAATAAATTGATTAGACTGTTGATTGAGCAACTAACTGAAAAGCTTAAACATGATAAACTTAGGAAAAAAACTAATGTGTGCTAGTCACTGAGTTGTTATAAAATTTTAATTAGTGTATTATTAGCTTGCTCAGTTCTATGTTCTGGTTATTCCTTGAGAATTCTGATCTGGTGGCTTTCATGATTTGGAGGCTGTTGTGTCCACAAGGCTCTACATTTTTCTGAGAAGAGTGGCAATATCTGATTCTTTTTGATAAACTTATTAAAAAAGTAGGGAAGAGTGCTTGAAGTGATGTCTATACAGTATTCAAGTAAAATTAATACTCTCAGTCAAATTCTAAAATAGTATGAAGGTTCCCCAGAAAATTAGAAATAGAACCACCATATGATCCAGCAGTTCCACTTCTGGATATTTATCTGAAGAAAATGAAAACACTCGAAAAGAAATCTGTACCCCCATGTTCATTGCAGCATTATTTACAATAGCCAAGATATGGAAGCAATCTAAGTGTCCATAGATGGATAAATGGATAAGGAAAATGTGGTACATATATACAGTGGAATATTCTTCAGCCATAAAAACAAATGAGGTCTTACCATTTGTGACAACATGGATGGACCTTGAGGGCATTATGCTAAGTGAAGTAAGTCAGAAAGATGAACACCATAGGATCTCAATTATATGTGGAGTCTTGAAAAGCAAAAAAACAAGTTCTCAGAACAGATTGGTGGTTGCAAGAGGCAGGAGGGTGGGGGGTGGGCAAAAGGGGTGAAGAGGGTCAAAAGGTATAAACTTCTAAAGTAAATAAGTCATGGGGATGTAAAGTACATCATGGTGACTATAGTTCATAATATTGCATTGCTTATTTGAAAGTTGCTAAAAGAATTGATCTTAAAAGTAATTGCAAGAAAAATATTTGTATGGTGACATGTTAACTAGACTTACTGTGGTGATCATTTTGCAATATGTACAAATATTGAATCAATGTTTTACATCTGAAACATAATGTTATATGTCAATCATATCTCAATTTTTAAAAAGATATCTCTGGATTGGAAAAATAAGAATTAAAAAACAAGATGAAACTTAAACACCTAAATGTAAAGTTTTATATCTTGATTCCAAAAAAAAAGTTGAAAAATATAGGGAGCATGTGGCTTGAGAGTAATTAATGAGGGGGAAACTACCCTGAGGATTTTCGGTGACCACTAAGTAGCTTCATAAAAGCCAACAATGTGACACGAATGAATGCTAAATAGTCAGCGAAGTATCTAGCTGCATTAATAACCATCTTTGTTTCTTGCCAAAGAGAGATAGTAGTCATACTGTTTTTTTCTTCTCAGGCTACATATGGAGTATACAGGGTTTCTCAACCTTGGTACTATTGACATTTTGGACTGGATACTTCTTTGTTATAGGGGCTGTCTTGGGCACCGTAGGATGTTTAGCAGCATCCCTGGCCTCTATCCACTAGATGTCAGTAGTATCTGCCCCCGAGTCATGACAATCAAAAATGCCTGCACACATTGCCACCTGTCCCCTGGGAGACAAATTTGCCTCTAGTTGAGAGCCACTGAGTTACAGGTGTCTCGGCAGACAGCTACTCTCACTTTCAAGGGACACTTCGATGTGGCATCTGACTCTAAGGTTGGCTCCTTTAAATTTTTTTTTTTTATTAACAGTCTTTGTTTTTTGTTTTTTTTTTTTTTTTTTTTTTTTTGCGTTACACGGGCCTCTCACTGCTGTGGCCTCTCCCGTTGCGGAGCACAGGCTCCGGATGAGCAGACTCAGCAGCCATGGCTCACGGACCCAGCTGCTCCGCGGCATGTGGGATCTTCCCGGACCGGGGCACGAACCCGCGTCCCCTGCGTCGGCAGGCGGACTCTCAACCACTGCGCCACCAGGGAAGCCCGGTTGGCTCCTTTAGAGTGGGGCTGCTTTTGATTCTGCCAGGCATCTGGGTGCACCACCAACCCAGAACCGTTCTAAACCCTATTCCTATCCTGATGTTTCTTTGGTACCACTCCAGTGATGTGCATTTGGGCTAGAAACCCAAATGAAGGTCTGTTTTGTGGTTATGAATTCTTAGGAGAGACTTTTATCCTCCTCTCCTAGCACTAGGGATTGAGAAATTAGTCTTTCTTATTATCTCTGACATAGGGGGCAGTGGATCTGCGGGTCACTGAGGTCTCCCACTCTCCACCTTGCTCAGGCCCTGCACTTTGACTTGTGTCTCCATCCCCACGACCCTATGAAATCAGAGAGCCAGGTCCTCAGGATCAGTGAATATTGTCAGACTTCACCATTCAGCTTGCCTCTCTAGGACCACATTTTCTTGTAATTGTAGGCACCTCAGTATTCCTTCCTTTTCTTTTTAAAATTAAAAAAATATATATTTTTTTGGCTGTGTTGGGTCTTCATTGCCGCGCGCGGGCTTTCTCTAGTTGTGGCAAGTGGGGGCTACTCTTCGTTGCGGTGCATGGGCTTCTCATTGCGGTGGCTTCTCTTGTCGCGGAGCACGGGCTCTAGGTGTGCGGGCTTCAGTAGTTGTGGCACGTGGGCTCAGTAGTTGTGGCTCGTGGGCTTAGTTGCTCCGCGGCATGTGGGATCTTCCCAGACCAGGGCTTGAACCCGTGTCCCCTGCATTGGCAGGCAGATTCTTAACCACTGAGCCACCAGGGAAGCCCCTCTTTACTTTCTTGCCAGCTTGTTAGCATGTTTTTAAAAGTTTTTTCCTTTTAGTTTTATGCATGAATTTTAGGTGTTTTTCAGTGAGAGGATCAGTTAGACTGACTATTTAGGCTGTACTATGGCCTGACGTGGAAATACTCATTATTGTTTTTAGTCAGAAAAATTAATGAAATTTCTCAGAATTCAGAATTCTTCCCAAATTCATCATTATTGCCACATAATAAGCAGAGCACAAGTTGGAGAATCAGTTTGCCTAGGCTGGAATCTTAATTTTAACATTTACTAGCTGTGTGGTCACAGGTAAGTTAATCAACCTCTCGTTGCTTCAGTTTTCTCCTCAGAAGAACAGTAGCTATTTCATAGGGTTATGATGAGAATTTAATAAATATACATAAAGCATTTAGAATAGTGGAAAACATTAAGTGCTTGATACATTATACATTAGTCTTTTTTTTTTTTTTTTTTTTTTTTTGGCCGTGCCACATGTCTTGCAGGATCTCAGTTCTCCGACCAGGGACTGAACCCAGGCCCACAGCAGTGAAAGCCCAGAATCCTAATCACTAGGCCACCAGGGAACTCCCTAGCTCTTACTATTCCCATTATTATCATTCTTTCATATACCTTCTAGCTAATCGACTTTTTCATTGCCCTTTGATTGCACTGACTACATGTCCATATTTTTCTTAAAGCTCTCCTCCAGCTGTTAATAAGTGGAAATCACTGTCAAAGAACACTTGTCCCATCCCTTAGGGAGAATTGGAGAATTTTCAGCGCTGCCCTCTGCCAGACCCCACACATTTAGTGCCGCCTCCACATCTGCTGTCTCCTTATCTGAAGTGTGAGAGAGTTCTCTGTAGGGACAGAGCTGACGGTGCTGCCCTACTCAGGAATAGGACCTCACCACTGCTATCCCTCCCTAACCCAGCTACCCTAGACTAACACTAGAACAAAAGCTCCAATAACAAGATTTCCAGCATTGGGAAGACCTCAAGACTCGAAGTCATCAGATCTAGGTTTGAGTCTCAGTCCTGTGAGTTACTAATGAAGTAAATGACGCTACCATCTCTACTGACCTCTCAGTATTGTTGTGATAACTAAACAAGATAAAGTACTTAAAGATCTTGGTAACAGTAAAGCCCTGAATTGCTACGGGCATTATTAAGAGGTTGGGAACCCTTGTTTAAAGGATAGGAGGTCATTAAAAACAACAAGGCAAAGGTTTATTTACATCTTGAGGAATGGAGCACACGGTTGGTAGGTGCTTGTGAGGATAGTGCGTTATACGACATGAAGCCTAGTGGATGTAATATCATTAAACATGAATTGACATCACCACACACAGGAGGGTACTCCTCCACCAGACCGAAAGCAGTGCTCATTAACCTACGCACAAGAGGCTAGCGTTTGTGTGTCAACACAGAGTTCGGCTGTATGTACTTATTCCTCTAAGTACTCGTGACATGCTATGTCAAGAGTTCAGCAGCTGAGTTTCACATAGGGCAGTGTGATTCATCAGGATTATTAGGATCCTCCAGGAATAACTTCCCTGAGTTGATTGCCTTTGACAGATCAGTTTGCTTAGATTAAAAAGCAATTGCTGCTGTCTAGTCAAATTTTAGCACTTTGGCTAGAAGAAGCCGAACTCTAACTCTGTCCAGTCTATAGAAACACCTTGATGTGAAAATTACATCGAATGTAGTGAAGAGAAAACGGAGTTAGCAATACTCCGGGGTATGGTTTTGTAATAACATGAAGGAGTGTAAGTGCCAAACAAAAGTGACCCTAGGCATATGTGAGGGGGGGAAGGGTATTTTGCTTTTAACAGCAACTATATCTGTGCCCAATGTACTGGGAAGGCGGTGATGGCTGTGTGAGGTACCACTCAGCTCCACATTCATTCAACACTGACCACCGTTAGAACTGGAGTAGGAAGGACTCATCTTCTGGCTGAACAATGGAAAGTATTTGGGGATACAGGCAGGTGTCTCACACTTCCCCCTTTCTGAATGGACCCAGGAATTTAACAGAAGAAACAATACTATCAAGGAGAATGAAATAGCAGTATGATAAGATTTAAATCATCTTTTAAAAAAATGAGTGGAATATCTCATTGAAGTGAAATTTAAGCCTCATGCCTGACATTACATTCCCAGCCTGCGTGAGCCGTAGATAAAAAAAAAAAGAGGCTGAGATGTCCTTAAGCTGACATCCAACCTATCTCTGGTGGATGGGCAAAATAGAGTGACACGAGTATGAGTAAGAGGAAAGTCTCATACCATCGCTTTTATCATAGCTTCCTTTTATATTTAGGCTCCTTGATCTCGTTGAATGTGGAGGCTGCCTGAGAGAAGGAAGAGATGAGAAGCCTCGCTTGATGGGCTCCTATCTACTTTCTTAGGAGTCTAAGTCCCCTGAGAGTATAATCCGCACACGGACCTAGGCTACAGAAAGCCTTGGTTATACAGTTTTAATTTTAGTGAATTTGTAGTGAATTTTTGTCAACAAAGAGCATCCTTACCATGTCCATCTCTTAGTATATGTGTCGAGCTGTGTGCCCATCATGATGACCGAGTTTAGACCATTTTCATCCCTCCAAAGGAACCCAGGCATCCATCAGCAGTGTGTTGAGCACAGCACTGAGTACCAGGAATGAATGCCAGAGGAGAACGCCATCTACACGGAGGAGAGCAAAGATCATCACAGTGCCAGCCTCCGGGAAGAGGAGTCCAAACACTTCTGCCCACTGCATCTTGGTATCAGAGTCACGAAGGAAAACACAACACTGTCAAGTGCTGCACGGAGCAAAGCTTTTACTCACACAGAATAGATGGAGCAGCGAGATGAGCTCGAACAGGAAACGCCGGGCACTTCTGGCTAGCGCTGCCCCCGCAGCAGCTGACACGCGGCAGTCGGCCTTCACACACCCATCTCGGCCCACAGAAGAACCTCAACCCCTCCTCTGTGGGTCTGAAATACTGAAAGCAGGGGGTGCACCTGAGGGCCACTGAGCAGAACAAAGGACCCCCCACTGAGTCTGAAACAGCCTGGCCCACAGGCAGACAGCGCGGGCAGCACCAGGGAGGCGGCGAGGCGGTGGCCACGTGGTGGAGGACAATGAACAAGTAAAAGAGCAGGTCTGAGAAGCGCGACACACACTGGTCCACCGCCCGCCGCAGGGGTTACCTCCGGCCCTGCCCCTCCACGAGCCGCTCGGCCTCATCCAGCTCTGGATGCGCAGGCGCCCTGCGAGGAGCCGCTCGGGGGCCCAGTGCGTCTGCGTGCGAGCGCGGGGCCCAAAGCTCCCGGGAGCCGCGCGGGAGGCTCAGGGCTGAGGGACCCTCTCCTCGCTGCTGCTGCTGCTGCTGCTGCTGCTTCTGCTTCTTCAGGGGGCTGTAGTGGATGCGCAGGGGGGCTGCTCAGCAGCTCCTCGGCCTCCAGCCCTCTGGGGGCAGAGCTCGGCGCGTCGCGGGCCCCTGAGGGGCCTAGGAACGCGGCCTCCGCTTCGCTCACCTACAGCTGGTCCTGTGCACCTTTCGCCCTCGAGGGGCTCCCGCGAGGAGGCGCGCTGGAGCCCACGCCCTGGTGCCGCGTGAAGGTGGGCCGCCAGCCCGCCAGCCGGTCCACCGGCGCCCTTCCCAGTAGCCCCAGCAGCTGCCCGGTGCTCAGCACTCGCTGCGTCAGGTGGCCGTCGCCCGCGCCACCTTGTCCTCCGGGCCCACCGCCGGCTCCGCCTCCCGGCTCAGGCCGGCTCCCATGGGCAGCTGCCCTGGCCGCTCCTAACGCTGTGCCTCAGCACCTTCTGGGCCATGGCCACCCACGCCTGGTAGTCCATCTGGAAGGCGCTCTGTGTCGATGGCCTGGGGTTCTCGGTCTGGGCTTTCTCCTCCAGACTCGAAAAGGTAGCTCGCCCAGGAGTGGATGACTGTGGCGTGGTCCAGCCACGGCCGCCACCGCTATCTCTGTGGCAGGGAAGAGCCCCCTGGAGACTGTCGGGCCCTGGCACCTGGCTGGGGTCCAGAGGATCTGCAGGGGCCACGGCCAGCCCGGCCCTGCCCGTGCTTCTCGTGCTTTGGCACAGACGTGCTCCATCGTGAGGAAGCCCCGGAACTGGAAGGTGCAGACAGCAATGAGTACCAGCGTCGTGTAGGCCCCTCCAGCTACCTTCAGCAGCTTTCGCCACAGGCTGTAGTAGACCTGGAAGAAGGTGAGCAAAGCAGGAAGAGGAACAGGTAGACGAGCAGATGAGCCTGATTAAACATGATGCCTCAGACCCCCTTCGACATGATCGAGTACTAGGACCGGCCTCCCATCCCCCAACATCTCCTTCAACAAGCACATCGGCACTGGGGCCAGCAGGGCAGAGGGGCAAAAACTCGCTTGATCTTGATTTTCAATATGAATACAGACTGTGAAAGTGGGGCCTCACAATCCTCCTGACCTTTTGAGTTTTAAGTAGGAGGTGTCAGAAAAGTTACCAGAGCTACATAACTGACTTGTGGTGACGAAGCATTCATAGCGATGCTGCTTTTCCGTCCTTTGCCCTTGGCTCTTCCTATCATTGTGAAACACAGTTTACCAAGCATTGGATTGTTCACCCAATAACTGGGAACGTGAGCTGGGATTTCTCCGTCTTGAGACAGGTGAGTTTCACCCTACTGATGATGTGTTGTTGCCATGGTAATCCTGGTTAGTGTAAGAGGAACTGCCCAGTCATTTTAAATAATCACAATTCTGGAATTCACTTAAAGTTCAAAGAAGTGTACTGAGCTTCACACTTATGAAGTCGATTTTGCTAATGCAACTTGAATGGAAAGTTTAACTAACTTTCTACAGTCATGTTTAGACGCTCAGAATTTTGTTTCTGGAAGGATTTTGGAGATTATCTGGCTCAAGGATTACACAGCAGCCGCTCAGTGCCAGTCAATTATTGCTAGACTGGACTGAGGGCCTAGTGATGCTGGATCTTCCAATTAAAAAAAAAAAAAAAAAAAAAGGAAATCTGGAAATTTATGGGAAATCTCCAAATTTTTAAATGGCAGCAATGAATTAAAAACTTTAAAAACTGTTGAGATCAGGGCCCCTGCTGTTTTAGTTTATTTGTATCCTGCTTTGTCTTCAGCATGCTGTGGATTGGTGATAGACGTAGCTAAAGAATATAATTGAAGGAGTTCTAGGAGATTATATCTTAACACTGACACAGACAAGAAAAAAATTATTAGCTTTAGCTTTTTTGTATAAATATTGGCAATTTGGAACCAGATAGGTATTAAGAAGCTATGTCAGTGAACTTTCTTCCCTCTTTAAGCTTTCACACTTGATTAGCCAGTTATTTATTAAAGTTGTATCTTTAAAGACACTTTATGTTAGCCCTGGGAGTTGTCTCTTTTACTCAGCTGGAACTTGACAAAATGCCTTAAAATCAAGCATTTATTCTCCTACTCAGCTCAAGTTTTAAGGACTGGTATGTTCTGGAAGTGAGGCTCTTGTAAAGAAGCATCCTGGGCACTTTGACATTCAAGGTGAACGGCCTGGGATACATGCCCATGGAAAATCCAGCACCATTATTCAAAGCAATATATTTAAAGCTCTCAATATATTTAAAGCTATACTTCGAAGTGACTAAAAATGCATTTAAAAAATTGAGAATGGGTCTTTTTTTTTTTTTGGAGCTAGAGATAGAATATCCCTTGTGATCTTTTTCTTCTTGGTTGATCTTGGGATTTGATTTCTCTGTTCAGAAAAAAGAGCTGGGTTGAGCATTTTGCTCTCGGAAGTGTTTTGAGCTCTTTACAGATGACTGCCATGGTCCTTAGTTTCCTGATTCCTTTCTTACTTGAGATTTCCTTCCTGGGGAAACTTTGTCTCATAGCAAAAGAATGAAGCCCTCTGGCCACATCCTGTCATTCTGGTGTGTGGCCAGTCTTTTACAAATCTCAGGAAAAGGCAAGGTGAAGTAGGCTCCTAACCCTTCTCTTTTCTACCTATAAACATTTAGAACTAGAAGCCTTTGAACCAACGCAACTGGGTGTCTAAATATGTTTTGCCAAGTAAGGCAGTCTTTTTAAAATGGGACTATTTAATGGTAAAAATGGAAATCTTGAACAATTAGCCCAGGAGAATGCCTGGTGCTGGAAAAATTTTTAAAAATGTGGTGTAAGACTCTCTTGCTGAAAGACTGCAGTGCTTTTCCTCCCTTGTGTGTGACTTCTGTTTTGTACCCCATTTAGGCAATATAGATTTTTTCCCCCTTAATGAACAAGTAATTGAAGTATACATTTTATGTGCCAGTAAGGTGACTATGAGATGCTTCTGAAAATTAGTACATTTTATGTGTGAAGCAACTCTTTGGCAGCTGGACTTAGATTAAAATTGACAATGTCCTAAGCTAGCTTTCAGGATCTTAATTCCATGTGGAACCCCACCAAAACTTTTGGCATTAAATGGAGCATGGTATTAATGTTTGAAATGTACATCACACTGGATGAGTTGGCTGGCCTTTCTGATAAAAAGTGAGTCCAGAGGCTAGACACCTGGTGGTGGTGTTCATGCAAAATATATTGTCAAATTGCAGCCTATAGAAAAGTAATGATCGTTGTTCTCTTTTGCTGCCATTACTCCCAGGAGGATATTATTTTCTGCTCACTGGTCAAAATTATGTTAAGTGACAATAATAATAATAATAATAATAGATAAGCTTCACAGGGTTTCAAACCTACCATTACCAGTTGGTTGTTCTTAGGGAATGTGACTTATCTCTACTTTGTGGTGCTGCAGTTTCTTTCTTTTTCACGCGCATAGGTAAGATCCGCTCAAAGGATAAAGGAGGAGGATGTATGTTTTTCAAATGCTGACTTCCATTTTACCACCTGCTTTTATTTGTAAAAAAGAACATGTCGTACTTCTTCCTCTTCTGAATGTAATTTATTCCATTTCAGTGTGCTTTCCAGTTCTGGTTGATATTTATTTCTTATTTTGAAGATATTCTTTATAATTATCATCAGATTCTTAGTTTTACTTTTGCAAACCTTAAGATCCGTGATTTCAGATTATTATTTCTTTACCCATTATAAATAACCTTTATGTATTTAATGGAGCTTCAAAATACTTAAATTGATGAAGATAGTATGTGTAACAGTGGTTTCAGTCTACCATGATAATTCTGTTTGAAATATTCTGAATTTGAACTTAAAGAGGGTAGATGTGATTTGATCTGAATATCTTACCTATTCAGGCCAAATCTATAGGTTAGAGTAGGAAGGAGGTGCTGGTATCCATTCATCTCTCCTCTGTCTGGAAAACGTTTCCCCCTTTCTTTTGTACATTTGTTAAATCCTGCTTATCTTTCAAGCATCTTAGCATAGGTAGCATTCATTACGTGTTCCACAGGCTCCTTACGTTGATGCCCAATGAAAAGCTTCCTTCATGCAATGTTCCTTTAAATATAGGGAGTTTTAAATGGCTCACCTTGGGAGCATCCTTTCAATAGCAGGTTGAAGAGACTTTCCCCACATTGCTACTGTCAAGGAGAACCTAGACCTGTGTTAAAGGAGGTAGTACAAAGCAATTTGTATCGATGAAAAAGATCTAAACTGTTGAAATCACTATATTGCTCACCAACAAAAAAAGAAGACTGTAATTTTGAAGACCTTTTCCAGTGACTGGACTGCCATTTGGCTGAATTGTCCTGGCCTACTATGAGTGGATCCCTGCCCGTAAAATGAAATCTCTTTGTTCTTGTGTTTAAAAGTTTTTATTCTTTGATAATAAATCTAGTCCAAAGATATTTCTTTACTGTAAAGTTGTCTCCACTGAAGCGCTTGTAAACAGTATCTGCTTCCATTACGGGTGGTAGAACCAAGTTCTAGCATCTTGTAGAGTAAGCATATGCACTAAGAATCAATATGTGTTTTATTAGCACCGAGAGACTCATTGGATTGATTTTTTTTCCTTTTTACCTTTATGGGCAATTGCTATAAAAAGGTAAATTAAAAAGTTAACCATCTGCTCCCTCACTTTTCATTTAAAATCTTTTATTTGATTACTCTTTCCAGGTAATCAATGCTTTCTATTCTATTCTGCTGGATAGTGAGAGTGAAGGTGGTTTTAATTTATAGCTTTTATTTATTTAACGGCATTGTCAGAGTCACAATCTTTATGCATCCTATTAGTAGTCTGGAAAATATTTCTTACTACATCGAAACAGAACAAAATTCAATTTAGAAATATAATTTCCTGCCATGGAGACACTTGATAACAGGGGGGAGATTAATGGAGCCCAGTGACAGAAACTTGATTTAAAGCAGGAGATTAATACTGCTTTATCAGCCTACACTGCAAGTGAATTGGCTCTGAAAGAAAAAAATCTGTTTGAAGTTGCTGAGTTGTCGGCTTGGTTGGTTGGGAAAAGGTCTCCGGACATTTATTTTGTTATTGCTGAGTATTTGCTGCATGCTTGTCTATTTGACAACATAGGAACAAACCTGCACACAACACCAGACTTGCTTATTTACAGTAGCAACATGTTTCTTATTATTCCTTTTGATCCCACAGGAAGCTTGAATGCTGTGGAGGTCAGCTTCTGACTTAAGGGGATTATACTCAGTAAATAATGTCAAAATTAACGAATAGAATTTTGCTGACACTCCAGTTTGGTTGGATTTAAGTAAAATGTTTAAATCGTATTTTTAATTGCAAAGCTCCTGCCCCGAAATCCCATTATAAATACTTTTTTTTCTATACTTTATAGAAGTCATTAATTTCCTTTCCCAACTATAAAAGTATGAATCTTCCAGAAGAACTTAAATCAAATCTCAAGATTACCCCAATGGGTTGGACTGCCCACTAGAATTGTTCTGAAACAAAATTTGGAGCTTGGTGAACTATTAGAATGAATAGTAAAGGAAGTGGGTCCAAATTTTGATTTTTAAAAAATTTTTCTTCCAAGGAAGTTAGAGTATTCATATTGCTGGGATTAAATTTTTTAAACTTGTGCTTGAGCTATATGAATTTTTAAACTTGGTATTTGTCTAACAAATCCCTTCTGAAAAATAAAAAAAGAAATAGGGTAAAGTTCCTTACCCAGTAGCTTCACAAAAATGGCTACATGTTTTTCAAAGTCTTGAATTTTTACATAATTACTTACAGACGAATTAGTTACCTTATTACAGAGGGAAGGAGATATGTTTAACAACTTTTATTGTTTTAACTGACTGAAATCTTGAAGAAATGAACTGAAAAAGTTTGCATTAATTTTTATTAAGTTCTGTAATAGAGTATTTTGCTAGAAGTCAGACTAACTGGGATGTAGTTTAAAGTCATTTAAAAACGCTGTGTTCTTATGGACATTTTTAAACCACTTTCTCTTTCCAAGAGAGCTGAATAGTAATAATAATATTGGCCTTACTATATCACAGGTTATTGAGAATATCAAATGAGTTGATTTATGTAAAATGTTTAGACATATGAAGGACTACAGCAATATAAGCAATTTTACTTAAAATAATATTAGTATATGTAGACTACTTTAAATATATTGCATTTAGGATTTTATTGGAGGAAGATGCATGATTTCAAAGACATCTACTTTAGTATTACGTTGATGTAACTAAAACTATCAGTATTTTTTAGAATCGACCTACTGCAAGTTGTTGAGATGTTTTAAAATATACGGAGAGTAATGACCTGTAGTGCTCTTCACTTTGGAAATAAACACATGGAATAAATGAAGTAAAAGACATGGTGGGGCCACTTTGATTTGCTCATGGTGAGCTCTCAATGCAATAAAAAAAAGAATGATAATGAAGGATAGTGAAGATGGTCAGCCTAGTGGACGTGAGTCCTAAGGGCTCTTAGCCTGGTGCTTTGGGTGGTACTCTGTCTGATGTCACCCATGTGGCCTTTTTAGGCATTGTTAACTTGTGGACTCTGTTTGTTTGGTGCTTGAAAAAATCCATATGTCTGAAGGGAATAGTAGACCCCGTTAAAACTTTTCCTGGCTGAAGGCACATACGAAACTCCCAGGCAAAGCATCTTAAAGTGGCTACGCATTCACTCAGAGGGGAAGGAGTTGCTTTCAGGAATTTAAAGTCATTTTCAAGCCATAAGAATTTAGCAGAGAGGACAACTAAAAGGGTTTTTAATTTCAATGAACATGCATATGCTTTTATTCCATCTTGTTTCACTGATCCAGAGGGACCTTTAGCGAATATGCCCCTTTGACCTTTTCCTAGTCATCAAATTACCCTCATCCTGCTTTTTCTCTTTTGCGCTTCCTTTCTCAGATGGCCTTTCTTTGGTGATGCAGTTTAAATTGTGCAGTGCTTACTCCAGACATTGCCACTTGTATTAATTTTAATCCCCTCCCTTCTGATCTTGCTGGGACACGATCATCAAGTGTGCTGACCTCTTGGGAGCCGGTCTGGGTTTTGCCTGGGGTTCACGGCAACCCCAAATATATAAACATTTTATTTTCCATCCTTGTGGACATAGTATAGAAGATTTTGCTTCTCTTTTGTTCTTCCTTTTAAACTGCCTCTTCTCTGTGCTGAGAGTGACATTTGGAACAGGTATGAAGGTTACTGACTGCGACAGCTCATCAGCTGCCGTTATGAGTCCGAGTTGGCAAATCAAACTCGGGAGACACACAGACAGGCTTTAATCTAATACTACTCTTACTGAGCTTTCTGGAAGGGAAGACAGCAGGAGACATAGCAAGGAGATGCAGCATCATCAGCTCACGGGGAGGCGCAGCAGCTCCCCTAGTAGCGGCTTTTTTTTTTTTGCCACCTCACCCACGTGCAGGGCCAAGGTGTGTGGGGTCATCTTGTCACAAAGAGGCCACAGCCCCCTTCCCCCCTCAGTCTGGTATATGGTTTTCATCAAGCCTGAGGTCTGCATGCCAGCTTGCAGATTCCCACCCCAGGTTTTTGTTTCACACAATACAGAGGGAGACACAACTGTTCCCTATTTATCTTAACTCCACTGTTTCCTAGGAAACAGGGCCTTGGGAGACCGAGGTCATTCTCAGGCAGGCCTGCCTCAGCCAGGCCTGACGTTAACCCTTTCCTCGCCGTCACATATACTGCTGTAAAAATGGTAGCATCACTAGATGCGATGCTAATGCCAAGCTTCAGTGTGCTAGTAGAGTGTCTTTCATATCAACATTTACCACTGTATAGTTTCTAGGGCAACAAATAGAGAAAGCCTTAAATATCCATCCGTCTAGCCAACACTCCACATTTATTGAGTGTGCACCACATGCCTCACCTGATTTTAGGTACTGAGAATGCACAGATGGACAGGACGGAGACCTGGCCGTTAAACACATCCGAATCTGGAGGGCAATTCTCTCTGTATTTGAGTTACTACAAATCTCCAAGTTCCACGCAGAGCTGAGTGCTCTCTGTGGGAGCATGAAGAAAGCAACTCACTCTTTTGCCACTATGTTGTGTCTTACAGACCTTATTCAGCCTTTCCTTATAAACGTGATCATATAGAAGAGTAACTGATGTCCATAATGATGACTCTGATGTTGTAAGATCGTAAAGTGCCCTCTGAATCACTGAAAACAGACCTTAGACTTATCTGCATTTTATTATATTCTAGACCACAAATATTCAGATCATCTTTGTATTCCTCCCACTATATCAACACAGTATTGTGTGTCGAGGAAGCAAAGGATAAAGTTTGTTGAATGAAGTCTAAATCATACCACTAGGAACACTTCACGATATTCAAGGCATTAAGTTATGGAAAAATAAACAAGAGTACTCCAAATCCAAACTTAATGGAGCTTATGCCTTCCAAGACTTCATGGGTGCTGAAAAAACAGAATTACTAAAAACACATTAGGTAAGTCCATCGGCTGTAGTTCTGTAATAGGCTATGGAAGGGGGGAGTGTTCAGGCATGTTACATCCCTACCCTTGAGACAGATGTCAGGGTGCATCACTGCGCCTCACACAAAGTGGATCTGGATGTCACCAGCAGATGCAGTTCTAAGTGGGGGAAGCCAGGGACCCGACCCAGTCATTCCGATTTCATTACCTAGTATACTTGTTTGTAACATGCACTGATGGTATTTATTTATTTTCCTTATTATCTGAGTGGAAAACTAATTCATGAGTCTTCTGCCAGTGTTGGGGGAGAATCCAAGTTTAATGTTAGCAGAGAACCTGTTCAATGTTCAGATTTTGTTTCAACAAACAATTTCTGAGTTCCTACTAAATGCCAGGCACTTCCACATGAATTATCTAATTTGATTCTCGCTAGAACTAAGCCTCTTATAATGTTTCACTTTTCAACTGAGGACATTAAGTTCAACGAAGTTGAATAACTTGGCTGAGTCACACAGCTGGAAAACGGCAGAGCTGGAATTTGAACCCCTGTCTTTTGAGTCAAAGGATAATGTTCTATTTATTATACCACCACCAACTGTAAGCTGAGAAAAAAAAGCAAGAAAAATTTTATGGGACTATTTAGAAGTCACCAGGTAAGACGCTGTAAAGATAAGAAGCCATAAAAACATAGTAGCATCTTTTTAGTTCCTAAAACAAAACACATTTAGTGCCTGTTTCTTGCTTTGGTGGCTTCTATAGTTCTTCTGCAAATCTCATCTCAAATGTGATCACTTCAGAGGCCTTCTCTTACTTCTTTATTTTCTATCCCACTGTAATGTTTGTTTTCTTTATTGCATGTTTCTTAATTTTTACTTCATGTTTACCTCCTAAAAATCTACTTATTATCTCTTTTTGCCTTGGGCTATGTGGTTGATAAAGCCATTGTCTCTCAAGTGTGTAGCACAATGACTGCCATATGGCAGACACTTAATAGATACTTGTGGAATTAATTAATGATTATATGAAATATGACCAATGAATGGACCAAAAGTAGATGTCTGTCACCTTTCATCCTGATTAAAAATCAGAATTGGTGAAATCAGAATTATTTAAAATTGGCTGATTGAGCACACATTGTGGTTTTTTTTTTTTGGCTGCACGACGCGGTCTGTGAGATCTTTGTTCCCCAACCAGGGATGGAACCCATGCCCCCTGCATTGGAAGTGTGGAGTCTTAACCACTGGACCGCGGGAAGTCCCTGAGCACACATTTTTAACTATCACTGCCTCCCCCAATTCCACTATAATAAGAGTAAAAGGTTTTATTTAACAAGGAATACATCTTCAAGGGAAAGGACATCAGGAGAAGACAACAGCCATGAAATTCCGGACGCTGGAGAGCAGATGGATTCATTGCAAATGCTAAAGCAGATTGGGGAAGTCACCCTGGCCTAGAGTTGGGAAAGTTAAAAAAGCATTCTGATTAGCACTGCAAAACCCCAATAAAACCCCCAAGTGGTGTTACAGGTTCTAGAAGGAGAGGTGGAGGTGGGCCAAGGACAGGGAGACTGATTGAAAATCTGTCTAGTAAGCGGTGGCAGAGAAAGCTGCTGTCCTCAGATCCAATCTCCCTTGCTTCCTTTTGGAACGGAACCCCTTCATCGCCAAGTTTTAGCTGAGCACGTGCTGCCCAGTTAGCAATGACATTTCTCAGGCTTTTTTTTTGCAGGGAGAGATGGCTGCATGAATCAGTTTTAGCTAATGGGATGTGATGGGTCAGGCTTTTAGAAAAGAAGATAATTGTCCTTCAGTTTCTCTCTCCTCTCTTTCTGTGGGCTAGAATGTAGATATCATGGGATGAGTTAACCTTGACCATGCCCATACAAATGAAGAGGACCTCCTAGGAGAAGGTGGAGCAACAGATAGAATGCACCTGGATTTTTTTTTTTTTTTTTCCCCTCCTCATGAAGCACAGCCTACCCATCCAGGACCATCTGTCTACTTCTGAACTATTTTTTGAGAGAAGAATAAAGTATCTTCCTAATTAACATAGAAACAGATCTTTGGACCTTCTCTCCAACTCTGCACAACCGGTGACTGTTTGTTGCCTACCCTGGCAGAAGACTGGAGGTTTATTTATCCAGGACTGTATTAAAAATAGGGAGATTAAGTGAATGTTTACATACTGATAGTGTGGCTCCAATTCCCCCTTCACTTCTTCTCCTGCTGGTTCCCAGAATAGAGAGTCAGGCTTTACCTATATGCAGGAGACTTGGAAGAGTCCTATCCAAAAAAATCTGACCAGCCCAAGAGAAAGACCTTCATGTGCTGACATTCAGTGAATGGGCCTCTGGCAGATGACTACACAGAAGAACAAAGTTACCAAACCTCCTCCAAGCATACAGAGCTTCAATAAACTTGTTAGTACAACACTTCTAAATAGAAGCAGACAACCAGAGACGTTCATACCTTTTTTTTTTTTTTTTTTTTTTGTGGTACGCGGGCCTCTCACTGCTGTGGCCTCTCCCGTTGCGGAGCACAGGCTCTGGATGCGCAGGCTCAGCGGCCATGGCTCACGGGCCCAGCCACTCCACGGCATGTGGGATCCTCCCGGACCGGGGCACGAACCCATGTCCCCTGCATCGGTAGGCGGACTCTCAACCACTGCGCCGCCAGGGAAGCCCATGTTCATACCTTTTAGGAAAGCGTCCAGTAAGGCAGACAGAGATAGAAACAACCTAAAAAAGCATCTTGGAGGGAATAAGCACTAGGAAAGCAATAGAAGAAGAAAATAGAACCAGAAGAAATTACTATAGTCAGGGATGGAAGAAGATACTGCAGCCGTGGACAAAAAATAGTGGCTATAAAAAGTAACATTCAGAAAACAATAAGTGATAGTAAAAATTTAAACTATGAGAGAAGAAATGAAAATTCAGTGGAAAGGTGGGAAGATAAAGTTGAGGAAGTAAGCCAGAAGGTAGACCAAAAAATAATTTTTAAAACATTCCAGTATTGAAGGGCAAGAATTTCCAGATTCAGAGAGCCCATGGGCTCGTGGGAGTATCGATGGATCAAACCAATTTGGCATTACATGTGGAGGGGAAACTAGGTCTAATGTAAGGGGTAGTTTTTTTGTAAGAAGGCTGATTTCCCCATTTGACCATTTAAAATATGCACATGTGTAACTTTGTTAAAAAGAAAAAACTATTTTAGAGAAAGCTATTATGTTAGTTTCTTTTCCTAATAATAATAGCTACTGTTTACTGAGGTCATTCTGTTAGGCATGAAAATAAGTTTTTTCAGACATTATTTCTAATTTTTACATGAACCCTGCAAGTGAGGTATTATCTTCACCATTTATGGAGAAGAAAACTACCCCTCAAGAAAAGTTAAATGACTTTTCCACCACCACATCTGTGTGGCTCCAAAGCCCACCCTCTGCCCTCTAGACCTGCCTTTACTTCTCTGAGGTGGCTCCCCAGGACCTGCCTGGAGATCATTTTATTCCTGGCTTTATGGGAGTCCTGGGACTCAGGCTCACATGGCTTTTCTGTGTCACATACATTCATGATGGTGGCAGGAATAACAGGAGGTGCTGAATTTGATCACAAGAAGTGATAACTTTGTTCTCTTCTAGCCATGGAAGCTTTTAGAGGGCTTTTCTGCTGGCCACTGAAGGATGGGTACTGGGGACCTTTCTGGTAGAATCTTGTTGAGTAGAAGTGGGAGGGTGGATGCAAGTGTCCACATGTGGATGAAATATGGCTTTTGATTCTCTTATTTTGTGAGCTGGTTTTAGACTGTTCAGTTCTGTGGAGGCGACTTCTGAGTAAACTAGAACTGACAGATAGTAAACATGTGGCTATAGGGCTGTAGCAGCAGAAATCGATGCATTTCAAGTTCCACATAGAAGAAAACAGTGAAGATGTCTCAAGTCCTTTTAGAGTGATAAATGCAATTTACACAATAAGCAAGAAGCAATGATTGGGAACAGATGGTGTAAGATCCCATCTAGGAGATGGAAAAGAGGTGTCTGACGGGGGTGATGTTGCTCACCTTAGGAACTGCCAGAAAAATTGGCTCTGAAAGCTATCAGACACTTGTGAATATAAGCCAAAAGGACAGGAAAAGCTTAGGTTCTGTGTGGCTCCACATCACCCGCATAATGGTGACAGGTCCTGGCCTGAGTGGTACAGCTGGTTGCTTGTTTTAAGCAGTACTGCCTTGCTGTTCTGAGAGAAGTGGAGCCAAACAACAGTTGTGTATAGACACAGAAAGACATTTTATGCAAGTACAGGCAAGATGAGCCCGTGTTTCCAGAGTGCTTTCCCCAGGCCACTGCCAAATCGTATACTATACTATTTGCTATATGTAATCTGAATGGCACATTCCATTGATGGGAGACTTTGTGGGGCACAAGATGAACTCACTGAAGTTTCATGATGATATCTGTTATAAAATAGGCCTCATGCGTCTCCCAACCCGTAAAGATTGTGCATTTCAATAATCTCATTACAGGACCTTGGGAGTGAGGGACCTGTCCCCTGGGGCCAGTTACCATAGCAGAGGGGCTCTGAGCAGGATATCAAAACAGCGACACCCTGCTTTCTCAAGGCTACTCTGTGACCCTGGGCAAGTTACCTAACCTTTGTGAAACTAGGTATCATCTGTTGCAAATGGGGATGGTGCTAGTCCCTACTTTAGAGCGCAGCTGTGAGCGGTCAGTAGGATACTGCCTATGGAGTGGCAGTAGAGAGAGCCTGCATGTAATCAACACTCGATAGACGTCAGCTTTATCAAGTTACTTCTTGACTCTAAGCTCCGTCTCCTAAATCCTCGAATGGGGACAGTCAAACCCTCTCTGTGGAGTTGTTCGCGGAATTAGAGCTGGTGTAGGTGGAGAGTCGGGCTCATGCTGCGTCCTTGGTGAATGGTCGCCATTATCCCTGAGCCCTGCAAACCCCTGTCAGAGTTTGGAGTTGCAGAAGGATTCATCAGTGTGATGGTTGATCCCATGAGACACACCAACCTGATAGAGATTAGTTAGGTTAATAGGATACGGTCTCTTTTCACTCTCATTACCTCAGTCAATTAGGCTCATGGAGTTGTGCACCCCTGGCTCACCAGGCTCCAGGTCAGGGCTCCAACCAGGCAGTGACTGGTCAGGATGTGCCTTGTTTCCTGCGTCCCAGGCCCAGTTGCTCCCCTAAACTACCTCCCTTTCTTGTTTAATGGCTAAGAGCTAGAGAAAAGGTCTAGAGAAGGTGTGTCTACTCTTTCTTACCTGCTCCTCTCCCCTTTGTTGCATAAAAAAAGATAAAGAAGGTATGGTTTAAGGAAGTAAATCTAGTCTAGAATATTTCAGTGTTCCAGTTAACTGTTGGTTTGTAAAAAAAAAAAAAAAAGAAATGTGGCCTAAATGTAAAGACTCAGAACATCAGCAGCCATTTTATCATCTCTGACAGTTTCTGATCAGGGATATGGGGGAGGGCTCAGCTGGGCAGTCATGGCTCTGGGTCTCTCATGTGATCACATCAGACGGTGGCTGGAGCTGGAACTGGAACTGAGGAACCTACAGTAGCTGGGTGCTGGCTGGGCACCTCTCTCTTCCTGTAGCCTCAGCACTTGTGGTCCCCCTGGGTTGGGATAGTTTGGTTTCCTCACAGCATGGCGGCCTCAGGGTAATTTATAATGCTCATGTGGTGGCTTAGGGCTCTGGCATGCATGTTCGAGAAGACCAAGTACAAGTGCCTTTATGACCCAGGGTCAGAGACAGGACTGTCTCTATAATTTGTGGGGCCTTGTACAAAATGAAAAGGTGGTGCCTTGTTCAAAAATTACAAGAATGTCAAGATTGCAGCAGCAGAGCATGAAACCAAGTGAGGGGCCCTTCTAAGCATGTGGCCCTCTATGACTTCATAGGTCCCACAACTGTGAAAGTCACGTAGTGTCACTCTCATCATACACTATTGGTGGACCCATCACTAAGGTCAACCCAGATTCAAGGGCAGGGAACATAGAAACCTGCCTTGTGATGACAGGAGTGTCAAAGAATTTGCAGACATGAATTAAAATGCTCACATCCACATTCCTCTGATTCTGCACTTTTTGGACTTTTCTGTGTTCTGCTCATCATTCTCTTCATTCTTGCTGCATGTGTATTATCCTTTCCTTAGATGAGGGTCCTTAATACTATTTGTAGATATTTTTTTCAGTTTTTATTTGAGGTTAGTCAAATATAGATTTTAAACAATATATCTTTAACAATTATATGGAATTATGACTCTCAAATTTACTTCATGAAATGCTTCTGGCCCACCTGGAGATGGCTTGTCAGAGTTTCCTGCCTTTCATTGAGCTCTGGGCTGTGTGGCCAACTGCCTCTGGGCTGTGTCCCTTTGTGCTCAGCATCTGCCAGGGCAGAGGGAGGGGTTGAATTCATTGAATTTCTCCAAGAGGAAGAAAAACTTCTTGAGTGGGGTTCAAGCTGAAAGGAAAAAATATATATGTCCCCTGCTCTCAATACACACATAAACATAGACTCAGACATACAGTCACACACACACACAGACACACACACAATGCCACTCTTTGGACAAATATGTGAACAGTGCCCTCTACTTGGGCACATTGAACACCTTTGCCTGCAGCCGTAGAGGGCTTTTCTGTTTAATCCTCATTGTCGTGTGATCTTCATCGAGACTTTCCACATTATTGTCTTCTACTCAGGCCACTGAGTTTCTTAATTTTTAAAAATTAATTTCATATTAACTAGCTTGTTTATGTTACTTTGTTTACATGGCACTAAATTCTTAGATATTAGTTAGGTATTAACTAGCATGTTTATGTCACTTTGTTTACCTGTCACTTTCAGTTTTATCGTTACCCAATTGGAAACTCACAAGAAACCCCTACAGTATTTGTCCCTCCTGATAGTTGAGAAAACCGAGGTTCAAAATGTAAGTGCCTTTTTCCAGATCAGTCAGCTTTTAAGATATGGAGCTGGAAACTGAACCCAGGTCTTCTAACTCCAAATACTTGCTGTGCATTCGTACTGAATCATGCTTTCTCCCATTGAACTTCAGACTTAACTGAATTCAGTGTTTGATGAACAATGAAAGATTATATGCAGTCAGTTCTTCATAGTAAAAATTTCTCCCATGTTTTCTTTTAGCAATTATAATGGTCTCATTTTGTATGTTGAAATCTTCTATCCATCCTTAATTTATTTTTGTGAAAGGTAAAAAGTAGAAATATATTTCTCCCCAGGTGGCTACTCAGTTGTTCTGACAACATTTATTGGACAATTCATCTTTTACCTACTGATTTAGAAGGACACTTTTATCATATCTTAAATGCCTGTATGTATTTGAGTCCACTTCAGAACTCTCTGTTCTGCTCTATTGTTCTGTACTTTCAGGCGTGATACCATACTGCTTTAATTATTATAGCTTTATAGTATCTTTTTCTCTCTTGTTGGGCTTACCTTCTCATTACTGTCCTTTCTCAGAATATTCTTGACTATTTTGTGAGTTTATTTTTTATTTACTTTAGGATTAGCTTGTTTCATTCCAAATATTCCTGTTGGTGTCTTTACTGGGGTAGCATTAAATGGCATCTTTAATTTAATACTGAGTCTTACAAGCTATTCATCTGAATTTTAAGGTGAGTTTTCTTTTTTTCTAGATAAATTTAGTTATTTATTTTTGGCTGCATGGGGTCTTTGTTGCTGCGCACGGGCTTTTCTCTAGTTGTGGCGAGCGGGGGCTGCTCTTTGTTGCAGTGTGCGGGCTTCTCATTGTGGTGGCTTCTCTTGTTGCAGAGCATAGGCTCTAGGCATGTGGGCTTCAGTAGTTGTGGCACATGGGCTCAGTAGTTGTGGCTTGTGGGCTCTAGAGTGCAGGCTCAGTAGTTGTGGCACATGGGCTTAATTGCTCCACGGCATGTGGGATCTTCCTGGACCCATGGGATTGAACCCATGTCCCCTGCATTGGCAGGTGGATTCTCAATCACTGTGCCACCAGGGAAGTCCTAAGGTGAATTTTCTTGAAGTTAACAAATGTATGAAGATAAGTATGAATAATATTCTCATTTTATAGAGGAAGCAGAGATTTTCTGAGAGGTTCCAAACATCCTCATTCCTCAAAGTCACAAAAATGACAAGTCTTGAAAAGAGCCTAGGACCAGATTTTCTCCCTTATACTGTTGATCTTTCTATCACAGTTCACTCTTTACACATCTAGTCAGTCTCATCTATCCCCTTATGACAGGGAGAGTCAGGTCCTGGAGTACACCTGTCATGGCATACAACCATGCTCAGAAACACAGTATAGTAAAAATAGCTTTAGGGTGGGGAAGACTTCAGTTCCTCCATGACTTTTTTTTTTGTAAATTTTTTTAAATATTTATTTTTATTTATTTTTGGTTTTGTTGGGTCTTTGTTGCTGCGCGTAGGCTTTCCTTGGTTGCGGTGAGTGGGGGCTACTCTTCATTGTAGCGCACGGGCTTCTCATTGCAGTGGCTTATCTTGTTGCGGAGCACAGGTTCTAGGCGTGTGAGCATCAGTAGTTGAGGCACTTGGGCCCTAGAGCGCGTGGGCTTCAGTAGTTGTGACGTGCAGTCTCAGCAGTTGTGGCTTGCGGTCTCTAGAGCACAGGCTTAGTAGTTGTGGCACACGGGCTTAGCTGCTCTGCACTGTGTGGGATCTTCCCGGACCAGGGATCAAACCCGTGTCCCCTGCATTGGCAGGCATATTCTCAACCACTGTGCCACCAGGGAAGTCCCTCCTCCATGACTTTGCTATTTCCTCCCCTGTTCCTGGAATGTTCATTCTGTACATAGTGAAAAAAGTTTAAACTAGTTACTTGTCTTGAAAACTGAAACTAAAACTTATGAAAATAAGTTTCCTTATTGGAATAACATTAACAATAATTACAACTGTAAACTTAAAATGAACAAGGAATTCATCAAGGATTCATTTTTGGTAAAAAAAATTTTCTTCTAAGGCAACTGTATGATCATATATATGATATCATTTATTTCACATTTTTGCATCATGAACAAAAAAATTTGACAGCTTTATCAGTTTTCCAAAGATTCTCTCTTAATCAGGTGGTATTTAAATAATTTTTTCTTTGCTGTACCCAGCTGTTATTATCCCTGCTGATTTTCTGTATTTTTCAATTGTAAAGGGTTCTGTCTTTGCTGAATTATGATTTGTCAATAGCTTTGCTCATAATTCCAGCAGTTCTCAATCATAACTTTTGTTGACTTAATGAATTCATTCATCTTTTGCGAGTCTGGCAATTTACTTTGTCTTGCACTGAATTTGTGCTGAGTTTTTATACAGTTTGTGACATCTGATAGTGTGGATAGCCCCCTTCCCCACACCCCCCACCAAGGGCGTCTGCATCCTAACCCACAGAACTTGTGAATGTCACCTTATATGGCAAAAGGGACTTTGCAGATATGATTAAGTTAAGGCTCTTGAGATAGGATCTTATCCTGGATTATTGGGGTGGGTCTGATGCAGTCACAAAGGTCATTATGAGAGAAAGGCAGGAGATCAGTGGGAGTAGTAACTGCTATGATGGAAGCAAGAGCTTCCCCTTCCCCTCCACCCCACGTGTCCCCAAGTTCATTCTCTACGTCTGCGTCTTTATTCTTGTCCTGGCCCTAGGTTCATCAGAACCATATTTTTTTAGATTCCATATATATGTGCTAGCATACAGTATTTGTTTTTCTCTTCCTGACTTACTTCACTCTGTATGACAGACTCTAGGTCCATCCACCTCACTACAAATAACTCAATTTTTTTTCTTTTTACGGCTGAGTAACATTCCATTGTATATCTGTGCCACATCTTCTTTCTCCATTCATCTGTCGATGGACACTTAAGTTGCTTCCATGTCCTGGCTATTGTAAACAGAGCTGCAGTGAACATTGTGGTACATGACTGTTTGTGAATTATGGTTTTCTCAGGGAATATGCCCAGTAGTAAAGCAATTATACTCCAATAAAGATGTTTAAAAAAAAAAAAAAGAGATTGGCACGATGCAGCCACCAGCCAAGGAAAGCCTGCCTCCTTTTAGAAGTTAGAAGAGGCAAGGAATGGATTCTCCCCGGGAACCTCCAGAAGGAAGAAGCCCTGCTAACACTTTGTTATTAGCCCCTCAAGACTCATTTCAGACTTCTGACCTCCAGATTTGTAAAAGAATATATGTGTGTTGTTTTAAGGGACTTAGTGTAGTAATAAGAAACGAATACAGCCAGATACCCCAAATCCTGACCTCAGAGAGCGCAGGAGTGATAGATGAAGTTGTGAGGAGTGTGGGATAAACAGAGTCAGTTCACTAGTAAATATTTTAATGACTTTAGCTTCTGCATATAGCCTATAACTGTGGTGTATGAGAGTCTCTGTGTATCTCTACACTGAAAAATGAATATTCAAAATGCAATTTATATAAAACTTTTCCTTCTTCTGTCTTGTCAAGAAGCAAGATTCTTCCTTGTAGAACTACTGGATGTAGTTGGGGAAATGTTTGGAGATAAAACCTGAAGAAGCTGCAGAAGATTGGTGGACAGAGTGTAAGAAAGAGCCTGAAAGTATCTGAGTAATAAAGGAAAGATGCTGACAGGTTAGTGAGAAGTAGAGCTTACTGATGCTGGAACATTTTGAGAGAGAGAATAAGAACAGGGGCAGCTGTTCCAAGAAGTAGGACTTAGGGGACAGAGGTGAGCCAGGAGGAGTTTTAGAGTGTTACTGTGTGTTGTATATTGTAATTTATACCTCTGTAGCTCCCCAACCAGCTCCCCTTAATGAAAATCTTCAGAGTTAGGCTTTTGTTTGATTGTTTTAAAAATAGGTCTCTAACGATGCCGGTCCTAAAGCAGGAGGAGGCACCTCTTTATTTGGTGTGTATGTTTTCAAAATAAACTCTGATTATTTCTTACCTAAGGCTTCCAAGCCAGGTCTCTGATCTGTGATGTTCTAGGCTGGGACCAGGATGTCTGCAGCTTTCTGATCTTTAGCAGTGGGGGTGAACCCTTCTTGTTGATTATCTTCTTAGAGGTGCCTTTGTGGCAGTTTGTGCTTTCTGAATAGCTCCTGTTGTGGCCAAGGCCTTCAGGAGAGAAAACTTTCCAACCTCAGCTTCATGCTTCTGTTTCTCATTTTCTTTGCTTTTCTGCACTTAGAACAGTCAAACATCTGTAATGTTAGAATTCCTTCCTCTGGCTGCAGTTTCCTTGGCCTCTCTTGTAACTGACTGTTTTGGATGAATATTCCTCTTTGGGTCAGCTCCTATACTGTTTTGATGAGCACAGTTTGGGAATTTGAGAGTAAAGTCTATGAACTGTGTACGTTTGCACACAAGTGCCCATGTCCTTGTACCACTTCATATGCCATCAACTAAAGTCCGGTTCTGATCAGTAACGACCATGATTACAACCAGATTCAGGGTTCGTGGTCCAAAGGAAATGCAGGCTACCCAGCCATTTTTCACATCGTGCGCGGTGACTTCCAGCCTGAAGCCCTTGGAGGCTTCTGGGCAGTGTCAGTTAGGTGTCTCCTTTACTGTGTCCTCTGTCCTATCCCCAGAGAGAATCAAAGGCAGTTTTCAACTTTGAAATACCCTCTCCATGTTATCGGGCTCCTGGGTCCTGCACGAAATTATCCTATAATGTGCTGTGAAAGTTGAGTGTTTTAGTTTTATTATTGTTATTTTCCCTCTCAATTTAAGTGTAGCTGAATGATTATCAGTTGGTCAGAGAGGTCATTCAGGGGGCACAGCTTACTGGGAATGGCACTGCAGAGCCACATGTGTTCATGCTTCCAATTCCCAGCAGCGACTCCCTCATGGGAAAGAGAGGCTGTGTCCAAGTATCTATGACCTGAACTGATACATTCAGAGAGAACATAATAGGATTTATTTTCCTTTAGGCTCTGAAAGTCCTGTTTTGCAGTGCCCACATGGACTATCTTGTCTTGCCAGTGCTGCGTGAACCACAGCCAGGTCCGAAGAGCCAAGGCCTCCAACTGGCCTGTGTAACTGACAGGCAGGCACGTGGTCATGGCTAGTAGATGCATCTTTTCTGGCTCTGAGGGTATAATTAAGTCCTGAGTGATTACTGAAGAGAACTAATAGCTCTGAAAGTGCAAAATGAGGCACGGAGTTCTTAGTACAAATGAGAAGCAAGGACTTGTGTCAGCAGATTTTTGACAAAGGTGGAATAAATGGACAAGCCTCAGTTATCTCTTCTTCTATGTGAATGTGGTGAGCAGAAAGAATCTGTTACAGACAGAATCATTTACTAAACAAAGATGAAAATTTTTACATAAAAATCTATGTTTTGCCTGGTGCCTGGCATGCTCGGATTATTTTGACAAAAAGTAAATAGCAAGGTGATATTGAGATGTGAGAGCAAAAAATTTATATCAATCCATATATTATTCCATGAAAAGATCCAATCAATTTTACTCCCATTGCCAGAGGAAGAAGTTATGCAGCCATGTTGGGTAAGTTCACAAATTGCTCTCCAATCAGGAAGTAAATAATATCTAAACCCTGCAAATTGAATTTCTATTAAGAAATTTATCTCTGGCTACTCTGGGGTTTATTAAATCTTTTAGTGCTTGTGGAGGAAGGCAATATATCTCAATGTACAAACCCAGACTGATTGGGGTGAAGAATTTTAATTTTTAGGGTCAGGGACATACCTCACCTTTTAAAACAGGTTTAATGAGAAGGGAGCAGACAAATGTTGCTTTAAAAGCCATTCTAATTCTTCAGGTGTTGTCCTTTATCCATATTACCACCCTGTTGCTAGTTTCATGTACTTTACAAATTGGAATTAATGGATTATTTTGCATCGGAGTTTCAAGGTCACAATGTCATAAATTGAGTAAATAAAGAAATCCCTCTCTATCATCGACTTGCTGTGTACTTAACATCTATATATTCATTATTTTCTGCATTCATAAGATGCCAGTACTGCTATTAATAAAATTTGTATTTCCTGTACAGGGCTTGTTTAACTAGAAAATGTAAGTGGTAGTCCTTAACCTAACATTTTTCAAAGAAGAACAAGTGGAAATGTTTATTCTGCTCTTGCACTGCCCGTTTTCAGATTCTCTTCTATAAGAATAAGTGATAATAATAGCAGCTATTATTAATCTATATTGAAAATTTACTATGTAAAAGGTATTTTGCACGTAGGTTCTCATTTAAGAAAGGTATTATTATCCTCATTTTTATGATGGAGGAAACTGAGGCTCAGAGAGTTTTAAGAACTTGCCTGTGTAGTCAAGGATAATAAGTATCAGAGCCACATTTTGAATCTGGCCTGTCAGGATAGGCTGGATTAGGCTGGATTATGCCAAAATCTCGGTGGTTTAAGACAGCAGAGATTTATTGTTTCTAACCCTTGGCATCACATGTCCATTTTGCCTCTAAGGGGTCTCTGATTCATGGTTTATTCACTCAGAATCCAGGCTAGATAACTGGACAGGGTGACTGGGAGAGCGAACAGGCCAATCGGGCATGGGCTCTTATGGCCTTCTCCCTGAAAGTGATGAACACATGTCTTCTCTCATTTCATTGGCCAAAGCAATTCACTTGGCCCTGTCTCATTTCACTTGGGCAGGGAAATGTGTTCTTACCATGTGTCAGGCAGGCAGGCAACAGGCAGTGTCAGTGGATAGCTTAATACCATGTGTATTCAAAAGAAACCTATGTTGGTCTTTGCATATGTTAGCTTTAAAAAATTCCAATACATATTAGCTACAACTTAAAAAGGGCCCTAGATCTGTTCTAAGGTTCAGAAAAGATATGACCGCTCCAAAACTTGTTCGAATTCAGTTATCTGAATTAATGACTTCCTTGTAGAAGGATTCAATGGTTTTATTATTTGTTTCCCTAAAATGGCAGTATTTATAATGATTTGTTTGTTAGCTAGATTTTAAGGGATAGATAGATTTAAAAGTAACCAGCATGGATATGTTGAGAAAATAATTTAAAGGATAGAAAACATTTCCTAGTTCCTGTGAGGGTCCCCCTCAAGGATTCCCATGTATGTAATCCATAGCAGAGACTGAAAATCAGAATTTTAATTCAAATGGGATAGATCATCTGGTACCTTCTTCTGGGATTGTTTTTGTAAAATAGGAAGGTGTAAATTAACTCTCAGGTGTCAATTTGAACAAGCCCGTGAAGCAAATGACAGGAAGATTGGTTAGAGAAATTTCTGCAGCAGAGAGGACGGTGTTGGTTGGGACTTGAGGCAAGAGAAATCTTAGCTGTGCTAAAATAAAAATTCCGTGTAGTGATGGCAATTAATAGCCTGTCACACAAAAATAGAATGAGATCATCTGGAATTCTGTCTTGTAGTTTAGTCCAGAATTTGTGATTTTAACTTTGACAGTTAAATTTTGTGCTTCTTTCAACATGTAGCATAGCAACTCCGTAAAGGCATACTAGACCTACCAGAGCTCTTAGCTTCTGCCTTGCCATGCCGGCCAGGGCTCTTGTGTGCTCTGTGAAAGATGCCATCACACAATCAAAATAATATTTTCCCTGAGGTTCCCTGGGGCAGACTGGTTCTGCAATTTTCCAGTAATTGTTTGGGAAAGGCAGCCCTAGATTTAGTCTTTCTCTTTAATCTTTCCTCCCTCAATCCTCTGCACTGTGGCTCCTGGCTTCTCTTTTGCCAGCCTCACTTAAGTACCTGGGACTGGGGTGGAGTGGGCTGTGCCATTAATTACGGAGTGGGGTTTAGTGCCTCCCTGAATGGACTGCTACTCCAGAAATCCCCTCTATCCCCGCAGACCAGTGCCTAAAATATCTCTCCACAATTGTGATGATAAGGTTAAAGTATTCCTCGGCATCGGGACCTGTGGAAGGAAGAGCTGAGGTGACCTTTTGGGGTTAACATACTTCTTTTGTTTTGAGTTCACAACCTGGGAAATGACTAATGTTTGTGCATATAGATTTTTTCCTTTTACTTATCCGCTCCCACAACGAACCTGTGAGGTTGATGGGCCACAGGTGATTGGTATTGATTGCTTTTATTACTTTTTCCCTCCATTTCACTGGTAAGAAGATGGAAGCTCTGAGTTGTTGGCCAAGTCAAAGAGAAAATGCTAGAATCTGGCTTTTCAGACTCCAGGTCTGATGCTCTTTTCTTATACAATGTTGACATCTTCTTGTTAGCATCTTGTTATGAGGGGGTAATAACATGGAAGTAATTAATAATATTCCAATGTACTCCCTTTAGAATCCCCCAGTAGTTACCTGGCAGTTACAGACCTGGACTTCCTATGGGAAGAACTGCTTGGGGATGGAGTCCCTCTTGTGATGTGGTGTGCCGCCCTCTGCTGGCCAAGTAGCCCATTTTTCTCGTTGCTTGGTTTCTTCTGGATTTAATCTTGATCTTCCTAGTAGCGCAACATCTTTCAGCAGAGTGTGCAACTCTTATCTGAAGGTGAGAAACCATTCTGGTTGGCACTGCACTAAGGAGAATATCAGAGAAAATCAAAGAATGTAGGATTTGATATTTCTTCAACCATATACTCCTGTGTGTGAAGGCTCCCACTTCTCCTGCCATCTACTGAGGGACTCTTTCATTACCCAATTCCCAGAGTGGCCCTGGCCTCACCTTGGCTCTGGCATTCTCCTAATTCCCTTTAAAAGAGAATAAACTCTCTTCTCCAAGTCAGGCCGAGGGAGGCAGCCAAGAGGACTGATGCCAGAGGTATATCACACATCTAGAAGCCTAGGAGAGCAGGAAGGAAGTGGGCCGAAACTCCTCAGGATGGAGAGGATCTATGACTAGAGGTCAGAAAGGCAGGCTGGGTTCTGCAGGGTGGCAGTGGGGGCGTTGGTCTCTGACGGGAAGAGGTAGGTCTTCATGGAGTGGGTCCAAGTCCAATAGATTAGCCAAGACTACAAGGCAGGCAATTGAAAATTGAGTGAAAGTGCTTAGGGCAGGGACAGAAGATGAGCAGCTTAGCTAGTTAAGAGTTGATTCATAGATAAAAGGCAAGAGTGCTCACATGCTAATTTGAGATTTTTGTTGCATGATCTTCTCTGGGACAGTAGAAAAGCAATTATATATGGTAGCCTTGAGCACTGTCAAAAGGAATTGTCAATTTGCATCGTCTGTACTATACTATCTATGAGTTGTTAATTAGGATTCTCACTCTAATGAGTCTTGGAACAATTTATATAATGACCATACCTGTCACAGCATTATCTGGTGCAAATACCAGAAGTAAGGTGGCACATTATCTTATATCGGTGGTTCTCAAAGTGTGGTCTCTGGACTAGCAGCATCAGCATCACCTGATGGAAACTCATTAGAAATGCAAATTCTTGGGCCCCATCCCAGACCCACTGAATCAGAAACTGGGGGTAGGGCCCAGCAATCTGTCTTTTAACAAGCCCTCCAGATGATTGTGATGCATGCTCACGTTTGAGCAGCACTGCCTTAGATTATAAGTATAAATGACGAACATCAGATTGTTTCCACTAAGGAAGGACTATAAATGATTTGTTGGCTGAAGAGGGAAAGGATGCAGAAAGACAAGGCAAAGATTTAAAAGACACATGTCTCTGCTGTGTTCAGAATGGCTAAGATTGCTTGAAGTTTGACCACTGAATAAATTGGGGCAATAACAATATCATACAGCTTAAAGCTGGATTGCCAGGGTCACAAAAGGGCAAGGTGGAGAGTCAAAGAAATCATGACAGCCAGGATTGATCAGGCACACTCTATGATTGTTCTGGGACATGGTTGTGAAGTGTTGCCCTGTGTTCTGACTCTGTGACTGACCTTCTTTGATATAGATGCAGTAAAATGATACCTTCCTGAAAAGGGCAAGACCAAAATTATTTCAAAGAAATTAATTTTCGCAGATAAAAGGAATTGACAATGTCCTCTGAGAATTTTATTTAAAAATATTTATTCAATTTGGGGAATAATAAATGATAAAAGCCTCAGAAAGCTTCTTCTTTAATCCTTTATTAAAGGTATGATTCAAAAGTCTTCAGTTAAAAAAAAACATAGAAGGGCCATAAGCATCCTCCTAGTTTTCACTGTCTCGTTATTTCTTTCTTGAAAAACCAGCGTTTTAAAAAACATGGTGTTATATAATAAAGTGTTTCTGGAGAATTTAGTCCTTATGGCTGGAATTCCTGAAACTGCAAAGTAAGTCACTGGTTGTCATCTTGTGCCAGGGAGATGACGGGAAACCTGTTCTCAATTACTGGGCAGCTGGTATGTTTTAATTGTTTGCTTTTTATAAGCAGTAAAATAAAAGTAGTCCTTGAGTATGCTTATACACTGTTAATGCAGTGCTTCCCACACTTCTCATGCATCACAATCCCCAGGGAACTTGTTAAAAATGCAGATTGCCCACCCCTCGAGGTTATGATTTAGTAGGGATATGATTTTTAACAAGCATCCAAATGATTTTGGTGCAGGTGGTTTGAAGACCACACTTTTCGAAACCCTGCCCAGGGTCTACCCATAATTTATGTGCTCATTATTTGAGCATTTCTGAAAGTGACTGATAGTTCACAAAAAGCCAGTTTAGTGTAGGTAAAGACTTAACAGTGAACAACACATGCTTACTCTAATAGAGCTTCATTATTTGGCATTTGGGGCAAATGAGTATTACACACAAAAAATTTTTTTTAAATTAACAGGCTTTATTTTTTAAAGCAGTTTAGGTTTGCAGAAAATTGAGCAGGTAGTACAGAGTTCCCTCTCTGCCCTACTCAGAGTTTCCCCTCTTGTTAACATCTTGCATTAGTGTGGTACATTTGTTACAACTGAACCAATATTGGTACATTATTATTAACTAAAGTCTATAGTTTACATTAGGGTTCATTCTTTGTGTTGTACAGTTCTATGGGTTTTGACAAATGCATCACGTCTTATGTCCATTATTATAGTATCCTACAGAATAGTTTCACTGCTGTAAAAAAATCCTCTGTGCTCCACCTATTCATCCCTTTCCCACCCACCTCCGTGAACTCTTGGCAACCACTGATCTTTTCATTGTCACTATAGTTTTGGCTTTTCCAGAGTGTCATATAGTTGTAATCATATAGTGTGTAGACTTTTCAGACTGGTTCTTTTCACTAAGGAATATGCATTTAAGGTTCCTTTATGCCTTTTAGTGGCTTGATAGCTTATTCCTTTTTATTGCTGAATAATATTCCATTGTATGGATGTCCCACAGTTTGTTTATCCATTCACTTTTTGGAGGCTATCTTGTTTGCTTCTAGTTTAGGGCAATTATGAATAAAACTGCTATAAACATTTGTGCCCAGGTTTTTGTCTGGATGTGACTTTCAGCTCATTTGACTAAATACTTAGGAGTGTGATTGCTGGATTGTATGGTAAAACTATAGTTAATTTTGTAAGGATCTGCCAAACTGTTTTTATAAAGTGGCTGTATCATTTTGCATTCCCATCAGCAATGGATGAGAATTCCTATTGTTCCACATCCATGCCAGCATTTGATATTGTCCATTTTTTTGATTAATAGGTATGTAGTGGTATCCAATTGATGTTTTATTATAATAATTTGCAGTTATCTAATGACATATGATGTTGAACATCTTTTTATATGCTCATTTGCCATCTGTATATCTTCTTTAGTGAGGTATCTGGTTGGATCTTTTGCCTGTTTTGTGATTGGGATGTTTTTTTAATTTATTAAAAAATGTAGAAAATTATTTATTTATTTTTGGCTGCATTGGGTCTTCGTTACTGCGTGCGGGCTTGCTCTAGTTGTGGCGAGCGGGGACTACTCTTCGTTGCAGTGCACGGTCTTATTGGGGTGGCTTCTCTTGTGGAACACGGGCTCTAGGCTTGCGGGCTTCAGTAGTTGTGGCACGTGGGCTCAGTAGTTGTGGCGCACGGGCTTAGTTGCTCCGTGGCATGTGGGATTTTCCTGGACCAGGGCTTGTACCTGTGTCCCCTGCATTGACAGGCAGATTCTTAACCACTGTGCCACCAGGGAAGTCCCTGCGTTGTTTTCTTATTGTTGCATTTTAAGAGTTCTTTGTATACTTTGGATACAAGTCCTTCATCAGATATGTTTTATAAATATTTTATCTCAGTCTTTGGCTTGTCTTTTTATTTTCTTAACAGTCTCTTTTGCATAACAGAAGGTTTTGATTTTCTTGCAGTCCAGCTTACCAATTTTTTCCTTCATAGATTGTGCTTTAGGTGTTCTATATAAAAACTCATCGCCAAACCCGAAGTCACCTAGATTTTCTCCAGTGTTATCTTCTAGAAGTTTTATAGTTTTGCATTTTACATTTAGGCCTCTTATCCATTTGAGTGTTTTTGCAACATGTGTAAGGCCAGCGTCTAGATTCTTTTTTTTTTGGCATGTGGATGTCCATTGTTATACCATTTGTTGCAAAGTCTGTCATTTCTCCACTGAATTGCCCTTGTTTCTTTGTCAAAGATGAGTTGACTATATTTGTGTGGGTCTATTTTTGGGGTCTCTATTCTGTTCCATTGATCTGTTTGTCAGTTGTTTCACCAATACCACACTGTCTTGGTAATTATTGTAGTTTAACGTATGTCTTGAAGTCAGGTAATGTCAATCCTCAGACTTTATTCGTCTTCAGTATTGTGTTGGTTATGCTGAGTCTTTTGTCTTTTCATAGAAGCTTTAGTTTATATTTTTGTCCACACAAAATAACTTGCTAGGATTTTGACTGGGATTGTATTGAATCTATAGGTCAAGTTGGGAAGAATTGATATCTTAAGAATATTGACTCTTCCTAACCAGGGAAATAAATTTTTTGATATGTAAACATTTCTCTGTAAGCTTTAAAACTTTACATAATAAAATACTTTCACAATAATATTTATAAAGTGTAATGTTAATTTCTCTAACTTTCTAAATGTATATGAAATAAAATTTGACATTTTCCTTATGGCTTGGGGTGATCGTTTTGAGTTTGTGCACTGGTTACTAACACAGCTGTTTCTACTGCTTCATATTCTTTCTCTGTATCAGGTATCTTAGTTATCATTATGGCTAATTGTTTGCATATCTTTGTCACCAGCTGGACTGTGGGCTTCTTCAGGGCCAGGATCATATTGTGGCCATTGTTGTCTCCCAAATCTGGTGGACTGTTTATAAATGTTGGTCAAGTGGATTGTGCTTGTCTCTAATATACATTTCTCTCTCTTTTAACTTTTGCTTCTAGTCTGTTGTATTAAAGAAAAACAGAAAAGTCAACTTCGTCAAGAACTGCCTGCTTAAAAAGAGTCGATAAAGCTCTTAACAAAGCCTTAGTACAATTTTTGTGGGAGCTGTTGTGGCTTTTGGTGAAGTACAAGGCTACTGTGTATTTTTTTTTCTTTTTTCTTTTTTTTGGCTGCTCCGTACAGATTACGGGATCTTAGTTCCACGACCAGGGATCAAATCCTCGGCAATGAAAGTGCAGAGCTCTAACCGCTGGACCACCAGGGAATTCCTGATTACTGTGTATATTTAAACATATAGAAAATTTGAATTCCCATGTGCTCTCCACCTAAATAATTGTTAACATTTTGCCCTAATTTCTTTATCTTGCCCACTCAGTGTAGTAACACACACATATATTAACACATACAAGCACATATCCTGTACCATTTGAAAATTTATAGTAAGTTCAAAAATTATAAATACTTCAACATGTATCATCTAAGAATAAAGACAATGGAAATACTTTATTATACTTAAGGAAGTTAATAGTAATCATAAACATTATTTAGCAGCCATTCCATATTTAAATTTCTTTAGTTGTTACAAGAGAATGTCTTTTTATAAGCCAATCTAGGTTCCCACATTGCAATTGGCTGGTGTGTTGTGTTTTGTGATGTGACATGTTAGGTTGTACTGTGTGGCTTTGGGTAAGTTCCTTTACATCCCTGTGTAGTGTAGGATTATCTATAATATTGTTTTGAGCTCTGAGAGTCTATGAGTCTATAATTATAGGCCATTTTAGGTCAATAATTTTGCTTTTTATTTTTAAGGAGCCAAAAAAAATAGAAATGTTATGAAGGAATTTGACAGGAACTGATAAGCCACCAAATAGAAGAGCAGTGTATTTAAGTCAGCTTTGAAATACCAACAAAACTCAGGTGAATGTCCATGGAGTTTTTTTTCCAGTTTTATTGAAAAATAATTGACATATGTTACATGGAGCTTTTAAATGATTTCTTCTATGTAGAACTCAGCTGTGTGAAAGTAAAAATCTATCTATGGAGATTGATGTCTTTAAATACCGCTGAGAACCAGGATAGGAATTGAGGCCATGGACCACTTATTGAAGCTTTTTCCAGCACAATAATCTTCTTAACCATTATGACCCTGCTCAGAAAATAAACATTTTAGACAACTGAATTAATTTCTCATGCCAAATAGTAATAATTTAAAAAAATATTTTAAAACCTATCATTTTGTAATAATTTTAGACTTTTTGAAAAATTACTAAAAATAAGAACTCTGCATATCCTCCACTCGGATCCCCCAGATGTTTATATCTTCCTTAGCTAAAGTACAATTCTCAAAATTCCTTCAAGCTTTCCTTAAAAAAAAAGGGTTTCTTTTTTTGCTTAAGGAGTATCTTCATTCACTTTCATATTAGACTATCCACTATTCTTGGACTTTAAAAATCCCATACCCACTTTACAGACTGGATAAAATCATTCTTTACCACATCCTCAGATTTACTTTTAAAATTTCTAACCTCATCTCCAGTATTTTTCCTTATAAGGAGCTAGAGAGCCACTACAAATATGGTAGGGTGGGTTCTGAATAATTTGTCTTTGACTTAAACTTAAGGCTTTATTCCGGAGAATGCCTTTTAGAACACAAGTGTGAAAAAAAATATTAGTAAAGCACTTGTATGACAAAGTTGGCTGCAAAATCCAGAAATGAACGTTGGCATTTTAGCTTCCTCCTAGTTACAATTTTAAAAATTTGTCATTGCCCTGAAGTGCTTAAGAGATTATGGCCTTTACATTTTTTTTAAAAGGTAAAGTCCTGAGAATAATTTATGGTCAAACTGCTTATTTTTGTTATTTTTGAGATTAATATGTAATGTTTAGATAGTGCTACGTAGTGTTTCCTCCCTCTACCCCGCAGCTGTACTATACTGTTATATCTTTTATATCAATATATAAGCATTTCATTTTAAAACTATGTTCCAGACTAAATAAGCTTAGCGTCCTCAAGCAAAATATTTAAAATCTAATTGTAGTTAACCTTGACTCATGTTATGATTTATTATTAGCATAGGCCTTTCAGTTGCTTTGGTTGATTTTATGAATTCTGACACTTGTCTTGATAAAGCTCACGTAGAGAGACATTTGGAAGTGGTATTGGTGAAAAGATGGCTTAAAATTCAGGAATTTGGGCAGGAAGTTATGTAAATTCAATGTAAATTCATATTTTATTTTTTTGTGTACAATTTAATCATTTAAAAATTTAATAGAATATTTCTTACATGAAGTTCACCATTATGTTCATCTTTCTTAGAGGATTAGTGAGATTAAGGGAATAATATTAACTCAAAGCTGAGAAATTAAACTGTGAAAGCCAAAGAGTCAGGCTTTAAGGAGTTCCTGTAATGAAAATCTATCAAAAAAAATTGGGATAAGAATTAGAAATCTTCCACATATAACTCAGTTTTTTCATTTCTTTATTTTCCTTTTTAATAGGGAAAAGAGTCTTTGGTCAAAACAGATATGTTAGGCTATCAAAAAACATTGTAGGGCTTCCCTGGTGGCGCAGTGGTTGGGAGTCCGCCTGCCGATGCAGGGGATGCGGGTTCGTGCCCCGGTCCGGGAAGATCCCATGTGCTGCGAAGCGGCTGGGCCCGTGAGCCATGGCCGCTGAGCCTGCACGTCCGGAGCCTGTGCTCCGCAATGGGAGAGGCCACAACAGTGAGAGGCCCGCGTACCGAAAAAAATAAATAAATAAATAAACCAAAAACATTGTAGCCTCATACTGCTACTTCCATAACCTTAAGAATATTATTAGTGCCCCATTGGTATGGTAACCAGATATCTTTGATAAGATCAGTTTCTTAAACTAGATTGCCAAGGTAAAGTTTAAAACATGAGGAGAAATTTAAATTTATCACTGAAGAAAGCTAAATCTACCTGTGTAAAAATGTTAATACCAATTAAATTATGTTAAGAATGGTGGCTGGGTGGAGGAAGAAAGGGATAACAGAGAAAACTAATCTACGTGGACCAGTTTAGATGTGTTTATCTGCTAAGTAACAGAAAACCCTGACTCAAAATGGCTTACACATGAGGAATATTTATTATCTCACATAACACGAAGTCCAAATGTGAATGCTCCAGATTGTTGATTGATTCAATGGTCGATTCAGTTGCTCAACAGAGCAGGAATATAAGTTCTCTGCATCTTTCTGTTCTACCCTCTTGGACCTGTTGACTTAGTTCCCCACATGGTTGCAGGATGGCTGCCACAGCTCCAGGAATGGTCATGACCACAATGACGTTGGGCACAGGGGATGTTTATCCCCAATTATCTTTTTTGTTAGTAAGGAGAGAGAGCCTTTCCCAGATTTCCCACACATGATTGTATCCAGAATTATACCTCATGCCCAGGTCCAAACTAATCCTTGATAATAAGAACAGGAAACCAGGCAGTGTGGAGTGGGCCCCCGCTCCCTCTTCTGAGCACCAAGATATACAGAGGAGAGGAGACACCCAAACAATGTAAGCATCTTTTTAGCAAAAGGGGAAGAGAGGACTGGATTTTGGTCTCTTCTACTTTGAGTAGCATCATTTTTCCATCTCTAATCAAACTTCAATGTTTAGTATCAAGGGATTGGGAGGAGCTATCAAATGAATTTACCATATATGGGTCCATGTGTTAATAAACCAATGTGCCAAAGCAAACTCAGCTTAAAGACATTGAGGGAAAGAAAGTGGTAACTAACTCAGTCAATGAGTACAAGTTCAGCTGTGCTCTGACGGCTGAAGCACATCAGTGCTGTGACCCACAAAAGAGCAGTTAACCTTCTTCATCTCAAATCTTTTTTAGCTATCTATAGAAGAGAATTTCTATTTTAAGCTGAAGAGACTTCTACAAAATATCTGGCTGTGGAGTTTATGAAAAGGATTCTGAAAAAAGGATGCATTTTGTGTTATCTTAACAATATGTCTTATCCTGAGGCTTGTTTGAAGTTGATAAATAGAAACATGTAGTTCCAAAAGAGATTTTGGTGTATATACCTATACGAGACACGTGGAAATTTTAAATACTTTTGAAATGTAAAAATACAATTTATAGCTTATCAAAGTATATGGTAGATAAGAAATGTGACTGATTATTCTAATCCTTTGCTTTGAAACTATGTTGCATGGCTTGGTCCATAACTTCCTGCTCTTCCATTTAATATAACAATAAAACCTTATAAATAATAAAAATAAAAAACCATCAGAACCCTTTACTTCATGACCCATGTATGTGTAATGGATTATGTAATTCTGGTTAATTGCTTGTCTATCCCCACAAGACTCTAAGCTCTCCTGATAGTTTCTGAATTTTTATATAGGATGGCTTTGGGACTGCAATCTCTTTGAAGGGAAGAATGTATGCAGGGCTTGAAGTTTTGTTTTCCCAGTACTAAAATCATCATGAACAATCAGAAGAATGGTAGTGAGGGTAAGCATGGGGGTGCTGGTTGAGATGGTGGGGCCTCAGGCACCCCTCCAGCCACTCCTTGGTTTACGGTGAGCAACTCAAACTATGTCTGTAGTTCACTGTCATCTCCCTAGCACAAAACAATGTGATTCCAAACACTAGTTGAATGACCGAATAACCAGTATCTATTCCCGTTTGCCAAAAGCAGAAACTAAGTTACTTGTCACATGAAGTAATGGGTGTTGACTTTTTCTTTGTTTTCCTAATTGTAAAGCTTGCAGGAAGTGGAATGACAGATTTTTTTTTTTTTAACTCTAATGGTCCAATTGTGCAGAGATGTGTATTTCCTTTCTGAAATAAATCTTCATGTGATTTTTTTGTGAAAGGGTACAAAGGAAATAAAATTTATAGGTATATACACGAAAATCTCTTTTGGAGCTACATGTTTCTATTTACCAACTTCAAACAAGCGTCAGGATAAGAGATATTATTAAGATAGCACAAAATGCATCCTTTTTATGTCTGAAGATCTCCCTATCTCACCTTACATTTGACGGGATCCTTGAGTGTTGAATTTTAGTCAATATTCTCTGGTCTCAGAATTTGTGGTCATTTCTTTGCTACCTTCTACCATTTACTGCAACTGGTATATAAAGTGTTGGTCTTGGAAATTGTCTTCAGTCAAAGGAGCTACCCTGGAATTCAAATAAAGATCTCTCAGAGCTGATATAGTCGATAGAGAAAATGGAGTCTGCAAGTTGCTAGTTCAAAATCATAGGATGAGTACAGGCGGTGGGGTTTAGTGGTTTTAAGCATGAACTTTGAAGTCAGACAGGCCTGAGTTTAAGCCATAGCTCCCCTTCCTTCTTATTTGATGCGTTACTGTGGAAAATTACTTAACCTCTTAAGTCTTAGTTTCCTTGTGCATAAAATAAAGGAGATAATAGTGTCTATAGCATGATTGTTGTGATGATTCAATTGGAGTGCTCACTAAACCTTTAGCACATAAAATGCCCTCAGTAAAATATATTTATGTTCATTATTATTGTTAGAATCAGTCATAATGATACTTATGTAAATGTCTTGATAAGAGTTTATGGGGCAGCCCATTTGTACAAGAAGCACATTTAAAAAAATTATAAAAAAGCGTAAGAACATTGAAGTGAAAATTCAAATAGCATAAATGTGTATAAAACAAAAATGAAAAGACTTATTTGCCCTACAGCCTAACTTTACTTCCCAGAGGAAGCCACTGAGAAATGTTTAAAAATTAATTTTTCCTTTCGGCCAGAACCGCCATCTTCCAGTAATTCGCCAAAATGACTGACACAAAGGGAAAGAGGAGGGACACCTGCTACGTGTTCTCTAGGCCTTTTAGAAAACATGGAGTTGTTCCTTTGGCCACATACCTGCAAATCTACAAGAAAGGTGATACTGTAGTTATCGAGGGAATGGGCACTGTTCAAAAAAGGAATGCCCCACAAATGTTACCATGGCAAAACTGAGAGAGTCTACAGTGTTACCAGCATGCTGTTGGCATCCTTGTAAACAAACAAGTTAAGGGCAAGATTCTTGCCAAGAGAATTAATGTGTGTATCGATCATATTAAGCACTCTAAGAGCCGAGATAGCTTCCTGAAACAGGTGAAGGAAAATGATCAGAAAAAGAAGGAAGCCAAAGAGAAAGGTACTTGGGTTCAGCTGAAGCGCCAGCCTGCTCCACCCAGAGAAGCACACTTCATGAGAACCAATGGAAAGGAACCTGAACTGTTGGAGCCCATTCCCTATGAATTTATAGCATGATGGGTGTAAAGAAAATAAAAGACCTGGACGGTATAAATGTTTCTCTTAATTGAGTAGAAGTGTGTGTTCCCCTCCTCCAAACACATATTTAAAGCACACACACACACACACAAAATAAAAAAATTTTAAAAATTAATTTTTATGTAAAATGTCTCCCAAACACTCATTAAGGTGGTCTATCAGCTTTGAACATTTTCAGTTGACCCCATGCCATAAAAATTGGTGAATGTAGGTCTGTTTTCACATTTTCTTTCTACCTCCGCCACACTAACTTCATTTGGGTTAATTACATTTTAGTTTTTCTATTGATTACTTTTATAACTTTAGATTATACACCTAAGCCCTATTTCTTGATCTGATTTAGACAAAATCATGTTCCCGGTGATTGACATGAGGAAAGTAGCACTCCTATCCTTTCCAATTCCCCTTCCCATATAACCATCTCCCAACTATCACCACATATATTACTTTTACATTGTCAAGATATATTTAGGGGCTTCCCTGGTGGCGCAGTGGTTGAGAGTCCGCCTGCCGATGCAGGGGACACGGGTTCGTGCCCCGGTTTGGGAGGATCCCACATGCCGCGGAGCGGTTGGGCCTGTGAGCCATGGCCGTTGAGCCTGAGCGTCCAGAGCCTGTGCTCCGCAATGGGAGAGGCCACAACAGTGAGAGGCCCACGTACAGCAAAAAAAAAAAAAAAAAAAAAAAAAAAAAGATATATTTATATTTGTTTGGTAATATATATTTATATCTTACATGTTGGTCTGTAGGTCGATTCTGAAAATGGAAAATAAAGAGTTTTTATAATATTATGATTATATAAATATTTTCTTTGCAAAACCAAATAGTATGATTGGACTTGTGGAGAAGATATAATCTTAATGTCACAAAACTAGTGTTGTTCATAAAGAATGTTCTAAGCACAAAGCTCAGATGGACTTTTTTTTTAACACTGTCAGTTTTTCAAGATCAAGCCACTGTTTATTTAGACCTCATTCTTTTCCATATTTGTTTCTCCTGACACTTTATTTTTCTTTTTTATGCAAGAAAACATCATATCTTAAGACTGTCCAGCTGCTTAACCGTAATCTTTCTTTAATATAGATTAACCATATTAGGTGCAAGGGTACCATATTAGGGTACAAGGGAAATAAACTTTCTCATTTTTTTTTTTTTTTTTTTTTCTTTTTGCGGTATGCGGGCCTCTCACTGTTGTGGCCTCTCCCGTTGCGGAGCACAGGCTCCGGATGCGCAGGCCCAGCGGCCATGGCTCACGGGCCCAGCCGCTCCGCGGCATATGGGATCCTCCCAGACCGGGGCACGAACCCGTATCCCCTGCATCGGCAGGCGGACTCTTAACCACTGCGCCACCAGGGAGGCCCGACTTTCTCATTTTTTTACATCTCAAACTATATCTGTCTTACCCTCATATTTGATAGGATTCTTGGGTATTGAATTTCAGGTTCAACATTACTTCCTCTGAATTTGAGGCCATTGTTTGTCTGTCTTCTAATATTTAGTGTGACTGATGATAAATCTGATGCCATTCTGTTTCTCATTCCTGTGTATGAAACTTTTGTTGGTTTGTTTCATCCTCAGGAAGGTCTTTTGGAACCTTCTCTTTATCCTTGGGATTCTTGAATTTCACAAGGATTTGTTCATTTGTTCTGCTTGGCTTTCACTGGGACTCCCATATGAAGACTCATGTCTTTCTTCAGCTCTGGGAGATTTTTTTCAATCATATATTTCATTATTTTATCTCTATTTCTTTTTTCTTTCTGGAACTTTTATGAGATAAATATGTGTTCTTGAGGATTTATCCTCTATGTATCAACTTTTCTTTCATATTTTCTCTTTTCTTTTGATTGTATGATGTGTGTGATCTTTTTATATTTCTCAGTCATATTTTTAGTTTCCAAGAACAATTTGGTTTCTATTTCCTTTCTTTTTTGGAGGGAGAAGGTTATAATATCATCTCAAATATCTCTGGGAGTACTAAGTAGCTTTCTTTTGTATCAGGTCAGTTGTTTTCTTTGCTCATCTTGGTGCTTCTCTTTTGGATTCTTGCTGCTCCTCAGATACCGTTAATGCTTGCTTGTCTACTCAGATTCATGAATAAAGAACAAAGTTCATTGATAAAGGTAGCTGCTGTGGGTTTTCTTTGTGTCATTGTGGTGAGGCACTGATTTTTAAAAGATCTTTTTTGATTGAAAAATTAATGCATACCAAGACTAAAAATTAAAAACAAAAAAGAAGGTATACATGGAAAACCATCAACCTCTCAGAAACCCTCCCAACTGTTAACCACTGTTACTAGTTTCCTTAGTCTCCTTCTATATAGAAAGTATATACAGGAATGTTTATATTTATATATTCTCTATTTTCACAAAAAATGGTAGTAAGCTATACATGTTGTTCTTCACTTTGCTTTAAAAGAACAATTTATTTTGCAGAGTATTTTGCATGTGGATATATTATTCTTTTTCATGGCTGCAGAGTTTTACATTGAATGGAAGTGCTGGAATTTATTGAACCATTCTCCTATTGATGGAAAGGAAGTTAGATTCCATTTAATCTTTTGTATTACAAATGTTACTGCACCAAATATCCTTGTATAGACTTTTTAGGGCTTATTTGTAAATATTTTTAAAGGAGTTATTTCTGGGTTACAGAGTATGTGTATATGAAGCATGGATTAAAAAATTTTTGTTAATTATTTAATTTCTTATATAGGTTATAGGTGTTCAATTGGACAAAAATCCAAAGGTACAAAAGGATATAGTAAAAATTAAATCTCTTTCAACCCTTCCTTGTCTTCCTCTGACACCCTCCTCAATCTCAACCAAGACTTTTATCACATATAGGTGTGTGTGTGTGTGTGTGCGTATGTGTGTTGAGATGATCACATATGGGTGTGTGTTTGTGTGTATGTGTGTGTGTTTCCTTCTTAGGTAAATTCCTAGAAGTGGGATAGCTGAGTCAAAGATATGGGAAGCATTTCTTTTTAAAAGTGAGTAAATTTTTTTTCTGTGAAAAATATTCATATTTGATTACTTTTAAATGGAGCCATTTGAGTCTTCCCCGCATTTTCCATGAGTCAGGCCCTGGGAGTTCATCCCATGCCTCCTTCACTCACTTCTGCTGTTCCCAACCCCACATTCCATCTGGATGCCAAGGGTTTTTCCAGGGATGCATATTTATCTTCACCAGTGTTAGAGCAGAGTAGATTCTTGCAGTTTTATACAATCTCTGCTCCTTTCTTTGAGTGTTAGAATCCATGGCAAATGACAATAAAGAAATGGCATTTGGCTCGTTTGGTCTCTCTTCAGCACTGTAGAAGGTAAATGGTGCAATTAAATGTTTGCATGACAACATAAAGAGGCCAGTATTTGATGCTGGGCAGCTTTCTGTGCAGAACAGTGTAATTGCTGAAATGCTGTTTGTCTTCCTACCTTTTCATTACTATCATTTTTGTTGAATTCCAGTGCTTTCTACAAGCTTTCATTTCTCTATCTGTGGCCAGTCTTGGTTGGGGTTTCTAGTGACACTGATCTGCAGAGAGGCATCTACCCCTTATTATAGCACTAAAAGAATCAGAACAGTGTCAAGAAAGCATAGCTTTTGCACTGAAATTCTCAAAGGTAAGTAGTTTGTTTTATTAATTTTCATTGTCTGTGAGTTTAGATGAACACTGTGGAGATTTACATTGGTAACTAAAGCAAGACTGGGTAGTAGAATGTTAATGAGATTTTAAAATCAGGAGATGTGGGATTGGAAACCATCTGTGCCTCCCAGAAATTGTGTGACCTTGGGAAAATCAAAGTAATATCTCTGTGTCTCCATTTTCTCATCTGTAAATATTCACAGGATTATTGTGAGGATTAAAGAGATAATGTAAGCAAAGTGCTTTTTGAAGTGCTATCAAGTGTTATGTAAAATTATAATCGTAATGTTAAAGCGAGTCACGGACAGAACTTATTAAAATCAACAAGATTAGTTTCCATTATAATTTCCAACATTGCACATCATGCTAGAGTGTTAGCTTCAGATATGTTGTGTCTTCTTAGCTTAATGGAAAATATGGAAGTCCATAGGTTTTTGGATGGGGCCTCTCATGATTCACATACTTCTAGGCTTTAATGAATGTTGCCAGCAGCCTAATAGGACCAGAGCCCAGGTGTAGTGGGAGACAAGGCCAGAAGGACTGGTGATGATGGACTGGGAAGGGCATGGAATGCCAGCCCCAAGGAGAATGGATCTTAGTTGTTGAGTATTGGAAATCTGTGGGGCTATCACTTTGGGAGGGTGATGTGGACTATAGAAAGATACCAATAGACAATAAGAGGATGAAAAGTTCTTCAGTGGCAAAAGATCCAGAAACATCCCTACTTGGAAGTAACTACATAAGGCAGGAGACGGGCATGGTCCCAAGTGGAGGCATAGGTCTCCCAAAGTTCCTATAGAGGATACTGTGCTGCTCACTCTTCTTCTGTGGGTGACCATTTGGCCAGGGGTGAGAGGTTCACCTTTGCGTTCTTGGCAGGATTTATAGCCTCCTGGCCACCTGCCTGACTGTGCTGTAGACTCTGGCTTGGGTCTGCCTACTCACCAGGTGCAAGAAACTGTTCCAAATCAAGCTCAGCACATCTCTGAGTCTTCACTCAAGAGACTGGGTGGTGGAGTGACACAGCTCAGCAGACCCAGGCTGTAGGCCTGGCTTAGTTTATTCCTGCAGAGTGCAACAAGGGTTTGTAAGAAAGAGGAAACACAATCGTAGAGTACAACATTTAAGGAAGAGGCCGGGAGCAGGGAGAGCACTGAGGACCATTGCCGTAGGCCAGGCATGGAGTAGCCATGTCTTAAGTTGGAAGGTGTAGTGGGAATGGAGAGGCATAGCCAGATGGCAGAAACAGTGTGAGAGAAGAATCACGATTAGATGAACTAGAAGAATGAATATTAGAAGGGAGAAGCTAGAGGGAGGAGTCCAGGACTATGTCAAGATTTCACACTCCAGAGGGTGGGAGTGTGGAAACATCATAATGGGAAATGGGCAGGAGGAGAAGATGTGGGTAGTGGGGAGAAGAGAAGTGGCAATGTCCACCAGGAGGTTGGAAATGCAGAATTTAAGAGGGTATTCAGAATTAGAGCGATAGAGGACAAATTTGGAAGGTTTCCATTTATAAGCCAAAGGAAAAGCCTTGCTGTAATAGAAGGTTCTACAAATTATATTCCAATGAAACAAACAGTTTACTTTCACAGAAGAGTTTACTCAGATCATACAAGGTCTAATCTGAGAGAGGATGTTCTGCGCCCATGCTGGCTCAGTGTTCCATTGCCTTCCTATAGGCCCGTGGTGCAGGGCACACTTTGGCAGTCAGAAATCATGGTTGAATGAATATGTGGAGCCGCAATGTCTGGCAGACCCTGAAAGCAGCAGTATGCACAAGGTGAGACCCACCAATTTTGAGTAATGACCTACTTACTTAGTCACCATGTATACCAGTGGTGCTCAAATTTGCTGTGCATAAGACTCACCTGTTGAGCTTTTAAAATATCCTGAGGCCAGGCTACAACCCAGATGAAGTACATTCCTCTGCTCCAGGGGATTTTAATATGCATTCAAGGATCAGAACCACAGCCAAATATGCCCTCTGAGTGGGAAGCACTGTTGCTGCTCAAACAATATCGTCCTGTTGAAAACTGCCCTGTGGGGCTTCCCTGGTGGCACAGTGGTTAAGAATACTCCTGCCAATGCAGGGACACGGGTTCGAGCCCTGGTCCAGGAAGATCCCACGTGCCGCGGAGCCACTAAGCCCGTGCGCCACAACTACTGAGCCTGCGCTGTAGAGCCTATGAGCCACAACTACTGAGCCTGCATGCCACAACTACTGAAGCCCGTGCACCTAGAGCCCATGCTCTGCAACAAGAGAAGCCACCGCAATGAGAAGCCCGCGCACCGCAACAAAGAGCAGCCCCTGCTCGCCGCAACTAGAGAAAGCCCGTGTGCAGCAACAAAGACCCAACGCAGCCAAAAATAAAAATAATAAATAAATAAATTTACATTAAAAAAAAAAGAAAACTGCCCTTGTGGAGTTTGTGGTTCAGGCATTCTGTCCAAGTGAACCTCCCCACACTATACTACAAGGCAGTATAGAAGGATGTGGGAGGTGAGGCGTGACAAGAGGGAGTGGGGAAGAAGCCAGAGAGGGAAGAGGAGCCAGGAAAACACCACGGCAAGGTCTCCAAGAGAGGGAACTTCAGAAGTGTGAGGTGGTCATCAGTATCTGTCACTGGCGTCAAATGCCATGGCAGTTTAGGGATGGTGGGGACCTAGAAGAAGCCAGAGTGTTGCACTGAGTTTCAGCATATGGTGTTTGGAAACCAGACTGTGAAACAAGTAAGGAGTAGGCCCCTGAGGACATGGAGGAGTGTAGACAGAGGCAATAAAGTGGTGGTGCACGTGCCTCACAAATGTACTTTGGTTGGCCTTCACACTGTTGTCCTCCTAGCATTCAGAGACTTAAAAAAATAGTTTTCAACATTTATAAATTGGGAGGTTTCATATGAAACATAATTTTTGATTTCTGTTGAAAAACTGGGAGATCTGACCCTGCGGGTTCACTTCCTCTTGGCAACAATTGCTTGTCCACCTTCGAAATACCGTGCTCTCCCGGTTCACCACATGGTCCTGTCCCCAATGCTTATCCTTTCCACCCAGCTCATTTCTCTCATTTGCATGACCTCCCTGGCCTCTGTAGGGAAGTGAATTTGGGACTTGTAGGGATGCAGATGTCTGTTAGATGTCTTGAAAGGGAGAGGAAGAGCCCAGAGCACCACTGTAGATGTTAAAGAGAAAACCAAAAGCCCCAAATGGTATCCCTTGTGCTAAAGCCCATACCAAACCTAGATTTAGCACCTGACCTACTGGCAGTTTCAACTTCCACAGGAAAGAAATCAATCAGCCAGTCTGGAATATTCTGGTCAGCACCAACGAGGTAATCTGTCACATGGGCCCTCTCCATTTCCCACACCTGCCCCCTAAAGGAAGAAGAGATAATCTGCATGGCAGACCTTCACTTTTCCTCAAAAAGAAGGGGACCTGGCCTGAAACAATCCTTTCTTTTCTTTCGCTAATAGCCTCCTTGGCCCACCACCCTGCCTATAAAAACCTGCCGTTTTTGTACAGCCTTTCACAGTGCTCTTCTGTGTACGAGATGGGATGCTTCCCAATTCATGAATGGTTGAATAAAGCCAATTAGATCTTCAAGTTTACTTGGTTGACTGTTTTTTTTAACATAGGTGAGGGGGAGAAGTCTGTGTTGAGGCTGTCATGGGGCGGGCAGCAGGGAATCGGAACAGGTAGAGGGGAAGGTGGAATAAGGTAAGAGCTTCTTGGGGTTAGTCTGGAATAGTAAGAACACAGAAATGGGGAGGAAGAAGAGGATGTGTGAAGGTAGAGAATTTGGGGAGGAGAGGGGAGAAGTGGAGAGCCTGTCAGCCTCAGTATCATAAGCTCATCACCGTGAGTTAGGTGGAGGACACAGCATCGGGTCTAAGCAATACGGAGAAGATTTGGAGCAACCATAATAGGAATAATGAGAAGAAACTGAAACTCAGGGTGGGGAGTGGGAAACTGGCCCTGAAAAGTACTCTCAGTACGTAAGGACTTCTGATGACTTACTTAGAAACAGCTTTTCCTTATTGATCTGGAGACAACTGTTTTAAAATAGAAAATTATATGTTGTAGCTTTTGGAGTCATGTTATTTTAAAACTCATCTTTTTGTAATTTATAATTTCAAGGGCAGTAAGGGATAAGTTCCACAGAAACCATTAGCATAATAAAGCTTATTTACATTTTATGGTAACTTGATTGTACGTTGCAAAGTTTTCCATTCTGTTACTTTTCCAGTGGTAGCGCCGTTTTTATTAAATCATGTAAAGGAATGGTTTAAAAGCACTTCTGCCAAAATATTCAAATGTTGTGGTTCAACGCCAGTATTTCTGTTTGACTGAACCCTTTCAGATAACATAAAAGCAATTTGTTTTTATTGAATGGAACAAATGTTTGTTTCTTAGGGAAATTTTTTTTTTGTTGTTATTTAGGTCTGCTTATTTTTAGAGATGGAAGGGATTATATAAGCCGAAATAGTGTTGCATCAAAATTATCCTTCATCAATTTGTTTTACACCACTTATTTTTTTTTTTTTTCTTTTTGCGGTATGTGGGCCTCTCACGTTGTGGCCTCTCCCGTTGCGGAGCACAGGCTCCGGACGCGCAGGCCCAGCGGCCATGGCTCACGGGCCCAGCCGCTCCGCGGCATATGGGATCCTCCCAGACCGGGGCACGAACCCGTATCCCCTGCATCGGCAGGCGGACTCTTAACCACTTGCGCCACCAGGGAGGCCCTACACCACTTATTTTTAATTGATGCTGGCATCTCCTAGGTTACTCATGGGTAAATTTGTTTTGCTGATTTAAGTATTTGGAGATTGTTGCACGGAGTCTGGAGAGCGTTACAAATCCTGAGCTTGTATTTGAGGAGGTCATGGCTTATAGAAAAACAGGAGGGTAAAAATTCATAGTGTTTTATTGAAGACTTTATAAGTTAGGCAGAAAATCAATTTTCATATTAAGAGTTTACATATCTATCTTTTTTATACTCAGAATTGTGTTACATAACTTTTTGTACCATTTAATTTTCTTCACAAGGAGGGAAAAATTTCTGTGTTTTACAAGGCAGTCTTATAAATAGTTAACTAAATTATGTAACTTGAGAGATGTTGGGTGTCGGGTTTTGAAGGGGCCAGTCAGTTCATTCCATCTCCCATCTGAGTTTTGAACCAACTGGGAAACAGACCCGGGAAATGGACTCCAAGACTAGAACACAAAAGTAGACATAGGAATTTTATTATGAATAAAACTGGAGAATGTAGCTTAGATGTGGGGCCAGAATGGGCTTCCTATTCCCCTCCCGTCCAAGTACAGCCAGTGAGACCTTCGTGGTGGATGGGTTGGGCCTATAGAGCGATAGTTCTCTGCCATCTTCTTGAAAGACTATGGCCCAACTAACACCGAGTGAGAGGCCACTCACGTATAGCAGCCTTGAGCCCACTGATCCACCCAATGGTGAAGGGTGGACAAAGGCCATCAGACTCTCAGCATGAAGCACAGAAAAATTGCTCCTTCTACTAGAAGCCAGTGAGTAGGGTCCAGATAGCTACAGTTTCTACAAGTAGAGCTACAGTTTCTACAGCTAGAGCAGAAGTTCTTATTTTGTGAGTCAGCAAGAATGTGAGGACATGAAAGGAAGGTTCTACTCATACTCGGAAACTCCATTCAAAATACCTCCAACTAAGTGCCACACTGCACAAAGTTTTACAGTTAGGGATTATTTCTCTGGGCTATTTCTTCTTTTATTCCTGTGATTTATCTAAAATGAATTTGATAGAAAGAGAAGGACAGTCATATTTTAAGTCATGAGAAGAACCATACTATGTGTCAGGTAGCTTTTAACATGTTGGGAGAGGGTGACGTAGCATGAGACAAGGAATTGTTTATCCTTTCTTCCTCTTCCTTCCTCCTGTTCTTCTTCTCTGCTTCCTTTTCTGGCTGCCACTGATAAGGCAGGTAGCAAATCCACTACCCTCTGTGCCTTTTGCCCAAGCCCAAAGCTCATTTCTGTGCTTGAGTAACTGGGCCATGGTATAGTGAGGCTTTTACTCTTGCCTGATTAAATAGTTGCCCATTAAAAAAAAAAACAAAGATGCTTTTTTCACTTGTGAAAAAAAATGTCACTTTATAAATTTGTTGCCCAAATTTTAGTTGACAAAACATGATCTGGTGGCTACACCAAGTACTCACAAATGACGCTCAGCTGAGCTCAGACTTATGTTGTCTCCTACCTGGTCTCTTGGCTTCCAGATTAGCCTCCTCCGATTCCTCTTCCACAGTTCACCAGGAAAAGCTACCACATTATATGGAAAAGCAAGAGAAGGCTAATTACAAAGTTCATAGTGGATACTTTGGGGTGAGTAAGTTGGAGTGGTCAGGGGTGGAGTTGGGAGAGGTCTTACGGTGCCATCAAAGGCACTGGCAGAAATTTTAAAATTGGGTGTTAAGTATAAGCATATGCATTTTATTGGTATTTTTCTACTTTTCACCAATATTATTTATACCTCTTATAAATATTTCATCATTTGAAATTATAAAACTAATTTAAGAAAGAATCCAGATCACTTTGCTTCTTGGCTCTCTGAGGCCTCTGTTCATCAGCTTGTAGGAGTATGAATTTAGGAACTTCATATATGCTTAGCACACAAGGCTACATTAGTCAATACTATGACAGAAATCCAACTCAAATTATTTAAGCTCCCCCCACCCCCATCCAAAAGAAAAAGAATTTGTTGACTTACATAACAAAGAAGGATATTTGTGCCCTTAACTTTGGGTCTGACCACATCCAGGAGCTTAAACAATAGTGGGTTCTCTCTTCTCTTTCTCTCTCAGCTCTGTTTGTCTGCATTTTGGCTTCAGTTTGTCTTAGTACAGATGGCTTCATCCACCTGGCCGGGGAAGATGAAGCTCACATTGTTCTTCTAACTCAGGATCTTGGAAGAAATAAGCATCTTTCCTGGTAGCCAGGGGTGGCTATGTAATTTGTGGGGCCTCTTGTTCAAAAACCAGGAAAAAGTATCATTAAAGTTACTAAAATGTAGAAGTGTTTTCCTTTCTTCTACATTCTCTCTCAACTTGTCATGGTGTTTTTAAAAAGATTTCTTATTTAATGTATTTCCAGGTAAAGAAAAACTAAAAATTTAAATTATGAATACAATTCTTACCATTCATATTGTGCAGTGCCAGTTTTCAATGCATTTAACTCAAAATGGAAGCTCCAGAAGTGCATAATTTTATTTTGTACATGCATATGTGTTTTGTTTTTACTAGATCAGTGGAAATGTACAAAATGAACTCAACTGTTTTCATTTCACTTCTTGATACGGTTACATTCTACCAATCTCTTCAGCTTACTGATGAGTAAGGAAGAACTGAAAGGAAAAAGAACTACAGGTTCCTCTCCTTCTATATCATCATTTTCAGTGAGTTTGTCTAATAGAGGGAAGTAACACATGTAAGAAAGGATATGATGAAGTTCTTTGGTCTTGTTTTGTAAAATGCTGTTGATTTCCTTCTGTAGTGGAAGTAAGCTCTGGTTCATATGGAAAGCATGGTCTCTTGGGGTTGTCATTTATTCTCTTTTAAATATAACACACTTACCTTGTGCTCACTTTGAATCTCACAGAATTGCCACACATAGTAGGTCCACTGGAGTGCTGTGCTGACAGGCATCATAAATGCTATACTGAAAATGGAGCGTGTATTTCCTCTGCTCATGTGCACGTCTGTTGTCCCATTGGACTTCTCTTACAAAACACAAGTTCAAAGATAAAATTATTAAGCATTTCAAAATGGCAACAACAGAACATTAAACCAAGTGCAGGCCCGTGCTGGGCACAGGGCTGTTGTGACTGGACAGGTCACACACCTGAAGCTGGATCTGCTGATAGCCCTGACGAGGATTCTGATTGGCCCAGATTGGGTCAGGTATGGATCCCTGAACCTATCCCTTGGTCCAGTGTATGGAGCACTCTGATTTGCCAAGCCTGGCTCACTTGTCCACAGCTGGGGCCAAAAGCAAGGTGTTGTCAGCCTCCCTGGCTAGGAGTAGTAGGGGAGCTCTTCCTCAAAAGACCAACAGTAGGCAGACAACAGATGTTTATAGTGCGGGGCTTTACATCTGTCTGCTTCACTTTCATCTCCTGCCTGTGTCTTAATCCTCAAACACCCCACACTGTTGTCTAAGGGACCTTTTTGTCTTTCCTAAGATATCCCAGGTTCTAGTGTGACTGTGCTTTTGCATACGCTATTCCTTCTGACAACATATTTCCTACCCTGAGAAAACCATAAGTCCAAAAGAGACATGTACCACAGTGTTCATTGCAGCACTGTTTACAATAGCCAGGACATGGAAGCAACCTAAGTGTCCATCGACAGATGAATGGATAAAGAAGATGTGGTACCTATATACAATGGAATATCACTCAGCCATAAAAAGAAATGAAATTGAGTTATTTGTAGTGAGGTGGATGGACCTAGAGTCTGTCATACAGAGTGAAGTAACTCAGAAAGAAAAAAAAATACTGTATGCTAACACATATATATGGAATCTAAGAAAAAATGGTACTGATGAACCTAGTGGCAGGGCAGGAATAAAGATGCAGACACAGACAATGTACTTGAGGACACGGGGGGTGGGGAAGGGGAAGCTGGGGCAGTGTAAGAGTAGCACTGACATATGTACACCACCAAATGTAAAGTAGGGAAGCAGCTGCAGAGCACAGGGAGATCAGTTTGGTGCTCTGTGACGACCTAGTGGGGTGGGATAGGGAGGCTGGGAGGGGATATGGGGACATGTGTATGCATATGGCTGATTCACTTTGTTGTGCAACAGAAACTAACACAGCATTGTGAAGCAATTATACTCCAATAAAGATGTTTATATTTAAAAAAAGAACATATTTCCTCTTCTGCCAGAAAACTTTTACTAATTCCTTAACACTCAGTTCAGATTCACTCTCTGTATAGTCTGCTCTGACTTCCTTGGGCAGAATAGTTGCTCACACCTTAAACATTTACAGTTCTTTTTTTTTTTTTTTTTTTTGCGGTATGCGGGCCTCTCACTGTTGTGGCCTCCCCCGTTGCGGAGCACAGGCTCTGGACGCGCAGGCTCCGGACGCGCAGGCTCAGCGGCCATGGCTCACTGGCCCAGCCGCTCCGCGGCATATGGGATCCTCCCAGACCGGGGCACGAACCCGTATCCCCTGCATCGGCAGGCGGACTCTCAACCACTTGCGCCACCAGGGAGGCCCAACATTTACAGTTCTTTTATTTGTTTTTGAGTCACAGCACTATTGCTTCTATTCCAAAGTGTTTGTTTTCTTGTCTACTTCCCCTTGTGAGCAGGGACTGTCTTATCCTTATTTTCAGTTCTCGATGTAAAGCAAATGCCTGTTACATAGTAGGTCTTGGATAAGTGTCTGATGAATAAGACACAGTGAAAAGCTGGTGTCATAAAATAGTGTTTTCAAGCTGCCTTCTCTAATATTAAACTTGTACCCCAAAAGGATGCTTTCCAAAATGAATTCTGTGTTTGGGATATCATTGGGGGCATAAGAGAATTTTCAGATTCTTTTTTCTCAAGCACTGGGCTGTTTTCTGAGTAAATGGAAGCATCTCTTGGTTAAAACTCTCAGAAGAGACCAATGAAATGCAAAACTCAGAGAAATAACATTTTGGATTCAGATGAACTTCCAAGAGTCTATTTCCTAAGATCAAGCGTGATGTCTGGGAGTCAGTCCTTGACTACTGTCATCAGACAGGCAGTGGACACCGTTTTCCTCCTTGCCCACTGGGCAGATCAACCTGGGCTCTGGGAACTCAAGAGCTATACATGTCGTGAATATGAGACTGGTCATGTATCCCCTTTTATCATGATATTCGTTCCACATAATTATGCTCTACTGTAGCAGTGCTGGCTACAGGTGCAGGAAACCAAATGATATGACCGTGTTCTCACCTAGAGATCTCTTTTCAGCTCCACATATTTAGAAGCTCAATGCCAGCACATGTCAAGATGAAAGAGCTGCTGCTCAAAATTCTGCCTTTGAAAAATTTGCTCCAGGGAAGGAGCAGCCATTGGAACAATGTAGGCGATTTCCTCATGTTAGAAACAGGGGTAAGCTGAGAGTGTGGAAAGCCCTCTGGAACTTAACGTACATAATTCTTGGGTTCCAACAAGAAGGATAAAATATGGAACTAAAATATACAAGATGAAATTGGCAACAATCAAAATTACATCAAAATAAATTTAAAAATCAATCAAGGGGCTTCCCTGGTGGCACAGTGGTTAGGAATCTGCCTGCCAATGCAGGGGACATGGGTTCAAGCCCTGGTCCAGGAAGATCCCACATGCCACGGAGCAACTAAGCCCGTGCACCACAACTACTGAGCCTGTGCTCTAGAGCTGGCGAGCCACAACTACTGAGCCTGTGTGCCACAACTACTGAGCCTGCATGCCACAACTACTGAAGGCTGCGTACCTAGAGTCCATGCTCCACAACAAGAGAAGCCACTGCAATGAGAAGCCCATGCACCGCAACGAAGAGTAGCCCTTGCTCGCCAACCAGAGAAAGTCCGTGTGCAGCAATGAAGACCCAACACAGCCAAAAATTAAAACAAAAAACAAAAAATCAATTATTCATAAGATAATCGTATGAATGTGTGAATTAGTCTAAAGAGTAAAAAATAATAAAAAGAAACATTATGATTAGAATTGTGAGAGGAAACCTTTATTGTCACAATATCTCTGTTCTCTTAGCAAAATCTTGATCCATTTCTGTCCACTATACTTCAGGCTTAATCTTTAAATCTTGACTGTTATCCAAGGAATTGAAACATATACAAACCATTTTTATGCAGTTCTACTTAAAATATGGTTTTCTCTGGATAAATCACCCTACTAGCTATTATTTTCAGTTTTACATTTTATTAAAGTTTTGAACTTGTTTTCTGTTGCTCCATAATGTTGAAAACAAGCTGATAAAAGAAACCCTTAAATATAGACTGAAATGGAGTTTATAATTGAGAGATTGCTGGAATTTTAAAAACATATAAAAATTGAGCAAGTCATGTGTCTGCTTCCATATTTCTAGTCCTCAATACTTTTTGTCAGTTTATTGATTCATAAAATGTTCACTATCTATCATACCTATAAGAAAACTGTAAACTATGATTAATGCACCTTGTAAACATTATATTTGATTGGTCAGGATGCTGTATCATCATAGAAAAATTAATCACTTAAATCAATATTGAATTGAGAAATATGGTTAGGATATTTCAAAACACCCTGTCTCTAATCATTATTTCGTGATTTTTCTAATCCTGAAAGAAGATGAATGTTGTATGCGCTAATGACATCTGATTCAGGGCATCTTGTAACTAACAGCCCCCAAAGAGAGAAAGTCCACTAACAGAGGTTGTTATGAAGGGTAAAGGAAACAATATGACACAGAAAATTAGACATGCCAGAAAAAATAGGCTGTAAATTGAGAGTAATGAATGTAAAGTAATGAATGTGAAGTTTTGCTCTTGCATGGCAGCAAGAATCAATCAACTCCCACACCCTTCTTGGATGAAAAAACCTAATTGACGTTGGAGACAACATCTGCTAAATGTAGTGTCAGAATAACAGGTGGTTAGAAATGTGTTAAAAAGCACATTAATTGAATTGATACCCATGCATTCTCAAAATTTTAAAACTTCCTATTAAATGATCACATACATTGGAAGAAATGCATGGCTGTTTTTTTAAATTTTATTTAATTTTTTATACAGCAGGTTCTTATTAGTTATCCATTTTATACATATTAGTGTATATATGTCAATCCCAATCTCCCAATTCATCACACCACCACCCTCCCCTTCCCCTTTCCCCCCTTGGTGTCCCTGCATTTGTTCTCTACATCTGTGTCTCAATTTCTGCCCTGCAAACCGGTTCATCTGTACCATTTTTCTAGGTTCCACATATGTGCGTTAATATACGATATTTGTTTTTCTCTTTCTGACTTACTTCACTCTGTATGACAGTCTCTAAATTCATCCACATCTCTACAAGTGACCCAATTTTGTTCCTTTTTATGGCTGAGTAATATTCCATTGAATATATGTACCACAACTTCTTCATCCATTCATCTGTCAATGAGCATTTAGGTTGCTTCCATGACCTGGCTATTGTAAATAGTGCTGCAGTGAACATTGGGGTGCACGTGTCTTTTTGAATTATGTTTTTCTCTGGGTATATACCCAGTAATGGGTTGTATGGTAATTCTATTTTTAGTTTTTTAAGGAACCTCCTTACTGTTCTCCATAGTGGCTATATCAATTTACATTCCCACCAACAGTGCAAGAGGGTTCCCTTTTCTCCACACGCTCTCCAGCATTTGTTGTTTTGAGATTTTCTGATGATGCCCATTCTGACTGGTGTAAGGTGATACCTAATTGTACTTTTGATTTTCATTTCTCTAATAATTAGTGATGTTGAGCAGCTTTTCATTTGCTTCTTGGCCACCTCTATGTCTTCTTTGGAGATATGTCTGTTTAGGTCTTATGTCCATTTTTGGATTGTGTTATTTCTTTTTTTAATATTGAGCTGCATGAGCTGTTTATATATTTTGGAAATTAATCCTTTGTCCGTTGATTCATTTGCAAATATTTTCTCCCATTCTGAGGGTTGTCTTGTTTATGGTTTCCTTTGCTGTACAAAAGCTTTTAAGTTTCATTAGGTCCCATTTGTTTATTTTTGTTTTTATTTCAATTACTCTAGGAGGTGGATCAAAGAAGAGCTTGCTGTGATTTACGTCAAAGAGTGTTCTTCCTATGTTTTCCTCTAAGAGTTTTATAGTGTCCAGTCTTACATTTCGTTCTCTAATCCATTTTGAGTTTAGTTTTGTGTGTGATGTTAGGGAGTGTTCTAATTTCATTATTTTACATGTAGCTGTCCAGTTTTCCCAGCACCACTTATTGAAGAGACTGTCTTTTCTCCATTGTATATCCTTGCCTCCTTTGTCATAGATTAGTTGACCATAGGCATGTGGGTTTATCTCTGGGCTTTCTATCCTGTTCCACTGATCTATATTTCTGTTTTTGTGCCACTACCATATTGTCTTGATTACTGTAGCTTTGCAGTATAGTCTGAAGTCAGGGAGTCTGATTCCTCCAGCTCCGTTTTTTTCCCTCAAGACTGCTTTGGTTATTCAGGGTCTTTTGTGTCTCCATACAAATTTTAAGATTTTTTGTTCTAGTTCTGTAAAAAATGCCACTGGTTATTTGATAGGGATTGCATTGAATCTGTAGATTGCTTTGGGTAGTACAGTCATTTTCACAGTATTGATTCTTCCAATCCAAGAACATGGTATATCTCTCCATCTGTTGGTATCATCTTTAAGTTCTTTCATCAGTGGCTTATAGTTTTCTGCCTGCAGGTCTTTTGTCTCCCTAGGTAGGTTTATTCCTAGGTATTTTATTCTTTTTGTTGCATTGGGAAATGGGAGTGTTTCCTTAATTTCTCTTGAAGATTTTTTCATCATTAGTGTATAGGAATGCAAGAGATTTCTGTGCATTAGTTTTATATCATGCAACTTTACCACATTCATAGATTAGCTCTAGTAGTTTTCTGGTGGCATCTTTAGGATTCTCTATGTATAGTATCATGTCACCTGCAAACAGTGACAGTTTTATTTTCCAATTTGTATTCCTTTTATTTCTTTTTCTTCTCTGATTGCTGTGGCTAGGACTTCCAAGACTATGTTGAATAATAGTGGTGAGAGTGGACATTCTTGTCTTGTTCCTGATCTTAGAGGAAATGCTTTCAGTTTTTCACCATTGAGAATGATGTTTGCTGTGGGTTTGTCATATATGGCCTTTATTATGTTGAGGTAGGTTCCCTCTGTGCTCACTTTCTGGAGAGTGTTTATCATAAATTGGTGTTGAATTTTGTCAAAAGCTTTTCCTGCATCTATAGATATGATCATATGGTTTTTATTCTTCAATTTGTTAATATGGTGTATCACATTGATTGATTTGCATATATTGAAGAATCCTTGCACCCCTGGGATAAATCCCTCTTGATCATGGTGTATGATCCTTTTAATGTGTTGTTGGATTCTGTTTGCTAATGTCTTGTTGAGGAATTTTGCATCTATATTCATCAGTGATATTGGTCTGTAATTTTCTTTTTTTGTAGTATCTTTGGTTTTGGTATCAGGGTGATGGTGGCCTCATAGAATGAGTTTGGGAGTGTTCCTTTCTCTGCAATTTTTTGGAAGAGTTTGAGAAGGATGGGTGTTAGGTCTTCTCTAAATGTTTGATAGAATTCGCCTGTGAAGCCATCTGGTCCGGGACTTTTGTTTGTTGGAAGATTTTTAATCATGGTTTCAATTTCATTACTTGTGATTGGTCTATTCATATTTTCTATTTCTTCCTGGTTCAGTCCTGGAGGGTTATACTTTTCTAAGAATTTGTCCATTTCTTCCAGGTTGTCCATTTTATTGGCATAGAGTTGCTTGTAGTAGTCTCTTAGGATGCTTTGTATTTCTGCGGTGTCTGTTTAACTTCTCCTTTTTCATTTCTAATTTTATTGATTTGATTCCTCTCCCTCTTTTTCTTGATGAGTTTGCCTAATGGTTTATCAATTTTGTTTATCTTTTCAAAGAACCAGCTTTTAGTTTTATTGCTATTTGCTATTGTTTTATTTCTATTTCATTTATTTCTGCTCTGATCTTTATGATTTCTTTCCTTCTGCTAACTTTGGATTTTGTTTCTTCTTCTTTCTCTAGTTCCTTTAGGTGTAAGGTTAAATTGTTTATTTGAGGTTTTTCTTATTTCTTGAGGTAGGGCTGTATTGCTATAAACTTCCCTCTTAGAACTGCTTTTGCTGCATCCCATACGTTTTGGGTCGTCATGTTTTCATTGTCATTTGTCTCTAGGTATTTTTTGAGTTCCTCTTTGATTTCTTCAGTGATCTTTTGGTTATTTAGTAACGTATTGTTTAGCCTCCATGTGTTCGTGTTTTCTACATTTTCTTTTGCCTGTAATTGGTTTCTAATCTCATAGCGTGTGGTCAGAAAAGATGCTTGATATTATTTCAGTTTTCTTAAATTTACTGAGGCTTGATTTGTGACCCAAAATATGATCTATCCTGGAGAATGTTCCATGAACACTTGAGAAGAAAGTGTAATCTGCTGTTTTTGGATGGAATATCCTATAAATGTCAATTAAATCTATCTTGTCTATTGTGTCATTTATAGCTTGTGTTTCCTTATTAATTTTCTGTTTGGATGATCTGTCCATTGGTGTAAGTGAGGTTTTAAAGTCCCTCACTATTATTGTGTCACTGTCGATTTCTTCTTTTATAGCTGTTAGCAGTTGTCTTATGTATTGAGGTGTTGCTATGTTGGGTGCATATATACTTATAATTGTTATATCTTCTTGGATTGATCCCTTGATCATTATATAGTGTCCTTCCTTGTCTCTTGTAACATTCTATATTTTAAAGTCTATTTAATCTGATATGAGTATTGCTACTCCAGCTTTCTTTTGATTTCCATTTGCATGAAATATCTTTTTCCATCCCCTCACTTTCAGTCTTATGTGTCCCTAGGTCTGAAGTGGGTCTCTTGTAGACAGCATATATATGGGTCTTGTTTTTGTATCCATTCAGTGAGCCTGTGTGTTTTGGTTGGAGCATTTAATCCATTCACATTTAAGGTAATTATCGATATGTATGTTCCTATGACCATTTTCTTAATTGTTTCAGGTTTGTTTTTGTAGGTCCTTTTCTTCTCTTGTTTTTCCCACTTAGAGAAGTTCCTTTAGCATTTGTTGTAGAGCTGGTTTGGTGGTGCTGAATTCTCTTAGCTTTTGCTTGTCTGTAAAGCTTTTGATTTCTCCATTGAATCTGAATGAGATCCTTGCCAGGTAGAGTAATCTTGGTTCTAGGTTTTCCCCTTTCATCACTTTAAATATGTCCTGCCACTCCCTTCTGGTTTGTAGAGTTTCTGCTGAGTAATCAGCTGTTAACCCTATGGGAGTTCCCTTGTATTTTTTTTGTCGTTTTTCCCTTGCTGCTTTAAATAATTTTTCTTTGTCTTTAATTTTTGCCAATTTGATTACTATGTGTCTCAGCGTGTTTCTCCTTGGGTTTATCCTGTATGGGACTCTCTGTGCTTCCTGGACTTGGGTGGCTATTTCCTTTCCCATGTTAGGGAAGTTTTCGACTATAATCTCTTCAAATATTTTCTCGGGTCCTTTCTCTCTCTCTTCTCCTTCTGGCGCCCCTATAATGTGAATGTTGTTGCGTTTAATGTTGTCCCAGAGGTCTCTTAGGCTGTCTTCATTCTTTTCATTCTTTTTTCTTTATTCTGTTCTGCAGCAGTGAATTCCACCATTCTGTCTTCCAGGTCACTTATCCGTTCTTCTGCCCAAGTTATTCTGCTATTGATTCCTTCTAGTGTATTTTTCATTTCAGTTATTATATTGTTTAATTCTGTTTGTTCTTTAATTCTTCTGGGTCTTTGTTAAACATTTCTTGCCTCTTCTCGATCTTTGCCTCCATTCTTTTTCTGAGGTCCTGGATTGTCTTCACTATCATTATTCTGAATTGTTTTTCTGGAAGGTTGCCTGTCTCCACTTCATTTAGTTCTTTTTTGGGGTTTTATCTTGTTCCTTCATCTGGTACATAGCCCTGTGCCTTTTCATCTTGTTTATCTTTCTGTGAATGTGGTTTTTGTTCCAGAGGCTGCAGGATTGTAGTTCTTCTTGCATCTGCTGTGTCCTCTCTCTGTGTGGCTCTTTTTGTAAAGTGGAGATACTCTAAATCCAAATACATTAGAAAACTGTCTTTGACTTAAATTGAGAATAAAATAATCCTCATTTTAAACCTTTTGATAATTTACAACAAGAAAAATAATTCATAACCAGAGAATTCTTGGGTGGTAAAAGTTGAGGTGAACAATTAACTGCTCATAGGCTTTGTATATCCATGTGCCTGTGGAGTACATGCAATTAAATATTCAACACTGTTCTACCATTATTAAATTTAACATATATATGAACACCAGTAATGCATTAATGGGTTTCTTCTTTCAAGTTTGGCCATCATTTAGCCTGGTCTTTATACTCTGGATTCTGTAGTTCAAGTCATTCCGTTATTCATACAACCAAATGTAAGTACTTGCTTTTCCATATGTGTGTTCTGTTTCAGAAAATATGTTTAGGAGGAAGGTTGAATATCCTAATTCCACTTGGTTCTGAATGCAGAATGCTGGTCCACAGATATTTTCATACTAATAGGTGCTCTGTGAAAAAAGGGTTCTATGGTAGAACTAAGTAGACATTTCTCCAAGAAGACATACAGATGGCCAAGAGACACATGAAAAAATGTTCAACATCGCTAATTATTAGAAAAATGCAAATCAAAACTACAATGAGGTGTCACTCCACACCAGTCATAATGGCTATCATCAAAAAACTACAAACAATAAATGCTAGAGAGTGTGTGGAGAAAAGGGAACCCTCTTGCACTGTTGGTGGGAATGTAAATTGATACAGCCACTATGGAGAACAGTATGGAGGTTTCTTAAAAAACTAAAAATAGGGCCTCCCTGGTGGCGCAGTGGTTGAGAGTCCGCCTGCCGATGCAGGGGATACGGGTTCGTGCCCCGGTCTGGGAGGATCCCATATGCCGCGGAGCGGCTGGGCCCGTGAGCCATGGCCGCTGGGCCTGCGCGTCCGGAGCCTGTGCTCCGCAACGGGAGAGGCCACAACAGTGAGAGGCCCACATACCGCAAAAAGAAAAAAAAAAAAAAAAAAAAAAAAAAAAACTAAAAATAGAATTACCATATGACCCAGCAATCCCACTACTGGGCCTATACCCTGAGAAAACCATAATTCAAAAAGAGTCATGTACCACAATGTTCATTGCAGCACTATTTACAATAGCCAGGACATGGAAGTGACCTAAGTGTCCATCAACAGATGAGTGGATAAAGAAAATGTGGCACATATATACAATGGAATATTACTCAGCCATAAAAAGGAGCAAAATTGAGTTATTTGTAGTGAGGTGGATGGACCTAGAGTCTGTCATACAGAGTGAAGTAAGTTAGAAAGAGAAAAACAAATACTGTATGCTAATACATATAAATGGAATCTAAAAAAAATGGTTCTGATGAACCTAGGGGCAGGACAGGAATAAAGATGCAGACGTAGAGAACGGACTTGAGGACAGGGATGGGGAAGGGTAAGCTGGGATGCAGTGAGAGAGTGACATGGACATATATACATTACCAAATGTAAAATAGATAGCTAGTGGGAAGCAGCTGCATAGCACAGGGAGATCAGCTTGGTGCTTTGTGACCACCTAGAGGGGTAGGATAGGGAGGGTGGGAGGGAGACGCAAGAGGGAGGGGATATGGTGATATATGTATACATATGGCTGATTCACTTTGTTATACAGCAGAAACTAACACAACATTGTAAAGCAGTTATCAGTTATACTCCAATAAAGATGTTAAAAAAAAAAGACACATGCACCCCAATGTTCATTGCAGCACTATTTACAGTAGCCAGGTCATGGAAGCAACCTAAATGTCCACTGATGGAGGAATGGATAAAGAAGAAGTGGTACATATACACAATGGAATATTACTCAGCAATCAGAAGGAACAAAATTTGGTCGTTTGTAGAGATGTGGATGGACCTAGAGAGTGTTGTACAGAGTGAAGTACGTCAGAAAGAGAAAAACAAATATCGTATATTAACGCCTATACGTGGAATCTAGAAAAATGGTACAGATGAACTTGTTTGCAAGGCAGAAATAGAGACACAGACGTAGAGAACAAATGTATGGACACCAAGGGGGGAAGGGGGGTGGGATGAATTGGGAGATGGGGATTGACATATGTACACTAATATGTATAAAATAGATAACTAACGAGAACCTGCTGTATAGCACAGGACAGTCTACTTAGTGCTCTGTGGTGACACAAATGGGAAGAAAAATCCAAGAAAGAGGGGATATATGTGTACATATGACTGATTCACTTCACTGTACAGTAGAAACTAACACAACATTGTAAAACAACTATACCCCAATTAAAAAAAGAGGGTTCTGTGCTCTAATGGTTTTTCAGAAACACCTGGTTAAACATGTTTCTTCAACATTCTTAGAGCCTGTGATATGACTAAACTGTATCATGACTCTCTGCAAGGAGGATATAGTATTTAGCATTGACCTTAATTTTTTGACCATGAAACCCTGGACAGCAGAAACCTTGACCATAGGATGGAGAAATGTGTTGCCCAAAGTCAGTTTCCCTGTTTGTAACTGTCATTGTATACCTCAGGGAGGGTTACACCCTGAACTGTGAGTGAAGGAAGTGAAACCTGACTAGTATGTAAGTCCTGGGACCCCTACCCTGGAGTCCAAATTGTTTTCCCTACCACATAGGATGGGCTTTGGAAAGAATGAGTGACCAAGACAGGTATCTTGAGCAGCACAAAGTCAGGCATGCAAGTCGCTGGGTGAGATACATGGGGACCCTTCCTCCATGTCACATTTTGAGCTATTCTTCAGCTTATAGAATTTATCCTGTATATCTGTGTTCACTATTTTGTTATTTTTACATTAACCTATCAATTAATAATTAACACATTAGTAAATGGATGGTGAGGCAAAGCAGGGCCTGATCCTAATGGAGAAACTGAAGGCCAGTTCGTTTGGTCTGAGGAGGCTGAAGAGCTGCCCCCTTTCATTCAGTTTGTGGAACTTTCATGTGCCCTGTACTCAGAGCTCTCCCATCCAACGCGTCACCCAGATACACTTTGAACTGCCTTTAGTTCACTGCTACCCATTAAAAAAATTTATTTATTTATTTATTTATTTTTGGCTGCGTTGGGTCTTCATTGCTGCGCGCAGGCTTTCTCTAGTTGTGGCAAGCGGGGGCTACTCTTCATTGCAGTGCATGGGCTTCTCATTGCGGTGGCTTCTCTTGTTGTGAAGCTTGGGCTCTAGGCACATGGGCTTCAGTAGTTGTGGCACGCGAGCTTAATTGCTCCACAGCATGTGGGATCTTTGCGGACCAGGGCTTGAACCCGTGTCCCCTGCATTGGCAGGTGGATTCTTAACCACTGTGCCACCAGGGAAGCCCCTGCTACCCATTTTTATACCCTTTACTAAGACCTTAAATGTTTTATGATGTTCCTCCAATATTATTTCTACCCCTGGTGATGATACTTGTGGCAGTGGCTTGTGTCGTTGGGTTATGTCTTAGTGCACCTCCTCTTCTACCCTCTGCAGTGGCCTACGAAGTGCGCCTCAGGTGCAGTGAGTCAGGGGAGCGTTATCGGCAGACAATTTAAAAACAATAATAAAACCAGATAGGTCTGCTTTCCATTGTTATCATGCTCCAGTGACTTTAAACAATACAGTGTAATAAAAATACTATCTGCAGAGGCAGGTGCCACCCCTAACCAATGCTCTGTATTAAAAACTTGTGTTGAAAAAACTAAGCATACTTTATTTTTACATGTTATGCTTTCCCCTCCTAATCTGTCTTAAGGACAATTTAATCTCTCTTAGTTGGTAAAATGGAATTATTTAAAATTAGGAATCTTATCCACAAACATTTAAAACCAGTTTCTCATTAAGTTGCTTCTTGATTACTGAAAGAAAAAATGCCTATGTAAGAAAAAGCGCTAGGCTTAAAATACATTAAATCCTAGGCTTTTATTTGTTTTAAGAGAGGAAGCATCATATTGTAGACTTTACTCTTGATGTAGAGCCCTTGCTTGTAGTGGTGGCTCTGAAACTGCGTAACCATTGAGACCTGACATAGAGTCAACTCTCCAGGCCTCAGTTTCCCTCTTTTAAAGTCAGGTTGATGCTCCTAAAAGTCATGAATGAAGAAACTAGGAAGATAACTCAACAACATGGTCATTTCAACTAAGTATGCCAAATTAAAATGGTTTTTAAAAATCTGGATTAAAGGAATAATAATTGATTATATAGCCATCACAGCCTTGCTCATTTTTAGAAAAATGAATATGTAAGGTTTACCAACTCTCAAATACTAAACTCTGGGCATTTAAAGATATTCTCTCAAACTTCTAGAACTCTTAAAATGGGAAGGGAAGAAATTCCTTTATGACCCAGAAATTCTGTTGCAGACAATAGGAGGTGAAAAAAAAATCCAGAAAGGCATAATGTCTGCAGATGGCAGATGCTTTATAATCAGACTGAAATTACCCCACTATGAGGATTTTGGTACTCCTCCTGCCTCGTTGCCTTGCCTCATTGTTTTCTTTAAAGTTTCTTCCAGGTCTCCTCCCTATCTTGGAACCTTCCAGAGTATACAAAAGCATTCAGTATCCATGGTGAACATAATTTAATTTTTTCGGTCTTTACCTGGAAAATGGGTATTTTAGACATGGTTCCCAAATACCTGTGAATGTCGGCTGCTTTTTCCAGCGATCGAAAAGACTAGTTTTTCTTCATTTGTTTATGCATTTATTATAAAAAAATGATTGCTTGCATAGTCTGTGCTAACACCATTGTAGGGGCTGAGATTGAGCAGGGAGTGAGTTCTCTGCCTTCAAGGAACTTGCCTTCTCCTCATGGGATGGGGGTAGGAGAAAACAGATGGAGTCAAGATGTGCAGATGTAGTTTTTTGATTCATGTAGAGTCCTTGCATAATAATCCTTTTATTCTAAACACTGAGCCCAGCTATGTGAGAGTAATGTATTTTGGGGGGTCGGAAGTTCCTACAAATATTTCCAGATGTCAGTTAGACCTTATAGTTTTGACTTAGACTGAGCAGTCTGCCTGTCTTTCAGGGAGGCTAAAGTCTCCCTATGCCTGGCCCTGGTCACGTTTCCTAAGCCAGTGCAGTCAGAGACTTTCATTTTATCTTCTATAACTTCCAAATCTGGCTGTGCCTCAGAATCACATAGAAAACACTTAAGGTCCAAGTTGAAAAAAAATCCATTCTCTTAGGTATAGTCTGTTTCTAGGAATGAGGGCATGCGGGACCTGGGATCTGTAGTATTCCTAAAGTGCCCCAGGTGATACTAATTAAGCCAGCTGGCACCATTTTTCAAACCAGATTTCAGAAACTGCTACCAGATTAGTCTTTCTAATGCGGGGACTTCTTCAACCTTTTCTTCTGAACACTCAGGACTTCACAGTGTAAAGTATAAGGTAACTGAGGAGTCAGTCAAACCCACCTACTTCCTCCTTGATGCCATCAGCACTCCTGCTTCCCCTTCTCTGTGCCTTTCCTCCCAGCCTCAAGGTCCAATTCCCTCTTCTCCAGGTGTCCATTCTTTCAAAGCCTGGCTCAAGTCCCACGTCTGACATGACAACGTCCCCACCCTGCCGACCTCAGTGGCCTCCGTTTTAGACTCTCTTAGATTTATCATTTGGGTCACTCATTTGTCAACTCTTGGAAAGGTTTCTAAGTGACTGGGACACCCAGTATGTCATTTATAGTATTCATTAATGATAAACAAGTAAAGAACATTCACCAACGCTCTTTAGAAACTAGTGCTGCTACTTTGTATTTCAGAAGACATTTTGTATAATAAATTCAGTGAAGGCGTGAGCCTGTCTTTATCACTAAAACCATGCTCAGTGCTTGGCACGAAGAAGTCTATAATTATTCATTGAACAAAGTTAGGAAAAAGCCTATATTATTGTCTCAAATCCTTTGGTGTAGCTTTTTGTTAACTGTGTGGTGCCTGCTGTAATGAGGGTTTGAAGCTTTGCTTTTCACTCCTGTGTTCTCATTATTTCCTTTTTGGCACACGGCGGGAGTTTAAGCAACCCACTTGACACCATGCCTGGTTCTTGTCCCAGAATGAAGCTGTTTACCATGACTTCAGAAGGCAAGTAGAGTAACCTGAATTACCCTGTTATTAAAGCAATGTGTAAACCTAGAGGCTACTCCACGGTGAACATTCTGTCGGCTCAAAAACTCTCTCTGCTCCATGAAAGGGATCTTGTTGGCTCTTGTGGGCTTGTTTATTTTGGGGTTTAGGGCAACTCTGACCCTAGTTCACTAGAGAAATTTCTATGTTACATTCTTTCTAAGCGCACTAACTTCAATCTTTCTGATTTTAATTGTGTTCATGCTTCATAATATACTTCATCTTCATTGCATATGATCTTTCTGATAGCTATCAGAAATAGCCCTTGTTATGTCTGGAAGTAGACCGTCCATCAATTCTCATAGTAAGTCTTCAAGGAAAAAAAAAACAATTGATAAAGCAGTAGCCTATACACATCTGGATTTAGAAAGCATCTTTTGCTGTCAACTCTGCAGTTGTAAATAATCTTTGGTAACACAAATACTTTGTGTGAATGGCAGCCAAACTTTGCTTATTTTGGTGTAGATATTTATCCTGGAAGCTGAAAAATGGTTCCTTGACATAGTTTTACTAAACTACACAGTGAATACAGTTGATTCTAAATGGGCCCTTGAGATTCAGGCTGTTTTACCCTGAGCTGAAAGCAGAAACCTGGATGTTTCTACTGGCAGCAAGCAAAGGCTTCATTCATTCATTTACTCAGTAATTATTTATTGAGCATCTTTTATAGGTCAGATACCACAGGGGGACCTGGGGTACAAAGATGAATAAGACAAGTACATCCTTGTTCCATGGAAATCGTAGTTTATTCAGATGGACAGACATTAAGTGGAGGATTAAATAGTAATGATTTAGTTACTGTTGTGACAGTGGTATAAAGTAGAAACCTAGTGTATAATGAAAAGATGTAATTACAGCCCCCAACCTCATCTGAGGTGGTGAGCTGTTGGGGGCGGGGGAGGAGTGGGAGAGGGAGATGTTCAGAAAAGCCTTCCCCAATGGGTATTATTTAATAAAAGATCTAAAAAAAAAAGTGGGAATTAGCAAGGCAGAGACAAGAGTTACTAACTCCACAAATATAAGAATAATGAATGCTTATAGAAATGACATTCTTATGATAAAATCTCAGTTATACACATCTAATCCTATTTCATACTTGTCCTAACACTGATACTAGGTAAGAAGGACTGTATGATCTGTAAAACCAGTTAAAATAACTGTATTATGAAAGAATAGAATGCTATTAAGGAAAGTTTGAAGGTCAGGAGTTGAGAAAGATTGTAAAGGTTCTCCAGGAGAAAATGCCTATTTGAAGCATCACGTGAGGGTTCTAGCCCATTCTACTAATCATTTACACTAAGCGAAAGAAAACTTTTCTTTGATATATTTCTTGACATATGTGAATTATAAACATATTTTAGCATACTAGATAACATTGTGCCTGATTTATTATCTAGCTATAAGAAAATACTAAGTAAGCATTTTGGGTGTTTAATAAAGTAACTACTGCATTCTCCATTTGTTGAAAATAATATAGGGAAAGAAAGAAAGAAGATAAATCAGACAGACAGAAAATAAGCTCATTGGGTAAATTTAACACACATTATTTTATGAAAAATATGTTTAAAATTAAGTAACTTAATTTTTCGTTCTCCTTCAGAAAGTTAAATGCTCATTTAAGAACTGGAATCATTCTATATTGAGAAGAATGATAGATAAACATGTTGACTGGAAAATGGTACTGAATTTTCTCTATCCCTCACTTTGGAGCCCCTGGAATTTTAGGTGAATCTAAAATGCAGATCTTATGTGAAATTCACTTGTGTTTCCTGTCAGTATTGGATGCTGTACTATGTTTAAGGGCTAAGAGAGAGAAACGGAAACTAGCACTGCAGTTGCAGGCAGAGGTCAGCTGGGGTAGCAGTCATCTGAGCTAGTCACTTGACTGGTGCCACTGAACTTAATTCTAAGAGCAACTTTTTTTTTACACATGGGAAAGCTAAGGCTCGGAGAGCCTAACTAATTTGCTGAAGTATTTGAACCAGGATTCAAATGCAGTCCAAAGCCCATTTTGTTTCTTCTCAATTAAAGAAAAAATGTTTTTTTCCCCCTAGAGAAAAATGCCTGATTTTCTTTATTATTCTGGATTGGTGGTTGTCTGTAAAATGCTGAAAGATCTCATAAAGGTAAACTTATAGCTTGTGCATGGGTCAAAGAGAATTTTCTTAGCTTCATGGTAAAATGTTCCTTGAAAGGGCTGAGTGTAGAAATAGAACTTGGATTGCTAATGACTTTCTTGTTCATATTTACTTTAAAGTTTTACTTTCTTTTCTTACAAATGCAGAGATGTTTATTCTAGAAAGATGGAAATACATAAGAGCATAAAGAATAAAATCCCAACATGCCACCAAAGACAACTATTTTATTAACATTACCGTTTTCTGCTAGCCTATTTCCTATGAATGTGTATTCCCAGCCATGTATTCATACTAAATATAAAATTTTGTGTCATTTTTCACTTAAAACTATAGTATAAGACTTTTTATCTCTTAACCAAAACTATTCATAAAACTGATTTTAATAGATGCATATTATTCCATTGTGTAACTTAGAAGCAAGCAAGTGAAATATTCATGTTACAAATCAATTATTATGACTCATGTTTAGAACTATTGAGGGAAATATAAGGTGCAATAAGATTTAATATTTTCTTTGTGTGAAAACTCTTCTAAAAAGCAATTAACTTGCTTCAGGTTAAGACATTTGCCAAGTGGGATAAATTCACAGTAAACCTTGTAGGTCAGGTTGTGTATCTTTTATCTAGACTTTTGGAGAAAATTTTGATCCAATTCCTTAAACTTTACTGTAATTTGGGACAAAGCATTTCCTCATATTTCCTGTGTCTGAAGATGTATTTGGTAAGGCTTTTTATTCTTTGCGTTTTGGTTGGATAAAGCAAATAATTCAGCAATTATAGAAAATAAGCACATTCCTTTTCTTCACTTTTTAAAAAAATTATTTATTTTTATTTTATTTTTTTTGGCTGTGTTGTGTCTTCGTTTCTGTGCGAGGGCTTTCTCTCTAGTTGCGGCGAGTGGAGGCCACTCTTCATCGTGGTGCGCGGGCCTCTCACTGTCGCAGCCTCTCTTGTTGCGGAGCATAAGCTCCAGATGCGCAGACTCAGTAGTTGTGGCTCACGGGCTTAGTCGCTCCGCGGCACGTGGGATCCTCCCAGACCAGGGCTCGAACCCGTGTCCCTTGCATTGGCAGGCAGATTCTCAACCACTGCGCCACCAGGGAAGCCCCCTTTTCTTCACTTTTAATCAGTAAATATTTTTATCCCAGAAAACCTGAAGCATTAAGATCCACTTCATATACATAGTCCTACCTATAGTGTGACGTTTCCTTACCTGGCTACTGAGTTAAGAGCGTAGATTCTTAAATTATATATCCTGAAGTCGAATTCTGATTCTAGTACTTACGCATTGTGCAGTTTGGAGCAAGTTACTCAACCTTTGACCTCATTTTTCTCACCTATAATGTGGGCATAATAAACATTACCTACCTCAGAGAGCTCCTTGTGAGGATTAAATGGATCAATACATGTAAGGCATTTAGAATAGTGCCTGGTGCACTGCAAGTGCTGAATAAATGTCACCTATTATTATTGTTGTTATTATGCTTTCATCTCTCATTTGGTAACAAAGATTTTGTTAACCAGATCTTTGGTTAACATGCCATTTTCACAGTAAAGCCAGATCCCTTCTGTAATGCCTTTGAGGGCATAGAATCTAGATCCCTCATGAAGGCTACCTGCTGTTTTAGCTCATTACATCGAGTCAGGAGTCTATTTCTAGATGTTTATTTCTGAGATTACTCTTTCGTTCAGTTGCTAATTTGATTATTGATAATATAATTTGGGACGTTGGAACTCACTGTATGGTGCTGGAAAAATCCCTCAAGTAACAGAGCTGATTCTGCCACTACGTCCATCAGAATTTCTGCCTGCTCCAACCTCTGCTGGGAGGGAAAGAGGAAAGCACGAACCGAGGACAGTGATTGTGCTCATCTCGTTGGAGTGAAGGCTTCATTATGGGGAAGGTGGGATACAAGTTGGTGAATGTAGGTTGGCATTTAGATTACAGAGGGCCTTGAATGCTTGGATTCTCTTCTGTAGGTTATACGGCGTGATAGGTTGAAAGAAGGACATCTTTCCAAAGAAGCCACAGTATGAGTCACCAATCTGTTTATGCCACAAATCCCCCAATTCCTGTGTTCTTAAATTTAATTCATTTCTTAGTTAGAGCATGTCAGAGGGCATCGTTTTTACATTCCGACTAATAACCAAGTAGCCTAATCACTGAGGAAGATATTTTTTAGGTTAGATAGTTTTTCCGCAATCCTCAAGTCATCACATGCACATGACTGCCTCTTCTGTTCCTGTAGAGCTGGCCCTGGGCCCCAAAGATTTTGTGTGACATTTTTATCCTTTGGGAGCTAGAAAAATTGAGATTCGACTGGTTTAGAAGCATGATTATGAGGATTATTGTTCTTTAATCCCTTAACTATAATAAAATTTTATTCTTATGAATTGTTATTTGCTAGGCTATGTACATACTCATACAAAATCGATGCTCTGTATTTCCTAAGTAATCAAAATTCCTGAGTGTTGTGTCCAGCAGTAAATGGCTTCCTTAGTGTAAAAGGTTAATTCTTTTATCAGTTAAAGAAGTTCTCAGGCATCTTCCAGAACACAATTGTCTATGTAACAAAGTTGCTGGATAATGAGGGGAAACATTTCCATTAATAATATAGTGCAGGAACTATGAGGCAATTTCAATGTGGTTAATGGGTAAGAACAAAATGCCAGAAGGAATTTGTTAATTGAAAGGCTAACTTTTATTGTGTTTTGCAACAAATTCTGTGGAGATTTTATGTACCACCCCGGACACCAGTTAATTATACCCAGCTCTGCTTTCCACAGTTTATTCATGCCCTCATTTTAGCACGTCCACATCCTATTGTAATTAATCGGTTTATATCTGTCATCCCCGCTAGACTGTTGATCCTTGACATCGGGGATGGGCCACTTATTCTCCAGCAGCTGATGTAGGCATGGTAGGTAGTACATGCTCAATAAATGCTTGATTCTTGTTGAGTGACAAGCTGTGTTTATGAAAGTCAAGGCTAAGCAATAGACAACTGCCCCCATCAGCAGCAGCTTAAAAGAAAACAAACCCCATTACAGAGTCAGGCTTAGAAACAGTATTCTACCGGGACATGTCAGCATCTATAGAGACTAAAACAGACACTTGATCTATTCTCTATGACTGAGAAGATCTACCAGATAATGTTTACAAGTTATGATATGCAGCATTTTTTGTGAAAAGTAAGTATAATTAACATAAAAGATTGATAGATGCCTTTTCAATTGATCTCTGACATAGACCTAGGAGTGGATCTTAAGTAGATCAAGGCTGATTTTTTTTGCCAGGTGGCAAAGAGGCAGCAGTGGGAAAAGAACAGCTTTGGCCTTGTCCCATTTCTAGAGTCCCCTGGGTCCTCAGAACTCCTGAGTGACAGGGTGGCTCTCTGCTCTGGCTGGGCTGGTGTTGGTCTATGGAGTCCATGTGAAAACTCGCCCTCAAGAGTGCTTGCTGCAGAGGACGTTCAAGGTGGCAGAGGAGTAAGACGTGGAGCTCACCTTCCTCCCCACAAATACATCAGAAATACATCTCCATGTGGAACAACTCCTATAGAACACCTACTGAACGCTGGCAGAAGACCTCAGACCTCCCAAAAGGCAAGAAGCTCCCCACATACCTGGGTAAGGGCAAAAGAAAAAAGAATAAACAGAGACAAAAGAATAGGGATGGGACCTGCACCTCTGGGAGGGAGCTGTGAAGGAGGAAAAGTTTCTACACACTAGGAAGGCCCTTCACTGACAGAGATGGAGGAGAGCACAGCAACAGTGGTGCAGAGGGCAAAGCGGAGAGGTTCCCGCACAGAAGATCGGTGCCAACAGGCACTCACCAGCTCAAGAGGCTTGTCTGCTCACCCGCCGGGGCGGGTGGGAGCTGGGAGGTGAGGCTCGGGCTTCGGAGGTCAGATCCCAGGGAGAGGACTGGAGTTGGCTGTGTGAACACAGCCTGAAGGGGGCTAGTGCGCCACAGCTAGCCGTGAGTGAGTCCAGGAAAAACTCTGGAGCTGCCTAAGAAGCAAGAGACCATTGTTCCGGGGTGCAAGGACAGGGGATTCAGAGCACTGCCTAAATGAGCTCCAGAGAAGGGCGTGAGCCATGGCTATCAGCACAGACACCAGAGACAGGCACGAAACACTAAGGCTGCTGCTGCAGCCACCAAGAAGCCTGTGTGCGAGCACAGGTCACTATTCACACCTCCCTTCAGGGGAGCCTGCGCAGCCCGCCACTGCCAGGGTCCCGTGATCCAGGGACAACTTCCCCGGGAGAACACAGGGAGCGCCTCAGGCTGGTGCAACGTCATGCTGGCCTCTCCTGCCGCAGGCTCACCTCGCATCCATACCCCTCTCTCCCCCCAGCCTGAGTGAGCCAGAGCCCCCGAATCAACTGCTCCTTTAACCCTGTCCTGTCTGGGCGGGGAACAGATGCCCTCAGCCGACCTACACACAGAGGCAGGGCCAAAGCTGAACCCCAGGAGCTGTGTGAACAAAGAAGAGAAAGGGAAATCTCTCCCAGCAGCCTCAGGAGCAGCAGATTAAATCTCCACAATCAACATGATGTACCTGCATCTGTGGAATACCTGAATAGACAACATATCATCCCAAAATTGAGGTGGTGGACTTTGGGAGCAACTGTAGACTTGTGGTTTGCTTTCTGCATCTAATTTGTTTCTGGTTTTATGTTTATCTTAGTTTAGTATTTAGAGTTTATTGTCATTAGTAGATTTGTTTATTGATTTGGTTGCTCTCTTTATTTTTTACATATATATATATATATATATATATATATTTCCTTTTTCTTTTTCTGTGAGTGTGTATGTGTATGCTTCTTTGTGTGATTTTGTCTTTATAGCTTTGCTTTTACCATTTGTCCTAGGGTTTTGTCTGTCCGTATTTTTTTTCTTTTTTTTATTACTATAAAAATTTTTAAATTTTTAATAATTTTTTATTTTAGTAACTTTATTTTATTTTACTATTTTCTTTCTTCCTTTCTTCCTTCCTTCCTCCCTCCCTTCCTTCCTTCCTTCCTTCCTTTCTCCCTTTTCTTCTGAGCCTTGTGGCTGACAGGGTCTTGGTGCTCCGGCCGGGTGTCAGGCCTGTAGCTCTGAGGTGGGAGAGCTGAGTTCAGGACATTGGTCCACCAGAGACCTGCCGGCTCCACATAATATCAAATGCTGAAAGATCTCCCAGAGATCTCCATCTCAATGCTAAGACGCAGCTCCACTGAACGGCCAGCAAGCTACAGTGCTGGACACCTTACGCCAAACAACTTACAAGACAGGAACACAATCCCACCCATCAGCAGAGAGGCTGCCTAAAATCATAATAAGGTCACAGGCACTCCAAAACACACCACCGGACGCGGTCCTGCCCACCAGAAGACAAGATCCAGCCTCATCCACCAGAACATAGGCACCAGTCCCCTCCACCAGGAAGCCTACACAACCCACTGAACCAACCTGAGCCACTGGAGGCAGACACCAAGAACAACGGGAACTACGAACCTGCAGCCTGCAAAAAGGAGACCCCAAACACAGTAAGTTAAGCAAAATGAGAAGACAGAGAAACACACAGCAGATGAAGGAGCAAGGTAAAAACCCAGCAGACCAAACAAATGAAAAGGAAATAAGCAGTCTACCTGAAAAAGAATTCAGAGTAATGATAGTAAAGATGATCTAAAATCTTGGAAATAGAATGGAGAAAATATAAGAAATGTTTAACAAGGACCTGGAAGAACTAAAGAACAAACAAACAATGATGAACAACATGATAAATGAACTTAAAAATTCTCTAGAAGGAATTAATAGCAGAATAACTGAGTCAGAAGAACGGGTAAGTGACCTGAAAGATAAAATAGTGGAAATTACTACTGCAGAGCAGAATACATAAAAAAGAATGAAAAGAATTGAGGACAGTCCCAGAGACTTCTGGGACAACATTAAATGCACCAACATTCAAATTATATGGGACCCAGAAGAAGAAGAGGGAAAAAAAAGGGACTGAGAAAATATTTGAAGAGATTATAGTTGAAAACTTCCCTAACATGAGAAAGGAAATAATCAAGTCTAGGAAGCACAGAGAGTCCCATACAGGATAAATCCAAGGAGAAACATGCCAAGACACATATTAATCAAACTACCAAAAGTTAAATATAAAGAAAAAATATTAACAGCAGCAAGGGAAAAACAACAAATAACATACAAGGGAATCCCCATAAGGTTAACAGCTGATCTTTCAGCAGAAACTCTGCAAGCCAGAAGGGAGTGGCAGGACATATTTAAAGTGATGAAAAGAAAAACCTACAATGAAGATTACTCTACCCAGCAAGGATCTCATTCAGATTCAATGGAGAAATTAAAAACTTTACAGACAAACAAAAACTAAGGGAATTCAGCACCACCAAAGCAGCTTTACAACAAATGCTAAAGGAACTTCTCTAGGCAGGAAACACAAGTGAAGGAAAAGATCTACAATAACAGATCCAAAACAATTAAGAAAATGGTAATAGGAACATATCAATAATGACCTTAAATATAAATGGATTAAATGCTCCAACTAAAAGACATAGACTGGCTGAATGGATACAAAAACAAGACTCGTATATATGCTATCTACAAGAGACCCACTTCAGACCTAGGGAAACATACAGACTGAAAGTGAGGGGATGGAAAAAGATATTCCGTGCAAATGGAAATCAAAAGAAAGCTGGAGTAGCAATTCTCATATAAGACAAAACAGATTTTAAAATAAAGACTATTACAAGAGACAAAGAAGGACACTACATAATGATCAAGGGATCGATCCAGGAAGAAGATATAACAATTGTAAATATTTATGCACCCAACATAGGAGCACCTCAATACATAAGGCAAATGCTAACACCCATAAAAGGGGAAATAGACACTAACACACTCATAGTAGGGGACTTTAACACCCCACTTTCACCAATGGACAGATCATCCAAAATGAAAATAAATAAGGAAACACAAGCTTTAAATGATACATTAAAGAAGATGGACTTAATTGATATTTATAGGACATTCCATCCAAAAACAACAGAATACACTTTCTTCTCAAGTGCTCATGGAACATTCTCCAGGATAGATCATATCTTGGCTCAAAAATCAAGCCTTGAGGGCCTCCCTGGTGGCGCAAGTGGTTAAGAGTCCGCCTGCCGATGCAGGGGATACGGGTTCGTGCCCCGGTCTGGGAGGATCCCATATGCCGCGGAGCGGCTGGGCCCGTGAGCCATGGCCGCTGGGCCTGCGCATCCGGAGCCTGTGCTCCGCAATGCGAGAGGCCACAACAGTGAGAGGCCCGCATACAGCAAAAAGAAAAAAAAAAAAAAAAAAAAAAAATCAAGCCTTGGTAAATTTAAGAAAATTGAAATCGTATCAAGTATCTTTTCTGACCACAATGCTATGAGACTAGATATCAATTACAGGAAAAAATTTGTAAAAAATACAAACACATGGAAGGTAAACAATACACTACTAAATAACCAGGAGATCACTGAAGAAATCAAAGAGGAAGTCAAAAAATACCTAGAAACAAATGACAATGAAAACATGACGACCCAAAACCTATGGGATGCAGCAAAAGCAGTTCCAAGAGGGACGTTTATAGCAATACAATCCTGCCTCAAGAAACAAGAAACATCTCAAATAAACAACCTAACCTTACACCTAAAGCAATTAGAGAAAGAAGAACAAAAAACCCCCAAAGTTAGCAGAAGGAAAGAAATCATAAAGATCCAATCAGAAATAAATGAAAAAGAAATGGAGGAAACAATAACAAAGACCAATAACACTAAAGGCTGTTTTTTTGAGAAGATAAACAAAATTGATAAACCATTAGCCAGACTCATCAAGAGAAAGGGAGAAGACTCAAATCAATAGAATTAGAAATGAAAAAGAAGTAACAACTGACACTGCAGAAATACAAAGAAACATGAACAATTACTCAAGCAACTATATACCAATAAAATGGACAACCTGGAAGAAGTGGACAAATCCTTAGAAAAGCACAACCTTCCAAGACTGAACCAGGAAGAAATAGAAAATATAAACAGACCAATCACAAGCACTGAAATTGAGACTGTGATTTAAAATCTTCCAACAAACAAAAGCCCAGGACCTGGTGCCCAGGCTTCACCAGTGAATTCTCTCAAACATTTAGAGAAGAGCAACACCTATCCTTCTCAAACTCTTCCAAAATATAGCAGAGGGAGGAACTCTCCAAAACTCATTCTACGAGGTCACCATCACCCTGATAGCAAAACCAGACAAAGATGTCCCAGAGAAAGAAAACTAAGGGCCAATATCACTGATGAACATAGATGCAAAAATCCTCAACAAAATACTAGCAAACAGAATACAACAGCAGATTAAAAGGATCTTACACCATGATCAAGTGGGGTTTATCCCAGGAATGCAAGGATTCTTCAATATATGCAAATCAATCAATGTGATACACCATATTAACAAATTGAAGGTGAAAAACCTTATGATCATCTTAATAGATACAGAAAAAGCTTTTGACAAAATTCAGCACTGATTTATGATAAAAACCCTCCAGAAAGTAGACACAGAGGGAACTTACCTCAACATAATAAAGGCCATATATGACAAACCCACAGCCAACATCGTTCTCCATGGTGAAAAACTGAAACCATTTCTTCTAAGATCAGGAGCAAGACAAGGTTGTCCACTCTCACCACTCTTATTCAACATAGTTTTGGAAGTTTTAGCCACAGCAATCACAGAAGAAAAAGAAATAAAAGGAATCCAAATTGGAAAAGAAGTAGTAAAGCTGTCACTGTTTGCAGATGACATGATACTATACATAGAGAATCTTAAAGAAGCTACCAGAAAACTACTAGAGCTAATCAATGAATTTGGTAAAGTAGCAGGATACAAAATTAATGCCCAGAAATCTCATGCATTCCTATACACTAATGATGAAAAATCTGAAAGAGAAATTAAAGAAACACTCCCATTTACCATTGCAACAAAAAGAATAATATATCTAGGAATAAACCTACCTAAGCAGACAAAAGATCTGTATGCAGAAAATTATGACACTGATGAAAGAAATTAAAGATGATACAAACAGATGGAGAGATATACCATGTTCTTGGATTGGAAGAATCAACATTGTGAAAATGACTCTACTACCCAAAGCAATCTACAGATTCAATGCAATCCCTATCAAACTACTACTGGCATTTTTCACAGAACTAGAACAAAAAATTTCACAATTTGTATGAAAACACAAAAGACCCCGAATAGCCAAAGCAATCTTGAGAAATAAAAACGGAGCTGGAGGAATCAGGCTCCCTGACTTCAGACTATATACAAAGCTACAGTAATCAAGACAGTATGGTACTGGCACAAAAACAGAAATATAGATCAATGGAACAGGATAGAATGCCCAGAGATAAACCCATGCACATATGATCACCTTATCTTTGATAAAGGAGGCAAGAATATACAATGGAGAAAAGACAGCCTCTTCAGTAAGTGGTGCTGGGAAAACTGGACAGCTGCATGTAAAAGAATGAAATTAGAACACTCCTTAACACCATACACAAAAATAAACTCAAAATGGATTAAAGACCTAAATCTAAGGCCAAACACTAAAACTCTTAAAGGAAAACAGGCAGAACGCACTATGACATAAATCACAGCAAGGGATTTTTGACCCACCTCCTAGAGAAATGGAAATAAAAACAAAAATAAACAAATGGGACCTAATGAAACTTAAAATCTTTTGCATAGCAAAGGAAACCGTAAAAAAGACAAAAAGACAACCCTCAGAATGGGAGAAAATATTTGCAAATGAAGCAACTGGCAAAGGATTAATCTCCAAAATTTACAAGCAGCTCATGCAGCTCAATATCAAAAAAGCAAGCAACCCAATCCAAAACTGGGCATAAGACCTAAATAGACATTTCTCCAAAGAAGATATACAGATTGCCAACAAACACATGAAAGAATGCTCAATATCAATAATCATTAGAGAAATGCAAATCAAAACTATAATGAGGTATCACATCACACCAGTCAGAATGGCTATCATCAAAAAATCTACAAACAATAAATGCTGGAGAGGGTGTGGAGAAAAAGGGAACCCCTATGCACAGTTGGTGGGAATGTAAATTTATGCAGCCACTATGGAGTTTCCTTAAAAAATGTAAAAATAGAACTACCATATGGCCCAGCAATCCCACTACTGGCCATAGACTCTGAGAAAACCATAATTCAAAAAGAGTCATGTACCACAATGTTAATTGCAGCTCTATTTACAATAGCCAGGACATGGAAGCAACCTAAGTGTCCATCGACAGATCAGTGGATAAAGAAGATGTGGCACATATATACAATGGAATATTACTCAGCCATAAAATGAAACGAAATTGAGTTATTTGTAGTGAGGTGGATGGACCTAGAGTCTGTAATACAGAGTGAAGTAAGTCAGAAAAACAAATACCGTATGCTAACACATATATATGGAATTTTTTTAAAAAAAGGTTGTGAAGAACCTAGGAGCAGGACAGGAATAAAGATGCAGACATAGAGAATGGACTTGAGGACACGGGGAGTAGGAATGGTAAGCTGGGATGAAGTGAGAGAGTGACATGGGCATATATACACTACCAAACGTAAGGTAGATCACTAGTGGGAAGCAGCCACATAGCACAAGAAGATCAGCTCGGTGCTTTGTGACCACCTAGAGGGGTGGGATAGGGAGGGTGGGAGGGAGATGTAGGAGGGAGGAGATATGGGGATATATATATATATATATATACATATACATATATACATATACATACATATATATATATATATACACATATATATACATATATACATATACATACATATATACATATATATATACATATATACATATGTATAGCTGGTTCCCTTTGTTATATAGCAGAAACTAACACACCATTGTAAAGCAATTATACCCCAATAAAGATGTTTAAAAAAAAAAAAAAGAGTGCCTGCTGTAGCTTGCTCCTGTCATTCTACTCTTTCTTTCAGACCCAGACTATCCTTAGGTCACGTCCCACTCCATAGCTAATCATACATGTCTGTCTGTATCTGTGCCCTTGTTTTAGGTACAGGAGAACTGTGCTAGGCAATGATAGACAAAGGAAAGGGAGCTAAGTGCCACTGTGCACTCTTAACAGACCCCAGACTAAATTCACTAAATGTTCCCATTTATTCCATCTCTACCACCAGCTCTAGACCCACCTGCCATAGCCTCCTAACTGGTCTCCCGAATATACTTACGCCTGTGTCCAAATCGTTTATCGGTCAGCAAGATCTTCCTAAGATGCAAATCTCATCATGTCACAACCCCTTGCCTTCCAATGCTTAAATTCCTGCAAAGTTTCCTTATCTCTTAGGATAAAATCCCAAATCCTCACCCAGGCCCCCAAGCCCTGCATGGTGTGGCCCCCGCATACCCTTCCGGCCTCAACTCTGGTTTCCAGTCGTTTCCTCTGGTGCAGCATGCTCCCTCAGCACAAGACCTTTGCACATACAGCTCCTTTTCCCTGCATCCATGTCCCCCATCCTCTTTGCCTAGTTAACTCTTCGTCCTTCAGCTCTTGGCTCAAATGCCTTCTCCCCAGTGAAGACTCCCGTGTTTATTATGCTTTCATAAAACTGTTTGCTTTCTTCCAAGCACATATCTCAGTTCATAAGTAAACATTTATCTATGTGATTATTGGAATAGTGTTTATCTCCCCATTAGACTTTAACTTGTATAGACAAAGGGATCATGTCTGTTTTTTGTGTCCTCAGTGACTAGCACAGTGACAGATACACAGTAGTTGCTCTATAAATATCTCATTACTAAATGAAAAAATGGCAGCTATCATTATAACTTCCAGACACATTTCTGGAAGTTATTTATAACTCATCCAGTACTCACAACAGCCATATTAGGCACATTCACTCCACTATGCCCATTTTACAGGTAAGGAAACTGAGTCATAGATAAAGAATGCTCAAGCTTACACAGTAATTGGCAGCACTAGCATTTGTACCCAGTTTCCATGCTCTATATTTGTCTGCCATACTGCCTCTTGGGGTGAGGAGTTTTATTATCCAATCCTGACACCAAACCCATGAAATAAGTATTACCACCTCCATTGCACAGATAAGTAAACTGAAGCTCAGTGAGTTATAGTAACTTAACCAAGGTCCCATGCTTGTTAAATGGTGAAGCCAAAATTTGAACGCAAGTCCGCTAAAAATCATTGCAGTTTCCTTTGTGGCAGTCCTTCTCTGGGTGTGTTACAACATTTTGAATGAGAAATTCTGATCTAGAGAAAATAACTAGAAAAATCACTAATTATGATAATACCAAAAATAACACGATTCAATGAGTGCTTGATATGTGTGCGGTGCTGTGTGATGTTCTTTAAGGGAATTGCTGCCTTGAATCCTGAGAAGGACCCTGTGAAGGAGAAGCACCCCAATCCTTTTAGGAGCTTGGTAAAATGGTACTGTGTGAGTCCAGGGAGCAAGTATTTCCCCAAAGAATCAGAAGATAGAAAGCTAGCATGGTCTGTTATTCGTGTGGCTGGATGCTGATGACTGGATTCGCTTTTGAAACTCACTTGAGGTTACAGAGAATGAAATACCCATAAGGGATGTTTAAGCTGGAGAAAAAGCATATGATTTATGTGTTTTCCTCTTTTCATTTAAACAGTGCAGACACTGATCAGGTTGGAAACCATGCAGGGAAACCCTGGTCTGAAAATGTCATTTCACTCCAGTCTCTTTAGTGTTATGCAGTGTGGTTGCAAGATATGCTGAAATGGAAATGTAGCGCTGCTGTATTCTGAGATGTATTTACATGGTGTTTTTGTAGTCTGTGCGCATACCTTCTGTTTATTACTAAGTAAGCTCCATATTCATCATTATTGGTTTAATTGAAGACTGACATACTGACATTGAAAAGATGAAGCAAGACTGTATCTCAGAGTAAAACATACAGCTTAGAAACTGGAAGCTCAGAAGTAAATACCAATATCTGTGAACAAGAAGCAATTTTCAGAATTTGCTTTACATGGCTTTTAAGGAGCCTATCACATTTGTATCTGTGTACATTATTTCTCACTACAAAACTAGTGAATGCTCATTTAATACTTTCAGATAAGGGTGAGGTGTTACTGAGAACTCGATTCTTCCAGAAAAGCCAAGAATGACAAGAAAAAAAAAATCCCAAATGGAACAAATTATTGCTCGCATTGATTACAGTACCTTTTACCTCCCAAGAAGATTTTTGGTTGATGCGATCCTAGTATCAAAGGTGTGATTTGCTCAGAACGGTCATTTGTGGTGTTTGCCTCCAAATTATGGGCTAAACATATGTCAGGGCATGAATGGAAATGTCTCTTTTTGAGAAGTGCACATTCATGTTCCTTCTGTATGTGCTATGAAACATGCCTGTTGTCCTACAGATTCTTTCTTTTCCTTCGTTAACTTCTTCCCTTTGCTTCAGAATAACCTATAGAAAAATGAAATGCAACTATATTTTATATTAAAATAGTGGGAATTTCTCTTTTTCTTTTACAGCGTTGAGAGATTTTTTTCCAGACAGAAAGATTTGCTGCTACCTGTATCTTTGGGCTTTACCTAGCTGATAAACAGCCCATGAATTTCACAAACATAGCTGCATTTCCATTTTCTCTCCCTGACAAATTGCAGTCTGCCAGTGGAACTGCCATAGCAGAGAGCAGGCATTTGGTTTTAAACTGTCTTCTTTTTCTTAAATCCTTAAAACAAGGCCATGATTCTTCATATTCAGTTGAAATGGAAAATGCTCAGGCTCAGTGCACACAAGGAAATTGCAACCTAACTCTCTCCCTCTCCCCCTTTCCCATCTCCTTTCATTTACTGTTAACTCTTTACTGCACTGCAGTCCTGCAAAGCTCTCAGGGAGCTGGGACCACGGGTTGGGGGTGGAACTACATGCCCAGCACCACCACCTCTTTTATAGCCAAACCACAGAGCCTTGCTTGAGTTCATCTTTTACATTGTATTTCGATTTTATAGAGCTGCTTTTTTTTTTTTTAAATAAATTTATTTATTTATTTATTTATGGCTGCGTTGGGTCTTCGTTGCTGCTCACGTGCTTTCTCTAGTTGAGGCGAGTTGGGGCTGCTCTTCACTGCGGTGCACAGGCTTCTCATTGCGGTGGCTTCTCTTGTGGAGCACAGGCTCTAGGCGCGCGGGCTTCAGTAGTTGTGGCACACGGGCTCAGTAGTTGTGGCTCGCGGGCTCTAGAGCACAGACTCAGTAGTTGTGGTGCACAGGCTTAGTTGCTCCGCGGTATGTGGGGTATTCCTGGACCAGGGCTCGAACCTGTGTCCTCTGCATTGGCAGGTGGATTCTTAACCACTGTGCCACCAGGGAAGTCCCTATAGAGCTGCTTTTGATAGAGAGAAGACAGACACATTGCTGAGATGTGTGCAGCAGGATGGTTTTATAAGAAGAAAAAAAACCCCAAAGGTTATTCAGTTACCTGCCAGTCTCATCCAGTGCTCCAGTTTTGGAGGAGATGGTGGTGGGAGAAGGAAAAGTCCTCGTTTCAGTGTGGAATGGTAGATACAGGAAGCTGTTTTGGCCAGATTAATTTTCCTTCAAGAAAATAGTCAATAAAAGGGAGAGAATGTGCTCGCTGCTCTGTTCTCTAAGTTTTTTATGTTATCATGAAGTTACATCATATTTTGAAATAATTTTACCTGGTCTCTTTTTGACAAAGTACATTTGTAAGAGATTCTTCTGCTTTGCTTGGGTCTCCAGGACTCTGGAGTGAGGTGTTTTCCTCTCTGGACCTCAGAAGGAAGAGATGCCTCCTCTCACACTTTCCAGGTTATTGAAGGAGGGATGTCCTGGTCCTGAGGAAGTTTCCTGGAAATGGCCTCGGCTGCACCCCTGTCATCCAAGTGGCCCAGCAAACTCCTCTCATTGTGTTGTGAGGGTGTATGATCCACATTGGGTTCAACACAGTGGAGACCATCCATAGAGGTTTAGTTGGTGACACCTTAAGGGAGTCCTTTTACTCTCTGAACCTCAGTTTCCTAGTCTGAATACCTGAGACAATAAAACCTACCTTCCCCTTCCCCTGCAGGGCTCTGACAATTAAATGGGATCATGCTCATTGAAATACTTCCTAACATAGAATGATCTCTCCAAATAGAACCTGTTTTTGGTTTCATATCATTGTTACTATTTAAGGAGATGGATGTTCCTCTCCTTACTTGCCCCATCTCCCTAAATGTATTTGAACCTTCTGTCCAGGCTCGAAAAATTCCTTCCCAAATTCTTCTTCCTCGCCATTATCAGAAGGGTAAATCAAATATTTGGTTTGTGGTCTGCCTTTCCTACTAGGTGTCAGCCCTAGGAGGAAGGTACTAGTATATTGTTTGGCTCATCACTGTTTCCTTGTAGCCTAGCGTCGAACACGTATGCATTCAGCAAGTATTTGTTGAAGAACAATGGTGAGTGCTCAGAAAGTTCGTGAGTCCACCGTTTGGACCTCTTTTGTTCTTTTACTTCCCCTTTCTGGTAGGGTCTTCCCTCCTGGGGACTATGAAGATGTGGAGATATTTTGGGCAAGTGTGAGTTGTAGTCTGGACTAGTCTAATGATTTTACATTTCACTAAAATATCCCCCAGTTCCATTATGGCTTGATTTTCTGAGCACCTACACTTCTTTTAGAAAATCAGGCCAAAGGCCTTTACTAAATTATTTGGTTTTAAAAAAAATCCTTCAAGGAATGAAAGAATGAGCGTTTTTATACTTGTTCATTGAAACCAGACCTCTAGCTAAAAACGCTTGCTTGTTTTATTGCTGGCCTCTCATTTGAAGCTAGTTCAAGTGAAGCCTAGATTGTTTTTAGAGGCTTACAATTAACCTCGAGTCATGAAAGTGAGGAGAAAATGATGCGAGTGTTCATTTTATTTCAGGGCATGCTCAGAACTTCTGGGAACCTGTGTAATGGACTATAATCTACAAATATAGTACATTTATGATTGAATGGATTTAAAAAATAGTTTTCTTTACTAACATTTTCTTATGTTGAAATCTTAATAAAGTATACAACTTCTATGAACTGTGGAATTACTGCAATGTTTCGAAAGTTGTTCTTTATTCTCTCTTTCACTGATGCAGTGTGATACTGCAGAGAGCTTTGTGATTTTTATATTGAGTACTTAAAACTAAGATAACATGCAGTACGTTTTAGCTGCCTCTTTGAAGGACTGCAGAGTTAAAAGGAAATATTTTCTGAAAAATGATTTTGGAAAAGCAAATATGAAAGCTAATATATATTGTTTTGTATGCGTATATATGTATATATACGCATACAAATGTAAATATATATATAAATGACATTTTAGAACTTTCACTAGAGTCCTTTTTAATTCTGAAATATTTATACAAAATAACATCTGTAATATATATCCAGTGTTATTAAGTATAATAATGGACAAGCAGTCAATAACATGGATAAATCTCATAAAGTTCTCTTTAAAAATGAACACTTCAGTATGCTCCTGTGAGCCCGGTGGCAATTGCTACTTCATTTTATTTTATTTTATTTATTTATATATTTTTTGCGGTACGTGGGCCTCTCACTGTTGTGGCTTCTCCCGTTGCGGAGCACAGGCTCCGGACGTGCAGGCTCAGCGGCCATGGCTCACGGGCCCAGCCGCTCTGCAGCATGTGGGATCTTCCCGGACCGGGGCACGAACCCGCGTCCCCTGCATCGACAGGTGGACTCTCAACCACTGCGCCACCAGGGAAGCCCCGCTGCTTCATTTTAAAAGTAAAGTGTAGCCACATGAGAGACATTTGGTTTGTAGCACCTAGAAACAAGGCTTGTTAGAGTAGCATTCTATATTGGCGGGTGAGTGGCAGGTCACCCTATTACCTGCCTGCCCACCTGGGCCCCTCCAGGCACAGAGTGAATACATTGTCAGTGTGGTCACTCTGTCCAGCAACTAGGCAGGATTATAAAGACCTGGAGAGTTAGTTTAAATCAAGTTTAAGACAATAAAGTTACTGAGAATGATAGAACATATACTGTGGAATCGGAGTTGCATACACTTATATAGTATTGGTTTAAGTGCAAGTATATTAAACAAAAATATCAAATGATATACCAGGACACTCAGCCATTCATTTCTGGCCCCTCCTGCTAGGAATCGATGACTCTTAATTTGTATCTCTGATTACCATGGGAACTGTTTCACTTATGGTCTGGTTCCCATTTTTCCTGTTTGTTAGTTGTTCAGTTTCTGCATGCCCTCTTCTCTCTGAGCTATTCTGTCTTGTCCCATTATTCATTTGTGCTGAGATCAGAACCCTCCTGCTATCAGACTTTTTTTATTAATTGCAGAGAATTTTCATTGTGTCTGCAGTTATTCAAAGTAAAGATTTCATCTCTTGTGCCTCCATCATCTGTATTGCTTCTGTGGTTTGCTTTCTTTGATACACTGTGAAATGTTTGTATCTGTTATTATCAGATAATAACAGAAAACGCCATTTTCTCAGTTATGCATTTTTCCATTTCCATCTGAGTCCTTTTCTTGTTTACCTCTGTGCTAATGTGGAGAGGAGGGTTATGGGTTCCTTCGTTTTTTTCGCTAGGAAGAGTGATTTCCACATTGGGTTTGAGCTGACAATGGGTTTCTTCATTGGGCCAATGTGTCGACACCATTACACTTTGGTCTAATGAGATTTCACTATTACTAAGGGATTACATAACATGTCAGCCAGTCACAAAGGCTTCAAAATTCTCATGAGTTAAGATATTAGTTTTGAATGTAACATTTCCATGTAAGTAATGAATATAGACAGGTAAGTTCAATATTCTGCTCTGTTCCATGAATACAGAATTTTCATAATATGTGCTTTTGAAAATGCTTTACTGGTTTGGATAATTTCATCCTGGAAATAACTGCTTCTTTTACTTTTCTGTGATTGAAAATAGATCTTGATTTACAGAGACTTTGAAAGGCTGTGGTCTGAGTGAGAATACAAATATGTTGTGCTCATGTTGGAGTGGTAACCCCTTTGCCTTAGTGTGGTCTCTAGAACTATATAAAATAGACTTAATGTCAGAAATCAACTGAGAACACATGTTCTTTGTTAATTGCATGTTTATGAATAGGTTCCAAATAAAATCTTGGAAGTTTTTCTTCTCTAATTGCCTATCTTAAATTGAAATTCAAAGGATGCTTTTCTTAAAAAAACTTTTATTTTTAAGGAATTTTAAATTTGCAGAAGACTTGCAAAGATAGTACAGAGAGTTTCTGTACACCCTTCACCCTGCTTCCCCCCATGGGAACATCTTATATAACCATGGTACATTTATCAAACTAAGAAATTAACATTGGTAGAATACTATTAAACTACAGAATTTTTTTGGATCTCACAAGCTCTTTCTCCTGTGAAGGACAGATTTTAAAATCATTTTTATTTATAGAGTCTAGAATTATTTTATAAAAAACTTAATGAAATTTTACCTTTAAGGGATTGGGCAGTCTAATGTAGATATATTTTTGGGAGCTTCTCAGGAAAGGTTAATGAAGAATGTTAAATAATTTTATAAGATGAAAACATTAAAGCATTCAGCATCTTAATTTGGTACACCAAAATCAGAATTGATTATTCTGACCAACATGCTCATTATTCTGTATCATGAATAAAGTATTATTTATATGGATATTTCTTTCAAATGAATGTAGTATTGCTTTTCTTAAAAGTCAGTAGTGTGGATATAAGGAAATTTCTATAACAATTTCTCCTTTCATCCTGTAATCTTTAAATTCAGTGACTCTCTCACAAGCTTTTCCCTGTAAAGATAAAGAATTTTGCACATTATGGAGAATACTGCCAGTTTTGATGAAAGCTGGAATAATTTTGATTTTTAGAGTGCATAAAAAGCACAACCAACAATCTGATGAATAAAAAGATAAGTACTACAAAGGTGTACAGGCAAATAGCATAATTAATTTTGTCTTCAGAAAAAGACATTACATCAACCCTGCTATTTTTTCATTTTATTTGATAGCTTAGCAACTTTAATACATTTGAGAAGACCATTGTCTCTGTCTCACTGTGTCCTTTTGTGCTCCTTGTGCTTGGTATAGGCATGATCCCTTGGATCACTGACTTTTCAAACATTTTGTTTTCATAAATTCCTGAGCACTAAGGCTCAGTAGAACACAAAGCAACTATGTGCAGCATTCAAACATAAAAGAAGAGATGAATTCTAACTTTAAAATACTCCTAACGACTCAATACACTAGGGAGTTGGAGAAGGTAGTCTCTGGGGCTTCCGCTAGAATTTGAGGCTTTGCTGTCATCTTTTTTCAACAAAGGAAATACTATCTAGCAGTATTGATGTTAAAGTGGAATGTTAAGTGGATGTTAAAGTGTATGTGTGTGTGTGTGTATATATATATATATATATATATATATATATATATTTTTTTTTTTTTTTTTTTTTAAGTGGTTCCCAAACTTTAACCCAGGAGATAATACTGTGATTTGCACTAAAAAAAGAGATTTAAAATCTAAATGCTGGAAAGAATTCTTAGAAAGGTGAGAATGAGGGTTATCAATATAAATGTAAGGGACATAGATTAAAAAGTATATGCCTGAACTTCTTTTGAATCTGGTAAAGGAAACCTTAAAATTGAAATTAGATTTCTTCATTCATAAATGAAATACAGCAAGGGGAGGTTTACAGGAAAAGCGTTTTCCGATTGCTTCCCATTAGGTTCCATTTATGAAGGTAAATTTTAAGTGGTGGTGAAGAGGATCAGTATTGTTAGGGCCAAATTCTAATTTAGGTATTCCTACGTGGTACTCAGTGGTGCTGCAGCAGAGAGTTTGGGCTTAAATCTATGGCTGTTCCCAGAATGGAAGCCTATTTAAGAGAACTGTTCATGTTGAAAGGTTGGCACATGTATTGATTTTTTATGTAGGCCAATGTTGTGGAAAGGTTAAAACAAAGAGGTGGGAGTAGGAATGTTCTCTTAGGCTTTCCTCCTTTGGATTGCCCCTGTTGGACTGGTTCCCTCCATGGTGAGGCCATGGGGCAAGGGAGAAATGCTTTCCAAAGTCTTTTAAGTGTATTTTTTTGTCTTTATGTTTGGAAGTTCTCTGTAATCCAGAACTGTCTCTCTGAATTTGAAAAGCCTGATATCACTGTGGTTGCTGTGGTCAAGAAGACCTACTGTGTAGCACCTTGTTGCTAATAGCCAGTGGCAGTACTATATAGGGGCTGTCTCTTTTAATCAGTGTTGTGTTTATTTTGGGATTATAGGAGCAACCTCATACAGTGTTCTAGAGAAATTCCTTAGTTTTTCAAAGATAAACAAGGAGGGTGTTATTCATTTAGATATAATAAGAGCTCCTCTTTGGGTCACCCAAATAAACTTGAGTTTATATTAAGAGAAATAATGGTATTTAATCCAAAAGTAATTCAATTCAAATTACAAACTCTTAATAATCTTAATTGATTTAATTTTCTTTGCTGGTGTTAGCTGAGGGTTTATCACATTTTATTTGTCTCTGTGTGTGGCAGAGTCAAGCTGGGAACTTGAGGGGGCTACCAGGAAAGAGTTGCTAAAGGAGAGATTGGCTGTAATACCCTCAATCAGTGGGGGGGGGGGGGCTGCAGATGTGTTTCTCTTTAAGTGGAGAGGGTATCATATCCCTTGGTTACCTGAGCTTAGGGATGCCCCAAACTAACCCCAGGAAAGGAAATCATCAAGTTCTGATTAGTTGAACAAATAATTTAAATTATAGACAACAGAAACTTTGCTAGGGTTTGTTAATATCCCATGCAATGTTATGAGATTATATGAAGAATGACATGGAATTTAATGGCCTCCTGTTGTTATTGTCCTTTAACTTGGTACCCTTGCATGCAGCCACACCCCAGTCCCAATCTTCAGCAGATGCTCAAGGAGGCATGGGGAAGATAGAATTTTACAGTATAAGTAGGGTTGGGTGAAAGTAGAAAATGTCAAAGGGAGACAGAACACAATGTGAAAGTGCTTTCGTGGTGTACATATTAGTTATCTATTGCTGTGTAACACATTACCCCCAAATTTAGCAGCCTAATACAATAAACATCTATTATCTCCCAGTTTCTGTGAGCAGGAATCCATACGTGGCTTAGCTGGAAGCCTCTGCCTCAGCTTCTCTAACAAGGCTGCAATTAAAGTGCGGGCTGGGAATGCAGTGTTATCTGAAGGCTCAGCTGGGAGAGGATCTGCTAAACTCGCTTATGTGGTTGTTGGCAGGATTCAGTCCTCCCTCAGTTTCTTGCCCCACGGACATCTCCATAAGGCAGCTCACATCAGGGTGTCTGACTTCTGGCAGAACGAGTAAGAGAAGGCAGGCACCATGGAAGCCACAGTCTCTTGGCAACTTAATCTTGGAAGTGACATCTTACCCCTTTTTCTGCATCCTATTTACAGAAGTGCATGTCTAGGTCCAACCTATACTCAGGAGAAAGGATTACATAAAGTTACGAATATCAGGAGGCTGGGATCAATGAGGGTCATCTTAGAGGCTGTGCCCACGGTATTCTACAGCTTTTCCTATTTCAAAAGAAAATTGAACCACTATTAGTTTATATAAGTTAAACTATGTAGAAGTCACTGATTAGATGAAGAAAATGCCGTTTCTGAAGTAAGATAGTTATTGAGGAAAATGTGGCTAAATCTAGTGGAGCATGCTCTGATAATTGCTTGAAATCTTTCTTGAAATCTTTCTTTTAAGCTTTCTATCCCTTTCAGTCAACATTGTCCCTTGTTTTCTCCTTCACCAAGGTTGAGAACCTGCTCGTTAATCTGAATCCTGTGTTCCTAACCCATTGTATCCTTCTCCCATATTAAATATAATCTATTCTCATTTTTTTCTTTTTCTTTTTTTTAAACACAGTTTTACAAGGTGATTTGATTAAAAAAAATCTGCCAGGGGCTTCCCTGGTGGCACAGTGGTTGAGAGTCCGCCTGCCGATGCAGGGGACACGGGTTCGTGCCCCGGTCCGGGAGGATCCCACATGCCGCGGAGCGGCTGGGCCCGTGAGCCATGGCCACTGAGCCTGCATGTCCGGAGCCTGTGCTCCGCGACGGGAGAGGCCACAACAGTGAGAGGCCTGCGCACCGCAAAAAAAAAAAAAGCTATGAATCTATGATTCTTGTTTTGACCAAACAATTAAAAAAAAGAAAAAGGAAAATGTAAGGCTTTGGCAGAAGGAGCCATGCAACCTTTGTAATCCACATGTCTTCTGATTTTTTAGTGATGGCTCCTGCTATCAGGTATGATAGCCATATTCTGCGGACCCTTGAATAATTGTGGAACAGCATAGAAAATGACAGAGAATGCAAGCAAACCACAAAGAAACACCTTCCAGTAAATGTGCAGAGGACAATAGCTGAAGGTTGAGATTAAAAAAAAGATCACTGTCCTGCCCTGAACAGAATGATAGTTTAAATTAAAAAAAAAAATCTTATTCTTTCCTTGCTTTGGTTTCATTTTCACCCAATGTGGAGCGTGACTCGATAGTCGTGTATTGTGGTTTAATATAGCTCATCATCGTGTTTCTTTTCCATTGCGGCAAAGTGGGTTGAAAGCTTGAGGGATTTCTCCTGTAGTAATTCCCCAGATCTCATTCCTGGTCAGCACCGTGCAGCTCATTTCCATTAAGCAGATAGTCCTCCTTTTTCTTCTTTGCTTCCAGACTCATAATTCTGTGCTTATCTGCACTGAACTTCATTTGCATTTATTAGCTGGGTAGGTACTTGAAATATCTAAAACCCTTTTATCTGCCTGCTTTGTTTCTCATTATTTGCTGTCTCTTCCAATTTAGTATTAACTGCAAACTTGAAATGTTTCTTCTGAAACTGTTGTTCAAATTCTTTGCATACCAGTGTAGGGCCTGAAACTGATGTCTGCTGGGATCCCAGTCAATAACCTGGTTCTGCCTTGAAAAGCTGTAACTTCTCACATCTTACTTTTCCCGCTTGACTGACTGAGGTATGAACTGTTTATGTAGATTTGTTCATTTGGTGTTTTGTTGGACATTTGAACCATTGAGCCTCTCCACTATAGTAGATGGTGCTCCAAGGAGCAAAACAATGAACAAGACAGGGGCTGCCTGCCCTCATGAGGCGCACAGACTCTTTTGTGCCGAAACGTATATGTTGTCCGTATCCTTTTGCCCTCTACCCAATCCCAACAATTTTCCTGAACTGCACTTTTTTAGGCTTTGGGCCTGCATTGAATAATACAATACAAGATGACAGTCTGAAATTCAGAATTATTTTAAAGACATTGTTTACTCTGTTTCACATATTTTTTTCCTTTACAAAGGCCCATAGGAGAAATTCCTTTTAGATTTCTGCATCGGGAATGTTTCTCCTGAACCACTGGTTTGTTTCTATCATACATTGTGATTGAAGAGTAGATCCTATCCACCTTTCTGTGTTGGCTGCCAAGTGGCTTGCAGGCAGATTTGTAACTCACTCCCAGAAAATGCACCAGATCTAATAGCAGACCTTGAAATACTAATCTTTCTAGGCGTTTTAACCTGTCTCTTCTCGGCTTTCATACAACCGCCCAACCTGGCAATCTCTGTCATCTACCACGGTAGGATTCCTTCATTAGCTGTAAGAAAATGAAAGTCTTATTCCTTTTAAGTATTTTTCCAAACTGTCCAAGAGCTTTTCTGTAACATGACAAATTAGAAGTAAATAAATTATTTATGTAAGCTTGGAGGGCAATTGTGTTCTAGTTGGAGGCATAGGTTTGGATCACTTACCTTGCCCAAACTGGTGTTCAGGGATGAACCTGGACTGTATGAACAGCTGTAGAAACTTGAATAAGTCACGTAACCTTCCTAAATTCTCTAGTTCTCATATGCCAATTAAAAGGATTTGATTAGACTTGCAAAGTTGTCCTCAGCACTTAAATTTTGTGTTTGCACAGACATTTGTAATGGTGCCACCAACATGTCTACTTTTCATCTCAGAACTTAGGTGGCTTCTTAGCAGAGTTTCACTTGTCAAGTGCTTCTCAGATACTGTCCTGATGCTGGTTTCAGTGAGGGTCCTCTGTGAAAGGGCTAAGGGAGAGGTGAGGGCAGGCTGTGAGGGCCACCCAGAGGAGGACGCCAAACAGACTTCAGGAGCTGCTGAAAATGTGGAAAGAAGCATGTATGAGTGGCACTTAGAAGGGCAGGAAAGACTTAGCCAGGAGGGCACTTTTAACTCCCAGAAACTGCATTTGCCAGCATAGTAAGGCATAAAAAACAAGTGTCTGTTCAGGGCGACAGTTTTGTCTCTTTGGGTTATGGAGGGGGTGGGAAGTGAGACTGGAGAATCAGCAGAGACTGGATATTGAAAGGTTGTACGTGCTCTGCTGAGACATTTGCACCTCATTCCAAAGATCGCAGTGATCCACTGAGGGAGTTTAAATGAGGTGGGCGGAAGTGAACAGATTTGAAATTTAGAAAGATACCCCTCTTATACAAGTTTGGATGATAGATTCTAGAGTTAGATTTAAAAATTGGGGCAATTTTTCTTCTAACTCCTAGGAGAGTGCAGGAGTTACCTAGACTTCTGAGTTGAGTGAATTGGTGAAGAGTGGTAGCACCGTTCACCATAAAAGAGACGGCAGGGGAGGGGCAGCTCGTAAGAGGAAATGAAGCCTCTGTTGCAGACACGTTGAGTTTTGTTTTGTTTTTTTTTACATCTTTATTGGAGTATAATTGCTTTACAGTGGTGTGTTAGTTTCTGCTTTATAACAAAGTGAATCAGTTATACATATACATATGTTCCCATATCTCCTCTCTCTTGCGTCTCCCTCCCACCCTCCCTATCCCACCCCTCTAGGTGGTCACAAACCACCGAGCTGATCTCCCTGTGCTATGCGGCTGCTTCCCACTAGCTATCTATTTTATGTTTAGTAGTGTATATATGTCCATGCCACTCTCTGACTTTGTCACAGCTTACCCTTCCCCCTCCCCATATCCTCAAGTCCATTCTCTAGTAGGTCTGTGTCTTTATTCCTGTCTTACCCCTAGGTTCTTCAAAGAGATACTTGGAGTTTGAAGGGGTATTGGGATACTTATGTTGGGATGATCCAGACAGTTTGAAATAATAATAATAATAGCCAATATTTATTGAATATGTATTAAGTGCCAATTGCTTTAACTGTACTGTTTCATTTAACCCTTGGAATCAGCTCTATTATCCTATTTCTATATGAGAAAATGAAGCCTGGAAAGATGAAGTACCTTGTCTAAGGTCATATAGCTGGGAAGGGGTTGAGCCAGTATCACTGGGCTCCAAATCCCACTTTTCACTACAACTAGGTACTGACTGGAGCTTAAGAGAGAGGTTGGAATGAACATGTACAGTTGGCATGTTAGGCTCACAGTGACATGGGTGAAGATGGAAAGCTGGAAAACACCATTATGTTGGGGTCCAGCAGAAGAAGAGGGGCCTGTGAAGGAGGCAAAAGGTAGAGGAAACAGAGGAAGGCAGAACACTGAGAGAGGGGGTATTATGTCAGGAACACTGGCACCACCAGGCATTGGCAGTGTCATTGATGGCAATCTATTTATCGTCTCGGAGCCTCTGCTGTTTTTCTCTGTAAGATGGGGATAATATTACTTTCAAAGCTTCTCTTGTGTATTAATCAAGATATGTTTATCAAGCACTTGACCTACTGTGTGGCACATAGTAAGTGCTCAGTAAATGGTGGCTGCTGTTATTACAATGAAGAAGTTTTAAGCAGTGAAAGAGTTTTAAGAAAGAGTAGCCATTACTTTTAAATGTGGCAGGGAATTAGAATAGTAAGGGAGACAGCATAGCATGTGGGATAGGAACACAGAGAGTAGAGTCCAAGAATTTTTTTTTAATATTTAAAAGTTTTATTACATTTTCCCTTCACTCTTCATGCAGTTATATTTCTATGCATGTATTGTGTAAGAGAAAAACTTAATTTTTTTCTATAGGAATACAGTTGTCTCAACACCATTTATTGAACAGTCCACAAGAGTTTTGATAGCTAGGAAAACAGCAGGAAAAAATTTCCCTCAATCATACATCTGCTATTAATTTTACATTACAGAGAACAAATACCTTGGTATCAGTTTTCTTCAAAATCAATCACAGTGAATTCTGTGAATTATGAATGCCAATACAAGTGAAATGAAATGTTGATCATTTATAATTGCTTGAAAATAACATTGCACTGAAAAAGTGTTAAGGCAGTCTTATCATAGAGTATTAAAACCTGCTGTGCATCGATAATAAATGAGAGGATTTGGCAAATGACAAAGACAAGTATAGTTTAAGATTTAAACTTTCATTTGTTATGGCAATCTTTCCCCCACCTTCCCTTCATGATATCATTTTACAGAAGCAAGGAGGTTCAGGAACCCCCAAATCAAAAGAGGTATTCATATTTGAGTAACCATTTTACTCTTGATGGAGTCCTTGACATTGGACAATTTCCTTTACCTCCTCATCACAAATTTTCTCATCTGTGAAATCTGAAGGATGCAATTTGGATTTGTATATAAAATCTCCCAATTGGCAAATGATAACAACTAGTTGACAAAAATTCACTGTAGGCCAAACAAATCATATTTGTGGATAGAATTTGGTTCCCAGACCACCAATTTGAAAAATCTGGTTCACACAAATTCTGAGGTTTTAGTTAGAAAGGATTTCGAGAGCCCTCACTGTGTGCTTAGCCTGCAAAATAATGCCAGGCATAGTAAAGATAAAGGGGTGCACTAAAGATGGTTTCAGGCAAAGCTTTTGGCTCTAAAGGAGTTATAATCTCCTTGGAAAGACAGGATTTACCAATGAGAAACATAGAACACAGAGTTATGAAAGAGTGGCGTTATATAGGTAAGAAATCTGAATCTCAAAAAGACCCAGTGAATAGCAGAGCTGGTTCTTGAACCAGGCTTTCTGAGCCCTTGCCAAAGTGCATTCCACAGATGTTGCGGCTTCTCGTGGTAGTGATACTGTTGGAGTTCAGAGGGAGAGAATGGTTGGAGCTGAGGTCTTCATCAAGGACACATGAGTAGAGTCCTGGAGGATGAGAGGAGGGGTAACTGCTCATTTGGCTTGAGGGGAAAACATGGAAGAAAAGCAAAACCAAAACCAAATCAAGACTGAAGAATAAATATGCTGTATTAAGGTGTATCAGTTGGGATCCAGTCAGGTAACAGGAACCATACCACTATTTGGCAGGGAGAACGTGCTATAAGGAGTTACTAACCAGGTATTAGAGAACTGAAAAGGCAAAAGAGAACGAACAGGTGTCCCAGAGGCAGTAACCGCAGGAAGCAGCAATCACCTCTAGGGTTGTGGAACAAAGAGAAAAGGTTGGGATTATTAGAAATTAGAAGTTTGGAGGAGTGACCCCAAGAAGGTAGGACTCAAACCTCAGAAGAGGGACTGGTGCCGGTATCTCTGAGGAAGAATGCTAGAGTTGGCTCTGAGAGTCTAAAAAAGAAAAAGAAAAAGCAGCAAACTAGAACTGCAACTGCAACTAGAACAAATTAATTGATCCTTCCAGGGTAAAGAAGTCCTCCAGATGCTGAAAGAAGCAGGGAGAAATAGGAAAGAGCAAGATTCTTTTCCTCTCCCAGTCCTTTCCCCTAATGCCCCTTATTGGCAGAGCCCAGCTGGCAAAACAGAAATGTGATTTGCAGAACACAGTTCCAGCACCACCGGGCCAAGTTGAGAAGGGTGAGTGAGAGGCTCAGAGATAAAAGCTTCGTTTTTTTTTTGGTGGGGGGGGAATATTTATTTATTTTTTCTTTCCTTTTATTTTATTTTTTTTAATTAATTTTTATTGGAGTATAGTTGCTTTACAATGTTGTGTTAGTTTCCACTGTACAGCAAAATGAAATAGTTATACATATACCTCTGCTTTTTTGGATTTCCTTCCCATTTAGGTCACCACAGAGCATTAAGTAGAGTTGCCTGTGCTATACAGTATGTTCTCATTAATTATCTCTTTTGTACATAGTATCAATAGGGTATATATGTCAACCCCAAACTCCCAATTCCTCCCACCCCCCTTTCCCTCTTGGTATCCATACATTTGTTCTCTATGTCTGTGTCTCTGTTTCTGCTTTGCATATAAAGATCATCTATACCATTTTTCTAGATTCCACATATATGCGTTAATATACAATATTTGTTTTTCTCTTTCTGACTTACTTCACACTGTATGACACTCTCTAGGTTCATCCACCTCTACAATTGACCCAATTTTGTTCTTTTTTATGGCTGAGTAATATTCCATTGTATATGTACCACATCTTCTTTATCCATTCCTCTGTTGATGGACATTTAAGTTGCTTCCATGTCCTGGCTACTGTAAATGGTGCTGCAGTGAACATTGGGGTGCATGTGTCTTTTTTAAAAAAATAAATTTATTTATTTATTTATTGCTGCATTGGGTCTTTGTTGCTGTGTGTGGGTTTTCTCTAGTTGCGGCGAGCAGGGGCTACTCTTCGTTGTGGTGCACGGGCTTCTCATTGTGGTGGCTTCTCTTGTGGAGCACAGGCTCTAGGCATGTGGGCTTCAGTAGTTGTGGCACATGGGCTCAGTAGTTGTGGCTCACGGTCTCTAGAGAGCAGGCTCAGTAGTTGTGGCACATGGGCTTAGTTGCTCCGCGGCATGTGGGATCTTCCCAGACCAGGGCTCGAACCCGTGTCCCCTGCATTGGCAGGTGGATTCTTAACCACTGTACCACCAGGGAAATCCTCGTGTGTCTTTTTGAATTATGGTTTTCTCAGGGTATTTGCCCTGTAGTGGGATTGCTGGGTCATGTGGTATTTTTAGTTTTTTAAGGAACCTCCATAGTGTTTTCCATAGTGGCTGTATCAATTTACATTCCCACCAACAGTGCATGAGGGTTCCCTTTTCTCCACATCCTCTCCAGCATTTATTGTTTTCAGGTTTTTTGTTGATGGTCATTCTGACCGGTGTGAGGTGATACCTCATTGTAGTTTTGATTTGCATTTCTCTAGTAATTAGTGATGTTGAACATTTTTTCATGTGTTTGTTGGCCATATGTCTTCTTTGGGGAAATGTCTATTTAGGTCTTCTGCCCATTTTTTGATTGGGTTGTTTGTGTTTTTGATATTGAGCTGCATGAGCTGCTTGTAAATCTTGGAGATTAATCCTTTTTCAGTTGCTTCATTTGCAAATATTTTCTCCCATTCTGAGGGTTGTCTTTTCATCTTGTTTATGGTTTCCTTTGCTGTGCAAAAGCTTTTAAGTTTAATTAGGTCCCATGTGCTTATTTGTGTTTTTATTTTCATTACTCTAGGAGGTGGGTCAAAAAAGATCTTGCTGCGATTTATGTCAAAGTGTTTTCTGCCTATGTTTTTTCCTCTAAGAGTTTTATAGTTTCTGACCTTACATTGAGGTCTTTAATCCACTCTGAGTTTATTTTTGTGTACGGTGTTAGGGAGACTTCTAATTTAATTCGTTTACATGTAGCTGTCCAGTTTTCCCAGCACCACTATACACTAACAACGAAAGATCAGAAGGAGAAATTAAGAAAACAATCCCATTTACCACTGCAACGAAAAGAATAAAATACCTAGGAATAAACCTACTTAAGGAGGCAAAAGACCTGTGTGCAGAAAACTCTAAGATACTGATGAAAGAAATCAAAGATGACACAAATAGATGGAGAGATATACCATGTTCTTGGTTTGGAAGAATCAATATTGTGAAAATGACTATACTATCCAAAGCAATCTACACATTCAGTGCAATCCCTGTCAAATCACCAATGGCATTTTTCACAGAACTAGAACAAAATATTTTATAATTTGTATGGAAACACAAAAGACCCCGAATAGCCAAAGCAATCTTGAGAAATAAAAACGGAGCTGGAGGAATCAGGCTCCCTGGCTTCAGACTATACTACAAAGCTATAGTAATCAAGACAGTATGGTACTGGCACAAAAACAGAAATATAGATCAATGGAACATGATAGAAAGCCCAGAGATAAACCCATGCACCTATGGTCACCTAATCTATGACAAGGGAGCCAAGAATATAAAATGGAGAAAAGACAGCCTCTTCAGTAAGTGGTGCTGGGAAAACTGGACAAAAGCTTCTTCATAAGCAGCTCACTCAGCACAGCAGGGCAGCAGTGAGGAACTTGACTGGGGTGGAATGCTCTTGTTGGGTGTGGGAGGAGATAAGACTGTAGGGGTTGATGGGGGCAGGTGATGGACACCTCTGAATGTTGAGAAGAGCCATTTAGATTTGAATTTCATAAGGGACTTACAGACTAGGAGGAAGGATGGGATTCTGAGTCATGGTTGTATTATAGTCCTTCAGTTGTGTTCTCTTAACAAAGCCATTCTTCTGGAGAGGTAAAAGATGGCAAAATGGATGTTGGTTTTAAGGGAGTGACTCTTTCTCAGGAGCCACTAGAAGACAGTTGTAACAAGTCAAGTGCTGAGGCATGAAAGAAAGGCTTTGGTTAGCCTAGAGGCATTGCTGTAATTCATGAGATAGAATTTAATGTCAAACTCCCCTTATTCTACACATTAACATGCACAGTTTTTCTCACTAGTCTTTTGGCTTCCAAGGAGAGAAATCATGTCACATTCACATTTGTGTATGCTGGGCTGAGAAGATTGTCTGAAACATAGTTAAGTCCTAAATAAATTTTAAGTAGCTCTACTTATGTTTTGTAAATGATAAAATCTCTACATCAGAGGCCAGACTGTATCTGTCCAGGTGAGAATCAGGTAATGTGTATTTGTCATTGGTAGCATAAATGGATTGGATACAATGCCATAGACTATCAAAATGTGGCAGGCTTCACAAACATGTCTTGTATTAGTCAGCCTTTGCTAGTGATCTTTCTGTGTAACAAGCAATCCTCAAATCTCAGTAGTTTATGAAAGAAATAAGTGTTTAATTTCCTCATTTTACATGTCAGTGGCTGTGGGTTAACAATAGTGGCTTTGCTTCATGCTTCATCTCTGATCCAGGTTGGGGGTTAAATTTTGGTCTGCTCCACATGCTGTCTTAATTCTGGGGTCTAAAGTAAAAGAGAAACCTTTCTATGGAACAAACCCATTCTCATGACAGTGGGGAACAGCCAAACTGAGTTAAATCAAAGCACAAAATCACACTGTAGTATTCGTTGCAGAAAGAGCATATGTCCCATTTGCTAAAGCAAGGCATGTAGTCAATTCATAGGGCAGGAAAATATATTCCTGTCGCTGGGGCAGGAAGGAATGAATTTTTGTAACCAAGAATAGCATCTGTCAGAGTCTTTGTGATGGTTAATTTGATGTGCCAACTTGGCTAGGCTATGCTACACAGGTATTTGGTCAAACACTGGTCTAGATGCTACTGTGAAGGTTATCTTGTAGGTGTGATTTAAATGTACAATTAGTTAACTTAATTTTTAATTTTTTAAAATTTAAATTTAATTTTTATTTTATAGTGGAGTATAGTTGATTTACAATGTTGTGTTAGTTTCAGGTGTACAGCAAAGTGATTCAGTTAACTTTAAGTACACTCCATAATATGAGAAGGCTGCATCCAAGCATCCAGTCAATTGAAGGCCTTAAGAGCAAAAACTGAGGTTTTCTGAAGGAGAGGGAATTTTGTCTCAAGACTGTAATGTAGAAACCCTGCCTAAGCTTCCAGCCTGCCAGCCGCCCTATGAATTCTGGACCTTCCAGGCCCTACAACTCAGGGGCCAACTGACCTCTTAAAGCAAATGAGCCAATTCCTTTAAATCTGTCAATATGTCTAGGTATGTATATGTGTATGTGTGTACGTCAGGCTCTGGTAAGCCTGAGGTCACAGAGCAGGTCATGTGATCACTTCAGGACACCAGCCTGGAATACCCTGGGAAGTGAAGCAGGAGATGTTCCACTGTGGGAAAGGAAGGGAGAAGCTGCATCTCAGCCCCCTCCTACCAATCCGATCTATTTCTTGGAAAAACTAGAATGAGCCAGTCTGCCCATGCGCAGGCGCTGTGACATGGGAGTGGTCTGCTGGGTGTTTGTAAAATGATCATACTCTCCCGTGTCTGAATCCTGATTGTTTCACAGCCAGATGGCAAAATAAAACCATTAAAAAATATGTATATGTATATGTATACATATACATATTTGGATATTGCATATATATATATATATATATATATATATATATATATATATATAGAGAGAGAGAGAGAGAGAGAGAGAGAAGTATCTATATCTATTGGTGGTGTTCCTCTGAGGATCCCTGACTGACACAGTTCTGTTGTTCTTGTGCCGCTTTTTGGTTTGTCACTTTGCCTGCTATAAAGCCGAGGTAAAGTGCACAAGAATATTTCTATTGTACTAGGAGGACTTACTTTTAGAGAGTGAAATCCTAGTTATTAATAGAGTCAGAAAATAGACCAGAGCCTTAATTATTGAGTTGTCGTTGTGCCAGCTGCTCAGAGAAGGAGACGGTGCTGTGGGAGCCTATCGTGGGAGAGCCTGACCCCCCACCAGTGCCCTGTGCGGAAGTGGTGGTGAGCTAAGCTCTGAAGAAGGAGTGGGGCTGGGGGGCAGGAGGGGTGTTTCAGGCAGAGGGAATGTATGTGAAGCACCTGAGGCAACAACAAGATGGACTTATTTTGAGGCCCTGAATAAAGGCAGGGGCAACCAGAGGTTAGAGAGCCAGAATGGAGGGGTGAGATATGAGGCTGCAGGGGTGGGCAGGAGCTTTGTCACGCTCTGTGGGCCCAGTGGAGCCTGTGGAGCCTGTTGTCTGTTTCCCATGGCAACCAGAAAGCCACTGCAGGGTGGTAAGCAGAAGTGGGAAGTATTTGTTGAAGGAATGAAGGGCCGTTTGAGTTACAGATATGATAACTATACTAAACAATACAGGGAGACTGGAGTTTTTGATGATTCTATACACTTGTCTTAATTTTAGAGGATAGTTTCTTTTCTGGTAGAATTATATATATATATATATATATATATATATATATATATATATATATATGATATAATTTTTTGTTGTTTTTGGCCCATTTGCTATAAATAGAAAGTCTTATATGTGCAAAAACAGAGATCAAATTAATGATTTATAAAAAATGAAAAACAGTACTACTAATCACAAATAAGGGTGAAATTTATTATTAAATTTATTAAAGAAATACAATTTAAAACTCTTAGGAAAGTATGATAAGTAAAAGAAGAAGTTTTTCCAAAGTAGTGACACAGAATTAATTATTGAAACTTAGTAATACATGTAAGCATTCTAAAAAACTTCTCCAAGGATGCCACATTATCATAAATATTATAAGCCATCATAATATCTGCACATTGTTCATAATGGATGGTTGAATCATATGTAGTTATAGCTAATCAAAAACCATTACAAATGTTTTTACTCTCTTTAAACACTTTCGTATTTCATTACAAATGGCTGATTGAACACTTCCACATCCATTACAGTATTATATTTCCATTCAATTTACTGTTAAGATTTTTTGAACAGCTACAGTGTAATAGTAGCTGTTGTGCATTATAAATATTTCATCACCTCTCTTTGGTAATCCATTTCTCATTTGCTTGCCAAAACTTATGAAGTACTTATTAAACATTGGTAAATAATATAGCACATGGTATGAAATATTTTTGTCTTGCAAATCAGCTTATTGGTAAACCTTGAAGTTGGTGATACTTTAATCTGCATTATCCAGTCTTTGTACTTCATTATAGGCTACGAATATTGTTGTGTCATTGGACTGGGGGAAAATGAATCATTTCCAGGTAAATCTTAACCAACTTAAACAATTTTACTGTTCTGTGGAGTCAGTTAGGTGTTTGCCTGTTAGGGAGAGAGGTCAAGTAGGGGTAACAGGCTCTTTTCCATCTAGAAACTTCTCAGACTCATAGGGAGTCTTCAATCCTATTGCGCCCACCTTTCCTTATGCATTTTCTTTGAGTCTCTCTCTTGTCAAGCTGGGTATCATCCTATTCAATATTTACAAAGTTAGTGACTTGGATCATTCTGCTGTGAATTGAAATGGACATTTAATCATCTGTGGCAAGTAGAAATCCTGGACAAGAAGAATAATCTATGTTATAGTTGTACAGAATCACAAAATATTAGACTTGACAGAGAATTTTAAGAACAATTTAATCTGGTAATGGTAAATTTGTGCTCCACATACCCTCACCTTCCCCTTCCATGGCAGACATTACTAATTGAACACAACACTCCTGCTGAGCCTGGATTCAATCTGTCTTCCAGGCTGCTACTACTTGTTGACTATTTATGGGACTTCAGGTGAAATCTATTTGTTGTCCCTAATCATGTCTGGCATTTCATTTTAAAGGCAAGGAAATGAAAGTTCTTAGAAGTGAAATGATTTGGACAAAGTCACTCAACTAGTTAGCGTCAGAGCTGGGGTCCAAGCCCAGGTCTTCTGAATCGAATACTAGCATTTGTCCTATTGTCCTCAATACAAGTTTTCTCTCCCTATACTTTTACCCTCCAGAGACCCTTCCAAATGGTAATCTTTATTTTCTCATCCAGTTTCAATGTTGGAGATTGGAAATCATTCTTAGTGTTCTGAATTAATTATTTGAATTGTGTTGTCATTTTTTTCTTCCCAGGTTTGATGCTTTTCAGAGGAGGCTATAGATGAAGTATGGATATTCAGCAATACATATGGTGGAAAAAATATTTTTGTATATTACATGCATGTATCCCTGATATAAAATCACATAAAATATCCATTTATGTTACTACTTTTCACACTGGAGCCACTAATCTTAGTTCCAAATTCAAATTCATTTTCTAATGAGGAACTGAATGAATTTTTTTAAAAAAAAAACTAGTGAAAAATTTCCAGGAAAGACAAGCATGATTGTCTTGTTTATTTACAAGAAAAGAGATGACTGGCCTTATATAATTCCTTTAAAAAATCTGAGACTGTAGGGAGAAAATGTTACTTTTTCTTTGGAGGAGGATAATAAAGGAACCACTCTGGTTATATTTGAATAGATGTCCAGTGTGGTACCAACGTTATGGGTCCTGAGAATTGTAATGGGCCGCCTATTAAAAATCACATTAACCCTCTATTGACTCTAATGACTTGTGTCTTTTGGGAATTGGATTTCTTCCTTTATTCCATATGGGACTTATTATTCTGAGGGAAAGTTAATAAGATCTCTTCCAGACCTGCTTTGCCATGAAGCCTTGCTAAATTCCAAGACTAATAGGAAATGAATTCAGCTAATAAAAAGATACCTTAACAGTTAAAAAATCTTGGGGAAAAATTTTGAAAAGGCAGTTGGCAATAGCATTAAAGAGTAACCTTAAACATTAGCTACAGAAATCATAATGACCTGTTTTTTCTTTTTATAATTTGCTTGTCCTGATGATGTATGCACACTTCTACCTTATCTGTATTAGCTTCATGATTAACTATTTGGGATAGCATTTGTGCAGTTAAGAAGTTGTTTGTCAGTTAGCACAAAATGCTGGTAATTAACTTCCTAAGGCACCTTTACTGTTGGGCAAAAAATAGGCTCGATAAATTTATCCCACGTCATACCATATGACAGAAGCTCATTCATCCTCTGATTTCAAACAAGCTACTAGAAACAGGTTGAGTTTCTTAACAAATATAACCCAGAATTGACATTTATATAAGACCAATTCATTTTATAACAGCGATGACTCACTTTGAGAAGTAGGCATAGCAGGTATTTTGAGCTGACTAGGAGTGCAAATTCTTATAATTCAACATTGTTTCCAGGGACTCTTGAAAAAGTGAGGTCTTAAGTCACAGGAAGCCTAGGGACTTTAAGTCACTGCTTGTGGATGCCTGGGGAGGTCAGATGAGGCAGGAATGTAATTTCTACAATTTGTAATGAGTTGGTTGGCACAAGCAGCATGATAGGAATCTGAGGAAAATGAGAAAAAAGAGTTTCCTGTCTTTGAACTAAAAAGAAAAAAGTATGATTCTGCAGTTTTTTTAAAAAGGAAAGTTAACAGAAGTAAACAGCAAAATTCCACCCATATCTCTTCTCAGAGTGATTTATCTTTAAACTCAAACAATTAAGTCAAGGTTAATGTTCTTCTTTAAAAAGTAGCCTTTACTGGTCCATTTCTATGGCTACTGGGGCTGTTTCTTGAACCACTGTATTTTTCTCTGATTAGAGATGGCTGGAGTTTTAAGTTGCTAAGTGTCCATCACCAACATGAAAGTGTGAAGGACCCTGGATTTGGAGTCAGATGAACTTGATTCAAGCCTCAAATCCGCTGTTTAGTAGTTATATATCTTTGGATGTGTCACATAACCTTCCCCATCTGCAATTTTTCTTGTCTTTAAAATGGATCAGTAATACCTGTCTTACTTATCCCACAGGGCTGGTGTGTCACATGAGTCGGGATCTATCATAGGAATTGGTGATCAGTAAAGAACTAGACAATTTTAACCAGAAAGTGAGTTCCAGCTGAACTTTATTTTTATTTGAGAAAGTGTAGTGAATTTCTCTCTCTATTTCTTTTCTTCTTATCCATGTTTGTAAGACTCACTAAATGTTGCCTTGAAGAGGGACTTAGCAATCATGGTATCTGAGAAGTGACCTTGTTGTGTATCTAGATGTGATTTCATGCATTCCTTCATGGTTCTCTAGCATTTCTTTGTTATTTATGCCTCATTATAAACCATGTTTTAGATGGACTATAAACATAGAAGAATCAATAGTTCAATATCTTTGGTGAAGTGGATGGGTTGATAGAATGTTTGTAGCAATGAAAAAGTTATGTAGTAGGTATATTCCAGTTTTGAGGCCAGTTATATATTACAAGCTTGCAATCATTACAAAAAACACAAGTCAGGAGGTAAAGAAAACTCCAAATCCCAGCATTCTCAAATTCAGTCTTTGTGACACCAGCGTTACTGTGATAGAGGTAAGGGACCTGGCTGATTGTTACACCCCTTCCTTTACTTATTGTTGAGCACATATTGATGGGAGCAGTAGTGACAGCCAGCAGCTCCCACAGCAATGCCACATGTACTTTCTTGAGGGTGTCCTAGGTGGCAGACATGGTGCTGGGTGTTTACATGCATGTCACATTTTCTCCTCCTAATAGCCCTGTCAGATACTTCTTCCAGATTCCCTGTTTTACAGACAAGGGAGTGAAGCTCAGAAAGGTTAGATAACTCACCAAAACTAGAGATGGCAGTATACGAAGACAGGTTGGTCTGATTCCAAGGTCCAAACAATTCAGATCTCTAGACTGCAATTTCAGCCCTTCAAACTGTGAATGTCTTTTATTTATATTCCAAGATACTAACTTCTGGTGTAACTCACTGGAATCTGAATCTTCTGCTTGTTTCATATTTATTTACTTTTCTTTATTGGAATAACAGAAACGAAAGAAGTAAGGAAGGAAAGGAGAAAGAGAGAAAGAAAGAAAGAAAGAAAGAAAAAGGAAGGAAGGAAGGAAGAAAGAAAGACAAATTCACTTAGGTTAAATCAGTTTTGAGGATTTTAGTTCTTATTTCTCAACTAGATGATATACTTCTGTTTTAAAAAATTATCTGTTCTCCTTCTATAACCAATTTGTTAATCATGTTTTGGTGACTGACTTTTGGGCACACTTCCTAGAAACCTTAAGGCAACCCTTAATAAACACTAATAAGTCTGCATGCAGAAGCAGCCTATTATTTATTATTCATGGACAGTATTACGTAGAATTAAACTTTTGGAAACTGCACCAAACACATTGAGTTAGACATGAAAGTAAGCTGAATTTCCATTTGGTTTGCTTCTTGCTGAGCCTTCAAATTATAAAGTGAAGCAAAGCCAAAAGATTAATACAATGAAAACAAAGATTGGGAAATTAAATGACACGATGCAATTTTCTGCCTCATCGGTCTGGCACCAATAATATGCAAAGGAAAGTCTGCTTAGTGTTGGTTGGCTGCTGTGTAAATGCAGGACAATCAGTCTCCTTCTCGAGGGAGACTATTTTCTTGAATCATATAGCCATTGACTCTTCCAATTACCAGAGCCCCCACGCACAGTTTGGCTTTATTGTTTTAAACTTTCTGCTCTGCCATGGTATTATTAGTATTACCGTTTACACAGGTACATGGTTTTACATTATCTGAAATATTTTAGCGATAGCTTCTGGGCATACATAAAAACCTGGAGCCTACTGCCACACTCATGATTAAATAACAATAATACTTTATAAAATGGATCTTTATGGGTAGTTGAAGGCCATAGTGGTCTATCTTTTTTTTTTTTTTTTTTTGCGGTATGCGGGCCTCTCACTGTTGTGGCCTCCCCCGTTGTGGAGCACAGGCTCCGGACGCGCAGGCTCCGGACGCACAGGCTCAGCGGCCATGGCTCAAGGGCCCAGCCGCTCCGTGGCATATGGGATCCTCCCAGACCGGGGCACGAACCCGTATCCCCTGCATCGGCAGGCGGACTCTCAACCACTTGCGCCACCAGGGAGGCCCCATAGTGGTCTATCTTTAAATCACATCTATCAGAGAAACATGAACTCATGGTTGATGTGTCACATTTGGGCATCTATTGGCATGCCACCCATAATATATCATTGCTGATCATTGTCAAGATTTGTTCTAAAGTGATTTGGGTGATAAGAAATGGCTCTAAGCTACCCCTAATGTTATTTGAAATTACTTATATCACAGTTGTATTCAAAGGCTGTTATGTCTATACTACCAAAATTCTCCAGATGATTCAGACATCCTCTGGAGAATTAAATTGTTCATTAACATTCAAATTTCCCTCTACCTCTGCCAGACAATATAAACCAGTCAACAGTAATCAATCTGCAAAGTGCAGAACACCATGCTTGATCTGAAGATGGTAAAATAAAGAACAGAGTGCCGCAGGCCTCCAGCACCTTGGAGAGAGATTGTTCTCTTTGGTATCACTTCTGGGTCATCGTCATCTGCACACACCAAACGGAAGTCAAGAGAGTGGTCACCCACCTATTTTCCCCAGGATCCAAGACCTTCATTAGGATCCTTGCTCTTTTCTGCCAAAAGGCCAATTCTTATAAAGTAAAAAGTGTGCAAACGTGTTCATGCATATTTGTTTTCATTCTTTGTGATAATATAGGGCAAAATGTTCAAAGAAAATAATATTTACTGGAGAGGATGAATCAACTCTCTACTTGTTTGGCGGACTTGAGTTACTTTTTCCACTCTGGAATTTCCTATAAATACTCATTTTTAGAAGTCTATTCTAGACATTTTTTTTTTCCCCTTCAGATTTCTGAAGAGTCCCTGGAGGTATTGATTTTGAATTTTCCATTTAAACAATCAGAATGCTTAAAAGATGTGTAAAGTCCTTTCACATATGGCAAATGGAAATCAGAGCTGCTAGGTGGTCAAGCATCCAGAAGTGGGATGGGAAAAGTTGGGATAAATCAGACAGAGTAGAGCAGGGTGGAGAGAAAGGATTCTTATTGTTACCAAATTTTATTTTCTGTTTCCTTTTTGCTGTTTTTTGAGTGTAGACATTTGAATTTTAAAATGATTAGCTTGGAATTCACTCAATTTTTGCATAAGAACGTGCCTTGTTTTTCTTTGCTGGTTGCTTATCTTACTTCCTCCCAAATACGATTGGGATGGAGATAGTCAAAACCTGCTTTGAGGCCACCAGCGTTGAGACGCTCTGATGTGGTAATTTTGAAACATGATACTAAACCCTGAAAATAATGAAGCTGAAAGATTGAGCATCTCATCCTGGAATCAGACTCCCTGACTTCAGACTATACTACAAAGCTATAGTAATCAAGCCAATATGGTACTGTTACAAAAATAGAAATATAGATCAATGGAACAGGATAGAAAGCCCAGCGATAAACCCACGCACCTATGGTCAACTAATCTATGACAAAAGAGGCAAGGATATACAATGGGGAAAAGACAGTCTCTTCAGTAAGTGGTGTTGGGAAAACTGGACAGCTACATATAAAAGAAAGAAATTAGAACACTCCCTAACACCATACACAAAAATAAACTCAAAATGGATTAGAGACCTAAATGTAAGACTGGACACTATAAATCTCTTAGAGGAAAACATAGGAAGAACACTCTGACATAAATCACGGCAAGATCTTCTTTGACCCACCTCCTAGAGTAATGGAAATAAAAACAAAAAATAAACAAATGGGACCTAATGAAACTTAAAAGCTTTTGCAAAGCAAAGGAAACTACAAACAAGATGAAAAAACAACCCTCAGAATGGGAGAAAATATTTGCAAATGAATCAATGGACAAAGGATTAATCTGCAAAATATATAAACAGCTCATGCAGCTCAATATTTAAAAAACAAACAACCCAACCCAAAAATGGGCAGAGACCTAAATAGACATTTCTCCAAAGAAGACATGCAGATGGCCAAGAAGCACATGAAAAGCTGCTCAACATCACTAATTTTTAGAGAGATGCAAATCAAAGCTACAATGAAGTGTCACCTCACACCAGTTAGAATGGGCATCAGACAATCTACAAACAACAAATTCTGTAGAGGGTGTGGAGAAAAGGGAACCCTCTTGCACTGTTGGTGGGAATGTAAATTGATACAGCACTATGGAGACCAATATGGAGGTTCCTTAAAAAAGTAAAAATAGAATTACCATATGACCCAGGAATCCCACTACTGGGCATATACCCAGAGAAAAGCATAATTCAAAAAGACACATGCACCCCAATGTTCATTGCAGCACTATTTACAATAGCCAGGTCATGGAAGCAACCTAATTGCCCATCGACAGAAGAATGGATAAAGATGATGTGATACGTATATACAATGGAATATTACTCAGCCATAAAAAGGAATGAAATTGGGTCATTGGTAGAGATGTGGATGGACCTAGAGACTGTCATACAGAGTGAAGTAAGTAAGTCAAAAATAAAAACAAATATCGTGTATTAATGCATATATGTGGAACCTAGAAAAATGGTACAGATGAACCAGTTTGCAAGGCAGAAATAGAGACACAGATGTAGAGAACAAGAACCTGCTCTATAAAAAATAAATAAATAAAATTCAAAAATTCAAAAAAAAGAATGATAGTAAACAAAATGCTTTTCATCCAAAAAAAAAAAAAAAAGATATGCAGAGTGCAACAGGTAATTTGGAAGACAGTTTGCCAGTTTTTTACAAAGCTAAATATACTCTTGCAACTTGATAGAGAAATTTTGCTCCTTGGTATTTACCCAAATTACTTAAAAACTTATGTCCAGGGCTTCCCTGGTGGCACAGTGGTTGAGAGTCCGCCTGCCGATGCAGGGGACACGGGTTTGTGCCCTGGTCCAGGAAGATCCCACATGCCACAGAGCAGCTGGGCCCGTGAGCCATGGCTGCTGAGCCTGCGTGTCTGGAACCTGTGCTCTGCAACAGGAGAGGCCGCAACGGTGAGAGGCCTGCATACCGCAAAAAAAAGAAAACAAAATAAACCTTATGTCCACACAAAAACCTGCACAAGGATGCAGCTTTATTCATAATTGCCAAAAGTTGGAAGCCACTAAGATGCCCTTCAATGGGTGAATGGATGAATAAACTGTGGTACAGTCAGACAATGGCATATTATTCAGCCTTGAAAATAAATGTGCTATCTAGCCATGAAAGTACATGGAGGAAACTGAAGTGCATATTACTAAGTGAAAGAAACCAATCTGAAAAGTATTCTCAGCATATAACATTCTGGGGAAGGCAACGGAGACAGTAAAAAGATCAGTGGCTTCCCTGAGTTAGGAGGGAGGAAGGGATAAGCAGGGAGAGCACAGAGGACTTCTAGAGCAGTGAAACTATTCTATTTGATACGACAATCGTGGATTCATGTCATTATGCATTTTTCAAGACTCATAGAACGTACATCAAGAGTTAACCCTAATGTGAACTGTAGACTTTGGGTGATAATGGTGGGCCACTCTACATTCATTGACTGTAATGTACCATTCTGATGCAGGATATTGAGAGCAGGGGAGGCTGTGCATGTGTGGAGACAGGGAGTGTATGAAAACTCTGTTCTTTCTGCTCATTTTTGCTGTAAACTTAAAAATTCTTTAAAAAATAATATCTATTTAAATGGGAAAAAAGAGCTAAAACAATCTTGAAAAAAAAGAATATTTGTATTTTCTACAAAATTCTGAAGTGAATTCAGGATCCACATTATTTCACTTGAGGGAAATGTGCTGAAATGTGTAATCTCACCTTGGGACCTTAATAAAATGCACAGAGACTGAAGAATTTCTTTTTGCTTTAGTATTAAAATGAAAGCTTTAAGTTTTCCTTGATGCCTTTCTGGAGACAGTATGGTGTGAATAAGTGCATAAGTTCTGGAGTATGACTGCCTTGATTTGCATCTGGTCTCCACCACTTATCGCTATTGACCTTGCGTGAATTACTTCACCTCTCTGTGCCTTGGTTTCTTCCGTTGTAAGATGGTGATAATAATAGGACCTTTCTCATAAAGTCATTGTGAGTACAAATTGAGTTAATATGTGTAAAGTGCTTAGAATAGTCCCTGTCTCTCATCCCAGATATTTTTTCCTCGTCTAAAACATAACAAAGTAGTTCAAGAGAAATAAAGGTTAATAAAAGGATGGGGACAAACCCTTAATGATTAGTAACAGTTTTCAGGGCTGTGAATGCTGCTTTCGATTTTCTTTATCCAATATTTCAGAAACTCTTGATGCTTTCATTACCTTGGTGGAAGAAAAAGAAGGAATGAAATGCAAAAGCACAATGGGCAGATTTTTAATAGAGTGTCTTCCCTGATGAAGGAGCATTGCAAGTGCTTCAGTCTTCAACATAATCTATGGTTGCCAAACTTAATAATAAATGCATTTTAGCGTCATCCACTTTTTTGCTTCAGTTAAAGAGAAACATGATCCTTGGTCATTGTCAAGGAAAAAAAAAAAGCTTTATAAAATTTAAAGGGACCTGAATGTTTCCACAGTGGTACAAATTTGTTCTCATAAAAACGATTGTATCCTGAAAAGATAAATAAAATAAAGAGAGATTTTGGGAAGTTTAACTTTCTAGAGCATATCTAACTATGTACTTTGGCTATCACTGAAAAGCTTTTGTATGAGACTGATGGTAGAAATTACTATGATTTCCTTGACTTCAGCTGAATTTTTGCTAAATCATTTATCACCAATGGTCTATAAGTTGATGTGGATGTCCCTATTCCCAGCCCTGCATGATTCACTCCTATTGAAACATCTTCCTGTAATGCGTTGATTTTTCCATTTCTATGACAATGATGGAGTTAGCAGGATTTTTTTTTCTCAAGAATGTAAAACTACAGGCAGAGCCTAAAAGCCTATAGGATTCATTTTTATTTAAATTAAAAATATTTTGATAATGGCTCTGTAAATGACACTAGTAAAATCAGCCTTGTATTTGGCATATGGAAACATACTTTGAAGTACAGTTTTGAGATGCCATTGGTGATTCAAAAAAGAGAACAGCTCCTCTCCCACTTAATTCACACTTCACTGAGTTACAGAAACAGGAGTTAACTTTGCCAGAGCAGTAATTTTCAAGTAAAGGACCCTAGGAACCACAGAGTCAGATTACCTCAAGCTTATTTAGTATAGTTTCTAAAGTTTAGACTTTTACTTCACTTGGTCCATCTGATACTGAAGGGTTAAAGATGAGCTTGGGAAAAGGACAGGGGAGTTTGGAGGACATTTCCTCAAGCTCTTAGCATTCGTGGCAGGTTGAGTCACACCAGTCTTTATTAAATGATGCATAATTCAGTGATAAACTGGTTTAGCTCTGCCTGTTACAAGTCAGCCTGAGCTTTTACAGGGGTCAGTCTAGAGGCACTGTGGCAGTTTCATGTCATTAGCTTTCATTCACTTGCAATGTGTAACCACTCTAGCACATGTCTTTCATTAGTGGGTACAATGCACGCTTTGTGTATGAACATCCTTAGATGGTAAAAGCCAATTTAGAGCTTTCTCACCTTCCTTTTATGTCAGTGGATTCCATCAGACCCACATGTGTGTGGAAGTAAAGGTTTCTGTGGTGGGGTCAGACTCATTTCCCATTTGCATTGCACCCTGCCTGGCTGATCCAGGCTAGAAGCTTTCTCTGAAGTTAATGGGTGTTGAGCTCTGAATAAGACCACGGTGTCAACTTGCCAAACTTCCTCCTCTCTGGAGTTCAGAAAGCTCTTGAAATCCCACTTCCTTCATAAAGCTTGCTTTTGCTAAGTGGAAGACAGTGACTGAGTTACTTTTTCTATCAACTCAGATATAAAGCCCAGACTTTTGTTTTCTATCTACACGTGTACTCCTTGCCCGCCCCTACTAGTCCAAGTACAACTAACAATGAAATTCGCTTTTGATAAGATTTGTGTTTACAACTAATTACCTGCATATTAATTAGCCCCTTCTGGGCATATACATCAGGCATTACTATAAAGCTAGGAATTTAAACATTTTGTAGAGTATATACAGTAACAGTAAACACATGGCATTTTATAAAATGGATGATCATGATTTCTGTCTCACTCAGTCTCTCCACCTCTTTGTTAGAATTTTCTTTTCTGTTGAGATTAGATTTGTTTGGGGAGAAAGTAACGTAGCTACAGTAAGGCAGACTCTCTGAGCAGGTCATTCACTTTATGTGCTCAGTGCCTGTACCTGAATCTAGTCTAATTGAAAGAATATGGCTTTGAGTTTGGACCAACAGGGACTCACATCTGGGTTCTATTATTTCTTACATATGTGATAGTCTGGTATAATTATATGAGCCTCTGTTTTCTTAGTTGAAAAATGGATATCATAATACTTCTCTCTCAGAGTTGTTGTAAATGTTAAATGAGATAATATATGTAAATATGCCCCCGGAGGTGTCTGGCATACAGTCAGCACTCATTCATTCGTTCAACGAGTATTTTGAGAACCTATTTTGTACCAGGCACTGTTTGAAGCATGGAGGCTACAGCAGTAAATGAAAGAGACACAGACAAAATGCTTATAGTGAATAAGAAAGATAATACACGTAGTAAATAGTGTTTTATAGTGGGTGTTAGGGTAAGCGCCATGGAGAGGAACAAAGTAGGGTATGGAGTATGGGATTGCAGGGCAATCCTAGTGCCATAGGATGGTCAGGAAAGCCTTTTCTGGGAAAATGGCATTTGAGCCAAGACTTGGAAGAGGTGAGTGAGTAAACCATGTGAATATGTTGGGGGAAAGCCTTCCAGAAAGAGGAGTGGAAGGAGTGTCTTTAGCATGTTCTTGGCCAGTGTAGTGGGGACAGGAGTAGTAGGGGATGAGGCAACAGGGCCCATTTCCATTAGTACCTGGAGGCCATTGTGAGGACTTTGGTTTTTATATGAAATGGAGAATGATTGGAGGGTTTTGACCAGAGGAGCAATGTAATCTGATGGAGTGTCTTAAGTTGAATTCTCCTGGAAACAGGCTCTGAGATGTATGGTTGTGTGCGGTAGATTTATTTTGGAAATGTTCTCAGCAACAACACCTCTGAGGGAGCTTTGGGCAGGACCGAGCAGAGGAAGAAGCTGCAATGCACTACAGTCGAGACAGAGACTTCGAATGATCCACAGGGAGTCTTGGAGCCGGCATAGCCCCTCAGAGTCATCCCCAGTTGAGGAAAAGGGGTGGGGCTTTTGTATCCCCACATTAATTAGTCCTTGGTTAGAGGTTAAGGAAGGGCATAGACTTCAGCGAGGCAGCGCCTGTTGGATGAGGGCAGTCCCAAGAGGGATTCCAAATGTAAGCCGTTGGCGTCCACCATTCCTGGCTGCTGGGGTAGCAGGTGACTCCATCCTGAAGGCGGGATCTGGGCTGTGCCCTGCCCACCCCCCCAGCATCCACTACACTTAGGTTTCATCAAGACCATGCTGGCTGCTGTGTGTAGCATATGCCGTAGGGAGGACGGGTGAAAGGAAGATGACCAGTTAGTAGGCTATTGCAAAAACCCAGGAGAGGAATGCTGGTGGCTTAGATCAGAGTGAGAGCAGGGGAGAAGACGAGGAGAAAAAGGATTCCGGACACATTTTTAATGGAATGCCGACAGGATTTACTGATGGATTGGAAGGAGCCTGTGAACGTAAGAAAGGAGTCAAGGGTAACTCCAAGGTTTTTGGTCTGAACAACTGGAAGGAGGGATTTGCTAATAAGGGGGGTAGGGTGGGAAAGACTGTGAGGGAAACAGGTTTGGGTAAGGGGGAGTCAGGAGCTCAAGTTTAGACATGTTGAGTCAGAGCTGCCTCCTAGACATCCATGTGGGTGTCTTGAGGAGGCTGTTGGATACAGAGTTTAGTCAGGAGAGAGAGTTTTGGAATCCTTGGCTTGTACGTGGTATTTAGGACTGTGAAACTGGATGAGATCACCAGATGCAGTGAATATATAAGAGAAGTGCTGAGGCTGATCCCTGAGGTCTAGCTCCCTTTGGCCACCTTTGTGATTAGTAATAAGTTAGCCTCCTCAGAGAAGGAAGATCCTGGCTCTCCTCCTTCCCCCAGCCAGTAGCAGTGGTTGTCTTACAGAGTTTGTGGTAAACAGGAGAATGACTCTCCAAAGATGTCCACATCCCAATCCCTAGAATCTGTGAATATGGCAACAGGAGATTTGTGGATGTCATCAAGTAAAGGATTTTGAGATAGGAAGATCACCCCAGATTATTCAGGTGCACCCAGTATAATCGTATGAGTTTTTATAAAAAGAAGGCAAGAGGGTCAGAGTCAGAGAAGGAGATGTGATGGTGGAAGCAGAGGTTAAAGTGGTGCTCTTTGAAGATGGAGGAAGGGGCCACAAGACAAGGAACACAGGCAGCCTCTCTTAGCTGGAAAAACCAAGGAAACAGATTTTCATCAAGAGCCTCCAGAAGGAATGCAGTTCTGCCAACAACTTGAATTTAGCCATAAAAACCCATTTTTGGACTTCTGATCTCCAGAATTGTAAGATAATAAATTTGTGTTGTGGTGGTAGTTTGTTACAGCAGCAATAGGAAATTATTAAGCTAAATATAGTCTGCTTTGCCTTGTGGGGGCTAAGTGGTATGTTGGGGAATTAGGAATAGGTAAATTTTAAGGATCTGAAATATTTTCTTTTAAATGAAAATTCCCTTTAGTTGTTCTATCTGTCTATCCATCCATCCATCCATCTTCTATTTGGTAAATAAAAATAAGTTATATAATTGTTACAAATTGCCCACTTCTCTAGGGTAATTTTACGATTTTCTGAACATGAGACTTATACCATATTGGCTGAAGGTCTCCAATCCCTTTTAAATAAATCATTTCACAATTGGGGTGCAGGTGGATAAATATATTTACAAACAGAGAGAAATTTCAATAACTTATTTTATGTTTCCATTAGATGTGCTTTGTTGTATTTTAACATTATCTATATGTTCGTGGGGGACTGACTTGGTCAACTCATGCTTGCTAACATTAATGATGCTAAAAGTATAATGTGAAATTCACAAAAAATATTTTGCTTTGCATTTCAGCTAAAACTAGAAAGATTTATTCTATGGCTGGATTTTTTTTTTTTTTTTTTTGCTCTTTTGCTACTGGGTGATATTTTTAAAAATGGAATTAAGTGCCTCCTGTTTTTCTTTTTAATATATATATTTTAAGCCTCTGTATTGGCAACTGCAACTCCTTGCCTTCTAAGAAAATTGTAAATTTTCATTCCAAGATACTCTGAATATCAGACTCAGAAGAGCCAAGTGGTTAAGAGTATAGGTTTTGGAATCAGGCAGTACTAGTTCTGATTCTTTATCTTGGCCATGTAATAACTTGGGCCAGTTACTTCTCTGCTCTAAGGCTGTTTCCTTTTTTATAAAATGAGAATAATAATATCTTCCTCATAGGAGTATTCCTCATAGATTAAGTAAATGAATATATATGTGTTAATAAGGGTTTTATAGAAAAAACAGGACAAGTAGGAAATATCTAGGAAGGGATTTATCATAAGGAATTGGCTCATACAATTATGGAAGCCAAGAAGTCCCACAATCTGTCATCTGCAAACTGGAGACCCCAGAAACCAGTGGTATAATTTAGTCTAAGTCTGAAGGCCTGAGAACTAGGAGTATCCAGGGTAGGAGATGATGTTCCAGCTCAGTCAGTCAGGCAGAAAGGGCTGACTTCTTCCTTCTTCTACCTTTGTTTTCTGTTCTGGCCCTCAATGGATTGGATGATGCCCGCTCACACTGAGGAGGCCCATCTGCTTTACAGAGTCCACTGGTTCAAATGCTACTTTTAGGTTGAAACATACTCACGGACATACCCAGAAATAATGTTTAGCCAAATATCTGGGCACTCTGTGATCCAGTCAAGTTGATACGTAAAATAAACCATCAGGGTACGCACACCCAGTGCTTGGAACCTAGTAAGTACTCAAGAAATGATGGCTGTGCTATTAGTTATCCTCACCTTTCCTAACAGCTGAGTTAGGCAGGAGAAGCCTCAACACCTATCCAAGAATCTTTCTCATTTATGCCCCTTGTCCTCCTTTATTTTTATTTTTTATTTTTTTTGCTGTACGTGGGCCTCTCACTGTTGTGGCCTCTCCCGTTGCAGAGCACAGGCTCCGGACGCGCAGGCTCAGCGGCCATGGCTCACGGGCCTAGATGCTCCGCAGCATGTGGGATCTTCCCGGACTGGGGCACGAACCCCTGTCCCCTGCATCGGCAGGCGGACTCTCAACCACTGCGCCACCAGGGAAGCTCCCTCCTCCTTTATTTTAATAATCCGTCTATCCAGCCATCAGTATTCTGCTGCCAAAAGAATTTACAAGCCAATTAACCCCGGTGGCCGGATACTTCCAGCAGCATAGCATTGTCCTGTGTGTCGCCGTCAGCACAGGAAAGAAGAGTGCACGGCCTCCAGAGACACATTATTCATCAGCTCCTTTGCCATAAAATGCGCTACGTCTGTGAAGCATCCCTTGGTTATATTTTTATTTTACAGCACCCTGCACTGACCATTTTGCAAAATAATGGTGCTCTTCTTATCAGCTCATCTGCTACCAGTCAGTAATTTATCTGAGCGGATTCTTTCAGCATCAATATACAGTGCAGGTTCAGGTGAAGCAATGGCTGTAGTAACAGTGGGCCACGGTGCTGCAGACAGGATTTAAAATAGCCATTGCTTACACCACCAGAATGGATGCTAAGCAGAGTTTACTATTTTCTGGAAGGGAAAACATCTGGAACTATCTACAAATCGTTTCCAGAATAAAATGCACCTCTGAATTTGTGTAAAGATCTGAATTTTCATTTGGAAGTCTGACTCGTATGCATATTTAAACCTATGCTTTTGTGTTGTTTGTTTTATGTCTTAGGAATGATGCTTCATAGAAAGGAAGCCTGATATGTATAATCAGGTGTGTTTACTAACTTTGGAGGAAAAAAACTCCACCCTAGATTGTAAGCCTTTTCTATCTCCATCTTGTTTTCATACTGAGAGCAGTGATTACTTTCAAGACATTTTCAAGGGAAGGTTTAATTTTTATCCCTCGATCTTGGCCCCCTTTCCAATTTAAAGTGATTTTTGAAGTCCTTAAGGAAGATGCTGAACACTTAACAGTCATCCTAGCCCATCGTCCAAGAGTAAATGCTAAGCAAGTTTTTGCTTAGTTTGTTAGAAAGCTATAGTGTCCACTCTTGGGGTTAGAGGGCAATGGGAATTGTAGGGAAAAAAAAGGAAGGTATTTTGTTGTTGTTGGGGGCAGGTTGTCACTTCCCCAAATTCCTGCATCTTTCCTTTTCAGAGGACAGTTTTAAAACCTCTGTTGCAGATGATGAATTGGACTTTATTTATTGCCTCTACCTCCCTTTCCCCCTCCCCGTACCTTTTAGGTCAGATAATTTCTAGCATGGAAGATTTGAATGGGATTTTTTCCACCTCAGCTTAAACTATTTAAACTGTCTGTTGTCAACTTTGATTTTTGCGAAGGGCCATGCTAGTCATTGTCATAGCTGATAGAACCCAAATATTTCCACATAGGAACTTTTTAGTGTGGTTCTATGCATAACGTTGAAATTATCCTTACGCCAATTCCAATAATTAAGTTTATCCAAGTTTAATAGAGCAATGGATTCATGAATTATCAGCGTGAGACTTAAAGAATGGTCTCTTACTGTTGAGGCAAAGGATAGTGACTTAAAGCACTTGCCAGTGTTTGGTTATGAATTACGGGACAACACGTGCACTTGGAGGCTGCAGTGCAGTCGCAGTGAGTAATGAAGCTGGGATCCCCAAGGGACCATGTATCATGGTTGTATTTAACATCTGAATGGATGGGGTTTCCTTTATTCCAAGGAGACTGTGACTTACTTCTGAAGTCCTATGTGCCTGATTCTCATGGTGAAAAGAAATTTTCCAGAAGTGGGCATCTAGGGAAATAATAATTATTTCTTTATGCTGCCTAAACTTGAGTAGATACGCAGCAATCTTTGTTTAAATGAATAACTTGTGAGAAAAAGTTTTAAGGCAGCTTTTGTTCATTTGTAAATATAATTATGTATCCCATTAGCAACTGAGGTATAAATAATTCACTTCTGAACATTTTGTAATTAGCTGAGACATAAGTACTGGGTCAAGGGTTTCACTGAGAGAGTTTCCATTGGGTTTCATGCTTTTATTAATTTTTTCCTTTGATACAATTAAAACATTCCTTAATATACTCAAGCATATGTGCATGTGTAAACACAAATGCTCACATGGGTAGGAGTATCATGTGCTATGTCCAGCCTCAAAAAAGCCTAAAAAATTAATGAAAGGGCAACTCTGTCATGAATCCTGTTTCCTGATGAGATAAACAATGACTCTTAATTAGAAGCTAAAATTTTTAATTAAGAGGATTGGGCAGTAATTATCTCAGTTGTCTGCTTCACTGGATTTTAATGAAAAAGATGGATTAGGTATAAAACTAGTAGCATAATTAAACATTCAGGATTGTACTGGCCACTGAGGTGAAAGTAATGTGATAAAAACCTGAAGTATGTTCCTTAACAAAGTATTTTGGACAGTCATATCTGGTACAGTGTCAGTAAGCTTCATTTTTATGAATAGCTTCAACATCTTAAGGTAACAACAGGTTCAGCACAGCTGGTTCATTTACACAAAAATATTGAGGATTTACTACGTGCCATAGTGGTGCAGTGACATAAAGCATGGTCTTTGGAATTAGATAACACCTATTCAAAGTCTAAGACCTTTTATTTAGCAGACTTGAGATATTGGGAAAGCTCTATATCCTCTCAGCACATCAGTTATCCCATCTGTAAAAGTAGATAAATAATACTTCTTTATGTAGTTTGAGTTTGTAAATGTCAACACATAGTTAGCCCCTGTCACAGTGCTGGATACCGAGTACATACTCTATGAATAGGAGCTATTGTTACTATAGTTTTTCTTTTGAAAATGTTCTGGAATTTTCTTTGAATCAGTCGGTAAATGCAGTGTGTAGACTCCTTCCACTTTACAAAAACCTTAAGCAGAGAGAGAAAAACAAATGGTGTGGATAGGTAATATTGAGGACTTAAAAGTGTGGTGATAACTTTCTTTGTAGCAGTAATGCACAGATGTCAGAAGTCCAGTGAGTAAATATTTTCAAAATCTGGAGGGAATTCTCTCTCTCTCTTTCTCTCTCTCTCTCTCTTGCTTGGTAAGACACTCCTGGAAATGCAGAGTAATTGGCTTCTAGAATTGCTTCATTTTCTTATTTGCTTTAGAATGCACAGTTCAATGAACACATTTCTGGATCTGCCAGGATCAATTCACATTATCTCAACCATTCTCTGTTGGCCAAGGATACATTGTTTGCCAGGAAGTTGGTGCGAGTTAAGAAGGTGTGTGTAGTGTTGGACAAATTAATCCAACCTAGCTTCATAGACACGTCCTAACCTTTTAATTCTGCTCTCCTTAGCACTGTGCTGTAACCATATTAGTTAACCACCTATACAGACAGGGTCAACATAGTGCTGACTAGGGATGAGTGAAGAAAAAGCAGAATAATTCAGGTATGTTGAGGTTAACAGCCAAATACTTCATAGAGTGTGGAGTGAGTTGCAGGCAGTTTGGTCCATGAAGTTGCTGGATTTCTGTGCCAGTGAGGTGCTAAAGCATCCTTGAATACTGACATTATGGGGACTGCATTTGAAGCCAGAGGGACCTGGATTTGAAACTTAGATCCTTGATTTACTAATGGTATAATCTTGTGGAAGATGCCCTTTTTGTTTTCTTATCATCATAATAAGGATTCTGGTATCTGTTCATTTAATTTCATGAGACTAAAGTGAGACTCAAATGTAATAGTGGGTTTGGAAATGACAAATCATGCTTATATTCATTCTTATATTCATTGTCAATTTATGGAACAACTGATATTCCCAAATACTGTGCCTAAGTGAGTTTTCAGTCTAAGTGGGGCCATGCATAAGTCAAAAGAAGATTACCATTCAGTGTGATAAATGTTTGGCTAAACGTATGCCTGGAATGTTTTGAAAGCCCAGAGAAGCATCTAATCCAGCCTGAAGAGTTAGGGCATGCTTCCTGGAGAGACTGACACTTGACCTGAATGCTGAAGGATAAAGACATTAGTTTGGGGAATCAAGGTAGCAAGGGCATCTAAGGCAGAGGGGACTGCTTGAATGAATGAAGGCTTGGAGGTATGCCCATGAGAGCATGGTTTGTGGAGAAGTGCTTTGGTGGGGACGGAGCCTAATGAGATTTCCCCCAGGGCAGGCAGAAGACAGAGACAAGACTGGTGGTAGGTATGAACACCTGAATGTTGTTCTGAAAGCTTTTAGGTATCATAAAGGGGTTTTCTCCAGGTGCATGAGTGATCAGGTTTATATTTTAGTAGCATTGTAGAGGCTAGGTTAGAAGGGCGAGCCTGGACTGGTAAGAGGGAGGAGAAAAGCTGAGAGATGCATTCATTTTACAAAAATTTTTTTGATTAATATGTGTCCAGCGGTTTATAACGTGCTGGTAGAAAAAGTCATATAAGATACAATGCCTGCCCTCAGGGAGCTTGTAAGATATTGTGTCATAGATAGACAGGTAAGACGTCCCTCACAGGGCTGTGTGATAAGGGCGTGGTTGGAGCTATCATGAGTAACCCTGAGGGGAATGATGACGAGATGAACCACAGGTGTGGCAGTGGAGGGGCCAGGAGGGCTTGGTTTTGAAAGAGAGTGAAGAGGTAACATTGGCAGGACTTGTTTACAAATGGACGAGTGATTCCCTATCCAATTAGTGGTATGAATCGAGAGCAGAGGACGGGAAGCTTCTTCTCTTGGGCATCCAGGACCAGCCAGCTCATGGTGCGCACACTGTCAGCCCTGTCTGAACTTTATAACGCTCCCACTAAAGTTGAACCTGAGATGGCTATCTGGATATTTGGGGGCTTCTTATACCATTAGGGAACTACATAGAGACAAGGACTATGTTGTTGGCCATTTTATTTAATCTTGCCCAAGAAACAGTGCTTCCTGCTTTTTGCAAAAAAAAAAAACAAACAAAAAAGTACTGCAGTCTTAAATGAGCCGCTGAGGGCTCAGTTCCAGTGGGAAGGAAAGTTGGCTTATCCCACAGACCCAGGTCCTGTGAGATGCTGGCAGAAGGTGGGAGGAATGTAGAACAGGTTACCGAAGAAGAAAGTCTAAGTTCAGCCCCAGCCTCATGTTCAGTTGCAGAGATGAAAGAGGTAGCTTCCCTTACCCTTCAGTTTCTTTTCCTTTTTCACTACATGGGTATTTAGAAATTAAAAAATTACCACCTCCCTACTCCTGACTATTCTCTCCCTTTCCTGCCTTTTCTTGTCCCCTTTTTCATAGAAGTTCCTGCAGCTAGCTCATTAGTATTCTTTCACAGTTGTATATTCAGTGTCGTGATGGTGGTTAGGTGATCATTTAGTCTGTAGGTTACAGAATGATAACAAATAGGTGTGGATAATTCCACGAGAGACCTAGAGGGTAAAGGGTATCACCTAGAGACTGAGGTTTTTAAGACTGACAGGCAGCTTCTGAAGTGACCTGGCAAATGTATCTTAGGATGTAGTTGCTAAACTTGACATTAGGTGGCTATCTTGTTGATGAATATTTGTGCATATGGTGGTTGGATTATATTGGGGGGGGGTCTCTTTTTTAAAAAATTTTTTATTGGAGTATAGCTGAGTTACAATGTTGTGTTAGTTTTAGGTGTACAGCAAAGTGAATCAGTTATATATATATATATATATATATATATATACTTCTTTTAGATTATTTTCCCATATTGGCCATTACAGAGTATTGAGTAGATTTCCCTGTGCTATACAGTAGGTCCTTATTAATTATCTGTTTTATATATAGTAGTGTGTATATGTCAATCCCAATCTTCCAATTTATCCCTCCCTACCCCCTTCTGGAGGGGGGGCTCTTTTAACCTTTAGATGCAAGATGAAGGTTGCTTGTGCCAGGCATATTCTATATACAACACAAAGTAAGTCAAGCCATTTCCAATGAACTAGAGAGTCCATGAGGGAATTTGGCTTTAAAGAGGGCAGGATAGTTGCTATGAATTACTAAAATTGCAGAAACAGTCATGCTGCAAGTTCTGTTCAGCCTTTTGCTTGTGTGGAAGTGGGCATCTGGGCAAATGATGATGCTGGCTATTCCATTTTCCTTTCCTATTATCTGGTATAGACTTCCTTTGAGGAAGACTATGGTACACATTCATTCTACTTATGAAGGTGTCAGCTAATGTTGCCTCAATATGAGGATGGTGGTAGTCATTAATGTTACTATCCTACATGAACTTTCTTGGAGTGGGTGATGATTCATTATTTAAAATTCCAACATAATTTAGGAGACGTGCTTGGGATGGGGAGATACCACAGAAGATTTTCTATAATTCATTAGTTATGAAACCAGGAAATTTTTATATTAATGTGGAATGAGCAAAGGCTCATAGCCTCATTTCTTCTCACCAAATGTTCTTTTATAAGCATTTCATAACGCTTATTTTGCAAAAGAGAATATCTAGTTTGTGGCACTCAACAGCTAATTGTCTTCTTCCGGTACACATTAGTAAATGGGATGGCAGATGGGAAGTGAGTGACTGTTCTACATTAGTGCCTAATTGGAACAGAGGTTTTTATTATTAATATAAAAGATCACTTGTTTGTACTTATAAATTACAGAAGCACACATGTCTTTTATTAATGTGCAGAATTAAGGATTTATTCATAAAATGTATTTACCATTGGAATTTGTCTTTATTTCCCATTACTCTGTGAATTCCCTGAGGCAAAGAATAGTGTCTTTTTCTCTATGCGCATAGTAGGCATTCAATACTTTGCATAGAAGCAAATTACTTTAAGTTATAATGATGTGTTTATTATCATAGAATCACACTTAGGAGTCTAAGAATTGACATTCCAATTCTCCCCATGGTTTGTAGTCAATCTGTCGTTACCTTGGTCGTTGGATAATGCTATGAGATACAAATTCATGTTTTTTTCATACCTGACTCTTCCTTTTTATATTCTTCAACATTTAAACATTAGATAGACTTTAATCAATAATATACTTTAGTTAAATATACCTTATTTCTGATAGTCTTCAGATCTATATTTACAACTTCTGAGAATTTTGAATGTCTCATGATTGCAGTAAACATCCATGTTGTCATTATAATTTTTTAATATGATTTTACTGAAAATGTGATCTTTTCTGATTCCCCGAGTGCAACCGCATAAAGAGGCACCTTCTGAGAGAAATTAATAAGTGTTTTTACTTTTTTTCTCTGATTACAGTTTTCTTTCATCACTCTAATCTGTATCTAATCATTAAGGACTATGACTGGTTTTATTATGAAAATATGTACAGCTAGTAAAAAAAAACCCTCAGAAATTGGAACCATGGAATATATATATATTGAGGTTTGAGAATATAAATTATATACTAAACTGGTCTCTACATACAATGAAGGACTGTAAAGATCGTTGTAATATTTGGAAGAAATCATTGCTGTGAACTTTCTATACATAATTAAGAGAACAGAAATATGATAAATTTAGGAAAATAATCAAATACCTCAGAGACAAAAAATTGTATTTTCCTCATTGTATAAAAAAAGCAGAAACAGGTTGAATTTTTTTCAGTGTTATCTTAGAGGCATATAGATTTTAGGGCCTTAGAGGCATATAGGTTTTAGGATAGACAGTGTTTTAGTGAGTATTCTAAAGGATTTAAAAAATTTTAAATGATGACTGTTGTCTTCATTAAAGATACATGTTTGATAAAAATTAAGCTTTCTTTAAAGCATAATTTTAGCATAAATATTGGGATAAAAATTACTACTAAACCTAAAAGAAAACAAAAACAAAACAATAAAACAAAAACAACTTTTCTATGGGTTAAAAGGAAACATCTGTATGTTTATTAATCATTGTAGTAATTACCAGAGGTATTAAAAACAAAACAGTATATGTAAATAAAAGTAGAATATATTGTAAACATCAAGAGGCAGTGTCCCAAGTTTTTACAAACTATCTCAATATGATCTTCAGTAAGCCAGAGAGGTACAACACAATGATGTTCTTCCTAATTGCCACTTGTGAGAAGGCTTAAATGATTCTAGTTTTGTGAGGTAGTATTGACAGGAAGTGGGTATGCTGAAGGCACTTTCATTTTGACAGCCCAGTAATGACTTGGAGCTAATTTTAGTTAGTTTCTGTTCAAAAGGAAATGAAAAGATCTTTGTATAGAATGAAACCCCTCATTTTTGGGTTTCAAAGAGGGAATTGTAATAACTAGGAACAGGTTTAATCTATAATCTTCGTAGTAATTACACCAAAGGAACAAAACGCAGAGTAGGAGATATTATCATCTTCTCCTGCCAGATGTCATAGCTGCTAGCCTGTCAGGTCTACCCAACATGAAAATAACTCAGAAAGAAAGAAGGAATGATTGAACCAGAAGCCAAATGCTTACTAAATCACTATTCAGAGGCAAGCATCTGCCATCTAGGAAAGTTCTGATGCATAGAGCTCCAAAATTAACCACATGGGTCCTGAGAAAACACTACAACGGTAACACTATCAGACCTGGTACTCAGTGATTCAAACATTGGATTCAGCAGCTATTTAATAAGTGCTACTTTGTTTCAGGCATTGCTCTTGGTGATGAGTTATATAACAGTGAAGCAGATGGCCAGGGTCCTTGCCTTTACAGAGTATACAGTGTTTCTGGGGGAGAAATCAAGAACAAATATTGTATATTAATGTATATATGTAGAATCTAGAAAAATGGTACAGATGAACTTATTTTCAGGGCAGGAATAGAGATGCAGACGTAGAGAACGGATGTGTGGACATAATGGGGGAGAATAGGGGGGTGGGATGAATTGGGAGATTGGGATTGACATATATACACTACCATGTGTAAAACAGATAGCTAGTGGGAACCTGCTGTATAGCACAGGGAACTCAGCTTGGTGCTCTGTGGTGACCTAGATGGGCGGGATGGAGGGGTGGTGGGAGGGAGGTCCAAGAGGTAGGGGATATACGTATACATATGGCTGATTGATTTTCTTGTACAGAGGAAACTAACGCAACATTGTAAAGCAGCTATACCCCAATTTAAAAAAAAGAGTAAATAGCAATTGTATTATAGTATCCAAGAGGAAGAGCATTAAAGTGGCCCTTAATCTAGAGCTGGACCTCACGAAAGGTGTTCTGAAGGAAGTGAACTATGTTTTAGTATCACACATGGCAGTCACTGTCATCAGAAGAACTAGCTCTGTATTGACTGGGTGGAGGCTATTGCAGTTCCATCCACTAGGCATGCAGGAATAAGGCATGGAAGGAAGAAAGGGAAATAAAATAAAAATGATCTTCTACTAGAAATTAGCCTATGAACCAAAATATCCAAACTCATTAAAAAAATCTGATGCTAAGGAAGACAGACCAAATAAAATGAGCAGAAAACAAATGAACAGATGATCAGAATATAAACTCATGCTCTGATTAATTTTAGAGAAGCCTGCGAAAGACTTTGAAATCATTGTTAAAAGAACAGAACAGTGTGAGATAAAACCAGACAACAATAAAATAATGTCCCGGCTGATCCAGTCCAATGTCTTGGAAATAAAAATGTAGTCAATGAAATAAAAATGCAATATATTGGACAGACTCCAGAAGTGACACAGTCAAGAAGAGAATAGTAAACTTAAAGGTAGAACTGAAGTGCTCATCCATCATTTGGCACCAAGAACAAATATGAAAGAGCAGTTAAGAAACATGAAAGATTCGTTGAGAAGCTCCAATATTTATCTGAGTTACAAGGAAAAAAGAGAGCGAATGGAAGAAATATTAGATAATCAATACGTGAAATATAATTGTTAATAAAATTTCTAGGATTTAAGATGATCTCTCACATACTCTGAGTATAAAACTGTATAAATCAAAATAAATTCACTTTTAGACATATAATGGAACTAGGTCATTAAGAATAAAGGAAAATCTTAAATGTTATCAGAGTAAATAAATTAACTGCAAATTAACAACGAGACAAAGAGCAGCCTTTTACTCTGCATCCATTGATGCCAGGGAGAATGGGGTGGTGCCTTAGAAGTACTGAGAGAAGATCTAAGTAAACTTATGACTGTATACACAAAAATCATGCAGAAGTGATGGAAAATAAAGAGAATTTGAGGCACAGAGAGTAAGAGAATTTCTCATTCACATTCACTAAAAGATTTTTTCTCTGGCAAGAAAAAAGTGAACATAGAGGAAAGATGTGGAGCATGGGAAATGAGAATGAACACAGAAATAAATGAAATATGTTGGCAAATTCAATTAACTATTGATTACAAAAATTCTTTCTTCGTTTAAAAAAGTTAAAAGTGAGGCTCTATGTAAAAATAAAAAGATGTGGAGTTGTTCAAGGGTTCCCAGTGTGCTGTACTCATTGTTTTAACTATGAATAGGACAGAAGTACTATATAATTCAAGATCTTTTTAGAAAATTTTAGCTTAGTTTGAATCTTAATATGATAAAGTGAATCACCAAAATAATAGCAATGCAATCTATAGCTTTTAAATGAGCAGAAGGAAAAAATACAGGTATAAAAATAATCTAACAGGAAGAAAGTCGGTGAAGAAAGGACAATGAAACAATATGATTAAAAAAAGTAAAGAAAAATATCAGATTGTGGGAGTAAGTCCAAATACACTACTAATGCCATAATCACAAAAAATGTATATTGATTAAACTCATCTGTTAGAAGTTCAATTATCAGGTTGGTTATAAAATGCAATCAGCTTTAACCCTGCATCCAAGAGAAATAGCAAAACCAGAATGAGCTTGAAAGGTTGAAATTGCAGGAATGCCAGCAGATCTAGTGTGCAAATGTAAATTAAAGAAAGCTAAGGTCCTCAAATGAAATTCAGTTTAAAGTAAGAAAAAATATGTACATATACATATATATATATGTAAAGAGAAACACTACCAAATAATCTTAAAAAGAAATAATCTGCCATCACAAAAATCAATATATATGTTTGTATATAACAAAACTCTCAAATTATATAAGCAAGAACTAAAGGGAATAACTTATAAATCCTCAGTGATAGTGAAACTGATAGAATAAGCATATAAAAATACAAAAACAAGTAAGTTTATGGAAGCAATGAAAAGTAAAATTAATAATATCTATATATCTCTACCTCTAACTCTCTTTATGTACCATATATACCTCTACGTCTATGTATCTATATATCATCTCTAGTAACAAACTTAAATAACTTTTGGGTAAAAAAAGAACAAAACAGTGCAAAAGTTGCACAAGAATAAAACCGCTATATATAAAAAATGTGGATGCAACTAAAGCAGTCTTCAGAGAAAACTTTATTAAAAAGAAGTTCTGAAAATGAGTGATTCATTTTCCATCCCAGAAACTAGAAGAATAAAAATAGAATAGATGAACATAAAAACTATACAAAGAATTAATAAACATGAGAGAAAAATTAGTGAGGTAAAAAATCCCCAAACACAGAGAAGATCAACGTAATTCAAAACTAGTAATTTGAAATAATTAATTCTATAAGAAACTCCTAGAAAGACTGAACAAGAAAAAAGAAGACACAAAGAAACATTTGGGATTTTTTGAGAGAGAATATAGAAGAAATATATAGATGGTATATGGGTATAATAAAGAGACTATATAAGTACAAATAGAGTGAAGATTTAAAAAATCATAAATGAATACTATAAATAACTTTATGCATATATGTTTGAAAAATTAAAGGAAATGAATAATTTTTGAGAAGAAAATTACCAAAGTCAACATAAGGAGAATTAAATGGATAACTACTAAAGAAATGTAATTTAATAATCCAGTTTCCTTTCCCCTAAAGACACAAAGCACAGATGGTTTTCTGGGCTAATTTTAATTCTAATCTTCAAATAACAGAAAAATTCATATATACTTATTCATTAACTACAGGAAGAGAAACACTTACCTAACTTTTTTTTATAAGGCTAGTATATCTTTGATACCAAAACTGGACAAAGACAATAAAAGAAATATAAATTATAGATACAGTTCTTTTTTAATCATAGATGCAAAACACACACAAAGAAGTTAGAAAATCACAATCCAGAAGTGTATAAAATTGCACCATGATAAAGTAGAATTTGTCCAAGGAATATGAGGTTTTTCTACTCTAGAAAATGTATTGATGTTATTATGCACCATATTAGAAAAATTGCTAGAACACAATCCTCATGTTTCTACACATCTTGCAAACAGACACTGATTGACTTTTGTTTGGGACTTTTAAGCATGTTTGTAAAGTGAACAGCCTTGGAGAATAGAGAGAGTGTTTCTCTCTGGAGTGAAAGGCAGGCAAGCTTACTTTCCAGTATGATGAAGATAATGTCTCCCTCCAGAGCAGAGGGAAGGCATTTTAAGATTTGGGTTCCCTAAGCTCAGGGTTCCTCCCTTGTAATGCACCCTACTGCCTGTGCAGGTATCTGGCTGGATCCATTTGTATTTTTCCCATGAGATTTGGACCTGACACAAATACGCTGATATTCATGCTGCTTGCTGCACCATGGATAAAACAGCCTTGACTCTGATCCAAGAGTCTCACATCTTGCACCAACATCTGTGAAATTGTGGCAGGCTAACTTGTTAACCTGCAAATAAGGTAAAATCTCACAGTTTTTGATGATAACTACAGAAATAGCATTTGGCAAAATTCAAAATTCATTCATGACAAAAATTTTTGGCAAACTGGGAATCAAAGTGTATATATTAAATACCTGCAGTAAGTATACTAATGGTGAGATTTTAGAACTATTTCTGTTTAGGCTGAGATCAAGACAAAGAATTCTGTTATTGTTACTTCTATATATTTAGCTTGTACCGGAGATCTTAGACAATGAAGTAAGACAAGACAAAGCAATTAAGGGTAAAAGGATTAAAAAGAAAAATATAGAACTGAGATTAAAGAGAAAAAATTTAAGGGACTCTATAGACAGACTAATGAAATGAGTAAGAATGTTTTGTAAGTGACCCAGGCTTATGAGCACACTTAGGTTAATATGTCTATATTTCCTGCTAAACTCAGGACAAGGATCATATCTTGCTCATTTGAGTACACCCAGTACCTAGTACAGTATCTGGCACATAGTAGATGCTTATTAAATTGTTAAATAAAGTATTGGATGCATACTATATATGGGACTATGTATTCCTGTATTTTCAGTTTATGGATGAGGAGACTGAGACTCAGACATAGTCTGTTACAAGTAGGGGAGATTCAGATATTTTGAATCCAAGTCCATCCTTTCCATATACCTATGTATTACCTTTGATGCTAACATGATAGCTTAGTTTGTAAATTAGAGAGGCTAATATATATATAATTATATTTCATATAATCACAGCACTGATCTGACTTAAAATAAGAACTTTGCTTAAGAAATAGCCTTCTTGGGCTTTCTCCTTCCCTTACATCTCTATTTAGACAACATATTTTAGTAGGCTAAAGTATTTTCCTTTTTGTTTAATGTTGAAGAGTGTCATTAACTAGGCATGGTGCCTGGTTCATCCGTGGAGGATACTTAATATGTTGAGTGAATTCTGGTATCAGCATATTCTTGCCCAAATCATCCCAAGTAATTAGCTTCATGGAATGTTGCCTGGTTGGCATATTCTTACCCCTATCCACTCATTCCTAGCACTTCCAAGAATGCTTGTCACACAGATAGGTACAATTAGGATAAGATAACATTAATATAATAGTTGATATATTCAATTAACAAACCTCTCTGCATCCATGCCTCTGCATTTCTGATCTTGCGAATATCTGTCAGTCAACTAGATGGTTAAAGATAACAAAAGTGATTCCATGCAGACTTCCTGACCTGCCTGGACTATATCAGTGGGCTCATCTGCTTCTGGTTAGGTTTGGCCCATGTCCCTCCTCCTCCCACCCCTACCCCAGCAGGAGATCAAGGCAGTCCATGCTCCATCCCTCTGCTGTTCAGTACAAAAGCCACTAACCACCTATGGTTATTGAGCACTTGAAATGTGGCAAGTCCAAATGTGGCAGGTATAAAATACACACTGGATTTTGAAGACTTGTGAAAGCAAAGAATATAAAATACCACATTAATAATATTTCTATTGATTAAATGTTGAAGTGACATATTGGATTAAATAAAATGTATTATTGAAATTTATTTCACTTGTCTGATTTTAAAAGATGTGATACTAGGGTGCTTCCCTGGTGGCGCAGTGGTTGAGAGTCCACCTGCCGATGCAGGGGACACGGGTTCGTGCCCCGGTCCGGGAGGATCCCACATGCCGCGGAGCGGCTAGGCCCGTGAGCCATGGCCGCTGAGCCTGCGCTCCACAACGGGAGAGGCCACAACAGTGAGACGCCCACGTACCGCCAAAAAAAAAAAAAAAAAAGAAAAAAGTTGGGATACTAGGAAAATACTAGGTGACATGTGTGCATCTCATTCTCTTTCTGTGGAGCAGCACTGGTCTGTGCAGTTCTTCCTCCTCTTGGCAGTCTCATTCTCCCCGATCCCTTCAGGCCCAGGTGTGGGGACAGCTCTCCTGCCGCTGGTCCTGGGTTTCTGCATTATCCCTGGTGGTCCTCCCATACCCTACCCACTGTACAAATTTTGATATGAATACTTCTGTAAATAATTCTTCCTGGAAATTTTCCTAGTATTCCATTTCCTACTGGGACCCTGACTGATGCAATGACTATCTGACATAGGCTGGTAGATGATCAAGTTAACTGTGACCTCCACCTCTGACTGCAGAAGTGGATAAAAGAACATTGTCAATCTACTCTCATCTGACTTAAAACAACTGTAGGTGGTTATAGCATGAAAGCACTTTTATTATTGTTGTTAACAATGTTATATATATATATATAATTTGTGTTCCAACAAAACTTTATTTATAAAAACAGGTGGCGGGCTCATTTAGCCTTTTGGTTGTATATGCTGATCCTTGTTTTACTTTGTAGGGGAGAAACCTCCCCCTTTTTTGAGAAGAGGGGCAAAGTGGAAGAAAATTAACATTGATTGAATTCATGCTATAAACTAAGCACTGTACTCATGGCTTTTGTGTTCATCTTATCAGTTAATCCCCACAATTTAGTCCCTTTGCTACAGGTCAGAAAACGGAGTTAACAGAAAGCTGAAATAGATGAAAGCTGAAATAGTTACATGGCTGGTGGGAAGCAGAATCCTCTGACTCCAAAGTGCTCTTTTTTCCTCAGCATCACAGTTTCCCTTATTTCCCATCCACATGCCTTCCCTAGAGTCTCCGGTCAAACTTGCTTCTGATTTTATAGTAACAACAATGACAAATAGCAGCTGAGCTTCATTTAGAAATATGTTCTCTCTCTCTTATTCTTCTTTTTAATTGAAGTATAGTTGATTTATAGTTTTTCATTAGTGTCAGGTATACAGTATAGTTATTCATTTATTTTTTTGCAGATTATATTCCATTACATGTTATTACAAGATATTGAATATAATTCCCTGTGCTATACTGTAAATCCTTGTTGCATATCTATTTTATGTATAGTAGCTTGTATCTGTTAATCCCATACTCCTAATTTGTCCCTCCCCTATTCCCTTTCCCCTTTGGTAACTGTAAGTTTGTTTTCTATGTCTGTGAGTCTGTTTCTGTTTTGTATATAGATTCACTTGTATTATTTTTAGATTCCAATATAAGTGATATCATATAGTATTTAACTTTCTCTGTCTGACTTATTTTGCTAAGCATGATATTCTCTAGGTCCGTCCATGTTGCTGCAAATGGCAATATTTCATTCTTTTTATAGCTGAGTAATATTCCATTGTATACATATACCACATCTTCTTAAGCCAGTCATTTGTTAATGAGCACTTAGGTTGTTTCCATGTCTTGGCTATTGTTTTGATAAGTAATGCTGCTGTGAACATTGCAGTGCATGTATCTTTTTGAATTAGTGTTTTTGCCTTCTCCAGATATGTATGCAGGAGTGGGATTGCTGGATCAAATAGCTCTATTTTTAGTTTTTAAAGGAACTTCCAAACTGTTCTCCATAGTGGCTGCACCATTTTACATTCCCATCAACAGTGTAAGAGGGTTCCCTTTTCTCCACACCTTCTCCAGCATTTATTATTTGTAGACTTTTTGATGATGGCCATTCTGCCTCGTGTGAGGTGATACCTCATTGTGGTTTTGATTTGCATTTCTCTAATATTTAGCGATGTTGAGCATCTTTTCACATGCCTGTAAGTCATCTGTATGTCTTCTTTGGAAAAATATCTATTTAGGTCTTCTGCCAATTTTTTGATTGGGTTGTTTGGCTTTTTTGATATTGAGTTGTATGAGCTGTTTGTATATTAACCCCTTGTCAGTGGCATCATTTGAAATATTTTCTCCATTCTGTAGGTTGTCTTTTCATTTTCTTTATGGCTTCCTTTGCCATGCAAAAGCTTTTAAGTTTGGTTACATTCCATAACATTGTTATATTTGTCTCCCTACCCAAACTTCACTTTGATTAGACTTATACCCTCAATAGGAATAAAATTTTGCTGTACAGAAAGCCAACATCTCAAATACCTTTTAAACATTTAAAGCCTCCTTTGTTATTATCTACTCAATTATATCCAACACCTTCATAAGGACAAGAGAATGGCTTTGGAGGTTAATATAATAATATCAGTAAGAGTGCTAATAATAACAATAATAATACAAGCACTTCTGCATATATGGCATTTTTCTGCTCAAATTCAGATCATATTGTGTGTGAGTTACAGTAAATAAAAGTATAGTAGAAGCCAATTGACCCAGAAGAGAAAACGATTCTAACTGTGGAGCTACGCTGCTTGCTGGTTGGTATTCTCTGCTACCTTGCTCTCTGTATCCTGGGTCTCCTTAGCTTTTCCTTTAAGACCTAATAAACAATGTTTTTTAAAAATAAAAATACAGGAGGATAAATAAGATAGGAAGTTAGGGTGAAATTAACTTATTTATCGATTCCTCCCTTCAGCAGCAACAATACCACATATTTTATTGTCTCTTTTGTAGAAGTAAGAGCCATTCATGACTTAGCTTCCAGAAGAAGATTAAAAATCGTGATTCCAGTAGCCTCAATACTTACTTCTTAAAATACTTCTCAATTTATTCTTCTTACAGTATAATTTGCCAGAGATACTTTTTCCCCCCCAAGGATTACTTTCTTTTGTTGCAAGTTGACACAGGAGGAAAAATTCTGGGTATCAAATATCTTGCATTTGTACCGGCTGGTCATTCTCCAGCAGTGTTCTGAGGCCCTCCAGGGTCCTGTAGATTGGCAGAGCGCAGAGCATGCAGGAAGGAGGCCCTTGCCTCTGCTCCCTGTTGCCATTTTCTTCAACCGGAGTAGCTCTCATTTCATACCCAAGACCCACACATTTGAAAAAAAAAAAGGGTAACTTTGCTTTAAAGAAATTAAATGCCCCTCTATGAGGACAGTTCTCCTCTTCCTCCTCCTCCTCTTCATTCCAGTAAGACATACTCTAGGATTTGGTAGGGCCGGAACAATTTTCTCATATACAAATGAGGACACTTAGATTCAGAATGTTTAAGTGAGATTGTCCGAGGTCACAGAAAAAGACCAAGGAATTGTTGGCTGGACCCAGGTGCAGGTCTCAGATCTCCCATTCGGAGTTCTTGGAGGTTTACTGCAGTGCCTCTACCTCGAGTGACACTGATCAGTGTGAAACTGGGCAGGCCATCAGAAACAGAGTTGAGATGAGGGTGTTTCCAAATGATACCAAAGTGATTGGTCCAACACAAACACATATCAGGTGCTTAATTGCTTGCGTTGTAAAGTACTGGATAGTCCATGCAGGGCGCCTGCCAGATTAGACCACTCCGTTCTAGAAGGCTCTTGCTCGTTCCAGGACAAACTCCTCTTTTTGGTAGCAGGCATCAGCCACTGACACAATGATAGCTGATTGGGTTAGAGATGGAGGTAGTCTAGCCAGAGAACTCTATATGGAGCGTTCCTTGCTAGTTTGGGAATGGCTAATTCAATCAGACCCCCTCTCTGTCTTAGACGGTTTGAGGTGGGAGACATATAGCCCGTAGCAGGGAAGTGCACAAAAGTAAAGAAGCAAGAAGAGAGCATGGAGTGGAGAGAGGAGAGTGCAAGAAGTCAGTCCACTGAGTGGGAGAGTTGAGAAGCTGAGTCAGTTTTTGAGTCACTGGCAGTGGTTCCCCAAAAGCCCACAGTGCTCATGTCTCCCCGTCTCTGTGTTCAGTGACAGAATATTAGTAGCTTGAAATTGGCTTCCAAGGCAATTTTTACACAAAAGAAATTGACAAAAGCTTCAGATCAAGGGTCCTCACATAGAACCTGTTGTTAAAACATTTAGCAGTGTACCACTGTGCAGAGCCCCTGAGGAACCAGGGACGGATGCCCCTTGGGAAGGAATGGCTACTGGAGTTCCTGCTGCTCGGTTGCCAGAGCTACTACTTTGTGCTTAGAGGCCTACTGATCTCTGTGAGCTGTGTGGCAAGTGAACTGCTAGCTATGTGGGCCTTATCTTCCTTACTTCAAAGCCCTAATCCTCCATTTATGGGAGCCCAAAGATTTCCACTTGTGCAGCCTGAAATTGCTTAACAGTTTTCATGGTGCCAAGCAACTGAGTTAGCTGATATCCACACCTGTGTTGGTTGTTTTGGCATCATTTTCAGCTGGGGCTCCAACCTTTTGTAAACTTAGTATGGATATATTTATATCCTGACCGAGTTAGGAAATTCACACGCTCTCCTTCCTCAAGTATGAAAGCCAGCAGGGCTTTGTTTTTGAACGATTAGTGTTAGCAAGGCCCTTGCTGTGTTTATTTGCAACCTATGAAATAACCTTCAGCATTCTGACATGTTTTCTGGGTTAGCTTCTGGCAATCGTTGCAATAGAAAAGAATGACCAAATCTGTGTTGATAGTGTTGGGGATCTCATTTTTCATTATGAAAGACATGCCCATCGGTCTCAGTCAGTCTGTAGGTCTTCTTTGCAAGGGCTCTTCCTTCCCTCTACTGTTCTTATTCGTCACTTTAACATGTCGAACTCAACAGCTCTCTTGTTCTGGGATACCTTTCTGATAAAGTGCAATAATCTTTATTCATGCCTTCTCTCTGTCTCTTTAATACATTCCTATTCACCCTTCTCAATAGATGCACACTTAAGTGGTTCTTAATGGTTTTCCATATCTACAAGTTATTGCTCTAGTTAAATGACAAATTCCTGGGTATCAGAGAAACTGCTTTTCTTCTATTTCTTTTGCTCCTTCTTATACTTAATGCCCAATTTTCAGTTATTAAATAATTAGAAGAAAATATTTATAATAACTTTTAGCATTTATTCAGTGCCTCATAGAAGCAAGACGTATCCTGTATTAACACATTAAATCCTTATAGCAATTCTTGGGTGTAAATATTAGTCCCGATTTTATAAATGAGGGCATTGAAATTTGGGGTAGTTAAGTAATTGCTTAAAGTCTTATAGCAGATGCAATTGTGTGTGTTACCACTGTTTCAACTTTGGGAGAAGATCCTAGGTTGATTTTCTTTGTTTCTCTTCAAGTAAAGGTGATTTCCCCTCCACACAACCACCATCCCACGTGAAGGGGATAATTAGGATAGGAGTCTGCAGAGTCTTGGGTCCCAAGTGACCTCATTCTCTAGTCAAGTCTCTTTTGTTTCTTTTCTTACTCAGACTGGGGAACACTTTGCCAGTGTTGCCCTTAGTTGGGGGAAGTAGGGCTCCTGCTCTAGGATCTGTGCCTCAGTTGGCCCACCATGCTTTGGGTACCGTCTCCTAAAGCTTATATGTCCCCGTCTGGAGCCTGGGCCCAGGTAGCATCCTCAGTGCCATCTGAGTGGGCACCGCAAGGTTGAACTGGAACCCATGTGGGCCCTGGTTCCATTTACCCGTCTTGGGGCACTCTTTGACCCTCTCTGTCAAAGCCATCAGAAACAGAGTTGAACACGGGTTCAATTAAGGAGCTCTAGGACTCTAACCTATGACATTGCCCCTGTGATTGGGCTGGTCCCAGGAGGGCAGCCTAGTGGGCAGATGGCTCCTGCTGGCTGGTATGGTATTTTTTTTCATAGAATTGCCAGGATGGTGCCGACAGGCTGATTTTTGGGGTGCCTTTCATGTTAAACACGGGATGAAGAATCTTTACCTATATTTGATTAGATGATAAACAAATACAGAAGTACCTCTTTTCTATCCTTTATTATAAATCTTCATTGATGGATCACTATACCTCACTATAAATTTTGTAATGTATTTTTAAATAAGACTTTTATGTAGGCAGAGCCGCCGTAAAACAATTTGCCTGGAGCTCTGCACACCTTAGGTACAGTCTTGCCCTTTAGGGCAGAATAACCTGGTTCTCCACCCATTCTTTTTTTTTTTTTTTTTTTGTGCAGTATGCGGGCCTCTCACTGTTGTGGCCTCTCCCATTGCAGAGCACAGTCTCTGGACATGCAGGCTCAGCGGCCATGGCTCACGGACCCAGCCGCTCTGCGGCATGTGGGATCCTCCCGGACCAGGGCACGAACCCGTGTCCCCTGCATCGGCAGGCGGACTCTCAACCACTGTGCCACCAGGGAAGCCCTCTCCGCCCATTCTTGATAGAATCTAGTATTTGTGGCTTCCTTTGGCCTTAGCTTTTGAATTCCAAATACTTGGCTTATGCAAAACAAATGCTTTGGCTTTCTAGAATATGGTTTCTGGAGAGGAGGAGATACAGTTAAGAAAAGGAATACTGGCAGCCAAAAAATCTTACAGTGGAATGTGCCATAGTGTCGAATTACAAAGTTCAAACCCGTCTGGTGTGATTACAAAGCCTGTGTTCCTTACACTTCAGGACATGGATGCAAACTTTATTTAGGGTCTCTGTATATACACATTGTTGGTCACCACACGTCACAGTTAAATTGAGTCCAGTGACGGCATGAGAAGAAATAGCCTATGAAGTCTTACTAGTTAGCTAGAGGATTGCTCAGTTTGTCTATCACTGAGAGTCTGGGGAGAAAGTAGGGACCCAACAGGGCAGTATCACCTCCTGGTTGTATATAAGGGCACAGAATCTAGTCAGTCAAGGTTCAATCGCCTGTTCCACCGCTGACTTGCAATATAACTGAGCAAATCATGGAACCTCTCTAAACCTCAGTTTCCTTACCTGTGGAAGGAGGGTAAGCATGGAATAATACTTCTCTCTCATAGGGTTGAGGTGAAGATCTATTAAGAGAAAGCACTTGTTGAGGCAACTCAACCACTGCTAGAAAATTAAATTATTTTACCTTGTATTTGTCAAAGGAAATTTTGATCGACACGCTGCATTCTTTGTAAGCACAGGTCTAGCTTTTAAGCACCTCCCTTCAGTGGCACATTCATCTTTGCAGCTGGGCGCTTGGCACTGGGAGGTGCGCAGTAGATACTCAGTGTTGCTCCATAAATGCATGAGCAAGTTCCTTGAGAAGGATGACCATTCCTACGAGCAAGCGGTAAAGAAAGCACAGAGAGATGGAATTTCTTAGCAGTACATGGAGTATATGAAACAACAAGAAAGTCCTATTCAACTACCATTTTGCAGGAAATACAGGGGACGGGGAACATATGAAACAACACTACAGAGAAGCAATCTGCAGCATCTAAACTATGAAGAACTCTGTGGTTTGTTTAACAGATAAATTTTGAGAAGAAAAAATAGAGTGGAAACCTACATTAAAAGATGTAAGAGACCTGTTGACCGATTGCCATGTATGGAATTTAGTGGAATCTTAATTAAAATACATTTAAAAAATATGAGTCAATTGGAGAAATTTGAAAAGTAACCAAATGTTTTAAGATATTAAATAGTTGTTGTGAATTTTTAAGGTGATAATGGTAATGGGTAAAAAATTTTAGAAGTATATACTGCAATATTTACAGATAAAATGATATTATGTCTGAGATTTACTTTAATAATCTGGAGTTTGAAGCACTGACTGTGATACAGATAAAACCAGGACTTAATTATTTGGTGCAGCAGAGTGGTACCTACATGGAAGCTTATTTTACTATTTCTTCTTTGGTATAGGCTTTCCATAATAAAAAGTAAACATACAAATAATGAGAGAAAGAAAACAAACAAACAAAAAGATCTATTTAAAACAATTCAGTGGTCTTTCCATTTAGTGGTAATTATTCCTAAGGACTCTGGTCAGCACTTTTGATAAAATCCTATGACTATCACCTTTCTGGAAAATCACATTATTTTCAAATATTTAAAAATTTTAACAAAAGTTACACTGTGTTTGATATCATTCTTGTACATATTTTTTTTCAAATTAAATTAGCTGACAAAACTATATATTTCTTACCTTAATGTCTTCAAGTGCATCAGAAAAGAAAACTATTGGAACTTTTCAAGTCATCTGTTATATTAAATATAACATAAATAAAGGAAACAAGAAAAAAAAAACAAAAACCTGGGAATTTGTACTTCACGGAGATGGAAGAATGTAAATCTCCTCTGGGGGAGACATTGCCCAGGTTAGGTTTCCCATGTCCTACCCCTAGGAGGCAGATGTAAACCCCTTTGGCCAAGTACTTCCCTCTCCCGTCCATACACAGACCATGAATGCCTCTGCTGTTGTCTTGTGATCACAGGCTTGTATGTTGATCTTGGTTATTAACTGTGACTCTGGCTCTCCACTGGGGATTCCTATGGAGGGATTCTCCATAGGATCCTCATTCATTTTCCTTCTTCTTGTGTACTGGTGTCATTTGCCTGCTTTATACCATTTCCATGGCCTTGATCTTCAGATCAACCCATGGTACCACCTAAGATTTTCTCAGAAACAGAGTGGAAAAGACCTGGGATTGAGGCAAGAAATTGAGGTCTCAGCCCTATCTAAAAACTTTGTGATCTTGGGTACTTTACCTGATCTCTGTCTTCAGTTTTCTTATCTTGGGTGTAATAATAACTACTTCATATGGTTGCTGTAGGGCGTAAGACACATCTGATGTAAAAGCCAAAAAGGGGTGAGGTGGAATCTCACACCAAAACATGCTGTATAAAATCCTCACCTGGGATGTGCATTTACTATTGAAAAAAATCAATGATAATTTCCTGTAGTTTTAAGGAAAATAGGGGCATCCTTATAGGTTAATTATCTGCTAAGAATGAAAAATTGTAGATCTCTGAGGCACAAATGGTTTTGCCTAGATTAGAAGACTCTACCTGCTCTCTTAAAAAATAAATTATGTTCTTAATAATTTTGAACCATAATTTAAATTGAATCTTGCCAGAGGATCCTAGTGGAATGTAGGTCTTTTAGAAATGAATTTCTTCCTGAATTTTAGGAAATTAATAAGTATAGGTAGAAGAGGAGCTAGAAGCTCTAAATATTTAATTGAAAATATTTATTGCTTTGTGTTTTCATTAATGTATAAATTTGATGAAAGCGATTATTTTTTATTCAATTTAGTTTATCTGTTTGCATATTTACGTAAGGCAAAATTTTATTCAGTTATACAATTGGCAAATTTTAACTGCTGAATTTCTTTATAATATCTGTACCATATCCCTTATTTCATTTCATGCTGCAAAAAATACAAAACTGTATACTTTTTTTTTTTTTTTTTTTTTTTTTGCAGTACACGGGCCTCTCGCTGTTGTGGCCTCTCCCGTTGCGGAGCATAGGCGCTGGACGCGCAGGCTCAGCGGCCATGGCTCACGGGCCCAGCCGCTCCGCGGCATGTGGGATCTTCCCAGACCGGGGCACGAACCCGTGTCCCCTGCATTGGCAGGCGGACTCTCAACCACTGCGCCACCAGGGAAGCCCCCGTATACTTTTATTTTTTTTATTTTTTTTACGGTACGTGGGCCTCTCACTGTTGTGGCCTCTCCTGTTGTGGAGCACAGGCTCTGGACACGCAGGCCCAGCGGCCATGGCTCATGGGCCCAGCCGCTCCGCGGCATGTGGGATCCTCCCAGACCGGGGCACAAACCCGTGTCCCCTGCATCGGCAGGCGGACTCCCAACCACTGCGCCACCAGGGAAGCCCCCGTATACTTTTAAATACTGAGCTTTTTCTTATATAAGCGTTGTCTCTATCCCCGAGGGGATTAGATAGCCGCAGATACCAAAATCTGCTGATGCTCAAGTCCCATAGTCGGCCCCCGCCGCCGCCCCGGAATCCGCAGGTTCTGCATCCGCGGATTCAACCAACCAGGGATGGTAAACATTGTACCGGTCCACGGTTGGTTGAATCTACAGGTGCAGAACCTGCAGATAGGGAGGGTCAACCGTATAGTAAAACCCTCTTCACACAAAATTTCTTACGTAAGATCTATAAAGCTTGAGTTTGCATTTAAGTTTTTTAAAAATATACTTGTTTTATTTGTAGTGTTGTTGATATCCCTGAAGTAGTTCTCAAATTTTTCCAGTGAAATACAATACTCTGAGAAAATAAACTGAAACGCAGAAGTGGTGCCCTTCTCTTAGGTTTTAGTTTTCTTTTGACAGAGGTCAAAGCCAAGGAATGAAGGTAATTATAGAAAGTTCTGAGGATTGTCAGTGGTAGGTTCTCCTAAAATGTCATCTTGACTGTATGTGTAGCTACACTTGCCTTGGGTGCAACTCAAAGTCAGTGACAGTGGCTAAGGCCTCACCATTAACTTTTAGGTTTCAGGCAAGAGAAAAAGTGGACCTTGGGTTGAGTGCAGGGCAAAGCAAAAGAAGAAAAAAAAAGGAAAATTGCCAGGTGGTACTGAAATGGCATCACACTGCATATCCTTCCCAGGATTTATGCTGCTACCAAAATTCTACAATGGACTACGATGTCACAGCTGGTTAAGGTCTTTGGTAAGATGTCTGAATGTACTATGTGTAAATAAAGTAGCTATAATTTGCACATTCGGGATGTCTTTCAGAATATTTCAAGGACCTTAGGGAAATGGTGATGGTCAAAACAGTTTTCACGGTGTTTTGAAGCATGTCCAGTACCCATCACTACCTAAAATAATCCTTTTAGTTGTTGTTTTTGACGTTGCTGCTTATGTGTTTGTCTCTTCTTCTTCATTAGAATGTGAATTCCAAGAGAGTAGAGACTTTCATCTAGTGCTGGATCACCAGTGCCTAAAACAGGACCTGGTTCAATAAATATTTATTGACCAGCTGCTACTAGGGGTAATTGCATATTTTGACTTAATACTAGAGTGAGGTAGCCATTACCCATAGTACAGATATAAGCACAGGGTTAACTTAAAAACCATCTACTCTCATCCTGTTTTTAAAAAAATTATGGCGAACTATGGGAATACACTCAAGAAAGTTTTTAGAAAAGATTCTTCTTCATGAATTATATTTGGAAAAGGCAAGTTTAGAGCTTGGAAATTTTTATATTAGATGAAAGGTGAGAAGAGTTGGAAGGAAGCAGTTTTTGAGATGAATAGACACTCTACATTCAGGTATACAGAAGGGAAGAGTGTAAGGAGGAGGAAATTCCTGGAGAGAAGAGAAAGAGCGAAGCTGGAAAAAGGCTGAATGTTACAGGGACCTTACATGTGGGAAACAATGGAAAAGCTATTTCTAGAAGCACCATGATAAACAATGTTGACCATCTAGATTTGAAATTCAGTTTTGATTTTGAAGGTAATACAAAATCAAAGAAGGGCTTTAGAGATGCCAGAGTGTTACAGCAGGGGATTACTTTGTAGGTAATATTTGGAGCTGATTTTTAAAAGTGAGAGAAGAGAGTGTGATTATCATCATAGAGAGTATGTTTCTTATATGTGAGGACATTAACCTGCATTGAAAAATTAGCTTATTATTTCTATCTTGGTATACTACCAGAAGCTGAAAAAATTGCTTCCACAACAAATGTGAAATGGCTGTGTTGGGGAAGCCACAAGTATTAAATCCAGGAAATAGAAATTTGCTATCTTTCAATATTTCTAATGAAAAATGTAACTGTTTCTTTACTATTTTTTCAGTCTTAATAAATCTTTCACTTCTCTTTAGGGTATTTTTTTTCACATATACTTTCCTTTGCAAGTTTTCCATTCATGCATAAGTCCAAAAGTATTTGAATTAAGTTTCTCTGGGGGATGATTTAAAGTAAGGAATCAAATATAACTTTTTTTTTTTTGGCAGTGTACTATTTTGCCCTCTGATAGTTTTGTATTATCCGCATTTTACTTTGAATTTCTTTTTAGCCAAGTGACTGAGTATAAAATCTAAACCTAGAAAGAAAATCTTACAGCATGATAGTATATATATTGTAAATATAGTTATTTACAGTGAACGAAGACAATGGACTTTTGATTACTCAACATTTTCCAATATCCATCAGTGGAATAAGAGCTAATGTTTAATGAGTGTCTACAGACGAGAGCTTTGCATACGTCATTTCCAATCCTCTAAGCCGCTGCTTAAGGCAGTACCTGAGGCTCAGTCTTTGGACCTTTCTTCTCCTCTTCCCTCCCCTAGGATTTGGATAAACTGTGGATCAGGACAACACCTCTTAAATTATTATAACATTAGAATATAAGAATCTGGTGTACTGTGGAGATCCTAAACTGAATGCTATAAATGTAAACTATTAATAATTGTTATCATTGATTTAGTTACATGAACCATGTATTGTGCTAAGTGCTTGTATAATTGATCTATTGAATCCTCCCTACCAACCTGTGAGATGAAGACAAGTGATTCTCTCACGTTCATCCAGCTGGGTCCTGAAACCTCTCCAACTTCAGCTTCACTCTCTCAGTGCTAAGATAGACTGCCTTCCATCATAGCTGTTGTTCCACTTGATTTGTTTTCTAAAGGTTCTTTCTGTCTGGCATTGTATAATGGCAGCTGAGTTGTCATCTAGTCTGAGCCCTTCATGTAATGGGTGAAAAACTAGCAGTCTGGAGAGGTTAAATGATTGGCCAGGTGTCACCTGGAGACAGCTCTTAGAATGAAACTGAGGTTTCCTCACTTCCTGTCCTGATTTCTTCTGTCTCTACTTACTGCTCTCTTTAAATTGGTTGGGAATAATGCAATGCTTAGGATTATCACTTTTTTTTTTATCAAAATAATGAATCAGTGTAAAACTTACTAGCAACCAGCATTATTTGAAGACTGTTAATTGGGGGCAACATGACCCAATTCTGCATTCCAATCACAAAGTTATAGATTCAATATGCAGCCAGAGGCCAGGCAGTCAACCTTGGGGCAGGGTCCCTGCAGCAGCCTCCAGAGGGCAGAAAGTACAGAGAAGTCTTCAAAATCAGAAAATACTTACAATATTTTCACTGAATTTTGAAGATATGGTAACGGATTAGTTCCTAGTGTTCTGAATTCCTGGATTGCTCCCCAGTAAGGCTTTAACACTTGCTTCTGAATTAAGCAACCACTAAATAGTGATTATTGACAAGAGTGGCCAACCCACTGAAGCAGGGCTTTGTGAAGGGAAATTATGGCTATGTAGCTACAGGAAGTACTCTACATATGCATGCACTCATGGTCGTTACCTTAGGCTGCTTTAGCAGCTGCATGCTATACATGTACAGAAACGCAGAAACAAAACAAAATGTTGAACAAACATTTCGAGTAATATTTTGTGTAGGCCCTGGCTTACTGTTCTGTTATATCGGATGGGACTGTTGGTAAAATTCTATCACTCGAGAATGCTTTAAAGACAGAGTTAATGTAGGAACTGCAAGAAAGATAACTAAGGAGGATATTTATTAGTAAGTCCTAGGCAGTATCACTGTTATCATAGTTCGGTCCCACAGAGGCATATTTTTCACTTTGTTTTAACTCTAATTAAGAAAACATTCTTCCAGTTAGCTGAGAACACAGAAAACGTAGAACAGTGTAGGTGGCATGTCATTGTGATCACCCCAGGTCATTCCTTGGGTGTAAAAGTGAAGCAGGCAGCATCTGAGTGAGTTCTCAGACACTTAGCAGTGCTGTGGCGGAGACCTAGCATTCAAAGTAACTGGAAACATACACAGAGAAGTCTGTGTCAGTCTAGACCAGCAGGGGACAAACACAGTGCATGACACAGAGAGGAGGCAGAGCGAAGACAAAGACAAAGAAATCAATTCACCTCAATTTGAACAGAGACTTTCCTGCAGCCATATTTAAAGATTGGTTTTCGCCAGTTCTTTGGCTAGGATAAGCAAGAAATTGATATCAGAAACCCTTCCCTTGTATGCTAACACATATATATGGAATCTAATAAAAAAAATGGTTCTGAAGAACCTAGGGGCAGGACAGGAATGAAGATGCAGACATAGAGAATGGACTTGAGGACACAGGGAGGGGGAAGCTGGGACGAAGTGAGAGAGTGACATGGACGTATATACACTACCAAATGTAAAATAGCTAGCTAGTGGGAAGCAGCTGCATAGCACAGGGAGATCAGCTCGGTGCTTTGTGACCACCTAGAGGGGTGGGATAGGGAGGGTGGGAGGGAGACACAAGAGGGAGGAGTTATGGGGATATATGTATATGTATGGCTGATTCACTTTGTTATAAAGGAGAAACTAACACACCATTGTAAAGCAATTATACTCCAATAAAGATGTTTAAAAAAAAAACTTTTCCTTCCCTCCCTTCCCCTCCCCTCCTTTTTCTTCCTTCCTTCCTTCCTTCCTTCCTCCTTCCCTCCCTCCCTCCCTCTCTTCCTTCTTTCCTTCTTATGATAACTAGTGTTTAAATAAACTAAGACGTAAGTGAATATAATTCAGTCCTCCTCAGCCAGGCTTTCAGCTGTCTATGGACGTAATTAAAGAGCCCCTGTAGGAAAGTTAAGAGATAGCCACCTGTCCTGATCCCTATTTGATCATTCAGGTAAAGATTCTAATGTCCAAAATGGCAACCTGAGGTTGACAATGACCCGTACACAATTTATATCTATCTGAGGGTGCTACATATTATAAACACAAACATTTTATATACAAACAGTTTAAACTTTCTGGACAAGGGAAAAGATACAAGGGTCCCTTTTTTTCTTTTCATTACACTGGAGGGATATCCTTCCTATTTGCATCTTCACATCCATATCTACACTGTTTCTCACTATGGCTGTTACAGTTATGGTCTTGACTCTGGATTGTCTTTAAGTATTCCTCGTATTTTTTTTTTTTTTTTTTTTTTGCAGTACGCGGGCCTCTCACTGTTGTGGCCTCTGCCGTTGCGGAGCACAGGCTCCGGACGCGCAGGCTCAGCGGCCATGGCTCACAGGCCTGTCCGTTCCGCGGCATGTGGGATCTTCCCGGACCGGGGCACGAACCCGTGTCCCCGGCATCGGCAGGCAGACTCTCAACCACTGCGCTACCAGGGAAGCCCAGTAATGAATATTTTTAAATAATAAGATTGAACTAAAAGTTTCAGAGATGGTCTGTTAAAAAAGATATAATGCTAAGTACATGGTTTATTATTACTATGAACCAACATATTGTGGCAAGAGTATATACTTCAGTAGCATATAGAAACAACTTTACTTGATATTGACATTTGATAACAGAAAGCATTAAAGGAAAGGAACATTAATACAATATTAACTCCAAAGGATAATCATTTAAAAAATAAAAAGTAGTACCACAAATATTTAATATCTAAAAATATTTAAAAACACACAAAGCATTAATTGACCTATCTGATAGTCTTCTCTTTGTTTTGTGACAAATAATGCAGTTAGAAATTATTTTTCCTTCATTTTGTGTTGACATTGATTGGATTATTAAAAGTATATCCAAAAGCATTTTCAAGTTGGCTGTTAAGGTACATGATTCTTTACATAAGCTTATTTCCTTCTTTTAGTGATGAAAATATTTGGTCTGCTTGCCCTGATTTGGTTTTGTTCTGGAATTAAACTGCTTTTTCTAATTCAGATTTTAGATCTGTTTCTAATTTAATGTTGCAGTATTCTACAATAACATTCAAGTCTTCTTTTGGCATTTCCTTAGTTAGTGTATTTTTTTTTTTTTTAGTAAAAGGTGAAAGATTTATACGTTTTGAAGAGAAACCCCTACAATAGTTAATGTATTTTTGAAGAACTTTAGCCTGTAGGGAATATTCAGACTTTAGCCTATAGGGAAGATTCAGACACTGGAGAATGCTAGCAAACATTAGGTGAGTGTTATGGGAATAATGTAACGTTTAGCTCTCCCAGCAAGGTTGATAGCTCTCTCTTAAATCGTGTGTAGAAATTGCCAATTTAAGGACTTATGTTAGTTCCAAAACTTGTTATCTCTTATAACATCAAACATAAGATTTGTATAAAGTATACTATGTATGTAAATGAATTAATATTTATTTTATATGTGTGAAGGACTCATCATTAGCAGCAGGCAGGGCCAGGGACTCATAACAGGACAACAACTACCAACAAGACTGATCAATAGTGACCACTCTTCCTTTGGTGTCCTTTGAACCAATGATTCTGTATGTTGAAAAGTTTTAATTCTCATGGTAAAATTTGATACTTTTTCCTGTTCTCCTGACTTCTCAATGATTTTTCTCAGAATTCAGGATTTGGAAAAACATACATAATTCCTCAAGAAATGCTAGGAAGGAATTCCCCTTGGAAACACCACCCTGGAGGATGGGGGAAGACAAATAACCAGACGTCCCAAATGGTCTTAGGGAGCAAAGCTGCCTTGCAGCCTAGAGTGGGTGGACAGTTACCAGAAAGGGAAGGGAACTTGAATCTTATTTAAGCCATTTTGTTTTGGGGTTCCTTTGTTAGAGCAGCCTTCCCCTTAACTAATTCAGAAATCCTCTAAATAGTTTATATTTAGGACTCCATGGATATATCCCTTATAGCTTGTTCAGAAACTTAGTTTACTGTAGCTTTGAATGGAAACACATCTGAGATGATCTAGTTCAGCTGCTTCATTTTATAGATAAGCTATTGAGTCCTAGGGATAGTAAATGACTTGCCTAAGGACACTTGAAATTTTTTCAGATTAATAAAATGTAGTTAATACAGAAATCAATTCTCTCTATATAAATTAATGCATAGGAATATGCAAAATGTCTTAAAGTTTGAAGGATAAAACTATAATCTCTTTTGTAACATTTATCCTGGTACAGAGTAGATGTGACGATGTTTTTTTCCCCCATTTTAGTATTATAAGTCTTTATTATTTAATCTTGGCTCAGTGTTTAGAGATCCCCATGTGGTATGGAATGAGGGGAGTAAAAGTGAGCTAAACTATATGTTAAACATTTTACATATGTTATTTCATTTATTTAGTCATCACAAAGACCCATTTTACAGATAAGAAACTGAACCTTTAAGTGGTTAAGAAATTAACCTAATTATATTAATCCTTACATTGCAAAATATATGGCAGAGCTGTGATTTTTGGATAAATAGGTGAACATGTGAAGTTAGAAAACTTTGAGAAAAAAAGATATAATTTTAAAAAGTTACCAAGTAATTTTTCATGATATCCTTGTGTTATCATATTGTCTAAGTACACACAGCAATCCCTTTACTCACTGCAAAGGTACTGAACAAGATTACAAACTAGGATATGAGGTGGATTTTTTTTTTTTGATATTTTAAACAGTTTATTGTCTTTCACCTTTGGATCCTGTGAACTTTTAAAGTACTCAGTTAGTAAAGAAATAAAAAATTATTTTGTGCAACCAAAGTTCAAGGTAGTTTAGATGAAAATGGGAAATTGAGCTATGACAAACTACAACTGAATCTTAAATTAATATGAGACTATTATAAAGCAATATTGATGTCTCAAATCCTAAGTTTCACATTAAGGTCATAGTAATGGCTTAGTGTTTTATGAGCCTGTGTGGTGTTAGCGACTTCGTCTCTTTAATCTTAACTTCGCCTCAAGCAAAAATAAATCTCAATGTTGTAAACTGTATGGTAACATAACTGCCTTGTTCAATAGGGATCATTTTTTTCCCTAAATGTCAGTAATATCTTGCTGTGGCTTAAAAAAAAATGAGAGAAAGAAAATAACAAGTTGTTGAAGTGGTAAATATTTCTACTATTGAAAAATGGACAGAAGCTTTTCTGCTTTTGTTTTTGCATTACATTATTTTGCAATTATGATGTATAAACAAGTCAGGCTAAATGTATCAATATAAGACCAATTCTGCATATTTAGGTCACTTAATTGCTAGATTGCTAATTAATGTTTGGCTATTACGTTTTTACATGTTATAGAGGAAGTTTTGAACCAAGCAGGTACAAGGGACAGTCCAGAAAAAGGCTCAGCATTCCTGGAAGAAAGTCAAAGTTGGAGGAAAATGAGGAGTGTCTTGAGGTCATGGTTTACTGGGAGACATTAAGGGGCTGTTTCCTCTGAAGTTCTGCAAGAAAAGGTTTCAAATAGGTATAACTCAGAAATATCTTAGGGGTGAAAAAAGCAGTGGCCCTTCTCACTGTATAAAGAAAAGCAAAGATTAAATAAGCAGAATTTATTAAAGGGTTGGGTTCTTGATTTGTAGTTAGAATTCGGTATTTCATTTGGCCCTTGATCTGAATTACATGATTTATAATTAGAAATATGTGTATTAATTTTTTTAACATGGAATTATATCTTTGTAGGAAAAATTTAACTATATGAATTCTAAATTTTCCCCTAATACTCTGTGTACATGCCTGAAGAAACTCTATGCATTGTGTCTAAGCTTTCATGAACAAACATTATAACTTACTGAGTGGCAACCGAAATTGTGGGCCTAGGTGGAATCCTTTTATTGATTACGTGGGAGACCTTAGACATTTCAGTTTTATGAAAATCCATAATTGTAAATGTGCATTTCTAATCTAGCCATCTCAATTGTCAATATTCTTTTGGGCTTCAGTCTTTTCCTCATTAGGAAAAGATTTATTTCATTGTATTTTAATTAGAATATGAATCTTTCCAGTTTTAAGTTCTCATTTGTAGTATATGAGGTAACAGTATCCTTCTTTAAATTTTAAAATAAGGGCCTCCCTGGTGGCGCAGTGGTTGAGAGTCCGCCTGCCGATGCAGGGGATACGGGTTCGTGCCCCGGTCTGGGAGGATCCCATATGCCGCGGAGCGGCTGGGCCCGTGAGCCATGGCCGCTGGGCCTGCGCATCCGGAGCCTGTGCTCCGCAACGGGAGAGGCCACAACAGTGAGAGGCCCACATACCGCAAAAAAAAAAAAAAAAAAAAAAAAAAAAAACTTTAAAATAAGAAAATTAAGATTAATATTTTACTGTTAGCCTAGTAAAGTCCACACAAAACATGAAAATAATTAGTTGCCTATGATAGTAAACCAAGAGGTTTAATTATTTGACTGAAAAGTTTAGAAACACCTCATATTCCAAATAATGTGGGAAATGTCAGAGAGGGAAGCCTGGAAGAAAATGATTATGATTCAGTATTAGAAGGGTAATCATTGAACCCTTTCTGGAGGAAGACCCTGGGAACAAATCTAGTTTGGGAGAGGAAGGTCAGCAAAGCTCATGAAAAAAAACGGTCCCAAGACCCAGAAGTTGGCGTGTCTGCTCAGCAATATCCTAAGGCGGGGCCAGGGAGAGAAGGACAGAGAACAAGGTGGTCACACATACAAGGGAGGTGCTCTGTTAAGGGGCTGTGATTATTTCTGGTCTTACAGGGGCCGTATGTCTTTTGAGATTAGCCATCTCCTTGTGTGGTATCTGTCAGTCAGGGTCCCAGTGGAAAAGAGATAGCACACGCAAATCTGGATGATTCAGGGCTATGTTTTCTAAGAGGCTATTAAAAGGTGTGAGTAGGGTGTCAGGAATTTCAAGAGATGGTACAACTGCCCAGAGTTAGCAGTGAAATTTTCACCACCCCTAGGCTCGAAGGGTGGAAGAGAGTAAGAGGTAATCAGAACCTGGAAAGAGAGAGTTCTATGGATTAGCTTGCTTGAGAGATGCAGGACCTCCTGTTGAGGGTCCTAGCCAGAGAGAGGCAATCTCAGGAGAGGGAGCAAGGGAATAAATACTCTAACCTCAGTCTCCTCCCTCCCTCTGATTTCCCTCTGATTTAGGGCTCCCCAACTAGAAGTCAGAAGTTCCAACATCTATTGATATAATTCTTAGAGGTCAGTTTATATCAGGAGGGCAAAGGGGCAAATGGAAGATAGCAGAATCACAGTATTGTGATTCTGTGCACACACACCAATTTTTAAAACCGTCTTCTCCCCCAGTTTTGTTGATACCAGGAACAAAATATTATGAGTGAAGGCCATAAGCACTCTGGTCAATGTTAAGAAATGTCTTCTCTGCATACCTGTAAGTAGGTCGTATAATTTACTTATGAGTTTGAGAAGCATGAGTCATTTGGATGAATCTTGTCAGCTCTATAGATCTGATAAAGCTGAGGTAGGATCACACATTTACTCATAAGTAAATTTTCTAAGACTTATGACCTCTCAGGAGACTGGTCACCAGGTTTTTTCTTGGGTACACTTAAATTAACATGGACCCCTTCCAAAATGTAGCAGGATCAATTTGGTAGACCTTGCTTCATGTTTTTCCTCAAAACAAGTCACATTGAATGTAGTTTTGTTTTGGAATTTTTAGTGTTCTTTGATCTAGGTGGTTAATAAAGCAAATAAAAAAGTAAATATAATAGATGATCTATATCTTTGAACTATAGTTTCCTGAATCGATAAAACATGAAATTACTTCATAGATTTTCCAATATGCCTCCCCAAATTCGGTTTTATTACTGTGCTCTAAGTGAGAAATTGAATAAAGAGCCCATTTCTTCATAAAAATGCTTTCATAACCTTGTGTTCTGTTTTAATGACATCATTGTATATTAAAAAGTTCAGAAGCTCCTCAGTGCTTTGCAACTGGAGTATTCATTTGGAAGTATCATTTCCCTCTCTTCCTGGAACTCCATTTTTTTATTGTTTTTTGTTATAGTCTCATAGTTTCCTGGGCTCTGCTCATCTTTTTCAGTTTCTTTTCTCTCTGTTGTTCACAATAGGTAACATCTATTTTGCCATCTTCAAGCTCACTGATTCTTTTCTCTGTCATCTCCATTCTGCTGTTGAGTTTATCCACTGAATTTTCAAATTTTGGTTACTGTATTTTTCAGTTCTAAAATTTCTTTTTGGTTCTTCCTTATATACTCTTTCTTTGTTGATAATTTTTATTTCTTTGTTGAGAGTTTCTATTTTTTCATTTGTTTCAGCTGTGTTTGTAAGTGCTCATTGAAACATTTTTATTGATATGGTGGCTACTTTATAATCCTTAAATGCCATTAAGTGTTGGCATCGATTGATTGCCTTTTCTCATTGAAATTGAGGTTTTCCTGGTTCTTGGTGTGATGAGTGATTTTTTATTGTGTCTTGGACATTTGGGGTATTAGTTGTGAGATTCTAGAGACCATATTTAAATCTTGTATTTTAAGAGGCCTCCTCTGACATCATGCCAGTGGGGGAAGGAGTCACTGCCTCATTACTGCCAGGTAAGGTGCAACTGTAGGTTCTCCACTTGGTTTTCCTTGACACCTTGGGGGAGGGGGAGAAACTAGGGGTTCCTCATGACTGTCAGGTTGGTGTAGGAGTTCAGGTTCTACCTAGGCCAACACTGGCATCACCCTAGCTGGGAGGAGGAGGGGTGCCTCAGTACCTCTCTCCACTTGGCTTCTGTTGAAACTGTGAGGTGGGGATTCAATACTGCAGGAGAGTCACCTTCTTACCATCAGGTGGGGATGGAAGTCCAGGCTTCCCATGTGGCCTCCTATGACACCATGGGGGAGGGCCTTGTTATTACCCAGTGGGGATGAAAGTTCCAGCTCCTACTCACTCTAACACCACCCTGGTTGGGCTGTTGAGCACATCATTAGGCCTGGTGAGCTTGGAAAGCAACGATCCCATTTAGTCTTGCTGACAGGACTATGGGTGGGGTTGCCATTTTTTCCATACTCTATGACTAGAGTAGGGCTGTCCCCTGTCTTGTTAAGCTTCCCTTTCCTGGTCCTTTGGCTGAGTGAAGTTTTTTGGGGCACCTCTTTTTGTCTGCACCATTGGTGTTTTCTGAGTTTCTGGCTTCTTCAGCGCCAAATCTAGGATATATGAGTCAAAAGAAAGCCCAGAGAGCTCACCACTGTTTCGTTCCTTGGGTCCCAAGGTCCCGAGCCAATCTGCCTTCTCCTTATTTCTTTTCAGAGTCTTATTTTTGTTTCATACACAGTGACCATGGTTTTTAGCTGAACTGTAGTGGGAGGAGTAAAGAGAATTGCTTGAGGACATTGCTTCAACCCCTAGATGCAGCCATGCCTGAAGATAACATTGGGCTTTTCAGTTACAAAAGCCAATAAATGCCCCTTTCATTCGTCAAACCATCTTGAATGGGCTTTCTGTCACTTGCCACCAAGTTCCCTTGGAATGAGCAAGTCCTGGAGCACAGAGATGACACATGACTAGAACCTTCTTGCACTAGAATAGAGGTCTGTTTGGTGTCAGTCCTTGGAATGAACTACACCTTGGCTTCCTCTCACATGGATTTTTTTTTTTACAGTGTCTCTTTCAACACAAAAGGTTCTAAGACCCTAAAGTTAGTTGCAATCTGGGCTTTCTTCAACCATAAGATCATTTTCATCCCATTATATCATAAGCCAAGTAAATAAAGGTGATAAGAAATAAAAGGTCCTACCCTAGCAGCTTGGAGTTAGCATCTGTGCTTGCTTCTGCCATACTGACATGAGTAACCTAGGACAAGCCATTTGTTCTCTTTGCGCCTCAGTTTCTGTTTCTGTGTACTGAAGGGGTGAACTCTACATGGTGTGTAGAATTTTCACTAGCTCTCAAAACTTCTGTGCCTATTAATGAAAATAGAAGAAAGTGAGGCAAAGCACTTTACACTTGGTTTCTCTGTGACTTAGTGTACAATACCAGAAAATTAAGGTTGACATTATTTATCATGACTTACCTTCCCTTGGAATGCAAAAGAATGTTGTTACTGTGCTGATACAATGGAGGGAGATTTTCCTACAGAGTACCAGGACGATCACAGCGAACAAAATAAGCAAACAGGAGATATCTTGGCCATGTAAGGTTTCAGTTGTGCAGCGATGGCATCTGAAAGTTAAGAGCTATCAAATGCATTGTTTTTTGAGTCAAAGTTTTAAAAAGTATGCTAGAAACAATGTTCATTTAAATAATTTAATGCAGAGGGGAAAAGATCAAGACAAAGTGCTAGATAGATATTTCCTATGCTATAATTACTCAGCAATAATAGCCTCAAAAATAGAGTTGCAGATTTTCTTAACTTCTGTATGAGTTTTAAAAGACTTTATTTTGGGGGAGCAGTTTTAGATTCGCAGCAAAATTCAGAGGAAGTACAGAGATTTCCCATGTACCCCCTGCCCTACACATGCACAGCATCCCCCATCAGAGTGATATATTTGTTAGAGTTGATGAACCTAAATCGATATATCATAATCACTCAAAGACAATAGTTTACATTAGGATTCACTTTTGGTGTTGTTGGACAAATGTATAATGACATATATCCATCATTATAGTATTATACAGAGTATTTTCACTGCCCTAAAAGTCGTCTGTGTTCCTCCTATTCATACCTTCCTCCTCCTCCCCACCCCTGGCAACCCCTGGCAACCAGTGGTCTTTTGACTGTCATAGTTTTGTCTTTTCCAGAATGTCATATAGTTTGAATGACATAGTGTGTAGCAATTTTCAAACTGGTTTCTTTTCTTAGTAACATGCTTTTAAGGTTCCTCCATGTCTTTTCATGGCTTGATAGTTCATTTCTTTTTAACACCGAATAATATTTCATTGTCTGGATGTACCATAGTTTATTTATCCATTCACCCCCTGAAGGACATTTTGGGCTGTTTCCAAGTTTTGGCAAGTATAAATAAAGCTGCTATAAATGTAAACATCCATATGCAGGTTTTTGTGTGGATATAAGTTTTCAACTCATTTGGGTAAACACCAAGGAGTGCAATTGTTGGATCATATGGTAAGAGTGTGTTTAGTTTTGTAAGAAACTGCCAAACTGTCTTCCAAAGTTGCTGTACGATTTTGAATTCCCACCAGCAGTGAATAAGAATTTCTGTTGTTCCACATCCTCATCTGCATTTGGTATTGTCATTTTTCTGGAGTTTGGCCATTCTAATAGGTGTGTAGTATCTCATTGTTTCCCTGATGACATATGATATGGAGCGTCTTTTCCTATGCTTATTTACTATCTGTATATCTTCTTTTATGAGCTGTCTGTTAAGGTCTTTGAACCATTTTTTAAATTGTATTGTTATTGTTAAGAGTTCTTTGTATATTTTGGGTAACAGTCCTTTATCAGATGTGTTTTTTTGGCAAATACTTTCTCCCAGGCTTGCTGTATCATACTCTTGATGTGATATTCATTTGACTATTCTCTTCGGCATCAATTGTAAGTCTCAACATGTTTATGTGGTCCTCTTATGTGTTTTGAATATGGACTCAGTGGTGGAAAGAAACACTGGTGAAGACATTTCAGCAGAACATAGTCTCATCCCTTCTGTGTAACTCCTTAGGGCTGAGCCACGTCAGTGTGAGGAAGTGTTTGCCTATCCAAGTGGCAACCCCATGTGCTGGCTGGACCAGTGCAGAATTCTGCAAACCAGTATTAGGACTTAAGTTAGGACTTGAATTTTAGAATTTGTAAGGGAATGAGTTTTATGATGTTTATTTTCCTCTTGTTTCAAAGACAGTCAGAAAGGAAGTTATGAAATCCATGGAATTAAAGGTGAACAAAGTATGCTTACTTTGAACTTGTGGTGAGTTAGAATAGTTATTGTTGCAGTTAAACTAGTCTGTCCTAGTTTATAAATTAATTTTTTAAAGGAGGGAATTCACTTTTGAGTGAAGGAAAAATAAAGCAGGAGTTTTTCCTTACCAAAATCAGCCAGAGCGGTTGTATCACACCCGGGCAGCTTTGGATTGTTTTCTCAGGTGCTATTCCTTGTGGTTGCCCAATCTGGTTGGCAAGATGCTCATTTCAGTTATAGAAATCTTTCAACTAAACACTCACCTGTTCCTTCCTTGCCTTGTCAACAGGATGTCATTCAAGACTGAATGGTGCAGACTGTTTTTTTTTTTTTTAATTTGCAATAAAATAAAGCTGTTCATTCAAAAGAGTTAACAATAGCAATTTAATTATTTTACGTTTTGGCCTTTAAAAATAAGATTGGCTTTTGTGGCAATTACTGGATTGAACAGACATGTAAACGTGATGGCTAATGTGGTGACAATTTATGTTTTAAGTTATTTTCTTCCTTATAATTATTAATTTGAGTGACAAGATTGCTAGCATTGCAATTGCCAATATGTTTCAGAAGGAAAGGCACAACAGAAAAGGTTCTCCAAAGCGTTCTAAAATGTATTAGGTGCCTTTTAGCTTTATTAGAACATGTAACTGTATAATGTGATTTATACTTTATTATTCCTTCTCATAGAAAAGTAGAGAGTAGTGTTTGAATAGGAAGCTGTTTTGTTGAGAAGCATTCCAGATGAATCACAACATCCATTTCTTATATTGTGATAGGATTCTTCATTCTTTGGTCAACTCTGATTGATTCACTAATTCATGGCCATTGTCTTCTCATTGTCATTACCCCATCTGCAGTGACATGCATGGCTTACAGCACCTCTGTCAAAAGTCATTAAAAGTGTTTTCCTTCTATGCTCAAGAAACTGAAGCAAGCATGAAGCTGATGGCACTAATAGAGATTTGGGATTAGTGAATTTTTAAAGAAAGTCACAGGTTAGTGTAACTGAAGTTAATCGTGTATGCTGAAAGCAATGTTCTGAGACCTCCGTGGGGCATTCAAGCTATTTTTGATTTCAGCATTGTTTGACAGGATTTGAATTTTCTTTTTCAATTTAAATGGATAGTGATGGAGGTATTTAGGTTGTCAAAGATGTTTTGACGTCTTTGTTTATTAACAAAAATGTTTATCATCACTTGAAATGGTCTCCCATCATATTTTTTTTGCAATAAGTTACGAAAGAGGGATGCACAGTATAGACTGTATAGATGTTGGAAGGCGGAGGATCACAGAGGCTATTCAAATGAGGACAGAAAATGAGTCTGGACAGTAAAAAAAGTAAAAGAAGGCAACTGACTGTAGAAAAGTTTAGGGTCCTTTCCCTTTAACTGTATGGACTTGGACCTTGCCAATCCTTTGGTGGGTCATTTGTCTCAGGAGGAGAGGAACCTCAGCTATCAATGGCTGTGGTGGGGCTAGTGGTTTCCTAGAAAGTAGAAATGAACCAACCCCAAAGCAACCAGAAGTTTTCGGGGGCAGAGAGTAGGAAAAATGGCGTGACTGGAAAAGGTAGAGAGGTGATCTTGGAGCCAAGGGTAATTGTGTCCTGTGAGCCTTACTTGATAGGGAGAATAAAAGCATGAGCGTTTGCAGGTGAGTCAAATGAATTTTCAGGCTATTTTCATTATTTCTGGACCTTTCTTGATGATCTGTGCTGAGGTGCATGTGCTGTATGATATTTTTTATTAATTAGACATCTCAGTGTAACAATGTACAGGAGACCTTGTCCAGCGTCTCTGACATGACTAAGAATGCTTTATGTGATTGCCTGGCAATGTTTTAGGAATTTCTTGGAGAAGATTAATCTTGTGTGGATCATGTATGAATATATTCATTTTATTTCTAAGTCATAATCTGTTTTCTTTCAATAACTTCATCCCAAACATGGCAAGTAACAGGATTATCCTTTGACTTTCTTTCTTTTTGGGAAAAAAAAAATAAATATGTAACTTAAACACCACAAACTTATCTTTAAAAAGCTTTGCAAATATATTCCTTCCTGTGCTGACAACTATGAAAACCTGTTATAATTTGCTACCCTATATTCATGTGAAGAGAAAAAGTGAGGTCAAAACATGCCAGGGTGAGTTCACTGAAGGAAGAGCTGTATTAAAATTTGCCTATAAGAGGAATACCCTACTTGTTCCTTGAGAACTGCTTGAGTCATTTCACCACTACCGGATTTGGAAGCGGGAATTTTAGACAGGACGGCATGGAATAGCAGATTACCTATCCCCTTTTCCTTTCCGCTCCTGTGGATTGTCTTTTGATCCTCTTCACATATTGTTTATATTCTCTCTGGGGATAAAGTAAAAGAGAAAGTAATGAAGGTAAAAACACCTATTGGTCTGCTTGACTAAAACGGGCTATTAGAACAACATGGATAATAATGTATCCATGTATTATTTTGTCTCAATTAATAGTAGATAATGAAGTTCTAATGGTACACAGTTGGGCGCCAGTTATGAGATTATTCCCCTAGTTAAATATAAAAATAAATTTCACCAAATTACATTCATGCTTACATTTTTCCAAGGTGAAATGGAAAGAAAACACTGAATATATCGGATATTCCAAAATCTTATTTTGCCATTGTTATCAATCACTAGCTCAGGTTATATTTTTTTCTTTATCTGTTTTTATATTCTGTAGGATGAAGTTTTATTATTCAAATGTATATTATTTGACCAAAATATCCGATCTGTATATTTATATTAACCCCCAAATAGCTTGATATAGATGGTAAATATATGTAAATAAAAGGCTTTGATAGGTTCTCTTAAGTTCCAGTTGTGCAAACTTTCAAGAAATCATTTATGCCTGTCCACCCCCAAACATTCACTAACACTGTGAGAACAGCCCCTGGTAATTTATAGATATTGACACTCAGCGGCGACAGGCAGGGAGGTAGTGTCAGTTCATTAAAAAACTGGAATGCGTTTTGAAGCATTTATTTTCTTAAGCAAAAGTCTTGATAAAACAGGAATCACAAATGCACATCCTTCAGGAACCAAGGAGATAATGTAAATGTATTAATTCTAACTTTTACAGTAACAGCAATGCAACAAATGTTTCACTTTTCTCTTAATTCTGCTCTGAGATAAACAATGGTGTAAGCATGTGATAAATAGTCGCTGATCCTGACCTTAGCAGAGGGCAGACAGCAGTCAGGGCGAAGCTCAGGTAGAAGAACAGGGCTTGCCCAGGTCCACAATTGGTGCCACAATGGAATGTAGGCTCAATGTTGCCAGATCTCTCAAGGGGGGTCATAAATTTAGATTTTATGTAAAATATCTTATATTTTAAATAATGGCAATATAAAAGTGGATCAAAAATTTTTTTGAACTTCTCATGAATCAGTACTCAGGTGGACAAACAAAACCAGATGTGGCCCATGTCTGCCAGTTTGCAACCTCTGGTCTATGTGCAGGTTATTCTCAAAACTGTTTCTCCTGTGCCTTATGTAGAAAGCTGCAGACTGGATGTTTTTGCCTGCATATCCCTTTAACTAACATGTTCATGGGCTCCCCTCCTCTTGGCCAAGCCTGCTGTACAACCAAATAACACCTCCCTTCCCCCTGCCCCCCGCAGTGGTCTGTTCAGTCAGTGACATGACTGTGGCCCATTTGGACACTGCCATATTGCTCACCCCTCCTCTAGACAGTCACCAGATCCTCTTAGGTCCTCCTAAATGTTTATTGATTCTGTCCTCTGTCTACCTCAATTTCTGCTTATTGTCTGTCTCTGTGATTGCTGTAATAGCCTCCTAAGGGTCTCCTGGCCACCAGAGTGGTCTATTGAAAATGCAGATATGACCTTGCCCCTCTCCTGCTTAAATGTGTTCCAGTGGCTGGTCTTCGTCCACAGGATGAAGTAGATCCTGACCTCCTTAGGTTGACAAAGCCCATCTCTCTCTCTGCTCCTGCCTACCTCTCCAGTCTCATGTCTCACCATCCCCTATACTGCGTTCTTTTGATGTGAAAGTCTGATTCTTTTGCACCCTTCATGCTTTTTAATGACTGTGCCTTGATCATGGTGTTCCTTCTTTCTGGAATTCCCTGTCCCTCTTCATTTTTTTTTTTTTTTTTTTTTTTTTGCAGTACGCGGGCCTCTCACTGTTGTGGCCTCTCCTGTTGCGGAGCACAGGCTCCGGATGCGCAGGCTCAGCAGCCATGGCTCACGGGCCCAGCCGCTCCGCGGCATGTGGGATCTTCCCGGACCGGGGCACGAACCTGTGTCCCCGGCATCGGCAGGCAGACTCTCAACCACTGTGCCACCAGGGAAGCCCTGTGTCCCTCTTCTTTGTTTGACTCAGTCTCACCTGTCTGTTTTTCAGAACTCCATTTAGACCTCATGTCCTACAGGTAGTTTTCTCCCAGGCTCTGTGCAAAATTTTCTTGCACCAGTTATTACCTTCTATTAGAATGACTTATTCATCCACTTGGCAGGAATGTCCCAAACAGCAGAAACTGCACGTTATCTTAGATTTCTCAGTTCCTAGCAGTGCTCTTGTCCAAAAGAAGGTAAGCAAATCATGTTTGTTGAACTAGAATGAACTGAGTGGTCCTAGGATCCTTGTGGGGAGCAACAGTAGAGCGGATCAGCATGTTCAGGAGGGTGCTAGTGAGATTCAACAGTTGACGCAGTGAGGGTTATATGCTCCTCCACCCCCAGCCCCACACACAGAGGTCTAATATATAAGGACCAGGCAATTTGTTTGTTGGTTGAGAAAATGTTATTAGCTTTGGTTAAAAGAAAAAAAAGTCCCTCCCTAGTTGACTTGAGGCTTTTCCCCCAGAGACCTAAGGGAAGGTGTGTGCAGGGCCTGAGTGATACCTGGTTAAGTATTGGGTTGGGCAAAAACTTTGTTCGTGTTTTCCGTAACATCTTATGGAAAACCCAGAACGAAATGTTTGGCCAACTCAATATTTCCTTTTGAGCTTCTGCCGTGTGCCTTTCAGTGGCATCCAGTTGGAACATTATTAATAGCTAACACTTTCCCTTGGGCGACCTGCCAAGGACCATGAGGGCATTACTGTAGGACATTCCAATGTGCTGGTGTATGTTCATCCCACTGTCTTGAGCCACCATCTGCCCTAAGGACAAGGCCCTAATGGTGCCCTGAAGATGTTCTTGGGAAACACTTAGGATGGTAAGTAGATTTCACCCCACATGTCAGTTTCAATGGCACGGTAGTGACACCAATGGAACACAAATCTCTGTCTAGCCTCAGACACATACAAGGAAACAGTTATAGGAGACAAGTGCCATGACATGGCAGGGAGGCAGGAAGACTCATGGGCCAAGTTCTAGAGCAGCTAGTTAAACAGGAACTTGCTAGAACGTACATCATTGCACCTTTTCCTCCATCTAGAAAGTCTTACCGCTAAAAGTGTCAGTGGACTTAAGCAGTGTGTGCAGTGATGTAGCCAATTTATGTTCAGGTACATGAATAATAAGCAGTTTGCTGACAGGCAGTCGTTTTAGAAAACCCTAGAAGGTAAACAAGAATGAGATTTGGTTAGAAATGTAACCTTTGCCATCTGACAGACCTAGGTTTGTAACCTTGAGAAGTTATTTAACCTCAAAGCCTCCGTCTTCTATTACCTTTGTAAATGGGTGCTTACTTTATAAATTTGTATGATAATTATGTGAAAAAATGTTCATAGATCTCTAAGCCCAGTATTAGCCAAGAGCATTCTTCCACTGTTTTTTTTTCCCCCTCCATGAAGTCATTGATATGATTATGACTGACACTCCCTGGGAGTTTGGAGTTAGCTTCACAGAGCAGGTACCGTGTGCTGACATTGAGTCCAAACACTGCCACTGGAATAGACCCCAAAGAGTACAACTTGCCAGGTGTGGGTACACACTCATTTCCCTTAGACCCTCAGCCTGCATCTGTTTTCAATGACTGCGGTAAGATGGCTTCAAGCTCAGAATTCAGGCATGTCAGTCCCTTAAAAATAGTTTCTGGGGCCTCCCTGGTGGCGCAGTGGTTGAGAGTCCGCCTGCCGATGCAGGGGATACGGGTTCGTGCCCCGGTCTGGGAGGATCCCATATGCCGCGGAGCGGCTGGGCCCGTGAGCCATGGCCGCTGGGCCTGCGCGTCCGGAGCCTGTGCTCCGCAACGGGAGAGGCCACGACAGTGAGAGGCCCGCATACCGCAAAAAAAAAAAAAAAAAAAAAAAAAAAAAAAAAAAAATAGTTTCTGTAATTAATATTCATCCTTAGGTTCAGAGCCATGGAAAAATCAGGTTAAGCCCTGTAAAAAATACTTATTGTCTTAACAGAATGTTAGTTCTATTTGCATGTACAATAATTTCCTTCAACAAAATAGTTTTGCCTTATTTATAAAGTAGTTTGTAATTCATAATTTAATAAAGTAAATATGAGATGTAAAATAATTCTATCCACATTTAATGTGTTTGATGTAAAAATATTGAAAGTAACCCAAGCTGGCTCAGAAGTACTTCAATACTGTTAATTGTCCTCTGTATATATTAACTGAAAAAAAGACTGTCATGTTTGCTTATATAGACTGGGGGAGGGGGAGGAGTGAAGAAAAAGAAAAAAGGAAATAACATTTATTGAGTGTCTATTTGTCAGAAAAGTTCATGTATGTTATCTTATTTCATCTTCATGACTACCCTAGGAGGTTGCTTAAATCATCCTATTGTAAAAATGAAGAAACTCAGAGTCAATGAGCTTATATAACAGGGTTGCTACTTAGTAAGAGGGGTACCTAGATGGCAGGGCTATTGTTTACTGCCTCCATAAAGAAACAAATGAGCTTTTAGAATGTTATGCTGAGTTCATTCAAGGAACATTGAGTGCCTCTTGCAAGTAGGGCACCAAACCAGGCGCTGGGAAAACTAAAGGGATGTGTGGAACTGGTCCCAGGGTTTTGGTGAGGGAGATATATACACAGACCTGGATGCTAGTTAATGGCCCAGGAACTAATGGCTTAGTTCATCCACTAGTGTTCATTTCTGTTTGTTGATAAACTATTAGGTAGAGCAATTATTTTGGCCTTGATTGTAGGTGTCATTATTGATGAAATTGAAGTTATCTTAAATATTCGAATTTCATTGCCTGAGTATCTTCTATAACACTGTGAGCGTATCCACGTATAGCACATATCAGATGTCCTCCTGAGTGGTCTGTGGTGTACTTGAGGTGGGGTCATGTTTCGAGTTGTGATTCACAATTTTTAAAGGTTATATTCCATCTATAGTTATAAAATATTGGCTATATTCCTTGTGTTGTATAGTATATCCTTGTAGCTTATTTATTTTATACATAGTAGTTTGTACTTCTTAATCCCCTACCCCTGTATTGCCTCTCCTCCATTCCCTCTACCTACAGGTAACCACTAGTTTGTTCTCTATATCTGTGAGTCTGTTTCTTTTTTGTTATATTCACTAGTTAGCATTAATTTTTTAGATTCCACATGTAAGTGATATCATACAGTATTTGTCTTTGTCTGACTTATTTCACTTAGCATACTACCCTTCAAGTCCATCCATGTTGTTGCAAATGGCAAAATTTCATTCTTTTTTAAATGGTTGAGTAGTAGTCCATTGTATATATATATAAATATATATCACATCTTCTTCATTCATCTGCTGATGGGCACCTAGTTTGCTTCTATATTTGGCTATTGTACATAATACTGCTATGAACATTGGGGTGTATGTATCTTTTCAAACTAATATATATATTTTTTTCTGGATAAATACCCAGGAGTGGAATTGCTGGGTCATATTATAGCTCTATTTTTAGTTTTTTGAGAAATCTTCATACTGTTTTCCATAGTGGCTCCTGTGGTGGCTTCTCCTTTTTTTTTTTTTTTGCGGTACACGGGCCTCTCACTGTTGTGGCCTCTACCATTGCGGAGCACAGGCTCCGGACGTGCAGGCTCAGCGGCCATGGCTCACGGGCCCAGCTGCTCCGCGGCATGTGGGGTCTTCCCGGACCGGGGCATGAACCCGTGTCTCCTGCATCGGCAGGTGGCCTCTCAACCACTGTGCCACCAGGGAAGCCCCTGTGGTGGCTTCTTGACAGAGGTATTCCCACTAAGAAAAACATGGAGTGCTCTTGGCCTGATTCATCGTGTTGAGTGCTCTCATAATTAAAACATGCTTAGAAATGTTTGCAGGGCTTCCCTGGTGGTGCAGTGGTTGAGAATCTGCCTGCCAATGCAGGGGACACAGGTTCGAGCCCTGGTCTCGGAGGATCCCACATGTCAAGGAGCAACTAGGCCCGTGAGCCACAACTACTGAGCCTGCGCGTCTGGAGCCTGTGCTCCACAACAAGAGAGGCCGCGATAGTGAGAGGCCCACGCACCGTGATGAAGAGTGGCCCCCGCTCACCACAACTAGAGAAAGCCCTTGCACAGAAACGAAGACCCAACACAGCCAAAAATAAATAAATAAATAAATAAATTAATTAAAAAAAAGAAATGTTCAGGCATTTTGTATCTGTTTCACATATAAGAGAAATTCATTGCATTGGTTATTTTTTTTAAAGTCTAAGAAATTTTAAGCAGGGGTATTTATAACTAAAGTCTCAAGATAAATAAATATAGCCAAGGGCTATTATTGAATTTGTCCCCAAATGGGAAATTCCTGAACACTTGATAGGATATAAAGATAAATTTATGTGTGTATGTGTATACATGCATATGTATGTAAATGTATGCATATTTGTATATTTTTCAACTACTTTGCAAGGGATTTTTGGGGCCAGATCTATGAAAGTAGCCAGTTGTGAAGTAGAGTATGAAATGTTTGTGATGCATGTTAGCAAATCATTGCTTTTTCACACACATACAGTCACCCATAGGTACTCAATAAAGCATAAGCACAGACTGTGTCCAGGATGAATGCATTCCTTGGATTTTAAAATCAAAGGTTCATGCTATTGCTTGCTATTCCCTCTTCTCCATGCCAGCTCTACCTTTGTATTGTGATGTTTGCCTATGCTGTACTGAAGTCTAATACCCACTTAGGGGCAACCATGTTAATATGACTCTAGGGTTCTAAATAGCTATTAGTGGCTGTTTGGTTACAACAAGAACCAGAATAAGGATGATCAAGGATTCTATTATCAGCAGTTGGCAGTGCCTGACACATTTTCAACAAAGCCTTTTTGTTTTCATTTTCATTCCTGGCAAATAACTTGTCTTTGGAGTCTCTATGGATGATCTTTTGGACACATCTACCTGCAGGTCATGGGGAAAAATGATGAGTGGAGGATATTTTACCTCTTCATGAAATCAGGGAATAGGGATTAGTAATAGTTCCACCTAGTTTAACTTACTATTTTGTAAGTTTTGGATTGTTGCAAGTTTTATTCTCTGTTATCGCCAATATTGAGGGGTTGATGTGATAGACTGAAAAACTCAACAAGAATCATTTAAGCAGTGTGTATGTGAATTTAGTAAGATATTTTTCATCCCACAGATACCTGTCATTAAACTTTGTAGATAATACTATCTGTTGTATGCAGAAAGGAATGTTGAATAAGAAAAAAGTAGCTTTTGCTTCAGAAAACTTACTGACAGTAATAATCAATTACTTTTACAAACAAACTTATGGAATTAATACAGGATGATATACTCCCAGTCACTACAGGATACTCTGATAGAATTTTAAATATGCTTCTGATTTAAATTATGTATTAATTGGTTCAGGCACCAAGTTGAAAGGCCTGACTGTAATGATAAAGCCAGGTAAGCAGTCTGATTAATGAAAGGAGCTGGGAAGAATTTGCTACAGGGGCTGAAGCACTTTGTCTGGTAGCTCTAATCATAGTAATTTATTACGGGAATCTTATTCCATGGCCCTTAGTCATAGCTGTTATTCCTTCTGTAAGAGTATATTGACTCACATTTTTAAAAAGATTATCCAGGAAAAAAATATTTTAAAATTGAAAAAAGGAAATTATTTTTACTCCTTTTATTATGAAAACAGAGGATGGGAAAAATAAGGTGGGTTGCACAATGTTATATGTATCTGTATTTGAAAACTTGGTTCCAATTAGAATAATTGACACTGCATTGAGTTACCATTGTGTATGATATTAAAATGTTGAAAAGCATTCCTTTATTCTTGTAACTATATTAAGTCCTTATTATTCTTATATCATGAATGAGGTCATAAAGAGAATAAAGAAACACAAGAATGTTTAAAAGGATCTCACAAAAGACAAAACTGGGAGGAAAGGATGGACATCAAGGTTGTTCTTGATCTAATTGTGTAGATAAATATAGTTTGTAATGAGAACACTTTAAATATATCTTCCTGTCCCCCCCAATTGCTTGTTAATTTCTCTATCTCATCTGACTTAAAGACATACATCAGCTGTATCTATAACATAAAATTTTATAGTTGTGTTTATAACAAAAAATCTTCCAATGTATTTCACATTTTGGATCAAGTGGAGGAGTTGGTTGAGAAACAGGTAAATGGTTTGGTGTGGTTGTACCTTTGCAGCTGCTTTAACAATAGAGTTGGATTCTCTTGCACCCCTCTTGCTCAGCATGCTTTCTTCTCCAGTTGGTTTCACATTACCTCTTTTTTGCCAATATTTGCCTACTATAACATTTGCCAATGTCCTGAAAGTTCCTGTTCTGTTTTCTTGACACCCAGTAGGATTCAATCCCCCTGACCTCTGCCTTTCATTTCCAGTGAGTTCCACAAAATTATCTTCTAGGCAGAATGTATAAGTGAGGGATCATAATAGTGGGGGATCTGTCTCTGGGAAAATTCCATCTGAGTGGGAAAATTACATTTGAGTGGAACATGAGATCTTAAAGGCATGAATTAGAAGTCAAGAAGAAAAAGAGATAGCTAAGATGCTTGGACTTAGCAGTAAAAGAAATTTGGTGGTGGGGATGGTGCAGCTATTGATGGTGGGGATGGTGTAGCTATTGATGGTAGGGATGGGCAAGTAAAAAATGAGACAGATGGGGCTTCCCTGGTGGCGTAGCGGTTGAGAGTCCGCCTGCCAATGCAGGGGACACGGGTTCATGCCCCGGTCTGGGAAGATCCCACATGCTGCGTAGTGGCTAGGCCCATGAGCCGTGGCCGCTGAGCCTGTGCGTCCGGAGCCTGTGCTCCGCAACGGGAGAGACCACAACAGTGAGAGGCCCACGTACCGCAAAAAAAAAAAAAAAAAAAAAAAAGACAGATGAAAAGGAACCAATAGCCAAGCAACTTGAAAAGATTGCCAGGTGACTTCAATAATAGGTGTATCTAATATTCTATTTAAATTTTTTTGCATTGCTGTGATGTCAGTCTCTCAGCAGAACATCAAGAATATCCCAGTTGATATCTAAATGACATATTTATTAAGTATATATTTGAGGATCATCTACAGTATGCCTAGTGGTGCTACTGGTCATCAGTACCCTGATAAACTGAAACAAAGGGCACACTTGCCACACTGAGGATGCATCCCTAACCTAGACTAGAGGAGCTCAGGTAGACTTGCTGGAATAGGAAACACCTGAAGGTATTCTTGAAGAATGAGTTTGAATTAAATAGCCAGTGAAGAAGGGAAAGGGTATTCTCACCCAGACATGGAGGTAAGAGAAAGAATTCTAGGTGGCTCTGTAAAGCAGGAGGGTGGGTGTACTGAATCATTCATGACCCTGATTCTGTTAGTCAGCTCAGGCTCTTGGCTATGTCCTCCTGTGGCCTTTCCTCATGAACACGTGGAGGGAGAGGGAGAGAGGGAGAGACCTCTTTCTCTTCTTATAAGTCCCCACTCTTATGAGAGTAGGACCTCACTCTTATGACCTCATTTACCCTTAATTACTTCCTTGAAGGCCTATTTCCAAACATAATCACATTGTGGGTGAGGGCTTCAGCGTTTGAATTTTGGGGGGACATAGTTCAGTTCACAGCACCAATCACGTTGGATTTGATATACTTGCCACGAATTTTGAACTTTAAGTAAGAGGGACTTATTTTAAGGGGAGTTCAATAATAATCATAATGATAACAGCAACATTATAGCAATGATTATAAAAAACTATAATAGCTATAGCTTATTGTGTTCTTCCAGTGTGGCAGACACTGTTTTAACTGGTTTACATGTATTAGTTTTTGCTTTGTGAATCCTCCTAATAACTTTTAAGGTAAATAGTATTGTTTTTTTCCTTAAGATATAGTTTATGTACATAATTAAAAATAAAAACACAATCATGAGGCTACTTTGACATATAATGTGATACCATCTGTGAGAAATACAGAAAAGGATGCTTAGTATACATTATTTACTTCCACAAAGGTTGCATTTCCTAGTGTGTCTGATATATTGGCTTAGTAAAATGTTTAAAACGCTTCATAAATGTTTAAACATTAGATCTATTGAATTTAAAGAAATTGTACATTAGATAATGTCATTTTTGTTACTAGATGAAGATAAAGAGTAACTAGTTTTCAAACTACCAAAAATACATAGAATTAGTTTATGTATTTTTCAAGATTAAATATTGTGAAGAGGAAATAAACTGTTTACTTCAAAACTATTTAACCTTCTTTAGATGCTAGTATAGAGCACAGGCTGTAAAATGCAGTGGCGAATAGCCTAGACAGACTTGAGCTCAGAGTCATGGCTCTCTACACACTAAATGTTTGATCTTGGGCAAATCATATCTCCTTTTAAATCCCTTTCCTCATCTGTAAAATGGGTCAATAATAGTAGTACCTACTTCATACTTTTCTCTTGAGAATGATATAGATGAATATTTAGCATAGTGTATAGAAAATGAAAAGCTATGCTTTTTATTTTTTTATTAGGATACTCAGCTTTTGCCAATATTAGGTACTTCTGTTATTATGAAGACAACAGCATGTAAACTTGAAGAAAAAAAATTGAGAAAGAAAATTGATTACAGTGGTTCTCTCCACAGAGTAAGTCCTATAAGCAGAAAGATAAAAGGTAAAAGTGACCTACTTCAGGTATTCCTTCTAACACACCCAACAGTATGGATGATGATTAAATTGGCATTCTTTAGACCTCTTTAAGGTAAATAGTATTGTGATCCTGTTTTATAGATGTTGAAACTGAGCCACAGAGCCTTCCCCAGAGCCTTGTCCAAGGACCAGGTTTGAATCTCAGAAAGGCCATGCTGATACTGTCATTTGTTTATTCGTTCAGAGCACATTATCTCAAGCTCTGTAACACTGCCAAGTTACAGATGGCCCCTCCTGGAATTTAAGAACAAACAACGGGAGCAGAGATAGCAGAGAAGCAAGCAAGTGCATAGTGTAGTCATAGTCTGTGATGATGAATACAAAACATGGGAAATTGATTTAAAAGAAGAGTGACCAGGGGCTTCCCTGGTGGCGCTGTGGTTGAGGGTCCGCCTGCCGTTGCAGGGGACGTGGGTTCGTGTCCTGGTCCGGGAGGATCCCACATGCCGCGGAGTGGCTGGGCCCGTGAGCCATGGCTGCTGGGGCCTGCACGTCCGGAGCCTGTGCTCTGCAATGGTAGATGCCACAACAGTGAGAGGCCTGCGTACCGCAAAAAAAAAAAAAAAAAAAAAAAAGAAGAGTGACCAGAAGAAATACAGGTGACTGACGAATGACCAGAATTTAGACTCGAGCAGGAGCTAGTAGAGAAGGCGTGGCCAAGCAGAGAAGTCTTGATACAGATTTATTTAGAAATGAAACTTGCTAATGTCATTAGGGTCTTCCTTTGTGGTCCTCTGAAATCCTGGGGGGCAAGACAGAACCATGCCTGGTTCGTATTTTTATTCAACTATGATATCAGCTGTGTCATGGGAGAAAGGTTTTACCTCTAGGCTAGCTCAGATGGATTATATTTTGATCAAGCCTTAACCACATCTCCTATTTTAATATTAAAAATATCATCCAAGTTTTATTGCTCTGTATGCAGCTTCTCTTACTCAGTTTGTTTCATATTGTCTTCATTAGAGTATCCTATATCTGTAATAAGTAGTCAAATCTTTATATAAAGCAAGTAGGGGAGATCTGTGTTCTATTAAATTCATTCTTGGGTGTCTCATCTTCTTGTGAGCTCTCGGCATGTCATGTTACAGATTTTCCCAAATATAGTCAGACTCCACTCACATCTTGACTCTAGTGGTATTTTTTGGGTCCTCACACATGTCTGCCATCATCAGACCAATCATGTAAGTCCTACATTCAACTAGTGAAAATGGGAAAGCAAAATATTCTAAAACTAAAGGGGGCTCCACTCATCTCATGTTTAATACACACAGAAGGCCACGAGATATAACCGTATAACAGGGCATCCTCCTGGAAAACAAAAGAGAAGAAATACAGTGTGTCCTTGATTCTAAATAGCACATGTACTTCCCTGTAGTTTAATGCTTCTGAAACGGACATTGGACATGGATCTTACATTTGACTGCATCGCAGAATTAAAGAAACACATTTACCCCAATAGCTTTGACTCCAGACTCCCACTACTTAACTGATGAATCCAGAATAACAGCTCCTCTATCTACAGTTAAAGCCTCCCTCATCAGAAGTGATGACCTGGTAACCGACTCTGTGTGTGTGTGTGTGAGTTGATGGTCAGTTCAGCTGTGGTCCGTGTGGAGTGAGCTTTCTGTAGGGCAGCAGGAGGGAACTGGATGTGTAGGTCTAAAGCTCAGGAGAGGAGCCGGGACAGAGATAGATTTGGGTGTTTTCAGCTGCGTTTGGGTATTAAAGCTGCATTTTGGTTGAGGTGGATGAGGACACCCAGAGCAGTCTGAGGAGTGTTGAGGGACCCACGTTACAGAGGAGTGTTAGTGATTTTCCCCTTGCGACCATCCTCTTTGGAGCATGAACACGCAGAAGCTTGTGAGAAGTGAAGGAGGCAGAGTAGAACAGCACAAAGTCATAGGGTTGAATTTATAGTCTGAGTTATCCATTGTAACCCCAGGCGTCGATTGTGCTTGCCAGAGAGTTTGAAGATCCCTACTTTGCAAAGCTCGGTAGTAACTCTATTACCTGGAGTATTTGCCAGTACGTGGCTGATAGTAGGTGCTTAATTATTAGTTGTTGGATAAACGTTAAAGGGGACACAGCACCAGAAAAATTAAATGGCACCATTTTTATGTTGATGTTAAAAATCATTACAAAGCAGTAGATAGTAAATAATTAAATATAAATACAACTCCTGTTAGCCTTAGTCAGTTAGACAGTGCTAACGTGGGTTCTGTTCTTTAATCCGACTCATGCTGTATGTAAATAAATATGTAATCAGAATGTGAAAACATTGAAACATAAAATAGGTCCTAAAACTTCAGTTGGAATGAAATTTGGAAATTTTTCTTTGCTTGTAATATTTAAAAAACTCAAACGAGGTATACTGTGTTGTTAATGTTATACGCTGATGCCTTTTTATTTATTTTCTATTTTTTATTATTTATTTATTTATTTATTTATTTGGCTGTGCTGGGTCTTAGTTACCGCGTGCGGGATCTTTTAGTTGCGGCACGTGGGATCTAGTTCTCTGACCAGGGATCGAACCTGGGCCCCATGCATTGGGAGTGTGGAGTCTTAACAGCTGGACCACCAGGGAAGTCCCTGATGCCTTTTTAGATTCTGTGTTGTCTATGTATTGCAAGTTCAAAAAATGAAAGAAAAGTTGCCAAAGTGCTCTCTCTGTATCAGGACCATCATCTTAGCCTCAAATTGAATTCTAAACCAGTATCCTGCTCAAATGGCTCTTCTGCAAGGATATTGACAGTCAGACGGACCCTGTTTTGGCCTCTGCTTTCAGTTGAAAATACTTCCTCTGGGAAAGAAAAATAACTCATAGTATAATCTACGGGAAAGAGAAATAACTCATAGTATAATCTACTAAGGCCCACAATTTCTTGAGCATTTCAGGCTGTCCTTTCCAAAGTATAAGGTCAGGGAATAAATCTCCACCACAGTGTCATGAGTGACATCAGCCAGAGCCTTTGTGAAAAAGAACTTAGCATCACACAGATTTACAAAGGCAGACATAAAACCTAGACACAGTCATATATAACAATCATGTCAGGAAGGAAAAACTTAAAATACTCATTAAATAAAAGCATTTGCCTTGTAGTGACCTTAATATTAACCTCTTTTCTTCATGGGTAGATATTGCCAGCATAAATTGAAATCTTCGTGCAAGAAGAGTATATTTAAAATCTTCGAAGAATGCAGTGATTTGGAGACTTTGGGTCTACGGAGTTCTTATCCCCTTAATTTCTTGCTCAGAGAGTTTTGGGGTTCATTCATTTTCAGTGTTAGTGAACATTTCCCAGTCTATGAGTTCCGGCCTAATTCCTTGATTGGGAATTTGCACATGTTCTTTGTAAAAAAACACCCCTGTTAACCAGCCAATTCTAACCTTGACTTAGTCTTGCCTGAAGGACTCTGGCTTCACTTAGTTCTAACTTTTTGATAAGTGAAAACAAATGAGAAAAGCTTGCAATACAACTTGCTTTGAATGGCCATATATTTTGAAACTTGCTAAGGCTGGTATAAAGAAGATAGAAAGCTAAATCAGCCCAGCTCAGTGTGACACTTATGAAGAAAGACTACTTGTTCCAGAAATAAAGCTGAATTTACTTATGTCACAAAAGCCTACCTTGGGAGTGGAGTCATAAGGGCAAAACTATTTCAGAACAAGGATGGACTATTTCTAGTATCAAAGGAACTCTCTGATGTTTTCTTTAAGACTTAGTTCCTCTTATAATCTTATTCAAAATAAGGTTTCAGTTTATGACAAATGTTTGAAATGTATTATATTTTTAGCTAAACTCTTCCATGAATTTAACTGGTATGTGTGTGCTTTAATAAAGTGAGAATAATTTCTTAAACCATTGGCTAGGTTGCATTTTGTTTTCATTTATAGTTGTTGACTTCATACATAATGGATTTATCTGACCAACAATTTTCATTTAATTTCAATTTTTGTGAACATATATGTCAGACTGTGTACTGGAATGGCAAGAATTGGTTCATTCACAAAGAAAAGCATAGGTTTTATATAAGACAGATTCATAATGGATGAAAATATAACCTGGTGAAATTCTGCTAGCTCCAAATAGTATTAGAAAGCAAGCTATCCTTTTCTTTTAATTATGTAGCTTCCTGGATGCAACCTGGAATGTAAAATATTTGGAGCTTAAGAGAACACACATGGGCTTCCCTGGTGGCGCAGTGGTTGAGAATCTGCCTGCCAATGCAGGATACACGGGTTCGAGCCCTGGTCTGGGAGGATCCCACATGCCGCGGAGCAACTAGGCCTGTGAGCCACAACTACTGAGCCTGCGCATTTGGAGCCTGTGCTCCGCAACAAGAGAGGCCGTGACAGTGAGAGGCCCGCGCACCGCGATGAAGAGTGGCCCCCGCTCGCCGCAACTGGAGATAGCCCTCACACAGAAACGAAGACCCAACGCAGCCAAAAATAAATAATTAAATAAATTTAAAAAACCAAAACAAAACTCAGTCACTTTAAAAATAAAAATAAAAAAAACGCACAGCAGCTTGAGTTAGTATTGTCAGATGAATGTACAAATGAATAACAGTAAAACCACATAATGAAAAGTTTTTCCCCTCATTTAATTCTAATATGCTATAACACAAGTGTGTTATTGGGAGTCTTTTCACATGTAATTAAACTATTGAGAGACAAAAAAATTTGAGTAAACTGAAGGCCAGGGAAGGACAGATAAAAGATGCTAAATTCCACAAGCATTTTATCAGTTTACCACTATTCTCTCTGTAGTCTGATAAGAAGATGGAAAAAAAATCTAGTGCTTAAAGGTCTGATGAAAGACTGCATATAACTGAATAAACATCTAATTAATTATGAAAGTAGCACTTTTATTTTCAAAGTGTACTTCAAGCTTTTAAAAATGCACCAGTAATTTCTAACACTTGGAAGACAGCCACAGGCAGCCTTTATGGCGGTTTCCTACATGACCTACATTATTAAGTGAAGCCACTCTTACTAACGGTGGATGGCACATCAGTTCACTCTCTCTTTGCTAAATCTTTTCACAAAGTTATTTAAAGACATGTCTGTACCACCCCCAGAGTGCCAAACTGTTCCATGAATGACAATCCTTTGCCATTAGAACTATCTTATATAATGTAGTTCATGTAGCAAGATAACTTGCAAAGTTAATCTTTGTAACTTTTGCACATGACCTTTTCCTTATTCTGTTGTGGGTATTCCCATTGCCCTGAAGAGAAACTGCAGAGATGCAAAGAGGAGATTTATAGCAGGAATAATACTTTTGAAAATCCAGTCTTTTGAATTGTTAGAGATTTCATTGGGAAAAGAAACAGATTTTTTTTTTTTAATTGGGGTATAGTTGCTTTACAATGTTGTGTTAGTTTCTGCTGTATAATGAAATGAATCAGCTATATGTATGTGTACATATATCCCCTCCCTCTTGGGCCTCCCTCCCACCACCCCTCCACCCCATCCATCTAGGTCACCACAGAGCACTGAGCTGAGCTCCATGTGCTATACAGCAGGTTCCACTAGCTATATGTTTTACACGTGGTAGTGAAGTGAGTCAGAAAGAGAAAAACAAATATCATATATTAATGCATAGATGTGAGATCTAGAAAAATGGTACAGATGAACCTATTTGCAGGACAGGAATAGAGACGCAGATGTAGAGAATGGACGTGTGGACACGGTGAAGGGAAGGGGGGGTGGGATCCATTGGGAGATTGGGATTGACATATAAGAAAAGGAACTTTAAAATTAAAAATTTTAGAACAGAATTGATGTTCTCCAGCACGCTGAGATTCACTGAGCTCTATGTGAGCTGCCCTTGTAGACACCTCTTTATTAATGTCCCTGGGGTCTCAGGAGAACCCTGACACTGAGAGTGAGTCTCTTGGCCCCCAGAAGGACAGCGATGGTCATGGAACAAAAAGTATCTAACACTTGTTCTTGGAAAGGATTTGAAAGTAGAGAAACTTTCTTTAGCCTTCTAATTGTAGGGCAAAAAAATCGATTTCAAGAAGAGCTCTTGGGCTTCCCTGGTGGCGCAGTGGTTGAGAATCTGCCTGCCAATGCAGGGGACACAGGTTTGAGCCCTGGTCTGGGAGGATCCCACATGCCGCGGAGCAACTAGGCCCGTGAGCCACAACTACTGAGCCTGCGCGTCTGGAGCCTGTGCTCCGCAACAAGAGAGTCCGTGATAGTGAGAGGCCTGCGCACCGCGTTGAAGAGTGGCCCCTGCTTGCCACAACTAGAGAAAGCCCTTGCACAGAAACAAAGATGCAACACAGCAAAAATAAATAAATAAATTAATAAACTCCTACCCCCAACATCATCTAAAAAAAAAAAAAAAAAGAATGCTGAGAGGAAAATAAAAGAAGGCAAGAAAAATATGAGAAAGAAGGCTATAAGTCATGTAATGTATTAAAAAAAAAAAGAAGAGCTCTTACTTCCACTGATAAAGAGGATGTCCTAACGTAATAATAACTTGCCATTTAGGAGAACAACTTTCCATTGTAAATGAATTGTCAGTCCTACAATATGATGAAGTCATATTAGAATTGTAGGCTCATAAAGGATTTCAGAGTTCCACTTACTTCCACATGCTACCCAACACCAGAATCCTGGCAACACCATATCTGGCAGTTGTCATCTACTCTCTCCTCGAATAGCTTCACCAGTGGAGAACTCCTCAGACATATGCCAGTGTTTTTCATTGTTGGCACCTCCAGTTGCTAAGAAGATTGTTGTTCTACTCAAGGTCCACTACCAGTTTCACATCCTGCATATTTTCTGTATGGAATAAAATATAATGTGTTATTGAACTGAAGGCCCTGTTGGTTATCCAGCCAGAGAAGGAAAATACATTTCTTAGATCTTTGGGGGCATTTAGGTGGCATTCATTGCATTTTCAATATTCTACATTGTTAACACCTAAAGAGCTATCTGAAAATGAAGCAAACATTATTAGTGTCTTTTCAATTGATGCAGAAACTGAAGCAGAGAGGAGTCCCCTTTCTCAGTTTCACACAATCGATGACACAGTTTGGAGAAGGAGAGAACATTTTCAGTGGAGTGGAGGTGAAGAATTGAGATGAAGAAAGTCTGTCTTTGAGCATCTGGTTTAGTAAGGCACACTGTGGCTGCATTTTGAATATGTTTACTTGAAACATTAGAAAAAGTGCCTCATAAGAAAGGCTCTCTGAATCAAAGAACTTGCTTCACCAGCAGAAATTAAAAAAAAAAAGAGTAGGGTGCCATGTAGTTGGAACGCTTTTGAAGGCAGGGACCTTGTCCCTGTGGCCCAGAAAGGTTTCTGCGGGTGTGATTGGCAAAGTCAACCCACAAACAGGAAAACTATAGATTTAGAGCTGGATGAAGCCTTGCTGAAAAGAGAGGATGAGGCGTGTTGGGCCTTTGGGTGTTTGGGAGAGGAGGGGAAAGCTTGGGTCCTCTTCCTAGGGGTCCTGCTCTAGCATCTTGTGCAGGTGAGAGGGGAGGGCCTGGCTCATTGCCCCATCTCACTAGCAGATCTTATGGGAAAGGGAAGAACAATTTTGTCAGCCTCCGGGATCCCCAGATATGAGGAGAGAACAGCTTTATCCCTTCAACTGGCTCTTGTCAGATTCCCAGTCTTGGGGAGGTGTTCTGGGCACACGGCTGCTGAGGTCTTAGAGACAGTGCTGTGCACTGGAGAAGGAATGGTTGGATCTTGGCCGTGGAGCTTTGGGGGAAGAAAAAGAAGGGTCTGAGGCTCAGAGGAGAAGGTGTTGGTCTGGAGCTTGCCTACGATGCATTAAATCCTAGATAAACGTGAAATTAGAGGCAAAGGATGGCTTGAAATGCTAAGGCCAAAGAATCAGGCAGAGAGAAAATTGGAGTCAGGGTTAAGAGAACAGGGAGATGGCCAAACAGTCAAGTTCAAGAGGGATAATAGGGAAAGATGTCATGAAAAATCAGAACGTTGTTTCAGTTGATCCAGTGACCATGAAAAGTGTTCTTAAAGCAGTGGTTCTCAACAATGGCAATCCTGCCCCCGGGGAAATTTGACAATATTGGGGGACATCCTTGGTTGTCACAACTGAGGGTGGGGGGAGAGAAAATGGCATCTAGTGGGTAGAGGCCAGGGATGCTGCTCAATATCCTACAGTGCCCTGGATGGCTTCCCACAACCAAGAACTTTCCAATCCGAAGTGTCAGTAGTCCCGAGATGAGAGTCCCTGTCTTAAGGACTCAATATGCTGTCCTGTAGTTAGATTAAGGTGGAAGATTTGCATTTCTCACACATCGTTTTCTTCAAGGCCTCTCACTGATTTTTCCTTTCTAAACTGAACCTTGACTGATGGCTCATTTCCTCTGACGGCCTGTGACGGTGAGGATGCATCAGACATTGTTCCAAGACGCTGATGCTGGTGCCACGCCGGCCAGAGATGATTTTGACTATCATCTCCATTCCAGGTGATGTTGGGAGTGCCTCAGTTTTACTCTCTGGTTTATCTGCTTATGTCGGATTTGTCCAGCCTTCATCAAGCTGGCCACTGACTCTCCTCCTGGCCACCTTAATAACTCTTAGAGCTTTACTTTACCTGTTTCTGAGATGACTGTCTCCCTGACCGCCTCAGTGCTGACACTCATCTGGCTCCACTCTCATCAGAGGTGGGAATTGAGGTCCCTCTGCAGTGTACTTGTCCAAGGTCAGTTCATCTGTCCTGTGACGTGCTTCTGTTACTTCAGGATAGCACCAAGGCACGGAACTCTGAATTTGACGTTTCCTCGGTATCTTCCCTCTCCTCCCCATGTAAGAACTGCTTAGTAAGGTTTGTAGCTCATTTCGTCTTGCTGTAAACTCTCAAAACTTTATTTGCCTACCTTCTGATAAAATGTTTGTATTTGGACCGTGCTGTGAAAATAGATCTATATTCTAAAAGGCTTATTGAAAAGCACTGTGGAAGATCAAAACTTCCTGTGGAGAGAAGACACTTCTATTTCCATGAGTAAGGGCGGAAGCATCATGCAGACTGGGGAGCAAAGGGTCTGTGGCTATTGACCTGCCCATGTGAACTTTGGGAAAGCCAGGTCAGCTTTCCTCACTTCACCAGGAGGGGCCTGTCAATCCATAGCTATTTCCTGTGTATGTAGTCAAGAATCACTGAATTTTCTGGTCTTGTTCTTTTCTTGGAAGGAAGGAGGGGTCCAAAGCTGGGAAAAGGTCACCAGGGCTCTTAGGCTGAGAAGGGGGTTTGGGGGAAGGTTAAGGTGGAAATAAAAGATCCCAGGTTTGCCATCCAAACTAACCCACAGGCAGATTCAGGGTAAGAAATCTATTTTTGTGTTTTGGACATTTTCCCCACTTAGAGTATATGTGTCTGAGAGAGAGAGAGAGAGAGATAAAGTGGTAACTATGCAAAAAATTCTAATAATGCTAAGGACACAGGGAAAGAGCTTCTTTTTACATTTAGGTAAAAAAAAACTAGGATATCAGAGGGCCCCAAAGACTAGGGCTGGGGGTGGTGGAGGGCCTTGTTGGGATCCTGGGAAAAGAAGGATCTTGGTTATATCTGGACCCTTGCATGACTGTTTCCACATTTCATTCATTCCCCCAAGTTCGAGGAATTTCAACTGTGCTTTTTATTAATCTCAATAAGCAGAAGCAGATTTTTTTTTTTCTGGTGGATATCTGACAATGTAGGGGAAGTCAGTTTTCACAAGCTTTACTCTATCTCTGCATGTACCTGTTTTGCCCATACAGGATGTTCCAACTAATGAATAGGCTATGTTCCAGAAGTTCATTTTATCAGGATTTCTCAACTGGACCAGCATGCTACTGGGCTTCCAGGGGCCACTGAAGTCCCTCAGGGTCTGAGCAAACTTTTGCATGTATGTGCAGATCACACACTTTCCGGCCAGGAAGTCCACTGTTTGCAAGGGATTCTGAGAGCCTTTTTTGCAAAGGCTTTGACTCCTTGATGTTAGAAACCCTCTTTGGTAATCAGTTGTTTGGAGCTTTTAATGCATAAATCAGAAATGGATTCTGCCTCAAGAAGCTTACAGCAAGGTTGATAAGATGTGCATATAAATAGCTGTAAAGGTTTGACAGAATGTTCTGGACATTCTGAGAAAACGAGATGACTCTGGGCAGTGGGCATTGAAACAGCTTCATGGTTTTTCAGAGTGAATCAGGGTTGTCCAGAAGAGCAAACAAACCACTGACTTTAAGGGAGTTAAGGGACCCTTTTCTATGTGAGACATTTGCAAGTTAGGTGTTTGTAAGCCTTTGTCTTAAAGATATGAAGATAGCCAAATTATATTTATGGCTACAAACACCATTTCTTCATCAACTATGAAAAACTGTAGGAAAAAAACGAAAGAAAATAGAGCTCTACCGATTTTATTTCACTGTTCCCCCCATTAGCCCGCATCTGCTTCATTTGATAAGGACACATTAAAAAGCAGACTGTGTACTTCATTTCTTAGCACTGTGACTGGTAAATGCTCTCATAAAGTCGTATTTAGACAACGAGAGGTGCGGGTTTTGTCACAGCGCACCTGGAAATTGGAACCGGAAGCAGAACGTTACCCGCGTGAGTCTAGCCTGAAGTGACATTCTCTGACCACTAGATGGCACTCCTGCATAGGAGCACCGAGCCCTGATTTACCAAGGGCGGGGCGAGGCTCGACGGATCTCCCAGAGCCCCTGGAAGGGATGGCTGTGCCTGATACAGGCGCCGACGGAGGGCGCAGAAAGTCAGAGCTGCGCAGAAGAGACTTTCAAGAAATCAAACCGACGATGTTTGAGGTGACAAAAAGCAGGAACTGCCTGTCAGCTTGTCACATTTACATTGAAAAAAATGTGAGTTGCCTCAGGCATGACTGTCTCTGGGCCACAGGTGAGGGAGACAAATTAACAGGCGCAAAACGGAACTCTTAACTCCCCTAACGCTGGCTCTTCTTCTACGTTTCTGTTTCTCTTAGCACGACCTGCTGTTTCCAGGCTCCCAGGCCAAGTGGTTTCTGAAGTACGTCTTTGATTCTTCAGCGCTCCTTTCCCCTATTCCATCCTTGAGTCCTGCTGTATGCTTCTTTGGACTATATTCTGGGTCTTCTGTGTCCCCTTCCTTTTCCCTGCATCGCCTCGTATCATTTAAAGGGTAATTACATAAATAAAAATTAATTCAATAGCCTCTTACTTGCTCCAACTCTATTCTTCTCACTTTCAGTGAAGCCTTATATTACTGCTAGAGCTGGTAAAATATAGTTTAATCACACTCATTTATTTACTCATTGATTCACTTTATTCCCTCTTTCAACAAATACTTCCTGAGCTTTTTCTCCGATGTCGTTCTAGACTAGGAGGGATCCCTCCACGATCCGTGAACGTGGGTTCCTACCCACAAGAGGTTCCTTATGCCAGCATGGGAGAGGTTCCTTGAGCACAGGCTCAAGAAAGGACAAGCCTGTAGGATCTCTGAGGACAGGGAGAAGCACCGACTTACCATGTGGTGAATTGGCTCTAAGGGAATGAGATTTTGGCACTTTGGTCTTTCTATATTTGTTATTTTCCTTCTGTGTTTGTGATCTATACAACTTGATTTTCTGTAACGTAATAGATGTGCAATAAATATTTGTTGAATGAATTAATAAAAAGACATGACTCCAGACTCCTCCGTAATTTTCACCACCATAATCCCAAATATTCCGATAAAATGCAAACCTTGCAAAGCAATAATCTTTCAATGTTTGTTGAAATTTCCTTAGATCTGTTTGTTCCCAAGAAAAAAATGATTCAGAATAATTTAACAAAGACCTATGTATCCTGCTTTTTCTAATCATACCATTTTATCATATTTGCTTCAAATCTATTTAAACAATTCAGTTTACACTCTAATCAAATTTTATGTGTAAAGAAAGACTAAAATTGTTAAAAGAAATACTTGATGTGAAAAACAGAGCCACTTTCCTTCTCATAGTTTTTTGCCCTTTGGGGGCAACGATTTTCAAATATTTTACTATTTACTTATTTGGCTTGTAATGCTACTTTCTGATTTCTTAGTTTTTTTTTTTGTTTGTTTGTTTGTTTGTTTGTTTTTTTGTGGTACGCGGGCCTCTCACCGCCGCGGCCTCTCCCATTGCAGAGCACAGGCTCCGGACATGCAGGCTCCAGACGCGCAGGCCCAGGGGCCGTGGCCCACGGGCCCAGCCGCTCCGCGGCACGCGGGATCCCCCCGGACCGGGGCACGAACCCGCGTCCCCTACATCAGCAGGCGGACTCTCAACCACTGCGCCACCAGGGAAGCCCTGATTTCTTAGTTTTGACTCCCCATAGCTATTTTTCAACCTTCGACCCCATCCATACAATATTTGGGACATACTTACATAAAAAATTATTAGCTATTTATCTGAAATTCAAATTTAACGGCGTGTCCTGTATTTTTATTCACTAAACCTTGCAACCCTGACCTTCTAACCACACACAAGAACGCTTCCTGCCCCGAGCTTTTTTTTTTCCCCTTGGGGTATAGTTGCTTTACAATGTTGTGTTTGTTTCTACTGTACAACGCAGTGAATCAGCTATATGCATACATATATCCCCTCCCTCTTGGACCTCCCTCCCTCCACCCACCCCACCCATCTAGATCACCACAGAGCACTGAGCTGGGCTCCCTGTGCTATACAGCAGGTTCCCACTAGCTATCTGTTTTACACGTGGCAGTGCACATACATCAATCCCAATCTCCCAATTCGTCACCACCCACTGTCCACACGTCCATTCCCTACGTCTGTGTCTCTATTCCTGCCCTGAAAATAGGTTAATCTGTACCATTTTTATAGACTCCACATACATGTGTTAATATACAATATTTGTTTTTCTATTTCTGACTTACTTCACTCTGTATGATATACTCTAGGTCCATCCACGATTCTACAGATGACCGAATTTTGTTCCTTTTGATGGCTGAGTAATATTCCATTGTATATATGTGCCACATCTTCTTTATCCATCCTTCCATCAGTGGACATTTAGGTTGCTTCCATGTCCTGGCTATTGTAAATAACATTGCAATGAACATTATGGTACATGACTCTTTTTGAATTATGGTTTTCTCTGGGGATATGTCCAGTAGTGGGATTGCTGGGCTGTATAGTAGTTCTATTTTTAGTTTTTTAAGGAACCTCCATACTGTTCTCCATAGTGGCTGTATCAATTTACATTCACACCAACAGTGCAAGAGGGTTCCCTTTTCTCCACACCCTCTCCAGCATTTATTGTTTGTAGATGTTTTGATGATGGCCATTCTGACTGGTGTGAGGTGGTACCTCATTGTAGTTTTGATCTGCATTTCTCTAATAATTAATGATGTTGAGCATCTTTTCATGTGCCTCTTGGCCATCTGTATGTCTTTGGAGAAATGTCTATTTAGGTCTACTGACCATGTTTTAATTGGGTTGTTTGTATTTTTGATATTGAGCTGCCTGAGCTGTTTGTATATTTTGGAGATTAATCCCTTGTCGTTACTTCATTTGCAAATATTTTCTCCCATTCTGAGGGCTGTCTTTTTGCCTCGTTTATGGTTTTCTTTGCTGTGCAAAAGCTTTTAAGTTTAAGTTCCATTTGTTTATTTATGTATTTTTATTTTCATTATTTTAGGAGGTGGGTCAAAAAAGATCTTGCTGTGATTTATGTCAAAGAGTGTTCTGCCTATGTTTTCCTCCAAGAGTTTTATAGTGTCTGGTCTTACATTTAGGTCTTTAATCCATTTTGAGTTTATTTTTCTGTATGGTGTTAGGGAGTGTTCTAACTTCATTCTTTTACATGTAGCTGTCCAGTTTTCCGAGCACCACTTACTGAAGAGAATGTCTTTTCTCGATTGTATAGTCTTGCCTCTTTTGTCATAGATTAGGTGACCATAGGTGGGTGGGTTTATCTCTGGGCTTTCTATCCTGTTCTATTGATCTATATTTCTGTTTTTGTGCCAGTACCATACCATCTTGATTACTGTAGCTTTGTAGTGTAGTCTGAAGTCAGGGAGCCTGATTCCTCCATCTCCGTTTTTCTTTCTCAAGATTGCTTTGGCTATTTGGGGTCGTTTCCATTTCCAAATGAATTGTAAAATTTTTTGTTCTAGTTCTGTGAAAAATGCCATTTGTAATTTGATAGGGATTGACTTGAATCCATAGTCTGCTTTGGGTAGTATAGGCATTTTCACAATGTTGATTCTTCCAGTACAAGAACATGGTATATCTCTCCATCTGTTTGTGTCATCTTTGATTTCTTTCATCAGGGTCTTATAGTTTTCTGCATACAGGTCTTTTGCCTCCTTAAGTAGGTTTATTCCTAGGTATTTTATTTTTTTGTTGTTGCAATGGTAAATGGGATTGTTTCCTTAATCTCTCTTTCTGATCTTTTGTTGTTAGTGTATAGGAATGCAAGACATTTTTGTTCATTAATTTTGTATCCTACAACTTTACCAAATTCATCGATTAGCTCTAGTAGTTTTCTGGTAGCATACTTAGGATTATCTATGTTTAGTATCATGTCATCTGCAAACAGTAACAGTTTTACTTCTTCTTTTCCAGTTTGGATTCCTTTTATTTCTTTTTCTTCTCTGATTGCCATGGCTAGGACTTCCAAAACTATGTTGAATAATAGTGGCAAGAGTGAACATCCTTGTCTTGTTCCTGATCTTAGAGGAAATGCTTTTAGTTTTTCACCATTGAGAATGATGTTTGCTGTGGGTTTGTCATATATGGCCTTTATTATGTTGAGGTAGGTTCCCTCTGTGCCCACTTTGTGGAGAGTTTTTGTCACAAATTGGTGTTGAATTTTGTCAAAAGCTTTTTCTGCATGTATTGAGATGATCGTATGGTTTTTCTCCTTCAGTTTGTTAATATGGTGTATCACATTGATTGATTTGCCTATATTGAAAAATCCTTGCATCCCTGGGATAAATCCTACTTGATCATGGTGTATGATCCTTTTAATGTGTTTTTGGATTCTGTTTGCTAGTATTTTGCTGAGGATTTTTGCTTCTGTGTTCATCAGTGATATCAGTCTGTAATTTTCTGTTTTTATGATATCTTTGTCTGTTTCTTTAAAATATAAATTTATTTATTTATTTGTTTTTGTTTTTGGCTGTGTTTGGTCTTTGTTTCTGTGTGCAGGCTTTCTTTAGTTGCGGTGAGCGGGGGACACTCTTTGCTGCAGTGCACGGACCCCTCACTGTCGTGGCCTATCCTGCTGGGGAGCATGGGCTCTAGATGCATGGGCTTCAGTAGTTGTGGCACGCGGGATCAATAGTTGTGGTGCACAGGCTCAGCTGCTTTGCGGCATGTGGGATCCTCCCAGACCAGGTATTGAACCCACATCCCCCACACTGGCAGGCAGGTTCTTAACCACTGCACCACCAGGGAAGCCCTCTTTGTCTGGTTTTGGTATCAGGGCAATGGTGGCCTAGTGGAATGAGCTTGGAGTACTTTGTCTGCAACTTTTTGGAAGAGTTTGAGATGGATGGGTGTTAGCTCTTCCTAAATGTTTGATAGAATTCACCTGTGAAGTCATCTGGTCCTGGACTTTTGTTTTTGGAAGATATATATATATATATATATATATATATATATATATATATATATATATATATAACATCTTTATTGGAGTATAATTGCTTTACACTGGTGTGTTAGTTTCTGCTCTATAACAAAGTGAATCAGCTATACATATACATATATCTCCACATCTCCTCCCTCTTGCGTCTCCCTCCCACCCTCCCTATCCCACGCCTCTAGGTGGTCACAAAGCACCGAGCTGACCTCCCTGTGCTATGCGGCTGCTTCCCACGAGCTATCTATTTTACATTTGGTAGTATATATAACTCCATGCCACTCTATCACTTCGTCCCAGCTTACCCTTCCCTCTCCCCGTGTTCTCAAGTCCATTCTCTACGTCTTTATTCTTGGCCTGCCCCTAGGTTCTTTATAGCAATTTCTTTTTAAGATTCCATATATATGTGTTAGCATACGGTATTTTTCTCTTTCTGACTTACTTCACTCTGTATGACAGACTCTACGTCCATTCACCTCACTACACATAATTCAATTTCATTTCTCTTTATGGCTGAGTAATATTCCATTGTATATATGTGCCACATCTTCTTTATCTATTCATCTGTTGACGGACACTTAGGTTGCTTCCATGTCCTGGCTATTGTAAATAGAGCTGCGATGAACATTGCAGTACATGACTATTTGAATTATGGTTTTCTCAGGGTATATGCCTAGTAGTGGGATTGCTGGGCCGTTTGGTAGTTCTATTTTTAGTTTTTTAAGGAACCTCCATACTGTTCTCCATAGTGGCTGTATCAATTTACATTCACACCAACAGTGCAAGAGGGTTCCCTTTTCTCCACACCCTCTCCAGTATTTATTGTTTGTAGATTTTTTGATGATAGCCATTCTGATTGGTGTGAGGTAATACCTCATTGTGGTTTAGATTTGCATTTCTCTAATGATTAGTGATGTTGAGCATCCTTTCATGTGTTTGTTGGCAATCTGTATATCTTCTTTGGAGAAATGCCTATTTAGGTCTTCTGCCCATTTTTGGATTGGGTTGTTTGCTTTTTTTATACTGAGCTGCATGAGCTGCTTGTAAATTTTGGAGATTAATCCTTTGTCAGTTGCTTCATTTGCAAATATTTTCTCCCATTCTGAGGGTTGTCTTTTTGTCTTACTTACGGTTTCCTTTGCTATGCAAAAGCTTTTAAGTTTCATGAGGTCTCATTTGTTTATTTTTGTTTTTATTTCCATTTCTCTAGGAGGTGGGTCAAAAAGGATCTTGCTGTGATTTATGTCATAGAGTGTTCTGCCTCTGTTTTCCTGTAAGATTTTTTTAGTGTCTGGCCTTACGTTTAGGTCTTTAATCCATTTTGAGTTTATTTTTGTTTATGGTGTTACAGAGTGTTCTAATTTCATTCTTTTACAAGTAGCTGTCCAGTTTTCCCAGCACCACTTTTTGAAGAGGCTGTTTTTTCTCCATTGTATCATCTTGCCTCCTTTGTCATGGATTTGGTGACCATAGGTAGATAGGTTTCTCTCTGGGCTTTCTATCCTGTTCCATTGATCTATATTTCTGTTTTTGTTCCAGAAGCATACTGTCTTGATTACTCTAGCTTTGTAGTATAGTCTGAAGTCAGGGAGCCTGGTTCCTCCAGCTCCGTTTTGCTATAAACTTCCCTTTTAGAACTGCTTTTGCTGCATCCCATTGGATTTGGGTCATCGTGTTTTCATTGTCATTTGTTTCTAGGTATTTTTTTTTTTTTTTCTTTTTGCGGTATGCGGGCCTCTCACTGTTGTGGCCTCTCCCGTTGTGGAGCACAGGCTCCGGATGCGCAGGCCCAGCGGCCATGGCTCACGGGCCCAGCCGCTCCGCGGCATATGGGATCCTCCCAGACCGGGGCACGAACCCGTATCCCCTGCATCGGCAGGCGGACTCTCAACCACTGCGCCACCAGGGAGGCCCTGTTTCTAGGTATTTTTGATTTCCTTAGTGATCTCCTGATTATTTAGTAGTGTAATGTTTAGCCTCCATGTGTTTGTATTTTTTACATATTTTTTTCCTGTAATTGATATCTAGTCTCATAGCATTGTGGTTGGAAAAGATACTTGATATGCTTTCAATTTTTGTAAATTTACCGAGCCTTGATTTGTGACCCAAGATATGATCTATCCCGGAAAATGTTCCATGAGCACTTGAGAAGAAAGTGTATTCTGTTGTTTTTGGATAGACTGTCCTATACATGTCAGTTAAGTCCATCTGTTTAATGTATCATTTAAAGCTTGTGTTTCCTTATTTATTTTCATTTTGGATGATTTGTCCATTGGGGAAAGTGGGGTGTTAATGTCCCCTACTATGATTGTGTTACTGTCAATTTCCCCTTTTGTGGTTGTTAGCATTCGCCTTATGTATTGTGGTGCTCCTGTGTTGGGTGCATACATATTTACAGTTGTTATATCTTCTTCTTGGATTGATCCCTTGATCATTATGTAGTGTCCTTCTTTGTCTCTTGTAATAGTTTTTATTTTAAAGTCATTTTGTCTGATACGAGTGTTGCTACTCTAGCTTTCTTTTGATTTCCATTTGCATGGAATATCTTTTTCCAGTCCCTCACTTTCAGTCTGTATGTGTCCCTAGGTCTGAAGTGGGTCTTTGTAGACAGCATATATATGGGTCTTGTTTTTGTGTCCATTCAGCCAGTCTGTGTCTTTTGGTTGGAGCATTTAATCCATTTACATTTAAGGTAATTATCGATATGTGTGTTCCTATTACCATTTCTTAATTGTTTTGGGCTTGTCATTGTAGGTCTTTTCCTTCTCTTGTGTTTCCTGCCTAGAGAAGTTCCTTTAGCATTTGTTGTAAAGCTGCTTTGGTGGTGCTGAATTCTCTTAGCTTTTGCTTGTCTGTAAAGGTTTTAATTTCTCCATCGAATCTGAATGAGATCCTTGCTGGGTAGAGAATCTTGGTTGTAAGTTTTTCCTTTTCATCACTTTAATTATGTCCTGCCACTCCCTTCTGGCCTGCAGAATTTCTGCTGAAAAATCAGTTGATAACCTTATGGGGATTCCCTTGTATTTTCTCCTGCTGCTTTTAATATTTTTTGTTTGAATTTAATTTTTGTTTGATTAATATGTGTCTCATTGTGTTTCTCCTTGGGTTTTTCCTTTGTAGGACTCTCGGTGCTTCCTGGACTTGGGTGGCTATTTCCTTTCCCATGTTAGGGAAGTTTTTGTTTATAATCTCTTCAAATATTTTCTTAGACCCTTTCTGTTTCTCTCCTTCTTCTGGGACCCCTATAATTTGAATGTTGGTGCATTTAATGTTGTCCCAGAGGTCGGTGAGACTGTCCTCATTTCTTTTCATTCTTTTTTCTTTATTCTGCTCCTAGCAGTTATTTCCTCCATTCTATCTTCCAGATCACTTATTTGTTCTTCTCAGTTATCCTGTTATTGATTCCTTCTAGTGTATTTTTCATTTCAGTTATTGTGTTGTTCATCACTGTTTTTTGTTTTTGAGTTTTTCTAGGTCCTTGTTAAATATTTCTTGTATTTTCTCATTTCATGCCTCCAGTCTATATCCGATATTCTGGATCATGTTTACTGTCATTACTCTGAATCGTTTTTCAGGTAGGTTGCCTATTTCCTCTTCATTTATTTGGTCTTGTAGGTTTTTACCTTGCTCCTTTGTTTGTAACATATTTTTTTGTTGTTTCATTTTCTTTGATGGTTGGGGCTGTGTTCCTGTCTTGCTGGTTTTTTGGCCTGAGGCATCCAGCAGTGGAGTCTGATAGCAGTTGGGTGGAGCCGGGTCTTGGTTCTGAGATGAAGACCTCTGGGAGACAACACACCAATTAATATTCCCTGAGACCTGAAGTTCTCTGTTGGTCCAGCAGCTTGGACTCAGCCCTCCCACCACAGAAGCTCAGGCCTGACCCCTGGCCTGGGAACCAAAACCCTGCAAGCCACACAGCACAGCAAACAAAACAAAACAAAACAAACAAACAAACAAACCAAAAAACCAAGAAAACAATAAACAGAAAAGAGCAGAACAATAACAAAGAATAGAAAATAAAATAAAATTAAAAAAATTTATATACATTAGAAAGAATAACAATAAAAATGAATGAACAAGGGCTTCCCTGGTGGCGCAGTGGTTGAGAATCTGCCTGCTAATGCAGGGGACACGGGTTCGAGCCCTGGTCTGGGAAGATCCCACATGCCACGGAGCAACTGGGCCCGTGAGCCACAACGACTGAGCCTGCGCGTCTGGAGCCTGTGCTCCGCAACAAGAGAGGCCACGATAGTGAGAGGCCCGCGCACCGCGATGAAGAGTGGCCCCCGCTCGCCGCAACTAGAGAAAGCCCTCGCACAGAAACGAAGACCCAACACAGCAAAAATAAATAAATAAAATTAATTTTAAAAAAATGAATGAACAAGAAGAAAACAAAACAGAACCACAACAGCGAAACTAAATAAAAAGTAAAAAATAACATGAAAACAATGAAAAACAGCAAGAACAACAAAAATTCCCTGGTACCTTCTCTGTCGATGTCCTTGCCCGCATGGTGAGCTATGGCCTACTTCCACCTCCCCAGTAGCCCGCTAAAACCTCTACATGGGTCTCTGGACCAGCTGTGTCAACTCCACTTCTGCGTGTGTTCTGCTCACCAGTGTCTGTTCCTGGAGCTGGTCCAGAGCACACATACTTGTGTAGGCCAGCACCCACAGGGGCCAACACAGCTGGAGGAGTCCTTGGAAGGGGCGGTGCTTGGCCTGCATGGATCCACGTGGCCAGAGGAGACCCTGTTAGGGGCAGCAGTCAGGCTTCCAGGACCTACAGGGAGGCTTTGGAGGAGGCGGGGCCCTGGCCCAGTAACCCATGTGGCCAGAAGAGGCCCTGGTGGGGGGTGGCTCAGGACCAGGATCTGTGCAGCTGGAGGGGGCCCTGGTGGGTGGGGCTTCAGGCCCAGGACCCCAGCAGGCTCGCCGGGGCCCAAGTGCGTGGGGAGATGCTGGTCGCGTTCCTCTCCAATCCCCCAATTCCCTGAAGGTCCCTCTCTGTCCCTGCTGACCCCCTTGCTGAGAGTGAACCCCTCCGAGCACAGGAACCTCTCTCCTCCCCCAGCCCCTCCTCAGGAGCACTGGTCCTCTCCCGCCTCCTTTCTTCTTCCCTCCCTCCTTCCCTCCCACATCGTACCTGGTCACGTGGGGGTTCTTCCTGTTCTCTTAGGTATCCAAGGACCCCCTCCAGTGCCCAGTAGGTGCCCCAGCTGCAAGGAGATGCGAACTCCGCATCCTCCTACTCCCCCTAAGCTTTAACTTTAGTTACACCTTAATTTTTGCTTGATCACTTTTTAATGTTTAATGTTCTGAGGAGTGTGCAAATACTAATCAAACCTGAGCTAGAGAGCATTTAAAATATCATTCATTTTCTTTCCCATTTGTTGTTTGTTTGCTTCCTTGGATTGAAAACTGGTTTTACGTTTGCTTAATTTTCTTTTTATCTACCACTGATTTACCCTCAAACGTTACCAGTTGTGTAATTATTGTCTCAATATGTTCAGTTAAGTTTAATTCTTGAAGAAATTTCTCGTGCAGACTTCTGTTCTGCACTAGTCTCAGGAGATTGTTCTCTGGACCTGCTGCATGGCTGAAATATTGGAGAAATTTCATCCTGGGGACCCCTGCCTCTGCTTTCCTGTGAGGGATCTTCTGGTTTGGGGATCTTTTGTCTTTATTTTTGTGTACTACCTCATTTCAGTGGGATTTCCATGAGAAAACTTGCCTGGAAGGTAAATGGATTGAAAATTTGCACATGTGGAAATGAGTTTATTCTACATTCACACCTGATTATCCTTTTGGCCAAGAATAGTATCATATGTTGGGGATTATTTTGAAAGCATTGTGATAGTACTTTCTAGCAATGTTGCTGTTGAGAGCTAAATGCTATCTTCAAATTGGATTCTTTCTGTCCCAGGTATTGTGAAAGTTTTACAATGGTGTGTGTGTTCCTATGTGGGTCTATGTTCAGTTATTTTGGATTCTTGGTGGGTATCTCAGCCTCCAGACAAATTTAGGAAAAAGAAGTTCACACTTAATCAACCAGTAAATAACATTCAGAACCAATTTCCATGAGGAATGTCAACTTTTCTGCTCTTGGCTTAAAATGATCAAATGACATATTTTTTCTTATTATTTAACACCATGCAGAAGACTTTACTTAAAAAACATAAGTACTAAAATCATTCCTAATAAAAGTCCAAAATATTTGGAACATAAGGTTTACATTTTTGCCTACCATTTGCCCACATCACCCATCATTTAAAATTTAGACCCAATTTAAAATTAAAATCTGAAGTTCTAAAGATTGAAGCTAAAATGATTTTGCCTAATATTAGCTTTTGTTAAACAGATGTTTGGCATAAAAACCAAATATTTGTTATGACCACATACATTTTAAATACCTGAGTCAACACAGTTCTCTTGTTTTAAAAGTTCTGTATTTGATCAAATTTAATTTTGTGGAAAAGGAGTGCTGAAAGCTACATAGACTTTGGAACCTGGGATGGTTTTGAATTTTGGTTTTCCCAGTAATCAATGTGAACTTAGAAAATGAACTTAACCTCATTGATTGTCACCTCTTAAATGGTTTATTTTATGGAATAGCAAATAAAAAATAACAATTCCCAAAGTACTTTGTGCCTGCCACCTAGTCCACACTCACTAATAACAGTTCTTCCAGATGGGTGCTCCTGGTGTGGCTGTGAAGGAGAAGCATCAGGAGATGACCCGACTCTCCAGGAGCATGCTTTTCCTTCTGTGAAAAAAATCTGAAAAATTTCGGAGAAATAATAGACATCTTATAGCTGTCAAATATCTAATTACAATCTTGGGGAAAATGAATGTTTAAATATTAGAAAGAACAATTTGAGAAAATCAGTCATTCGTTATTTTTGAGAAAATTACTTTAGCTGCAGCAAGTTGATCAAAAAGAACATAATTTTTTCCAAAGATTCATGGATTTCTAGATTATTTCTGAATAATATCTCCCAAAGAAAGTGAATAAATATCCAGTTTTTAGCAATAGTGCTTTTCATTGTGTTATAAACTAAAGAACAGTAATAGTTAAGACCTTCATGAATAATCTATATTGCCGAAAGTCCTATAATGATCAGTTTCACATATAATATGCTGCCTTTCAAAATATATCTTATGTTTTGCAAAGAAACAGTTAAAAAATTTCTCACTGCTGTATAGTGAAGCATAAACGATAGATACCTGGCAGCACAATTCCTTGACTCTGATGATCTGGAGAACTTTTATTTAGCAAACATCTATCAAAAGATATTTCTGTTATCAAACAAGAACTTTCTTTTTAACATGAAACAATTTTTTCATCTTCCTTTTTCTCCTTCTATTATAGTTTGTTGAAATATCTGCTGGAATTTAAGATTTGGTTAGAGAATTCAGAAGAGTCTATTTTAATAGAATTATCAAAGGAAAATATTAAAATATGAATAACAGCAATAATGATAATATCTGATTTTTTATTTGAAAAACTTTATGAAGAAAATGTACTGGGTTTTTTGTAGAGAAAAGCTTTTGTTTTCTCTCGGACAGATTCTGGTCTGTGCCTTTTATTTTTGAAACAGTTTTAGTTGAGGGTTTAGTTTTACGTTGTATTTTTTTAAAGGCAACTGACATTCCAAGCAGAATTGCTGTAGTGGGCCTAAGACTCTTTTACATCACTGCATGGGAATATTTTCCATGCTACTAATCCCCAGTGGGTGCATTTCACCCACCTTAAATGGGATATTTCTAAACATTACTATTTCAACTAAAGTTTTTTGATAGATTCCTATTATTTATTGATACTGTATAAGTCTTGCTGCCAACATAACCTTACAAGTCCACTGGGTAAGCTATTTTTCCATTTCTTAAGCTTTAGTGCCTGTGCTGTATGGATTTGGCATTTAATAAGTCACTGGAGGGCCAGCAAACACACTATATTCCTGTAGTTGAGACTGTCTAGACAAAAGCACATGGAGAGATCTTTCCACTCTAAGTAGCAGGAGAGCATTTGTTTGCCACAAATTGGTTCTGAGTCAATTGCTCAGAAAGTTGGCATATCCAGGCTTACTTAGATACAGGAGGAGGGCAAGACTAAGTGCTGCATGGGGTGCTTTTCTGCCTTCTAGTTTAATTGCATAACCAAGAAGCACTACCTAAGAAACAGCAGTCCTGTGGGAAAATGGCCTAGAATCTGCCCTTTTCAGACTTAAGAGTTATTATACCAGTCTTTCTGTGATATGACCTTCGTTTACAAAATCTATGAAAGGTTTCTTGGGAACTAAGCAAGTGATACTATTAAGGGTGTGCAGTAAGAAAAAAAGGAAGGAGAGAATATGATTTCAGATAGACATATTATGTATGTGTGTGTATGTTTATCTGTTTCCCCTGTGGAACTTTAAAGTGTGTGTGTGTGTGTGTGTGTGTGTGTGTGTGTATGTGTTTTAGAGAAAGGTCTTTAGTGAGCCTCAGTGATCCAGGATTGTGTTAGGGCTTCATTTTGCCTTTTCAACTAGACCAGTACTAGTCCTCTTGCTGTTCTTGGATGTCAAATCAGAACATGGTGAATTTCTGAAAAATGTGAGTTTCAGTGCATCCCTTGACTAACCAAGCTATTCTGTTGCTTATTCTATGTTCGTTCTTTTGGACTCACTGCTCTTTTCTGTTCATTGTGTAGCACCCAACATTTTTGCTTAGAGTATCCTCTTTGATTGACTTCCTTATATTTAAGGTGTTTTTGGCAAAGGAAAGAATTATGGAAATAACTCTAGGATCATTCAAGTCTTTATGACACCAATAACATAGAGTTATATTCAGAAGCATTTGGATTACATATCTTAACCATATTAACCATTACATATCTTAACGATATTTGGCCCCATAAATGGATTTGAAGCTATTTGCTTCCATCTCTACTTAAAAAGAAAAGAATACTTGCCACAAATGTCCATTATTTGGGAAGTGTTCTCACTACAGGTGACCTGTAATGTGCACTGGCTCAGCTGTATAAAAGTTCATTTGACTGTTTTTGTATGAACATATTTTTCAGCCTAAATTATCCACTTGTGAAACTCCTCAAATTCTGCCTTCATTTCTGCTTTTCATTTCAAGACATTTGAATGTTGAAGAAATTATTGGACAAGTGAATAAATGAATGCATTTGAAGGATACAATTGGACAGCAGTAATGCTCAAATTTAAGTCCCAAGTTACCTGAGAGCAGAATGAGCATCTCCCATCATGAACATTGTATATACTTCTTGAGATTTAGGTGAAAGCAGAAATCAGGTGTTTTATACCTTGCCTAGAATAAAGTTTTTTAGTAGTGATAGTAGAATTCCTCCCACTTTTTAAAAACAGGCTTAAATTCCATTGTTTCTTAAAATAATTACGTACAGTAACTCTTGTGATTGTGTTATGTCTTTGACTTTAAAACACTACTCAATCCAGATTCATAAATGCTCACATCATCTTCTAACAATGTGATTATGCCCATAATCGGGCGTCCTTATGAGTATGACCCAATGGACCTGTGACTGCCTGTCAGAGTATTTGTGTTCATAGAGTTAGCATCAGCTGGAGGCAAATTGGATGATTACAGGTTTGGAGAGATGGGCAGGTATCCAGAAGGCTCTCCTTGTATCCAAATAACTACCTGGCACATCTTTTGCCAAAATATTTCTCTTGGCTAAGGGTTCTAGACCTTCTCCTTGGAGAAAGTTTGGCAGATTTCATTTCTATAACACATACAGGGTTGGGCCAGGAAGAGATCTCTGAGACTCTGGAAAGGGAAATGAAAGAAGGAAAAAAGAGTTTCTGAAAGCATTAATTGGGAGGGGGGGAAAGGCAAATTGAAGGGGTAAAGGTCTTAGGGGGAAATTTCTCTGTAGCATTACCTATGGTTAGTTATTCTTATTTAAAACAACATTTCTTGACTTGTCCTATTTTTTCACTTAGAATCCAAGTTTGTCAAGGACAGAGACTTAATATTTTAAGTTCATATGTACAAGATGGGATTATTGGGTTTTTATTCTTCATAATCAATAGTAAAAATCAACCTCTTCCACCACTAAAATCAGTCAGATAAAAAAATTTCACAAATTAATTCTTAAATTTCAGTCAAGAGGAGAAAACATTGAAAAATATCCTATAACAAGAAAATATTTCTTTTAGAAATAAAATTTAAAAAAATCCTTGGAAAAATGTTCTTTTTTTTCTCTTTTCCATATGTTTTGAGCATACGGATGCCTGGGATAAATTTAACCTGGGAACATTCTTGTGTTTTTTTTTTTTTTTTTTTTTTTTGCGGTTCTCTGGCCTCTCACTGTTGTGGCCTCTCCCATTGTGGAGCACAGGCTCCGGACACGCAGGCTCAGCGGTCATGGCTCACGGGCCCAGCCGCTCTGCGGCATGTGGGATCCTCTGGGACCGGGGCATGAACCTGCGTCCCCTGCATCGGCAGGCGGACTCCCAACCACTGTGCCACCAGGGAAGCCCTACTGTGCCACCAGGGAAGCCCTTGGAAGAATGCTAATAAATAAGGATGGTTCTGTGTGTTTGGAATGCTTATCTAAATCCTCTTTCAGCTGCCAGCTGAACCTGTGAACACTTTGGCCAAGCTTTGTGGGTATAATCCCCCCCTCTTCCTTTGTCCAGATGTATCATTGCTGAGAACATTTGGGGTGATTAAATATTTAGTGTATCTAGATCATGTATAGATAGTCAATTTGGGGAAATGGGGGCACCTCATAACCTAATCATTTGCAGACCTCAGATTAACTCTATCAGCATTAACTTTCCTGAAAGAGATATTGTGTGCAGTAGCTGCCGAGAATCATGAAACTGCAGCTCAGAAAAAGTCTTTCAAATTTTTTGGTTGTAATAATAATATAGTAATAAGGACTGACATTTGTATATCATTGCTTTGATATATACTGACTCATTGAATCCTCATGGCACTCAGATTACAAATGGATCTTATCCCTATTTTATAGAGGAGGCCCAAGACAAAATGGTTTGCCCAAAGTTGCACATAACTGTGCAGAGTCATGCTTTTAACTCAGTTTGCCTCGAAAGTCCGGATGTAACTGCCATGCTGTATTGCTGTAATCTGCCCAAAGAGAAAGTAGCTTGAATGAAGCGGCCATAGAAAGTGTATGGTAAGAGGCATCTCTCAGCCACGTGGCACAGAGACGCTTTAAGAATCTGGAGCTGGAGCTGGTGGGTGGACACCCTCACGGACCAGGGTGGCCACACCTTATTTCTCCCTCTGTCTCTCTCATGGTCTCATATCTGCATCCCTTTCTACATCTGCTTTACCTGCCAGCTTTTCCTCTGTGGTGCCTGTGGATAAAAATGACCATTTCCACCTGAACTCTACACTGGAATTCAAGAATTCTGAGCTCTGCTTCTGGCCTCATCCCTGGTCCAGTCATCTGAAAGGGATGTGGAGGGTATGAATGTCGGAGAGGATGCAGCTCTTAGAGAATGCACCATATTAGTAAGGCAACAAAACGTCTGCTACAGAGGGGCATGTTCAAGCGTTTGGGGACAGCAATTTTTCCATGAGACCCCACTGCTTAAGTACTGTGCACAGTGGTATTACTCCTTGTTAAGCAGTCCCATTTCTATCCCTCAGAACTCTTTCTACAGGAGGATTTTATGTTCCTACCCTATTGCCCTAGGGTCATTTGACTTGATTTGGCCAATGAAATGTCAGTAGAGGTGCCATGTGGCACTTTTGAGCAGAAGATTTAAGAGCCAGCCTGTGGTTCTCCATGCCTCTCCCCCATCTGCCATGTTGCTGGGTTGGCAAAATCCCAGGCAGAAGGAGTAACGATGTGATGGAGCAGGGCTACATGTGCCATGATGGACAGGTAGACCTGAGGAAGAAATAAACATTTGCTATTTTAAGATTGAAAATCTTAAGATTGAAAATCCTTGAGATTTTAGACTAGTTTGTATTCACAGTTTATCCTGACTGAAACTGATATGGGCTAAGCCAAATCATATAAAAATTATAGAAACAGCAGGCATTTAACCCCATTTAAGCAGATATCACCCCATTTAAGTAGAGCTTTTAGTGACCACATGTATTCTAATTTAACCATGTTGGAATATCTAGTTGGTGCCTACTCTCATAGTCTAAGGCCCAGTCTTAGACAAAATGATGAAGCCAGCAAATTGGTTGTTTAGTTCCTCTAAGTCCTCCTTCCCTTACCTCTGTGCTCTGCTTGCACAGGGATCTCTGCCACTTAGAGGGCACAGCCAGACTGCCGTTGGTCCCTGGACCTCACCTTTTCTTGCTCCCAGGATGCCATCTCAAGCTCACCTCTTCACTGTTCCCCTCTTATATACTGTCTTTTCTCAGGCTCAGATTCCATATAGTATAAGTGTATTATTCAGAGTCCTCCAGAGAAATAGAACCAACTTGATAGATGATATAGATGTAGCTATAGATATAGATATAGAGGAAATGTATTATAAGAACTGGCTCATGAGGTTATGGAGGCTGAGACATCCCACAGTCTGCCGTCTGCAAGCTGGAGGATCAGGAAACCAGTGGTGTAATTCAGTTCAAGACTGAAAGCCTGAAAACCAGGAGCTGTGATGTAAGAGGGCAGAAAAAGAGACGTCCCAGCTCAAGAAGAGGGAATTCACCCTTCCTTCACCTTTTTTTGCTCTGTATGGGCCCCCAGTGGATAGGATGATGCTCACCTACCTTGGTGAGGGCAGGTCTCCTTTACTCAGTCTACTGCATCAAATGCTAATCTTTTCCAGGAACACCCTCACAGACACATCCAGAAATAATGTTTTACCAGCTCTCTGGGCCCCCCTTAGCCCAGTCAAGTTGACACATAAAATTAACCATCACAATAAGGCAAAAGTTCTCTCATATTCTATTATAGCACTGTCTAATAGAAATGTGCTGCATTATGTAATTAAAATTTTTATATTAAAAATTCATATTAAAAGAGTGAAAAGAAATAGGTGAAAGGAATTTTAATAATGTATCTTATCAAACACATATACAAAGTATCATTTCTATATGTAATCAGAATAAATATTATTATTATTATTATTTATTATTATTATTATTTTTTGTGGTACGCGGGCCTCTCACTGTTGTGGCCTCTCCCATTGCAGAGCACAGGCTCCGGACGCGCAGGCTCAGCGGCCATGGCTCACGGGCCCAGCTGCTCCATGACATGTGGGATCTTCCCGGACCGGGGCACGAACCTGTGTCCCCTGCATTGGCAGGCGGACTCTCAACCACTGCGCCCCCAGAGTAAATATTATTAATGAGATATTTTCACTCTTTTTTTTTCATACTAAGTCTTTGAAATCTGGTGTGTTTTTTACACTTAGAGCACATCTCAGTTTGGACCAGCCACATTTTAAGTACATAAGAGCCATATGTGCCTAGTGGCCTCAGTATTGGACAGCACAGCTCTTTTACATCCAATCCATTCATACACAGTTAACAGGATGCCATTCTTCTTACCCTTCCAGGTAATATATGATTGTTTTGTAGCAGTTTCCTGGAGATAATGCATGTGCTTCTGTCGTTTAACCAAAGAAGTGACTACCAGTGAGGAATTTCTGGCAGACAGGTTTCCAGAGGAGAGAGATCTCTGCCCTAGCTATATATCTATTGAGCATCTGGCCCTGCAGTTTTCTAGATCTTTCTGACAATGGAACTTGCCCTCTACTCCTTCGGGTCCAACACTGTGACCCAGGCTCCTCGTGGAAAATTAGAAACAGATTGTCAGGTTTTCCTTTGGTGCATAGCGTATGGATTTGTAGGCTTTGGGTGTTGTTGGAGCTACAATTTTATAAAAAGTCCATTTGATTTTTGATCCTGCCTGTTGAACCAAAACCTAGAAAATGGGATGGTCCGGGTCCTGGAGGGAGGTGGTTTCATAGGGATGGAGATGTCATAGCACAGGTTTGCAGGGAAAGAAGATGGGAGAGTTCCATTTCTATCCTGTCCCTGTTCCCTAACCTCAGCCTCTTCAGTTTGGAAGGTATGTTTTGTTGCACTCTAGTAATGTGAAAGGGGGAGGCCAATTAACAGTAACAACCTTGAGAGAGAAGAACATCCAGTGCAGAAAGTGAGATAATATCATGAAAAGCAAAACAGAACAGTGTTTAAAAAAATTCTCTAATGGCTGCTCCAAAGCCAATTTAAACCTTTATGCAAAGGAGTAATTTAAATGATTCATGATAAAAGTCGAAGGAATTTATCCAATCATCAGTCAGGATGCCAAATGATGGTGTTAGAAGAATTGCACATCAACGGGGAAAATCAAGTTATTTCACATAGCAACTGGGTTTTTATCCAAATCAAATAACCAAAATGAGAAAAAGTTATGTCTTTCACAGCCATAAATTAACAATAGTGGGCTCTATTGCATTTTTAATTGGCAGCATCTTTTCCTTCATATACCCAAATATGGATTCCAGAAGTATCTCTTCAGCTTGTCTGGGCATTTTTTTTTTTTTTTTTTTTTTTTTTTTTTTTTTTTTTTTTTTTTTTTCTTTTTGCGGTATGCGGGCCTCTCACTGTTGTGGCCTCTCCCGTTGCGGAGCACAGGCTCCGGATGCGCAGGCCCAGCGGCCATGGCTCACGGGCCCAGCCGCTCTGCGGCATATGGGATCCTCCCAGACCGGGGCACGAACCCGTATCCCCTGCATCGGCAGGCGGACTCTTAACCACTGCGCCACCAGGGAGGCCCTGTCTGGGCATTTTTATAATACTTATCATTATAAAACTGTAGAATCAAGGGAGGTAAAAATGGGACCGCAAGAGACAAAAGCTTTTGTGAAGGTGTAAATTATACGCTTTAATGTCATTAAGCCATTAAAAAATTCAATTTCTATGTAGTGTTAAAACCAATTTTTAAAGTCAACTACCTACCAATTAATGCAAAAATAAATGGAGCTGTTATGAGAATTAGTTTTCAGCTTTGAAGAAGGTTTGTTTCAGATGTCAAGGATTTGTCCTAATGAATACTGGAATCAGTGAATGTTTCCCAGCAGAAAAGGAAATTTCTGAATATGAGAAAAATGATATGGTCTTTTTTTTAAAAAAAGGCAGTTGGTGGGTGATAAAGAGTGTTAGAAGCACTTAATATTTTCAGTATTTGCTTTGAAAATTGGATAAAATCCATACCACTGATAAAACAGTCTTTTTCTAGAAGCTAATTGGGTAGTGCCCTGCAGAGACCGATGTGCTTCCTTAGAGCAGACAGAAAGCTAAGACCCCAAGAATCCAGGGAATACATCTTGGTGGTGTAGAGTAAGGGTTTCATTGCTGCCTGAGACATAGAGCTGCAGCCATGGTCCCCTACACACATGCCAAGGTGTCCAGAGGAGGCCTTATGTTTGGGGAAAGAGGTAAAACTAAAAAGGTCCTTTATTCACCTGACTCCTCAATCTGAGTTTGTAAACACCAACCATTAAGTCCCTGACCCAAGGATTCCATCTTAGGCCCTGCCTTACTGTAAAGTAAAAATGGAAGTAATCCTGATTTGAAAATGTAAGACATTTCAAATTAGCAGGAAGTGAAATGAGATCTTTTCCTGCAGTGTGTGCGAATACCAACCCTTAGGGGACCAAGCAGGAGACTTAAATTAGTGAAGGTGGGTGAATATTGGGCCCGGGAGGAAGTGATGGGCTATCCAGAGAGCCTGTGCCTGGCTAAGGGGCATCGACTGCTCAATTAGAGCCCATGATGGCGCTGGGGTAATTTTGGAGAGAGATCAGAATTCCAGATGTTTATGTGAAATTGCCTGATTTGTAAATGATGGCATCAAATTCAAATTTAAAAATCGAACAAAGTGAAATAAAAAACTTTTTGTGTTGACAAACAAAACCGGCCTATGAGGCAGGTGCAACAAGCTAGCCTTCAAATTGCAATCTCTGTTTTACTGCATTAAAAAATCCCTATACTTAGAGAGAAAGAAAAGCTCCCTGATCACAATTTTCTTTTTGAAAAGAGTTTAGTGTCTTAAAGTGGGCCTTAATTACTCATCTGTTCTTATTTTATACAAGCCCTGCTCAGAGTCCATTTTACTTTGGATTGAGTATTTTCTGAGCTGTGAAATGCTCTCAGAATCCTTAGTCATTTAAGTTCTGCCCCGAAGGTAGATTTTATCATAAAGCTATCTTTAATTCCTTTTCCCGTAAGCCATCACCCACGTATTTTTGAAAGTTCATCAATATAAATGTTTGTGTCTGTTTTATTTGTTTATCATATTTAGAAGGGGAAAAAGATTGATTACAAGGGTCATAAAAGTAATGATGCATTTAATGAAAGCATGTATTTTATAGATAAAATAAACTTTAAAAAATAACTTGAAGCTGGTACCCAAATTAATGGAATGAAATGACCTTCAGAAAGTAATTTCTTTATTTTCAGGTCATTTGAGCCCTTTGCCTGTTTTTATTTATTTATTTTTAATTTGATTTTTTATCTTGGTTTGGATGATTTTAGTTACTCTGGGTGCTCTATAAAACTAAACATTTCTTATGAGCCTAGTAAAACTCTAAGTTTTATCATAGTTATTATATTTTAACTGTATATAATCCAAAGGACTTGTTGCTATGGATAAATTCTTGAACATTTTCTTCATTTAAAATATATTTATTGAGTACCCCAAATAGGCTGGACTGTGTTCTGGGCACCAAGTTTCCTGCTTTCATGTAGGTTACATGATTTCATGTAGGTTACATGATTTCATTTAGATTTCAGTTTGGGAAAGCCAATAATAGGTGAATAGAACTGGTTTTAGTTGAAATCCAGCTTGGAAAATGGAAAGAAGTCCAGGACTTTCAAATACAGGGAATTTAACGTGGGAAGATTGTTGCATTGCTGATGGAAGAGCTGGGAAGTCAAACAGGATGCCAAGGAAACCCAAAGATTAGCAACAGTAAGAAACTGTTATTACCCCTAGGCCTGGCAGGACAATGTGAGGATGCAGAGTTTCCGCTGCTGGAAGCTGAGGCCCGCCAGGGGGCTGCCCTCCAGTCTTCTGCCAGTGCTTTCCATTGACCAACCCTGAAGCTAGAGGGCAAGAGAGCCCAAGAAATAGAGGAGGCTGTGGGAGTATCCAGTTGAGGGATGGTAGCTTCCACGGGAGGTTTAGGATATAGTTTGTGAATAGCCCAATGAAGAATCACTAGTTTACTAGATGCAGAGTGCAAGGGAAAGAGGAGAGTCCGAGTTGACGTGTAGGTTTGGGCCTGATTCCTAGGTTTTGGTGGATGGAGTTGCCATTCACTTAGATGGTGAAGCCTGGCAGAGGGAGCAGATGTGGGGCAGAAAATCATGAGTTCTGCTGTAGGCATGTTAAATTTTTTTTTTTTTTTTTTTTTTTTTTTGTGGTACGCGGGCTTCTCCTGTTGTGGAGCACAGGCTCCGGACGCACAGGCTCAGCGGCCATGGCTCACAGGCCCAGCCGCTCTGTGGCATGCAGGATCCTCCTGGACCGGGGCACGAACCCGTGTCCCCTGCATTGACAGGCGGACTCTCAACCACTGTGCCACCAGGGAAGCCCTAGACAAGTTAAATTTGAGATGCTCCTTAGACTTACCAGCGAAGGTGGTGAGCAGGCAGTTGGATATATGCGTTTACAGCTCATGAGAGAAGTCAGAGACATCAACATATGGAGGTTGTTTATCAGCCATGGAACTGAGATTGACCATCTGAGGAGACAGACGAGAGAAAAGGAGGCTGAGGGGCAAACCCCCCTGTAACTCAATAATTAGAAGTCGGGGCGGGGCTGGCAGTGATGGTAAGGTGGTCAGTAAAGGGCAGTTTCGCTATAGAAGCCCAGGGAAGAGAGTGTTCGAAGGAGGCAGGGCATTCAGCCAGTCACATGCCACTGAGACGAGGACCGGGAATTGATTATGGCAGATGGCCAGGGAAGGGCCTTTCTGATCATTACAGGGCCTGGTTTAGTGGAGTGATGACAGAGGAAGCCCAACTGAAATGAGCTGAGGAGAGAGAGTGAAGAAATAGAAATAGTGGTTTTGAACAAGTGTCTTGTGGAGTTTTGCAGCGAAAAGGAGTGTTCAGGATTAGAGTGGCCTTTGGCATCTTAACTACTCACTGGGAGCTAAAGACAATGGGAGAATGCCTCCAAAATTCTGGGGAAAAATGATTTCCAACCTTGAATTCTATGTGGAAGCAAACCATCAGTTATGTGTGAGGGTAGAATGAAGATAGCCGCAGACACGCCAGGATGGAGACTGTGCCTCTGAGGCACCCTGTCTCAGCCACCGAGTATATTCTTCACCAAAATGAGGTCATAGACCCGAAAAGAAGACATGAGATCCAGGATACACTGGAAACATCATAGAAATAGACAAAGTCCTGGGACACTTATGCAGCAGTTTTTGAGAGTAACCACAGCTGACTGGAACAGGAAGATAGAGTCCAGGAGACAGAAAAATACTACTTGGGTAGAGGGTGGGAGAGAAGACTAGAATGGGTCCACAGTCTTGTATGAAAGACCAAATGAACTACACAGAGAACTATGTGGAAAACAAAACTGAGGCATTTTTGCGGATAAATTTGAATATTTGGGAAGGATTAGAGATAGAGACATTGAAGTAAATGAAAAACAAGACAATTTTGTAGTTAAGAAAAACACAAAATTGCCCAAGAAATGAAGTGTGATATAATCATAATACATCTAATGTTGCTTAGCAGTGAACACTGATGATCAACTTAAAATGTTGTGAAATAACTATGCTGGGAAAATTTGGAAAGGAAAATGGGGTAGTGGAGCAAAGAGCTCAATCCTCATTTACCAAGAAGAGAATTAGTAGTTGTTGCCTAACACTGGTAAAGCAGACACAGTTTAATGTTATTATTTAGAAATAGGGAGGTTAGTATTATAATGTAGCCCGAAGAATTGGAAGTTATTGCCCTGTGATGTAAGACTAGGGAGTGGGACCACCAGGGCTATGTTTTTTTGTTTTTGTTTTTTTTGTTTTTTTTGTGGGTACGCGGGCCTCTCACTGTTGTGGCCTCTCCTATTGCAGAGCACAGGCTCCGGACACACAGCCTCAGCGGCCATGGCTCACGGGCCCAGCCCCTCTGCGGCATGTGGGATCTTCCCAGACCGCGGCACGAACCCATGTCCCCTGCATCGGCAGGCGGACTCTCAACTACTGCGCCACCAGGGAGGCCCCAGGGCTATGTTTTGTTTTAAGCCTTTACCATTTGCATGTGTATCTTCTTTTTAATAAAAATAATAATTCTTACTTCTCTCCTTAAATGTCTTTAAAAAAATGTAAAGAAGTATTGAGAAGAGATATTGTTTATGCACTATTTGGTTGATACTTCTCTTTTAATACTTATTACATTTTTACCTCATTTAATTCTTTCTTGTGGATTTGTTTTATTTTCCGCATGAGACCAGGAGTTCTCAAAGTTTTGTTTTCCTGAATTGTTACTCACAACAGTGGAAAATAACTCTTTTGTGCTAGTAGGTTGTTTAAAAATGGAGACTCTTAGTTGTTTTATTTCTGTGGCATTTATTTAGTAGGCACTCAAAATGTATTTTTTGTTGAATTTAATTGATTGATGAATTAAGTTGGTTTTAGGATCTAGAGTAAAAAATTCCCTTATAATTAGATGCCCTAATTTTCACTAAACAAGGAGATGGATGATATGTTTTAGATTCTTTGGCCCTGTCTTTATTAATCTTGTCTAAGACAAAGGCCATCTGAACAAACTATTCCATTTCACAGGTGAATTGATTTAGTGGTCAGAGGTGTATTTGGTAGCTAAACTTCTTGGGGCCTATGAAAGTGCAGAGTGAGTCGTGGGATGATTGTTTTATAGTATAAGTAGTTGATTGATAATACCTGCCCTCGACTTCTCCAGGAAAAGGTAGTATTTTTCATGCTTTGTATTGTCAGACTCTAGCACTTTTTTTTTTTTTTACATCTTTGTTGGAGTATAATTGCTTTACAATGGTGTGTTAGTTTCTGCTTTATAACAAAGTGAATCAGTTATACATATACATATGTTCCCATATCTCTTCCCTCTTGCCTCTCCCTCCCTCCCACCCTCCCTATCCCACCCCTCTAGGTGGTCACAAAGCACTGAGGTGATCTCCCTGTGCTATGCGGCTGCTTCCCACTAGCTATCTATTTTACGTTTGGTAGTGTATGTATGTCCATGCCACTCTCTCACTTTGTCACAGCTTACCCTTCCCCCTCCCCATATCCTCAAGTCCATTCTCTAGTAGGTCTGTGTCTTTATTCCTGTCTTACCCCTAGGTTCGTCATGACATTTTTTTCCCTTAAATTCCATATATATGTGTTAGCATACGGTATTTGTCTTTCTCTTTCTGACTTACTTCACTCTGTATGACAGACTCTAGGTCCATCCACCTCATTACAAATAGCTCAGTTTTGTTTCTTTTTATGGCTGAGTAATATTCCTCTAGCGCTTTAATGACAAATTTGTTTGAGTGCCTGAACAGATCTAATGCTCCTTCCGGAAGGTAGTTTGGTACCACTGGCAAGTGTGTTCATAGCTGTCCATGAGGACCAGGATGTGTTCGTCTAAATAACATTCATATTGTCCAGGCAATCTATGGGTGGATCATACCATTTGATGAAGAGTTGCACCCTTGGAAATTGTATATTTATTCATTTGCTATATAAACATTTGAGTCCTTTTTATATGATTGGCACTGTGCTGGGTTCTGGGGTTATGGAGTAAGAAGCCAAACATGCTCACATCTATTAAAGAGAGACAAATAAACCATGTATAAGAAGCATGATAATAGAAGCATCACAAAGGATGCTTGAAGAACATTTCTATCCCAATGCAATAAATCCCGTAGAGTAGAATTTCAGGTTTCAGGTGACTCATAACTAGGTGGGATAGATATTTCTGGTCAGGAGGAGGGCTACAAATCACAGTCCATTTTTGTTACCTAAAGCAAATTGATACTTTAATCAACAAGCCCCAAAGTACCTGAACTTCAGAAAAAGGCCATGGATATCCATCTTGAGAACTCTCTTCTGTGGCTTCATGCTAAACTTCTGTTCCTCCAGAAGAGACTCTCTCAGTTCTAGTACTGTGTCAAGTCCAAGCTTTAGAAACCTCCACGTCTGTTCTGTAATAGTTTACCTCTGTGTAGAAATGTCTTCACAGAATCAAAATTTTAACATTGGGTTTTTGACTTTTATCCAAGATGGGCTTGAAAAAAACATAGAAGCTTCTGGGTCTTTGTAAAACTACATTTGAGGTCTAACCATTAACATTTTCCTTTTTTCCCCCTAAAAATTGTAAGTGACAAATTTATTCAGATTTCAGATTCCCATGTAGCAGGACAGTACCCAGTCTCTTGTGAATGAGTAAGTGAATGAATGACTAAATATTGAGTATTCTGTGTGCCAGAGTCTGTGCTAGGTGCTTGACACATTATCTTATTGATTCCTCTGATAACACACTTGTATGTTACAAAAGCTCTTAATAAAATAAATCTCAAAATAATTACGCTTCTTTTTTTTTACCTTTCTGCAAAAAATATGACTGCTTCCTTGTGCTGAGTTCACAGGCGCAACTATACACACTCTTCCAACACTTCCGTTCCCCTCCTCCCTCCATATGCATCTGTATGTACACACACACACACACACACACACACACACACACACACGGCTTTTCTTACTTGGCATTATTTTCTTTTTGGAAATATATGGAGTATAAGTAATAAAGGACTAGAGAGATTCCAGTCGTACATTGCTGCCATGTACCTTTTATTCTGCTCTGTTTATTGTTATAAGGGATTGGTTTAGGAACAACTTTTTAAACTTTTAAGGGACATATTTTCAATATGTATCATTGAAACATGCAAATATCTCTGAAACCAATACCAATTTGCACTGCTTTTAAATATGAAGGAAATGCTGTTATTGGCCATGAGTGGTGTATGTGTTATTTGCTCTTATTTCAACAGTAACAATGGTATCATACATGCCATTAGGTTGTATTTTTCAACCATTATTTAATTGTTTCACTCTGCCCATCTCAGAAATAGGAACAATTAGGGTGATCATGAAATATGTAGATTCATTAAGTATAGCAATATCCAATAGGATTCCACATTAAACTCAATCAGTTACATCTTTTCCCCCCCTTCATGTTCAAGTCTACTGAGCAGAGAAGCTGGGTTTTTCATGTGCTTTGAAGCTTTATAGTATTCTTTTTCCTTCTTGTCTGAACTCCTCTCCCTCAAATAGATTTCTTTCAGTTTTGTTTATCCAAATTTAGTTGCCTTAGTTCTAGAATTCTTAAAGTGCCTTAAGTGGAGCAGATGGCTTCCTAAATACAAGACAAGTAAATGTCACTGGACCTGCAAAACAATACATCTGCCATAGTCTGGAATGGTGGCACATTTCAGATTGAAGATAGTTTGGATCCTGAGGTGATTTTATGAAGCAACTTGGTTTTCTCACTAGGTAGACCCTTTCATCTTCTGAAAATAAACAATGGTCCCAACATACCTTAGTAAACCTCCAGTGAATTCACAAGGGATGTTTTACAATGCAACGCTGAAAAAATAAAAACACAGAAGATTTTAGAGCATCTTTCCCTGCAGTCTGCAAGGCAGTTTTAGAGAACCACAAGTCCATATTAGTAGTCTTTTCAGAATTTGGGGGATTTGGGATTTGGAAGCAGCCTCAATACTTTGGTCTTTATCTTCAATCACATTATGTGACAAGTTTCAAAAGGCAAGCAGTGTTATTTGTCTTGAAAAAAACTGCCCTGCATATTGGGAGTGCAGGTAGGTAGGAGGGGATTTCAGACAAAAGGGTAGGCTTTTTCTGCTGGGGATTGATTTTGAAGTTCACAAATGCAAGCTTATGCCACAAAAGCTCCTTATGGTTTTAAAATATTAACAATTTTCAGGGCTAAATAAGCCAATAAGGAAGACCTTCAAAACAGTTTATCTTTGTCTGGTCTATCCCCTAGGAAAATCAAGATAACTGCTGTTCCTTTATTTTATTGGATTCAAGCAACCATGTGAAAAACTATGTATTCACCAAGTAAATATTGACCAGCTAATTACAGAGTAAATATTATGTTATGACACAATAAGCAGCAGATAGTTATTTCTGGCTTGTGAACTGCTATCTTCTGGTCCTGTCCTAATGTTGAAAATTAAATGATAATTATGTTTCTAGTATCTTTCAATACGCTTTCCAAATATTCTACCTGATAGTGGAGTAGTATAGGTGGTAATGTTTTCTACGTTAATGTTATTTTATGTGTCAACCTAATTTGGTTCTCTCTGCAATTTTTAATAATGATAACCAAAATAATACTCTTTATAATGTTTTATAATTTTGAAAGGACTTTCACATATACCCTCTATCAGTAGGCAATAAATGGATTATTCTTCCATATATACTGAAGTATCCTAGAATCCAGAAATATTACCAGAGTTGTTTAAGTTCATGCTGTTGAACCTGCCAGATGGGGGCTGATGCATAATTTTCTGATTCCTTGGCCACTGTGGTTTCCATTTATTCATGTTCCAACAAATATGTATGGATCAACCATTGTATGTCAGGCCTTGTACTAGGTGGCTGAGGATCTGCTACAGCTACAAATGCAGTGTAGTTTATGAAGCCTAAGGAGAATTGGCAGGTTAGTGTCAACCTTACTGCAGGAATGTGGAGTTCAGGGCAAAGCACCTGGAATAGAATGGACTACAGTGTGGGAGGGTTAGTTCACAATATGGTTTATGTCCATTTGTCATTTTGATTGGCCCTGTATCAATAGGATTATCAACTATAAAAGAGTAACCTCAGCCAAAAAGAGTAAGAAGCCTGGAAGTCTGGAGTGCAGACTTCAGCAGTGCAATCAAGGAAGCAGAGTCCTTCTCATCTCCAGTTCTACCATCTTTGCCAGTGCTAGAAAATGCTTTGGGGCCACAGACCTATCTAATGCTAAGACCTGCCCCTTCCAGCCATTGCTAATAAAAATTACAGGTCAGGGTGCAGCAGATTGGGCTTTTTCAAACATGCAGGACTCAGCATTGTGAAGCTAGACTGCAGGCTTCAGGCAGAAAGCCCCTCCTTTAGCAAAGTGGTATTTCCCTCTATCTCTGTTTGCAGACTGCTAGCTCTACACTGGTTCATCCCTCTCTTTTAGGACATGGTCAGCAGATGCCAACTTTATGGAGAATTTCCCTGCATATCTTCTAACACTATTTTAGGTACTGCCTGCTCTGCATTCTGCATCCAGCAGGTGACTAGTGTGACCAAATGTCTTACCAGTGCATTTTAAAGGCTAGCAGCTTCCCCATCCTCAGTGAGCTGATTTCATAATTCTTTTTTTTTTACATCTTTATTGGAGTATAATTGCTTTACAATGGTGTGTTAGTTTCTGCTTTATAACAAAGTGAATCAGTTATACATATACATATGTTCCCATATCTCTTCCCTCTTGCCTCTCCCTCCCTCCCACCCTCCCTATCCCACCCCTCTAGATGGTCGCAAAGCACTGAGCTGATCTCCCTGTGCTATGCAGCTGCTTCCCACTAGCTATCTACCATACGTTTGGTAGTGTATATATGTCCATGCCTTTCTATCGCTTTGTCACAGCTTACCCTTCCCCCTCCCCATATCCTCAAGTCCATTCTCAGTAGGTCCCTGTCTTTATTCCTGTTTTACCTCTAGGTTCTTCATGACATTTTGTTTTCTTAAATTCCATATATATGTGTTAGCATACGGTATTTGTCTTTCTCTTTCTGACTGACTTCACTCTGTATGTCAGACTCTAGGTCCATCCACCTCACTACAAATAACTCAATTTTGTTTCTTTTTATGGCTGAGTAATATTCCATTGTATATATGTGCCACATCTTCTTTATCCATTCATCCGATGATGGACACTCTGATTTCATGATTCTCACTTTCATTTACCAGATTCTGTGTTATTTGGACCTGAGATGGCTGTGAATGACCCACATGTGACCAGTGCCCTACAAAGAATCAGCTTCATATTCAAATAAAAAGAACAAAGCAAAAGAGACAGCACTGCTTCTATTTTATCAGTCAGAACAGAGTTGCTATAAGACTTTCTAAGAAAGTGAGGTTTAGAAGACAACAGGCGGTGAGAATGGGCACTGAGAACCTAGTACCTGCCTCAAACATCCAGCATCTGAACCTTTCTTCTGTTTCCAATGTTCCTTGGGGTTCCTTGTGGAACCAGAGCTCTATCAATCAGATCCACCCACCCACCCAAGACCTTAAACTGAACATTAGTGATATGAAGAGATGAGTACAGTACAAAAGCCATTCTGGTAAGGGTGGTGGTGATGTGTGCCCATTTCCCAGGGACATCAGACAGAAGTAACAGTTCTTGCAAACAGCCTCCAGGCCCAGCATTCTTGGTGTCTGTCATGTGAGCTGTTGTTACTGTTACCCGAGATGGTGGCAATCGCATCCTACTAGGATAGGTGCTACAGCACAGTTTGGGGCATTGTTCTGATTCCCTGGTTTCATTCTCTGGCCATTCTGGGCATTCCATGAAGTCCCCTACATCATTAAATGACCTCTGATTCTACTTGAATGAATCAGAGTTATTTCAGCCATGAACAATGTAGCACCCTGACTGAGAAAAGGGTAGAGTATAGCCTTGGTGGCTGCTAGAATGTAAGAGGACCAAGGAAGACAGGGAAGAGTAAAACATGACTGTTATTCCAAGGCCAGGCAACTACAAAAATGATAGTATAACTAAATTAAGTTCTAATAGGGAGTAACATGGAGCAGAAGTTGTCAAGTTGAGGGTGATTGTTGTGGGACACCCCAGTGGAAAATATCTAGCAGATTGGTGGTGAGAAGTGTCAAGAGCTTGTAAGAGGAGTTAGAGTTAAGTATATAAGGAACCTGAGCTAGACCAGACTCAAAAAGTTAGCACTGGTTTACAAGGTTGATGAGAATAATAAAGTACACTTAGTTTAAATGATCTTCACTCTGGGTTTTTATTGAAATAGCAAATAAGCAGAGGATATATGAGATCAGGATACAGGTAAAGGAGTGGACCCAGGTCCCAGAGGATTTCTCATTTCCTTTTGGAGGTGAGTCCTTAATTCAGTGGCCAATGGAGTCATCATGGAAAGAGAAATCTTCCAGGCCAGAGAAGGACAGAGCAGTGTACTTAGATTTTATGCTGTTTGGCTGGTGGAGGTCTCACGTCAGTGTGCTACGGGCTACCCAACACCATATAAAGGAATCCTGGCTGTGCTACAGTGATGTACTTTTGTGTTCTGCCTCCTGCTACATCTTTGGGCCTATAGCAGGCCTGACCCTGGTCTATCAGAGGAGTCTAAGCATTCTGTTTAGCTGAAGTAAACAGATATCCTGACACTAGAAGATAAGGCTGCAGTAATGGTAATCAGCTTAGAACCTTGTTGTGGCATTAAACATCTGTTAATTATGAAGAGCACAGGAGCCAGAGTAAAGAGCATCTTTATTAAGCTGGCAGGGTCTGTGAGTATTGGACAGCAGAAAAGAGATAGTTGCAGTGACCTCAGGGCTTAACTGTTAGGGATCATAGTTTTTCACTTGATTCACTAGTGGCATATCTAACGGTATTGCTAGAATTTGCTAAAGAAATAAATTGTGCAGCTAAATATAATGTCAGGTATAAAATATGAAAGAAGACAGCTAAGAGCATATTCTGAGTTGCCCAATTGGGAGATGGGGTCAGCGTACACATGGCAACAGTTCTGGTTGAAATGTCTAGAGTCAGGAAAGCTTCCTCCCTGCATATCTAATGATATTTGTATGATTTACAGAGATGTTTCTTGATTTAATCCCTGGAAAACTGCTTGCATCTTTCAGATCAGCAGAGCGAATTTGAATTAGGTTTCGCATTTTGACAATGGTTATGGAAGAGCTTGGCTAACTATTTATAGTCTGGGTTCAGAGCTAGGCTGCATTTCCCAGAGTCCTTTGCAGTTAGGTGTGGCCATGTATGTAAGCGATGTGGGCCATTTCCAGTCCTGACCCAGGGAAACTCTCATGCATGCACCTCTGTGCTCATGGAAGGAGCCTGGCCCCTAAATCACTACTGGGAGAAATGCTGCTTACTGACCAAGAACGTCTGTATTGGACCATAGGTGAGAAATAAACTTCTCTTATGTTGAGCTGATAAGATGTTTGGGTTTCTGTGTTACCCCAACTAATGCAGACTGTTATAAAAATGTCAACAGTTTAAGGCTTTCTTTGTATTTGCCTTAAGTCTGTGAAGTTCAACCACTCTTTAGTAAATCATAGAGCTCTAGTGACACATCTAGTTAATCACCTCAAGTTCTTCTTGTCAGAACTGTTTACATTCTTCTGTGACTGTTGAACTCCATTCCTCTGCAAAGTCTTTTATTTTATTTTACATCTTCAGGTCCTTTGGTTACTTGGGTTTAATTCTGGAGTGGAAGAGAGAAATGTGGGCTAGACTTTTAATTGGGCGAGTTAACCACCTATATAGTGCTTTTTTTTTTTTTTTTTTTTTTGCTGCGGTACAAGGGCCTCTCACTGCTGTGGCCTCTCCTGTTGAGGAGCACAGGCTCCGGACGTGCAGGCTCAACGGCCATGGCTCACGGGCCCAGCCGCTCCGCGGCATGTGGGATCTTCCCGGACCGGGGCATGAACCCGTGTCCCCTGCATTGGCAGGCAGACTCTCAACTACTGCGCCACCAGGGAAGCCCCTATATAGTGCTTTTAAACTATGAGTTTATTCAGGGGATGTACTTCGAGTGAAAGGATAAGCATCCAGAGGCTGGTCTGAGGCAGAGGCTGTCAACACTATCTTTCCACACAGCTGTTATCAAATTGCATAGATCTGCCCTAAACTGATAACATATCTGTATCGCAGATACTTCCTGAATATATGACTGAACTCTGTGCTTCTTAAACTCAGTTTTAGAGAGCTAAAGATAGCAGTCTATCGATTCCACTAGACCGAAGACTGGCAAACTTTTTCTGAAAACATCCAGAGAGTAAATATTTTAGATTTTGTGGGCCAAACAGTCTCTGTTGCAACTACTCAACTCTGCTCACCTCTTGAAAGCAGCCACAGACGATGTAAACAAATGGGTATGGCTGTGCTCCAAGAATTTCTTTCTACAAATAGGTGGTGGGCCTTCGTTTGTGAACCCCTGCACTAGATGTCCAAATTTTATATCTGGATTAAGTCAAGCCATCAAGGGGCATTTCTTTGGTCCCTCTGGAATCAGGTTTACTGAATTGTGCTTTTGTCTTATATACTCAGCCTGCCCTGAGGGGCATGGTAAGAAGCAGTTGTCTGGACTGGATATCATGTTTCTCAAGAAACATAGGGAGCTTAACTGTCACAGGATGCAGTGCCTCCTTTAGGGTGATCTGCTATTCTCCTAAAAGCAGTGACCCCCCTGAGTACCTGGAAGTTCCTATCTATGGACACAGTAAATCTTAGATATGATTATCTCTTTGCTTTGGTGGCAGAGAAAGTCAAGGAGCTTCAGCCTTCTATCAGTCATATATGCCATCTGTGTACTGATGCCATCCTTGCCTTTATCTTGAGCATCTACCATTTGCAGCATGATACGTGCTGGTTTACAGTGGAGGACAGGGTAGGTGTGGCCCCCGCCTTTATAGAGCACATGTTCTTTTCAGCTTTATTTTCCAGTCTTTCTGGTTTAAACAAAATACTTAATCTTTTAAAAAGCATATTGGAGTCTATATGTCTCTGTGAGGTACATGAAATCCTCATTTGGAGTGAGGGCAGGTATATATAGAGAAACAGACAAATGATCTGTTTTATATGCCATCGAGTGGAATAGACCTTGGTCTACTACTTCCTACTTGTGAAAGTTGTTTCCGTAGTTCCCTAGTGTTATAGACTCATTATGTCTTTATGTCAGCTCTTCTATAAACTGTGGGTCTGAGTCTCAAAATTTTATTATCCACATAAGGAATAGTAAGGTTATGGCATAACTCTTCTATTATTTACTAGTTAACTGTTCTATTCCACCTGAAGAAACTATTAAAAATCACATAAGGTATTGGAAGCGCTTGGTCAATAGGCCCAGTCTTTGGTTCTGAGCTCAGTAATTGTATGTGCGCTGAATTCTTGCTATGAGTTCCAGGACTTTAATGCTCATCTGGAACTTTTACCACAATAAATATACAAACAGAGGAGGCTATTGACAAGGAAGTTCCAGACTTTGTCAACTTGGACTAAGGGTTCTGAATTTGGGCTATAAATGGGTTTTAGAGAATCCATGAACCATCTATATCATATGCAGAATTTCATATTGTAATGGGATATAAATTATTTTCTGGAGAGAGAGTCCATTGTTTCCATGGGCAGTCTCAAGGACAGCAGGTTAAGATGGTCTAAATGGTTTACATCAGTGCTTTTTAAATGATCTATGCTGAAGTGCCAGTTTCTTCATTTTTAAAAAATTTATAACTTAGGTAGATCACAAAAAAATATAATAAAATGGATTTGTAGAAAAATAAAATGCTGGGGGCTGCAGCAGAGTCAGATTACTATGTAAGTTTCTAAATGCTTACTCCTAGTTTCTGTAACTGGATATTAATTGGATATATAAATTGATGGAAGAAAGAGTTAAGGGTTACTCTGAGAGTTCTAGTTTGGCAGCCGAATGATGATGACAAGCTATAGTGTGCAAAGAAGCAAGTTTGGGTAGCAAAATAATGAATTTAGTTGGGACATACTAAGTTCAAAGTATCTGCATGACACTCATGTGGCTATTACCACGGATTCAGCAGTTTTTGTATATATGTTGGAAACTCAGGCTATAGATAGACACTGACCCAGAAGTCATCAGGAATGGTTGAAGCCATGGGAGCAGATGATTCTCCATTAGGAAATAGGATAAAGTGAGGAGAAAAGAGGGTTAAAGGTGGTATTCAAGGAATACTGATATTTAAGGAAGTCACATGGAGAAGAGACATTCAGAGAAGCAGGAAGACAAAGTTTGGAATATTATAGAAGTTAAAGAATAGAGTTTCCAGAAAAGAAATGTAAGATTTTACCTAGAGGTCCAATGAGACATTCAAAAAGAGGTCACTGGGGCTTCTCTGGTGGTGCAGTGGTTGAGAGTCCGCCTGCTGATGCAGGGGACACGGGTTCATGCCCCGGTCTGGGAAGATCCCACGTGCTGTGGAGCGGCTGGGCCCGTGAGCCATGGCCACTGAGCCTGCGCATCCGGAGCCTGTGCTCCGCAACGGGAGAGGCCACAACAGTGAGAGGCCCGTGTACCGCAAAAAAAAAAAAAAAAGGGGTCACTGGATTTGGATATTGATACATGGATAGCAGTTTCTGAGAGGTGTTGAGGGCAAGGATGAAGTCAATTTCAGAAATTTGAGGAGTAAATGGGAGGTGAGCAAATGGGGTTGGGATAATGAAAACTACTTTTTAAGAAAGTTGAGTAAAAAATGTTTTTCTACAATGTAGGTAAAAATATGAAATTTTTCATGAGGAGAGGCAAAGTTAGACAAAGAAGAAGCAACTAGATGAGAAGACAAGAGAAAGAGCAGCATCAGATAGCTTACATGGCAAGAGGGGAGGATGAGAACCAAGGGGCCCAGGTCAGCCTTGGCAAGATGACATTGGTACCAGTTCTCTTTGCTGCTTTACACATGGCCACATTCTTACCTGTTGATTTGCTGGCTGTTCTCTATATGGCTGTTAACTGGTTAGCTTGTGTCCTATCATCTTCATATTTTTGCTGAAACCTAAAAATGAAATGACGTATGTGAAGGCATTGTGGAAAGAGTTGCCTGATTGGACATTTGAATCTTCTTAGCCCTGAGTCCTGCTTTAGTCTCATCTGTTTTGCTCGTGGCATGAATTTCTAACTCACTCTGAGCACTTGGTAAAATCGTTATTTTCAAAACTAAATTGATCCAGTATTATCATAGTTTAATATAGAAGCAGGTATAGTTTGGTTATGGTGAGATTTGGCAAGTTGGTCTTGGTGATAATATATGCTCTTTTGGTTTCAGACTGAGCACTTGGTAAAATCGTTATTTTCAAAACTAAATTGATCCAGTATTATCATAGTTTAATATAGAAGCAGGTATAGTTTGGTTATGGTGAGATTTGGCAAGTTGGTCTTGGTGATAATACATGCTCTTTTGGTTTCAGACGACATCGTATAATTGTCTTCTATGTGACTGATTTTTTGAGTACTTTTAATCCTTCATAATTATTTTCACTGTCTAGAATTCCTGCAAAAAGAATGCTTCCTATTTAAGGTATCTTAACAGCAACTGGTACCCAGTTCAGTTCAATGTAGTCTCTATGAGATATATATTTTTTTAATCATGTAGGCATTTATTTTATTTTATTTTTTTAACATTCAAAAATTCTTTATTGTAATTTACCATGTTTTTTTTCATTGCCCAAACACCAGCTTTATTAAATCTTACTATTTTGCCTCACTTGTTTCAAATCTTTTTCTTTTTTTTTAACATCTTATTGGAATATAATTGCTTTACAATGGTGTGTTAGTTTCTGCTGTATAACAAAGTGAATCAGCTATACATATACATATATCCCCATATCTCCTCCCTCTTGCATCTCCCTCCCACCCTCCCTATCCCACCCCTCTAGGTGGTCACAAAGCACTGAGCTGATCTCCCTGTGCTATGCGGCTGCTTCCCACTAGCTGTCTATTTTACATTTGGTAGTATACATAAGTCCATGCCATTCTCTCACTTCGTCCCAGCTTGCCCTTCCCCCTCCCTGTGTCCTCAAGTCCATTCTCTATGTCTGCGTCTTTATTCCTGGCCTGCCCCTAGGTTCTTCATAACCATTTTTGTGTTTTTTTGTTTTTGTTTTTGTTTTAGATTCCATATATATGTGTTAGCATATGGTATTTGTTTTTCTCTTTCTGACTTACTTCACTCTGTATGACAGACTCTAGGTCCATCCACCTCACTACAAATAACTCAATTTTGTTTCTTTTTATGGCTGAGCAATATTCCATTGTATATATATGTGCCACATCTTCTTTATCCATTCATCTGTCGATGGACACTTAGGTTGCTTCCATCTCCTGGCTATTGTAAATAGTGCTGCTGTGAATATTGTGGTACATGACTCTTTTTGAATTATGGTTTTCTCAGGGTATAGGCCCAGTAGTGGGATTGCTGGGTCATATGGTAGTTTTATTTTTAGTTTTTTTTTTTTAGGGAACCTCCAACTGTTCTCCATTGTGTCTGTATCAATTTACATTCCCACCAACAGTGCAAAAGGGTTCCCTTTTCTCCACACCCTCTCCAGCATTTATTGTTTGTAGATTTTTTGATGATGGCCATTCTGACTGGTGTGAGGTGATACCTCATTGTAGTTTTGATTTGCATTTCTCTAATGATTAGTGATGTTGAGCATCCTTTCATGTGTTTGTTGGCAATCTGTATATCTTCTTTGGAGAAATGTCCATTTAGGTCTCCTGCTCATTTTTGGATTGGATTGTTTGTTTTTTTGATATTGAGTTGCATGAGCTGCTTGTAAATTTTGGAGATTAGTCCTTTGTCAGTTGCTTCATTTGCAAATATTTTCTCCCATTCTGAGGGTTGTCTTTTCATGTTTATAGTTTCCTTTGCTGTGCAAAAGCTTTTAAGTTTCATGAGGTCTCATTTGTTTATTTTTGTTTTTATTTCCATTTCTCTAGGAGGTGGGTCTCTATGAGATATTAAAAATAATCAATGGGAGGCCTGGGTAGAGGCTAATAGCAGAAGAATATAGTAGCCCATTGTTTCTAACCATTTGCATCATTTTTGGTATAACTATTGACAGCATTCACAGATGAGGCCAAAGATGGAATGCGCTTGGAGCCTATGCTGCTTCTAGGCACTGGCTGAAGCACAGTCTTTAAATCACACTTCCAAAGTACAATTACCACAATGAATTTATACATCATAAAGATGGGGGAAAGCAGAAGATGACTTTCAAAGACAGAGCACTCTTTAGAGACACAGGCTATATTACTCCTAGGAAGCCTTCCTGCTTTAGGAAGCTGCCACCCTTGATTTCACCTCATTGCCACTAGTTCCAGCTAAGCTCAGGTAAACAGGCCTCCTTTTACTGTGACTATTCCTCAGAGAACCAAACTATTGCTTTATTATTATTTTTTGGTTGGTGGGAGGCTGTAGGGCTCTAGGGGTTTGGGGTGAGACCTAATAAGTCTGTTCTGCAAAGATCATTCTGTTTTCTTGTACTTCTAAACCCACTTGATTATAATCACAAAGGGAAAGACAGTGATGCCCTGTGTTGGTGTTGAAGAAAAACACTGACCAGACAGAAAGTCTTCCCCACAGCCAAACTGAGCTGTAATGACTGTGCTTTTTATTTCTTCCAGGAAAGAGTAATATAATTGGTCCCTGTAATACAGTAAACAATTTGTTCATTCTTTGCTCAGTAGAAGATGTTTATTTGGGAACTATGTCTCACAGAATATACTGACTTTGGGATAAAGACTGGGAATAGACTCCTTTCTAAATAAATCTTAATAAATACATCAATAAAATGAACATAGTGAGAAGAATACATAGTACAATTAAGAATATTGTAAATACCTTTACATATGATAATTTACAGGTGGTAATTACATTAGAACACGTCTTGGACTGATTTTCTCAAGGGCATCTATGTGAAAAACAAACATTTGTGAATTAGAATTTCTGTCATGGAGTGGAAACAAGAAGTAAGAACATGTTTTCAAATATGCAATAAAAAGATCAACCGCTCCTCTAAAGACCTGACACTGACATTTATCTTAGTACATAAAAGAGAAAATACACTGAGGATGGGAAATGCAGGAGCTATAACAACAGCTGCAGAGGTGACTGTTATACTAACAGATGGCTTGTGTGTGAATTTGGCGGGAAAGTTATTCGCAGAATTAAGACAGCAGCATTAGTGTTGGGTTCTCTTATTTTAAAATGTCAACAGCTCTATGAATGCAGGAAAATTTGGGGGATTTTATTTTGCAGGAAGCCAATGTAGTAGCTACAAAAGTAATATCACCAGAATGAAATGCACTAGGGAACGTGAGCAGCACAGGTTGGTACATTAGTCTGAGTAATTCAGCCAGTCCTGAAAAGGGTGATATCCCATTTGAATGACAAGCAAAGGAATTCAAAAGGATAACAGTCATTGTTTTTGTTGTTGTTATGGTTGTAGTTGCTTGTTTGTCATTTTTTTATTAGTAGTATTAAGTGAAGGCAGTTTTTAAAAACTTATTTTGAATATCATTTTATACAGTTGTAAATCTGGACTCATTCATTCCTTCGTGGATTTTTTTTAAATTTTATTTTTATTTTTTATTTAGGGCTGTGTTGGGTCTTCGTTTCTGTGTGAGGGCTTTCTCTAGTTGTGGCAAGCGGGGGCCACTCTTCATTGCGGTGTGCGGGCCTCTCACTATCGTGGCCTCTCTTGTTGTGGAGCACAGGCTCCAGACACGCAGGCTCAGTAGTTGTGGCGCACGGGCCTAGTTGCTCCGTGGCATGTGGGATCTTCCCAGACCAGGGCTCGAACCCGTGTCCCCTGCATTAGCAGGCAGACTCAACCACTGCGCCACCAGGGAAGCCCTCCTTCGTGGATTTTAAACGACGTGTTTTGCATGACTGACAAAAGTACTTTAACTAGTGACCCCCTTGTAAGGCATCCTTGCATATTAAGATGGAAAGATATATAAACAGAACTTGATAAAACTGCCAGAACTTGTATTTAAATTTAATTTTTTCTGCAAGTGCAGTTAGCATTATTTTTTTTCCACTGGTTTCTGACATACTATTTTTGAGGGAGAAAAAAATGTTTTTGCTACCATGGCAACAGTATCCTTCTCTTGCTTTCCATCACAAACCATAGTTTCTGAGCGTAACTAGGAAAATTGAAATGTGGGGAGCTCAGAATGATAAGATCAAGCATGGTAAGCATTCATCGAAATGAATATTTGTGTCATTGTTCTTGTGCTCACAGTAAGACTGCAACTTTCAAGGTCAGCATATTCATTCATAGTTTTCACAGCAGCCCTCATAAAAGATTATTGCCACTTACTGGGCAACTACTCTTTTCACTAAATGTCTTATTAGCATGATTTTTCAAAGACGATAGGAAATTAAAACACTCCATAGTACAGTTTATTTTATGGTGTTGAGGAAATGTAATACAAAGAAAGAGCACACATTCTAGTGAATTTTAGAAAAGAAATGATCTGCTACTTGACCCAGAGTATGTGCTGGGGGAGGGAGAATTACAAAGGCTTAGAGAGAAGCTGATGGAGCTCATTCTATTATTTGTTTCAGGGGTGATTCTGAAATGATGCTTCACTCTGTGATGCCCTTGCAATGATGATATTCTTTTTATTTTCCTTGATCTTTCACAGCTTGTGGATATTTCAGCCTGCAAGGTAAATATGTTTTTGCTCCGTGGCCAGCTTTAAAAATCATCTCTGGCTCTGCTATTACACCAGATAAAAACAACAGAACCTTTGTTGCCCTTTGGCCGTGATTCACACCTCCTCTCTCTTCAGCTTTTCCTTAATCTCTGTCTATATTGACTTGAGATCTGGAACCTCTTTGCCTAATCCTGTTTGGATGGCCAATCAGATTCCAAACTGACTAGCCAGCTCTGACATTGTACTTGTCTCAAGTAACTGCATTTGGAAGACATATACTGCTGGAGATATTGGGGATATTGCAGTGTCCTCTCCTAGCCTTTGGGACACCACCCTGCGTGGGTCTCCTGGGCTCTCTGATTCCTGCTTATCCACGGGAGGTTAGAGAAATGTCCTTATAGGCCACAGAGTGACCTGGACCTCATAGCAGATTTGCTTTTCTAGACAGATGGCTGTATATTTTTCTGCTTTGTCAAGGACACATCTTACTACATGTGGCAGATTCAAGGCTGCTTCACCGACAGAACTGATGAACCAGGAGTAATAAACTAGAGTTTACTTTCTTGTCCTTCTTAATACTCAGGGTTCAAAATAATCATTGTTTCACTTTAGTATGATTACATGTCCAGGGAGATGTTTGTTGTTCTTAACTATTGAATTGATTCTCGACGTCAGAATTAAAGGAGTGCAGGACCTTGGTCTGAGAATTTTGGTCATATGGCAGCAGGAATTGGCTCTTTATATGGCTGCTTTAATGGGCCTAATCAGATCCACAGGAAAGGCTTTGTAGTGTCAAAATGCCCTCAGCTTTGGGTCACACCAAAGCTTTAATTGTCACCTCTGTCACTTACTAGGTATATATCACTTTAGATAAATTATTATTATTATTTAAAACTATTTATTTATTTATTTATTTGGCTTCGCCGGGTCTTAGTTGCGGCATGCGGGATCTTATTTGCTATGTGCGGGATCTTTGGTTGTGGCATGCGAACACTTAGTTGCAGCACGTGGGATCTAGTTCCCTGATCAGGGATGGAACCCGAGCCCCCTGCATTGGGAGCTCGGGGTCTTAGCCACTGGACCAACAGGGAAGTCCCCTGGATAAATTATTAAGCTCCTCTAAAATGGAGGTAGAATGCTTATGTCGGGCTAATCTGAGCTGCAAGTGACATAAATGTACTGGAGCTGTATGTAGCATAGAGGACATACTCATTACATTGCTTTCCTCTCTCTAATAGGACTGAATGGGGTTGAATGGAGCTGCAGAGTAATTGCGTGTTGATATGCTTTTTCTCTTCCTATTGGAGTCCCCTTCATTTAACAAGTTTTATCTAAGACTGAGCCTTGCACGTAGAGGATGTGCAAGTATTATTGGTTTGGTTTTTTAAAAATGGAATGAAATTGATTCTTAATTTTTACATCAAAATTACTTAGGCAGCTGTGGAACCTATAAAAAGGAATGGACAGGTGGGGACCTTGAATTCCTCTTCCATTGGCCTAATAACTCTTGAGGCAGAATAGGGCATGTCTGAGGATGTGAAATGGCTGGCCTATGGCACAGCCAATCCATCCCTTTCAGTCTTCTAAGAATTGAGGTGAGTTGGAGCCAGATCAATTTGGCTGTGGGGATTGGTATTGATTGTGTAGATGGGCAAAAAGAGTGGATTTGCCATGTCACAGAATAGTTCATTTGCCTCTGGCAGATACTGTAGTAGTCTAGGAAGAATTGCACACTGGTGAGGGTCAGGACACGAAGCCTCTTCTCCTGGTCCTTTCTTATCTTCATCTTGCCCTGGGTGACCACCAACTAGACTTCTGCATGTAGAGGCTCCCATGGAGCAGTTGAACATATTCCTGGACTCATCTTCTCTGTAAAATTACTTCCTATACACACTACTATGTATAAGATAGATAACTAATAATAACCTACTGTATAGCACAGGGAATTCTACTCAATACTCTGTAATGACCTATATGGGAAAAGAATCTAAAAAAGAGTATATATATATATATCTCTCCATGTCCCCTGCTTCTTGTTTGTAGAAGAGCTGACATCTCCCAGGCCTCCCTGAGTCACAAAAAGGCAGGCTCAAGCAGTTAATGATTTGGACGATAGAGTCACAGACTCTTTCAGTGTCCAATGTACTTTCCTGAGTTGTTTTACAGATACTATAACTGCCACCAGAAGTGAAAAGCTAACAGCATGATGACCAGACTGTAGCCATGACATAAGCTGCTCCATCTTGAGCAGTACTGAAACTATGGCTAGCATGATTCCAAGAACTGGCCTCAAAAGAATGGGATTAACACTATTGCTTATAATAATCTATATCTTTGTGGGCATCATAATAATTGTAGTTTGTTCTGCCCGTATATGTAAGTGGGCAACTCAAATTGTCAGCAAGGAGAGGCTACAGATCTATGTTGACATCTTCCACTTTAAGACTACGGTGCCCTATGTCAGCATGAAGAAGTTACAGAAGACGGACCTTTGCCCACAATCCCATAGAAATGGAATGATGTCTGACAGTGGGAATTCGTAAGTGGCTCTTTGCAGGAAACAGCCATCTGCAGGAGGCCCTTTGTCTCATCACTTTAGCAAAGCTATATTTTAACTAGCCTCTGGCCGAAGCACACCTTTCGCATCTTTCCATCACACGATGCATCGCCTAACCTGTTGATTCTTTCCTTAGATTAAAGAAGTAGAAGTGAAGAATAATTAACAGATGACTAGATCATTTCTCCAGCTTCCCCTTTAGTAACCTTGTGAACAAGATAGCATCTAAAGAAAGATCACAGGGTGTCAACAAGTCTGCATGCAATGGGAGATGGTGATGAATCTGACCCCCTACCTCAGTGATTAACTGAGATCACTTCCTCTTTTTCCCTTTAAAAACTTTCGAGGCCAAGGAGAATCTTCACAGTTGGTTCTGGAACACAAGTCTGCCTTCTCCCCAGGTTGCCAGTCTCCTGAATAAAGCAACCTTTCTGACTGTTACCTTATTTAAATTGTTTTCCTGTCAGGTGATTCCTGTTCATTTATTTCACCCTCACTAGCTACACATCACAAGGGAACAGAATAACTTTTTGCTTCACATAAGTAACTGAATCTTTTTCTTTTCTTTTCTTCTTCTTCTTATTTTTTTTTTTTTGCGGTACGTGGGCCTCTCACTGTTGGGGCCTCTCCCGTTGCGGAGCACAGGCTCCGGACGCGCAGGCTCAGCGGCCATGGCTCACGGGCCCAGCCGCTCCGCGGCATGTGGGATCTTCCCGGGCCGGGGCACGAACCCGTGTCCCCTGCATCGGCAGGCGGACTCTCAACCACTGCACCACCAGGGAAGCCCTTTTTCTTTTATTTTTGAGAAGAAAGGTTATTTTACTTTACATTGTCTAGTTTTACTGTCTACAGGGACCAAGCAATTTGATCTCTGAATCAGCAGAATGAGCCCAGTTTTCTGTATCTTGGGAAATATTGGTTGGCATGAGCCATCTTACAGCAGGGTTTGACTTAGGCTCCAAAAGTAGGATACACTGGAATATGTGGCTTAATGGTATATTTGGTAAGAAAATATTGGACACATATGTTTACAAATATGCTAATTCTGTAATGGACCCAGGCAAAGAGCCTAATAACATTTTTTGATGCTCTTTACTATGTTGTTCAATCCCTTATTTCTTCTTCTTTTTACTTTTAATTTTTTTATTGTGAGGGGTTTATATTTCAAGTCAGAGATTCTATTTGGAGTTAAGGCTTTGAATAAACTACATAATAATGATCAAAATGTGAAGGATTATCATAGTTTTATGATCAAGACTTCAATAGCTAATTAGAGACCATCCAATTCTTTAAGATTATTATCCTTAATGTCTTGTGTTTGATGAGATACCAGGTGATTTCAAACAATCATCTAGAACCTTCTAAATTTTCTACTGTACTCACAGGCCTGGCAAGATCAACAGTCACAAGGCAGGTAAGGATGCGAAGTTTCATGGTTGTCAAAACCTGTGGAAGAAAACAGAATAAAAAGCATCAGGTCTTATAATAAAATTTGATTCATGAAAAAAAATCCTTGATTTTCCAACAGAGGAGTATATTATGATAAAAGTAGTTTCATTTGAGAAGTAGTATTTTTATTCATTTAGTGTTTAATTTTGCTATTCAATATAAATATTTATCATTCAAATTACCTTGCTTAGTGCTTATATGAGATAAAAAATACCAATATCTTACTATACTTTAAAACAAAGCATTTGATCCTGGAAGTGGTAATAGGGTTTTGTCAGAGGAATAGAGAAGCATCAATATTTAAATACTACTGACTTTTAAAATACTACAATTAAAAAATTTTTTTAAATCCTCTTAGATCATCAGACTTGCTAAAATTGATAATAAACTAAAATTCACTAGGAAATGACATTTAATTTTATCTGAAATTTTTTGAAGATGTCTTTCTCCTTTAAGTCTTTTAAAAATCATCCTGCTCGTGGGCTTCCCTGGTGGCGTAGTGGTTGAGAGTCTGCCTGCCGATGCAGGAGACACGGGTTCGTGCCCCGGTCTGGGAAGATCCCACATGCCGTGGAGCGCCTAGGCCCGTGAGCCATGGCTGCTGAGCCTGCGCGTCCGGAGCCTGTGCTCCGCAATGGGAGAGGCCACAACAGTGAGAGGCCCGCGTAGCGCAAAAAAAAAAAAAATCATCCTGCTCTTTCAGAGTCTTCATGAAAAACACTGTTGGTGAATTATGTAGAAACTATTAAAAAAAAAAAAAAAAAAAAAAAGCAACCTTTCTGCTCCTACAAGCACTTGTCTCTCGAGTATTGGCTTTTGAGCTGTGAGCAGCCAAACCTGAGTTCGGTAACACTTAGGGGTACTATCATGTAAGTTTGAACGTTTGACGTTTTCTTTTACTTCCCTCTTTCCTTTGCTCTCTTCTTTTCATTTTCCGCTTCCCCCCCACCCCCACCCCCATTCCCATTCTAATCCTGCACCAACTTCATTTCTTACTTAGGACTCTATCTCAAATTCTTCCCAGGCTTTTCTGTAGCCTATGCCAACCTTCTTGTCTGTTCTGGAAAATACGTATTTTACTTGCTGTCCTGCTGGATACTGCTGCCTGTTTTCTCTTTTTAAATGCTACTTTGATTATTTCATTCTCTCACTTAGAATCTTCTCCAGCTCTGTACATTCCAGCCTGTTATAGCACCTTTAAGAAACCCTCCCACTTGGGTGACTGAAAAAGATGAGCATTTACCTTCTGTACCTTCTTGGCAGGCTTGGTGTGACAGAGATAGAAAGCAGTCCAACAAAATGCATGTTCCTCCTTTAAAGCCTGGAGTTTTCACTGAGAAGTGACAGCTGAGGCAGGGGCTACATTTTCCATGTCTGCTTAAATCCAGGTTGGGTCACTATCTAATAGTTATCAAAAGTGTGTGAGCAGAAGTGGTGTGTTTGCTCTAGGCAAGGTGCTTGAGAAGTGGGTGTATCTTCCCTGGACTCTTTCTGTCCTTCTGTTGACTGGATGAGAAGACTCTGAGGCCTTGGGGGACAGTGGGACTCCAAGATGGAATGACCCTAGTAACCTGAATCACATATGGAGGAAAGACAGCAGACAGGAATATCTGCACTGAACTGTTACACGATCAGGAAGTAAATGTGATGGTTTTATATCTCTGAAATTTTGGAGCTCCCTTACACCATGCCTTTACCTCTGTCTTTCTGTCTTCCTAGAAAACCCTGTTCATACCTCTCTGTAATCTCAGTTTTACCACATTTATAGATTAAATTCAAGCTTCACTGCTATTAAGCCTTTCTTAATGATCCCAAACCAATTTGTTCTCCAGTATCTGAATTTCTTCATTGTTTATTTTCCACATTGCTACTTCGTTCTTCTATAGTAATTATCTTTTTCTTTCTTCTTACAACAATTATATAAATAAAGTCTACTATGTTCCTATTGCTTGTAGAGCCCAAGCTGGAAAATGTATATGTCTTGTTTCCTCAAATTTAGCGTGAAGGCAATGAATATGTCTTCTACATTACTGTTCTCTTCAAAGTGCCCAGTGAGCAGGATATTATTATTTGATACTGTTTTAGTTTTGTTTCTCAGAGTTGGGATTTTGTTTTTGAGAAGAAATATGCTAATTTAATCAAGCACATTGCACACCTTAATAAGAGTCTGCAGTGACTCTAAAACTGTGGTGTCCAGAATCAGTGAAGGTGCTGCCTCTCAGATTCAAGAGAAAGGTGTGTTTAGACCACCTCTGTGGAGCAGGCTGGGTAAATTCCCAGAATTCCATCTCCTGGTTGGACTTCTAGGTGGATTTTATTTACTTAAAACCTAAATGGCTAGGAAACAATGAACATATGGCACTTCCCATCCTCACTAAAAAGATTCCACTTTTTAATAACAGAAGATCCATATTTTTCCCCCTTAGCTGGAGATAGGGATTACAGCATGAATAGAAAAGTTGAGCTCGTCTAACTTACACTTCTGAAATAGCAACTTATTTCCCAACTATTATTAAAAATAAAGTAGGAGGAAAGAAACTTGAGAATATTGAAGACTAATGCTTGCTGTGTTTCTAGTTTTATGACATTTGGACACCAATGCCCTCACATCAAAATGACTCACATTTTCTCTTATCTTTAATAATATCACTACTTTTTTCTTTTTCCTTTTAATAGATTTATGTATTTTTACTTTTGTTGTTGGCTGACATTGAAGAATAATTTATTTTTCTTAAAAGGAACAATCTGAACTTTTGCTGCATAAAAATGCTAAGTGTGTTAGGGAAAAAAATGCTGTAATTTAATAATGCAGAGGCTGTGCCACGTAAGACTGAACAATGGTCTAGTTTGAATCTGGATAAACTACCTCTCCATGTAGAGCATTCTTTACTACAGAAATGTCAGAAAGATATATTTACAATAAATTTGACTAATGGAGAAAGTGGAATATAAAGCAAACAGCCTCAGTGTAGCAGTATTGGTATAAAATTCTAATACAAATGGTCAAAAAGGAGACAAGCTTGATTGATGGTTAGAGCATTAGAGTCAAAAGTAAACTTTAATTCCTCATATTTTCTTTTTAATCAGGATAGCGGCAGCATTGTGGATTGGAGGAAAGTCATTTTGTAGTGGTATGACCAAAAGAGTTTGTGATAGTATAATAATCTAATAAGGAATAAGATGGAAGGATCTTTGAAAAGACAGCTAGCTTCATGCCTAAGAATTAGATGCATTCTAAAATGAATTGTATCTATGATAGAATAAGAGGTGTTCCAAACAAAAATGGGAAAATTAAATTGGAGGAGGAGGCCATTTTTTTTTCTGAAATATGCCAGACTCAATTTAGTTTATGGCATGGTCTAATCAGAAGAGTAAAATTCTCAAAATATTGTTTACACAGAATTTATCTGGGCTGGAGCCATATTGAATAAAATTGTTTTCTTTTTAACTTGTATAAACTAAAAATTAGCAAATTAAATTTTTAAAAATAAATGACAAAACAGAGAAAAATTGCTATGAGTTTAAGAAACGGAATGCCATAAGTATCACCATTAAATTATAAACTCCTAGAAAAAGCACAGGTATAGCAAGGACTGGGCTGCTGCTGGTAAGATCCGAAGCATCGTTGTAATTTAGTGGAAAGTCATTGTCTCTTGATAGAAATCAAGCTGATGTCCCTAACTGGTACTTGTATAAATGAACCAATCTGATGTGCTCTGTAGGAAAAGTAACAGTTATTCATATTCAAAGCAGTGTGTTGAAAATATAGCTTTATCTCTTTGTATGCTTTCTGTAACTTTTTACTAAGTGGACACATTTGCCTCATCTTCTAATTTTTACAACCTAATTACTATATAAGGCACCAAAAGAGCTCAGAATAGAAGATTCAGTCAACTGTAATTTTTCTTGCTTAAACTGATCTCCAGTACCATAAGGGTGGGCCCACCATTCATTCCTGATCAGTTACTGTCCTTATAGTTGAAATTTGCGTTGTGCTTGGGCATTCTCCAAAGCCTCTTTTTCCTTTAAAAATTACTTATCTTCAAATATTAGTTCTAGTCCTTGGATCATGGATATAATATGACCCCTGGGATCTCAGTTAATGTGAGAAGAGCCAGTCTTGAAAACCTCAGGAATCCTATGCAACCTGAACGTAAAGTTATTCCAAGAGTTAACTGTCACTAAAATATTCAACAACAAATACTTATTATCTGTATGAGGTTTTTCAAACACTTGTTTTTTTCCAACCGAATTCTGTATCAGGCAGGGTTTAACTACAGAAGCAGAATCTATATCTGTATCATCTGTATCTATCTATACCTATGTCTATATGTATCTGTATGATGTATATAAACACTGCATATGTGTATGGATATGTATTTAAAAATTTGTTTTTGTTTTTGTTACAGGGAACTGGCTTATGAATTCGTGGGTCTGGTGAAACAGATCTCTATAAGGCTTTACCTCTGATGCTGGGGTTTGACATCCACAGGCTGGGCAGCTAGGAAGGGAAGGTCACAGCAGGCTGGACCCCACAGGATGAACTCAAACTCTGTTTGCTCCTGTTGCCTCTGACTTTACTGGTAAGTATGTCCTGCAGAAGCTGGGGCCCTTCGTCAGAGAGTTAAACCCAGGCACCTGGTCTAGGAGTTAAAGAAGCTGAAGGAGGACCCAGGTAGATATCAGTTGTGGGCCCGGCTGTTGCTGCACGTCAACAAGGTGAGTCAGCAGACTGGCAACAGTGTGTGTCAGCAGCAAAATGGCTGCATCACTCCTGTTCTTCCTTTGTTCACCCAAACAGCTCAACTGGAGAACAAGTAAGTCCCTTCATAAGGAGCTGAAAGAACAGAATGAAGAAACTGGTCCTAGAACAGACAAGGAGGAATGCGAGGTTCTTAATATAAAGGAATGTAACGGTGTGTGGTTTATGTTTTTAACATAACATTTACTGACATATCAGGATGGTGTACTTAGTATTCAGCTCACATCTCTTTCATAGCTTACGTGGCACGTTCCCCTTGATTTAGAGAATGCATTTTTGCTCATTATTGTTATAACTGTTGTTCTTTGAATCTGACCTCGATATTTCATCAGTGGCTAAAGCATGTGAATTCTAGCACATTCCTATGTCCTTTGGATGAGTGGAAGATGAAATATTTGGCAAAAATTACAACTCAGTAGTGGAAATAGATTAACCACTAATGAAAAATTTTCACAGTTGCCTTTTGTAATATGACTTAAATTTAGTGGCTAGTATTCAGAGAAAAAAAGGAAGCAAATGGAATTATGAAAAGTGGATGGAATTGATTTTTTTTAAGTGTAAGGAATTGTGAGGAAAGACACAGCCATACTGATGTAAATGCAGCTTCCAGTAAACCTCATTTCTCTTCGCCATAATTATGAAAATCCTCTTGAGCATTTCAGTCTGGTGTGAGCTGCTTTGCTGTTTTTCACAGCAGAGACAATTTCAGTTATCTTAGAAATCTGGAGCTGCCTTCAGCCTGATGCCCAGAAGACTTGGCTGGTACTGTGCTCGGGGTCAATTGTTGCTTAAACTACTTTTAGAGTCTATTCAACATGACAAGCAGATCAATCTTTTCAATTCAGAACTGATGAAATTCTACACTTTGGAAAGCACTGCCTAGAGAGTATGAATTCAGTAGATGTTTTTGAGGACCATTTGGCATTTCTTTTGGCTATTTTACTAGGGCTTCTCTAAATGCAGAACACTAAGCCCATTTGGACCTTTTAAACAGGCTTAGTTCTCTCTATATATACTTACTGTTCCAGACTAGAAGGAATTAATCTTAGAACATCATCTTGTAGTATAACTAAGTATTGGTACTGATTTTTTAAGTAGTTTCTGTAAAATAAGGAAATTACATCATGGTTGTATTGATACTTTTTTTTTTTTTTTTTTTTTTGCGGTACACGGGCCTCTCACTGTTGTGGCCTCTCCCGTTGCAGAGCACAGGCTCCGGATGCGCAGGCTCAGCGGCCATGGCTCACGGGCCCAGCCACTCCGCAGCATGTGGGATCTTCCCGGACCGGGGCACGAACCCGTGTCCCCTGCATCGGCAGGCGGACTCTCAACCACTGCGCCACCAGGGAAGCCCGATACATTTTTTAAAACTTAAAAATCACATGCTGAGGTGTGCATAAATGAAAATGCTAGGGTAAAATGTACTATTTCTAGGCTATCGCAAGAAAGATGGAAACACAGTATTTACCATTTAGACTTACATTACAATCAAAATGCTTTCATACTTGAGTTGCAACTAATTATACCCCAAAATAGATTGGTATAAGAGCAAATGTATCTTAGACAGACAGTAGAAGGCAAATAGGCAGCAGCTGGACAAATGACACCTGCAGTGTAATCAACCGTGATTGATATTATGTATAGTTAAAACAATGACTCATCCTACTTAACAAAAGAATTTGTGGAAATTTTTAAATTTTTTTGTTATACTTCCAGAAATTGTTGGGGTTTTTTTTTTGCGGTACGCGGGCCTCTCACCACTGCAGCCTCTACCGTTGCGGAGTACAGGCTCTGGAAGCGCAGGCCCAGTGGCCATGGCTCACGGGCCCAGCCGCTCCACGGCACGTGGGACCCTCCTGGACCGGGGCATGAACCCACGTCCCCCGCATCGGCAGGCGGACTCTCAACCACTGCGCCACCAGGGAAGCCCTCCAGAAATTGCTTTTAATTGACTTTTTGATGGACTGACACAGAATAGCCTGGAAATTGGGCTATGATGCTGTGGAAAGGGTGCCCCTGAATCAGAGTAAGGAGATAGACTTAGGTAGGCAGTAAAGGGCATTGACTTGCAGTGCTGGATGAAAGAATGGCCTTGGTAAAGAAACTTCCCTTTTCTATATTTAAAGGTAGCAATATTATGTTGTTGGGAAATATAAAGTATTCCAGCAAGAATTCCTTGCTGAGGTGATTGGTGCCTTCCAGCAGCCCATGCTCAAGTAAAGCTGAGTCTCTACATAGTTGCTCTATTTGTCCAAACACTAAGTCTGTGATTCTGGCATTGATATTTCAGGTAAGCAATAGTTGAATTAAATGACTGGGAGATAAGCAAAGAAAGATGGAAAACACCTTTGGCTGGGCCACACATTGTGGGCACGGCAGTGAATTTAGGGATATGCAATTTGTAACTGGACTTGTTTTTTGAAACCTCTGGTTTTAACATCAGGTATCTTGATTGTGAAGCCCATCGAACCTTTTAATGTTTTTGACAGAAGTGCTAGTGTTGTTTGCTCTGAATTGTATTTAATGTGTCACTAGGAAAGGTTTAAATTATGTGCCTGACATAACCATCCTGCCTATGGAGAGATCAGAGATACACTACAAACCTGGTTGATAGCTGGAGAGAATGCGCTGAACCATTATTATACTCTGCATTTCTATTGGTTGATGATTTGGCTTCTCAGGATCCTGAGGCTGCAAAAGGAGTGAGGAGAATGAACCAGCCACTAAATTTTGAAACAACGAGGAGGTCAGAGAAGCTGGGGTTATTATCATCTCGCAGGGAGCACATAAAGCGTTAAACTTTTTCGGTCTGGTTTTTGCGACAGAGATTTTGACAAGAACATAAAATAAAAACCTCACAAACTCATGCTGCTGACAACGATTATAACACGACCAGGGAATGGTATAAATGTCAACATTTCTTGAATCAATTTGAAGATTGTGATCTGGCAGACCTCCACAGACACTGCAAATGATTACAGTAGAATTTCGCCATTTATGATTGTAATACTGGAAGAGGTGAAGGGATTGCAATATCACACATGACAAAAAAGGATTTTAAATTCACCACCAAATTCTGAGGAGTAATAGATTTTCACAGAATTACAAGGCTTGTGTCTGAATCCTCTTGCAAAGTCCGTAAAAGAAGGCCAGTAATTTCTACATCCTCATATAATAACATTTAGATTCAAATTAACCTCATGGTTTTCAGTGATTTAAAAATACTTTACTAAATCTTTCTGTAGCAGCTACATAAGTTATTTGAAATTTTTAGTTAGCCTCTCTTTACCAGCGGCTTTTTCTGGAGTCACTTAGCTAGAGAATAATGTCTTTGTGCAAAATATCCACACCTTCTTTGGTTATTGCAACCAGATAGACTCTTTTTAACCATGTGATGGAATCACCAGATTAGTAGAAGTCAGCATTTTGGGTTCAATTTGTACCAAGGGGAAATTAAATACAACTTAAAAAAAACATGAAAAAGCAGAGAGTGTACATTATCCTACATATCTACATCTTAAAATTTCTTAAAAGGAAAGGAACATATTTAAACTACTCCTTCTTCATCCCAGAGTTTATTTGAAGAGTCCAAGGAGCCACTAGGTGTTGCTATAAGACAGCTTCCTATAGACAAGCCAGCAAACTGCTTCATGGTCTTAAAATTTCATCGGTCATTATAATTTCCTGAAAAATGCTAAGATAAAATCTGAGGCTTAGAAAATTACCTTTAAATAGTACCATGATCATCTATTAAAATAGGTAGTGCACGCATACATACCCACCCCCTGAAATGCCTTGTAAATGAAAATCAAATATATGTATATGTAATACCAATGGTTGTATTCATTTAATACCGAAATAATCAGTTTAAGTGTGGCAAACACAACTACCTTTTTCTGTTTACTTAAGCAGTCCCCAGCCGTTGATTTGGTTGACAGTTCTGAACTGAGGAATTGTTCTAGCATCAGGGGAATGGAACCTTTGTTTTAGCCCAGGCTTTTTTACCTTATCAAGCTGCTTCCTCAAAAAGACTTTTGGGTCTGGGTAGTATGATATCCATTTTCTCTCCCTCTCTCCCTCCCTTCCTCTCAGCGTATAAACCAGTAACCCATCAGGTATTCTGTAACATTTGGCACACACAAGAAATGAGTTTTCTGGGTTCATTGCTGTTACTCCATAGTTGAAAACTACTCTATGTTCTAGCTTGGCAAATTTAGACTGATCATTACAAAAGCCTGGATGAGAATATTAGAAATGTTGCAATACAAAAATGGGGTGAACTAGAAGAACTTCAGGGAGGATACTAAATGATACCTGGTTTCTGCACAGGAATTTTTGTGGCTGTCCATTTTCTAAGGCTCTATAGTTTTGTGAAGGAGAAAAGGACAAAGATGCTATTCTGGTAAACAGAACGTGGATATAGCATAAGAAATGATCAGCAACTGTCTCTTTGAGCCCAAATCATTCATGGTTTCTTATCTTTTAATTAATATGAGGGATATAAAATATTAAACTACAGTGAATTATAATTTTGCTTCCATTCCATTTTTTATAAAGGCCTTGGTAGTCTGTTTCCAAAAGACATAGTAAAAATCTTCTTGACGCCATTTTTGATTCTGCATCTTTAGCTAAGATCAACTAGGGTCAATGCATTCAAGGACTTAATCTAGTTTTTGCCAAGGAAATAGGTGTTGATCTAATACCTTTTATATCATTAATGGTTATGATATATCATCTATTAATACAGTTTTTCCTGCAGAATTATAGAAAGTTTGCAACTTCAAAAATATTGGAGCTCTAAACAATGTCATATTTTTTCTGTCATCTTGTGGATTCAGTTACCCCTAAGTAAAATATGCAGACTGCATTTGTATATACCAACTTTGTTAATATATTCGGGGCAAAAAGCATTAACAGAAAAATGTACAAGTTCTTGCTTATCTTGGAATTTGCCTCTGTTGGATACTTTTTAAAGACCAGGAAGTTTGTCACAGTAACATAGTCGTTAAGGAAACAGCTTTTTGGAACCAGGGAGCTTGGGTCTGAATCCTGACTTTGTCATTTTCAAGCAGGTTAACCCCTTTAAAACTTTGGTTTCTCATCCATTAAATTTGGAAAACTATGGCACTCAGGATGTTGTTGTAAGAATTACAAGAAATAAAACATATTAAGGACCTAGGTTAGTGCCTGCATGATGGAAAATGTCCAATAAACATTACACTGAACTCTGTCCTCCTGTTTTTGTATTTGGTCTCAAGGAGATTCACAGTGTTCTCCAGAAGTGACCATCGCAAATCACTGAAATTTATCTCCTTTAAAGCACCAAACACATTCTCTGTTTTACTCTTTAATATGGAAATCTTTTGAAATATAGTGCATATTTTCAATATTTGTTGACCTGAGTACTCTCAGCATGGTTTAACCATTTCTAGATGGCTCAAGACCAATAGAATGGAAATGAGTTTTAATATTCTTGCTTTAGTAAAATTATCTTTAAGGCATTACTGCACCATGAGGGTTCTTTACCTCTTCCGTAGGCCATACCTTGGTGTACTTTTGGGGTTCCTAAATTTACTTTGCAGTCTTTTTCTATCTTTCATGTGGGTTATAAATGGAAATCAGAGACTGAGAAGTGAGACAATGCATATAACACATAATATAGCCTTGGGAAAACAGTTTCTCTGTTTGGGAAGCAGGAGCTGAGATGTGGTGAAAGGGATGAGGTTGGTGCATAAATTCTCATCCATTTCCACTGCTGCTCACAGGCATTTTTTGCTCACCTTCTGGATGTTGGCTGAGTTCTGGATGATGGAGGTTTAATAGGTGCTACTTTTGGGTCAATAAAGTGTTACATCTTGCTGGACCAAGTGTGACACTTGACATGCCATGTACTAAGTGAGAAGACATTGCCATTAACTAGAAATGCTACATCTCTATCTTAAACTCCAGTATCCCATTCTTCGCACGTAACATTGATCATTCAACCATCTCACTTCCCTTCCTCCTCTCTGCCTCTTCTCAAATCTCTTTGAACGTCTAGGGCTTCGACCCTTCAATTTTACTTCATTATCAGCTTCTTTTGTTTTTACTGCCTTCTCTAGCTATAGCAGATGACATGATCTCATTGCTTATAATTATATTATTTTTAAAACTTTACTCTCTTACTTATCCCCTCCATTCTTCTATTTAACTCATGCAAAATATTTCAACTGTGTATCTTTGCAATTGCTGTTACAACTTGGCTCTGAGCAGTGTGGAGGTGGGGGGCAGAGGTGCAGGAAACAGATGTAACAGATTTAGACAACTCTACAGATTGGGAATAGCCAGGACAATAAGACCTCTGCAAGAGCCATCGCTTTCCTTTTATGTTGCTAGTCATCTTCCTTTCCGTTCCCTGTAACACTGTCACTCTTCTCATTTGATGTCATGTCCTCCCACAGCCTCTTCACTCCTAGCAAACCATTTCACGTCCTCCTTCCCAGAGCAAAGGCTACTGCAAACTTCTCAACTTCTTGAGCACTGCCATTGCCCATCTATCTTCTTTCTTTCCTTCTTTTCTATGAGTTCAGTGGATGAATTATCTCTCCTTCCTCCTGAAAGTATCCTTCTTCTTGCGCTCTTCATACTATTTCCTTTTATTCTTTTAGGCACCTCAGCCCATCAGGGGTGAGCTTTCTCATCTCTCTTGTCAAACCTCTTCCCTGCTGGATCCCTTAGGAAACATTTCTCTTGGCTCCCACTGGCCAAATCTGGGTAAATCTGAGCATCAAAATAAATAATGAGAGTAACCTGTAGATTAAAATAAGAGACCCATGAGTCCAAACTGATTTAAATAAATACACGAAAAAAATGAATAAATAGTGGAGAAAAAGCTTTTCCTTACATGCCAACAAACAAAAGACAAAATTGAATTAGAAAATCACAGTTTGGCAGCCGCCTGTTAATCGTTTCGGGTAAGGATCATCTATGGAGGCAAAAACTAGTGGGTGAATATTTTTAGGACTAACAGGATATTTACATCTCAAAGACTTTTCCCATAAGACACATTAATTACAAAGAGATAATTAGTAACTTTACAGAGGAGAAAACTGGCAACACCACCTGAATTGAATGATTGACAGTTAACATCTCAGCAATGGGACAAAGAGATACCTGCACTTCCTAATACGATGCAATGAGAAGACAACAACCTCAGCTCTGTTGTCTTTCTATAAAAAGTGCATAGCATGAATCTAATTGTGAGGTAATCTTAGACAAACCTAAATTAAGGAACAGTCTACAAAAATAAATTAGTCTTCAAAAATATCAAGGTCATGAAAGAGAAAGAATGTGGAGCTTCTAGGTTAAAGGAGAGTAAAGAGACATGACAACTAAGTTTATGATGTGATTCTAGATTGGAGCCTGGACTAATTTTTTTTTTCTTTTGCTAAAAGGACATTAGTGGGACAAGTGAGAAAAAAATTGCATGAGGTCTGTTAATTAGATAGTAACATTGTATTAATGTTCCTTTCCCAGCTTTATTGAGGTGTTATTGACATATATCATATATATGTTTAAGGTGTAAAATGTGATGATTTGATACATGTATATGTTGTGAAATGATTACCACAATAAGATTAGTTAACACCTCCATTCCCTCATATAATTGCCTTTTTTTTTGTGGTAATAGCATTTAAGATTGATTTACTCTCTTAACAACTTTCAAATATATAATATAGTATTGTTAATTATAGTCACCATGCTGTACATTAATTAGATCCTCAGAATTTATTCTTCTTATAGCTGGAGGTTTGTACCTTTTGACCAATATCGCCCTCTTTTTTTCGCCCCCCAGCTACTGGCAACCACCATTCCATAATCTATTTCCATGAGTTTGGCTTTTTTTAGATTCCATATATATATGAAAACATACAGTATTTGTCTTTGTCTGACTTATTTCACTTATCATAATGCCCTCAAGTTCATCCATGTTGTCACAAAATGCAGGATTTCTTTCTTTTTTGTGGCTGAATAATGTTCCATCCCAATTTTCTTTATTCTTTCATCTGTTGATGAATACTTAGATTGTTTCCCTGTCTTGGCTGGTGTGATTAATGCTGCAGTGAACATGGGGATGCAGATATCTCTTCAAGGTTGCAATTTCATTTTATTTTAATATAGGCCCAGAAGTGGGATTGCTGGATCATATAGTAGTTTTATTTTGAATATCTTGAGGAACCTCCACACTGTTTTCCATAATGGCTATACCAATTCAGATTCCTACCGACAATATACAAGGGTTCTCTTTTCTCCATATCCTTGCCAACACTTGTTATGTCTTGTTTTTCTGATGATGGCATTCCAACAGGTATGAAGTGATATCTCATTCTGGTCTTTATTTGCATTTCCCTGATGATTAGTGATGTTGAATATCTTTTCATATATGTGTTGGCAATTTCTATGTCTTTTTTGGAGAAATGTCTATTCAGGCCCTTTGCCCATTTGAAAAATTGGATTATTAATTTATTTATTTTTGCTATTGACTTTTATGAGTTCTTTATATATTTAGGATATTAACCCCTTATAATATATATAGTTTACAAATATTTTCTCCCATTTCATAGGTTGCCTTTTCAATTTGTTGATGGTTTCTTTTGCTGTGCAGAAGCTTTTTAGTTTGATATAATCCCACTTGCTTATTTTTGTTCTTGTCAGTTGTGTTTTAGGTGTCATATCCAAAAAAGTTATTGCCAAGAGCCATTAAAAGAGCTTTTTCTGTATGTTTTCTTCTAGTAGTTTCATAATGTTAGGTCTTACATTTAAATCTTTAATCCATTTTGTGTTAGTTTTTGTGAGTGGTATTAAGATAGGAGTCCAATTTCATTTATTTGTGTTTGAATATCCAGTTTTCCCAGCACCATTTATTGAATACTCAATTCCTCATTGAGTATCTTGGCTCCTTTCTCAATTATTAGTTGACTATGTATGTGTGGGTTTATTTCTGGGCTCTTGAGTCTGTCCATTGGTCTAAGTGTCTGTTTTCATGCTGGTACCATATATGTTGATTACTATGGCTTTGTACTATAGTTTGAAATCAGGAAGTGTGATTCTTTAGGCTTTGTTCTTCTTTTCTCAAGATCACTTTGGCTATGTGGGGTCTTTTGTGATTCAATACAAATTTTAGAATTGTTTTTCCTATTTCTGTGAAAAATGCTAATGGAATTTTGTTAGGGATTTCACTGACTCTGTAGAAGGCTTTGAATAGTACAGACATTTTAACAATACTAATTCCTCTGATCCATGAGTAAGGGATATTTTAAATTTATTTTTGTATTCTTCAATTTCTTTCATCTTATAGTTTCAGTGTAGAGATTTTTCACTGCCTTGGTTAAATTTAGTCTTAAGTGTTATTTTAAAAGCTATTGTAAATAGGATTGTTTTCTTTCTTTTTCTTTCTTTCTTTTTTTTTTTTTTTGCGGTACGTGGGCCTCTCTCTGTTGTGACCTCTCCCGTTGCGGAGCACAGGCTCCAGATGTGCAGGCTCAGCAGCCATGGCTCACGGGCCTAGCCGCTCCGCGGCATGTGGGATCTTCCCGGACCGGGGCACGAACCCATGTCCCATGGATTGGCAGGCAGATTCTCAACCACTGCGCCACCAGGGAAGCCCAGATTGTTTTCTTTATTTCTTTTCTCAGATAGTTTATTGTTAGTGTATAGAGATGCAAATGATTTTTGTGTGTTGATTTTGTATCCTGCAACTTTACTGAATTCATTTCTTTGTTCTAAGAGTTTTTTGTTTTGTTTTGTTTTTTGTTTTTCGTTTTTTTTTTTTAGGATTTTCAATATATAACATTATATCATCAGCAAACAGTTTTACTTCTTTCCTTCTGATTTGGTTGCCTTTTATTTCTTTTCCTTGCCTAAGTTCTCTGGCTAGGACTTTCAGTACTATGTTGAAATCAGTGGTTAGAATGGGCACCTTATTTTTTTGTTCCTGATCTTAGCAGAAAAGCTTTCAGCCTTTCACTGTTGAGTATGATGTTAGCTGTGGGCTTGTCATATATGGCCTCTATTATGTTGAGGTATGTTCCTTCTGTACCCAATTTGTTGAAAGTTTTTGTCATGAATGGGTGTTGAATTTTGTCAATTGCCAATTTTTTTTAGGTGATTATATGAATTTGATCCTTCATTCTATTAATGTGGTGTATCATGTTTAACATGATATGTTTCTAGGAATTCATTTCTTTCAGGTTGTCCAATTCATTGGCACTCTATGCCTTTTGATTAGAGAATTTAACCCATTTATATTCAAAGTAATTATTTATAGGTAAGGACTTACTAATGCCATCTTATTGTTTTCTGGCTGGTTTGTAGTTCTCTTGTTCTTTTCTTCCTCCTTTAGTGTTTTTCTTTGTGAATTGATGGTTTTCTGCAGTGGTATGCTTTGATTCCCTTCTCTTTGTCTTTAGTGTATCTACTGTAGGTTTTTGCTTTTTGGTTTCTATGAGGCTTACTTAAAACATCTTAGATATAATAGTGTTTTTAAAGGTGATAACAAATTAACTTTGATCACTTACAAAAACTCAACCCTTTTACTACCTATCCCTCCCCACATTTTATGTTTTTGATGTTACAGTTTACTTCTTTTATATTGTGTATGCATTAACAAATTATTGAAGTTGTAGTTATTTTTAATGCTTTTGTCCTTTAAACTTTTGTACTAGAGTTATTAACACACCACTACTATATCACCGTATTAGAGTATTCTGAATTTGACTATATACTTACCTTTATCAGTATGGTAATGAAAAACTATTTTCATGGTTTTCATGCTACTAATTAGCATCCTTTCACTTCACCTTAAATAATTTCTTTCAGCATTTCTTGTAAGGCAGATCTAGTCGTGATAAAACCCCTCAGGTTTTGTTTGTTTGGGACAGTCTTTATCTCTCCTTCATTCCTGAAAGACAACTTTGCTAGGTACGGTATTCTGGTTTGGAAGTTTTTTCTTTTAGCACTTTGAATATATCACCCCACTCTATCCTGGCCTGCAAGGTTTATGTAGAAGTCTGGTTGGTGCTGGGGTGGACCAGCTCTGAAGCTCATGGTAAAGTTGGGCACTCACTTCATTCTCCTTCTCCTGCAAGGAGGGTGTCTCTCTTTGTCCTGAGTGCCTGCATGGAGTGTCTGGGTGATTGGATAGGGTGAATCTATGTTTCCTACCCTTTTCAATGCATCTTTTCTTATTTCTGTGCTTCACCCAGGTGCTTAATCCCTCACCTGGAATTCTTGGCTATTTTGAAGGTATTTTTGTGCATAGATAGTTGTTAAAATTGATGTTTCTGGAGGAGTACCTGCTAGAAATTCCAATACCACCATTTTGCTGATGCCACTCTCATCTGGGCTGTATTAGTGTTAATGTCCTAATTTTTTTTTTTTTTTTTTTTTTTTTTTTTTTTTTTTTTTTTTTTTTTGCGGTATGCGGGCCTCTCACTGTTGTGGCCTCCCCCGTTGCGGAGCACAGGCTCCGGACGCGCAGGCTCCGGACGCGCAGGCTCAGCGGCCATGGCTCACGGGCCCAGCCGCTCCGCGGCATATGGGATCCTCCCAGACCGGGGCACGAACCCGTATCCCCTGCATCGGCAGGCGGACTCTCAACCACTTGCGCCACCAGGGAGGCCCAATGTCCTAATTTTGATAATTGTACTGTTATGTAGTAAAATGCTATTTTTTTAGTAAACATATTGAAATATTTAGAATATTGGGGTTAAAGGGGTATCATGTCTGCAACTTACTCTCACATGGTTCAGAAAACTTAAATATACCCACATAATAAAGCAAATATAATAATTTGTTAACATTTGGAGAATCTGGGTGAAGATTGGGGATATATATATATATATATATATATATATATATATATATATATATATATATATGGGGATACTTTGTACTATTTTTACAGTTCTTTTGGCTGTCTCAATTTATTTTAGAATGAATAGTTTAAAAATGAATCACCCTTATTTTAACCATACATTTCTTTCTAGGTATTACACATTCAGTATGTTTTCTCTTTGTAGGCAAAATTGTTGAGAAATTAGTCTGCCCTCCTTGTACCCACCTCTTTATTTTACCATAATCTGGATTGTAACTCTCAGTGAGTGAAATTCCTTTCTTCAAGGTGACCAGTAGTCTCCCAGTTGCAAATTCCAATGCAACTTCTCAATGCAAATATTACTTCACCCTTGACAGTAGTTTACATCATAGACCTTCTTCTTGATACCTTTCTTGTGAGCTAAACTCCTATATCTAACTCTGCTTGCACATACCACATGCCAAAGCCATCCCACGTTCAAATGTTCCATCTTAAACATGTCACTTTATCTCTCCCTCTTGCCTCTCTTACTCCCCACTTGCCTTAAATGTGCCTTTCCTTCTCCTCTATTCTGGGGAATGACACTGCAGCCTATCTACCTGTATCAGAAAACAGTTTGCCTCACTCTACCTTAAATGAGTCACAATTCTGTAAATCCCTCTCAAGTCTGTCCCTTTATTTCCATTTCTATGTTTATTGCTTTAGTTTAAGCCTGTCTACTTTCTTGCCTGCGTTACCTAACCATACTACAGATTTGGGCCTCAGAGAATGTTGATTTGGGCTCCCTAGCTGTGTGAATGCAATCAAGTGGGTCATCACTGAGACTCAATTTCCTCATCTACAAAATAGGCCTAACGTACACAAGGAATTTTTTTGGCAAGCATCCGCCGAGGCAAAGTATCAGGCAGCTTTTGTTAGCTGTGGAGGATTATACCAAAGCTTGTTGCTTCATTCCCTAAGCTCCTCTACCTTTCTAGACGTGCACTTACCATATTTGCTCTTTGCTTTTACACAGTGCACGCTGCCGGTGTGGTCAGGGGAGAGCAATAGCATATGAGGTTGTAAGGGAGTGAGGATATTCTGCTGGTTCAGATGAAATGCCATTCTCTGAGCACAGAGATCTACAAATACGCTCATGTCCACCTCTTGGCATTAAGCAGTCAATAAGCATGGCAACTATACTTTTATTTACAATGGTATGCAGCATAAACCTGGACCTCCACAACCCCTTTCTTGGATTTTACAAAGGTAGCTCCTCTGCTTTTTTCATTACCTTACTAAGGAACAAATGTGCCTTGGTAGAGATTTAATAAAATCAATTAATTAGGCAACCCTTTTAAGCAACAGTGGAAACAGGAGTCAGAAGCTGTGTTAATGTCTTGTCTTGAGCAGACAATGCTCAGCACTTGCTCAGGTACTAAAAACACAGTCACACAGGTCAGTATTATGTTTGCTGAAAGACTGAATGGTTATTTTACTGAATGGATGCTGCAGCTCTTGTGTCAGTTTTATATAGCTAATTTAATTGTTGCCAGTGGCAACAGTAGGGTCCATGTCAGCTACTGATGCCATTTATGCTGCTGAAGCAGTCGGTGCCAGCATTTCCATTAGAAATCTCTGTGTTTAAAAGAATACTGAGTAAGTAAAGAACCAATTAAAAAGAGAGAAGCTTCACAAATTCTGCAGATATGTAGATAGGGTTACTCCTGGCTAAAAAAAGGAAAGACTCTATATTAATTTGTTCATTCATTTATTCAACAGGTATTTACTGAACACCTACTATGTCCTAGCTGGTGTGCATGATATAAATGGTTAACAAATCACGTCCTAGGTCCCCATGGAGGTTACAGTCTAGAGTGGAAGGCAAATGGTAAGTAGATAACAAGTAGATATATAATTACTAATTGTGATTAAATACAGTGAGGGAAATAAACAGATGCTGTAAAAGATTTTAACTGAATGGGGTGATGGAGGTGGTGTATACATAGGGTTAGAGAAACCCTCTTTCAGATAGGGATGTTCAAACTGAAACTTGAAGGTTAAGAAGTGGTGGGCAAGTTCTAGGCAGAGAGAACTGCATATACAAAATTCCTGACACTAGAAGTGGTTTGGCATGTTCAGAGATATAGGAAGCTGGCTGACTTGGTGGGGTTGATTGTTCCTTTTGGTCATCGCGAATTTGTAGTGAAGACAACATATACAGTTTTTTGTTCTTCTTTAGCCTCATTCAGTTGCAAAGGGTGTAGGTGTGGACAAGTTAGACAGTTGGATTCATTCAGTTTCTTTCTTTCTTTTCTTTTTGTGAGTGTGATGCTGAAGAGTTGAGGGGATTGCAAAGAAGTTCAAGAGAATACTTTTATGAATCAATCTTAGGATGTAACAGGAAGAAAGATGGAAGGATAGACAGGTAGGATCATATAGATAGAGAGTAAGCAGCACGGTAAATGAGTCCATGGTCTGTAGCTGGAGCCAGTATCCGAGGGGTGGTTGTGAGAATGGGTATCTGAGTGTGTGTTAAGACATTCCACTGAGAGGGTATAAAAGGATGTGGTGTCCTTCAAAGTCTGCCTATACCAGTAGTTTTATTTCCTCTAGATTTGTCTTCATGATTCCATGTGCCCATCTGCATACTTTGCTGTTGAGGATACTGGCCACTCCTTACTCCCTGAGCCACAGCTTCATCTGAGTCTGTCTTTTCAAACGCTAAAACCCTTTTGGGAAAAAAAATCCATTTTCATTAAAACTTACTTGTTTCATTATCCCATTCCCTGGTTTCTTACCAGCTGACCTGTTAACAGGAGAGACAAATTCAGTTAAATATTAATTCAGGGTGATAGGTTAGTTTGTTATTCTAGATAACACATTTGCATTTTAGCAGAAGCTTTTAATAACAAATAGAAAAGAGTATGTGATGTAGAAGTTCAAGCCAGAGAGAGAAATATTTTGGTGTAGAACATTTTTTTGGGGGGGTCTCTATGTCAAATCCTGGGGATAATCATTTAATTTACTTATATGTAGGGTCAATCTTGATGACTAGATATGAGATTCATTGTTTTAAAGCTGTAATAGAACTGGAGACATTTTACTTGCTGTAGTTTGAAGTGAACTTAGAAACGTAGTCCCCTTTCCAGCTTTTGGTGGTAAGGAAACAAGGTCTAGAAAATAAAATTAGTTGCCTCATCTACTTAATTACTCAGCAGGCTAGCTACTCAAACCCCAGTCTATACCACACCATATATACTGTACTTATTTACCAGAGAAATTAACATGAAACCTTCTCAAATAGGTGAAAGAATGTCCTATTATAAAAGACTTCCAGAGACAGAGATCCTCCAGTCTTCTAAAATACCTCGTCCAATGTTTAGTAACCATTAATAATAGGAAATTATCTGTTATAATCCAGCACAGGGTAGTAGAAAGAACACTGGGTTTGAAATGAGACTTAGCTTGTGGTCGTAGCTATGGCAGGCAGCCTCTAAGATGGCCCCCAATGATCCCCACTTCCTCATATTCATACTTTTGTATAATCCCTTCCCCTTGAGTATGGGCTGGACCTAGTGACTTGCTTCTCTTCTAGTGAAGAGCATACAGCAAAAGTGGAGGAATATCACTTCCAGTATCAGGTTATAAACAGACTGGCTCTCATTTGGAACTCTTTTTTCCTCTCTTGGATCACTTCCTCGGGGGGAAGCCGGCTGCCATTGTAAGACAGCAGCCCCTGTGGCAAGGAATCAAGGCCAGCCAACGAGCACATGAGTGAAGTTTGGGAGTGGATTGGTCCTCTCTCGTGTATCTCCTGTCGACTTAAAAAAAATGCACAACGTGAGAGTTGCGAGTTAGTTTTATTTGAGGCAAAATGAGGACTGCAGCTCGGGAGAGAGCATTTCAGATAGCTCTGAGAAACTGCTCCAAAGAGGCAGGGGGAAGGTCAGTATATATGTGATTTTGGTGAAAGGGGAGTACATGAAATCGAGCACATATTGTTTTGCAGAAGGTTTCTGCTAGTCACGGGGAGCTGACGTCACCATGAAGCATTTTAGTGCTTTTCTAGATTTGAGGAGGTACAAGAATTGGGCTCATAAAATCAGCTCCTGAAAATATCTAACTATCTGAAGACCTGTTCTGCCAGTTTTTCCCAGAGCACAGAGTGCCTCATTTCTGCTCACCACCCTGAGCTCCTTTCAGGGGGTGTTGAAAGTCAGCAGCTGCAGCAGCACCACAAGATTTAATCCTTGTAGAGGCAGATGGCACGAGCCAATGTGGTTGTTGACCGCCCCACACCCCTTGCCCAATTGAGTGCTCAAATGAGATTACAGTCCTGGCTGGGAGCTTAGCTAGACTGCATTCTCATGACAGACCCTGAGCCAGCGGTACACAGACAAGTTGTGACCCTCTTCCTGACTCACAGAAACGATGAGATAAATCAATGTTTCTTTAGGTAGCATACTTTTGTGCTAGTCCTAGCCTTTCTGGGCCTCAGCTTCTTCACTTGTATATGTTCAACAATGGAACCAAGTGATCTTTGATGTCACATATACACAGATTGCTGTTAGGTATCTGAATTCCTCATATATCAGCATAAGCCAATTCTGTCTAATTCTGTCTTCAATAGTGATGAAGAATAGTCAGCCATTTTTCTTCTAAAAATAACCCAACACATATTAAAACTGTAAGAAACCCTGTTGCCTCCCCTCCAATCCAACCTGTGAAAATAATATGAAACCTTTGATGTTTAAGGATTTGGTTTTATCTTATTACTCTCTAAAGCTAGCTTTACTTATTCCTTTAAACAATAGTACTACACTATTATCACCTAAATCTTATTTTTTTACAAAATCCTGTAAGAAAAGATGCATAAGTATTTTGTACATATGATTTGACAGGGACTTTATAAAGATTTAATTTCAAAGAAGTAAATGTCATGATTGGTTCTTATTTGATAAAACAATTACAAAGACTGCGACTATTCTGGGTAAATTGAGAACACTGGACGTTATATCAGAAATGTGTCTTCTCTATCTGCTTGAACAATGCATTTTTGACACAATGATGACTACGTAGTCAGAAAATATTTCCTCTAAATATGTAGCAAAGGTCTTTGCTCAGTATCCATTAGATGGCCAATATGTTCCTATTGATTCATTGACCTAGGTGCCAGCATCTGTCTTCCAAACAGAACAGAAACTACTCTGTTGGCATGCTAGAGGAATGAAGCCAATTAGCCCTCAGAGAATCCTGGACTCCATTCAGTTGTGGTAGTTCATACAGCAACTCATTAATAATAATACGAGTGCTATGTGAAACCTTCTCTGGGTATTGACTTCTGCTTCTCAATATGTTGTAGTTGAATCGGAGCCCTTATTTTCTCCACATTGTGAGCTATTGCCTCTCCTGTGAAGCCAAAGAAATGCATTTGTTTGGTTTGGTTTGGTTTGGTGTGTGTGTATGTATTGTGTGGCATGGTGTTTTGCGGTACGCGGGCCTCTCACTGTTGTGGCCTCTCCTGTTGCCGAGCACTGGCTCCAGACGCGCAGGCTCAGCGGCCATGGCTAACGGGCCCAGCCGCTCCACGGCATGTGGGATCTTCCCGGACTGGGGCATGAACCCGTGTCCCCTGCATCGGCAGGCAGACTCTCAACCACTGCACCACCAGGGAAGCCCTGTAGTGTCTCTTATTACCTTTGCCACTTCTTAGTGTTATTAAGTTGCAGAAGTTAGCCAGGTATGGAACCCACATTGTAAACAAAGGTTCATCATCATTACTACCAAAATGGTCTAAAAACAGGTATTTAGAAGCCAAAAATACAAAAGCAGCCTGTTTCTAAGCAGCATATACATCGTTCTTCCTTTTCTGTCTTGTGAGTTGCCTTCATTGTCCATATTTTTTGAAATTTGCTAAAGACGCTGGACCTCAGCCACTCACGTTTCAGATCTCTTCAGTTATCCAAGAATGTGATTCAGACTAATGAGTGGTGGGTATGGGAGAGGGTGTGTGTGTGTGTGGGTGGAGCGCTGGCAGTGCCCGCCGGCCGCTCCCCACTCCACCTGCCTCGCTCGTCCTTGTCCTTGACAGAGCCCGTGTACCGAGTGTGCTAACTGTGCACAGTGATAGCTCGGCCAACGCTGAGGTGACCTGTGGCTCAAGGCTCAGGGAAGACCACCAACTGCTTTCAGCTAGGTCAGTGACCAGCTGTCAGCTGCGGAGAGTCTCCTGTCACTGCCAGCCTGGGGGAGATTCAAAGTGCTGACCTGGAGGGGAAAGGGCACAGCTTCTCCAGAACTCGTCCCATTTGCATTATAAAGACAGAGAATGAGGTGACTTTGGGAGGCAGCCCTTGTCCTCAGACCTCCTGTAAAGAAGCAGATACATTTAAAGGGGTGGAAGCTTGGGGCAAGACAATTCTCCTTTGTTGATCCACTGCCTGACTGTAATGCTGCTTTAAATGCAGAGGCTTTCCTCTATTAGGAAATGTGCTTTAGACTAGGGCTTAATGCTGCATCTCTTGAGTTTTTTTTTTTTTTTTTTGGACGTGGTCTTACGAATCCTTCAACCTGATGTTAGGTAATTTGAAAATAAGAAAATAAATGACTTAGGTTTCTTTGCAGGGATAGAAAGTGGCTTTTAATCCTTTAATGTTTTCCTCAGTCATCACCAAGCTTAGCGAAGAGAACAGCCTTAAAACAGAAAGCTTTGCAATGATTTGGTGGTGGCGGTGTGTGCTGGGAGAGAGTGCCGGAGAGCATCATAAAAACGAGGGGAGAGGCGCTGTATAAATATGCAGGTAGTTGTTTATTACAAAATAAATTATGTATTGACATGAGGAATTACACCATGATTTTCTGTTTGAGATGGTACCAAAGTAGATTGGTTTCTATCTAAAAGGTCACAGGGAATGCTGGCTTTGTGTTCCTATCATGACATTTGCCTTATTGGCATTCAGGAGCATTCCCTTGGCTTCATGCACTCACTGTCTCCTTTCACTGTATTTACAGATAATCCAGAGACTTTGCAGGCCAAATGGCTTTCTGAATATGAGCCCACAAAGCACTGAGTCAGACAGCCTCCTGCTTAGAGAGTTTTCAGCACAGTGCAGCCATAAGGCAAACGTCAATAATTGCTTCAGAAGCGAAAGTGACAGGAAGTTGTTCATAATTTGCTGTCACAATAATTAAAAGTGGCTAGGACTATTGCAACCACTATTTAATTTCCCCTTCTTTAAGATAAACTCTGTTATTGTCACCACCTGCTCTGTGGTGGGGCCGATTAGCGCTGTTTGTCTGAGGGCTTCTATTCCTGGAACAAATCATTCACTCACCTCCGTGTGCAAGCAGTGATGCATTTTGATCCAAGCTATTTTACATTTTCAGTGAGGACATGCATGAGTTTGAAAAGAGTGGGCCAACTGCTAAACTGTTGCTGGGCTTTGCTACACAGGCCTCTCCTGAAACATAAAGCACTGCGTATGGCTTAGAACGAATAACCAAATGCCTTAAAGTCAGAGAATAAAAAGGGAAAAGAAAAAGTGCCTTATCCATTGTTCAGCGGTTTTCATACCTCATTTGGTAGGTAAAGGTTATCAGAAAAGTCAGCACAAGTGCGCTTAGAAAGCTTAATGACATCTCTCCACTCCCTTGGCAGGTGTCTCATGAAGGGACGTAGGTTATTAGAGGCCAAAATGAGAAACCCCACCTTTGGTAAATGAGCTGATGAGTGTTGTCGTGTGTCTGAGCTGCCCACGGCTAGAGGGACTAGAGTGTCTTTCCCGGGTGTAATACTTCAGGTACCTTCGGAAGACTCCACAGTTGCATTGCTCTCTGCATTCCTCTCCTGCCTCAGCACAGCTACCTCCTATTGCATTTCTTTGCGTGTTGACCTCATTTCTTTTCCTGGGTGTTAAGCCCATCGAGGTCGGCATTTTGAATGCTCACGGTCCCCAGCCTGGAGCATAAAATAGTTGCTGAATAAATATTTGTTGACGGGTGAATTGAGTAATGGATGATGGACGGTACTCACACAGAAGTGGGGGGAACGTCTCCACAGTAGACCCAGCGGGCTGTTACTAACTGCCCCATCCCAGAAGCACACTGGCTACCAAATAGCAAATCAGATGCTACTGAAAGAAAAAGAAAGCCAACTGCTGTGAGGTGCAAGTTTGCTAAACTCTTCATTTATTTGTTCCACATAAGGTGTTGAGTGCTTCACCTATGTCAGGCTCTGTTTTAGGCCCTTGAGTTTTATCAGTGAGCAAAACAATTCATGCACTTGTGGAGTTTATATCCTGGTGCAAGAAGTCAGACAATTAATAAGCATAATAAGTAAGCCATGTATTATGCTAAAATGTGACACGTGCAATGAAAACAGTGAAGCAGGGTACACTGAGGTGGGGTGAGGCTGGGTCTCGGTTGTAAGTAAGGTCAGCAGGATAGGCCTCATTGCGATGACAGCATTTTGGAAAAGACTTGAAGTTAGTGTAGGAATTACGACGTAGCTAATAGGAGAGGAGCATTCAAGGCCGGGGAGCTGAGCAAAGGCCCTAAGTTGGCAGTGTGCCCAGGTGTCCCGTGAGGAGGACTCTGAGGCGGGATTGGGATAAATGACAGAAGTGTCGTAGGAGGTGAGCTCAAGAGGTAACTAAGCGCCTGATCCAGGGCTTGGTAGCCACGGTAAGGCCTGTGGCTTTTACTCCTGAGAGACAGTTAATCTAATACACTCCCTCCTTTGTACTTAGAACTCGCATTTCACACTCGTACTTATGTCTGTTTCACCAGTAACACGTCGCGTTGAACTGTTTGCGTCTTCTTCCCTTGCTAGGCTCTCAGGTTCTAACTGCTATTTTTAAATCTCATTCTTCTCTGTATCTGGGCCGGAAGAATGAATGCACATTCTAAATGCTCAGTTATTGCTTGTTGAATTGAATTACGACAACAAACAAATCACAGGAGCAGGGATTGCACAGTATTGTAAAAGAAACTCGTGTCACAGATAGTTTCTGGGGCAAAGGAGTCGGTATAAGAATGTACCATACACTTCAAGCCCTAGGCTAGTGTTTGCTGAAGTCCACTGTTCTTTTCCTTCTGTGCAGTTTTCTCACCACCCTCTAATGGCTGCTCCCCAAAAGTTAGCTGCAGTGCCGGAGCTGACACCACCCTCCTCCCTAGCGAAACCCTGGTAGTTAAGCTGCTGGTCTCATGAGCTAGGGCTCTGGATCTCAACCACACATGAACACCTGGGGAGCTTTTATAAACTCTTGTGCCTTGACCTCATCACAGAGCAGTTGTACCAGAAGTTCTGAGGGTGGGGCTCAGGCATACCCAGGTGATCCTAATGTCCAGCCAGGGTAGAGAGCCCCTGATCTGGAGCTGTTTCAAGACTTTCAGAGGTGGCCCACCTTCTCCATGGACATTTGAGTTACAAGAAAGGGAATGCAGGCATACCTCAGAGACACTGTGTGTTCAGTTCCAGACCACCGCAATAAAATGAATATCGCAATAAAGCAAATCGCATGAATTTTTCGGTTTCCCAGTGCATATAAAAGTTATGGTCACACTATATTGTAGTCTATTAAGTGTGCAATGGTATTATGTCTAAAAGAAGTACAAACCTTAATTAAAAAATACTTTATTGCTAAAAATGCTAACCATCATCTGAGCCTTTAGCAAGTCATGTTCTTTTTCAGTAGTTACATCAAAGATCACTGATCACAGATCACCATAACAAGTATAATAATAATGAAAAATTTGAAATATTTTGAGAATTACCAAAATGTGATACAGTAATGTGAAGAGCAGATGTTGTTGGAAAATCATGTTGGTAGACTTGCTTGATGCAGGGTTGCCACAAACCTTCGATCTGTAAAAAAACACAGTATCTGTGAAGTGCAATAAAGTGAAGTGCAATAAAATGAGTTATGCCGGTATACAAATTTGGTCAATTCCCCAAACCCATCAATTACTGGCAGAAGCATGGCTTTTGCATCATGGTGGCAGCTCAAGGGTGTCTTGTTAGGTCTACATGTTTGTATGGGTACAAGTGTGGTGGTGAGAGAGGAGAGCTTTGATGATTTCCTGTTCTCTATGATAACGGACCTGTTTGTAAATCAACCCACAAGAGATACTCACAGAAGATAAATCAGGAGCCCATTCCTGGGTCTTCTCTCAGAAGAACATATGCCTGGTCTCGTCAAGATGAACTTCCATTCTGGGAAGCAGTGGTGCTGATCACATATCCCCATGGACGAATGAAACAACCTAGCACCCCAAGTTAGCACCCACCACCAGTTGAATATTCCTCCCCAGTGGTTTAGCACATACTCGCTAAGGGGTTGGGAAAACATGCCTATGGCCTTCAGTTTAGGCAAACTGTGCATTATCCAATCACCTCAAGCTTGGGTGTCAAATGGCAGCCACTCAGGGGTAGCTGGTCCTCAGCAGCCCCATGGTCCTGCTTTCCTTTAACCCAGTGTGAGCACTGGTGCTCAATGTGAGCACATAACTAACCATGGTCATGTATACATTTTCCTCCTCACAAAATGTTAAAGTAGGCCTTTCCACATACTTGGGAAGAGATCCATCCATCCATCCATCTATCTATCTATCTATGTATCTATCTGTCTATTTATGCATGCATGCATGCTGCATTGGGTCTTCGTTGCTGCGTGAGGGCTTTCTCTACTTGTGGCGAGCTGGGGCTACTCTTCTTGAGATGCGTGGGCTTCTCCTTTTGGTGGCTTGTCTTTGTTGCGGAGCATGGGCTTTAGGTGTGCAGGCTTCAGTACTTGTGGCACACGGGCTTAGTTGCTCCACAGCATGTGAGATCTTTCCAGACCAGGGATTGAACCCGGATCCCCAGCATTGGCAGGTGGATTCTTAACCACTGCGCCACCAGGGAAGTCTCTTGTCTTCTTAATATACTCATTGTTCAGACAATTCTCATTGCCAGAGTAGGGCCATGTATTATCAGGCTCTATGCATGTGTGATGAATTTATTTGTATCTTCATTCCCCCCTTTATTTATGTGTCACTAAATACTTTTGGAGCATTTACAGGATATTATGCTATATCTTGGGAATGCAAGATGGTTATGGCACTCTTCCTTCAACTCACATTCTAGACAAGGAGTTGAACATATAAACAGAAAATGAGAATATAATATAGGAGCTCGCCAGTCATAGAGAGAGACTGGAGATAGAGGGAAGGTCTTTCAGGTTGTAAGATAGGCTCAAGTGCTGTGAATTGAAAGGCAAGGAGTTGGGAAAATGCATTAGGATTTGGAGAGCAAAAGTATTCCTAAAATAGAGGGAGTAGGAAGGGTGGTGGTGAAGTGAGGCTGAAGGCAAAGACTGGAATCAGATTGTAAAGCACTTTTATGCCAAGTTACGGAATTTGCACTTGATTCTGAAAAATCAAGGTGGTACAAATGAAAAAAAGAGAACAATGTACTTAAACTTTGCAGTCAGAAAAATATGACTAAATTCTGGCTCTGCTACTTATCAGTGTACAATATTGTGCTAATTATTGGAAATAGCTCAGTCTCTATTTCCTCATCTATAAAAAGAAACATGATACCACCTATCTCACAGCATTAGTGTGAGGGCTAAAAGAGACAATGTTCATGAAAGTGAGGGCAGCTGTGTGGTAGGTTTTAGAGCTATGCCATCCTATACACAAGCCACTAGTCACATGTGGCTACTTAATTAAAGGTAAATAAAAGGATTTATTTTTGAGGTGCACTAGTCCTCTTTCACGTGCACAATAGCCATGTGTGGCTAGCGGCTGCCATATTGGATAGCACTGGTATGGAACATTGCCATCAGCACAGAGCCTTCTATTGGGCAGTGCTGCTCTGTGGAAGTTTCCCTTGCATTCCCGGAAGCATCAGGCTCCTAACTGTGTTAGTTAATATGTTGATAGTATGTGTTATATAGTAGTATGCAAAAGTACTTTTTCTTTCAAATAAAACTTGGAAATGGGCTCAGATCAAGATTGGGTTTCCTTCTGAAATGTTGATCAAGAGCTCCCACACAGCCCTGTGCAGACATGCAACTGCTGCTCCTGGCTCTCTCTTGCAGCCGTGCTGCCTGCCCTGCCCCTAGGCTTGGAATTATACTTCGTTCTCTTGGAAGTGGCCAGAGTGAAAAGCAAACTGCTCTGGAGCTGAGGCACAAGTTTCCCTAGGGACTTGCCCTAGGATCTAAGCTGTATTCTCTATGGGATTGCCTGTTGCGGTGACTCGTGCCATTTCAAATAACAGCTTAATTCATCCTGTTCCCTTTACAAAGGTTTGGTAGCCCAGAACATCAGGGATGATGGCCATTTCTGGTGACAGGTAGACACCTGCACTGAACTCTCAATTCACTTCAACTTAGGCCACTTTCCCAGAAAGAGTGTATTAACTTCCAGTTTCTACTTAACTGTGGTTTTGCTCAGGGAGTTAAAGTTATAAAGCACGCATCCTTTTTCTACATGGAATGGTTATTTTCAGGATTAAAAAATTAGAAGGACTGTTGAGAGAATGGGATGTGTAAAACTGAGCTGGTAAGTTAAAAAATATAAAACTTCCCTTAATCACCTTGGGGAAAAAAAGGGTTCTTGCTGACAATTGTATCATGGTACTATATTATCACATTATTTTGTACACATAATTGACTTTTACTTGGGAAGCAAGAAAGCCCATGCGGAAATGTTAAAAAGAAGCCAAATGAGAGACCAGCTGGGAGAAATTAAATCCATCAGTGGGTAAATATAATAAAGTGAAAGGAATTCGGCACTTATTGAGGAATATTTGTGAATTTAGTGAGTTGCTAAAAGGGAAGTTCTCTGGGACCTGCAATGACTTGGGGAATTTTGAAGAATTGGCAGAGATTCAGCTGGCCATGAAAGATGGTTGGGATTATGGTGAGAAATGGGGAGGGATTTCAGACAAGGGGAAGATGTGCAAAGTTGTAGAGTAGGAAATGCACCTGTTCTCTGTAGTAGGAAGTGAACAGACCATTCTGACCAAACACACGTGTTATATAGAAATAAATGAGAAGTAAGTTTTGATGTTGTTCAGCCCAGACTGGGTAGAAAGGGACAGACCTTGAATAATATAGCCATAATTAAGTAAGTTTGTTTACTGCATATTGAATCAGGCAATGAGCTAAAACACTTTTAATGTACATTTTAAAATTTAATCTTCATAAAGGCCCAAATGAAGTAGGTAGTGTTGGTCACATTCTACAGATGAATCAACGTAAATTTAGAGAACATAATTAGTGTGCCCCAGGCTAAAGTGTTGGGAGACAATTTGCCATGGATCTCTTGCATCCCTTGCATCTCTTTAGCTTTAGTGCAGGGCCACTGGCTGCCTCTGTTCTGGACTAACCTTTCATGGATGTTTGCATAGCTTACAGCTCTGAAAGCTAGATCTAGTGTCTCCTGGAGCAAAGGGCAGGTTCACATATTGTCTGGTGCAATAAAAATAAATGTCTCCCTCTGGGGCAAAAGTTGAGCATGTTTATTGTCCATGATAAAACATTTGGGTTCCTTAGGCTCAGAGTTCCTCTCCTGGAATGTGTGTGCAGGAGTCAGTTGATCTTTTCACATTGCCCTGTGGGAACGGAGGCTTGGGGAAGCAGAGTGTTAATAGCACTTGGCTACTTAGTTAGCTATTGCTCTGAGTAATTTATTTGCTTTCAATTAAATAAACTTATTTATTTTAAATTACATTTATTAATTATTTATCTAATTTACTTGCCTCTGACCCAGAAGTTTTGTGTTTTGTTCCAACATCTATGAAACTGTGGCAGACTAACTTGTTAGCCTGCAAATAGATTAAATTCTCAGAATATTCATAGGTGTTAACCTAAACATCTGGTAAGTAGTGGAACGACCTTAGAGGGCTTTGGAAGTCAACTAGTAGTTGATAAGGGCCTGTGCTAGAGTGGTTCGAAAGGAAGAAATAGATGCTAGAAACAGAAAGAAAGAAACAGGTCAGGGGAGAATATTTGGGGATGGAGTGTGGGGCAAAGGGTGGTGAGAACATATGAGGTCAAAAGAGACATTAAAATTCTGAACTTGTAATGAAGAAATTGATAAAGAGAGGAGGAACTTACTTTTTGGAGGAACAGAAGCAGCTTCTTTTCTGCTTTCAGAGTTTTACTTCTCTGAGGTTAAGAGCTGGATATTTAAAAACTCTCTGCATAGGATCTAGGAGAGAAAGCAAGGACAAAACATATCAACTAGATCTCCCTTCTCCTCACCTCCTCCATCTAGTTGTATTTATCATATCCTGAGCCCCTCTGCCTTAATCACGAGTCAGTTCAGAAAATCATATCAGTTTGTATTTTCAAAATAAGAAGAAATCCTCCAAGAAGAACCCAACTCAGTGGAACTTGTGAAGCATAGTCACAATGCTCAATGTATTGTATTCCTTATGTGAGAAGAAAATTGCTTAGTTTTCTATTTCTAAATCAGTTGCCAATGTTTGGCTAACTTTATCTCCTGCCACACATTCCCTTATTGAGTGGCAAATTATGCAATAACAAGATTATATTTCTGTGCATTCCAGGAAGTCCACGGGGGCAACACTTCATGCTTCTCTGAGTGGAGCGCAGGTGACTTGGAAACAGAATAGCACCATTTAGTGATAAAAAAGATTTTAATCTTTAAAAAAGGTGGCATGATCTTTATTCGATGATTTTAGGAGTTGTAAATTAGTCAGCCATCATGTACTGTATAGGCATGAACTACATTTTTTTCTTTCTTTCTCTCTCTCTCTTTTTTGTATGTATCATTTTTAACATCTCCTGTATCCATGGATAACAGGTTCTCAGGATCATTTTTAACATCTTCTGTATCTATGGATAACAGGTTCTCAGGTGAAGTGCTGAGTATGTCACTGAAAGCCCAGTGGACTTAAGTGTGCAAAGTCAGTCTGAACGTATGCTATAATGGATTTGACTTCAAAGGGCACTACAAAGAGAAATTGCAGATAACCATCTGAACTGACTTCTGAAGCTTGTAGTTCTGACTCCCAAGATACAAAAAGAAAAGTGAGACCAAACAGATTGGAATGAACGACTCTGACATAGCAGGAATGTATATGAGTCCAATTTTTAAAAGTAAATAAAGCTAAATAAAACAGTGATTTATTCTCTAGTTCTTTTTTAATATTCTTTCTTTGGTTCTCCCAAAAATGTCCTTGAAGTACAATAAATAATTTGCAGCACATATTATACTTTTCCGGATCACACTGATACCCTGTGAAAATGAATATTTGATCAATATGTAAATATCTGTATATAAAATACAAAATCACTGGAACCTTAGACTCTAAGCAAGTGACAACACCATAGCGGTAACCTAGTTTTACTCACTACCTAGGCAAAATAGCCTTAACAACAGTGATTTAGGCTAAGACTTGAATGCTTCCTATGATGGGTATCTCACTAATTTATGGTTGGTTTTTAGTGCTATAAAACAAGGCATTTAGAGCTAAAAAATTGCAGATATTATCCAATATTATAGCAAGCATTATTTTTGCTCTTTTTACCCTTTTGCCATTTTAACACACCATTGATAGAACATATACTTCTTCAACTACTGAGATCAGTTTGTATATTTGCAGTCTTTGTTTTACATCATCTGATCAGTAATCAATATTTATTATACAGCTATCTGGGCTTAAGGCTAAAGCAGGTGGCCGTGAAACAGCTCCAAGCTATGTGGCTTACTCAGAGTGCATATCTGTGATCTTGATATTTTGTTCTCAGACCCATAAACGACATGCTTGATCAGTGAGGCCGTGGGAATCTTGTGTAGACCCTCATATACAGAAACACAAACATACACACAAAGCTCTCCATATTTGGACTGTTACTCAAGTGGTGCTAAGAAATGGACTATAGAAATCATATGGATTATATAATTTCAGGTTTCACTATTGTAATATGTGCGAGCATAAACACACACTATATAATAAGGGGTAATGGAGATATCAGAGCAAAAAGTTCAGGCACCACAGAAAACAGAGAGTTGTGCAAACAAGGCAGAGGTATATTAACCACATATATTGAGTGAACTGAGGTTACAGAGACCTTTGACTTTTCCCTTTCATTTAGAATTATTTTCTTTTTTAGTAGAGGAATAGCTGGGTTTCCATGTGAAACGTTTTTGAGAACATTTGCTACCTAGAGGAATGTTGCAGCAATACATTCTTTTCTATTTTTTTAGTATTTATTTATTTATTTATTTATTTATTTATGGCTGCGTTGGGTCTTTGTTGCTGCGCGCAGACTTTCTCTGGTTGTGGCGAGCCGGGTCTACTCTTCTTTGCCGTGCGCGGGCTTCTCATTGCGGTGGCTTCTCTTGTTGCAGAGCATGAGCTCTAGGCGTGCTGGCTTCAGTAGTTGTGGCACGTGGGCTTAGTTGCTCCATGGCATGTGGGATCTTCCCAGACCAGGGCTCGAACTCGTGTCCCCTTCATTGGCAGGTGGATTCTTATCCACTGCACCACCAGGGAATCCCAGCAATACATTCTTTTAAGTGTCAGATGACGTGCTAGTGATTACACCTGCTATGCTGAATGGTTATTTCTAAACAATGCTTGCAAAATACTCTGCTGTGTAATTCATCGGTGTAGTCACAAACCTACTGAAGGCACCCTTCAGTAAAATGTTTGTTTACAATTAACTCCCATGGTGAAGATGGAACAAGACGACTTCCAAATTGTCTTTCTTGTATTGTGTTTCTCTCTCTGCTTCTTGGGTTTTTCCCTCCTGGTGTTTAAAGTCTGAGAACAGTGCAAATATAAGATCATGTATGAGGTATGGTAGCTATCATGAGCCACAGTTACATGTACACAGAATGTCAAGCCATAAGCCAGCAGGTTTGCATCATAAATAATATAGAGCCAAAACACTGGGCATGCTGTTGTTTAGACCTGAACTTGCTCTTGCTAAAATAAACAGGTAAAATAAATGGGAACATGAAATAAAGGGAATGTTTAATATAACTGCCATCAGAAATATTCAGTGCTATAAAACAACCACCATGAAGGCAGACATAGTGACAACTAACATTATTTGGGAAGTTTTCTGTGTTTCTCCCTCTAGTTTTGGAGACTCAGAGCAAAGAGTAGACGGTATGTAGAGAAGCATCTCAAAGTGATGGTTTGTGTTTGTTCTTTTTTGCATATACGAGAATGAAGCAGCTCAGCTCCAGTCATTATCATGTTGCTGGTTTGTAAAAGTGCTTTCCCTTGTTTTATGGAACACACCGAGTTGAGCGCAGCAGCTTGCATGATATGGCGCTGTGGGTGCAAATTTGAAGCCATTGAACACTCTGAATTTCCCCAGTGTTTCTCAGTGGCAGAACATCTCATGCTAAATGCGTGTGTGCTGTTCCACTGAGAGAATGCAGTGTTCAATAGCTCTCCAAGTTTCTGATTTTATACTTATGGAGAAGTGGCTCAGTGGCTGCCTGTAGAGTTTCATTGTGAAGTACATACAGATGGTCTAGTTCAAGGTTCTTTAAAAGGCACACAGGGAAAGAAGTTATGTTTCTGCTTATTTTCCTATTTATATGTATTTCTTCCCTTTTAAAATGTATATTTTGCATAACTAGTCAAAAATGATATTGCTCTAATTTTAATGTAGGTAGAATACATGAAAACTATCAATTCTTCTGAAGAAATAGACATGAGAGCTGCCCTATGCCAGTCACTCGAGCAGTGTATATACAGTAACTTATTATACTTTTTGTAGTCTTCTCTAGGTAAATGCTGAATTTGGTTCATATCTAAGTCTATAATCAGAACATTGGACAGTCAGAAAGTTGCCAGTTGCATTGTAGGCTTTTCTAAATGCTGCTGTTTCTGTGGATTGACTGAATTTACCCTCTTGAAGACATTTTTAGGGAGTGCCTCAGTCTGTGAAATCTAAAACAGAGGAATTAGCAGAAAGAGAACTATATTTAAATATAATATACACAATATTTTTAAATCCTTCAAAACATTAGGAAAAGTCTGGAATAATTAGTTTACATTTCATAGCATATCTGTTAAATGAATAACTATTGAATGGAAACATGTCCCTGCTACTTTGTAAGCAGTTTTTTGGCAAATGATTTGTTTTCCCATAGTTATACCTGTGTCCAGTCTTATACATTGCTTTCAGTGGATTTTAAAAATGAATTTCAAAAATAAATGTGGTGAAACAATTTTTTTTGCCATTAGGTGGAAAAATGGAGAAATTGTATGTAGATGACTTTAGTTTTCTTGCAAGAAAAGTGTGAGTGGATATAAATTATAGGATATGTGGGTGCAATTTGGAGACCTTGTTGTGAATGTAAACTATGAATACTGCTTGAATCATTTCCACTTGCTTGAAAATAAAATCATAATAACTAAGACTGAGAATAGGAGAAGTGAATGTACAAACAATGTAAAAGTGGGTACAGCCTTAAATGGGGAACCCTAATTGTGGTAAAGCAAATAACTTCACTAAGTCCATTCCCTTTAGGGAAAAAAGCTTCTATTTCTTAGGTAATTATTAAAAATGGAAAAATAGAATAAGAAAAGGAAAAAAGACAGTTTAGACTTTGACCATATATGTAAACACGAAACAGACATACTTCTTGGCCAGATTGTAATAAATAAATTACTAGTTAGAGGGATAGTTTTGAATTCACTAAACTGGTATTTTCACATTATTCAGACAATAAATTCTATTTAAATGGGAAATACAGATAAGTTGTTATGCAAAAATTTTGAAAATATATCACAAATATAAGATAGTAGGCTTTTCCCTCCTTTTGGAGAAGAATGTTCCAAAATAAAAAAAGGATGAGAATGAGATTCTTAACACGGAGAAGAAATTTAACTTGAAACTGTCTGCAAGTGAAGTTGAGATTTTGTTATATTCATATGTAAATGTCCTTGAGGCCAGTTGCAGAGATTTTAACCACCATTTCAAGTTATCAGTTATGAAGTGAATGATAACAAGCTACTAGATTATTTGTAAAGCTAAGATTTGTAAAGAAAGAAAGAAAGGAAGAAAGAATGAAAGAAAGAAAGGAAGAAAGGAAGAAAGAAAGAGAAAGAAAGAAATAGCACTTCGAACAATGTTGAGTTGTAAAAATGTCCATACAAAGATTGAATGATACTTGCTTAATACAAGTAGAAGGTAATAGATGCAAGGAAACAAAAACACAATAAAAATACAGGATGCCCAACAAAAAATATGTCAAGATGTATTGAGTATAAATGTGTTTGACTCCTTTTGGATTGACCTGATTTATAAGTAAAATGATTAAATAGATATGTGAATATAAGTACAAGTTACAGTCATTGTGGAGCTGCTGCCAGAAAAATAATTGCCAGCATATTCCTAGGTTATGTTAAGAACAGATGTGAAAAGGATGAGCCAGAAAAAATCTTTCTCAACATTAGTCAGACAGTTATTGGGATATTATTCTACACCTTGTTTCTTGTGCTTTTAAAGTTATGCAAAGCAGATTAAGTTTTTAAAAGAATTTCTTTGTTTAAGGTTGGAAAAGGGTTAAGTGAATTGGAGTTGTTAAGTGATGTAAAGTTTTTATGAGGTAAATGTATGGTAATTGTTTCTGACATTCATACACTGAACTACTCATTAGTCAATAGCACATTTATGGAAGCCTAACACACTGGTACTTTGCCAGGTATTGTATGGGATCCAGAAAAGTCTTAGCAGTTCCTGCTGTAGAAGGAATTTGCAATATAGTCATGGAAGGCCAATGCAATAGGCATAGATAGTTAAAATAGCAAAATATAGCTGTGTGTTATTGATGATAAGAACAGCTGAATTTAAGAGAAGGGATATCTGTGTGATTTGCAGGAGGGGGCTTCCCGGGAAGATGAAGATTTGCTTGAGTTTGCACAATGAGCAAGATTTAGAAAGGGCAGAGAGACGAGAACGTTTTGGCAAGAGATACAGGTGGGGAGAGAATGAGTAAAGGCAAAGTAGCACAGAGGGATGGCAGGAGTGCAAAATGTTTGTGTTGGTTTCAACCTGATACAGCTACAGTTCTTAATTCTGAAAACTTCATATTTGTTTCTTTGGAGATAAACACATTGTGCCATTAACAAATAGAAATGTTTAGTGATGTTGAAGTTTAAAGGAAGCAAATCCTGGCCTCGGTATTTCAGAATTGGAAATAACCTTAAATACCATGAGTCAGCTTCTCATTTTACATATTGGTCTTAAAGAATTAAGTTAGTTGGCAACGGTGACGATCACCCACCTTGTTAGTTCTAGGATGAGGACTAAAAGCCAAATATCCTGACCTAGGCTGGTGTTCTTTGTGCTAAATCCTGCTGGGCTTTCTTGTATAAAATGAAAAGACAACTTTGATCTTGTTTTTTAAGGCTTCTTTGATAATTTTTGAACAAAAGTGAGATTTCATGGTTCCAAACCTTGGGAAAAGATTCTGATGAAATATGCAAGCAATTGCTCATCATAGGTGTTCATGAATTTGATCCATTGAGATTGCTCAGGGGTGAAAAGTTCCTATGTTTTTAGTGATAATCTTAGTCAGTCTGAAGGCTGTCATCAGAGCAAAGAAAAATGAGTTTTAAATTTTCTTCATTGATACACGTTGACCTTTTTTTTTTTTTTTTTGCAGTACGCGGGCCTCTCACTGTTGTGGCCTCTCCCATTGTGGAGCACAGCCTCCGGACGCGCAGGCTCAGCAGCCATGGCTCACGGGCCCAGCCGCTCCGCGGCATGTGGGATCTTCCCGGACCGGGGCACGAACTCGTGTCCCCTGCATCGGCAGGTGGACTCCCAACCACTGCGCCACCAGGGAAGTCCCACGTTGACCTTTTAACCCGACTAATTGACAAAGCCACCAAAGGTATGTTCTTTCCTGTACGGCTCCCAGCCCTGGCTGTGTTCCATAATTCTGTCAAGGGGGGGGGTCTACATTCTGCTGCAGCTGCCACTCTTTACCAGCTGGCAGTATGCTTGTCTGCCCATTAATGCTTCAGAAAAATGATTAATAAGGTCCCCCACCCAACACTGAGAAAGGAGGAGGTCCAAATCATTCATAAATGCACAGGGATAAAATGCCAAGTGGCCTCTTCTGGTTCAGTGGCCCCATGGGCACCTACCTGCAGCTGAACTGAGTTGTTCTCATGACTGTGGGAACCTTGAAAGTATAAAAGAATATGCAAAGTTAAATGTCACTTATCAGTGTCTGCACTTACAATTTTAATGTTATTTTTTTATAATTCAAATCAAGGCTAAGAGACATAATGGACTATCTTTTAAGGTTTTTGAGTGGGTTCAATTTCTATTTATATTAGTAATGTCAAACATTATTCTAGGACTCATTCCCTCTTGAGCCTGTCCATCTGTTATATCATCAGAATGACCTTTCTTGTTTCTTCTTCATTTGTAGAATTTTTTTCCTTGGTTGAGTTTAAAAAAAAAAAAAGAATAAAACAGGCTTCTGCCTTCTTTCTTTTAAAGTGACTAAGGAACAACTTTAATTTTATATACATAGGGAGAGAACGGTTCTCCCCACCACACACCCCATACCTTAACTGATACTTTAGGGCACCCAGGGCATTAAGTATGCTGTATTAAAAGGGATGAAAATGAAAGATCATTGTGAAAAGACACAGAGTGAATGGATGCAGGAATAATTTTAAAAATATTAAAAAATTTTAAGAGATCAGAGTAGTCATATTTTTAAATGTCCACAAGGTATTGTTTTCTTTTTAATGAGATTAAATAGTTTGAAATCTTTTAATACTGAACAATATAAGAATTGCTATTTTTTATTTAATTTGTTTCAGTTGACTAAATCACTTGGCTGCTTTGTATTCTTGGTAGGTGCTATAATAGTCATAAATTTTTTCAGTAAAAAGCAAAACCCATTAAATAGATGAGATGGTGTCCTGTAAAAATTACTAATTAAATTACTCTTTTGGTTTTTTGAATTGATTGATTTGGTATTATTTTTATTCTTTGAGTTTCTTTAGAAAGAGTCAGAATGGTCTACAGTGGGAGAAATATCAGGCTAAATATTTGGGTTATGCTCCTGACACTTTCTTTAGTTTTATGGGAGATCTCGGCTAATTTTTTAGTACTTCAAGTTTCTTCTCTGTACAGTAAGAACAGAAAAGAGGTGCTATAAAGATAAAATAGTATACATGAAAATCTTTTGAAATTTAAAATGTTGTATGCATTTAACTCATTGGTATTATATGTATATGAATTAGATTCAGTTTCAGAACATTTTTCTAATCACTCTTTTTCCCTGACAGTTTCAAGACCACCCTATAATAATTCTTCTTTGCAATGCCCATATTTTCTTCTTCCTTCTATCTACTTTGTTTCCTGTCTTTTGCATTATTTTTACCTTTTGAAGCTATGAGTGTTCATTCTCTATGAATGTTCCACTGCTTGTGGGATCTTTGCCCTTTTCATCAACTAAGTATAACCACCAGTATCCTAAAGGATGATTTTTAATCTCTTTTGAGTAAGGTTGATATGTTTTAATTTAAAATTTTGTCTTTAAGATATCATTATATACTAGGCATTTTGACTTCTTTTGTGAATATCCATTAAATTCCACTAAAGTGTATGGGTACAGTTGGAAAAGGGGAGTATATTTTTGTGAATTTGAACATGTCAAAAATTATATTAGATATTATGGGTTTTACAAAATGCATTTTAGAGTTCAAAGAATAGAACTGATTTTTAGTAAAGTTGTGAAATTATGACATTCTGGAAGGTCTGGCCATCAGAGGCAATTCTAGAGGTTCTGTTTCTTTTGTAACCCATGGATGGTAGTCACAGTGATTTTGCATATGGTACGAACTTGGTCCTTATTGTCTATCTCCCTCATTTAGGCTTGGTCTTTGATCTATTCTGTAGCAGAATTAAAGGTGAGTGTGCTGTCTGACCCATGTAGGAGAGCTAGTAAGGAACAACAAAGGAAATTAAAATAGAGATTGATTTTCATGTCAGCTCTCTGCTAACCTTGTGACTGTCCTACTAAATTTAGTATTTTTATTTGCGAAGAGCTGTTGTAGAGACATTCTTTCATGCATTCTTTTATTTCCTTATTAATGTAAAATATTTATTGTGGACTTGCTATAAATAAATCACTATTCAAGGTGCTAGGAATACAGTAATGAAAAGGGGGGCGTGGTTATAATCTGATTGGATTATCCTTATTCTTGCTCCTTTTCATGTAGGTCATGGGGGCTAGGGAGAGGATGGAGATATTAGTTACAGAAGGTCATTTTTATTCAAAACTGTGACAGGTTCTATGGAAACACCCATTTAGTATGTTTGATCCATTCCTACAATTTTGGGAATTAATATATTACATTTATTTTTTTCTTGTTTGACTGCATTATCAATCACAGATTCCTGGAGCTCCAACGATATTAAAGTTTGAAATTTTAATAAACTATATGGAATCACATAGGAGATTATTTCTATTTACTTATTTTAGGAGAAGAACTTTTTCATTGCTACAGGAAGTTTGCAAACAATGATGACTAAAGTTTTCTGGCAGTGGATAAAAATAATTTTTTTATGCATTTACAATCCACTCTAAGGTTGTATTGTAATGATTTTTAAAGTTTCCCTCTGAGAATTTACTAATTCATTTATCTGTTTATAATTTTTTTCCAGCTTTGCTGAGATATAATTGACATAAAATTGTGTAAGTTTCTATTTACAATAGCCAGGACATGGAAGCAACCTATGTGTCCATGGACAGATGAATGGATAAAGAAGATGTGGCACATATATACAATGGAATATTATTCAGCCATAAAAAGAAATGAAATTGAGTTATTTGTAGTGAGTTGGATGGACCTAGAGTCTGTTATACAGAGTGAAGTAAGTCAGAAAGAGAAAAACAAACACATATATATGGAATAAAAAAAAAAAAAAGAATGGTTCTGAAGAACCTAGGGACAGGACAGGAATAAAGATGCAGACGTAGAGAATGGACTTGAGGACACGGGGAGGGGGAAGGGTAAGCTGGGACAAAGTGAGAGAGTGGCATGGACATATATACACTACCCAATGTAAAATAGATAGCTAGTGGGAAGCAGTCACATGGCCCAGGGAGATCAGCTTGGTGCTTTGTGACCACCTAGAGGGGTGGGGTAGGGAGGGTGGGAGGGAGGGAGACACAAGAGGGAGGAGATAAGGGGATATATGTATACATATAGCTGATTCACTGTGTTATACAGCAGAAACTAACACAACAATGTCAAGCAATTATACTCCAATAAAGATGTTAAAAAAATTTGTGTAAGTTTAAGATATACAACATGTTAATTTGATACACATATATTGCAATATGATTACCACTGTAAGGTTAGCTAACACCACCATCATGTCACATAATGACCATTTCTTTTTTTGTGGTGAAAACATTTAAGATCTACTCTTCTAGAAACTTTCAAGTATATAATACAATATTATTAACTATAATCACAATACTGTGCATTAGATCCCCAGAATGTCTTCATCTTCTAACTGGAAGTTAATATTCTTTGACCAACGTCTCCCCAATGGCTCACCTCCCCCAACCCCTCACCCCCAGTTCCTGGCAACTACCACTCAACTTTGTTTCTACAGTTCAGCTTTTCTAGATTCCACGTACAAGTGATATCATACAGTATTTATTTTTCTCTCTCTGACTTATTTCACTTAACATAATGCTCTCAAGGTCTATCCATGTTATCTCAAATGGCAGGATTTCCTTCTTTCACATGGCTGAATAATATTCCATTACATATGTATATATGTACCACATTTTCTTTATTCATTCATCCTTTGATGCACACAGGTTGTTTCCATATCTTGGCTATTGTGAATAATGCTGCAGTGAACGTGGGAGTGCAGATATCTCTTCAATATTCTGTTTTCATTTCCTTGGGATAGATACCCAAAAGAGGAATTGCTGGATCATATGGTAGTTCTATTTTTTTTTTTTTTTTTGCGGTATGTGGGCCTCTCACTGTTGTGGCCTCTCCTGTCGTGGAGCACAGGCTCCGGACACACAGGCCAAGTGCCATGGCTCACGGGCCCAGCCGCTCTGCAGCATGTGGGATCTTCCCGGACCGGGGAACAAACCCGTGTCCCCTGCATCGGCAGGCAGACTCTCAACCACTGCACCACCAGGGAAGCCCATGGTAGTTCTATTTTTAATACCAGCTACTTCACAGGACCATCTCAGTGAATCTTAGAAATAGGACACGAGTAAAAATGAAATAATACCTTGGGGATGTGATTTGGTATTATATCCTACTATTTGGTAAACATTTTGGATATCTCCCTATCACCACCCAACTTTTGAACGAGAGCATTATCAATGCCATTGAATATATCTTTCTGCTGTCTTCCTATTCCTACTCCCTTACTTCCCTCTCAGAAGTAACTGCTCTCCTGAGTTGTGTGTATATCATTTCTTTGCTATTTAAAATAAGCTTTTCTGCATATGTATATACCCCTAAACAAGATATTATTTAGTTTTCTTGTTCTGAGTTTTATAAATATTATATAATACTATATACATTTGTCTTTGACTTACCATTTTCACTGTGTCCTATTTCTCAGATTCACTGAAATGGTTCTGTGAAGTAGCTCATTCTTTTCCATAGTGCTTTGCAATGCCACTTCATAAATTATATCTGCATGCATCTAGTAGTCTATTTCTGGGCTGTTTCTTCTGTTCTACTGGGTCAAATTTTCTTTTGAAATTTCCTATTCCAGTACCACATTGTTGTCATTGTACTTTATAATAAGTGCTGATATCTAGTAAGGCAGAGCTCCCATTTTTGTGCTTAATCCTCGGGAGTATCTTGGCAATTCTTGAGCTTTCATCTGTAAAGTTTTTCGGATGAGTTTTTCAAGTAACTTGAAGAAAAGTTGGAATTTGATTAAAACTGTACATAATTCAAAAATAATTTGGGGGAAAATTGATGCTTTATAATATTCAGCCCTCTTTGTACCAGTCATCGTTCAATTACAGAAACAGAACCAGCAAGAAATATTTATTGAGAGATTTATTGCAAGGAATAGACTTATACCATTGTGGGGCTGGCTAGGCAAGTCCAAATCTCTAAGGCAGGCCATGAGAAAGGGCAGGCAGGCATTCTTGGACACAGTAAAACTGCTGTCCGCTGATGGAATTTCTTCTTCTTCAGGAAAGTCTCAGCTTTGTTCTAAGTCCTTCCAACTGATAGAATCAGGTCCATCCAGATTATTTTGAATAATCTCCCTTACTTAAAGTTAACTGATTACAGACTTTGCAAAATACCTTCACAGCAGCACCTAGATTAGTGTTAGACTGGATAACTGAGGATTGTAGACTAGTCATTTTGATACATAAAATTGACCATCACACTTGTCACAAACAAATGGATTTCTCCATTTATTTATATTTATTTTTCCATATTTAATGCCTTTTCCTAAACTAATTTTCTCCATGTAAGTCTTTTTTAAAATTTACATTACCTAGCAGTAACATCTTTTGGTGTAGAGAAAAGCAATTGATTTTTCTATATGGATCTTCTATTTATCCAACTTGTTAAATTCTCTTATGATTTCTAATAATTTTTTGGAGATCCTTTTGGGTATTTTATGTATATGATTGTATAACTTGTAAAAACAGCAATTTTGTTTCTTCCTCTTCAGTATTCACATTTGTTAAAATCATTTTTTTAAATTACATATGATAAAATTTACTCTTTGCAGTACAGTACACAGTTCTGTGACTTTTGGCAAATGCATGAAGGTACCTATTTATTGATACTACCACAAACAAAATAAAGGACAGTTTCATTAGCTCCCCAGTTTCACTGTGCCATGGTTCTGTAGTCATTTCCTCCTCTTTGCCATAAACCCTGGAAACCACTGGTCTGTTCTTTATCCCTAAATTTTGCCTTTTCTAGAATGTTACACAAATGGGATCTCATTGTATGTGAATAGAAGTTATGTTTCTCTTAGGAGAATATCTGTGAGTGTATGTTTAACTTTATAGGAAACAGCCAAACTATTTACTAAAGTGTCTCCACCATTTGCATTCTCACTAGAGTTCCAGGTATATTCCATTTTTTTTTTTTTTTTGCGGTATGCGGGCCTCTCACTGTTGTGGCCTCCCCCGCTGCGGAGCACAGGCTCCGGACGCGCAGGCTCCGGACGCTCAGGCTCAGCGGCCATGGCTCACGGGCCCAGCCGCCCCGCGGCACATGGGATCCTCCCAGACCGGGGCACGAACCCGCATCCCCCGCATCGGCAGGCGGACTCTCAACCACTTGCGCCACCAGGGAGGCCCTATATTCCATTTTTGTTAGCACTTGGTATTCTCAGTTTTTAAATTTGTTTCCTTATTCTTGAGTTTTGAAAGTTTAACATGTTCTGGGTACAAGTCTTTTGTCAGATATGTAATTTGCAAATATTTTCTCCTAGTTCAAGGCTTTTCTTTCTTAACAGTGTTGTTGCAGAGCAAAAAATTTTCTGGTAGTGGGATTGCTGGATCATATGATAGTTCTATTCTTAGTTTTTTAAGGAACCTCCATACTGTTCTCCATAGTGGCTGTATCAATTTACATTCACACCAACAGTGCAAGAGGGTTCCCTTTTCTCCACACCCTTTCCAGCATTTACTGTTTGTAGATATATACACTAGCAAAGGTAAAATAGATAGCTAGTGGGAAGCAGCTGCATCAAAAGGGGAGATCAGCTCGGTGCTTTGTGACCACCTAGAGGGGTGAGATAGGGAGGGTGGAAGGGAGATGCAAGAGGGAGGGGTTATGGGGATATATGTATACATATTGCTGATTCACTTTGTTATCCAACAACAACTAACACAACAATGTAAAGCAATTATACCCCAATAAAGATGTTAAAAAAAATGAAAATTTTCATTAAGTTCACATTAATATTTTCTCTTTTGTTTCATGCTTTTGGGGTCAAATCTACAAAATCTTTGCCTAAGTCAGTGTCACAAAGATTTTCTCCTATGTTTTCTTCTAAATGCTTTATTGTTTTACAATTTGTATTTAGATGTATGATATATTTTGAATTAATATTTCATATCAAATGTAAAATATGGACTAAGATTTTTTTAATATGTAGATATGTACCTAATTGTTCCAGGAATGCATGTGTTTGTGTGTCTGTGTTTTCACACGTGTGTTTGAGACAAAAAGATGAGCATGCTTGCTTCTACTAGCCAAATAGAATTTGACTCTTTTTGGTCAGGAGAAAAAAAAGAAAACCTATGCATTTTATCCACCTCACATTGGAAGTTTAACAGCTCAAGCACATGGGCCATAAATGCCCTCGTTACGACAGTGTAACTGCACACGTCTCTGACACTGTCTCTGGCTATTGCTGGGGAAACCAACAGAGGGAAATTTTATACTGTAGTAGCAGAATTTTCTATTCTGTATTACCATTTATTGAGATTGTGTAATTTTAGGATAACTAATTAGTGCAGCAAAATTTCTAGAAAAAAAGGACGTTGTGTGTATTTTGACCAGATGAGCCTATCAGGTGACGTGATCAGAGGTGTAGAGCCATATTTTTCCCCCGAGAGGGTGTTAGAATAAGGAAGCTCTCCTGATTCGTTGCTGGACTCTACCTCTGGCTTAGGAACCCAGTGCACATAAATCAGGTGCTATCAATCCCCCTAAGTCTGCACCCACAGGCAGAACCTTTTCTTCCAACGTGTTTAGTGATAATCAAATATTTGTGCCTAGACATAATGTTATGCAGTGAAGGGGAGTTAAGTTACTGCTGAATTACTGCTGAATGGTAGCACAGAATCTGGTGATTTACCTGTATCCTAATTCAATTTAGCTTCACATCACTCTAGTGGGTATTAGTATCCCATTTCCATAGTAGAGGAAACTGAAATTTAGAGAGTGAAGAGCTTGCTCATAATCACACACCTGGAAAACAGAGGAAACAGAGGAGCCAGGTATCAACCACAATAATTATGCCTCCAAAGTCCACGAGTGAAATCCAGGAATGATTCTACCCTGTAAATCTTTAAATCCCTTTTCAATTACAACATCCTCATTGTGGCTGAGAAATGACCTTTTCTTACTTTAGAATCCTTGTTGCTTAGTCGAAAGTCCCCAGTATTGAATTCCTTTGGCTGCAGTGTGGTGGTTGGCCTGGGTTAACTCTCCTTTGTTCTGTTGTAGTCTGTTCTAACCATTAGAGCTGTGCTAGGCCATGGACCCATATAGCCTTGGCACTGAAGCAATGAAAGAAAAACAATGAACTCCCTGTCTCTGTCAAACATAAAGGGATCGTCTACCTTAGGGAGAGTTACAAAGGGACATACAAAATCACACAACTGAAAAATAGTGCCCATTTATGCTCAGCAAGGAGGATTGATTTTTGCTTGTTCTGCTTCCAATTAATTTACCTAATTTAACCTTTAAAAATGTTATCTTCCCTTCCAACCTCAATAATAAATATACTTTTTCTGATTTAATTTTAGAAGCCTCCACATTTACCCTCAGTAGCTGCTACTCTTTTGGGTTGAATTGCGATAGGGAAGGAGAAAAGAGAGATAGGGAAAAACAGCTTTTAGAACATGTCTTTTCTTTGTTTAACTTTTATTGGCATGAGCTTCCAGAATGTGTTGATCTGTTAAGTCTACATAAACGTATTCTCCTGGGTGGAGGGTGGAACCATAGGGTTAAGGGAGAATAATAAATCAATGATAAGTTAATAAAACCAAACACCATAAAGAGTAGCCAGCAATGGAGGACTTTCCATATTTAAAAGGAATGATTTCAGAAGCTGTTGTTGAACGAAATGCATGCCCTTTGCTTTGAAATTGCCTGGTATTCGTGCCTGTACCTCTACTCAACTCTCTAGCACCATGCTGGAGACCAGTGGTGCTCAAATTTTTATGTGCATTCAAATCACCTGGGATCCTTGCTTGAATGGAGATATGATTCATCCAGCCAGGGGTGGGGCTTGAGATTGTGTGTTTCTAATGAGCTGCCAGTTGATGCTGACGGTGTTGATGCCTAGGTCTGCATTTTGAGTAGCAAGGCTGTAAAATTTGATCCCTGAAAATATAATCTTTTTAAGGACTTTACATGGAAAACATTGCTCATGTTTACATGTATTATACCCATATAAAGAGAAGCATTTAGTTTAATTTGTTTGATGGAAGGCTTAGACTGAGTGTATATAAGGAAGGCAAAATGGATAATAACAAGCTACAATTCATTACTTAGTCCATGCTAGGTATTGTGCTAAGGACTTTACATATGTTATTTAGTTCTCACACCTGGATGAGAGGTCTAAATTATCATTTACATTTGTAGATGGGTAAACCAAGGTGTAAAGCAATGGTTACATAACTCCAAGAGGCTATGCAGCCAATCTAGTGGTAGAGGCTGTATTCAGGCTTTGGTTCCTGGCCTCTAAAACCTGTGTTGTTCCTAACTGCTCTATGATAAAATATTGGAGAGTGATTAAAATAATTGTTTAATGAAATCTAAAGATGGAGGGCATGAACATTACAGTCAGGTGTGGATTTAAGCCTGAGTCTTCCATTTACTGCCTGCTTGACCCTGAGAATATCTTGCAGCTCCATTTCCCCCCCTTTTTTTTTTTTTTCTGCGGTATGCGGGCCTCTCACTGTTGTGGCCTCTCCCGCTGCGGAGCACAGGCTCCGGACGCGCAGGCTCAGCGGCCGTGGCTCACGGGCCCAGCCGCTCCGCGGCATGTGGGATCTTCCCAGACTGGGGCACAAACCCGTGTCCCCTGCATCGGCAGGCGGACTCTCAACCACTGCGCCAGCAGGGAAGCCCCATTTTCCCCTTTTGAAAGTAGAGATAATACCTGCTCTGCTCTTCTCTCCACTTTGAAGGGTGTGAAGATCAAATGAGATCATGATGTGATGTGTCCTGTGAACTGTAAGACAGCACACACAGGTAGTTTCCTCCTCTTTCCAAACATTTCTTTTCCATCGCATGTTAAGAATAGGCATGATGGCTTAGAAAATTAAATATTTGGCCTGTTCTTATTTGATACTTGCAGTTAGGAGAAGTTTCAAGCAAATAGAGAGTTTGCTGCATCTGGGTCACAGCACAGAGTTTAAAAATGTATAATTCAGGACAGACAGTAGTATCCTGCCCAGCCCTGGGCCTGTTTCCTTCTCTTCCATTTGAAGAAGGTGCAGCAGGTGATCTCTAAATTCCTTCCCAGATCTAACAGCTGAGTTTTTTTTTGTTTTTTGTTTTTTGTTTTTTTTTTGCGGTACGCGGGCCTCTCACTGTTGTGGCCTCTCCCGTTGCGGAGCACAGGCTCCGGATGCGCAGGCTCAGCGGCCATGGCTCACGGGCCCAGCCGCTCCGCAGCATGTGGGATCCTCCCGGACCGGGGCACGAACCCATGTCCCCTGCATCGGCAGGCAGACTTTCAACCACTGCGCCACCAGAGAAACCCTAACAGCTGAGTTTTTGACTCTCACTTTCAGTTGATTTGTAACTTGATCAGGTGTCTTTGCAGGATTTGGATGATGATGCTGATGATGGTGATTTTGCAACTTTGCCTCTGCTTCTTTGTGTATAACTTCTCCGACTCTAGTAAGGGAATTTCTCTTCTTAGAAGCTGCAACTGGTTTTCATTTTGAGTACATTCGAAAGTAGGAAGGAACTTACAGAGATGATAAAATGAGGTACAATCTGCAGGCTGGGAGTTAAGGAGATTACTGGTCAGTACACAATATTTTAGACAGAGGACTGTTTTAGGGAAGTGTGACCCACAGCCCCGCTTTAGTAGATATTACAAATCTCAGAGCTGAGGAGAAGCAGCAGGCAGAGTTATATGCTCTGTCTTATGGAGTTCAGGGGAAAACCTCGAAGAGAATAAATTCCTGAGCTCCCCGGGGAGTGTGGAGAAGTAAAAGTTGGTCATGACTAAAGAGACCCGGAAGCCAGATGAGTGCTCCAGAAGACAGGTGAACAGCTCTGATGCCTGTGACACAGCAGGGAAAACAATAAGAAGGGGTGTGCTTTTTAGAAATAGTAATAACTGCTGTTTGATGCTTTTCAGCTTATACATCACCGTTAAGGATAATGTCGCATTTTATCCTGACAACATTCCTTTACGATAGAAATATGAATCTCCATTCTACAAGTGAAGCAATGAAGCAGCGGAGCCTCAGAGAGGTTAATTTATTTACCCCTGAAGTGGAGAAACTAGAAACTTCAAATTCCAAGCATTTCCCACTGGGTACTGTAGCCTCTTTTGAGTCAAACTTAGTGGAATGCATTCATTCCACAAAGCAATAAAGCTGCCCATTAAAAATTATTTCACATACGATTTATTCTCCTTGTTCCAAAAATTAATTCTCACCACTTAAATTAGATTATGTGAGGGTCATTTCCCACGTCTGCTCTAGGAGAATTCAGAATCCCTTCCTCCCTGCGTCTGTATTGCTGCCCTCCAAACTCCCACATCTGGACTGCCTCTTGCAGGCCTGGAGAGAATGCTGTCTCCTTGCTGGGGGAGGAGGAAAGATGATGCCTCCCAGGGTCCTTATGGATCTTTATAGATATTTTCCACAAATGTCTGGAGTGTCTAGAGGGTAACACCAGTAAAAAGGAAGCTCCTGTAGATTGGCTAAAATATAAAATGTATAAAAACTGGGTAAGCTGGGACGAAGTGAGAGAGTGGCATGGACACATATACACTACCCAATGTAAAATAGATAGCTAGTGGGAAGCAGCCGCATAGCACAGGGAGATCAGCTCGGTGCTTTGTGACCACCTAGAGGGGTGGGATAGGGAGGGTGGGAGGGAGATGCAAGAGGGAGGGGATATGGGGATATATGTATACATATAGCTGATTCACTTTGTTATACAGCAGAAACCAACATAACATTGTAAAGCAATTACACTCCAATAAAGATGTTAAAAAAAATAAAATGTATAAAAACAATATTTGCAAAGATAATAAAAAGGCCAAGACCCCATAGCTATCATATAAGAAATCATTACCTTGTTCAGGATGTTATGTTTCCTTAGGCTCAAGGCACATCTCTTTTTCATAGATGTTTCTTCGTGGCTCTACCTTTTACAGGTTATTCAGATCTGTAGATTATTTTTATTGTGTTCTCTGCTTACCTGACTCCCTAGCTTAAATATGGTGAAAACCAGTAGACAGATGTCTTAAAGGAGAGCTTCAAGAGTGCTAGTGTCTTACAGCGATCGTCTTCCTGCTCGAGGGGCAGTTACTGGATTGCTCAAATCCCCAGGCTGAGGCCCGTCCACCCCTGGGCCTGCCTCTGCCTCCGCCCTGGTCCAAGGCTGCTCTGGACCAGGAAGCAGGTTTAGAGCTACAGCCTTCAACTGCTGATTTTTTGATTGAAAATCTCATGGTGCAAGGATTGTCTACGTTTTAAGGTTGTTAAAAAGACAATGTGCTTTATATTCCACCCATTTTGAAGAGTTTAGAGAAATACACTTTTCCGAAATAAACAGTAAGATAAAAGAGCAATGCGTACTTTTTACAGCTGAGCTCCTTGCGATCAAGTGTCCTTTTTATGTTCGGCTACCTTTATTCTACATTTGGTTTGTCCTCAGGATCAGGCAAATAGGCACTCTTCCAGAACCCTTATTTCCTGCCAGTGTTTGGCCTCTGGTTAATGCACTGGCTCATTTACTTGCTTTTGCTCTCTCGCTCTCTCTATCTCTTTGCATTGGACTTGGCCTTCTGGGCCACTTGTTTGCTAGCTTATTCTAAAATGAGAAAAAGAGACAAATAGCATAAAGTCCTATTTTTCAAAATGGACAACAACAAACTGAAATATTACGACCTAATACTTCCTCTCAACATATGTATCTTCTCCTTCCCCAAACACATTATCAATGGAAATTGGCCCCATAGTGATAAGAAAGAAACAAACAGCAAACACACATTTTCTAAATGGAGATTTAGCTATGTATGCAAGATTTCTAATAATTGGTAGGGAAACCTTAGTTCTTACTGATTTCTGGACTTCTGGGAGTAATATATTTGTGTTTGAAAACCAGTGTTTTCTTGAATATGTTATAGTACTTTTATTTGGTTTTAGCTTTGGTTTAGTCAATTATTTGCTTTATTATTTTTTTCTAGCTGTGAAAGAAAAATCACATCTCATCCATAACAGAACAATGTAAGGTAGAAAGGGAAATTTGAATTCAATTAGAAGAAGAGTCATAGGAATAACAGATAGCAATTATTATCTTAAGGTTAGATTTGTGTGTAACACATTATTCTGATATTGTGTATTGTTCACAGGTAAGTTCTTTAGAAGGTTTGGATCTAGAAATATTCATCTTGGCATATCATATGAAAACTTTGCCATTCCATAATTTCCACTTGTTAGCAGGATATATGTGTTTAGGGTTTTTTTGTTTTGTTTTTTGTTTTTGTTTTTTTTTTGCTGTACACGGGCCTCTCACTGTTGCGGCCTCTCCCATTGTGGAGCACAGGCTCCGGACACGCAGGCTCAGCGGCCATGGCTCACGGGCCCAGCCGCTCCGCGGCACGTGGGATCTTCCCAGACCGGGGCACAAACCCGTGTCCCCTGCATCAGCAGGCGGACTCTCAACCACTGCGCCACCAGGGAAGCCCCTGTTTAGGTTTTTTAAAAAAACGTTATTGTGATATCTATTAACATACTCCAATTAATTTTAGAATGATAAAAGGTCTACTTGCATTGAAAGTTTTTTATTAATCTTTGAAATGAGATATCATCAAAGAATTCCTTATAATGGCAAAACTAAACTATGGTGATGATGTCAGAGTAGTGCCTTCTTCTGAGAGAGGGTATGGACTGGGAGGGGGCACAAGCGGACCTTCTGGATGCTGCACATGTTCTATATCTTGATCCAGGTGGTGGCTACACGATGTGAGCTTATCTAAAAATGTACTGGGCTTCCCTGGTGGCGCAGTGGTTGGGAGTCCGCCTGCCGATGCCAGGGGACACGGGTTCCTGCCCCAGTTCGGGAAGATCCCGCATGCCACCGAGTGGCTGGGCCTGTGAGCCATGGCCACTGAGCCTGCGCGTCCGGAGCCTGTGCTCCGCAACGGGAGAGGCCACAACAGTGAGAGGCCTGCGTACAGCAAAAAAAAAAAAAAAAAATGTACTTAATGTTTGTGTACTTTACGGTATGTATATTATATCTCAGCCAACAAAAGGGAGAGGAGGAAAAAGATGTCTCCAAAGATATAATGTTTAAAATGATGTGAAATGAATTAGTTGGCCTTAAGTAGGCAAATAATCAACTTTCCCTTTTCATGCTTAGTTTCTCTCTGTCACCCCAACTCCCTAACCCTGCCAAAATGTTTAATAGCAAAATGAAAAGACACATCACAGAATATTCCCAAATAATATGAGAAAGACCTTATACAATTTAAGTACAAATAGGTAATAAACACTAATTAGAAATGTATTAATACTCCAAAATTGAAATTGGAAAAGGGCAGGAAATGAAATCTCAGAGAAGAGGGAATTCAGTGATCAAAAAACAAATGAAAAAGATGCTTAAACTCGTTAAAAATTAAAACACTTCAAATTATAGCAAGATGATTTTATTTAAAAAATTAGTAGGGACAACTGAGAGATTTTATTATTTATTACTATTAAAAAGGTAATATTTTTATACCTCCCATATTTAAAAAATTTAATCTGGGAAAAAATAACTGAATCACTTCGCTGTACACCTGAATCTAACACACTATTGTAAATCAACTATACTTCAATAGAAAAAAAGAATTTAGAGGAATATACTTTTTTTTTTTTTTTTTTTTTGCGGTATGTGGGCCTCTCACTGTTGTGGCCTCTCCCATTGCGGAGCACAGGCTTCGGACGCGCAGGCTCAACGGCCATGGCTCACGGGTCCAGCCGCTCCGCGGCATGTGGGATCCTCCCGGACTGGGGCACAAACCCGCGTCCCCCGCATCGGCAGGCGGACTCTCAACCACTGCGCCACCAGGGAAGCCCCTAGAGGAATATACTTTTCAGAAACAAAGTATAATAAGTACTTTGGAGTCTAACTATAAGTAAACTCTGAGATCAGGTACCATTTCTCATAATTTGGTGTCCAGTTGTATTTCCTAGTGTGACACATCTAAGAGTTTTAAATTCTTCTAATATAAAATATAAAATTTATTTTATATCTTATTATAGTTGTGAGCTTCCTATAATTTTTCAGAAATCCAAAAGTTGAGGGATAGAGGGCCCACTTCTCCTGAGTTACTGGGCTCAGATACTGTCTAACAAGATGCCATAATGTGCCAGCTACCAAGAAACCTTGTGAAATCAGAGCTCTCAATGCTCAAATCCTTCTGTGAATTCTGAAAATGAAACATTGGAAAGATATATATTGGCATGTAACATATTCCCTAAGAGAAACAAATTCACAGCCAGCATATCCAGGGAAATAGATGTACCTGGGGACACTTCAGGCTCAGAGATAGTAGATGTTGTTAATGGGCTTGTATTCACAATATACACATTGTCTTCTGGCCTTCTTTTCTGAAGTATCTCAACTGTGTGCATGTCCCGGAATATGGGCCCAGCCTGTTCCCTCCGCCTGTCAGTCCTTTTCCCTGTCGCCCAAGAGGTGAACTAATCCTTTAGGAGTCTGCTGAAATACCTGATATTTGTCTTGAGGCTTCCAGAACCCCTCTGTCTGGAGCTCCTCCCATGGACTCCTATGGCACTTTCCACCCACCCAGTCCACACAATGCCGTTGTTATTTGCATACAAGACCTTGGGTGTGAACCATGTGTTATTAGTGGACTATGTGTTATTCAAATGCTGACACTTTTATTTCCAGTGCCTAGAGGCTGAATAAATGAACTCATATTTATGGAATGGGTGAGAATAATTACAACCACACAGGGAGACAGTGTGGTAGAGCAGAAAGAACCTTGAAATGATGAGACAGACTGGCTGTGTATGAGCTGGGAAGCCAATTCTCTGAGCACCAGTTTCCATGTATTCAAATGAGGGTAATAACTCCTACCAATTTAAGTTATGGGAATGAAATGTAGGAGTTACATGAGAGAACAGAGGTGAAACATTGGAGTTCCCAGCACACAGTGGACATTCCCTTCTTGTTCCTTCACACACACACACACACACACACACACACACACATACAAACACACAGACACACATATATATATGGGGGGGCACTTTTCCATTTACACTTTTTTATAAAGACTGTTTCTACCTTGGATCCTTTTAATAACATTTAGAAGAGGATTTCAACATAACTTATTGGAACAGTCAATAATTTTTAGTCCATTTTGGGATGCAAACTGATTTTTGAGGGTCATCAATAATTATTTTGAAAATCTAGATTCTTTGCTCCACATATACCTTTCTTACAGACCACGTTGTTATAATGCTCTTACCAACAGGCCATTCTTCATTTTAGCATTTTTGTTATGCATTCTGATTTTTAACCTTGGGGATTTTTAATGGAGCTATATAAATTTGCCTCAAGATGACATGAAATATTACTAGATCTTTTTCCATATAAATCCTTATCACCTAAGCATATATTATTTTTGGGGAAACCTAGGAACATATTACCCAAGTTAAGTCAACTCAGTGCTTATAGTGCTGGTATAAAGTTTTTCTATTCTATTTCTGACATTGTAATTATGCTGAGTGAGAATAGTTATTACTTGTGGCTGAGAATTTAGTTACTAAAGATGCTGGATGATATGCTGAACCTTTGTGTCCTTTTTCATGGTGATATAAGTAAACTTATTAAAATTTTTTCTCAATCTCAACAGTTCATGATAAGGTATCTTTCAGCCAGGCCATAACAGTGCTTTCAGTTGAAACTTTGTTGTCAAGGTCTTATCCACAGAAATATAGTTCTTTCTGATTACAAAGTCTATTCTTCTAAATATTTATGTCTCTCATTTCCCCTTATCCTGCCTTTTATTTTTATTGTGACCTCTAATCCCTCATCTCCTCTCACTTCTCCCAATCTATTTCCCAGTACTGGTGTCACCTCTCCTCTCTATCTGGACTCCATGGACAGCCATTTCCCATGCATTCACTCTTACATCCCTCCCTTCCTCTTTGTTCTTCTGTCATTTCTGCCTTTGATTGCCAATGCTGGTTAATTGCCACTGCCCACTTTCCCTGAGAGAACTACTCACTCTTTCATTCATCTAGTACATATTTGTTCAGTTCCTTCTGTGTGCCCAATCATGGTGTCAGATGCCAGAACATGGCAGCAAATAGTTTCTGCATTCTTGATGTTTAACATGTAATGGGAAGATTACCGTATATCTGTATGACCACTCCAACTCTGGACCCCCTGCTCCCACTCCACAACCCATTTGCTCATTGCTAACAGGCTCCCTCTGTCCTTACTACACAAAGTATGGTCATCAGGTTTCCCACGGAGTTTGATAGAAATGCAGAGTGTCAGGTCCAGTACTGAATCCCAATCTGCATTTTAACAAGAACCCAAGGTGTTCACGTGCACATTGAAATTGGAGAAGCACTTCCTGTTGGGAATCCCCACATCAAGTGTTCCCATTCTTCTTTACTCCTTTCAGGTCCTTGCTAGACCCACCTCCTTACTTTTAATAGAGGACCTTGCTTCTTCTACTGATAAGATGATTGAGATCATTTGATATTTCTTCCTGTCTACCTGAAGAGCTCTATCTTTATCTTCATTTTCATCTTCTCTTAACACATGCTCTTCTTCTTGCATGGGCAAGTGTTTCTCTTTGAACTCTTGATCTGATTTCTTCTTTTTTGGATTAACTCTTCCTTTGTCTACATTTTTCATTTCTCCAGTCTTCAAGATTGCGGGTTTGTCTTTTAATACGGGACAACTTTCTCCTATCCGGAAAATCTTCCCTTGACCCTTCTCTTCTTTAAGCTGTAATTTCATGTCTATCTTGCTCTCCACTATGAGAGAAGTCTAGAATCATTTCCTTAATTTCTTCACCACCCAAGAACTTTTAAGTCCTTGAAATCTAGATTCGACCTCTACCTTCTCTATTAAAACAAATCTGATGTCAGGAGTGACCATCTGATTGCCCAGAGTGAGTCTTTGTTCTCATAGCACTCCTCCTGTGTGTGCTAGCATTCCATGAGAATGACTATACTTTTCTTAATGGAACTCATCTTCTTGGGCATCTCTGGACCCCCAACCTCTCCCTTTGGTTGATTCTCCCTTTGCCTCCCTGAATACTTCTTTTCTGACTCCTTTCTGTCTCTTCTAACTCCTTCTAACCACTAAATATAAGCTTTAAAAAATATTAGTTTTCTTGAGATGTAAGTTGCATATAATAAACCTGCTTTAATTGTCCAGTACCCAGGTAACCACTGCCATCACAATCAAGTTAGAGAACATTTCCATCACTCCAAAGAGTTCTCTTGTGCCCTTTGCAGTTCCTTCTTCCACACCCCAGGCAACCACTGATCTGCATTCTGTCATTATACATTGGTTTTCCTTTTCAAGAATTTTATATAAATGGTATCATACATATGTACTCTTTTTTGGTCTGGATTCTTTCAGTCAGCATACTTATTTTGCGATTCATCCAGGTTACTATGTGTATCAGCAGTTCATTCCTTTATATGGCTGAGTGAAATCATTCTATGCATATAGCAAAATTAAGTATGCAGCTTAATGAATTTTTACATAAGTTCACCCGGATCAAACATAAAACATTTCCAGCACTTTCAGCTTCCTTATGCCCCTTCCCAGTGATACCCTCCCAGGGATAACCACCCTTCTGACTTCTAGCACCAAATTAGTACCATTATCATTATTATTATTTTTTAACATCTTTATTGGAGTATAATTGCTTTACAATGGTGTGTTAGTTTCTGCTGTACAACAAAGTGAATCAGCTATATGTATACATATATCCCCATATCCCCTCCCTCTTGTGTAGGCTTCCTGGTGGAGGAGACTGGTGCCTGTGTTCTGGTGGTTGAGGCTGGATCTTGTCTTTCTGGTGGGCAGAACCGCATCCGTTGGTGTGTTTTGGGGTGTCTGTGACCTTATTATAATTTTAGGCAGCCTCTCTGCTAATGGGTGGGGTTGTGTTCCTGTCTTGCTAGTTGTTTGGCATAGGGTGTCCAGTGCTGTAGCTTGCTGGCTGTTGGGTGGAGCTGGGTCTTAGCGTTGAGATGGAGAACTCTGGGAGAGCTCTTGCTGATTGATATTACGTGGGGCCAGGAGGTCTCTGGTGGTCTAATGTCCTGAACTTGGCTCTCCCACCTCAGAGGCTCAGGCCTGACACCAGGCTGGAGCACCAAGATCCTGTCAGCCACATGGCTCAGAAGAAAAGGGAGAAAAAAAGAAAGAAAGAAAAAAAAAAACAATTAAAAAAAATAATTCTAGGGCTTCCCTGGTGGCGCAGTGGTTGAGAGTCTGCCTGCCGATGCAGGGGACGAGGGTTCATGCCCCGGTCTGGGAAGATCCCACATGCCGCGGAGCGGCTGGGCCCGTGAGCCATGGCCGCTGAGCCTGCGCGTCCGGAGCCTGTGCTCCGCAACGGGAGAGGCCACAACAGTGAGAGGCCCGCGTACCGCAAAAAAAAAAAAAAAAAAAAAAAAGAAAGAAAAAAATAATAATTCTAAAATAAAGTAATTAAAATAAAAAAATAAAAAATAATTAAAATAAAAGAATAAAAAAGTAATAAAAAAACAAGAGAGCAACCAAACCAATAAACAAATCCACCAGTGATAACAAGTACTAAAAACTATTCTAAGATAAACATAAAAGTCAGAAACAAGTCAGTCACAGGCAGCAAACCCCAAGTCTACAGTTGCTCCCAAAGTCCACCTCCTCACTTTGGGATGATTCATTGTCTATTCAGATATTCTACAGATGCAGGGTACATCAAGTTGATTGTGGGGATTTAATCCGCTGCTCCTGAGGCTGAACAGAGAAATTTCCCTTTCTCTTCTTTGTTCCCACAGCTCCTGGGGTTCAGCTTTGGATTTGGCCCCGCCTCTGCGTATAGGTCACCTGAGGGCATCTGTTCCCGCCTATACAGGATGGGGTTAAAGCAGTGGCTGATTAGGGAGCTCTTGCTCACTCATGCTGGAGGTGGAGGGAGGGGTACGGTAGTTATAATTGGAATGCGGGGCGAGCCCGTGGCGGCAGAGGTACCGTGATGTTGCAACAGCCTGAGGCACGCCATGTGTTCTCCCAGGGAAGTTGTCCCTGGATCACAGGACCCTGGCAGTGGCAGGCTGCACAGGCTCCTGGCGGGGAGAGGTGTGTGTGTGTGGATAGTGACCTGTGCTTGCACACAGGATTCTTGGTGGCTGCAGCAGCAGCGTTAGCATTTCACGCCCGTTTCTGGTGTCTGGGCTGATAGCTGCAGCTCGTGCCAGTCTCTCGAGCTCATTTAGGTGCCGCTCTGCCTTCTGTGGGCAGACAGGGAAGGACTCCCCTCTCCTTGCACACCCCAAAACAATGGTCTCTTTCCTCTTAGGCAGATCCAGAGTTTTTCCCGGACACCCTCCTGGCTAGCTGTGGTGCACTAACCCCCTTCAGGCTGTCTTCACGCAGCCATCCCCAGTCCTCTCCCCAAAGTATACTTCTATCTGTCTCTATTTCTCTTAATGGTACGTTATCCTTATTGTTACCCAGGCAAAGTACGTTCCCTTTGCCTTATTATATTGACTTGAGTTTTGCTTTTTAAGCTCTACATGTTATGTTTTCAGCCTTGCATCCGTCCCTTTCTCTTCCATTCTTCCTGCGATCATCTGATTTCAGGTCTTTTTGACTTCTTCTCTCTGTGTACTTCTAACCATTCTCTTCCCAGCTGTCATCTTTATTTTTTACTAAGGCACAGGTCTCATGATTTTCTATCCCTACACAAGAACCTCCTGCTCCTTCCCTTTTTGCTCCTGGAATAAGTCCTACTAATAAGTACCAATGACTGAGTAACTTCATGTCAGACATATTGCATTTATAATGTGTGGCTACAACTCTTGCTGGAGTTGTGGCCACACATTGGGTAAGTGAAAGGACTAAAGCAGACATGCCAGGTGGTCCTCACTTTCCCCCTTGGTTTTGACTCTCGCGTCCTCCTCTGCTGCTCTCTTTAGGTTGTTGTCTCCCCTGCCTCATGAACCTCAATTAACCAGCAAACTGCAAGGCTTGCAAAAATAGAAGAGTACTGTTCTGACAGTGGTTGGGATAGGACTGCACCATTGATCCTGAGTTTGCAGCAAAAAACCCCCAACACTTCTGTGTGAACCATACCATAGCCTCTCTTCTCTCCTCCATATGAAAGTCCAACTCTGCTTCAGTTGGGCAGTTACCTGGTCCTCAGGTGTTCCCTGATGCATGTCAGCTAAATAGTGTCTTTAACTTCTATTTAAACCATTTAGTTATTTTCTTTTGAAAGACAGAATTCTCTCCTGTGGTAACTTGGAAGGTAGACCACTTGCCTCTGGAGCCCATGGTTTTAGGTGAAGCCATTAGAAAAGGCAGAATGTTGGTGAGTTTTGACTGCTCCTTGGTCCTTTTAGAAACTACTGTATGAGAAAGCTGGTTCAGGCAAGGAATAGCCCGTTTACAAGTAGAGATGGGAGGTAATAGAAGTTTGCTGAGGGAGGCTCTCTTTGCCTATGACCCACAATCTAAAATGAGTGGGAGCTTCGACATTTTGGGCCTTGTGAGATTAAATAAACCAACTTCTTCTGTCCACCAAACAGCAAGGAAGCAGACCAGGGATATCTAGCAGGGAAGATCAGGTAAAAGTACTGCTGGGCATATTGTCTCAGTTGGGTGTGAGGCAGCTGCTGTGAAATTGAGGAAGATTATGCAGAAGCCAGCGACTAACAGAGGAGAGTGGTAGGCTTAAATCTCATGACCAGAAGAGAGCTCTGGTTGTGCTTACTTTTACGTGGAACTGACTGGAAGCAAATAGATTAGAAAGCTATTAGGTTTGGGGGAAATTGTATTGCCAGAGCAAGCAGTGATGGGATGGGCCTGGACATTCTGTGATGTTTCAATACCTAACACAACTCATGGCTTTCCCAACCTGCACCAGCAGGAATTGCACTAAGACCTGTGCAGCTCCCCAGCAAAGCATATGCTCCAACACCCAATTCAGATGGGGCCATAGATGAAAATGAACAAAAACATCTCTAGAGCAGAAGTTGGCCATCTATGGCTCTCAGGCTAAATTGAATCTGTGACCTGTTTTTATGGCCTTACTTTTTAAATTATTTATTTATTTTAATATAAAAGTAAATTGCATTTAATGGGATATTTACTTTTCCACAGGTACTGCTATCTTCTGCTTAGTTTTATTTTAAATTTTTATTTACTTTTTCCAGATTTATTGAGGTATAATTGACAAAATTGTAATATATTTAAAGTGTACAACATGTACATATACATTGTAAAATGGGTACCACCGTTAAGTTAATTAACACGTCTATTACTTCACATAGTCATTTTTTTTCTTTTTGGTGAGAATGCTTAAGATCTGCACTCTTAGCAGGTTTCAAGTATATAACACAGAATTTTTTAAAATTGAACTATAGTTGATTTACAATATTGTGTTAGTTTCAGGTATACAGTGAAGTGTTTTGGATATATATTATATATATTCTTTTTCACATTATTTTCCATTATAGATTATTAGAAGATATCGAATATAGTTCCTTGTGCTATACAGTAAATCCTTGTTGTTTATCTATTTTATATATAGTCATGTGTATCTGTTAATCCCATACTCCTAATAATCACCATGCTGTATATTAGATCCTCAGAACTTATTCATCTTATGACTGAAAGTTTGGGTACAAACTTGATCAACATCTCCTTATTTCCCCCATTCCAGCCCCTGGCAACCACCATTTTACTCTCTGTTTCTGTGAGTTTGACTTTTTTTTTTTTAAAGATTCCACATATAAGTGATACCATACAGTTTTTGTCTTTCTATGTCTGGTTTATTTCACTTAGCATAATGCCCTCCAAGTTCATCCATGTTGTCAAAAATGACAGGATTTCCTTCTTTGTAAAGACTGAATGATATTCTGTTGTGTGTGTGTAAACACACACATGCACACACACAAACAATCACATTTTCTTATCCATTAATCCATTGACAGACCCTTTGGTAGTTTTCATACTTTGGCTGTTGTAAATAATGCTGCAGTGAACATGGAGTGCAGATACCTCTTTGAGATAGTGATTTAATTTCTTCTGGATAAATACCCTGTAGTGGGATTGCTGGATCATATAGTAGTTGTATCTTTAATTTTTTGAGGAACAGTATTAAAAAATACTGTTTTCCATAGTGGCTGTACCAATTTATATTCCCACCTGTTTTATGTTTTTAAAGAACTGTAAAATTTTAAAAATAATGATGAAAAAGAAAAATATGCAACAGACACCATATGTAGTCCACAAAGCCTAAAATATTTACTTTATGGCCCTGTAAAGAAAGAAGTTTTGACCATCTGTGTCCTAAAGGCCAAAGCTGAGAACCTTGGAAAATGGCCAAGAGGCTTTACTCCTAAAGACCAAAGCCAAGCATAGTCACATGGACTAATTAAGGACTTATTTCACTGTGTTGCAGAGAGTATTTACAGTTTCTATCTAGGAGGATTTCTAGTTGCCCTGATTGGTGATTTCCTACATTCTTCCCCTTTCCATAAGAAAGTGACTATTGTCATCTTCCTACCCTTGCTTTCCATTTGCTTATTATGTGTTGGGGAGCAGGTAACTTGTTAATTCGTTCATAGGTCATTAGACTTTGAGGAATCACATTTAGACATTATGAGAAGGACAGCACATCACCCCAAGATCCTAGACTGTGAACTGGCTGTGATGTCAAATGGACTGTGGGTTGCCCTCCTTGGGCAGGTGGCGGGGTGAGTGTATTCTATATATGGGAAGAAGGATGAACATGGGTACTTGGTTGGCCAGAAGGTATACTGAATGCATTTAGTGTCCATTCTAGACACTTGCTTTTATAAACAGAACTTTGTGTTTTTGCTGGGCACATGGTTGCACAGATAGAGAGACTGCTTTTCCCAGCCTCCCTTGCAGCTACAGACAGCCAGGTGACTAAGTTAGAGACTATGGGATATGAGTGAAAGTGACAGTACAACTTTGAGCTTATCACTTAATAGAGTTCCTTGCTGTGGACTTCCGTTTTCTCCTTCCCACTGGCTGAAAAATGGCAAAGACTGGAATAACCAGGGACTTCATGAGTTAAGATGATGGAGTTGCCCTATTAACCTTGGACCCTTACCTATGGACTCTTAGGAGAGAGAAATAGACAATTTTATTTAAGTCCCTATATTTTGAGGTCTCTATACTATAGAAGCTCAGTCTGTATCCTCACTAATACAATGTTGAAATCTTACTAATCTCAAATATTATCTCATCCATGAAGCTTTTATAATATTCCCAACTCAAAATAATCTCTGTCTTTTGATCTCCAGTAGCACTTTGTTCTTTTCTCACAGCACTTGTTACACTTTGTTTTATGGTCATTTTTATAGCCTTTCTCAGTAACGAGATTCTAAGCTCTTTGGGAGGTATAGGAGGAGGGAAAGGCAATATGTAACCCATATAGTAGACTTTTAGGTTCACACACAGGGCCTGATATATAAAAGTTATTAAATATTTGCTTAATTGAATTGACTCTTTAATCATTTTCTAAGCAGTATGTGTTCACTAGCTGAATGGATATGGGAAATAGTGAGATGATGAAACCAAGGCAGAAATCTTTCAAATAAGATGATATGAATAGTAATGCATGTTTTCTATGTATATATATATAATTTTTTCCCCTTGGTGATATCAGTGATGGACAACTGATGTATTTGTTGAATATTTTGTCTTCCTAAGTAAATTACGTTTCCATGAGTATCCTTTAATAGAAAGGCCATGGTATCAAATTATAATTGTGGATTACACAATAAAAGTTTTCTTTTGCAACAAAAGAATATCTTATTTTGGGGTTGTATTAAAACAGGCAGTGTGGTCTAGTGGTTATGAACTTGGAATTTGGTATCAGATAATTCTCAGTTTGGATTCTGACTTTGTCAGTTATTAGTTGTTTTACTTTAGGCGGGAAACTTAACCTTTCTAAACCTATTTCCTTATCTGTAAAATGAGCAAAACAGCACCTATTTTATAAGGTTTATAATAATTAAACAAATCTATATAAAGCAATTTTTAATTATTTTGAAGTCACAGATATTATTTCATCCATAAGTATTTCAGTATGTATTTCTAAAAGATAAGGACTCTTGCCTAAATACAACTGTAATGCCCTTATCACAGTCCCCAAAATTGACAGAAAATTTCTTAAAGTTATCAGATGTCTTCTCTGAGTTAAAATTTCATATTATCTCATAAAATGTCATTTTTATAGTTTGTTTAGAAGAAAAGTTACCAACTGTATATAATGAAAATTGCCAAATAGGTTATTTACAAAAACTTTAGCTCTTTTAAAATTTCAGTCTCTCAAAGTGAATACATTATTTCTTTGTATTTGTGGAATGAAATATTCTGCATCTTCTTCTCTTAGTACCTTGGGGTTATGACAGTTCATCAAGATGTGTAGTAAGTTTCCTGTCATAGATCACAACACAGACTCAGTGCTGAAATCCCTCCACAGAGTTTCTGTCTGTTTAAATAATTTAGCTGTTGCCTGCTGCATATGTGGCTTCATCATTTCTCATCATCTTTAAAGATGATATTGTAAGATATTGTTAGTTCCTCACGGCGTACTTCTACTATTGGTAAGATTAAGGTTTGAAATGATTATCAAGAGAAGGGATTACATTTTGCATTTTCTGCCTTTACCCTGAGTTTATTCCCTCCCTCTGGGGGCATATTCTGGGCACCTACTTCACCCATAGTTCAGAGGTAAGCTCTGGGGTAGGGAATATACAGGAAGCAGAAGATATAGCCTCTTCTTACTAGAAGTTATCTCCTAGCTGGGGAGGAAACATACATATAGGAAATGACATAAAACCAATAAAAGCATCACGCTCATAACTGTAAATGCAAAGGACAGAGTTCATAAGTTCTGATAGGGTGCAGAAAACCTGGAGAGATCAGAATCAGGTGGGTTTAATGAAGAAGGCTTATGGAATAGGTGATCTTGAATTCAGTTTGGAGGGAGCTGATAAACATGAATTTGAGTTGAATGAAAAAGGAATTCTAGATGAGAGGAAAGAAACAGAAGCAGAAATAAGAGTTCATTAGTGGGGATTGACTTTAAAATGAATGGGGCTCGGCTTAATGAGTTTTTATTGCATTGGTTTGATGCTAACGTAGAATGTATATTAAGGAAAATGTGAGCCATGAATGGATATGACTTCTGCAAATTTTAAAAACCATCATTTCACTATTATAGAGCTTTTCAAATGTCTCTGACTGTAGGAATTATTACTGTGTAGACATAGATGTTCTGGAAGCAAAGATGAGGCAGGCATAATAGCCTCTAAAATGAAGCAGGGACAGCATATGGGGTAACATATGGGTGTAGCATGGAGGAAACTGACTTGGGCGTCAGTTTAAAAAACAAATTCCAACCTCTGTGTGCCAGTTGGTAGATGATAGAATTTTCTTTACTCATCCAGGAAGTACACAACAGTGATGGAATCACGGACATGTTGGGCTCTGGGTGTGACTGTAATTCAAATGGAGGCAAAGAAAAAAATAAGTTATTCTGTGTATGAAGAGTTAATGATGATGATTCTAATTTATGTTTTCTATTATTTATATTTTTCCTTCTTTCATTCAACAAATATGCACTGAGTAATTATTGGGCTCCACTAATCAGTTGCATTTGTGTGAGATTTCAGTTCTGAAGGAAGCAATATGGAAGAAGAAGTTTGCATGCATCCACTTTTCTGGCAAAGGAGGAAGCAAAGGCATTGGGGTTTTGCAGATAGTGGTGGCTGCAGGACAGTCTCTGGTCAGCAGTGGCATTGGTCTTGGAGGTAGTTCCTTGTGGTTGAGTTGAATTCTTGGCAGAAATCCAAACTGTAGTGCGGGGTGCTCATTAGAGGCTATGGCCAGAACAGCACTTGCCTGAGGCTGTTCTTAAAGTCTGGTTTGGGATCTGTTTCTGGAAGCTTTGGCCTCAAGTCTGGTTCTTCAGCCCTTCTAAAGATTCTTTCAGCCATTCACTAATCTTTTAATAAACTCCTTTTCTATCTTATTCACCAGTTAACTTCCAACTAGGAAGTCTGCATCTAGGAATTCTGAGGTAGGAGAAAGAGGGGAGAGAGTTTCAGGAAGGAGGTGCCGTCCTTTAAAGATGGTTAAAAGTGTTAACCCTGTTTCGGAGGCAGAGGCCAGACAGCCAAGTCTTGAAGAGCAAAATGTTTTGAAGAGAGGCTTCAAATAAGACAGAAGTTTCTGGAAGAGAGAAGTTAAGGAAAGGTTGAACATTTAAGGAAGCAGGGCTACTAGATCCAACAAAGATTGTGGGGGAGGCCCACGGGGAAATCCTTTCAAGGAGTCAGATCAGAGAGAATGGAAAAGTTTTCTTTTTTTTCTTCCTTTTTTATTTCCCTCTCTCTCTCTTTCCCTCCCTCTCTCCCTTCCTCCCTTTCTTTCTTTCTTTCTTTCTTTCTTTCTTTCTTTCTTTCTTTCTTTCTTTTCTTTCTTTCTTTCTTTCTTTCTTTCCAAAAAGAAGCCTGGGTAAGAGAAGAAATCGGTTGAAGATACAGAGAAATCTTAATAATGAAAAAGAGACATGGAGGAAACACAGTAACAGGGGAGATAGGGGGATCTGTAGAATGGGTGGTTTTGAGGGCTTGTAGGGAAAGAAATTTTAGAAACTTGTACTATGGGGAAGATAATAGAAAGTTAAATAGAAATGAATAAAACATTGCTGAGTTGCAGCATGCTGTAATTGAGGTTCTGGAGTCTGAATGCGAAGCCTTAGAATTATCGAGCATCCCTAAGAAGTCTGGCGGGGGGTGGGAGCTGGGCAGGGATCTGATGTCCTGGTGGGGTCCACTTGCGGTGTGAGATTGATGATGTTCATTCAGGGGAAGGATAAGGGAGTAAAAGCCATGCTGAATATTTTCTGTTTTCCAGAAGTTTTGTATTTTTCTCCCCCACCCTCTCTTCTCGAATATATTAACCTATGATATCTTAATATTCCCTCTGCTCATTTATCCAGTTTTTATCCTTTCTTTCCTTTTCTCACAGCCTCCTTCATGTCACCTTGTATCATTTCTCATCATCACTTCATGATATATTTGCCATAGGCTCCTGCTGTTTCTCCTTCTCTTACTATTTCAGTACCTGTTTCCTGTGCCTTCTCACTGAAGTTTATTTTATTTTTCTCTTCTGTTTTCTCTGAGTTTTAGTTTTTTGTCTTTATCAGTTTGTATACTTCATATCTTATTTCTAAAGCTTCCTGATTCTTCTAGTCTTTATCCTCTGACCTTTAATTTTATTTTTCTTTAAAAAAAATCAATTCCTTCTTCCCTTTTCTCTCCTTCTCATCTCAGCCTCTGTCTTGGCCTTTCTCCCCACTTTCCCAAGGGACTTGGGGTCTTCATTTTCCAATTCTCTTGGCTATTTCCCACTCATTCTTTTCTAAGCTGCTTTTTAGCCTCCAGACTGGTTTTATTTCTAGCTCAACTCAACCTGGTACAATAGTACTCCTAGCCCAGGTAGATCACAAATGAATAAGGACCTCTCCCTGATAATAGGGCTGTTCAGGGTCAGACATGGGGGAAAAAACAACAGTAATAAGCTACAACACATCGTGACTCAATATTCAATGCCTCTGCTAGGTTTTTAAGTTCTTCCATGCTTTGACCATGCTCAGTATCTCCAACAGTCTTCCAGAAATCAAACCTCCTTTAGTCAAATGAATCCCATGAATCTCAAATCCTAAATTCTTGCTGTTTGAGTTTGCAATCCCAAATCCTAAATTCTTGCTGTTGCTCATATTGTTTCTTTGCTTGGAATATTCATTTTTCTTCTCTCTTTCAGAGCTTCAAGACATTGCCTTGCATGACTATTCTAGTTTTTCACTGATCTTTCTTTTCTTTGAATTTCTATAGCATTGGATGCACCAAGCAATTTAACTCTAATCACATAGTGTCTTAAATATTTTCCTGTGTGTTAGTTTGCCTTGACCAATTGTAGAGGAAGCTCTGAGAATGGAGCATATATCATTTAATTCTGTATTATCCACAGCATCTAGAATGGTCCTGAGTACATAGTAGGCTTTTTTGAATATTTAATATTCTTGCTTTTAAAAATTATTACCCTTATACAGCATAATTCACATTACATTTTTAAAGCCTACTTACAATATAAATTTTGCTCTCAGATTAAATGACCAAGGGGCATGCTATCATTTATTCCATGCACCAATGATCTGTGCAACATCTCCTCCGGTGTCTTCCTGAGCTGGCAGGAGCCAGCCATTCATTTAAATTGGCAGCAGACATGGAAATGAATTTGTGTGCTGTCTTACTTGGTAATAAAACTTAAAGTGCAGTGTAATTTGTGATGGTTTGAAGTGGTAATGCAGTTTTGGCAAGTGTGCTATATCTTTACAAGACTTACTGTTAGAAGATTTTCAAGCCAGCAGGTTATAGACTCTCCTCCTAAAAACAATTGATTAAAACTACCTCCTTCTGGACTTGGCCCAGTCCTTATTGGCAGTAACTAAAGCACAGGTTACATTTTTGGTTGAAGTTTTCAGACCAACTTGGCCTTTTTATACAGTGCTTTTTCTGGTCTATTTTTTATCACCAGATATAATACTTCTCTTAATTTAAGAGATACAAGATAATAAAAAGTGTGTCCAATTCAAGTTGAATTCGGAATTGAAGGAGCAAAGGAAATAATCTGTAACCCAAGGAAAAAAAATGGTGGGAGTAAGAGCATAAAATCTCTCCAACTTTCTCTACAGCAATAATCCTCACATTCTTGGTTATGTAAATGTGAAGCAGTTGGATGTCAGTATGCTAGATTTGATAGCTTTTCAATAGCTAGCTCTATCTGGAAATTTTAAACCAGGGAAGTAAATATTTCTACATGCAATGTCCTGTGATCCAGAATTTATTTCAAAAGAGTGAGTTTAAAAAAAAAATGAATTCTGACTTTATATTTATTCCTTGGTTCTAATAAAGGTTTTTCTTAAGTAATCCCTAGGTTTTCTATTATGTTGGACCTAATGATCATTCTTAAAGTGATTTATGTCTTCAGAATTGCAAACCAAGTTTACTAGAATTCATCTTTTCTTGCTGGATAAAGTATATTAAGCCCCCATGACACATTCATGTGTTCATCAAAAGGGATTGATTTATTAGCCACCTGCCTAGTAGTAACTCCCAGTGACAGAGTAGTTCTGCTGGAAGTCTCTTCTGGGAGGTTTACCAAAGAGAGCATGCAAATCTTACTTGATTTAATTGGACTCCTATAAACAGCTGTCATTATATTTCCAAGGGATTTGCTTTATCTGGGAGTCTGAGAAGTCATAATTTTCATTGAGAAAAAGAACTTGGTCAACACTTTCTTTCCTCCCAGTTGATGAGCTACTTTCCTGGTTTATCTCCTCAGCCTCTTTCCTGCCAAAGCCCTTAACACCCTCATCCTCTCAACCGACTGTTGCACCCAGCCTGCAGAGCTCCAAATGCTGAACAATCCGACCATCTCGGGTCACCCTTCCTTCCCTCTCACTGCTGAAGAAAATTAGATAACCACTCAGATTGGTGCAACTTTAAACATTCCTACTGAAAACACCTAGAATCGTGCTGTGAGCCAGAAATTATTTATGCAGTCCTTGAGCAGCTTCATCCATAGCCAACCTCAATTCCTTCCTGACCACCTCTAAGGACAAGTAGTCCTTCCACAAATGCTCTTCCATTATCTCATGCTCTACATTCTCCTCTCCCTCTTCTCCCTAAGACCATGTCTTTTCAATTAATTCCTGTCTCTGGTCTTTCTGCAACCTTCCGTTGTCCCTCTCCACTGACTGACTTGCTTCAGTATGAGCAAGTCACTCTTGGCCACGCCCACAGTAGTCAATAAACCTATTCACAAACAGTGATAGTTCCTGTCCATTCACATCATATGGTTGCATTTCCTTGTTCTCTTTGAAGTTATGTATGGCCATATGATTAGCTTTGGCTAATAACAGGTGATGAGTTTCACAAATGGCTGGAAGCTCCTAAGGCCAAGGTGATAAAGCCTCCACTTTCTGGGCCCTCAAGTGACTGTAATAAACATAGAAGCACTGAACATGTCATGTACAGGAGAAATACAGCTTCAGACTTTTGGGGTTGTTTATTACTGCAGTATAACTTCACCTATCTTGACAGACACAGTTTTCCTTCTTAATAACCTTTCTGAGACTCTGCTTACATTCTCTTATACTACATTTATTCTTCCTTTAACAACTAAGGAACTGTATTAACTTTTCTCCATCTGTGTGATTCCTTCCCTCTGTTAAATATTTTCTGACCCCATCACTTCATCAAGACTATTCTTGTTAAACTTGCCAATGACCTCTTTATTTTTGGATGCAGTGGACTGATTTTATTATCTTACTTGACCTTGAGTAGCATGTAACACTGTTGACCTTGTGAAACTTTTCACTTCTCATTCTCTTCTTTCTTTTTCCTCAATGTTTTGCTTTTTGTTTGGCCTCTTTCCTACCATTTGCTGCTCAAATATTGGTGTTCCTCAGTATTTAGCTTTCCCCCCTTTAATCTCTCTTATAGGTTCCATCAGTTGCTGCTTATTCAGTCATGATTCCAAACCTACATGTAACAAAGATAATATTATACAATATTAAACTAAGACATTTTGATTTTTACCATTAAGTCATGAACTTGCCTCTGCCATTTTGATTATGCTGAAGCCATTCTTTGATAATGAAAGAGAGTCACTCTTTTTTTTTTTTTCCAAACAATTTATTTATTTATTTTTGGGTGTGTTGGGTCTTCGTTTCAGTGAGAGGGCTTTCTCTAGTTGCAGAGAGCGGGGGCCACTCTTCATCACGGTGCGCGGGCCTCTTACTGTCGCGGCCTCTCTTGTTGCGGAGCACAAGCTCCAGACGCGCAGGCTCAGTAGTTGTGGCTCACGGGCCTAGTTGCTCCGCAGCATGTGGGATCTTCCCAGACCAGGGCTCGAACCCATGTCCCCTGCATTGGCAGGCAGACTCTCAACCACTGCACCACCAGGGAAGCCCCAAAGAGAGTCACTCTTATATAGGCATCTTCTCCAATTTATTTACAATTGTGAGTGGTGAGATAATCTACTTTCCTGTGGCCTGTCGGGGAAAAAAAATTGTGTTTGTATGAAAATGGGCTTGAAAGTCAAGTAATACGTAGAAAGGTGGTTTTACTAAATTTCTTTACTATCCTATTTAAATGTTAAACCTAAAGGAATCAAATCATTGAGTTCTCCCCTTGGTGTAGTTTAAAAAAAAAAAAAATTCTTGGGGCTTCCCTGGTGGCGCAGTGGTTGAGAGTCCGCCTGCAGATGCAGGGGACGTGGGTTCGTGCCCCGGTCCGGGAAGATCCCACATGCCGCGGAGCGGCTTGGCCCGTGAGCCATGGCCGCTGAGCCTGCGCGTCCGGAGCCTGTGCTCCGCAACGGGAGAGGGCACAGCAGTGAGAGGCCCGTGTACCGAAAAAAAAAAAAAAAATTCTTAAAGCTTAGACAGGAGGCTGGGCCAGGAAGGAGGATCAGAAGAAGTTTTTTGTTTTGTTTTCTGTTTCTTTCTTTCTTTTTTTTACTTCTTCTGCTCCTGGGGACTTGTTAAGCAAAGAATAGCAAAAGGGAGGAAATAAACAAGGTTATCAGATGTGTGTTTTGGTCTCCTCACCTCAGGCTTTAAATAAAAGAGAACATCAACCAGGGCAGACAGGCTTCCTCCATCCCTGTTAGGAGCTTTAGGAGAAGACTGCCATGTACGGTAGACCTCCAACAACAGGCTCATGGTCTCAGCATAGGCAGGTAGAGCCCCGTGATGGAGCAGGGAGAAAAGTCTGTTTTGTCCTGCTAAACCTCCCTTGGTGTAAGCCCTTTGTTGAGAGCTGGGGCCTGCCCTGGAGCTGTTGCTGTGGGTCCACAGCAGAGACTGGGAGTGGATCACTCTGGACCTGAAGGGCTGGATGGAGAACAGGGATGTGACTTAGAGGCATCTACAGTCATGAAGTAACACGGAGACTATGTCAGCAGGGAGGGAACCACAGGGTTTAGGCTGTGACTAAACCAAGAGATGGACCAGACAAGAAACGGATTGCAAAAATTTCAGATGTCAACAGAAAGTATAAATGTACAGAACTTGGTCAACCATACCTGAGAGGACAGTTGACTGACCTTTTGATGTCAAGACCATGAAGATCCAGAGAACGCCATATGGATTTGAAGACCCCTTCACTTTCCTGCCATGAAGTCACATGAACACTCCACTCCCACATCCATGATGTCATAGTAAATGGGTTATGGGAGGGGCAACTGGAAATAAGAGAGTCTAGGCAGTTACCTGAAGGAATAATTAAATTAGTTGTTGGAAAACACTTGAAATCAGGTGGTTCATTTAGTCTCTCCCACAACTCCCCTTAGTAAATGAGACTTGTGAATAAGGTCAGTTGAAATACACACGAAATAAGAAAACTGCATTTTATATGCTCATTCAAGTTGTAATGTGAATTAAATTTATGATCCCTGTGCGCGCACACACACACACAATTCAACTATTTTTAGCCGGAAGTCTCATTGTCATCTCACGTTCCAGGGTCACCCAAACCCTGAAAACCTGCCCTATTTCAGCAATTCTCCTGTCTTGGTCAGTGGCTTTACAAAACATAGAAACCGAACCAAGGGCCTGTTAGTCTTCTATAACCTCTCTCCTACTCACTTTTCCTACTCCCTAGTCACCCATTCTATAAATCCAGTCTCATAGTCATCTCTGATTTTATCATGCTCACTATAGAGAGATAATTGTGTTTATATCAAATAGAACTAAGCAAATAGACACTCACTGTTTCTTCCCAGAGATGGAACTGGTGACCAGTATTTTGCAGAAAGTGTTAGAGGGTTAGAAGGGGTTAGATCTCCTTAAGATTCACACCATGAAGAACAGGAAAAACTAGACCTTTAAAGATACATATGTAATACAAGTATAAAAATGTGATGCATACATATCATACACACTGACTTCTAGGTAGTGGCTAACTCTGAGGATGGAGGTTAGGGAGCCACAAGGTTCTGGTTCTTAACCAAAAAGAGAAAATTGATGTGGAGCAATATCAGCCTATGTTAAATCTAGAAAAGATTGTCATTATATTAGCTAATGTATAATTCATTATGTCAGAATATTTCACAAATAAATATATTAAAATACTAGTTTTGAATATTGGCAGCCATAAAGATAATTACCTACATTTATTATTTTTTTATTTTTTTGTGGTACGCAGGCCTCTCACTGTTGTGGCCTCTCCCGTTGCGGAGCACAGGCTCCAGATGCACAGGCTCAGTGGCCATGGCTCATGGGCCCAGCCACTCCGCGGCATGTGGGATCTTCCCGGACCGGGGCACGAACCCGTGTCCCCTGCATCAGCAGGCGGACTCTCAACCATACCTACAATTATTTTTAAACAATAGTTTCGATACTTATCACAACATTTGGCAGGCAGGTGCTAAATAAAAATTTGTAGCACGAATAAAGAAACAAGACTTTTGGGCTTCCCTGGTGGCGCAGTGGTTAAGGATCTGCCTGCCAATGCAGGGGACATGGGTTCGAGCCCTCCTCTGGGAAGATCCCACATGCCATGGAGCATCTAAGCCCATGAACCACAACTACTGAACCTGTGCTCTAGAGCCCACGAGCCACAACTACTGAGCCCACGTGCTGCATCTGCCGAAGCCCGCACACTCTAGAGCCTGTGCTCCGCAACAAGAGAAGCCCGTGCACCACAACGGAGAGTAGCCCCCTGCTCGCTGCAACTAGAGAAAAACTGCATGCGGCAACGAAGACCCAACACAGCCAAAAATAATAAATAAATAAATTTATAAAAAGAAACAAGGCCTTCATAGCATGGGAGTGGTGTGGGATTAAGGAAAGGGAGTTGTCTTTCTTAAGGCAATTTGATATTGTTAAAGAACAAAATTCAACTGAATACATTTTGAAAATTTTATTGGCTTTACTAGTTGATTCATGAATCAGGCAGCATCCCATCTACCAAACTGAGAAAAACTCTGAAGAACTGTACAAAATCAATCCCTCTGTTTCCTTTGTAATGTCCTAAATAGAATTCCTCCAGGTACTGACATAGCTATTTGATCCAGGTGGACCCAAATGAGAATGCCACCAGCTTTGACTTGCAAGAGAGCCAAATGGGTAGGTAGCTTCCACGACAGAACAAAGCCTCAATGGGACAAGTTCCTTTCTGGATGTCCCACAGGTCACACAAGTATTTCAGAGGTCAAATTGCTCTTTCATATCCTGAGGATGCAATAACCATAGGTGTGAGCTTACTTGCTTTCCTATCTTCTCAGCAGTGTACCAAGTCAATTACAATTTAGATAGTTAAATTCCTGAAATCAAAAGAAGAAATTCATCAGTCCTCAAAACCAGCCTAAGATCCTGTTTCTTCAACCATATTCAAATTGAAAGCCCTTCTGAAATGAAGAAAAAGCGGAGATTTGATTCTTATTTAGGTTGATAGTCTTGGTGCCGAGGACAGGGCTTGACTGAGTTTTCAATACACAGTAGTTTAAATAAATGAATATGGAGACAGAGTGTGGGTAGGAATATACCAATATCAGAGTACGGGAAGAGAGTGAGAGTAGAATGGGCAGTTTCCCCTCTGCAAATGGATGCAGAAACCGAGAGCTTTATATTGGGCTAATAAGCAAGCACGTTTATTCAAGGAATAAAATAGACTCTGGTGAGATTCCAGATAATAGGTGAAAATATTTGCTGAGTTCTGCCTCATGCATGGCTTACAGTTAATGACCTCTAAACAATCATCTAGTATTCATTAATCTCAATCTCATAATGATGAACACATAATGGTTATACATATGGAGAATTTCCCAAACACCCAAAAGTTCTTTGGATCTTGTTTATTTAAACAAATCTATTACTCCATCCTCTACACTTTCTGTTGAAAATAGAATATTATAGTATCTATCATTTCCTCGATGGTCCTGGAAGAATTAAGAACGACGAGAGATCATTTTAAGTTAAGACGGAAAAAAGATACTTGCAAGCAAGCACCAAAAGAGTAACAGTGGTTGTGGGTTAGAATCATATGCATTTTGCCATCTATTGTTACCATCTGAATAACGTATTACTTTAAGGTAATACGTTATTTTAATAATGAGAAAAGTAAATGTATTAAAACACCCTCCAATAAGGTCCTAATCAGGACTCCGGACTGTAGCTCTCATGGCATATTTTCTGCAGCTATACAGTCTGCTCCACGGGGAAGTCCACCGAGCTCACACATGGTAGCATAAATCTGCTTTTGAAAGAGAGGAGGACTTGTGGAACGGGCTCCTCCCACAGAGAACCACTAGCTATTCTGTATCATTCTGTTCTGCCATGTGCCCAGAAGTGTATTATTAGAACTTGCTGTTTTAGGAAAGCACTTATTTACGGACCAGACCTAACTAACTTTACCTTAACTGTGCAACTGCAGGCTGGATTGGGGTTTATTAATACATTCTTCCCCTGGCCTGGCCTCTTTGCACCCTGTTGGAGGCTCACAGTTGTTCATGAAAACCCCCAGTAGAAAGATGTGGAGCTTGAAAAGTCATCCAACTATCCCCATAGCCATAAAAATGCTCAAAATAGAAGAATTTTATTAATATAATTTTATTTATGATGCTAAAATTAATTGATTTTTATGATTTTGCATCACAAAAGTTAATATTATTCATACCCACCCCTACAGAGAGCTCTTAAATATGCCCCTTTATGTAAATTGTGTCCATTAAGTTCATCAGCATGTCAGTGGGAATAATCATTCATATTGGAAAAATTCGCAGCTCCATTTCAGACAAGCGGTCACAGGTTCACCCTGAGAAACAGTCTGGGCAATTGTAATGAAATCATAATTTTAACAAGCACCCTTTTTATAGACAGAAGACAAGTTTAATGTGTCGACAGGAGCCTGAACAGTGCCCTTGAAAGGCATGCATTTGAGAATCGGAACGCTGAGGAATCCGCGATTAACTACTGAATATGTAAATTATGTTCTCTCTTGTACCACCTGTGATGACTGCCGACTCATATTAATGAGCTGGTGATTCAGTAAGAAACAACGGTGCCCTTTCAAAGCCATAGGTGGTAGCGGCAAGGTGATTTATGATCTAAGGCTTATCTTTCTCCATTATCTGCATCACTTGACAAGCGTCCCCTTCCCCCTCCCCTCCAGGGTTTCATATCCAACACCTAAGCTGCTGGGACTTCTTTTCCTCCACACCGACAGCACCATTTGCTTCTTTGCAAAAGTACTGCCCCAGCCCAGTGATCCAGAAGTTGAACTCAGTCATTCTGCACAATAAAGATAACAGCTCCTGGCCCGGGTCCTATCTCAAAGCTTTTTAGCCCAGTCGTCAGCGGTCGAGCCTCAGACGCGTCTTCATTCAGCTGCGGTCTGTGCACTTGTTCGGCGCCAAGAAAAACCTGGAGCAGGAGGCGCTCCGATGGCCAAACAGAACAGCTTGCGGGTTTTTTTTGTTGTTGTTGTTGTTTTTGTTTTTGCGGTACGAGGGCCTCTCACTATTGTGGCCTCTCCCGTTGCGGAGCACAGGCTCCGGACATGCAGGCTCAGCGGCCATGGCTCACGGGCCCAGCCGCTCCGCGGCATGTGGGATCTTGGCGGACCGGAGCACGAACCCGTGTCCCCCGCATCGGCAGGCGGACTCTCAACCACTGCGCCACCAGGGAAGCCCAGCTTGCGGTTTTTGACAAAACCTAGATTGCTGTGGCTTTTTATTCTTAAAAAAATTACAAACATTACATCCTCCTCACATTTCCATCAGGCATATCTATGGCGGACCAAGGAGTCGTAGTTAAGCTACAGTGTCAATGAGAAACTGACCCCCCGAGGAGGAGGGCTTTGTTTGGCGCGTCCAGGCACCTGCTGCGTTCCTAAACCCAAGCCCCTTTTCATCTTCTTTGTTCTCTTTCAGGCGGGAATTTTCAAAAGACTAACCCAGCACTCAGCCTCATGTATACCGTATGTCCCCTAATTCCACAGGTTCAGCTTTGTTTTGGCATTACAGGGTTTGGATTAAATGAGAATATAAGGTTTAGCTCCAAACCACACCTCTTGGCCCTTCCTTGATTAGTTTAGCTGGTGCCCTAGCTCAGCAGCGGGATGTGGAGTTAGCAGCGCCACCAGCCAGGGAAGCACCGCTCCGGCCGGCTCCCCTTTCTCCGACGGGCTCTCATTTGTATTCCGTACTGAATAAGGATGCTACAAAATGGTTCTATCCATCCGCAGGTAAATAAACCTTAAAGGAAATCTTTCAGCACAGACCCAAAGTGCTTTATTGTCAGCATGCATTTTAGGCAAATAACAATAGTGCTTTTGTTAAAGATGCACTCCCTGAGATTCTTAGTGTTCCACTGGAAAAAAAATAGCCCTTCCTGACGGTCGAGTAGGGTCTGGTTTTATCATTATGTTTAGATGGAGCACTGAGTAAATGGAGGGGAAGGTGGCTTCTGCATGGCAAAACAGGAGTCTGTGAAGTGTTTCCTCCTGTCCCGAGGCAGCGCTGGTCCAGAGCTGCGTCTGCAATTTCAGGTTTGCTTGATTGGAAGACTCTCACTTACCTCCTCTTAGAGACCTCTGGTAGCAGGGGGTTAATTCCACAAGCTTCTTTGGTCACTTGTTTAGTAACCTTCCTCTTCAGAGTAGGCCAGAAGTCGGCTAAGGGCTGAGAAGAAGTCAGGGTGGGCACAATTAGAAAAAAAAGAAAAAGAAGCATGGGGTCCTGAGTCACCCACGTCATACCTTTTTTGTTTCAGTCACATAGCTCATGGGGAAACTTAGGGTGTTTGCTGATGGCCAACAAGACCATCAGTGCAATTAGTTATCCCCAAAGGCAGTGAGGTCCTAAACTATCCACACCCCTATGCACGTTTTTTTTTTTAATTTGAGAAATTTCAAGTTACTTAGCACATTGAACTGCAGATTTAGATGTTCACTTGTGACTGAACTAATTTAAAAACTTTAAAATATAACCACTTTATTGATGTATAACTGACACATAACTGATGTATAACACACAAAAACTGTACATATTTAATGTTATAACTCAGTGAGTTTGGGGATGAGTATACATCCGTGAAATCATCACCGCCATCAAGGCCATAGACATTTTCATCATCTTCCAAAGTTTCCTCCTGCACCCTTTACTATTATTAGTTTATTATTATTATTATTTATGTATGTGTGTGTTAAGAACACAACATCTACACTATTAGGAAATTTTAAGAATACAGTATAGTATTGTTAGCTGTAGGCACTATGCTGTATAGTAGATCTCAAGAACTTATGTACCTTGTATGACTAAAACTTTGGCCTTTACCTCTCCATTTGCCCCTCCCCACAGCCCCTAGCAACCACCAGTCTATCTCTGCTTCTGTGAGCCTGACTATTTTAGAATTCATACAGTATTTGTCTTTCTCTGTCTGGCATATTTCACGTAGCAAAACGTCTTCCAGGTCTATCCATGTTGTCACAATGGCAAGGTTTCCTTCTTTTTTAAGGCCGAATAATTCCATTGTAAGTATATACGATGTTTTCTTTATATTTATTTATGTATTTTAGCAGTTATTCTCATTTGTTTCATTTTGTTTGTAAAAGTGGGGGGAATGTCATAAGATTTCTCTTGGAATAAATGACTGTTTTTTTAATACAATATTTTCTTCATCCATTTGTCTGGTGATGGACATTTAGGATTTTCCCATATATTGGCTATTGTGAAGAATACTGAAATGGACATGGGAGTGAAAACACCCCTCTGAGATTCTCATTACAATTCCTTTGTATAAATACCCAGAAGTGAGAGATTTCTGGGTCATATGGTAGTTCTGTTTTAATTTTTTGAGGAACCTCCATACTGTTTTCCAGAGGGCCGTTCCAATTTACATTCCCTTCAACAGTGCAAGAGGGTTCCCTTTGCTTCTTATTCTTGCCAATGCTTGTTATTTTTCCTTTTGTTTTGATTTTGCCATCCTAAGAGATGTGAGGTGATATCTCATTGTGGTTTTGGTTTTCATTCCCCTGATGCTCAGTGATGTCCGTTAGCTTTTCATATACCTGTCGGCCAGTTGTATGTCTTTTTTGGAGAAAGTGACTGAACTAAATCATAATGATTTCTGATTTCCCTTACAACCTTTCAGATGTGAAGTCCGTTAAAGGGAGAGATGTTATCTATACAGACACCTAAAGAGTTAATATTTTCAACTTTGTATAAGGACAACGACAAACGTCCATGACCTGTAGTGTTAATTCAGCAAGTTAACAAGCAATTTAGCAGTTATTGAATTCCTTTTCTGCACCAGCCACTGGTGTCAAAGCTTGATGTATAAGAGTAAATAAAATAGAGGAGGTTCCTGTTCTTGTGGAACTTAAGATTTTGGTAATGACACATCATTCTGATGAAAGCAGGAATCTGAGGTGATTCATTTAGCAGACGCAGAAGCAGAGCTCATTGCTTGGGTTCCTGTCTTCTCAAGACTTTTCTGTTTTCTTTTAATTATTGTGAAATGAGTAACTTTGTTGAGGAGCTATGCAGTACTGTTGGACAATCTGAAGATTCTTGAAACTGTCCAGGTGTGTTCTTTGTGAATCTGCTGAATCTGAGCCCACACCTGACTTTTCTTTTTAAGGATAAAAGTTATTGGGGGAAAACACTCATCTAGCATTATCCAGTAAATATTATTTTTTCAAGCACTGAATAGTTGAATATCTTGATTGCTTTTTCCCCTTTACAGTCTTCAAAATTCAACCTCAGTCAGGCTTTTTCTAGTACTAAAAAGGATCTGATTCAGAGTTATTTGCAATCAAAACTACATGTTATCTCTCAGCTGATTATCTGTATTTTGTGGCAAATCTTACCTTCCATTTTATTATAGCTAAACCTATTTTAGGTAAGTATTGCTTTAATAGACTCTTTAAATTCGATATTCATTGTATACATTGAAGTAATTTGCTTCCCAAAGTTTTCTTTTGAATTGTTATCTGTCTCTGCTTTCCATCTTTTCCTCCACCTTTAATCTCAATCTCACCAGAAGTTTTATAGCAGAAATGAGATAGAGTAAAGCAAAGTCAGTATAAGAGAAAGGAGACTACGCCAACATATTGTGTCACATATTGTGAGTGGTAAGGCAGGGGAAGAAATATATTTCAGAGAGTATCAAGGTGGAGGAACCAGATCATTTCCTTGTATTTTCAAAATTAAGTTTTCATAATGTGGCACCATTTGTTGTTGTTCTGGCTATTGTTTGTTTTGTCTCAGTTAATAGAATACCAAATTAATATTCAAATGTAACACATTCAAAGTCTAACGTGAATTATTTTAGTATTATCTATTCTTTAGATCATTCACCATTTGATGAATCCTATAAATGTGAAAAACGAATTCACTGTGTGGTACTGTAGCCATGAACAGGCAGATGCCCATTAAATCCATTAAATAATGCATCTTCGGAAACTGAGCCACAGAGAGATTAAGTAAGTTACTTGTTCAAGACACAGAACTAGTGAGTGGCAGAGTGGTGATTTGAACCAAGTTTTCTGGCTTCAGTGTCTGTGCTTCTGAGGTCTACTAAGTACTGTCTCTGAAGTACTGTAAACTTTTAACTATGTACTTTAAAGTGCTTTGGAAACACCTGGGGAGTTTGTAAAAATGCAAATTTCTGGGTCCCCTTCCCATGGTTTCTGATTCAGTTGGCATGGGATAGGTATCAGGAAGCTATTTTTAGCAACAGTTCTAAATGATTCTGATGGGCATGGTCCGTGGATCATTCTTTGAAAGCACTGGTTTATAGTAATGGGGAAAAGAATGGTAAAGCTGTTAAAGGCAAAGGCTCAGAAATTGAAGAGTTTATTTGGGCTGGTGTCCTGACTCCTCTAGCTTTGGGCACCCTGCTTAAACTCACTTGTCTAACTTCTGCAAGGGAGGGTGGGGATAACGGGATTTTATGAAGATTTAGTCCCTTAATCCATTTAAAATGCTAAGTATAGTGCTAGCAAATAGTAAGCTCTCAATTTATGTTTGCTTTTATTAGTGCAGCATGGGCAAGGCATAATTAATTCAAATGTGTATGTAGATACCACAAAAAATAGAAGTGTTTTCTTCCTTGATCCAAAAAGAAAAGAGGATGTCTGACTTTCATTTATTTCTAACATTCCTTTATTTTTCCCCCCTAACTTTAAAATCATTTCCCTCAAGTTTTCAACTTTAGCTTTTAGGTTCCTGACTTTCTCTCTCCATCTGAAAGAACACTAATCTGTTTTTCTGCCTTTTGTATCTCCTGATGAGTTAACCTGATTGTGTAACATTAAATTGGGTCAGTTGGGGGGAAAAAGGTGGGTGTGAGAGAAGATAAAAGGCTTTTCCGGAAATCTGAGATTAAATTTTCACTAATTGGTGGAAGTGTCATCCAGGTCTTATTTCTCTGTGTCTTTTTTTGTGCTAGTGTGGTTACATGACATAAAGGTGAATTATTTAAGTAATGCTATTTTACTCCTCTTTGCATAATCACTATTCTTTCACTTCTTTCCAATGATGACAGAGAAGCCCCTCAGAGAATATTCAGAAGCCATTGTAGTAGAAGGGAATTGAAAATGAACCAATATCTCTTGATAAAAGAAATACTGACTGAACTGCATGGGGAGGACATGGATTTTATCTTTAAATATTCCATTATTATTCTAGTCATCAACTAGGAAAACCAAAAACTATATCAGGTAGTTGGAAATTTAGTCTCCCCCATTAAGATGAAAGAATGAAGAAATTCAAAACAGAACATGAACAGGGAACACTGCCATGTGGCCCCATCACATCATCCTGATGGGTCCACTGAGTTCTTGACCATGTAAGTATGACCCCTTGAGTTGAGGAAGAGATATGTGAGGATGGATCAGGACATGAGAGGAAGGGAATATTGTCTTATTCGAGGTACTATCTGGAGCTTCTAAGAAGATATGTGAGTTCCCAACCTAGTTGTAGCAACCTCAGTTCAGATTGCAGGATCCCAAGATTACCTGGTTTCTATTTTGTCCTTTCAGCAACATTCTGGAGAGTCAAGCCTTTCTCACTCTTTTATGAGGTCAGATTGTTTCTCAAAGCCAGGTGAGTGATGTAGTAATGCTGCCTATCTTAAAATTCTTGTGAAGGAAGAAGAAAGTGTTGAAAACTTCCCTAACTATTCTCATTTCCTATTATGACCATGTCTAGATACTGTTACCTTTCATTTTTTAAGGAAGCAAAAGAAATGCTGTGAATTGATTTGCCCTGTCTTAACAGTTTGACATAAACCCTGTTACTATTCACAGTCATAGGTATATTAAGCAGTCCTGAAGTGAGCTGAACAAATATTTATCATATGCTATTTAAACATGAGAAATGTGACATATAAAAAACAGGAGAACAGAAGAACTGGTCTAAGTCCTTTGTGCATTTTTTAATTGGATTTTTGGTTTTCCTTTTGTTGAGTTGTAGTTCTTTATGTATTCTAGATATTAACTCACTGTCAGATATATGGTTTGCAGATATTTTCTCCCATTCCATGGGTTGCCTTTCACTCTATTGACTGTTTCTTTTGCTGCACATAAGTTTTAAAGTTTTATATAGTCCAATTTGTCAATTTTTGCTTTTGTTGCCTGTGCTTTTAGGGGTCATATTCAAGAAAATATTGCCAATTGTGTGTGTCGTGTAGCCTTGGCATTCTTATGGAAGATCATTTGACCATATGCATGAAGGTTTATTTTTGGGTTCTCTATTCTTTTCCATTGGTCTGTATGTCTAGCTTTATGCCACTTCCATACTGTTTGGATTACCTTAGATGCTATGGACTAAATGTTTGTGTGTCCCCCCCCCCCAATTCATATGTTGAAGCCTTAACCCCCAATGTGACTATGTTTGTAGATAAGTCCTGTGAGGAAGTCATAAAGGTCTGTGAGGGGGTGATACAGATAAGAGTGGGTCCTAATATGATAGAGCTGTTATTGGAGGAGGTCATTGAGAGGATGTGACCACTGATTGATCCGAGAATAGGACTCAGGCAATTGGAGGCTCCTCACCCACCCTGCATCCCTGGAATGTAACTTCTCCCCACAGTTCCCACAGTGGGAGCTGTTTTCAAGGACTCAGCCTTGAGAGAGTACTGTGTTGTTGAGCCCATCTGGAATGAATATGTGACTGAACCCCATTAAGGGCTCTATATAAACTTTTAAGATTCTGGTGGGTGGGTATGGAGATTTACTAGTCTTAACAGCTGCCCAAGAAAAGCCTAGTATGTAAGTTGTCTCATTTATTAAACCTGAAACCTGCCAATCTGGAGCAGTCTGCCTCTTTCTTCAGTCTCTTCTTGCCCTTCATGTATGGGGGCCAGTTTTAGATTTCACCTTGGAAGCTCTGGGGGTTTTGACCCAACAGCTGGTGCTCTTAGAAGAAGAATAAGCGACTCTAGAGCTTTTTCTCTCCACAAGTGCACAAAGAGGTCACATGCGCATGCATGGAGATGGCTGCCATATGCAAACCCCAAAGATCTCTTACCAGGAATTGAAGAGGCTGGCACCTTGATCTGAGACTTCTCAACCTCCAGAACCATGAGATATAAATTTCTTGTTTAAGTTACCCAGTCTGTGGTATTTTATTATAGCATCCGGAACAAACTAAGACAGTAACTTTGTAATATGTTTTGAAACAAGGAAGTGTGAGACCTCCAACTTTGTCTTTTTTCTTGAAACTGTTCAGGTTATTCAGGGTCCTTAGAGCTTCCAGATGAATTTTAATAGTTTTTTTCTATTTCTGAAACAAATGCCATTGGCATTTGATAGAGATTGCACTGATCGCACTGGTATGCTTTGGGTACTATGGACATTTTAATAATAGTAAGTTTTCCAATGCTTGAATAAGGATGTCTTTCCATTTATTTGTGTCTTCTTTAATTTCTTTCAGCAATGTTTTATGTTTTTCAGTGTATAAATCATCTACCTCTTTGATTAAGTTTATTTCTAAGTATTTTATTCTTTTGATGCTATTATAAATGGGGTTGTTTTCTTAATTTTCTTGTTTGGGTTGTTGTTAGTATATAGAATGCAACTGATTTTTGTGTGTTGATTTTGTATCCTGCAACTTTGCTGAATTGTTTTTTTAAATTCTTATGGGTATTTTGTGTGTGTGTGTGTGTGGAATCTTTAGCATTTTCTATATATATATGATACATATATATCATATATATGTATCATATATATATACATACATATATATATACACATATATGTATATGATCATATATATATATATATATATATAATCATGTCCTCTGTGAACAGAGATTATTTGACTTCTTCATTTCTAACTTGGATGCTTTTTATTTTTTTTTTTCTTGCCAAATGCCCTGGCTAGAACTTCCAGTCCTAAGTTAAATAGAAGTAGTGCAAGTAGATATCCTTGTCTTGTTTCTGATCTTAGAGGAAAAGCTTTCAGTTTTTCACCATTAAATACAATCTTTGCTGTGGGCTTTTTATTTATGGCCTTTATTACATAGGGGCAATTTCCTTCTATTCCTAGTTTGTTGAATGTTTTTATCATGAAAGGGTGCAGTATCACTGATTTTGAAGATGGAGGGAGGGGGCAATGAGCTGAGGAATGTGAGTGGCCTCCAGAAGCTGAAAAAAAGGAAGGAAAGGGTTTTTCTATAGTGCCTTTAGAAAGGAATGCAGCCCTGGGCTAAAACATTTATTTCAGCCTAGTGAGACCCATGTTGAACTTCTGACCTACTGAACTGTTGATAATGAATTTGTGTTGTTTTAAGCCACCTATTTTGGGGTAGTTTGTTAACATCAGCAATAGAAGACTAATACATTATGCCTATCTCCATATTGGGAGATTTTCTGCATATTGGAAGACTCACGTAAAGTTAGTGATCTCTATACACTGGGCTTTAGGGTTTGCAAAGCACCACATGTATCCATCCACCTATCATTTGTTCTGCCAGATGATGTTTAATCTTGCCTACTATGATCTTTTCTAGGCTTTAGGGAAATTAAGTGAATGAAATAGTAATTATTCCTGTTGGATACTTTGAGGTAGTTACTTTTACTCCCCTTTCTACATAAAAAGTATTGAGATTCTGATAAATTGACTTGCCCAAGATAACACAAATAACCTTCTCACTACAAACTCAGGGCTATTTTCACTAGAAACTCTTAGGAAAGTAGCAGATTACATTTAGTTGGATATCTATTCTTTTTTTTTTTTTTTTTTTTTTTGCGGTATGCGGGCCTCTCACTGTTGTGGCCTCCCCCGTTGCGGAGCACAGGCTCCGGACGCGCAGGCTCCGGACGCGCAGGCTCAGCGGCCATGGCTCACGGGCCCAGCCGCTCCACGGCATATGGGATCCTCCCAGACCGGAGCACGAACCCGTATCCCCTGCATCGGCAGGCGGACTCTCAACCACTTGCGCCACCAGGGAGGCCCTGGATATCTATTCTGATATAACTTGAAATTCCATTGTCATTTCCTATCTATTACACAAACATAAGCAAGCCAGTTAGCCTTTGAGCATCTATGTTTTCTGTGAAATGAGAAATTAATTTTTAAGCAAATAATCCAAGGATGAGGGAGATATGGGTAGAGCTCCTTGACATGTGTTGGAGGAAATGTTTACAAATAAGTGCTAAGATTGTATCTATTATTTTAGACATCAGGATATTCTGGCTATATGTGTTTCACTTTTAAGGAGCATGGAATTTAGCAAATAATCATTAGTAGATTGTGGTATTGGTGTATTAAATAGTGACATGAAATAGTCATACTAGCAGACAGGCTATGGTCATAAAAAATACTGACCTTAAGTATCATCTGCTTATTATCTCATTTGCTGAAAAGTTATTTTGAATCATTACAATTCTACAGATGTTTCACAGATGTCTTTAAGGATATATTTCTGCAGCTTGTTATTAAGCTAACTTCTGTGCACTATGGCAGATTTCCATAGCATATTAATGAGAACATTATGGAATTGTAAATAAATATGTTTGTAGCAATCGAGATGAAGAGCAGAACTGTAAATGGTTATTAAAGTCTAATTAACATTTTAACAGTAAAAAACTTGATGCCTTGATACCAGAGGAGAATGGTCTCAGTCAGTAGATAAAATGAAGAATTCCCAAGTGGGCTTAAGAGTGGATGAAACACTGCTATCAATATTTAATGGTATATGTCAGATTTTACCACCATTTGAAAGAATGCAAATAGGGGTTACCATAGAAATCACCTTGACAAAAATCTGCACAAAATGCAATACAAACTATCCCTCAAGCAGCCTTGCAGGTGTTACTATGATGTCCAACTATAGTCTTTTCATGTAATCTCTTGATAAAGCGGAAAAATCACAGCTGTGTGTGTGTGTGTGTGTGTGTGTGTGTGAATGTGCATTTATGCGCAATATAACTTGAAAATTGTAAGAACAGTATGGAAATTCTAGAGGCAGGTATATTCATTTTTCTTTTTCGTTTTAAAAGGCATTTATTGTACATTAGGAAACAAACCACATAGTGGTTCAAAACACCACCAATTCTCAGTAGGTCAAATAGGTGCTGATTGCAGATTTAAACTAGGTTCATCCTTCTCAGTTTTACATGTGGACGTTGGATTTGGAATGCAGGATGCAGGGTGTGTGTGTGTGCATGTGTACTTCAGTTTTCTTTATATCATAATTACTCTTTGATAAAGCTATAAATGTCAAAATTATTTATAGCTTTAACAAAGCATCCATCATAGCCAGGCAACTACAGAGACAAGGCAACCTGGGAGATGCTCATACCATTTGAATTTAATATGGTATTTTACATTTTAGTGATAATCTTTTGTATCATGGCTCTGTGATATTTAAGTATTACATTTTAGCAGCCTGGTCTTGCACCAGTTAGACCAGTTGCCTTTCCAAAGGCAATCTTCCATTGTCATTGAAAAAAAAGTTTCTTTCTTAAATCTTTGAAAAAACTTAGCCACACATGCTCCCCTTGAACTATTCTGCAATTACAGCATAAGCCCAAAGCTCAAAAAAATCATACTTATTTCACAGAATCTTTAGTAAAATAATATTGTAAATTCCCCTGCTCATTAAAAATGGGTGGAATAGAAATATGGGGTTGTAAAAGGAATGAAAAAAATTAGTTGCTGACCCAAAGTGGAGGGTGTGGAATTGTAGACATACAAATGTTAAAAAAAAATGTAATGATTATTTTAAAAGGTAAGGAGAAGAGTCTGACACTTTTTTCTAAACAATTTATTATGTTTAAATTGAATAAATATGATTTTTCATAATATAGACATTATTCAATAAATAAAACAAATAAGAATCCTAGGTCACTTTATGACCTATTAAGGGAGAGAGAAAGAGGAAAAGAAAAATGGAAATATTGAAGGGAAAAGATAGAATAGGTAATAGAAACAAAGAGAAGTTGGTCTGAAGGGAGAAATAAATACAGGAAGCTTTGAACAGGAAGAGGCAGAGCCAATGAGGGGAGGGAGGAAAGAAAACACAAATAAAGGGAGGCAAGATCCTCTCTCTCCAGCTTGCCCTGAAAATATTTTACAGATTTAAAAGAAGAGAATTCACATCCCTCAGAGGTATTTAAAAATTAGATAGTGGTAATTCAGAAAAAGAAATGGGTTCCTTTCTTGTCAGACTTAATAGCACTTTGTTTCTTTCTCACGTGTCACTTGTGTTAGGCCTTGGGTTTTATTGTTATAAGTGTACCCATCAGTCTCTCCCACTGATCTATAAACTCTTAATTCATTTTTTAATCTCTCCATTTCAAAGCTCCTAACCACAAAGGATTGAAAGACATAAAGAGAAACTGATAAACCTTCAAACACAGAGGGAGGTTTAATACACTTCTCCCTGAAACACAGAACAAACAGCCAGAAGAAATGAAGAGAGAAAGAATTGGAGATTTAAATAACCCATTGAAAGCTTGATTAAATAAATACATATAAAGGCTTGTACTCAACTGAAAATAAACATATTTCGAAGTACACACAGATTATTTAAAATATTTACTTGTGTAAGGCTACAGTGGAAATCTCAACAAATTTCAAAAATGTCAACATCATACAGACAACATTCTCAACCACATGTAATATTTTAGAAATCAGAAAAAATTTTAAATTTCTTCTTCTTGCCTGTCCTGCATGATGATTTGGGGGGAGAGTATACTTAACAAATAATGTGTGGGTTAAAGAAGAAATTAATTAGAAAATATTTAGGACTGAATAAATATTGAAGCACTATGTATCAGAACAGAAGATACAGTTAAAGTGGATCTTAGGGAGAAATCTGTATTCTAAATTTCTATATTGGGACAATATAAATATTTGAAAATGTAAAGTCATTGTCAAAATCAAGATAGAAGGAACAACAAAGAAAAACCAAATAATTTAGAAGAAAGGAAATTAAAGAGATGGAACCAAAAGTTAATGAAATAGAAAAAAGACCACCAAATAAAAATCATTAACATAATTAAAGAGTTTCTTGAAAAGACTGATGAAATAAATAAACTTCTGTCAAATTTGATACAAAAGATAAACAGCACAGGCCAAAATGAAGAATATTATCTGTAGAAAAGGACATTTAAATCCAAATATAAGATGTAAGTAGAGATTCAATAATCACAGGAATGTCCATTAAGAAACCTTATGCCTATATATTTCAAAACTCAGAAGAAATGTAAAAATCTTTAGGACAAATATAAACAAACTAATAGTGGTTCAAGGAGAAATGGATAACCTGAATAATAAAAAAATATTAAAGGTTGTGGTTAAAAACTCCCACTGACCTACCCAAAACACCAGGTTTAGATAGTGTTTGGGGAGCTAGCTGTTTGTTATTATTGCTATTATTATTATTATTATACAAGTCTAAGATTATCTTATACAAACTTCTCAGATTGTATTACAAGAGGAAAGCTACCATAATTCATTTTATGATGTTAGTTTTACCTTGGTACTGAAATTGAAAAAAGATTTTAAGAAAAGTAGATCTCACTTGTGAAATTGGATATAAACACTGAAAATCAAATATTAATAATGAGAGATCAGTAATATACTAAAAATTATATGTTATGATCATATAGGCTTTATTCAGGAATGCAAGAATGGTTCAACATTTGAAAATCCATTAAAGACATTCATTTATAAATGGTGAACTGGATGCAAACATTTATCTCTGCTCCCTTCAAAAACATACACAAAAATGCCACTAGAAGGAAAAAAAAAAAGTGGGAACAGTTAATGAGAGAGCAGACAATACCACGTAAGAGAGGTTAATGAAATTTTGGAAGCACAAAAGCAAATGAATGTGGTTACTGACAACAGATTTGGAAAAGCAGAAATGTAAGCCTGCGAAGAGGAAATCCAAGAAGAAGCAAGGCAATTTGAGAAGACAAACCTTAAAAACTCCCATAAAGGACTTCCCTGTTGGTTCAGTGGTTAAGAACCCGCCTGCCAATGCAGGGGACACGGGTTTGAGCCCTGGTCTGGGAAGATCCCACATGCTGCAGAGCAACTAAGTCCGTGCGCCACAACTACTGAGCCCACATGCCACAACTACTGAGCCCACGTGCCACAACTACTGAAGCCTGCGTGCCTAGAGTCCGTGCTCTGCAACAAGAGAAGCCACTGCAAAGAGAAGCCTGTGCATGGCAACGAAGACCCAATGCAGCCAAAAAAACCAAAACCAAAACCAAAACCAAAAAAACTAAAAATTAGGAGGACCAAATACCTATGAAGTCAGGAATATTTGTTCAGAGCCGATTTAAGAAGCAAAACCACAGGTCACCTCCTCTGTGCCACTCAGCTACACACCTATTCCTTCTCCACCACGGCAGAAGACCGGAGGTTTGCTTGTGGAGTGACTGGACCAGAGGTGTTCTCCACTCATGGGCACAAGGCCTGGCTGAGAGACTGGGGACAGTTATGCAAACAGGGGATTAAGTGTAAGAATCTTGGTCCCTCTTTCCCCTTTTTGCTCAGAAAATGCAGTCAGCCAGCTTATATCCCTCAAGGTGGAAGATGGGAAGATTGATTGGGAGACTGATCATTTTGTGTGTGTGTGTGTGTGCATGTGCATGTGTACCTGTGTGTGCATGTGTATTATGCACTTACTGTATGTCATACACTAAATATTAGCTAACTTAATTTTTATCTAAGAACAGACTAAGATGGAAAAGGATGAAGCAAGGAGCCTGCAAGTTAGATATTCTTGTTTATGACAAAGTATGAGGTAATTAAAATGATTCTAAATGTGTGGCCATTTATTCATTTATTCTTTCAATAGACAAATATTGAGCAATACTACATTCAAGGTCTTTAAAAATATGTCTGGCATTGATTTTAGAGGACAGGAAAAATCAAGTAGACATTGATCTTATTATCTTTATAGGAATTGGTTAAAAACCGATTGTTATCTATTTCAAGAAACTCAGTGTTACCCATGACCCAATATTAGTTGCTTCTATTAAAAGAATAGTGTAAAGAGAAAAAGTATGAACTTTCATGTGGTTATGTGGTTTTTAACAAATGAATTAGAAATGGTGTAATTTATTCCTATATAAGCTACCTTTTTTGAATCTGAAGAATTGTGATGGTGAATTAATACCTTTTTTTAATGGTAAAATAACATTGCTTAGAATTCAAAATAAGTCACAAATATAATATCATTGGCTTCTCACAACAATCCTTTGAGGTAGTTGAGGCAAATGGCATCCTTTTTATTCACAGGTATTCAAACAGTGAAAATGGAATTGTTAAACATTGGACTTGAAACTGAGAGCTTCAGGTTGGGGACGGGGGTCTTGACTCTGTTACAACAAGCACTGTGAACTTCGGTGAGCACTGTCTATCAAATAAAAGTGTTAAAATTGTGTTTTTCATAGTAGTCTTATGTCTATAATCTGAGAAAGAAAACTTCACTAATGAGAAATTGTGCCAGTTGGTCCCAAAACTGTCACTTAAAAATGTTAAAAAATTTTTTTAATTCTATGGTTATTTTAGATATTCCCTCTCCTTTCCCTGTCTCCTCTTCTGCCTTCCTCTTTCCCTCCTCTCTTCCTTCTTTCCCTTCTAAAAATTAGATGTAATAAATCATAGGAAAAAAAGTCCCAAGAGGGCTTCCCTGATGGCGCAGTGTTTGCGAGTCTGCTTGCCGATGCAGGGGACACGGGTTCGTGCCCCGGTCTGGGAAGATCCCACATGCCGTGGAGCGGCTGGGCCCGTGAGCCATGGCCGCTGAGCCTGCGCGTCCGGAGCCTGTGCTCCGCAACAGGAGAGGCCACAGCAGTGAGAGGCCTGCGTACTGCAAAAAAAACAAAACAGGGGCCTCCCTGGTGGCGCAAGTGGTTGAGAATCCGCCTGCCGATGCAGGGGATACGGGTTCGTGCCCCGGTCTGGGAGGATCCCATATGCCGCGGAGCGGCTGGGCCCGTGAGCCATGGCCGCTGAGCCTGCGCGTCCGGAGCCTGTGCGTCCGGAGCCTGTGCTCCGCAACGGGGGAGGCCACAGCAGTGAGAGGCCCACATACCGCAAAAAAAAAAAACAAAAAAAAAAAAAACAAAAAAACAAAAACAAAAAACAAAAACAAAAAAAGTCCCAAGAGAGAGCAGCTTCTGGGTTGGTTGATTCAGCCACTCAATAATGACATTATCTAAAACTTGAATTCTTGTCAAAGTTTTACTCTCCATTCCTCAGCATATTGACTTGTTTTTGGCTAATGCCCCTTCTGTTTGCAAGATAACTGTGACAGTTCCATGGAAATGTGAAAACATGACAATGTCCAGAAGAAGACATACTGAAGACATACTGCTTTTTCAGTGTGTCTCTTTGTATATGGAAGAAATACCACTTCCTCCTCCAGACTTTCTATGTGTCATTAGCCATAGAATTGCTTCACATATTTATGCCTAATTCATTGCTGGCAAGGAAAATGGAATCATCACAAATGGATTGGACCAGTCAGAAAACACACCTCCCCCCTGGAGCTGGGGCCAGAGCCTCCTTTCTTGCTACATGTATCTTGAGGAAAATGGTATCTTTGCACATGGGATTTGCTTCCTGTCTTACTCTACTGTGTCTGTACTTGCTGATCTTTTGTCTGGAAATTCCATGCTCAGTTATCTACCAGGAAAATCTTTATTCTTCTTTCAAAACACATGTTGGATGTTACTTTTGTAGGAATCATAATGATGAGGAATAAAACTACATAAGTTTGTACACTCAAGTATAAATGGTATTTTAGAAATAGTCTTTACTATCTGAATAAAAAAACACGCTTCCAATAAAAACAAATTTGAGAGTATGGGAGCAATGGAAAAACAAGTCATTGAACATCAAATAGTGTCAATAAGATATAATGGGAAGCAAATATTCTGGTTCCTTGGAGAATCTAGGTCACCAAAACATAATATTTGCACTTCTTGCAGGGAAGCAAAGAATATCAAGGTTTTCGGACAAAGGAATTCACAGACTCAAAATGAGGTAGTACGGACATGAAAACACTCCTCCCACTGTAATGATGGGGCAGTGCACAAAGGGGGGTGTACCAGCCCACTCTGAATACAGCAGGCAGCAATCTTAGTGGAAACCCGAGTAGAGTTGAAGGAGGGAACAAAGAAAATGGTATGTATGTATATATGTATTTATGTATGTATTTATTCATACCTACTTACCTACCTACCTAAACAGGATCTACCACATCTGGGAAATGACAGACCTCTTATTTCTCCCTCTCTCTGACTGACAGCCAGTGTAAATGAAGAGACATTTGCAGATTTATGTTGCTTCACTTCCTTTTATCTTAGGATGTGGGAAAGAGAGTAAGTCACTCAGCAATCTTTGTTGGTTGAACTGGGATCATAGCCGCTATGACAGGTCACTACCGTGACCAAACCATCCTCTCAGCTACTTATGAGACCTGAGAAGGTGTGAGTCACCTGACGCATAGTCAGAGACAGAGGTTATTAGCAGCCTTCTCCAGGCAGTCCTCTCTGATCCTGCCCAGCCATGAATGCAGTTACCTTCTCCGTCTGTATATTCTCTGACTTGTTATTATTCTATATTTTGTACTGACTTTTTAGTTTATGTATTTTCTCCTCAATTTCCAAAAGATTGTGAATGTCATGAAGCTCTAATCACTTTTTATCCCTAGTCCCAAGTCTTTAATATAGTGGGTGCTCAACACGTGGGCTAATCTCACCACACTCTGTGGCTGCATTCAAGTAGCTGAATAGAGCTGGAGAAAAACACACAACCATGATGACTGGCTTCACTTCATGACCACAGACCACAGGGGAACTTTCAGTGCTGCTCGAGAATCCTGCTATGACCTTGCTCTTATTCCCCTGAGGAAATAGAAGTCATAGAAGAGAACTTCCACATGTGCCCTTGCAAAATACTCGCAATTACCTGCATCCATATACTGTGCATTTCCCTTCTTTCACAATCGATGGACTCTCTTAGGCTCCATCCTATCTTGGGCAGTGGATCTCACCCTCTGTTGTCAAAGGTTTTGGTCCAAAAGTGATTTATTTCTCTGTATCATCAATATTCCTCTCTGCACTGAACCTTTATCAATAGCATACAAATATAGTATCTTCCATGAAGAAAACCCTTCTTGTTCTCCACATTCTTCTCAAGCCACTGAATCACTTCTGTTCCCACTGATAGCAAAACCCTTACTCGTAGAAAGTATTGTGTCTTCTCACTGCCTCCATTTCATTTCTCTCACATTTAGATCAACTTTCTGTCGATACCACACCACTGAGAGAGCTCTTGCGAAGGTGACTCCTAACTGCTAAATAGCATCCTCACTCTATGTGATCTACCAGTTACACTTTCCATAATTGATCCTCCTTTTTTTCTTAGAACACTCTCAGCACTAGGTTTCTGGGTTTTAGCTCTTTCTCACTCTCCTTTGCCCTGACAGGCTTCTCCTACTCAGTCTCCTGTGTGGGTCATCCTCTCCCCAGCCATAGTTAGTGAGAGCACTTCAGGCTGTGTCTTTGGACCTCTTGTCTTTTCTAGAAATACTCATCCCCTAAATGCCTTATTCAGATTCATGGCTCCTGGCTTAGTCTGTTTGGGCTGCTATAACAAAATACCATAGAATGGGTGGCTTTAACAATACACATTTATGTCTCACAGTTCTGGAGGTTGGGAAGTCCAAGATCAAGGTGCCAGCGGATTTGCTTTCTAATGAGAGCCCTCTTCCTGGCTCATAGATGACTGCCTTCTTGCTGTGTCCTCAAATGGATGAGAGAGAGCTCTGGTTTCTCTTCCTCCTTTTGTAAGGACACTACTATCATCCTTGTGACCCCACCCTTATGACCTCATCTAAACTTAATTACCTCCCAAAGTCCCTGTCTCCTAATACCTTCACACTGAGAGTTTGGGCTTTAATATATGAATTTTGGGGATACACAAACATTCAATCCATAACATATATATATTCTTAGTCCATAATCATATATTTAACTGCCTATTTGACATCTCTGAGTGTGTTCCTGGCCTCCTATTACTTATCCAACCTCTCTAAGCTCCTGTGTTCTTCACCTGCCCGAGCCACATCAGATCTCTTGTGACTCTTTGAGGAGACCAAGCATGCCTCAGCAGCAGGGACTTTCTTTTCTCTGCCTAGAATTGTCTTCTCCCACAAGAGCATGGCTTACTTTTTCCTTTACTTCAGATCTTTGTTCAAATATGCTATTATCAGAAAGCTCTTCCTGCCAGCTCTCTATAAAATCTGGTCCCTTTTACTTTCCAAACTTTATTTTTCTTCAGAGCACCTTTCCTCACCTGCATATATTATTTTTCTTTATTATCTCTCCTCCCCACTAGTTCTTGAGAGCAAGAACTTTGGCTGTTTTGTTTATTGCTTTGTCCTGTGTACTTTAAAGAATGCCAGGCACATGACAGGTCCTCAATAAATATTTCTTTTAAAGAGGGAATGAATGAAGAAAGCATTGAATGATTATACAGTTGATGGGACAAGGGATTGAGCATTAAGGAGAAAGCATAGCATAGCATAGTAGAATCACCGATTTTTGCAGTTGAAAGGGAACTTAGATGGTTGAATGTCCTTATTTTGAATATTGAGAACTTAAAACTCAGGAAGTTTAGGAAACTAGTTCTCTATTAAAGAGTTAGAGGCAGAGATAGTTCTAATTTGTAGGTGCCTGAGACCCTCATTCTAGTGTTCTTTTTATAGATCATGCTGAACTTTGGCTGCTGATAGTATAATTTTATTGAGGTCTCTATAATTCAGTTAAAACCCATTAATATAAATTTTCATTGAGCCGACAAGAATGTAATATACAATAAATATGATATTTAGATTGTCCCAGACTTTGTCTTGCTGACAATACCCATCATATTTTCTTCTACTTTTGTCTGATTTACTATATCTTAATGTCCCTAGCCCTTTCCCCTTCTCATTCTATGTGCTACTATATCTATTACCATAATTTATTCCACTATTTTTATTGTGACAACTTCTGAATCTGTATCTTAAATCCACATTTTCCTCTTGAGCTCTAGACTTGCCTTTTAGGAATTTGTGTTCATATGTCCAATACAAGTTGAAGGTATTCCAAAATGAGCCTTACCATCTCCTGCCTTTCTTAACCAGGATCTCCAGCCCCACCATCCCTCCCTCGAACAATCCCATTCTTTCTCCTATGTCTTATGGTCCATGGATGGTGCCACGATTAGCAAAGCACTGATTAAGTTGGTAAAGCAGCTTTGTGGGAATCACCCTTGAATCTTTTCTTTTGCTTCTCTCCCATGTTGAACCATTGCCAAATATGGGTGTTCCTTGCTCATAAATCTCTCTCCAATTTCTCTCTCTCTCTTTTTTCTATCCTAAATACCATATTCCCTGCATCAGTTTCTCATGTCTCTTCCTTCATCACTGCATTAAGTCTCCATAAAGGGTATGTTCCTCTAGTGTTCCATAGTGTTGCCACATCTTTCTAAAATCTTGTTATGTCTTACCCCTTCTTAGAATTCTTTAACAACTCCCTATTGCTTCCGAGAATAAAATCTCGAAGTCTGGGCCTCCCTGGTGGCGCAAGTGGTTGAGAGTCCGCCTGCCGATGCAGGGGATACGGGTTCGTGCCCCGGTCTGGGAGGATCCCATATGCCGCGGAGTGGCTGGGCCCGTGAGCCATGGCCGCTGAGCCTGCGCGTCCGGAGCCTGCGCGTCCGGAGCCTGTGCTCCGCAACGGGGGAGGCCACAACAGTGAGAGGCCCGCATACCGCAAAAAAAAAAAAAAAAAAAAAAAAAAAATCTCGAAGTCTTAATATGACACAAAATGCTCTTTCTGATTTGACTCCTGCTAAACTTTCTGGGCCTGTCTTCTTGCTTTTCTCATCCTTTCTCCTTTCCAACCATGTTGAAACCTGCAGGTGTCTGGTTATGCCTTGAACTCTCACCCCCTTCTTGGAATTTGCTGACTGCTCTGCCCACTTCTCCTTCTTGCAAGCTAGGAGCCATCTCTTTCAAGGAGCCTTTTCTCCCCACAGACTCAGTTTGAGGCTGCTCTTTGGTGTTCTTGTTGTGCCTGCCAGACATCCATAATAGCATCACTGAATTTCACAGTAGTTATCAGATTACCTGTTGAAATCTTCCATTAGACTGTAAGATGCTTGTGGACTGAGCTGTGTTCATATCTTTTGCTTATTTAGCATTTAGAAGGCTGGCTGGTACATGAATGTTGATTGCACAAAGAACTGAATGAGATGTCTGCAAAATAGCATCTTTTCCTATGTGTATTGTCATTCAACGTATTTGATGATAATCAGCATGAGAGATCTTGAGTTCACTTCTGACTTGCCTTAAATTTGGCCCACTATAGTGCTTCCCTGGTTTTGATTATAATTATCAATAGTATGATTAAATTACAGTTCCCATTTTTATAGCACTCAAATTTTATGTAATACTTAGAGATACATATTAAAATTCAACTTTCCTCAAACAAAGAAAGCTAGTGAAATTATTATGATCACATTTCTACAAATGAGAGTACTGAGAAATAGAGAGGAAAACTGACTTGTCCAAGGTCACACATGTGGAAGTCACAAACTGGGAATTTGAACCCGGTTTTTCTGGGTCTTTGTTAAGGGTCTTACAAGTATGCCTCCTTGGTTCTATGCACTTTATTTACTTTATTTACAGTGATTGAAAAGCATCATTTTGCTTTATACATTTCTCAGATGTCCAGAGAGTAACATTTCAGACAAAAATCCTGTGCTACCTTAGAGTTTAAGGGCAGAGGGAAACAGAATTGTTTTATAGTGATGTTTTCATTTGAAGGATGATGGGAGGAGAAAGGTGAGAAAAGATGAGAGAAAAAAAGGACAGTGTATAAAAGGGGATTCTTTTGGATATTAAGGGATGCATATGTTCAAGATTGAATTTCAGACACAAAATTGTCCTGATCTGAAACTTCTCAGAGTTCTAAAATTTTCTTACTCTGTTTTTTATATTTTTTTCAATTTGGTTTTCTCAGGCTTCTTATTGTATCACATACAGCAAAGAAACTTATGTGAAGACAGCTTCTCTGGTGATATTTTAGAACAATAATAAATTGAGTACCAAAAATTACATAAGAAGTACTGTTTGTTTTTTTTTAAAAATCTTTATTGGAGTATAATTGCTTTACAGTGGTGTGTTAGTTTCTGCTGTATAACAAAGTGAATCAGCTATATGCATTCTTATATCCTCATATCCCTTCGCTAACGTCTCCCTCCCACCCTCCTTATCCCACCCCTCTAGGTGGTCATAAAGCACCGAGCTGATCTCCCTGGGGTATGCAGCTGCTTCCCACTAGCTATCTAGTTTACATTTGGTAGTGTATATATGACAGTGTTATTCTCTCACTTCATCCCAGCTTACCCTTCCCCCTCCCCATGTCCTCAAGTCCATTCTCTATGTCTGCGTCTTTATTCCTGTCCTGCACCAAGGTTCATCAGTAATGTTTTTCTTATATTCCATATATATGTGTTAGCATATGGTATTTGTTTTTCTCTTTCTGACTTACTTCACTCTGTATGACAGACTCTAGGTCCATCCACCTCACTACAAATAACTCAATTTCATTTCTCTTTTATAGCTGAGTAATATTCCGTTGTATATATGTACCACATCTTCTTTATCCATTCATCTGTTGATAGACACTTAGGTTGCTTCCATGTCCTGGCTATTATAAATAGTGCTGCAGTGATCATTGTGGTATGTGACTCTTTTTATTTATTTATTTATTTAATTAATTAATTAATTAACTTATTTTTGGCTACGTTGGGTCTTCATTTTTTGTGCGTGAGCTTTCTCTGGTTGTGGCGAGTGGGGGCTACTCTTCATTGTGGTGCATGAGCTTCTCATTGCACTGGCTTCTCTTGCTGAGGAGCATGGGGTCTAGGCACATGGGCTTCAGTAGTTGTGGCTCGCGGGCTCTACAGTGCAGGCTCAGTAATTGTGGCGCACGGGCTTAGTTGCTCCACGGCATGTGGGATCTTCCCAGACCAGGGCTTGAACCCGTGTCCCCTCCATTGGCAGGTGGATTCTTAACTACTGTGCCACCAGGGAAGCCCCATGACTCTTTTTGAATTATGGTTTTCTCAGGGTATATGCCCAGTAGTGGGATTGCTGGGTCATATGGTAGTTCTATTTTTTGTTTTTTAAGGAACCTCCATACTGTTCTCCATAGTGGCTGTATCAATTTACATTCCTACCAACAGTGCAAGAGGGTTTCCTTTTCTGCACACCCTCTCCAGCATTTGTTGTTTGTAGATTTTTTGATGATGGCCATTCTGACCAGTGTGAGGTGATACCTCATTGTAGTTTTGATTTGCATTTCTCTGATGATTAATGATGTTGAGCATCTTTTCATATGTTTGTTGGCAATCTGTATATCTTCTTTGGAGAAATGTCTATTTAGGTCTTCTGCCCATTTTGGGATTGGGTTGTTTGCTTTTTTGATATTGAGCTGCATGAGCTGCTTGTAAATTTTGGAGATTAACCCTTTGTCAGTTGCTTCATTTGCAAATATTTTCTCCCATTCTGAGGGTTGTCTTTTCGACTTGTTTATGGTTTCCTTTGCTGTGCAAAAGCTTTTAAGTTTCATTAGGTCCCATTTGTTTATTTTTGTTTTTATTTCCATTTCTCTAGGAGGTGTATCAAAAAGGATCTTGCTTGATTTATGTCATAGAGCATTCTGCCTATGTTTTCCTCTAAGAGTTTTATAGTGTCTGGCCTTACATTTAAGTCTTAATAGTTTATTTTTGTGTATGTTGTTAGGAAGTGTTCTAATTTCATTCTTTTACATGTAGCTGTCCAGTTTTCCCAGCACCACTTATTGAAGAGGCTGTCTTTTCTCCATTGAATATTCTTGCCTCCTTTATCAAAGATAAGGTGTGTGGGTTTATCTCTGGACTTTCTATCCTGTTCCATTGATATGTATTTCTGTTTTTGTGCCAGTACCATACTGTCTTGATTACTGTAGCTTTGTAGTATAGTCCGCAGTCAGGGAGCCTGATCCCTCAAGATCCGTTTTTCTTTCTCAAGATTGCTTTGGGTATTCGGGGTCTGCTGTGTTTCCATACAAACTGCAATTTTTTGTTCTAGTTCTGTGAAAAATGCCATTGGTAGTTTGATAGGGATTGCATTTAATCTGTATATTGCTTGGAGTAGTATAGTCATTTTCACAATATTGATTATTCCAATCCAAGAACATGGTATATCTCTCCATCTGTTTGTATCATCTTTAATTTCTTTCATCAGTGTTTTATAGTTTTCTGCATACAGGTCTTTTGTCTCCTTAGGTAGCTTTATTCCTAGGTATTTTATTCTTTTTGTTGCAGTGGTAAATGGGAGTGTTTCCTTAATTTCTCCTTCAGATGTTTCATCATTGGTGTATGGGAATGCCAGAGATTTCTGTGCATTAATTTTGTATCCTGCTACTTTACTAAATTCATTGATTAGCTCTAATAGTATTCTGGTAGCATCTTTATGATTCTCTATGTATAGTATCATGCTATCTGCAAACAGTGGCAGTTTTACTTCTTCTTTTCTGATTTGGATTCCTTTTATTTGTTCTTCTTCTCTGATTGCTCTGGCTAAAACTTCCAAAACTATGTTGAGTAATAGTGGTGCGAGTGGGCAATCTTGTTCTGTTCCTGATCTTAGAGGAAATGTTTTTCAGTTTTTCACCATTCAAACAGTGTTGGCTGTGGGTTTGTCATATATGGCCTTTGTTATGTTGAGGCAGGTTCCCTCTATGCCACTTTCTGGAGAGATTTTATCATAAATGGGTTTTGAATTTTGCCGAAAGCTTCTTCTGCTTTTATTGTGGTGATCATATGGTTTTTCTCCTTCAGTTTGTTAATATGGTGTATCACATTGATTGATTTGCGTATATTGAAGAATCCTTGCATTCCTGGGATAAACCCCACTTGATCATGGTGTATGAACCTTTTCATGTGCTGTTGGATTCTGTTTGCTACTATTTTGTTGAGGATTTTTGCATCTATGTTCATCAGAGGTATTGGCCTGTAGTTTTCTTTCTTTGTGACATCTTTGTCTGCTTTTGGTATCAGAATGATGGTGACCTCATAGAATGAGTTTTGGAGTGTTCCTCCCTCTGCTATATATTGGAAGAGTTTGAGAAGGATGGGTGTTAGCTCTTCTCTAAACGTTTGATAGAATTTGCCTGTGAAGCCATGTGGTCCTGGGCTTTTGTTTGTTGGAAGATTTTTAATCACAGTCTCAATTTCAGTGCTTGTGATCGGTCTGTTTATATTTTCTATTTCTTCCTGATTCCGTCTCAGAAGGTTGTGCTTTTCTAAGAATTTGTCCATTTCTTCAAGGTTGTCCATTTTATTGGCATATAGTTGCTTGTAGTAATCTCTCATGATCCTTTGTATTTCTACAGTGTTAGTTGTTACTTCTCCTTTTTCATTTCTAATTCTGTTGATTTGAGTCTTCTCCCTTTTTTTCTTGATGAGTCTGGCTAATGGTTTATCGATTTTGTTTATCTTCTCAAAGAACCAGCTTTCAGTTTTATTGATCTTTGCTATTGTTTTCTTCATTTCTTTTTCATTTATTTCTGATCTGATCTTTATGATTTCTTTCCTTCTGCTAACTTTGGGGGGTTTTTTGTTGTTGTTTTTCTTTCTCTAATTGCTTTCGGTGTAAGATTAAGTTGTTTATTTGAGATATTTCTTGTTTCTTGAGGTAGGTTTGTATTGCTATAAACTTCTCTCTTAGAACTGCTTTTGCTGCATCCCATAGGTTTTGCATTATCGTGTTTTCATTGTCGTTTCTTTCTAGGTATTTTTTGATTTCCTCTTTGATTTCTTCAGTGATCTCTTGGTTATTTATTAGCATTTTGTTTAGCCTCCATTTGCTTGTATTTTTTACAATTTTTTTCCTGTAATTGATATCTAGTCTAATAGCGTTGTGGTCGGAAAAGATACTTGATACAGTTTGAATTTTCTTAAATTTACCAAGGATTGATTTGTGACCCAAGATATGATCTATCCTGGAGAATGTTTCATGAGCACTTGAGAAGAAAGTGTATTCTGTTGTTTTTGGATGGAATGTCGTATAAATATCAGTTAAGTCCATTTTGTTTAATGTGTCATCTAAAGCTTGTGTTTTCTTATCTATTTTCATTTTGCATGATCTGTCCACTGGTGAAAGTGGGGTGTTAAAGTCCCCTACTATGACTGTGTTACTGTCGATTTTCCCTTTTATGGCTGTTAACATTTGCCTTATGTATTGAGGTGCTCCTGTGTTGGGTGGATAAATATTTACAATTGTTATATCTTCTTCTTGGATTGATCCCTTGATCATTATGTAGTGTCCTTCTTTGTCTCTTGTAATAGTCTTTATTTTAAAGTCTATTTTGTCTGATATGAGAATTGCTACTCCAGCTTTCTTTTGATTTCTATTTGCATGGAATATCTTTTTCCATCCCTTCACTTTCAGTCTTATGTGTCCCTACATCTGAAGTGGGTCTCTTGTAGACAGTATATGTACAGGTCTTGTTTTTGTATCCATTTAGCCAGTCTTTGTCTTTTGTTTGGGACATTTAATCCATTTACATTTAAGGTAATTATCGATATGTATGTTCCTATTACCATTTTCTTAATTGTTTTGGGTTTGTTATTATAGGTCTTTTCTTTCTCTTGTGTTTCCTGCTTAGAGAAGTTCCTGTAACATTAGTTGTAAAGCTGGTTTGGTGGTGCTGAGTTCTCTTAACTTTTGCTTGTCTGTAAAGATTTTAATTTCTCCATCGAATCCGAATGAGACCCTTGCTGGGTAGAGTAATCTTGGTTGTAGGTTTTTCCCTTTCATCACTTTTAATATGTCCTGCCACTCTCTTCTGGCTTGCAGAGTTTCTGCTGAAAGATCAGCTGCTAACCTTATGAGGACTCCCTTGTATGTTATTTGTTGCTTTTTCCTTTCTGCTTTTAATATTTTTTCTTTGTATTTAATTTTTGATAGTTTGATTAATATGTGTCTCAGCATGTTTCTCTTTGGGTTTATCTTGTATGGGACTCTGTGCTTCTTGACTTGATTAACTATTTCCTTCCCCATGTTAGCGAAGTTTTCTACTATAATCTCTTCAAATATTTTCTCAGACCCTTTCTTTTTCTCTTCTTCTTCTGGGACCCCTATAATTCGAATGTTGGTGCATTTAATGTTTTCCCAGATGTCCTTGAGACTCTCCTCAATTCTTTTCATTCTTTTTTCTTTATTCTGCTCCCTGGCAGTTAATCCACCATTTTATCTTCCAGCTCATTTATCAGTTCTTCTTCCTCAGTTATTCTTCTATTGATTTCTTCTAGGGTATTTTTAATTTCAGTAGTTTTGTTGCTCATCACTGTTTGTTTTCTCTTTAGTTCTTCTAGATGCTTGTTAAATGTTTTTTGTATTTTCTCCATTCTGTTTGTGAGATGTTGGATCATCTTTACTATAAGTACTCTGAATTCTTTTTCAGGTGGGTTGCCTATTTCATCTTCATTTATTTGGTTTTGTAGGTTTTTACCTTGCTCCTTCATCTATAACATATATATATATATTTTTTTTTTTTCTTTTTTCTTTTTTTTTTGCAGTATGTGGGCCTCTCACTGTTGTGGCCTCTCCTGTTGCAGAGCACAGGCTCCAGACGTGCAGGCTCAGCAGCCATGGCTCACAGGCCCAGCCGCTCCACAGCATGTGGGATCCTCCCAGACCGGGGCACGAACCTGTGTCCCCTGCATCAGCAGGCGGACTCTCAAGCACTGCGCCACCAGGGAAGCCCTATATTTTTTTGTCATTTCATTTTTTTTTTTTTTTGATGGGTAGTCCTGTATTCCTGTCTTACTGGTTGTTTGGCCTGAGACGTGCAGCACTGAAGTTTGAAGGCAGTTGAATAGAGCCAGGTCTTGGTCCTGAGATGAGGATCTCTGGGAGGCCTCACTCTGATTAATAGTCCCTGGGGTCTGAGGTTCTCTGTCATTCCAGCGGTTTGGACTCAGAGCTCCCACCACAGGAGCTCAGGCTCAACCTCTGGCCTGGGAACCAAGATCCCCCAAGCTGGTCACTGGGTGTTCCTCCCGTCCCCTTAGGTGTCTGTGGTCCCCCACTGGTGCCTGGTAGGTGCCCTAGTTGTGCAGAGACGTGAATTCCACATCCTCCTGGTACACCATCTTGACTCTGTCCCCAGAAGTTCTGTTTTTATGAGACTCTTTTTAGGACAGATTTGGAGGCTCTAAAAATTATTCAAGCTTCACATCTATACAAATGTTCAAGCTTCTGATGTGTTTTCAGTTGTCCAAAAGGTTAAATCAACATTCTGTATTATTTCTGCATTTATTTATTTTTCTTTTTTCTTTATCGTCGGTGTTGCCACCAAGGACCCACTTTCTAGCCACAAGGCAGGGCAGAAGGCTTGCGGCCAGTGCTACAATCAATGCTAATGTTGTTCTTTAGCCAGCTAGAAATTGGACCCGGGTATTTCTCTGGAGCCTGAAATCATCAGGTCATAACACTAACATCTCCCAGCACACAGCCCAATCTTATTTAACCTTGCTTCTAGGCATTGTACATTTTAAAACTATTTTACTTTCCTGAACAGGTCTCCAACTGACTTATGTTGTGAGCATGAAATTATTTTTTTTTGTGTAGAAGGAAATACAGTACAAGAAGTGAGCAATAAGTGAATAAGAATTAGGTGCATGCGCATATATTGAAATAAATGGTGTGGAGACCTTACCTTAATTTGTTAAAGATGCAAATGGCTGATTACAAATTGATGCTATGGATAATTGAATTTCAAATGTGTTTAATAACTAAAGTGAAGGTGCAATTTCATATTTTGAAGTTTTTGCTTTTGACTACTGGCAAGTCATCATCATTTTGGAGTAAAAGTAAGTTTATGGAAATCCTTATAGTATAGGAACAGCTTCAGTGGTTCTCTGTCAGTATGGAAAAGGTGTGTTTGACTGTTATCTACAACTGAGTGCAGGAATAGATTAGCTATTTTTGTATCAACTGGAGCAATGAATAGCTGATGAGTTTAACTCATGTTACTGGGGAATCAAATCTTCCCATTGGCTCCTCCCATCATTGTTTCTTTCTTGTGTTCTTCTAGCAGCTGTAGTTAATTTAATCAACATTAAAAGGAGTTGGATCTTTTTTTTCCAAAGAAGAGTATGTCAGTCTGAAAAATCATTTGGAGATATACTTTCCAGAGCACCTGTCTGATCCTGGTGTCTATGGTGGCTACCATCAGATATCTCCAAATGTATTAGTTGTATTTTGATGCAGTTCTTATCTATTAAAGAGGCCCTGACTGAAGTGCAGCTACTCGGAGATTTGGAGCACCAGATGTTGAATCAGAGACATAGTATTGTCCAGTGATTGTAGAATGGGAATGCAAATCAGCATTCCATTTATAGGATTTACTTATTTATCAATAATAAAAACGATTTAAATCATATGTAGTGATTCTCATGGGTTCATTTGCTCAGCGATTGCTCTGGTAGACTTTCAGTGAGTGACTGCACCCCCTTGACCACATTAGGAGAAGGTTGACCCAAATTGAGACAATCAGAATCTCCCTCACATGGGAATTGAACTCGAGAAAGGTGAGGAAGGATGGAAGATGGTGGGAACGAAGTCACCTAATGGTAACATTTCTGTGAATTCCTGCCACAGAAGCCTCTGGTACTGCACTGATACTTCCCCTTCTTGAAACAAGAGAAATAGTCTCTTTCCCTTTTAGAATTTTCTGAAGATAATTGGAGTCTGTTTCTTTTGCCTGAAAACAAAGAATCAGAACTGGTTTAGCCTATTTTCTGCCTCATTAAGGTATAGAATATGGCTAATAAAGAAACTTAATTTTCACATAATTGTGAAATATTTTAATTCACAAGAGAGATGAACTTGCTAGAAATTATTGCTATGAGAGACAATTACTCATAGAATTGGTTGTAAACAAACTTGTGAAGTAGGCTAGATTTAACGTGAAGTTTTCTGTTTCATTTTTCTGGACCCTTTATTACCATCCTTCTCCTGCCCATGCCCCTCAAAAATTTTTTATTTTTTAAGTCACTGTTATAAGTGACCCCACATCTCAACTGCCTAACAGTTTGGGTTTATGTCTATTGCACTGGTGTAATTACTAATGGCACCGCCCTTTACTCACAAAAGTCCCTCAGTTTATGGTCATCTTACTTAAATGGATTTTTTTTTTTTTTTTTTTTTTTTTTTTTTTTGCGGTACGCGGGCCTCTCACTGTTGTGACCTCTCCCGTTGCGGAGCACAGGCTCCGGATGCACAGGCTCAGCGGCCATGGCTCATGGGCCCAGCCGCTCCACGGTATGTGGGATCTTCCCGGACCGGGGCACGAACCCGTATCCCCTGCATTGGCAGGCGGACTCTCAACCACTGCGCCACCAGGGAAGCCCTTAAATGTTTTTAATAGCCTTGATAGAAACTTCTACTGTGAAGAAAAGTTGACATGATCAAGTGATCATCAGATTACTGAATTTTTCTGTCATCTTTTTTATTTAAAAAAAATAGATATAAAGACCTCATACAACTCACTAAGCAAAAAAACCAAACAACCTGTTTTATAAATGGGCCGAGAATTTGAATACACATTTTTCCAAAGAAGACATACAAATGGACAATAGGTACATAAGAAGATATGCAACATTACTGATCATCAGGGAAATGCAAATCAAAGCCACAATGAGATATCACCTTATACCTGTTAGAATGGCTATTATCAACAAGGTAAGAAAGAGATAACAAATGCTTGTGAGGATGTGGAGAAAAGGGAACGCGTGTACACTGTTGGTAAGAATGTAAATTGTGTGATCTGACAAGTAATTCTATTATTGAAATAGCTAAAATCATATTTTAAGTGAGCCACTTTCTGTACTGAAATCTGTGAAGAGTTTCTTCATCCCATTGTAAATTGATCTTATTTCTTTTGTTTGAAATTTTTCTGCCCTAGCTTCAGTTATAAACATGTCAGCATTTTTCCAGGGTCCAATAATAGCTTATTAACAAGTGGGACTTCAAAAAAAAATCCAAAAAACAAAAAACAGAAGGTCTAATTACCCAACCATCGAATTTTGGGTATAAAATAAACTGAAAAATTTTCTTTAAAGACAGCATTCCCATAAGAATGGTTGAAACTATTGCCCTTCTTTGAAAAGCCCATGTATTTGCTAATCTGCGAAGTAAATCTACCTGTTTCCCCTTGGCTTTAGTAGTTTTTCTGAATTAAATGTAGACAAATAGAAGCACCACAGCACCTCCTTTACCGCTGCTTAATTCTCCTGTGTAATTTTCTTTATTGCAGATGTCTACCTTTAAACAGATTTGATGAGCTTTGTGAGGTTTTGACTTCAAAAGGGGCTCTTGAATTTTTAATCACCTCACCCAGGAACAATGTTTTCTTGGTGTGCCTTCCATTTCTCTTTTATATGGGGAAATTACGCACATTTTTACTAAGTCATCAATTCCTGCTTGAAATTCTACCCTCAGTTTCATGCATGCATGGCTTTATAAAGGTGGGATAAGTTTTATATGCTTCAGGGACTGTGCAGTGAAAGTCGTGTCCAGCAGAGATTTGGCCATATCTGACAAATACCTGCTGTCAGATTTTTCCCCTCTCCTCTGTTTGACACGATAGAATCCCTTACAAACATGTCGATTCAGACCAGCACGCTGCATACTAAATTATGACAACAGTATTCACACATTAGCATAAAAAAAGTGGACTCATCATGTGGTATTGTTCTGAAGTGAAACCTTGGTGATGAGACAAGAAAAGAAGACGGTCCATCAATTATCTCAATATTTTGAAGGCTGTAGCATAGGGTGGATATTTGACTCTTCCTGGGGGATGGCAGGTTTGCTGTGATTTGTGTGAATCTCACTATATGATTTTGGTTTTGCTGACAGATGTTAGAGGAATAATATTCAGCTTTTCTGATGTGTTCTAATATCCTTGGGGTAAAAATGAATCTATGTAGAATTGAAGAATATTGTAGTTGTATTTGTTAATTGAAGCTGCTGTGCTTTGTACCTTATTTCAGAGCATCATGCCTGAACAGACATAGAAGAAAAGCAATTATTTTTAGCAAATGTGAGACTGGTTTGCAGCATTGCTGGCATGTGGTGAGCCTCTAGACACGTAGGGAAGGGAAAGTGGGGGGAGGGGTCAAAGGCTGGGTTTTCACTTGTAGGATATTCTTGTCATTTCTGGAAAGCAATAGTGTTTTACATGTGTTTTGTTCCAATCCTTTATGCACAATAAGTTGGCTTTGAATATGATGGAGTTAAGTAAAGTGGACGTATCTGTGACAACTGAAAGATCTACAGCCATTCTCTCATTCTTTCAATGATTCAACAGTTTAGCCATTTTAAATCCTTATAACACGTAGCACTGAAGATGATATTTTCCTGTTCCACATTCAGGCTGGGAATCATTAGAATAGAAAACACCCTTAAGTATATACCCAGTGGAAGGGGTCTCCATGACGCATAACAGGAAAGGGATAGTCCATGGGGGGTGAACACTCAGGAGCAAATGTTGAGACAACTGAAACAACCACACTGCTCTCTTTGCTAAAAATTAGCAATGGGAAATGAATTTAACAACTTTTTTTTTTTTTGCGGTACGTGGGCCTCTCACTGTTGCGGCCTCTCCCGTTGCGGAGCACAGGCTCCGGACGTGCAGGCTCAGTGGCCATGGCTCACGGGCCCAGCCGCTCCGTGGCATGTGGGATCTTCCCGGACCGGGGCACGAACCCGCGTCCTCTGCATCGGCAGGCGGACTCTCAACCACTGCGCCACCAGGGAAGCCCCACAATTAACTCTTAAATATATTTTAATTGTGTCACTGTATTGATAAAACAATGTAAGTGGCTCTGCATTTCCTAAACTACAATGGCCATGTGGCACACTGCTAGCAAGGTCTTTCTCCAACAGGCTGGTGAATCTAATCCCCAAGGTAGACTCTCTTGGTCTTAGCTTTGGGTTTCTACTAAAAGGCATCGGCAATTATGGTGTCTAGCCTATTGGAGAACTTCTTACCCACTGTTAATAGTAATTGCTAACATTTTTAAGTGCCGGTTATTGTACTGTGTGCTTTATGTGCATCAGCTCCTTTATCTCTTTTATCTCATTTATCTCTTATCACAACAACATTGTGCAGTACGTTTTATCTTCCTCATGATGAGAGTTAGACGCCCAGATGGATGGAACTTCCCCAAGGTTGCAAAGCTCAAATATGAGGCAGTCAGTATGATTCTAGAGTTAAGAGCAGCTTAATTCTAGAATTAACCACTAAACTGCACTGTTTCCATTTTGCTTCAGTTTTTCTATACAATATCTCTGTGGATTCTGCCCTAGACTAACCTCTTGGGCTTGCTACCTTGGCTGGTCTGTCTGCGAGGCTTTCTGTTTTGCAACCGAGCCCCGTCTCACATCAAACTTGGTTTCACATTTCCTAGTCCTTAAACCACCCTATTTCCTCTAGACCCAATCTGACCTCCACTTCCTGCTGGGGGCACCCTCTCTGCCAATATCCTGAAGAAGCATTATATTAAGTTACCTCTGCATCATCACTTTCATCGACTTTTCTTTCATCTGTCCAGAAGTCTTGGAAGTATCTCCTTAACTATCAGTTAATGAATTCCACTTCTGTGGCTTTCTGAAAACAGCATTATTCTAGTTCTTCTCCATCCTTTCTAACTGCCCTCCTTCTTTTGTCCCCTAAACTTGGGCACTCTGTATGGTTCTGACCTTTCATTGTATCTCTCTGCTTTTCATACTTTCTCTTTAGATATCTCACCCATTCCCATAGCTTGTTTCTGTTATTAAGTGGATAATTCTGAAATCTTGGGCCTTCTCCCAGAATTTGTCGTGCACTACCTTGTTTTTAATTTTCCTCTGACTAGTTTTTCCACCACAACCTCATATTTCTGTAACCAGTCTTTAGTTTCCACGTGTATACCCCTTCCCTTTGCCCTAAACCTCTTCCTTCTCCTTTTGATGTCCCCTATTTTTTAATGCTCTTACAGTATATCAGATAACTAGGATCCAATTTCAGCAGGATTTGATTTCTCCCTATTCCTCTTATATTGAATGACAGTAATAACAATAATTAATACTTATTGTACTATTACTGTGTACCAGACAGTGTTCTAAGTTTTTTTCATGGATTATCTCATTTAAATATGTAGACTTCGAAGTAGCTACTCATTGTTATCCCCGTCTTATGGACAGAGACCCCATCAATCATACTGTCCTGTTAGTTTCTTGGTCACAAATTCTCCCTTATCCATCCTTCTGTCAGTAGTATTAGCACAATCTTATAATGTATAAATCTTATAATCTTATAAGGCTGGGCTTGAATGCTATTTTGCATGCTAAGTATCCAAACAAAAGGGATGTCCCTTTTCTGAAATTTCATGGGACATTTGTACCACTCACATAAAACCTTGTTTCTGGTCATTTTTATATGTTCCATTTTTTTCCTACTAGGCTGTAAACCTCTGGGGGAGTCGTAGCTGTCACATTCACCATGTATTCCCCTTGTCATAAAAGAGATATTTTTATGGAAGGAACCCTTAGAAAATATTTGACTGTAGGACTGAGTGAAGAATCTCCTTTATGATGTATCCATTTTCTTAGTTCTTAATGTTTTGGGCATAGTTCCTTTTTAGAATCTGATAATACTGAGAATTTTTAGCCAGAAGAAAGAGAACTACACATAGGGGCAAGATTATGTATGACTTCAGTGCATTACTGGAGCCCCTGAAGCCAATCCATGTTAAGATGCTTTCAATTCTATTCATCCGTGTATTTTATGGTCTGCAGTTAAGCAGTATAAGGATAGAGGTCACCCAAGCTGGCAGGAGTCCTTTCACATTTCTGTGGCAAGGTTTCCAAACTATAAATAATACTTCTGTGTCTGCCTCAATGGGATGTGAGGTAATAATAAATACATCTGGGAAGTGTTTATTGGCACAGACATCCAGGACTCAGGGTACATGGCACATAGGGTACTACTGTATTAGGGATAGGGGAAATTATAAAGACCCACCCCCCAAATCATTCTTACTCTCTGAGGCTATAATTTGTATATTATAATGAGGTAGAGAATGAAGGACTTCAGCCGTATATGTAGGGTACAGTTGTATACCTTACTATAAATAAGACTCATATCCACTCCACAATCCTTTCTTCTAGGATCCTTAATGAAAAGAGGCAACAATATTGTCAGTGACTATATCAGAATCATGTGTGGGTGTTCCTTTTCCCTTTACCAGCTGTCCTCACCTGCATTCTCTGGAGAAAGCTGTTATGATTTTGAAGAATAGATGTAACCATTGGCTCCACTATCCCATTGATATAGGGGGATCAGAAGGTGGACCAAAATTCAAGATAAGGAAAATAGAAGGTAGAAGAATAGTGTGCCTGACCTTCTGTAACTCTGTGGGTGTCATTAGTGGCCGGCTGTAGATCTTATATCTGAAGTGTGGCTTTTTTGGAATCACATGCTGCTTCCTGGTTGTAGTCACAGTTACTGCCCTGATGGTGATCCAAAGACTTTCTCCTTCCATTGCTTCTTTCAACTGCTCCTGACCTTGCAAGAGAGCCATATTTGCAGTTTATTTCTAATAGAAAGAATGGTCCACAAAACTCAAGTGTCTATGTGAATTCATCCTAACTTCTCTTTGTAAAAGCTGAAGGTAGATAGGTATTAGGGAAGGCAACATCATGGAAGAGGCAGATGAAATAAACAGCCAATTAAACCAGCATGTATTAAGCACAAATGATGGGCTGCACGCTAGGTGTTGGAAATCTAGAAATGAGTAAGACATAAGTCGTGTCCTCAAAGTGGTTAGAATCCAGAAAACGAGGCAGGCGTCTCAACACACAAGACTTTTGTAAGAGCAGTGACATATGTTCTCTAGGCATTGTGGTAGCACAGAGGAGCATCTCAACCGAACTGAGTGGGTTAGGGAAAATTTTCTTAAAAGAGCCACCATCACTATCAAAATTCATTTGCTAACATGTGATGTTATGTTGATGCTTTATAGAGGCACATATAGAAGGGATTCCAGTCCTTTAAGACCTCATACAGTAACATAAACATACTGACTTAAAAAAGAATGTAAGACAACCCAAGAGCAGACATGTTTACAGCAATAACACTTCGTTCAGTGTTGTGTCTATAAGGCTGATAGTTCAGTGTGTGTCTGTGTGTCTGTGTGTTTATTCCTTAGGTCCTCAGATCATTCTAAAAATAAAGGTCTTAATTAATGCAAAATTTTATGATGTGATGGAGACCACCAGAAATGGGCTAAAGCTAATAATTCATTACACCAAGGTCTCTGCAGCTAATCTCAGATAGGAATACCTTTTGCTCTCTGATGAACTGATATGCTTGTGAGAGAGGTAATGTCACCTTCCAAGTCTCAGGAGCAATCTATCCCACTGTCACATCTTTCTTTTGAACCATGACATTCTGAAAAAAATGATTGTAATTCTTTCTTCTATTATTTCACAAAGGTTATACTGTCAAGCACTCTCCAGGAGGTATATTTTTAAGATTTGGCTTCCTCCCTGGAATCATGAGCTCTTCAGATGCTATGATAATGGACTTGAAAGTCAGTTATGAGCTGGTGGTTCTATTTATATGAATAATGGGCATTCTAATTTCTAGTTATAATGGTTTTAGTGATTGGATCTTTCCACACTTCTCCTGGCAGATGAAGCATTCTAGTTAGAAAATGGACCTCTGGCCCATTCCCCAAGGAAGTAACAAGTACTTTAGAAACTTTTAATTAAAGATAGAAAATTTGGGTTAATAGAGTGGGAATATATGTACTAAAATCACATAGTTTCAATTAGACTTTAGAAAAAGAACACAAATCAGTGATGAATTTGATTTTATTTTAGAAAAAGATGCTATGTAAACTTACCTACATTTTATGCATCTACATAAATACTTGACCAGCTGACCTGATCTACATTCCATTCTTTGTAATTAAGTTGCAGACCTTTTTGCCTTGAGAAACATAGTTTGTCTGTTTATCTATATCCATTGATCTATCCTCTATCTACCTATCTATCTATCTCTCATCTGTCATCTATCTCATATATCTATCCTATATTTTATAGATAATTTTGAATATGTATACATATGTACCATTTTCTTATGTTACAATTACTATTGAACACACTTAAAAGGACAATATTCATTGCATTTCTGTTAGATAATAATTATTATAATTTTAACCATCTTATAAAAAGTGAAAATGCGTATGTTAGTTATTCCTATTGTCCTTGCTCTTTTCTGCTAATTTTGGGATTTCAATTTGTGTTGAAACTGACTAGAAGTGAATGAATTTACACATTCAATTCCCCAGACAAATATGAAGAATATGATGGCAAAAGATTAATTTCTAACAATATATTCCTTGATATAAACATGTGCTAGGTCAGTTTCCTTGCTAATTTTTGAAATAGATCTAATTCAAAAGCTTTTTAGAGCAGAACATCGTGCATTTGATAGTAATTGTGACTGATTTTCATAATGCACTGATGTAGCATGTCAAATCTTAGGCAGTTAGTTAAATTCTGGGAAAGAAATTAAATTTGGCAATAGTTGGAAGTTTTTCACCTTGCAATTAAAGAAAGCTCTGCTTCTTGTTATGCTTCGTGTGCATTGCTTTCTTTTAGCATCACTTAAGTGTACTCTAATTTTTCTGTCAAATTCTAAGTGACTTATCATTTTGTCAGTTTCCATTTTCAAGCCCCAATTCTGTCCTTGAAATACTTGTGCAAATTCAATGTGGAATTAAGTGCAGGAAAGAAACTGTTTCAACTTTCTGTCCTTTATTTCTTAAGGAAAATGTTTCTCCTTCCACGAGGATTGTCTCCTGCCCAAAGCATGTTTTGTAGAGCGGTGAACAATAGGAAATGGACATTCTTCTCTCTTAAAAAGTAAACATTTGATATCACCCAGAGGTTGTTTTTTTAGTTATTAAGTAAATCATGCAAGGAAATATACAAAGTGTTTTGGTTTTCAAAAGGCCAGTTATGTCAAGTATATGTTCTAAATAAACCAAGAGGTTTAGAAGACCGATTCATTAGTATTTAAACTATCTCCAGAAAAGCAAATTTAGATTTGTGCATATTGGTCAATGAAATAAATTCCAAAAAAAATTCTCTTCCCCACCCTGTCACCTTATTTTGCGCATGCTGGAGAAGGTATAAAAGTGGACACAGCCCAGACAGCTGCAGCAGGGCAGGTAAAGTTGGTGCAATAGAACTACATGACAGGACTCTATTACAGTAAGTAATGCAATTCCAGAAATAACTTATGTGGAACATATTGCCTCTGCTACACATGTCAGAAAATGAACTTCGATTGATGGTGTTGCAACACAAAACCATATACTAAAATTTGGTAATTATGATGACTGTGTAAAAGTGTACGCAGCCTTGCCAGTAGTGTTAGTGGCTCTTATAATTAACAAATGGGCAAAGCACAACAATTTTGTATGCAGCTCATGTCTTACAAGTGTTTCTTGTTGCTGCAATCAGCATGTACGTAAGCAGGAGGGCACGATGGTCCTGGTGATTATCACCTCTGAGAGGTGGAGGCATTCTCTGGGGGGGGTGATTATCCACGGATAACCACACCACCTGGAGTGCTGTATCACTACTCTAAAAGTTCATTAATGTGTGAGAAAAATGTGTCCTTTTGTGCTGGAGGAGGAGATCAGCAATTTAGAATACCAAACAGTGATATCTCTGGCTGTGGTTTATACACATTAAATCCTATGGAACACTCACCCATAAATTGAAATACTCTGTCACTTAAACAACTTCATAAAACTTACAAAAAAATAAACCCAATGAATGTTCACAGCATTTCTGTAGAAGCATTTGCTGACAGTGAAAGTGGCAAAATTGCTAGGTTTTAGACTGTCTAGAGAAGTGGCTTACTTTGAAAGATGGGTGATTTGATTTAGAAAAAGTTGGCTACAAATTCTGACTTTTCAAAAAGTGTATTTGCAAATTGAAGTTAAAACATATGGGGCATTTTTATTTGCTCATTTTTTTAAAATTGCAAGACTGCCTTATAAAGGAAATTAAAGAAAAGAAGAAAAACCACATGGACTACCACCAAACCTATACAATTTTTTCCATATTTCTTTGCTGATTTAGTCCATAGCAGGTTTTTTTTTAAAATTAATTTATTTATTTTGGGCTGTGTTGGGTCTTCATTTCTGTGCGAGGACTTTCTCCAGTTGCTGCGAGCGGGGGCCACTCTTCATCATGGTGCGCGGCCTCTCACTGTCGCGGCCTCTCCCGTTGCAGATCACGGGCTCTAGAGCGCAGGCTCAATAGTTGTGGCGCACGGGCTTAGTTGCTCCGCGGCATATGGGATCTTCCCAGACCAGGGCTCGAACCCATGTCCCCTGCATTGGCAGGCAGATTCCTAACCACTGTGCCACCAGGGAAGCCCCATAGCAGGTTTTAAAAAAACTGAATACAACTTGGAAAAGAACCAATTATAATAACAAAGCTTACAAGGAATTTATACCTCTTCTATAGTTTAAAATAATTTCTATAATTAAATATTATATTGTAAATAAGTCTTTTTCCCAGAATATATTTCACCAATGAATATACTGAAAGAACTAATTATTTCAATGTCTTATAGAAACAGTCTTAGTCAAAGTCATCTATATATTCCCCTGTGGGTGTGTGTGTTTTTCTGTGTGGGTAAAGTTTTAACTGTATATAATTCCAAGAATTTCATATGAAATTTTTTTCTAAAGAGTCTGTAAGGCCAGGAATATTATTTTTTGCATTGGTGACAACATTTATTTCTCCCCTAGGTGAAATTTAGAGGTTGTTAAAGGTTTGGATCTATATTTTAGAAATTGGGAATTAACTCATTTTTCTTTTCTTTTAAAATCAAATTATAAGCCACCTGCTCTGTTTTTCTTATTTCTTCTTAATTCCTTTTAGTTTTAAATATAAAGTAAATAATACTACTACGTTTGGTTTAACCTTTAATTTCCAAGGTAAAATTAGTAAAACATGCAGAAGCGTTTAAGCTCTGTGAGGCATAAGGCTGTGCCTGTCTTGTTCTCCATTGGTCTCTCATAATAATGGTGAACATTTGTTGAGAGACTGCTTTGTGCCAGATGTTGTTTATAGCACGTTCATGTGATATCTTGTTTGGTCGTCTTGACCACTGCTCCTTTCTGCCTTAAGGTATTTGGAGTAAATACTTTAGAGACCCTCAGTACTGAGAAAGATTACAGTGTCTCATGTCCTACTTTTTGCTATAGGTAATTCCTATTTTTTTTAAAGAAAAGTAAACCAAACCCAAAGGCACAAAACTTTCATAAATACTGAAATTAAGTCCATTTTTTAAATTCGATTTTTTTCTGATCAAATTACAGGTAATTTCCTCAAAGCTGAGCTTTAGTCATTTTTAATCCTCCCCTCAGTATTCAATATGTGCTTAATTTGCCTTCTATGAAATTCATCTATGACCCTCTGTGCCTATTACAGTCCTAGAGCCATACCACAGTGCCGGCTGATACGGTGATAGAAACAGGTATACGACATTACCACTGTCTTCAAATAACTGGGGAGATAGGGAATGCACATTTTTATGGAAAGCTTAAAAGTAAAAGAACATTTTAAGGGAATACCAAGAAGAGCTTACTGACAGAAGCGCATCCATTTCCATTTCATTCATCTATTCATTTTTTTCCTGTTTCTGTATTGCTGGGGAAAAGACACATTGAACCCATACAAGGAATGAAATGTTGATGGCATGAAAATGATACAAAATAAATAAAAGAAAATGCACACTCCAAGTCCTAATAAGATTTACATGTTTCAGCATCACTAGAGTAGGGTGAAAAGTGCCCCCATATAGTAGTCAGAGCACTGGGTTCCAATTCTGCCACTGAGTTGCTTGAAACAAGCTACTTAATTTATCTGGCCTTCAGTTTATCTGTAAAATACTATTGCTGAGTAGCAGTTTGTGATGATTCTTGTGGTAGATCCTTGCTCTAGTGTTATGTTCAGATTGTTTTTCTCTTTGAAGTTATTTCCCTTTTCCAGAGATCTTTCAGAAGCATTTGGAGTACCAACTTATGAAAAAATGAAAGCTGACATTTAAATACACACGGGTGAGGGTTATGGTTATTTTTCAATAATTTCATTCTGCCTACATGTACTGAGTCTGCACCTATGGTGTGTAAAATATTGTGGTAGTGCAGAAATGACGAAGGTAGAGTCTTTGTCCAAGACAGAGTTCTAGAACATGACCAATGAGAGAACCAAGGGCTGTGGTATAGAATCTTTAACATGAGGAAAGTGAAATGAGGGAGGACTTCATGGCAGAGATGACATCTGAACTGGGCCTTTTTTTTTTTTTTTGCGGTACTGTTGTGGCCTCTCCCGTTGCGGAGCACAGGCTCCGGACGCGCAGGCTCAGCGGCCATGGCTCACGGGCCTATCCGCTCTGCGGCATGTGGGATCTTCCCGGACCGGGGCACGAACCCGTGTCCCCTGCATCGGCAGGCAGACTCTCAACCACTGCACCACCAGGGAAGCCCTGAACTGGGCCTTTTAATCAATCAATTATCATTACATCTGTATAAATGTAGCATTTATTACCTGAAGCACAGGTAATGTGGTCATCACATAGGAAGCACATGATGTGGTCATCAGTATAGGAAACACAAGCAAGAAGATACAGACCCAGATTTCATTTGCACTAAGTGGATTTTTGAGAACAGTGAAATTTATTTTTAAAATATTGCCTCTGATTTTCTTAGCATCTGACATTCAGATAAAGACATGAATAACCTCATGGGGTTTTTAATAATTCATTTTTATTAGGAAAAGTACAAAATCATTTCCATTTTCTTAATCTAATAAGATTTATCTCTCGTTTGGATTACTGTTCATTCTGTAAAGTAGCCTATAATTTCATGTTGGAAGAAACATTACTGTATCCAATAGAATGTAGTTTACTATTCTCTGTCCTTTCCAAAATCATGCTCTGCTTGAAACTTTTGGTTTATGGGCTTTTCCCCTCATGAGAGTACTAACCTGAATGTATCCTATGAAATGTCACATTGCACAAAAACTAGCTTTTCCAGCTTTCGTGAAGAAGATTATATAGTCCTTGGGTTCCACCTGGCAAGATTTTCCTCACTGTACACCTCCACTCATGGTAAGCCCCACGGGCTGCGAACAGCTCTGCCTTTAATGGATGTTACTACATTTCCTCAGTGACTGATTTTTATTAGTTTCAAAAGATAACAGCATATCTATGCACACATGCTGATGTTTCTGAAGGGCACTGTGATGGAAGATTAGAATGCTTTTGCTTTCTTCCTGATCAAACAATGTGTTTTAGAGAGCATGCGTGCGTTTAGCTCTGTGTCACCAAAAAGAATAAAATCTGTTGACATTGTTACTTACCAGCTTTGTTCAATCTTAATGCCAAAGTCTGCCTGTTTGGTCAGTAAAGGTTGAGATCATGAGGTTAGATATCGAGTAAAATTCAGAATTTTCCGTATGTAATGCTAATCCAGAAATTATTTCAAAGGGAAGAGGCAAGAAGCCCATGATTTAAGCACAGGTGTTTAATGGCCAACCACAGGTTAGGTTCACTTTATAACAGTGAACCTGGGGGATTGAAAATTAACACAGAGCGTAGGTCTTCATTATAGTGAATACCAATGAGAGAAAAGCACAATTGTAAGATTTGAACAAAATTAATTCAGCTACACCTGGCAAGCTGTATATCATAAAAGACTTTAGTACACATACTGGCAGCGATGTAAAAGAGCAAAAGGAAATCACTGGGCCTGGCAAGATGCATCATGGTTTTATCTTAGACACTGAAATCTGAGGGGTGTTTCAAATCCTCAATTATAGCTTCTATAATGACATTTATGCAGTTATGTCAAACAATCTAAGTATAATGTATGAAAACATTGGCATCAGTCAGATACACATGAAGCATAGAAAGTCTGTCCGTAAAAGTATAGGACTTTCCTTTGCATCCTAGAAATCTTATCTTAAATGGATAATGTGTACAGCACATAAGGAACAACTTCTGAAGTCATATTCACTCTACAAGCCCATATGGTGCTTCTACAATGTGCTGGATACTGTAGTAACAGACTCAGTCAGTAATGACATGAATAAAATGCTTAAACTGTGGGCTCTTTCTTCAGGCTGTTTATGGTCTGATAACATGGGATAATCTTCAGCATCCTTCAGCTAGATGGGACATGTTCAATACAGGGAAGAAAAATGATATCCAAGTAGCTCATGCATAGCTGGCTTAAGATAGTGTTACAGTTGGTGGAAAGTCTGAGATTCACGACTGAAGGGTCATTGAAGAAGAGTTAATTAATGATGATGGAAAGTATATGTGACAGAAATTCATATGGTTTCTTTTTCATAGGTTTTATCTTTTGGTACTTTCAACATCTTGGTAAGAAATTGTCAGCATCTTCAGGTGTAGTATCAGAAATCTCAATACCCTTTGACTTAGATTAAAACAAGACAAAACAAGTTATTGGCTCACATACTTGCGAAATCCAGGGGTAGGTCTGATTGCAACACTGATCTCTTCTCATTTTGGGTGTGCTTTACAGGGCATTGGTCTCCTACCAGGCTCCACCTGGTGACCTGTGGTCCAAACTCAGTGAAAGAGAACATCTCTTCCCAACAGCTCCCAGACAAGTCTTTGAGTTCCCTCTGCTTAAATGAGCCATGTGCACATCCTACTTCTCAGTATGCTCTCTTCTGCTCTCCTGCCCTCTCTTCTCACTCTATAGCTGTCCCTTGGTGATCGCCTCTACACCTAACTTCAACCACCACCTGCATGCTCATGACTCCCGTGGAGCTCCTGTAGTATTCCTGAACCACAGACCTATATGTCAAATTGCATACTAGAAATCTTTACTGGGTGTCCCAGAGGCACCTAGGTATTCAGAAGGCTTGGTTGTGTAGACTGCCACCTGCTTCATTTCAAGAGCAGGTGTGGGACTGTGCAAAGTGGATTTTAAGGGAAGGGGTATGTATCTATAAGCTAGGAGTCTAAGAGAAATGAGATTATATCTTGCTTCTCTACTTACTACAATAAACATCAGTTTCATTATTTGCAAAATGAACACAACAGTACTCATCAGTTGTGTTGCAAGGATTTATAAATGTCATGTATGCAAAAGTTTCATTCAAGTGTTGGAAATATAATGGACTAAGGCGTGTTGACTCTGATTGATGGTGATTATTGGAGTGCTCTGCTAGGAAGGATTATGAAGCAATGTCTAAGTTCTTCAGGAAAGGGACTGGTGATTGGTTAGTGATATCTAACCTGGGCATGAGAAGGGGAAGAGGCAGTCTTCATGCCTCATACTTGCTTCTCTAATAGGAACTCAAGGAATAGAAGAAACATTTGTATGTCCAGTTGTGGTTGTTAATGTTCCCATCATTCTTTACTAGACATTTTTAGTATATAAGTTTCGGGTGTACAGCATTGTAGTTTAACATATATATTCACTGAAGATTGACCACCACCATCATCCATCACCATACAGTTGACCCACTTGACCCATTTCACCTACCCTCCTAACCCTTTTTCCTTCTGGTAACTACTCATCTGTTCCTTGTATCTATGAGTTTGTTTTTGTTTTATTTTGTTCATTTGTTGGTTTTGTTTTTTACTTATTTACTTGTTTTTAATATAATTTATAATTTATTTTTTAATCTTTGAAAATAAAAGTTTACCTAAACTTCAGATCTACAAGGTTAATTATGAAAAATAGCGATCATTTGTGGCTCTCTGTCCCTTCCCTTTTTCTAGAGACAACAAATTTCAATTATTATAGCTGTTTCTTTTAGTTTTTACTTCTCGATCTCTAATTAAGATGATTATAATGCTACTTCTTGATTTTTAATCTTTTTGTCATTATCTGTAGTGATAAAGACTAGCTTTCTTTCACCACCATTCCAACATACACACATACACTTTCCATCATCCCAAATAAAAAATATTGCTCTATCAATATTCGGTATTTATATTGTTATGATTATACAATTATATTCATACTCTGATTACATTGTTACTCTTACACACCTTTTTGTTTTCCATATTCAACTGGCTTCTTTATTTGCTTTCTCAATATGTGTCCTTAATTCATCCCCAAATGTACCACAAGTATAAATCTCTCAGCTATCATATTAGTATCATCTTTACTGTCATCCTGAAGATTCCTTTCTCCCGTCTCCTCCTTTGGATCCTCCAATTTCTGGACCCACTATCTTCTTATTCCTTGTTCATCTTTTTAGTGGAACATATCCTCTAGAAATTTTCCCAAAAAGGATGCATTGGAGGTAAAGTTTTTGAAAACTTGTGTGATTGAAAATATTCTTTTTTCTACCTTCACACACGATTTATGGCTCGGCAGCAAATGCTGTTGGAAAAATGACAAGGTTGCCACAAACCTTCAGTTTGCAAAATATAGTATCTGTAAAGCACACTACAGTGAATCACAATAAAATGAGGTATGCCTGTACAAATATTAAGTCCAATGGATCATGGACTTAAATGTAAAATGTAAAGTTATAAAAAATTTAGAGACAACATAGAAAATCTTCAGAATTTAGGGAGAAACTAAGTTTTCTTAGATTTGAAACTATAAGTGTAGTTTATAAAAGGAAAAACTGATGCACTTTATCACAATGAAAAATATTTTGTTCTGCAAAATATCCTGATAAGAGGATAAAAAGACAAACTGCATACAAGGAAAAAATGTTTGCAAATCACATATCTGACAAAGTATCTAGAATATATCAAGAACTCTCAATAATCAACAGTAAAACACCAAGCTACCTAATTAGAAAATAGGTGAAAGACATGACAAGACATTTGATGAAAGATGAATGTAGATGACAAATAAGCACATGAAAAGATTTCAACATCATTAGCCATTAGAAAATTGCAAATTAAAACCATGAATATCACTACATACCTTTTAGAACTGGGTATATAAATTAGGGTACATAATCAACAAGTCACTTATGCTCTTTATTTTTTTCACAATTTTTTCTTCTTTGTTTTCAGATTGATTAATTTCTGTTTATCTCTCTTCATGTTCATTAACCCTTTATTGTACAGTTTTCAATCTAATTTTTGCCCCTTCCATTACATTTTTCATTTCTAATTGTATGAAATACAATTATTCTTACAAATACGTTTCATTGTATTTTCCAGTTCTAGAATTTTCATTTAGTTCTTTTTAAAATTTCTTTGTTGAGACTATTTATCTATTCACTCTTTATGCCAATCTTATGTATTTGAGCAAATTAATAATAGTTGTTTTAAAGTCTTTGCTGCTAATTCTAACATCTGGATGATCTTGGGTGCCTATTTCTGTTTCTATTTACTGTTTCTGTTTTCCTTGATTAGGGATTACATTTTCCTGTCTCTTTGTGAATCTTGTCATTTTGGATCATATGCTAGACATTCTTGGTGATAGTTGTAGATAACTAGAATTACATTGTCATTCTTTAAAGAATACCCAGTTTTCTTCTGGCTTGGAGTGAAACCACTGTTGAATACTTTCTATGATGTCAGGTTTTAGTTTTCCTTTGTTAGAGTGGGTTATTCAGTTTTGTCCTTGATCCTATGGCGTTTTCTTTTCTCTATAAATGATTCTTATTCCTAAGTAATCATCTTTCTGGAGTCTCAAGGAATTAGTGATGTCTTGGTAAGATCCCTCTAATCTGGCTGGGTTAGACCTCCCATAATTACCAGGGTTGTGTACCCTGGTATATCCACTAAACTCTCAGCCCCACACAGTCTGTAGACTTCTCAGAATCCCACCTTGGGCCATAGTCCAACCCTTAGCTAAGGATCTATAAAGAACCTACACAGAATTCTGGGGGACACCTTTGCCTAGCTCCTACCCTTCTGGCAATATGCCCTGCAAACTATAGCTTCTTCAGAATCCACAAACTCTTTTTTTTTTTAAATTGGAGTATAATTGTTTACAATGTTGTGTTAGTTTCTACTGTACAATGAAGTGAATCAGCTTTATGTATACCTATATCCCCTCCCTCTTGGACCTCCCCCCTCCCCCCATCCCACCCATCTAGGTTGTCACAGAGCACCGAGCTGAGCTTCCTGTGCTTTATTGCATGTTTCCACTAGCTATCTATTTTGCAGATGGTAGTGTATATATGTCAATCCTAATCTCCCAGTTCATGGAATTTACAGACTCTCATCTCTGCTTCTTCATCTCAAACTATCTGCTGCCTTTTGCCTTGGCCCCATCTCCATGATTTGCCCCCAGAACAAAACTGAGGTCACCATGAGGCTCAGATCATATGTTCCCTTCCTTTCAGAATCACAGGTTTGTATTCATTGTTGTCCAGTGCCTAAAAACAGTTACCTCATATATTTTGCCAAGTTTTAAGCTATTTATGGTAGGAAAACATGTCTGAGACTGATTACTCCAGCATAGCCAAGAGGCAGTTGGCATAGAAAACTTTACTTTAATTCTCTTCTTTGTTTCTGGCTCTATTTTATATGTTTAAAATTTTAAGTCATGTGCAATTTTTTTTTTTTTTGGTGACTGTTGTAAGGTAAAAATCAAAACATTCCTTCCTTAATTTATTGAAACAAAAGCTTTCAGTATTCTTACTGTTTTTGCTGTTTAACTGTGTATGTAACTTTTTATATATTATATTTCAAGGATATAGAGTATACTGTATTATCTTGCTTCCTTTTACTATGATATCTAATGGTTTTATTTATTGTTGTTTTATAAGAGATTTAACGTCTGTAAATCTTAGTGTGCCATTATTACTCAACATGTAAAATTTCTTAGTTGTATTTATGACTTATGCTCCCAGTTTAGAATTATTTTGTAACATTAAAGAACAATTCAACCCAGATATTTAGATAATATTAATATTTAAACCATCATGCAAAAATTGTTCTGTTACATCATTTCATGGGCAGAATTAATTTGAGGAAAAAGAAAAGATACCTGGCTTACTTCCAAATAGTTTTCCTCTGGTTTACAGAGAAGGTCTCTTTAACAAATTTATTTCTATAGACTTTGTTATTATAGACATAACAAAGTTATTTCTATTTCAAAGTTATTTCTATATTTATATTTCTATTTAGAGATATGTCTATTGTTTTGTTTAAGGGCACAGCAAGGACTGGGAAAGATTAAACAAATGAAGGTGATTTACCAGTCTATTTTCAAAATGTCTGAACATGGAGGTATTAAGTTTTATATCATGTTATTTTTAACTTTATATCAAAATAATTTCTTATCCTTATAATAGAATGAACCTCCTGTAATTACAGTCTGGCACAATTTACCAGGCAATGGTGAGGGAATTCCTCAAATATATATGGTCACAGAGTTTTAGTTGATCAAATATGTTAATAGGTATATATTTAAAATAACTCTTCTTTGAAGCCAACCCTCACAAAATATTCATAGTGATATAAACTGTGATTGATGACATGGACATGTGTTTACACTGAGAACATCAAGCTTTTCCAATTTACTTAAAATTTTTGTACTTTTAAGTGAAAAAGTAAGCTTGGATGATTATCATCTCTATTTGAACATGTCTTATTGAAGACCAACATGAGTTTTTGTAGTGTTGAAGTCTTAATAAAACCTTCAGGTTGAATTCAAATCTTTTTCAGAGTGAGGATTGATAGGATATTTATTTCCCCTTCGGTGTTTTGAAGATTTAGTGTACTTTCTACAGAACTGCTAAAAATACATGTCTTTTAGTTCATTTCAATTCAGGGAGAACACGCTTTCCTACTCTGTATGTTTGTGTATGCGCTATAACTCATAATGACCATACCGAGACTCGAAAATATTCAGCATACTTTTTACTTATCAGCAAGAAATACAAAGCTGTGCTGCCTTTAGCACTGGGTTAAAATTCATTCTAGAAAATACTTAAAATGTCATGACCTCAGAGAAGTTATTCTGATGAAATGAGAGGAAACTTGGCTTTCATTACTTTGCCATTTTTATACTTGATGTTTACATGTATTTTTCTTTCTTTATTCATTATTTGTTGGGTGTTGGTGACCATAATCTAGTAAAAAGCATCTGGTTAGCATGTGAGCTGCACTGCCAAAGTCTCTAAAACTAAAGGGTACGTAATTCATTATTATCCTCTCTTTTTTGAAGCAAACATTCCACATTTCTTTACTGGAAAAAGGACAATGCTATACTTTATTAAAATTAGACAAATTGAGAGTGGATTTGGGGGATCTAGACAAAGATAAAACCCTACAGGTATAAGAAAAAAATCCATGTGTTACTTATGAGAAACCAGATTAAATTAAATACTGTTACACAGTAGACATGGCAGAGATTAGAGTGAGAAGAATGAGATGATTCATAATAAAAATAAAATAATACTAATCATTTATTGAGCACTAATATGTCAGACACTGTGACTAAGCACTAAACATGTATTTTTTCAAATATAATTCTCAGCTAAATCCTGTGATCCAGATACTATTATTATTATTACCTTTTTTGAATCTCAGAAAGTGACTTGCTCAAAGATAAAGTTACTTTAATATTACAGAAATCTGTAGAATATCAGGAGAGGAATAGATCTGGCAGGCCATTTAGTCAAATGATAAAAATAATAATGGCAACAATATCACTAATTGTAATTACTAATGTTTATTATGTGCTTACTATATGCCTTTCACTTACTCTACAGGTATTATCTCATTTATGGTCACAATTCTTCTATGAGATAGGTACTACTGTTCTCATTTTACAGAAAAGAAAATGAAGGCACTGAAAGTTTATAAAACTTTTGAGAATGTCCTCTAAAGTATCAGCACTTCTTTCCCAAATTCTGAACCTGTTGAAAAGGAAGCCAAAATGTCAGCTAGTGGAAAATCAAAATACCATGTTTATGAATGTGGCTCATTTCTGTGGACAACTGAACCTGCTAAGAACAAAGCTGAGGCATAGCCCTGCTAGCCTAGCCAGGCCTCTCCAAATGGGCATGGTGGGCCGTAAGAGGTAGGGCATGACGGAGCAGAGGAGCTGCGCTCTCTGCTGGTGGGTCTCTTCCAGAAAGAGAAAAAGCACAGGTGTTTGGCCTTGAATTCTCACTTTCCCCTACTCACTTCACCAACCAGGTAGCCATCCATTCCCATGGTTAAGTGAGGCAATGAGGAGGACCAGAGGACAAAGATCCCTTTGGGTGGAAGGAAACAGCAAGAGTGCAAAACAAGTGTTTTCCCCAACAAACTGCAAAGTGATGAAGCAGGTCTACTCAGTGGTATATCCCGGCATTCTTTCCAGTATGTCAGTAAGGTAATGAATATAAAGCACTTAGTACAATGTCTGGCACTTGGAAGCACACAGTAAATGGTAGCTATTTATATTATTATCAATATAGAAGCTGATGCTCAGTCTTGGAGTTAGGTTTTTGTGCCTCCTTTGCTCACACACTTAGCCCCATGTTGCTTTCCAAGGCTTGGTCGTGGGAGGGGAGTGTGTTTTCATTGTGTTGGCTGGGGATCCTTCAGTAGAGTAGCTTGGTCTTATACTCAGCTACCTAAGACAGGACAGTGAGAGGCAGACGTACCGTGTGCGTCGATAGACTTCGGCAGCTGCACGGGGAGCCTTTGGCCATCACTCAGTAGGAAGGGGTCTGTCTTGCAGTGGCCCAGCAGTGGTTTAGGAAACTCAGGCTTTGTTCTTTGCAAATCAGGCTTAACTAGGTCTGGAGTAAAACAAAAGTAATGGTTTTTTAGCAAACTATTGCTTTGTCTATGAACACCTTGTCAGCTTCAAAGACTCGCTTCTGTGGGAACTAAACAGCTTGAGCAGAATGCTGCCAATTTACAGAAAGTTTGAAGACTCTTGGAGAGTCTTTGACGGCAGCAACTACTTTTTCATTAATTTGGAAGGCTCTTTCATGAGTAGCCCACAGTTTGCAGAAAAAAATAAAACGAAGCAAAAAATACTTTGACAAAACTTTGTTTTTTTCTTGTGGACTTCTGGATGATAGAGTCAGATGTTGAAGCTTTTTAGGTATGTGTTAGGTATGTGTTATGTGTATACATATATGTAATATACATATATGGGGGGAGAGAGAGAGAGAGAGGGAGACTGGCATGGATCTCTTCATGCCTGTTTTGTGACTTCTACTGCTCATTTATTTTCTGGGAGCTTCCTATGTGCTAGGCACTGCACTATCTCATTTAAGACCTGCCTGTCTTGCTCACTTCTTTCTTCCTTGCCTGGCACAGTGCCTCATACATTGGTAAGCATTTAGTAAGTATATCTGTTGATTGCTGAATCCATGAAATACTAAAAATGAAACCATGAGTCAATATGAAGGTATTATATCAGTGCTGTTTCTGATATTCTATAGTTTTCAATTCCCACTCCTGGTTAATTCAACAATAAACAATTACTGAGCACCTACTATGTGACATAAGATGTACAAAACTCTGAGGATATAACTAAACAATTCATAACCCTTGGATTTAATGACATCAGCTTATTTCCCAGCATATGCCAATATTAACTGGTAATTTTTTTTAATTTAAAGATTTTAATTTTAATTGAATTATTATACATATATTCATATAGAATTACTATACATATGTCTATACCAAATGAATGATTTAATTAAATATTTTAATTGCTAAATAATCAGGGATAACTGGTGAATCTTGAGACTTACTAAATCTTATGATTTATTTGAAGCCTTCTGTATTAAACAGATTTGGAGGGGTGGCATCTCTGTGTTTGAAGTGCTGATAAATGCTGATTTTTTTTTTTTTTTTTTTTGTGGTACGTGGGCCTCTCACTGTTGTGGCCTCTCCCGTTGCGGAGCACAGGCTCCGGACGCGCAGGCTCAGCGGCCATGGCTCACGGGCCCAGCCGCTTCACGGCATGTGGGATCTTCCCGGACCGGGGCACGAACCTGCGTCCCCTGCATCGGCAGGTGGACTCTCAACCACTGCGCCACTAGGGAAGCCCTAAATGCTGATTTTTAATGGTTCTGAACTGATGATCTGGTGATGACAATGTTCCGAATCTTATGTTGTTCTTCTTAGAGTTCATGAAAGCAACATCCTTCTACCTAATTTTGCATTTAACCAACTAAGTCAAGCAACCAGAGTTTGACTTTACTTTTGTAGAGCATACTCTTAAAAGAAGATGATGATGATAATCTGAACTATTCTTTATTATCCTTTAAGAATCTACCTCAGTGCCAGTATTGGTCACTTGACATGTTGTCCCTCATCCTTAAAACATCTTTCAAGGTGGGAGTTATTATTCCAGTTTACAGATGAGGAAAACCAGTCTCAGAAAGGAGACCTGACTTGGTCACGCCACACAGTTAGTGAGTGAGTGGTGCACAGAGCACTCAGACCAGGGCTGACCTCACGAGCTTTGCCTTTCGTCAGGCAGCGTTGCCCTTCCTCATGATCTGTGATCACATTATCAGTGAATATCTTCTATAACTGAAACTCCTTTTCATTTCATTCATTTACCAGAAGTCCCAAGATTACTTAAAGTCCTAACCTTATTTATTAGAAATATGGTAACTAGCCCAGAGAATCAGCAAAAAATTAGATTACATCAAAAGTATCTAACCTTCACTACATTCTAAATAGCTAAAAGTACAGAAATTAATATTTTTAAATCTAATGGCAAATATATAGTGCATAATAAAACACACACATATTCCAAGCAAAGAATAGATGAATTTCTTTTTTTTTTTGGATTCAGCTTATTCAACTCATATTTTTAAATAATTTATCCCCAACTTCTATAATATGGCCTTTATTCTTTGATCTTAATCCTATTTTTCATTCATAGGAAAGTGATATTTTTATGGGCCAGTGAAGCTTATATACTGTTGAGTGACATTTAGATACCGTAGTTATTTCCATGTGAGGAGAATTAATCTCTTCACAGAGGGGACTCAGTCCTTCTCTCCACTGCTGGTTCCATCACTGAATATCTCTAGTTACACTTGCTGCCTGAAAGAGCACAGCCTTCAATGCTGTTTTAAATCTTAAAACTTTTTTATGAAGGTTCAATGTAATAATTTGCTTGTTGAGCCACCTTTGTGTCCTACTTTGTGACAGATTATTAACAAATATATGCTGTTATGTTTTGATTGTGAATTTTATTAGAAATTAACCTTACTTGCTTCCTAGGATTATGAAAGAATTGAATGTGCTAGTAAGTGGTTTAAAATTTTTGCAGCTGTAAGCAAAAAAAAATACTAGAACATATTCATGAAAATGGAATTGTAGCTTTTACATTGAATTAAATGTTTTTAAAAGAATTAAGTATCTCAGGTTGATTCTTTTTAAATATTGATTTAATTTTTACAGTTTAGTTTTATGTTCAGCCTTGTCTCAGGGAATCTTTCCTTGTTTTTTCTTTCTTTTTTTTTTTTTTTTTTTAAGTAGAGATCTCTGACTGTCCTCTTTTTACAGGCAGTGGCACAGGTGCTTGTTAAATGGGCAGTTTTTCTTTCTTTACCTACCATTCTCCTTTCTTTCCTCCTTCCCGCCTTGAAGCCTTATTCCTTGGTTCCTCTGTGACAATACATCTATTACCAATGGCTAAACAGACCTGAATATAAACAACATTGGGAATGTTTTCAGGTTCTTTGTTTTTGGATTTTTTTGGTCTTTTTTAGTCTGGGCTTTGGCAAAGGTCCATGACAGACAGTAAATTGCTTTATGAAAAACGTTAGTTTAGCTTCTGGTTGGTAATTGGGAGTGGATTTGACCCTATGGACTTGCTTCAAATTTCCATAGTGGGGTAACTGTTCCAATGGGAATTAAATTGGCATTGAGCTTGGGAGTCCGCTGCCACTGGGACCTCCTGGGTTTGCTTTGTCTGCCTATTGACCTTTCTGTATCAGTTTTATAACTGGATCACTAAGCTCTGTTGGTGGTGAGATTAAAAAAGGGAGGGGAGGAAGAGAGAAAGGAGAAAGATTCAGTGGTGGTGGTGAAAATCCCAAAGGAAACTCAAATTCGGCATGAACCGTGTCTCCTTGTTTGTATTCAGCTTTTAGATAAACGACAGCAGTAGGATGTCTGAGGCAAAGAGTGGAAACAGATGATGGAAATAGTCCTAATCATTAAGAGACAAAAACTGAAGAATAGGTGAGTGTCCTCTGTTTCGGGAGCAGGTAAGGCTAATATATCTGTTCCTGACAGTCAGATACATCAGGTTGCACAAATTATAGGCTTTTATGGAGAGGATTTTGGAGCAAGATTAAGGTTTTAATGTGAATTCCTTCTGGTGACAATCATCAGTTTGAAGAAACTATATTACACCTTGCAGAAAGAGGACACCCCTCTCAGGTCACTGAATGCTTAGTCTTCTAGTCCTGCTTGAACCATCCTGTGTAAAAAAATGTGTGCCTGATTTAGACGACTAAAATGGAGGCAGGCATTTTTAGAGAAAGAAAGCAGAGGTGTGCACAAGCTCTTCAGGCTTTAATTCTGCATCTATATCATGGGAAAAAATAGCTCCCCTGAAGAAACAAATACAAACACCATTCTATTTATATCATGTTCTTTAAAACATAATTCCTTTTCTTCAATTATTATTATTATTATTATTATTTTGCTGTACGCGGGCCTCTCACTGTTGTGGCCTCTCCCGTTGCGGAGCACAGGCTCCGGACGCGCAGGCTCAGCGGCCATGGCTCACAGGCCTAGCAGCTCCACGGCATGTGGGATCTTCCCAGACTGGGGTATGAACCCATGTCCCCTAGCATCGGCAGGTGGACTCTCAACCACTGCGCCACCAGGGAAGCCCCTTCAGTTATTCTTGAAGCAGGAGAATTTTCACATTGTGAGGTTGCCTCCTTCCAGAAAAGATGTTAACCCCTTCCCCCTAGTTTTAGTGATTCAGTATGTGAAATTCTTTGATGCTTAATATTTTAATTTCTTTGTTGTGATTATTCTACAGCTTGGAAGGTTACTTTGAATTTTATACCTTCTTTCCTAATAGTTTAATAGGGTATCTGTACCTTACAAGGAGAGTAATGAAATGAAAGGTGTTGTTTGAATGGGAAAAGGGAGAGGGTAGAAAATGGGGAAAAAACATAGCTGGTTTTTCTTATCATTGGAGGTACAAAAAAGAATGGTTTGAATGAAAAAGAAAAAAAATAAGGAAGTAAATATCAGGCATGGTTAGAAGCCAAATGATGTGTGTTTGTGTGTCAGAGCGAGAGCGAGAGTGACAGATTGTGAGGTTGGTTTAAACACAATTGGTTTCAAGGATCCCAGAATTCCATTCTTCCTGTATTGAGATGTAGTTTTTCAGATTTCCTTTCTGTTTAGTTGTTTGTTTGTTTTTTTTCTGTTTTCTTTTCAGTTAACTTCTTATGAGCCCTTCACTGTTTGTTAGTGTTTTTCTGCACATGCACAGTAATGAAGATAATTTTTTTTTAAATTTAAATATTGAATTTAAGGTGAACTAGAGAGCATTTTCTTCAGGTCTTGTGGATGAAGCCTAAGCTACATTCTCCACAGGGTTTCAACATGATGTTCTGACACAGGAACCACTAAGAGTCAACTTACGCTGGGGACAAAGGACCTTCATGGGAGAACCCATTTCTCAGTGCAGAGTTAGTGCCTCAGTATTTGCTCTAATATTAATGCTTAGGGCTCCGTGATGAGGGGTAATGAGATATCAGTCTGCTATGTGCCTTTCCTTACCACTTCTTGGCAAGTAGAATATTGGGAACATGAAACATCTCTGTTTTGGTATAGACATGACATAGCGCCACACATATGGGGAGAGGACATCGTTGCATCTGAGGGCAGAACCCAGTGTGTTTCTGTGTATTCAGGTGCTCTGGAGAATATAGCACAGCTGTGGCATATTAATGGTCCAGACTCCCAGAATTGATGCAGTCCCCAGATTGCCAAGACCAGTTTGTTGGTCCAGCAGAACAAACACTGGAGGTACCACCATCTGTGAGAAATATCCCTGGTACCTTCCAAAGCTACACAAAGCACGACCCTTGCACAGAGGTCAGGGCCCTCATCGTAAACAGAGGTTCATGATGCAGCAGCGGCTGAGACAAGGCTTTGGGCCAAGTAACGGCTGGGAGATTCCTTCTAATTATTGGCTTAGTACCCTGTTGGGCTTGGATGCTGTGGAGTACCTTCTGTGTCAGAAATGTCAGGCACCAGACTGGGCTACATAGACCTTAAACATTTTCTCAAGAGAGTGGGAGCAGGGGAGGAGGAAAAACCAGGTGCTCTTTGATGGTCAGGAGGGTTTATTTCTAAACATATGGGATCTTTCCTCTGGATTTCTGGAAGAATTGGAGGCAGGGGTGAAGTGGGGCAACCATTAGGGTAATATGTATCAGGCAATAATAGATGAGTCCTAGATCCAAACAATATTCTATTTTTTATAGTGTAACTCGATTTTACCCCTGCCTGCCTCTTTGTTGCCCTTCTCACTTCTACCCCTCATCAGACTGGAGAGACCCAGTGAAATGTATTCATCACCTGGCACTAGTCATAGTGTGGGTGGGAACAGCTACAAAATCCCTTGCGGTTGAGCTCCAGAATCAGGAAGACTCTAGAAAAAAACAACTGCTTTGAAGTTTCCAATTTCTTACATAGGACTCATTTTCTGCCCTTGATAAGTACAATCCAAACTACACAACTATTTCCCCAAAGAGCCAGTTAGGTGGATTTTTAGAAATATTTGAAAACACATTACTCTGCAGTTTCAATCAAATGTAAGCATAATAGAGCAGAAAAAAAAATCTCATTCACTAGTTTTCATCCAATGAATGGCCAAATACTCAATATTAGTCTCCTAGAGACCTTCATCTTCAGGCAAAATTTGTTAATTTGATCCATATAAAGCATAAAGGCAGCTTCTTACCTTTTCCTTCAGAAGTTATAGTGTTGCTAAACCTAAACATGTTACTGAAATATTCTCCTTTCATTCAAAGAAGTTCTATAAGATAACAAAATTGTTACTTCGAGAGGCAATTATAACTTTGCCATAAAGGCAGGGTAAGAATTAACTAATTATCCTTTCTGTTTTCTGGAAACTGTTTCTCATGGCAGGGGAACAACAAATATTAGACAGTTGGACTGTTTGCTTTTCTGGCTTAAGAACAAGCGAAATATCTCGCAGGAGGCTGAGCACTGTTCACAAGCCGTCCGTGGTCTGACTTATTGTTAGGACTTACTGATGTATGTTATGTGCAGTGGAATGAGATGGCTTCTTTTTTCCCTGTGGCTTGTTAAGTATTTAAATGAGCAGACAGAACCATGCATCTCCTTCCTCCTCCCGTGGGTCATGCTTTTTCCTCTTTCTCCTTATTGGAATAGACAAGAAAGGAAATGTTTGCAAATGGGGCTTTCTTCCTAATTTAACAAGGTTCAAGAAAGTGCTAACTTCTTTCCAAGCATTATCTCCAAATGCTCTTTACACAGATTCATTTTCTCCCTTTAGACTTTACAAGGCCACGGGCCACGGAAGAAGTTTGCACAGCTCCACTTCCTCTACCTACCATCGAATACTATTGTTTGCCCCTGTGATCTATCCAAGTTATAAGCTGCTGACTTCCTGTTCTGGAATTTTACAATTGGGAAGAAAAAATAAAACCAGTCAGAAAAAAAAAAGTGTCCCCAAGTGAGTCAGTATCAATTAAAGGGACTACCTGATGCAGATACCACATCAGCATCAATTTTGTCACTTAAGAATTTTAAGATCAGAAACAATTACATTCAATAGCACCCTGTTTTTATGTGTCTACCCTTCATAGCCTTGGCTAGTAAGTCGGCCTGCACCATAATTTACACTGACATCTAATTTCAGCAGATCTGCAAGCGATCTAACAGAAGATGGAGCTACTAAGAGGAGAGGAGTCCAGCTTTATCACTGCAGACATGAAGATTCATTACTTTTGCCAATTTCAAAAGTGAACCTTATAAATATCTATGCTTTTCCCCTCTGTTTTGCATATCTCATTACTTAAATTAATTTATGTGTTAGGGGAATGATTTCTGCTTAAAACTAGATGATTAAACACTTCAGCTGGTTACAAGAAACACCTAAGTATGGTAACTACTCCAGTTATAGATTTTTTCCGTCTTAGAGAATTTGCTAAAGAAAGAGCAAATGCTAAGATTTTTTTAAAAAGTACAGTTACACCAAGAAACTCTATTTTGTGGCACACACTATTTGGAATGTCTACCCAGGTCATTGCAATTTTCCCACTCTGAGGATGGCATCCATACAAGGAAGGGGGCTTCAAGAGGCCATCCCAGGCCCTACCTCCCTGTGGCCCTTCCCTTCTCGACTGCAGTTGAGTGGCACTTGACTCAAATAAGTCTATTTAGAAGCCATCCTGGAGAGTTAAAAAAATTTGAAACCAGGAAGAAATTTCAGTCTTTCTTTGATGGTGAGACCACCAGTCAAGCGGCCTGAAAATTAAAGATTTCCTATCACTGAATATACAGAAGGAGTAGGATGGAGTAGGTGAGGGTTTCTCAACTTCAGAGCTGTTGATACTTGGGGCCTGAGAATTCTTTTTTGGGGGGACTGTCCTGGGCATTGTAGGATGTTTAACAGCTCCCTTGACATTGACCCATTCAATTCCTGTAGCATCACTCAGTTGTGACAACTAAAAATGTCTCCAGACGTGGTAGATGTCCCCTGGGGAGCAATATGACCTCACACCTCCGATAACATCCATGAGAACAAACAAAGGCAACACATGGAGAAAAGCAGAAACTGGAGAAGGTAGGGAGTTTCCTACAGACATTGTCTGAAAGATCTTTGAATTATTTTTCTTGTCTTAAAGCCTCAGATGTATTTCTGCCCTTTCCACTGTTACATGAAACAGTTAGCATAGTTCTTTTCTTTTTTTTTTTTTTTTTTTTTCATTCTTCCTAAAACTTTGAGTTGAGCTTCTGGGAAACAAAAATAGTCCTGACTGATATGATAATAGATGGTGGTAGATTAAGCTTATTTTTATTTTATTTATTTATTTTTAATTTCTTTCTTTTTTTTTTTTTTTTTTTTTTTTGCGGTACGCAGGCCTCTCACTGATGTGGCCTCTCCCATTGCTGAGCACAGGTTCCAGACGCGCAGGCTCAGCGGCCACGGCTCATGGGCCTATCCGCTCCACGGCATGTGGGATCTTCCCGGACCGGGGCACGAGCCCATGTCTCCTGCATCAGCAGGCGAACTCTCTGTGCCACCACTGTGCCACCAGGGAAGCCCTAAGCTTATTTTTAAAAGGCCATTTCAGAAGGAAAAGATATACATACTGGACATATCCACCAATCTTCCCCTGAGTTTTAGAAACAGAGGTTTTTTAATAAATAAATAAATTTAAGAAGGTAGATGTGAGTTGTGGGGTGGAATGGGGAACACTTGTTTAATAGGCACAGAGTTTTAGTTCTGCAAGATGAAAGGAGTTCTGTGTCTGGATGGTGGTTAAGATAGCACAACAGTGTGAATGCACTTAATGTCACAGAACTGTACACTTAAACGGTAGTTAAAATGGTAGATTTTTGTGCTATGTGTATTTTACCACAAGTTTTGTAAAAGGTAGCTGTAGGGGAGAGAGAAGGAGAGAAGAAGAAGAAGAATGGGTTGGGCCAGGTTCAGGTTATGATTCCTGATGCGCTTACTGGTCGGCAGTTCATCGTGAAGCAGGGACACCACCCACAGTTTACAAGACTGACAGCATTTTGCCTCTGCCTGTGATGTTATTATTCCTTCAGCAGTTGCTTTTGAAGAAGATGTATTGAGGCACAGAAGAAAACCTTCTGAATTATTCTCTGTCAGTTTCTTTGTTTTAACACTGTGTCAGGTCACCTTCAGAGACCTCCAGACCTGGTAGGAACTGTCGTATATCAGAGGACTGCAAAGCTGTCTTGGCCACGTGTGGGTTTAACCCATTCACAATCCTACCTCTTGGGATTCACAGTTTGAAGAGGGTTTATTTTTTTCCTCCTCATAAATGGTTTGTCTTCTCAATCCCAGGGATTGATCAGCTGTAGCTAGGGACATTTAGGGCTGTGTCCTTAGAACACTGAAAATGGGCAAGTGCTCATCTGGGGTCTCCAGTGTAGAATGTGGATTGATTCTGACCATGAAGGGAAAAGGATGTCTACAGGCAAAGACTGGTAAAAATGACAATGTCAGTGGGGCAATAGGACCAAGAAGAAAAGAGGATCTTTTAGGAATCATGTGCTTAAAGTAAGGGGCATGTTTATTTCTTTCTGAATTCTTCCTGAGGTATCTTGCTCAGTTAGTGTAACTTGAAATAGAATTTATAATCTCAGCAGATGCATTTTTTTTTTTTTACAGCTAAAACATAACATACATGCAGATTCCTTGCTTTGAGTGGCTGATTAGAAACTATTTGCATTTAACAGAAGTTTAAAAAAATTCTCTAAAGGAAGCATTTTGGGGGTGGGTGGAGGGAAGGCAAATTTATAAAACATTCAAAGTCCCTTTAACTCCTTAATCATTTAGACATAGTCAGTTTTCTCAGTGGAGGCCATCTTTTGCCCTTAAATTTGCAGATGGAGTTGGTAATCAGGCAGTAAGGCCATAATCAAATTTCTCCAAGAGTAAGTGAATAAAACCCCAAATTTTTATAAAAGCAAAAAATGAAGACAAGAAAATCGAGTAAAAAAGGAATACCCATCAGATTTTCTAATCAAATTAATCTTCTCCAATACACAGCTGTATTAGAAATATAGGTGAAAGTCTTTGAGACAATTGACATATTTTCCTTGTATTCAGCTTTAAATTATAGTTATTAAATATTCTGTATTTTTATCAGTCATATTATATCCAAGGCATAAACACAGTTAAAATGATTAAAGTCTTAGCATTATAAATATCTTCTAAACCAAGAATTCTCTGGTGCAAGTATTTCTAAGTAATGTTAGGTGCACAAAATGCTCTACTATCTCATTGAACAGACGGGACGCAGGATCACATCTAAGGCGGTGTCGCCAAATTCTCTGTGTCACATATTTGTTTTCATACCCACTGCCATTTCTCATTTATAATCTGAGGCAGCATGGTGTTTTGCTGAGATAGTTAATTGGTGGGTTTTGAGAGTCAGGATCTGCTTCTTGGTCTTTGTCTTAATTGTAAAAATCCTTCACATGTGTTTTCAAGGGAGCATGTGTACGTTTTATTAGAAAAAAAGAGTTCTGTTTGTGTAAGTTTAAACAGTGTGCTGCATAAAAGCCTGAAGAGAACTTGAGTTTAAACTTTGGTTGGACCATGGACACCTTTGAGAATCTAGGATAATCATATAATTTATCATACAAACCTGAACTCTTTGAGAGAGTAAGTGGGGTCCGATGAATAGTTATTCTGAGCAAAGAAGCATAAATGAGGATTACCCCAGGCAAACTGGGAGGTATAGCCATTTTAAGATTTGATGAAAAGTATGGACCCACTTCTCAGGAAAAAAAGTGCTCATGCACGAACACCCCCTGTTTCTCATGCATCACTCTGTAGAATTCACATCTTCATTTTAAGAACCCTGAGACCAGATACATTTGTCCAACATTTATTTGTTGGTGGTCTACTTTGTCCCAGGCACTGTTTTTAGATGCAGGAGATACAGCACCGCACAAAACTAAAAAACTCCTGCTCTCATGTGATGTATATTATACTGCGGTAGTCTGACAACCTGGTAGGCAGAATTCTAAAGATGGTCCCCCAAGATTCCCATCACCTGGTTATTCAATCAAACCCTAATTCAGATACTGCTGTGGAGGGACTCTGCCAGTGTAATTAAGGGTAAAGGTCTTAAAATAGGGAGATTCCGGGATTATCCAGGTGGACCCAATCTAAATACTCCAGCCTTGAGAATCAGAGAGTTTTCTTCAGCTGGAGTCAAAAGAGACTTGGCGGAAGAGGACAGAAGGAGTGATGAGTCCGAAGGGTATTTATAGAGATTCAAAGCAGGAGGAGGACTAGACCGTCTGCTGGTGCCTTTCAAAGGGAAGGAAAGCGTCTTGAGTCAAGAATGCAGGCGGCCTTTAGCAGCTGAGAAAGACTCAAGGCTGACAACTGAAAAGGAAGTGGGGGCTTTAGTCTTACAACCACATGGAACTGAATCCTGCAAGTAAATTTAATGAATTTGGAAGCAAATTCTAGAATCTCCTGCTAAGAGCCCAGCCAGCTAACAACTTGATTTCAGCTTCGTGAGACCTGGACCCAAGAAGGCCACTGGACTTGTGATCTGCAGAACCGTGAGTTAAATTTCTGTTGTTTTTAAGCTACGAAGTTTGTGGTAATTTGTTATGATAGCGATAGAAAACTAGCACAGACAAGAAAAGAAAAACAAGCAAAAACAAGCAAAACAAGCAAAATGTTTGCTAGTGGGTTATGAAATGCTAAGGAGTAAAAATAAAAAAGAAAGGAAGATATTAAATGGGAGGGATGGTCTCCCCGGGAAGGTGACTCTTGAGAAAAGACCTAAGGTCTTGTGAGAGTGAGCCATAGCAGGGCGGCCGGTGTAGCTTGGGCAGGGGGAATTGGGGAAAGAGAGGAGGCAATGAAGTAGAGAGAATGGGGGCCATTTTCTGAGGGCCATGTTGGTCGTAGCAAAGTCTTTGGCATTTATTCTAAGTGCCAGGAGTCATGAGAATGTATTGAGCGAGGGATGGAGCACCGTGATTTGACCCGTGTGTTAGCGGGGTCACTCTGGCTGCTGTGTTGAGAGCAGACTGCAGGGAGGTGTGAGTAGAAGCAGGGATATCGGCTAGAAGGCTGCGGTAACAGTCTAAGCAAGAGATGATGTTGGTTTGCACTTAGTTCTGGGTCCTAAGGACTGGTGAGAAATGGTCATATTTAAAGCGCAGCCAACAGGTTTTGCTGGCTGACTGTTTGCGGAGGATGTGATAGCCTCTTTCACAACTGTTGTCATAAGACAAACTCAAGATTATAGAATGCGTTGATCAAGAAAGGGGCAATTGCCAATTTTTACAACGCATTTTTGGTGGACTAATTTGGCGAATTTAACTTTGTGTGCATGCACATGCTTCTGAAGTGTCGACATTGTGATTCGGTTCCCTTGGTAAATGGTCTGAGGTGCTGGAGTTTAAAGGCCGGTCTAGGACTCTGAGTGTTCCTCAGGAATGATTATATCTGTAAACTCTCAGACCCGGTACTGCCCCTGCTTTAAACTACTTTAAAAACTGCATATAAAGTGAGTAAACAAATACAGAAGGGACGAAAACCCACAACACACAGACCAAGTTTTAAGAGGTTTGGAAACTTAATAAGAGATGGAACATAGGAATTTGGTAAAAATATCAGATAACGTGGAACTCTTTAACCTGGAAAAGTCAAGTCACGGGCATGATTTAGTAACTTGACTGAGTATGTAAAGCACTACAGCTGAATCAGTGGCGGCAGCTGTCCACCGTATCTACTTGCGATAACCCGGGGGATTTAGGTCAGCTGTGAGACACAGCTTATTTGCAGCAAAGATTATTAAATAATGGAAGGAGTGCCTGAGGAATCTCCAGAGGCGTTTTTATTCAAACACCTGAGGGACAGAAATCCTAGCATGATAGTGCCAGAACTCTCCACAAGATGGCAATCATGGGTTGATGCCAATTTTTGTTTTCTCATAGAGTTTACACTTTGGCAGGAAAAAATAAAGACCCATGACTTATGTTTCACTGTCATATTTTGTATTATATTATCTATGGATGAGTTATATTGCCCCAAACCTCCATCTCCACTTACGGGTTTTTCTAAACATTATTTTATAAGGCTGAGGGAGGCATGTTGCAGTACCGGGGTGGCATATCCCTCCCTGCTCTCACATCCCAACACGAGAACATTGATCTTCATGGGAAGCTTGAAGAACAAGAACGTGTCCTGTGACTTAGAGGTCTAAGCAGTGACATGAGGCACTGCTTAAAAATTGGTATATAGAAGAAAGTCAGAAACCTGGCTATTGCCTCAAAGAATGAGAAACTATGATTTAGGTCAAGACATGTGGAAATAGTATGTTTTACAAAATTCTGAGTTATGGTTCCTGTAAGAATAGCATTGTCATTCTTCACATTCAAAATGAAATGCTTCTGATTTAAAATTCAAAGGAGAAAATGCTCTTTCTTTTTTTTCTTTTAGAAATTATTTAACTACTTTTCCCCCTTGTGTAGGGGTTACAAAATTTCATGTACTTAGGGGTACTTCTTGCAACTTTATTCATCTATCACAACTTTATTCTCTATTTTGCCTGATGGCAAAAAAAAAAAAAAAAAGTCTGTTACTGGTATATTCTATCAGTTCAGAATTTTCTCTGCCCCTCTTCCTGGTATTAGTCTCCTGATGCCACCTTTACACCACAGAACTATCTGGTTCCTGGACTTTGTGCATGTTGTATCTCTGAGGTGGACATTGATATATTTGGGCCTGGAGTGCGGACTCCATGCTGGCATCCATGGAAAAGTCAGGGTTCCCTCTGATTCCCTAGTCACAGGGACCATTATCTACCTATTACTCTGGCATCCCCTCATTGCAACCACAAGATCCATCGGGTCTTCCTTCTTGTTAGTAAGCCTCTTTGTCTCAGCTAACTTCCACAATCTTTCTTTGGTAGAGGAAATCCAGATTCTCTTCCACACTCCTTGGAGAACTCCTGGGGGGCACTGGTTGGTCTGACGTGCTCTGTTTGACCACAGCTCCTCCCTGCAGGCTCTTCTGCTACTTGCTAGCCAGCACAGTTGGGTTGCTATGTGTTGCAGCTGACGGGCATTAGGGTCCTGCCTTTATAACCTCCACCTGAGGACCTGAGAGTTCTGAACTCCACAGGCCTCTGTGATGATTTCTCCTTTGCCTTCATCTGTTTACCCTTCCCTGCATAGCATATACAATGCAACATCTTCACATCAATTTCAGCTACTGGCTCATCAATTAGAAAATCCAAAACATAGTGTGCATATGGTGTTTAGACTGGTTTGCCTTTCTTAATGTGTCTGAAAAGTGGTGAACCAGTGCTAATTCAGGACACTTTGGGGAAATGAAAGGTTATTGATTATAGCTAAGAGATACTTCAACAAGTGCAGGATCCTCCCGTTACTAGCTGTGTGACCTCTGACAATTAAAAGATGTAGTTTGATAAAATCATCAGTTTGTGAGGAGTAAGATCATACATTTACAAGACCTCTTCCTGTTTAATTTAAAACAATTGTGTGTAGGTAAAACCTAAATTAAGACAAAAGCGTTTAAAGCCTGGGTTTCCATAGTTCCTCAAGATAGTTTATACACAGAGAATCTCTACAGTTGGAAAGAAATATGTAAAACTTGCTCAATTTTAATGTCCTGAACACAAAAATTGTGTATATAAATGAATTCGTCTTTCCCATATTATTCTCCACCTAAAATTGTCATAAAATTATGTTAAACAATATTCTTTTCAATACATCTGAGCATATGATTAAATTCCACTTCTTTAAGATTTTTAAGAATAAGGAGGAAGGAAAGTGGACCTATTCAGGCAAAAGGAGGGAACAAATGTTATTGGAAACAATGAATAAAATCGTTACAGATGGCAGTATAGATGTTGAGAGAGTTCTCAGTATAAATATTTAAGTTTACATGAATTTCACATGGTTAATAATTTACAATAATTAAATCACGGGTCGGCAATAACACTTGTGGGTTCTTCTTCACACAGCCTTGAGTATAAAACTCTTTCTTTAGGTTTAAAATGTCAACTTAGGTTTCATGAAATATGCCAAAGGGGAATTTCACGTGTGCTTTGCAATATGCTGGTTTCCGATGGGGTTCCTTTCCCACTGTGCTTGTGCATCGCAGGTATAGTCGCCTCTGTGTGAGTGAAATGGCTTGGCAGCGGGGAGGGGGAGGGTCACCGCCCCCAGCCTGACATAAGTGGCAGCTCCATAGATTTTCACTGGAACATTTATAAAGTTTTAGACAGCGGCCACTGCCAGCTCAGAAGATGGTTATAATAAGTGAATTCAGTCTGGAAGCCAAGGCGAGAAACTCTATCTGGCACTGAGGGAAAAGACGAGGACTTTATTGTTTTACCAGCCTTTGTACTGGAGTCCGTGGCAGCAGTAGGGGATGGAAGTGGTGCTTTCCCTCCCGTGCCTTTCTGACCCCACAACAAAGCAATTACATTTTTAGAAGAAACCATTTAGAGGACAACCCATTCCACTGCAAGCATCCCGGAATCCAGCAGCTTAACGTGGCTCCGATTGCAGTGACATCTCTAAAATTGTATCTCTGCTGCTGTGTGACCCCTAGTGCTTACTGTAACTTGGTGGCGGAAACCATATGACTTGGCGCCTACTGTGTGCCCTCCCTTCTGGCAGGCTGCTGCCATCACGGCCCTGTGGCTGCACTGTGGTAGGAAGCCAGCCTTAAGTGGGCTCCTTCGGGAGGTGGGAGGTGCGGGTGGGGAGCAGGAGAGAGAAGGGAAGAAATTTCTTCACAACAGCTGGGTAGGCAAGTGGCTAAGCTCATTACAGGATTCTGATTGTCCAGTGTGTCTCTCTTGAAACAAAATTTCTCATTCTTAAAGCAAAAGAATAATTTTGCTAGTTAATGGGATTTTCTCTGCAAAGCTGCTCTCAAGAAATGACGTATAAGTAGCCCTGAAGTAGATTCTGATGGCTTAGTTAAAGCCATTGCAATATGCAATTTCCGTGCATTGTCGTCTCGGGAGAATAGTTGCTTTGTTCTAACTGGCAGTGCAAGTCGCTTGTGAGGGGCAGGAATAACGTGTAATATGAAAGAACTCATTAACAGCAGATTTTTATAGATCTGAATGTAAGTATTTTGTTGTTTTGTTTTGTTGGCTATGTATAAAACCCATATTTTAAGGACAATGGGAATCATTCAGATATCACTATGCTAAGAACAGGCAGCAGGTATCCATGTGTTTGAAAAGTTGGCTGTTGCTTCAATTTATATAAATTAAATCCTTTCCACATTGATTTATGATCTTGGGTTATTACTTGCGTGCTTGGACTTAAAGTACTATTACTGGTTATAGAATGTAATAAAACTTACAATTAAATATAATCAAACTTAAATATATTGTTGCCTACTACTTTTTGATGGTTCTTTGTATGACAAAAAAAATCCAAACGTCAGACCAGTGAAAACTCTTTATGGGTCACCCATGATGTATTGCTTTTGCTTTAGTGCCTCGTTTGGTTTGTACAGACTACTTGCCTGCTTCTAATGTGAGATGCCACTCACCTGTTACACTGTACTCTGGAGGTGGGTGTGGGCAGGGAAGACGAGTACGTTGCTTCTCATGTTTGTGAGCAGATACTGTTTTTTGGCATGTCTGCTAGCTTACTTCATGCCTCATAGATGGATTTAGAAAGTGTGCCTGAGAATTATATTACTCCATCGAATGGTTCAGGAAAACTGCGGTAACGTGGTGAAAATGTTATGACTTACTCTGCAGAAATCTAGACATTTTATGTGGCACAGTGGGAAGGGAAGTAAATGGAATCCTAACAGTATGCCTTCCTGAGTGTTTGGAAGGGCCTGGGGATTAAACAGAACTCCTTCTACTTTTCTTCTTAAACGGTAGGGCATGTTTGATAACACAATTGGAGATAAAGCTTTAAAAATTCTTTTAAAAGAAAGAGATAAACCATAACACTGAGTATAAATGTTTGCTCTGAAAGCAGATTTTGACAGCAAGACAGTCTCAGGTAGATAGGGGAGGGAAGGACCAAGGAAGGGAGAAGAAAGAAATGGCTGGGGTACCAAAAAAAGACACTTATGAACTTTGGGGCTGTGTGTAACAAGTAGTCTCCAACTCTCAAAGAGGCTCTGAGCCACCAAAGCAGTGGAAGTGAGTTTGGTAAGTTTCCAATGAAACAATATTGTGTGTGGTCAGGGATGACCTCTTCAAAGAGGTGATGTCTCCAATAGTCCCAGAAGCAAGAGAGAGAAGAAGTCCTTCAAAGAGCAGGAGGGAAGGCACATCTCAGCAGAGACAATAGCCTGTGTGAAGGTTGGAAGTAGGAAAAAATCTCAGTATGCCCAGAGAGCTGAAAGGAGCTTGCCGTGGTTGGGGAATGGTGATTCAGAGGGGCACAGGTGACTCTGGAAGGGAGGCGGGTGCTGGGTCATACAGGAAGGCTGGACTTTATTCTCTGTTCAATGGTGATTTTTAAGCAGAGAAACATCTTGGTCTCAATGTGTTTTGATAGGTAGCTCTCAAAATCTGGGAGAGATCAAGTTAAGGCTCTATTTTATTTTTATATTTATTATTTTTTAAAATTTATTTATTTTTGGCTGCATTGGGTCTTCGTTACTGTGCGCGGGCTTTCTTTAGTTGCCGTGAGCGGGGGCTTCTCTTCACTGCGGTGCGCAGGCTTCTCATTGCGGTGACTTCTCTTGTTGCAGAGCACGGGCTCTAGGTGCCCAGGCTTCAGGAGTTGTGGCTCACGGGCTCTGGAGCACAGGCTCAGTAGCAGTGGTGCACGGGCTTAGTTGCTCCGCGGCATGTGGGATCTTCCCGGACCAGGGCTGGAACCCATGTCCCTTGCACTGGCAGGCGGATTCTTAACCACTGTGCCACCAGGGAAGCCCCAAGGATCTATTTTAGATAGAACAGTTTTGCCTCACCTAGGCTGTTGTGTTTGTGATCTGGATATGGGAATCTGGACATTGTCTATGTAAAAATGGGATTTAATGTCATGGGAATGGATGAGATCACTTAGGATGAGGGGACAAGGAGAAGAGAGGATGAATGAAATTGGGAGAATGTGGTCACAGAAGCCCAGAGAACAGAGAATTTCAAGAGAGAAAGGTCTAACTGAATCCAGTTTTGAGAAGCTGAATATCAGGGCCCTTCACTGAATTCAACAACATGGAGGCCATAAGCAGCCTTGCACAGAGCAGTTTCTGTGATATGGGGAGATGGCAGCCGGGTTAGAGTAGGTTGAAGATACATTCAGAAGTGCGTGTGGTTCTTTCAAGACTTACACTTAGCTGGGAGAGGCTTGAATTCAAGAGAAGGTTTTCTTTTCTTTTCTTTTTCCTTTATTCTTTCCGTAGCACAGAATGTATAGCAAATTAGTATGCTACTGGGAATGATTGAATGGGAAGGATGCTAAGAAACATGAAGTTGGGAAGCTGGGTATACTACACGGGAACCTCTGTTTCCATAGAGCCCATTCCTGTTGATCAGGCAGAAATGGACTTTCTTACTGAGCATTAAGGACCTCCCAGAATCCCCAGGAGAGATGGTCGAGCTTGGAGACTCTCCCTCCAAGGAAAGACCTTCCACACACACTGAGGAGCTCTGTAGCGCAGCCCCCTGCTGCCTGTTGTAGAAGCCAGGCCCACACTCTCAAGCTGGGCTTGAAAGGCCTGAATTAACTTTCTCTGATGCCCCTGAGAGCCAGATGCTTTTGCCATCAACTTCAACAAAAATGAAGCATGCAGGGGTCCTGCTTCCTGTCTGCCATCTCCCAAATTGAAATAAAACTGGTGGTTAGCTTGGAGGCGACAGAGACCATGCCTGACAGAAGCCTGGGGGTGACACACGTCCCAGTGCTTCTCTGTCTTCACCGGCAGCTGCACAGTCCTCTCCCCAGGGCTCTGGCAACGTGAACGCAGCACAGACTGTTGCCAGAGGAACAGACGTTCCTTCCTCAAGACTAGCCTTGTGAGAGAAGACAGGACTCGAGTAGCAAAAGTCACTTGTGCCTTTCAGCAGCCAGTGCTTTAGCACCATGACATGTTTTCCAGGTTGTGCAGGGAGGGCTTCTTTTCTCGCAGGTAGACCACGGGGGGAAGATGCCCACGTCACTTGTTTAGTGTGGTGCAGATTATTCATGCATAGGAGTGAATGAAGTGCAATTAAAGGGCCAAAAATTAATTAGCTTTTATATGTGGATGTTCTCAATGGGATGTTCGTTTAACACTGCCTGAACTATTTAACTCTTTCTTTAAGCAGATTTAACTTTTTCTGTTTTCAGTGTTGGACTCTGATAACCTTTTAGTATTCAATAGTGTGAAACAGTCCCCCATGTAATATAAGAGAACTCAGTTTCTCTTATATGAATGTCATCTTTCTGTTATTATAAAAATGGGTTAAATGAAAAACTTATGGTTTTAGAATGCCCCATTTTGTAAATGTATGTTTGTAGATAATTTTGAGCACAGTGAAGACCTGTTTTATAAAGTCACTAATTGTGGTATTAAATCAGTGTAAGTTCTATAGGTTGGTTTACATCGGAATATTAAAACTAATTTTGTATGGCATACTTTCATAATCTGTATAAGATTTGGTGACATTCTGTGAAATATTCAAACTAGATTCCCTGTCTGTCAGTGAATTTTGAGGGCTGTTCCATTATAAGGAAATGTCATAGCGCCAAGTTTTGCCATGTCTAGGGGGAGGAGAGGTTGATAGAAAAACTCTACATAACCCTCTTCTTCCAAGAAGCTCAGAGAGAAAGTACCAGGCAGCAAATGGTATCTTAAGCAGAAAACTCACACTTTTACAATGTGTACTCTGAACAATGAGAGTGCAGTAGGATTTAGCCAGGGATAAAACTAGCTCGTGGTCAGCCAGCAAAGCAGGCAGTCAGAATATTTCAAAGCATATATATATATATATATATATATATATATATAAGTTTTTAAATCACTGAATTTGTGGTAATTTTTATTTATTTTTTATATCTTTATTGGAGTATAATTCCTCTACAATGTTGTGTTAGTTTCTGCTGTACAACAAAGTGAATCAGCTAGATGTATACACATATCTCCATATCCGCTCCCTCCCACCCTCCCTATCCCACCCCTCTAGGTGGTCACAAAGCATCGAGCTGATCTCCCTGTGCTATGCAGCAGCTTCCCACTAGCTATCTGTTTTACATCAAAGCATATTGATGTGTTCATAGAACTCAGCTTATTTCTGTCTTTAAATGTAAACATCTACAGATACAAAAACTAATGACTTTGTACAAAAAGAAATAAGGGCCCTGAATGGACAAAGCAATATTCCAGTAGAGAAGAGTAAGGAGTAAGAATTTGTAGGATGTTGGATCTTAAGTAAGAAATCGACACTAGATAAGCAGGCAGTTGATAGATCACAATGAATTGATATTTTTGCCAATTTCTAAAAAAGAGAAACTGGGAGTTCATCCTGGAAGCCATACTACAGTATTCTGTAACGCATTTACTTAACAATAGTTATTGAGCACATCTTTGCAAGGTCAGCAAAACAGATCATGTCCTCGTTCTTAGGGAGGTTACATTCTTGTAGAAGATGAATGTTAGATATATCACATGTGATAAGAATTTTGAGAGAGTAGGCTAGCTAATATGTATAGAATGAATATGTACCAAGGACCGGGGGCTATAACTGGGCAGACAGGAATGTGGAAGAGAGAAGAAAAGCCCTCTATTACCCCATGGCACTAATTTTTCAGTGTTGTGAAGACAGTGTTTCATATGCCCTCCTACTCCTTTCCACATAACACCTCAGGAAAGTTATAGGAGGCAGATCTTGGAGAAAATTGTATGATCTGGAATGTTTGTCACGCTCTCTCCAGTCTTCTCCTTTTGTCTCTTTGAATGGCTTGTTTAATCAAGGATGGCTGGTGGCACTGCTGCCCCAAGGAGAACAGAGACTAGTAGAAAGAGTGCTTCTCTTTCCAGTGCTGACCTGTGTGCTGAAGGGCTATTCATAGTCCTTCCAACAATGCTGATCATTTTTCATTCTCAATCTCCAGCCCCACCTCAACACTGAAACATTTAGAGGAAAAGACAGCTAAGACCAAAGGCAGAATGGAAGCAAAGTCTCAGATGCTTGGTACTTTGGGGGAACTGTAAGAAGTCTAGTGGGACCAAAGACGAATTTGATTTTTCCTTATCACCTTCTGTCTTTATTGTAAAATATACTTTGAATCTTAATTTGGATGTTGAGATTTTTCCTGGATCTCTCATCTTTGGACGACTTCACCTTATTCGTAATTTCTACTCTAAATATCCTTAGAGGTACTATGAGTAAACTTCTTGAATTTACTCATAGTAGCTTTAACAGAAGGTACAGTAAGTAGCCTTACCTCTTAAGTTCACTCATCCATCAGACATGCTGAATGGCAGGCATTGTGCTAGACACTTTGTGTACAAAGTTGAGTTAGACAAAGATGATTTTTGCCATTTCCTTTAAGCTGAGTTCACCAAGAAAAAAAAGTCAAATAATTAGCGTAATGGGATAATGAACTTCAATAGAACGTTATTTCAGAGGCATAGCGTATAGAATACTTAACTCTTTAACAGATGTTGACCCAGTGGGAGGACCCAGGCAGGCTGTGTTTCCTTGTCTCCTGGGTCTTCTGGTTTCTGGCTGGCTTTGGGCAATGGGAGACACTGGGGAGATACGGAAGGCGGAGTGAGGCAGAACTTGGGGTATTTCTTTTCCCCACACTGTACCTCGGGTGGTGGCTCTGGCAGCAGCTAGATCTCCTCTGTGGCTCCAGCTCCTACAAGCCAGCCCTTTCTTCCGTGGTCTCAGCTTCTGGGTGAAGTGCATTATGGCTCCAGTCCTTGCTGCATGGCTTTTGCTCTACATTCTGGTGATGCCACCTTGCCTGTTGTGTCCCCAGCTGGAGAGGTAATAGTCTTTTTGCCTTTGCTATTCTTTGGGTTGCTTCTTCATCCCCTGTATGACTTCTGAACTCTTATTACTGGGTAAACGTCCTCTGTTGAAATGCTAGAGTAGTGACTGATAGTATCAAGTGCTTTGTTCAAAGCACTGTGCCTTTCTGATGAGTACAGACAATATTCTAGGTCTGAAAGAAATGAGCTTTCTGCAGAGGCTCTACCTTTGGTAGAGCATATTGAGAAATTTTATTTCTCTACCATTAAAATGGTCTTCCCTATTTTTCCTACTGCATCTTCATCAATGCTTGCTGCCCTGTCCTCGAAATGCCCTTAGACTATGTTACTTTTACTTACCTTTTCTGAAATAGTACTTCCTAATTGTGTGTTCCACTGGTACTGCCGTCATATTTATTTAGCCACCTGGGACTTCAGGGATGTGCCTCTGGCCTTGCTGGTCTCTAACCGTAGTCTTCTTTCACCTTTAGTGTTCTCAGTGATGCTATTCATATTTGGCTGAAAGCTTTCCTGCCTCTCTACAGATCCTAAGTTTTGTACCACCAAAGTACCACTTTGTGACCTCATGAGTAGATTGGGGAAAACTTGCCTACTGGGGCTCCTTATCATGTCATTCACTTTACAGCCATTCTAATGACTATCATAATGTCAGAACAGAAAGAATCTAGAACAAGCTGGGGGAAGACTTGAGTTGTTTTTCTGGCTCTCTGATGCAGGGCTGATTGAACTGATACATGACACGCAGAGAAAGAAAGAAAAAAGAACCAAAATATCTGCCCTCCCACCTCACTGAGTTGTTCCGAATGCCAAAAAAATAGTTTAATAGGATAATATTAGTTGGCTGCTTGATTTCAATATGCTATTAAATTTTTAATTTGATTCTGTAAGGTGGTAGTAATTCCAGGTGAGAGAACTCAGGCTGAGAAAGGCCACATGACTTCTCCAAGGTTATATATGGAATAATAGTGGATATGGAACACCTGCAATTTCAACCTGTTGGCTTGCCTTCAGTGTTCATGTTCTTTCCCTTCTACTGAGCTGCCTTTGGATGTGAAAAGATGATTCATCAAAGTGTGTTCAGAAAAGAAATACGTGCTGTACAAATTCTGGAGCAGAGTAATAGATGTTCTCATCCTTCTTTGAATTAAGGCTGTCACATACCAGAGAACATAACCAGCAGATTAACCGTTCTCTCTAAACAGCTGACATACTTAACAACCTTCTGAGCTATTTCCCTTGAGGGAAAGCAGTTTTTAATAATCTGTGTTCACATCACTGTCGTTGGCTATGCCGCCTTTCTTCTTGGATTCTTAGCTATAGACTCTGGTGGGGGCAGGAGTCCATTTGATCTCTTGAGCCTGCATTCAGATCCACAGCACTGTGAATAAAGAGCGAAGCATGCAATAAAACAGTGTGAGGTGACAATTCTCTGCAAATCAAGGTAATCTAGCTGTCAGCTGTTTGCTTGAAAAGTTCAGTGAAATGCATTGGCTTAAGTTTTGCTTTTGTTGTATCACAAAAAAGACGCTAAGAACTTTCATACCAAAAGTGTGACATACTAAAGTAGTCGTTCAAATATTTTCCATGGTTTTACTGCCTTCTGAGCATTCTGAAAATGTTATGTTGCATTTATGCTACCTTTTAACTGTCATTCTGTTTGCTCCGTGTTATGTTTATTGCTGTTCATTCAGATTATAGTTTCAAACTGAAGTGTACCCCACTGATGGTGTGTAGACATTAAAAGAAATATTTTTCCCCTGGCTGTCTGACATTGTTAAATTCTCATTCTATGTATCTTTCTTTTTTGACTGTGCAGAGAAATTAATAAAGATGACCTTTTAGCACAAAATTATGAAAGAGATTGAGTTCATCAATGTGTGCTGTCATAAAAACACCTGCCTAGGGCTTCCCTGGTGGCGCAGTGGTTGGGAGTCTGCCTGCCGATGCAGGGAACACGGGTTCGTGCCCCAGTCCGGGAGGATCCCACATGCCGCGGAGCGGCTGGGCCCGTGAGCCATGGCCGCTGGGCCTGCGCGTCCAGAGCCTGTGCTCCGCAACGGGAGAGGCCACAGCAGTGGGAGGCCAGCGTACCACAAAAAAAAAAACCCGCAAAAAAAAACCCACCTGCCTATTTTATGACAGTAAAGAGCAGCCTGGCTGTCAGCTTCACCTTGATGAGCACACTCTGCTTGCTTCTTCATTTTGCTGGGAAGAAAAGCAGCTGTAGCTTCTAGGGCTCCATAATAAAATGTTGATTTCATCAGGACATTTATTAACTACCGATGACAAAATTGCAAGTCATTTGACCACATTTCTGTTTCTTTTGTCATTTTTGTAATTAGCTGAGAAGTGTGGAAACATAATTATTACGATTTTCCAGTCCTATTCATTTCTAGGAATTTCATCGAAGACTCTGCCATTATATTTTTAGCAGTACAGTTCTTCTGGAGCAGTGTGAAGTGGGCAGTGAAAGAGAGCTGTGTGGAAATAGGGCACAATCTACTCTCTAATTCCTTCGAATTGTCCTGCATGTGCCATTACTCCACGTAGACACACATCCCCTGTACATTTTGATTTATGTTCCCAGGTAACCAAAGTAATCACAGAAGCCATAGTGTCCATTGGCCAATCCTACCTGACAAAGTGGCAGGCCTTCTCTGGAACAATCTATTTCCAGCTGCTGCACTGGAAATAGAGAAATGAAAAAAGGCAGTGGTAACATAGAAGGGCAGGACAAAACTAGAAGAAACCGTGAGGCATTTCTGGAGTGATTGTTCAGAGGTGTACAAAGAAGGCGCTGACCATGAGAAAATAGTGTAGCACAAGGATCAGCAAACTGTCTGTAAAGGGCCAGATAGTAAAAATTTTAGGCTTTTAGGCCCTACACTCTGTTGCAACTATTCTACTTTATCATTTTCTTGTGAAAACAGCTATAGACATTACATAAACGAAATGAATGTATCTTTGGCCAATTAGCAGACTTCGGGTTTATGTTTCTGTTAAATAATTCTATAAACTTAGACCATTTGTAAGAAGATGGGAGTAGAGAGAGCAGTGCCCAATTAACATATTATAGTTCCCTCAAGTATTTTTTTTTTTTTTTTGCGTTATGCGGGCCTCTCACTGTTGTGGCCTCTCCCGTTGAGGAGCACAGGCTCCAGACTCGCAGGCTCAGTGGCCATGGCTCACGGACCCAGCCACTCCACGGCATGTGGGATCTTCCCGGACCGGGGCACGAACCCGTGTCCCCTGCTTCGGCAGGCGGACTCCCAACCACTGCGCCACCAGGGAAGCCCCCCCACCAAGTATTTTGAGTGGAGATTTGGCAGTAATCGTGCCACATCCTAAGCATGAATGACCAGGGTCCTTAGAACAATATGAAGGTTTGGGCGTTTATTTTTAGAGCATCCTATTTATAACACATTTATTGATACATAATTACCTCCTAAATGATTTTCTGACTTTTAGTCCCTCTGTCCTCCTGATGTCTCAAGTTGTCTCCAGAGTTTGAGAACTATTTGACTTAATCTTTTTAATATCTCTTCATCACCTACAGAATAAAATATTATTTCTTTAGCCTGTCATTCAAGACTTTCACAATTTGAACCCAGCCTGTCTTCCTGGTTTTATCTCTGGCTTCTCCCATATCTTAAGCTCTTGCCATAAAGTGGTTTTCACCACTCCTCTGAGCACAGTCTGACCTCGCCACTTCTCAGCTGTCGTCCCCTGATCCTTCTGTGCCTTCTGCTTTGTCTACATTTGAAAAGTCTACCTGTATCTTAGTCTCCAAAGAAGGTAATGCTACCACAGTGCCATATATAATTATATGACTAATTACTAAAAATACTAGGAAATTTATCTTTGCAAACATATGAAAACTTAGGCTTCTATTTAATAACAAAACTGGAGAGCTCCAAATTAGAGCAATTTAGAGTGTCAAATTTGACCCAATGAGCTCAGAAGGTATAATAAAGATATCATACTGATTTCTGCAAATTGCAGTTTTTATCTAACACTTTCCCAGCGTGAAACCACCCCCTTGTGAGGACTATTAACTCAAGTTATTCAGACTGGAATGATTTAATATTACTGCTGTTTGAAGTTTAAATAATAGTAACAATAATAACATGTAGATACAGCTATATTGAATAGTAACAACACAAAGAGCTAGGAACATGCAGGCCTGTAACCAAATAACACTTTTCCTGCAAAATAAATCTGGGTTAATGATGAAACTTACCTTCTCCTCTCCCCACTCCTAAATAGCTTAAACATACAAACAAAATAATCCCAAAGAGCAAAATGTTAGCATTGAATTGCAATGTCTTTTATAACACCTCCCTTCTTACCTAGCTAATGTAATTTTGATTTTTCTCAATCCATATATCACTCACTAGAGTTGCTAATAAAGTCCTTATACTAGTAATATTTCTTTGTGGGACATACCTGCCCACTGAAACATGTAGTCCACAGCACAGCTAGTAGAAAGCAGGATCCATGTTATTTGTTTCCTCCTTTCAGATGTTCCTGGGAAGAACAATATCTATTTAACAATCATTTTAAGTAAATGAGAATTTATGTACAGGGACTGGAATAATACATGAATCTCATCTAGGATATATACTGAAGATAATGTACTTAGAAATATTTCCACGACATATAGTAGTTACAATAAAACAAGAAAACAGTTCTTCCTATTTCTACATTAGTTCCAATCAATACAGTTGCTGTCGTAAAGCTTTATTTTAGCGTTTTAAGACCCAGGGCCTTAGCCTGTGCACTTTCATTCCTGGTAGCTTTGGTCAAAGGAAGCATGTTGCTTTGAATCTCAAAGTCTTGGAAACTTTAAGATCCACTGCTATCCCTCTGCAGCCAATAAGTACAGATGAAAGGTCAGGGAAGCTGTAGTTTTCTGAATCTCATAACCGAATATCATGATTCTTTATCACTTTGCTGGCAGGACTTGATTCAGAGGTGAGAAAATCTGTTTAAAAGTAAGTTATTTTGTTGTTCAGACAGACCAAAGAAGGTATATTATGTAATTGTATGTCTGCCAAACAGGGAAAATCAAGGGCAAATTTGGAAGGAAACAGTGAAACAAAGAGATGATAAACTGTTGAGCATAACAAGTTAGTAAGCCTTTAGTCACTGGGAAGAAGAGTTGAGAGAGGAGAGGGAAGGGGCGGGGAGAACTGAAAAACATGGCGGGACCTGAAATGGGTGGGGACAGGCAGTTAGTGGGAGGCCCAGGGAGGTTTAAGTATTATATGTATATATCACTACAGACGGGTCTTTTCTGACTCTATGTATACAAAATGGTGGAACATCAGTGCCCCAGCTGTTGGTTCCATGGCACAATGCAATTGCTCCAATTTGGGTCTGTGTTACCTCTGGCCAATCAACTATAGCTATGATACAGGATAAAGTAATATTAAAAAGATTGTCACAGACCCTCTGTGTGATCTGATGTGACTACATGCCTCAAAATATTTCTGCCCAAATTCTGCACTTAGGATAGTGACTAGCACATAGAAGTGATAAAAGTCCTTGCTTTCTAGTAATTTCCCTCATCTTGGAAATGCATGTTATTAAGAGACAAGGATGAAAGTAATCGTTATTATAACGTTCTTGCTGTAGCTCTTAAATTAGCCTATTAAGCTAAAAGCTAGAAAGATATCAATGCTTCCTTCAGGGAGTGGTATGAAACAAGCTCACAGATAACTAAAAACAGTGGGTACAATGGCAAGAACTATAGGGAAAGATACATTACAGGAGTTTAGCAGAGGGGAAAACGGGTCACACCTAGTTGGTATCGATCAGAAGGCTTCATGAATGTGATGCTATTTCAACTGAACCATGAAAGATGGCTTAGATGATGAAAAATAAAAACAAAAAATGAAAACAAATTGGGAGAGAGAACATTCTAGATAGAAGGAACTGCATGAAAAAGGACGTGGACATGGAAAGCTGTCAAATATGGGAATTTAGTAAATGATACAGATTGACTAGCTCCTTAGATATGTAAGAAAATGTTGGGACAGCATATTGGTGCAAGGTCTGTTAACTACATTGTCCAAAGCTTTGGAGAGCAGGTTTTGAAATGCAAATATGATAAGTTTTATATGTGTCTGCTTGCCTTTGTTTTGATCTGAAAATGGTGAAAAGATGACATCTCCTGGAGGGAGGAGTTGCAGGTATGTCAGAGAGAATCTCCTTCTGTTGGACTTTTTTAGCCCAGCTGGCTGCTAACACAGTAAACAAGGATAGGAGACAATAAATGTCAGCTGCACTCGACAGACACAACACATATTATTGATCAACAGTAACTGTTGATACCAGATGGCAGGGTCCCCGTGAGATGTTATTGTCAGGAAACTTCAAATAAATTATTTCTATTTAGGCTCCTTAATAGGAGATTTTGTCTTGTTCTGTTGGAATATCACTTTTATACAAATTAAATAGAATATAGAATAAAAGATTCCTCACAGTGCTCTTTAAGAGAAATATACAGGGAAAAGGGAACAAGCATTGGAGTTTCTGAATGTCAGCAGGTGAACTCCTTCTTCGAAGGAGCTGAAGGCTGCCCCCCAGCCTTCAGAGAACCTGCTGAGGTTGACGTTTCAGAGAAATGAGTGTCTTTCAACTCAGGTGTAGGAAAACACTGTTTGATGAAAAGGGTTCTTTCCAGAAGTCACAGTAACGCTCAGATTGTTCTTTGGTTCGATGCAAAGTAAGCACCTCAAATTTCTTGAGAACGAAGATGGTACAAAACAGAACACAAGGGGCCATGTAAATAGTGAATAGAGCAAGACTAAACTGCGAGCCGATTGTGATACTGGTGGAGAAAGGTCCTTTGACTTTCCCAACAAAAGTAGGCAGAAAGTGCATTTCTGATTTGAAACTGGGAGTGTGAGGATAATGTTTCTTTTTAATTTTGAGAATCACCCCAAATCATATAAGAAAACCAGAAATAGCAATGTAATCTTTATCTCCTGTGAAAAAAGAGATAGCTGGGACTTGGGCTCTAAACTTGGAGGAAGGGTTGCTTGAAGCTGGGTTGTCAAATGAGGTAGAGGGGAGACCAAGAGAAAGGAGAGCTGCACTGCAGAGCTCAGAGCTCTAAGTAGTCCGCCTTGAGTACAAAACCATCATCTCTTCTTTACAGCAAGAATCTAGAGAGACCAGAAGCTCCTTTCTATATAAATAAACCTCCTGAAAAAATCTATTCTAGAAAAAACTGCTTTAAAATATGAATAATAATCAAAGAGCAAGAGAAATTAGCACTATATATAAATGATACCATAAGACAAAGGAGTAAAGTAATGGGAAAACACAAATAGAAAAGAATTATCATAATACCATTGTCATAAAATAAATGATAATTGTTTAATTGTAAGTAAACATATTGTGATGAATTTTAAAAAATAATTTTGAAATAATTTTCAGTATAAAATAAGAGAAGAGCTCAGGGAAGACATGGTGAAACAACGGAAGATGGAATATGGAGCTTTTAGGAAACAAAAGAAAAATGAATTATAGAAATCAAAACCATAAGAGTAAAGAAAAGTCACTGCTAAAAACGTATTGATTGTCATGGAAGATAGTATTGAAAAGAGCTAGCACTGGAGAGAGAATTTTGGATGTGGATTTTAGGCCAAAGGAGTGAACATAATGCACAGTGATGCTTCTAACAACAGAACTGAAACAATGGAACAAACTCATGTTTAAACATAATTATAGAACATCTTTGAGAGATTAAAATTAAACATGAAGGATTGGTGGGCTATTCTAAAGTTACAAATATAAATGAGAGATTTATTTTAAAAAGTGATAGTGGTTGAGTGGGGGAAAGATGGATATGAGCTAAACCATAATATAGTATAGCAATAAAAATCAGTGATAAAGCAGGAAAATAGGTGATATTGATTATGTAGAGCTGTGCTGACCAATACAGTAGCCATAGTCATATGTGGCAATTTAACCTTCATTAAAATAAATGTAAATTTAAGTTTCAGATCTTTAGTCACACTAGCCACGTTTCAGGTGTTCACTAGCCACATGTGACTAATGCCCATCATATTAGACAGTACATATATAGACGGTCTGTAATCATAGGATCACAGAATCATGCATGCTACAACATGGATGAATCTTGAGGACATTATGCAAAGTGAAATTGGCCAGTCACAAAAGACCAAATACTGTATGAGTCCACTTACATGAGGCACCTAGAATGGTCAAATTCATAGAAAGAGAAAGTAAAATCTTGGTTGCCAAGGGTTCAGGGGAGAATGGAATGGGGAGTTATTGTTTTAGGTACAGAGTTTCAGTTTTGCAAAATGAAAAGAGTTCTGGAGATGGATGGTGGTGATGGTTGTACAACAATGTATTTAATGCCATCAAATCCTTCACTTAAAAATGGTTAAGATGGTACATGTGTATTTTAACCATTGAAAAAGTAAAAAATAAACACATAAAAAGCCAAAAAGCAAGTTTAACCTTCAAATTAAAAATTTTTAGCATGTTGAGGGAAAATTAACACAGAACATCAATAAACTATAAGTAAAGTATCTTTGCAAAGTTAATAGAGTTCAAATAATTTGGGGGTTTCCAGGCCAGAAGAACAAGTTGCCTAATAAGGGAAATGTATCAGGCTGGCCTCAGGCTTCCTGTTCAGCAATTGAACATTGCAGATAAATTGTCTACACAGGGCTGGTTGGGCCAGGGGGGATGTGTGACCCAAGAAGTTTAACAAGCCAAATGGTAGTTAAACTAAAAGAAGTTGGGGAATATTACTGCAACTAGTTTTAAACTCCAGTTGACTATGTATGAAAGTGTTCCCTTCCTGCTGCCTCAGTCACCCGTGGCCGGAGATCTGTGTTGTTCTTACATAGCCGTTCTGCTAGTTCCCCTATTAACTCTGCTTCCAGTCCTTGAATTCTCTGATCTTCAGATATGTTTGCCCTCCTCTTGCAAATCAATTTGCCATCTTTCTGAGTTTGTGCATTTTGCATTTCATTAATGACACAGGCTCTTCTGTAGGGCCCTGCTCTAAGAATCGTTGCTTCCATGACTCTCGACCCTTAGTAACTCACATTTGGCTTTAATACCTAACTTCAGACTTTAAACTTGATCTGTCAATTTGTAGAATAAGCATCCCTTAGCCTTGCTTCTTTCTTTTTCTCAACTTCACCTATTATTCCCTGGCTCCTAAGGATGATTATTTCCTAGTATGGCCTGTGGCAGGTCTATTAGCAAGTCTAAAACTTGCTTCGTCTGGTTTCCAACACAGTATCAGATAGCAACATTATAAATGGGTTTGGATGAAGATGATCATGATGACTATTTCCATCTCCATAAGTGACTTGTTTACACTGGAATTGTTTACAAAGAAAACATTAGCACTGGCATGATTACAGCCAGGTCAGTGCCTAAATAATTGAGACAAGTTTCCCATAGATGAACGATGTAACATTAAATCATTGCATACAGGTCTCAGCTTCACTGAAGAATAATTTATGTGAGTTTGTGAATATGCACGTTTTAATGTTTGAAGTTGGTTTTATGGGCACACTTCAAAGGTGATTGAGCCCACAAATTTATCTGTCAGGAAGGGGGCCATAGTATTGATGCCATTGCTTTGACATGTGATTAGAATGTAAGTGATAGTGTGACATAGGACATTAAACTGCGACTAAATGAACAAGGGTAGTAGGGATATAACCTGAGCAATGAAGACAGGTGTGGGTGAGGCAGCACTAAAATAAGTTTTTTTAAGAATATAAATGAAAAATGAATTAATGTATAAAAATGTTTAAAACCAGGTTCCAACATGGTGTAAAGTAATTATAAATGCAGATATAATATTTAGCATACTGATGTTCAGGTGAAGTTTATGAAAGAAACTTTGGGTGTGCTGAAGAGAAAGTAGATCAGAGTGATGATATTCCTTTTCAAATTACGGTTTTCTTAAGATATATGTCTAGGAGTGGGATTGCTGGATCATATGGTAGCTCTATTTGTGGTTTTCTTAAGGAACCTCCATACTGTTCTCCATAATGGTTGTACCAATTTACATTCCCACCAACAGTGTAGGAAGGTTCCCTTTTCTCCACATCCTCTCCAGCATTTATTGTTTGTAGATTTTTTTGATGACTTACTAGACAAAGCTTTTCTTCTATGAAAAAAATTAGGCTAATACTGACCTTGATCAAGAAAGGGAAGAGGACACTGAGAAAACAATGGGTATAAATACTGTCATAAGTGTCTATAACACACGCTCTTAAAAATTTATTGATAACATATAAAATAAAGTGAAATTAGTCCTAGATAATGAGTCTGATTCACTAATTTACAAATGAGAGAATAAAAGGAGATATTTCTGAAACTTAATGCATAGAACAATTTTTAACTTCTCTCTAAAAATAGTGCAGGGTTGTTTGATTCTGGCTTCATTCCTACTTTGAGGGCAGAATCTGCTAAGGAATGTCACAACAGTTCTGAAGTAGTGAAGTCGGCTCAGGTGCTGACAGGACCATGTAAATTCCATACCCCCGTCCCGGTGACTTCATGGCTGGGCGCAACCACGTTTCAGGGTTTGGAATGGATGCTGTCAGGGATGAGTTCTCAAGGTAACATTATTGTAAACATGGTTCTTAAGTTGAGGTCTAATTCTAATAATAAAGCTTCCATTTTTTCCCCTTGTCCACATCTCTACCTAGTATCTGTTCTGATACCTGGAGCCCTATAATGGTCCCCTTTGCTTAAACCTCTAACTCAATAATCAGCCCAGTCCTTCATTTTTTTTTATTTTTTGGCAATTGAGCACTGCTTTTATCTTGCTCTTGTAGGAATTTTTAACAACCACTAGATTATTTAGCTAAACAAGATTCAGGAATCTAGAATCAGGTGAAAGCATTAGACCTGAGGAAAAATGGCAGACATGAAATGCAAAATCCAAAAGCGTTTTCCATGTCGGGCATGCTCTGTCAACATTATCTGTACTGATGCAGGTATTACTGAGGACTCTGGACTTGTGTGGTGTTTGGGCACAGTTTCTTGGGCTCTGACCTCCTCAGAGTTGTCTGATCATGTAGGCTTTCACAGTACCAGAAGCTAGCACTGGTCCACTCTGTCTTTGTTTTGGTTCCTCTGAAATCAAAGCCCACGACCAGGACTTGATTACGTGTAATTTATTTGGGAGGTGACCACAAGTAGCAGGAAAGAAGGAATGTGTAGAGCATGACAAGAAAAATTGGTGCGTTACTGATGTCTGCTATGGGCAGGATGGGCTCTATTTCACCAGAACCTCTGTGAAGCAAAGAGAACACCTCCAAGAAATGTTTGTGTGAAAATTGGGAATCTGAGTATTTGCCCACAGCTGCCATCCCCATTGATTGAGATACTCCCTGCAAAGTCTTCTCTGCATTTCTAGGTTGTCCTTGGTCACTTTGGAATGGTTTGTTTTCTGTCCATTATTTTGACTGGTACATCCTCTCCAGCCTCATACTGAGTCACAAGGAAGTCCATACAGCAGATCAATGCCAGAAAGTCTGAGATCAGCTTCTAGTTTTTACATTCACTCTATTCTGTTTTTACTTTTCAGGGTCATTCAGGTGAATAGAAGAGAGAGATACTGGATATTTTAAGTCTTTGCATTCTTACAGGTCTCTTTCTTCCAAGGCAACAAAAGCCAGCCAACTCCACAATCCATATGAGTATATACTGTTGCCCCCATACTATTCAAGTGATAGCACTACTGTCCAACCACATGCTTCTTCCTCCACTGTGATTGGAGTCTTAGTTTCTGAGATGCTACAGCCCACCCCTAGTTATCACCACTAGCATTTAATAGATGTTCTTATTTGTCTGGGGAGTGATTTAGGTCTAGAATTCCATTCTGAGGGTCTGTTCTCCCAGGACATTCTAGGAACCAACTGCCTTAATTTGAATTCTTCTGACATCAGAATCTGAAATAGGACTTGGGTACAGGTAACTACTTTGGGAGGAGTATCTCCAGGAAATAGGAGTGATTGAGTAGAGAAAATGAGACGGAATATTAATATAAGGCTGTGTTGGGACTTTCCTGGTGGTCCAGTGGTTAAGACTTCACCTTCCAATGCAGGGGGTGCAGGTTGGATCCCTGGTCGAGGAGCGAAGGTCCCACATGCCTCGTGGCCAAAAAACCAAAACATAAAACAGAAATAATATTGTAACAAATTCAATAAAGACTTTAAAAAAATGGTCCACATCAAAAAAAAATCTTAAAAAAAAAGAAAAGGCTGTGTTACTGAGGACTTTGCTATAGGCAACAAAGGCCCAACTCAAAAATCTTAAAAAAAAGAAAAGGCTGTGTTACTGAGGACTTTGCTATAGGCAACAAAGGCCCAACTCTGCTGGTACCTTGAGACCATATAATGCCTACACATCACGGGAGTTGATTGTGTGCTGCTAAGTTGTATTGAAACCCTGGACAAGAATAATGAGAGACTGAGAACTGTTAGCAAGTAGGCTAAGTGTAATAACCAGGGAACTTTCAAGGTAGCATATCGAGATGCCCTTATTCCCTGTAGGGGAAGGACGGATGTAGCAGGCTGAAGACCTAATTTTTGCAGTCTCAGAGCTCAGAGACACTTGAATGTTCAGAGGTGGCAGGTCTTTCATGGAATGCCAGGGCTATAGTGGGGGAAATCTGGGAACCTGAATGACAGGAGGAGAGATTTGGATGGATATCTCTGGGGATGTTTATGCTACAACGTATTTTAGATTCTCTGGGTATGCAGTGGTGACCCACCCTGCATAAGGGCTAGCACTTCTGCAGAGCTGGTAGGTGCTACTGATCCAGATCCTGCCTTACACTCCCTGGAAGTCTAGGATGCTTCCCCCAGCCTTCTCTCCTTATCTGAGATCAGCCTTGCATAGCGGTCTGATGGCTCTCCCAATCTTACCTGGCTCCCCCTTTCATACAGTCATTTCCCCTAATGCAGTGTTTGCACATCATTTAATCTTGTCTTGGCATCTGCTTCTTGTAGGACCCAGACTACTATATGAAAAGTATAAGAAAAGAGAGACAATGGAGAAAGAGCAAAATCTCTTTTTAAAAAAACCCTAGGTAAACTAGACTAAATTGTTTTACTCACCATCTTCTGGTAGCCAACAAAAGGAGAAGAAAGTTAGACAAAGAGAGAGGAATAGTTGAAAGATAGCAATCAAAAAACAACACAAATAAATGATTAAATGATCATGAACCCAAATCAAGCTTAGAAAGATGTTAAACAAGTGGGATGTCAATGAAAAGGAACAGTGAGAACAAAACAAAACACAAAGAAGAAATCTACAAACTCTGCTTCTCCTAAAACCAAGTCCTGTTCTGTAGGATAGGGAAGTAGTGATTCAGGAGGAAAGGGCATGCGTCTGAGTGAGTGATTATTCTTCTCCAGGAATGGACTTATAACCCTGCGTCGGTTTAGTCCTTTGTGTTATTTCCTAATGCTGTATTGGTTGACCTCAAACCTCGAAGGATATAGATCTGAGCTACATATGGTTATAAAACATCTGAAATCAACATTCTTATTTATGTCATCCACATGGATAATTGTTTTTATGTGATAGGATATGAATAATCAAGCTGTTTTATTTTTCTGGGGATGCTTCTTCACAACAGCGAAAAGCTTCATGCACCTACAGCAGGTGTGTGTTGTTTGTATCTCTTTATTAACTTTACTTACATATCCCTAGAATTGGATTCATTGTATTATAATAGTAATAGAGCAATATAGGGAATGTACTGGTTGTGTGTTCATAGTGGTGGGGGTATTCTGAATGTTATTAAAATCCTAAATATACTGATGAGTCCACTTATGGTCTTGTTTGTTGGTTTGAGAAATTAACAATCTTATAGTTATGACTGGAGGTGAGCTTTAGAAGAAATAATCCTTTAGCTGTCTGACTAAATTTTCTGCAGCTGTTGTATTACTTTGAAACGTTTAAGTATACACTTATGAGTTTGGTTTTGAAAGCTTATTAGGCATTCAGTAAAGAAATAGAAGATTTCTAATAATACTGTCTCTGGCAGTATATAGCATATTTGATACTTTTAATTTTTTTATAACATATTAAAATGTCTTTTTCATCACATTATTCTCTATCAACAATACCAGTGAAAGCTATCTGCCCATCCAGGATCAATCTTTAAAATAAAGGTATAGCTACCCCGATTTTCAAATTTGGACTTAATCTGTTTGAAGAATAATACTGAAAATAAAAGAATGTATTTCTTTTTAAAATTTATTTATTTATTTATTTATTTTTGGCTGCATTGGGTCTTTGTTGCTGTGTGTGGGCTTCCTCTAGTTGCGGCGAGCGGGGGCTACTCTTCATTGCAGTGTGTGGGCTTCTCATTGTGGTGGCTTCTCTTGCTGCAGAGCATGAGCTCTAGGCACACAGGCTTCTGTAGTTGTGGCACACGGGCTCAGGAGTTATGGCTCGCGGGCTCTAGAGCGCAAGCTTAATAGTTGTGGCACACGGGCTTAGTTGCTCTGCAGCATGTGGGATCTTCCCGGACCAGGGCTCGAACCTGTGTCCCCTGCATTGGCAGGCGGATTCTTAACCACTGTGCCACCAGGGAAGCCCAAGAATGATGTATTTCAAATTGACCTTTGTTTTAAAATAAAAGACAAATCTTGACAATAAGCTTTTTTAGTTGATCTCAAGTTGTATCAAACTAATTTCTTGATTTTAAAAAATTGTCATTTGGACTGTTCTTTTACATGTTAGCCACGAAGAACTGTTGAGGTTCCTTTTTAAAAAAATTCCTTCTGGGGCTTCCCTGGTGGCGCAGTGGTTGAGAGTCCGCCTGCTGATGCAGGGGACGTGGGTTCGTGCCCCAGTCCGGGAAGATCCCCCATGCCACGGAGCGGCTGAGCCCGTGAGCCATGGCCGTTGAGCCTGCGTGTCCGGAGCCTGTGCTCCACAACGGGAGAGGCCACAACAGTGAGAGGCCCACATACCACACACACACAAAAAAATTCCTTCTGTATATTTATTTGTGGTAGGAGAGTCCAGCAAGTGTTCACATCTAGAACATTTTACAACTTCATTTCAGAGAAGACGACTATGCCCAAATAATGTAACTTTAAAACCCATGCGGAGGTGGGGTCCTAAGAGCCTTTTATCCCATTATATCAGCTTTCTCCTCTTTCGGGCTAGAGCCCAGATCTCCACTACACTTGAAAGTAAATCTTGCCTCCAAGTAACAGATTTCTGTAATTCTAACTCTTTGGGGAGGAATATCCTTAACAAGTGGCATTTGTTGAGGGCAGAAGGAAGAGACAAAGGGCATCTAGGCCCTAAAAGGAATTGCTCTGTTGTTGCTTAAAAAATGAAATACTTCAACTTGTTCTTCATAGGAAGTAAAATCTTTATGAAATCAATTATAAAGGAAGGATGCAGTAAATACTTAATTTATCCTGTGCAGTAAATTTGAGTATAGGTGCTATTAAATCCAAACTGCTGGAACAGTAATAAAAATTCCTATCCAAGCTACAATAGCAGTACTTTCACGTCTGACCAGTCATTCTTGTGTCAGCAAAGGAAGTGCATAGAATTACATGTTGCTTTGTGACCACATATAAACTACTGGCACTTTTTGAGAGCAAATGATTCAGGTCTTTCCTTCCATTCAGGTCTTTCCTTTCCTAACATTTTGACAGTTATGAATAAAGTTGCCATTCACATCTGTGCGCAGGTTTTTGTGTGGACATAAGTTTTCATCTCTTAGGGCAAATGCCAAGAAACACCCTATGAATTTTTTTTTTCTGTGACAGTAATTCTTTGTAACCTTTTTCTAATATATGCTATGGACTGTAGTATATGTATTATTGAGAGCACCACTATCATAGAAGTGTAACAGATTTAGCAATCTGGAGACTTGGGTTAGCATTGATTAGCTGGGAAATCCTGGGACAATGACTTTATTTTTATGAGATTCTTTTCTCCTGTAATATAAGTATGGTCAAATCATACTCATTATAAAATTGTAATTATTTTATACAACTATAAAAAGCATTTATAAAACAATTTTAGCAGAAAAACATTTTTCAAATTTATACTGAATTCTAATTTTAATGACAGGCTAAGCAGAGATTCTCTAGTTGAAAGAGTTCGGCCACAAGCCAGGGTCTGCCTGGTCTCTCCCCTCCCCTCCTTCCTTTTTACACTATGGCAGCCCCGGAGCAAAACCCCAGAAGTTATGTTTTTCACTTTATTTTGTGTACATTTTCAATGGATATTACTTTAGTATTTTATTTTTAATCATTAGCCACAGACAATTTAATTTTTAGTTTATTTCTATTGCTCATAAAATGCTACCTCATCTTCGACTTCAGTTCATAGCTGTAGGCTTCATAGCTGGTACAAATCTCCATTCTGTACACATCTCTATTCTGTAGTGTGTCCAGTTGATTTATAATCACAGCATCACTCAGTTCTTTGGTTGACTTTACTTTGTTCCTGTTGGTTGGAATGTCGGATGATAATGGCTGTTCCCAAACAAGAGTGTAGTTTCCAGTAATTGCTCTTACAATTGAGAGTTGCATATTTTACGTGGTACATATTTATTAAAATGTTTGAGAATATTCACTTTACCATATTCTGTGAATATCTACAATATCCATGCCCTGCAAAAAATTGAGAAAATACATTTCTACGTATAGTGTCCTTACATGAGACAAATGTGTATGGATGGTTCTGGAATGTGTTTCTGTTCAATGCTTTTCCAAATTCTTCTATTAAATGTCTCATACTAAGAAGGATTCACTTTTGGTTTAGAAAGGTTCTTGGCTTGGCAAGCTTTTATATGTTTGGGATAGATACCCACTGAAAATTAATTCTGTATTTAAAGTAATCATAAAGTAACTCTTCTAGAGCCATAAGTCCCTTTATTTTTAACATAAAAAAATCACTCTAAGTTATCTGATTTGTTGAATTAGGTTTTTATGTATTTGGTTTTCCTAAAGCAAGGTGTACATGAATATTAAGCATCATCTCTTTCTTTTGCTTCTGACCTTAATTCTTTTCTTGTGATCAGTAGAAACTGTGACAAATGTGTTGCCATCACTGTATTATTTTTAATGTAGCTCTGAATTCTAATTATATTTTCCTTTGAAAATTTTTACCCTTCAGTTCTATATAGTTTTCAGCTCTCTCTCATGTGGATGGGCAAAAGTAGAAGGTAAACATATTGGATAGACTTAATGCTCTCAGTTTCTTTTCACTTTTCCTGCTTGCAAATCTGTGTTCCATATAAGCATATATTTTCCCCCTTGCTAATAAAGATACAACATGCTTATAGAATGCTGTATTCTGGGGGGAGCCAAATGGAAAGATGCATCCTGGAAACTGTTAGGTCCTGCCACACCCCTAACCTTGTAGTCCACCCACGGCATGCTTGGTCTCACAACCACTCCCGCCTGCCCTGTACCATCAAGGTCATCCCCATTATGCCTTTTCCCCTTTGTAAGGCAGTGGCCCTACATGTCACTAGGACTCTAAACTAGGTGTGGTTCCATCAGAGTCAGTCACATTCCTACCCACTGCTTTCTCCTATCGGGCTCATTCTCTCCCTTTTCTGATATTTTTCATTGCACACACGTACTCTCTGAGATGCTAGATATTTTACTTATATATCTCATTGTCTCCTTTCCCTCTGTTAGAAGGGAAGCTCTGTGTAGATAGATACGTTTTTGTTTTGCTCCTTACTCCATCTCTCGTTCCTAAAATAATAACACGCAGAGGAATCTTAGTATTTGTTGAAAAAAATGAATAAGTAAATCCCCTGCTGAATATTGCTCCCCTTTGTAAATCTCCCTTAATTTCCCCTTAATCTCTCTAGTGAGAGACTGTGAGAGAGATGGTATATTAGTTAAGACAGTGGTAGCTGCTACGGCAGATAAACCCCCTAATCTCAGTAACTTGGGACAACAATTTACTTCTATAGGACTTCATAAGACGTCTAAAACGAGTGTTCATGTCATCTGGAAGCACTGCTCCCGGCAGTAATTTGGAAATCTAGGCCCTGTCTGTCATTTGGCTCTGCCCTCCTTAACATGGACTTCCGAGGTGACTGTGATAATCTGCATCAAGCCAGGAGAGGGGAAAAACCATGAATCATGGCACAGGGGCTCTATCATCACAGGTCACATTCCATTAGCTGGGACCTCATATACCCCTCCCCTCCCAGGGAAGCTGAGAAATGCAGACCTTCTGTAGGTCCCAAAGGAAAAGGAAAAAGGTTTGGTAAATAGCCAGTCTCTGTCCTAAATGGGAACATCCCATTTATGGTGCTTTGTGGATTAAGACTTGCCTATGGTGTCTCATTGTTATTTCAACGAGATTCCATCCCAAAGAGATCAGGGAAGTGATACCAAAAGCAGCCTCATTGGGGAACCTGCGCAAATTCCTCATGAAAGTGTCTTTAGCAAAGCTTCAGTCTTCTCATTGTCACCTCATTTGGACACTTTTAAAACAGTTTTTAATTCCAGGATGTGACAATCTCAGAATCCAAACTGCAACATTTTCTTGCCTTTCTCATATCGAATACCCAGAACCATTTTTAGTTTTTCTTTTTTTTTTTTTTAATAAATTTTTATTTATTTATTTTTGGCTGCGTTGGGTCTTCATTGCTGTGTGCGGGCTTTCTCTAGTTGGTGGTGAGCAAGGACTACTCTTCGCTGTGGTGCGCGGGCTTCTCATTGCAGTGGCTTCTTTTCTTGCAGAGCACGGGCTCTAGGAGCGTGGGCTTCAGTAGTTGCGGCACACGGGCTTAGTAGCTGTGGCTCGCAGGCTCAGCAGTTGTGGCTTGTGGGCTCTAGAGCGCAGGCTCAGTAGTTGTGGCGCACGGGCTTAGTTGGTCCATGACATGTAGGATCTTCCTGGACCAGGGCCCGAACCTGTGTCCCCTGAATTGGCAGGTGGATTCTTAACCTCTGCGCCACCAGGGAAGCCCCATTTTTAGTTTTTCTGATTTGACTTCATATGTGGCTAAGCAGTGCCAAGCACTTAATTATGAATTTGGGGAGGTGAGAGGATGCTGGACTAAAACTCAAGTTCCCATCGAGTGAATTCTGCTCAGTAACAAACAGCAGCCAGGTTTGGGAAAAGAGCCTGGGGTTTTAAGTTGTCACCCAATATCACACCAAAACAGTCTAGATAATTACTACTTATTTCAAATGCTAATGTTTGTACACTGGAGGAAGTATTTTTAAATGACAGCTTTTTGATGACTATTAAACTATGTGGGAGCAAAATGTTAGAAGATTGTTTATTCAAGCAAATACTAAAAAACATTTTTTAGGCACATTAACCATTGAAAAAAGAGAGGAAATACTTCAAATGAAAAAAGTCACAAATCTAATATTAGATACACATATTTAGTGACTTAAAAATAGTGATTGCCTTAAAGGGCACTGGGCAGTCACCTAAAAGACCAGGCTTTCCTAGAGAAGTAGATTTGGTGATTGATACAGATACCTCCTTGAGTTTTAATTCTGCATGAAAAAAACAGCAATGCCAATTTTGCCTTACATTAGGAATACGTGGTGGTGCCAGATCTGAGATGCATGAGTGTAGAGGCTGGCAACCCATTTCTACACTCCGTCGCGTATCCCTGATACCTCACTGATTTGACAATATGGTGACTCCAGTGAAGCGCTCCTTATGATTTGCCCCTCACGTGCTTTACTTAACAACATTTACGACCCAGAGGATTCAGAGATGAATAAGAGGAGGTCTCTCCTACAGAAGAATGTAGCCTAATGAGAGGCACACACATCACTGAGCAGCTATGATATAAACCAGAGGTTCAGACAGGTGCCTATTCCTCCTGGACTCTGGACTCCTGGAGGGCAAGACAGAGTCATTCTTCTCTTTGTGTCCCTAGAGAGAGGGGCTGCCTGCCCATAGGGGCTGAAGAAATGCTTTTATTTCTCCTGGTACTTTCAAGTAAAAGGGGGTGACAGTAAAGGAGAGTAGAAGCCATTATTCCCAGGCTTGCTGGCATTGGTTAGAATCTTCAGGCTAAAACAGGGTTTTTAGGTTTTAGTTTAGTTTTTTCTTTAAAGATTTTTTTGATGTGGACCATTTTTTTTTTTTTTTTTTTTTTTTTGGTGGTATGCGGGCCTCTCACTGTTGTGGCCTCTCCCGTTGCGGAGCACAGGCTCCGGATGCGCAGGCTCAGCGGCCATGGCTCACGGGCCCAGCCACTTCGTGGCATGTGGGATCTTCCCAGACCGGGACACGAACCCAAGTCCCCTGCATCGGCAGGCGGACTCTCAACCACTGCGCCACCAGGGAAGCCCAATGTGGACCATTTTAAAAGTCTTTATTAAATTCGCTACAATATTGCTTCTGTTTTATGTTTTGGGTTTTGGGCCACGAGGCATGTGGGATCTTAGTTCCCTGACTGGGGATTGAACCCGCACCCCCTGCATTGGCAGGCAAAGTCTTAACCACTGGACTGCCAAGGAAGTCCCCCCCAAACGGGGTTTTTAAACCACAGAAATAATGACATTTGGGATTGGAGAATTCTTTGCTGTGGGGCTGTCTTGTGGATTCTAGGATGTTTAGCAGCATCCATGGCCTCTACCCACTAGGTGCCAGTAGTACCTCCCTGTCTCCTAGTTGGAACAGAATATTTCCAGGGAGGACAGAATTACTCCTGTTTGAGAACCATTCAACTAGGAGCTATATCTTCTCTCCAGGCTCTGCATTTTACTTTCTGCATATTGATTATATTTACTTGCTGTAGGATACACTCAATTTACCCCTTCACCTTAAATATTTAACAATTTTCTCATGTTAAATGTCACCTCAGCTAGTATGGGACATCAAGGCAGGGAGTGTGTCTGCTTTTTTTTTAAAAAAAAGTGTGTGTCTTTTAACTACCATCCTCAGGGAGAATCATACCTTCTGTGGGGGTCACAATAAGAATCAGTAATGAGTGAATGAATGAGGTAGTTGCGAAAATCGTTGCGTGTTCTATTCTGCCCTGTATTCACAGCCTTACAGTGAGACTTTGCATTCCTCCCATAAAGAGGTGGTCTATTTCCCCACCCTTTGAATTTGGCCCGCTTTCATGATTTGCTTTGACCAATGAGATCATAGCAAATGGGATGCAGGAGGAGACTTGAGATGTTCCCTCACATTGGAACATATGAACTCCTGGGGGCCAGCCTGCTGGAGGATGAGAGACCATGTGAAGAGAGGTCCCATCATCCTTGAATGTCCCAGCTGAGACCATTAGAGACCAGCCAGCCCCAGATGACCACCAACTGACCTTTGATGCCTAAGTGAGCCCAGCTCAATTTGCCAATCTACGGAATCATGAGCTAAAGAGATGGTTGTTGTTTTAAACAAATTTGGGGGATTGCATCTTAGATATCGAAAGTTAACAAGTGAATATTTCTTCACATCTTCATTCATTGGAGCTTAGGGCTTTTTGGTGGCGAGTGGATAAGAAGTGGTGCATTAGTTTGCCGGGGCTGCCATAACAAAGTACCATAAGCAGGATGGCTGAAACCAAAGAAATTTGTTGTCTCATAATTCTTGAGGCTAGAAGTCTGAAATCAAGGTGGTCAGCAGGGTTAGTTCCTTCTGAGAGCTGTAAGGGAGGAATCTGTTATAGTTCTCTCCTTTGGCTTTTAGGTAATTACCTTCAGTTTCACATGGCATTCTCCCTGCGTGTGTCTCTGTGTCCATATTTCCCCTCTTTATAAGAACACCAGTCATACTGGATTACAGTCCACTCTAATGACTTCATCTTCACCAGTTACAGGTGCAACTACCTTATTTCCAAGTAAGGTCACATTCTGAGGTTAGGACTTCAGCCTATGAATTTGGGGGGGAGGATACAATTCACTCCATAACAAGTGGGGAGGAAGATGACAGAAAATGAGCCGAAAATGATGCCAAATTGATACTTGTTGAGACTCTTATGTCTTCTAAGGAATTGAACTTTATTAAGGTTTGTGTGGAAAATAGAGGGCCTCCAGAAATCCTTAATGTCAGTGCTAGTATCCTATATCACAATTTTATTATGAAGGAAGTAGAAAAGCATGAGGATTATAGTGGTAAGTGGTTCAGTAAGGAGGCTAATTAAAGTAATTTCTCTTCAGTAAAGACCTGGGTTCACCCTGGAGAGGGACAGAAAAGAGATGAGGTGTTTGTGGGACATTATTGCTATAAATATGCTGTGGCTGTCAGTGGACACCTGATGTTTTATTCAGTTCTGGGCATCACCCTTTAACAGGGTGATAGGCAAGGTGGGGCACACAGGCGAGCATGATCAGCAGGAAAAGAGTCTTGATAACATGTCATACAGCTTAAGCTAGAGAGAGGGAAAACGCACTGAGTCTGATCACTGCTTTCAGCACTTTGAAGGGCTGTCAGGTGGGAGAGGGATTAAATTTGGCCTTATGTGGTCCAACAGAACTAGGACCAATGAGCGTAAACGTCTGACAGACATCTTTCAGCTGTAATATACAAGCTGAAATTCTTTAGTCAGAGCACCCCTAAGAGGTAACAGTTGGGAGATTTCTTCTGGTCCTGAGATTTCAAGTTTTGCTATAGCCAGAGAGAAGAGGAACTCCTTTTTGTTAAGGTCTTTGCAGGGTCTGTGATGTTTATTATGTGACACTTAGGTAAGCAAACAGCTTTCTGTGGCTTACTCTGTGAATGGATTAGACCCAGACTTCAAGCACCTTAGACGGTAAGACATTATTCTAATTGTCAAGTAATCAAATGACATCAAACATCAGTTTTGTGAGTTAGACAAAAGGAAATTAACCTCCCCTCAAATCCACAAGATATCTAAAAGCAGTTCAGTGTTTAAAACTTTGATTTCTTTTCTATTTTGCCCTTGTAGTTTGTCCAACATAATTAACCTCTTATCATATGTTGCCTTATTTTCTAGTCATTTCAGTGTCAGAATTCATAAATGTAGTCTATCATTACATAATGCCAGAATGCATAAAGATTTCGTTCCCTCTAATTGTTCTGTCTATTCTATCCAACTAGATTTTAACTTGCTTTTGAACAAGGACCAAAGACTATATGCTTTTTATTAACATGGCTTAGAAAAGTACTTTCAAGCTAATTTCCATGGTCTAATAAACATCATAAATAAGATAGAACTTGAATATGTTGTTGCTTCATCTCCCAAATTATTTCATAAATAGAGGCGAACAACACAAGTAGGTACATTTATTAGACTAACAAAGTAATAAACCCATCAATAATATTTATAAAGGGTCCTCTCTCTGCCCAGAGGAGTGCTGGTACCATGGGGAAGGGGGAGTGTCCTAAGATTCACTTGCTTTTTAATAGCTCAGAGTCTAGCTTGGCAGGCAGAACTCAGAGATCAGGAACTGAGTTCTCAACTGCATGGCAACATGAAGAGAGATGGCAATAGTAGTTGGGGCTGCTTTTAAAACTAAGTCAGCTGTGAAGGATGGGAAAAACAGAAATACAAAATGCAGATGAGAAGGAGAGAATGTCAAGAATGGGAATCTGTTTGAGCCAAAACCTAGCACTGTGTGTTGAATTGTGTCCTCCCATACCTTTATATATATGAGTCCTAACAACTGGTACCTGTGAATGTGAACTTATTTGGAAATAGCATCTTTGCAAATGTAATCAAGCTAAAAGGAGGTCATACTGGATTAGAGTGGGTTCTAATCCAATGACTAGTGTCCCTGTAAGAAGAGGAAAATTTGGACATAGACACAAACAGGGAAGAATGCCCTGTGATGATGTGATGACAGAGGCAGAGATTGGAGTGCTGTATCAACAAGCCAAGGAAAGCCAGGAATTACAGGAACTATCAGAAGCTGGGGGAGAGGCATGGAGCAGATTCTCCCTCAAGTCCTCAGAAGGAACCAACCCTGCTTATCCCTTCATTTCAGACCTCTAGTCTCTAGAACTCTGAGACAATACATTTCTGTTGTGTTAAACCACCCAGTTTGTGGCATTGTCATGGCAGCCCTAGGAAATGAATACACCAAGAGTCAGAAGAGCAAAGTACATCTGGGGAGACCTAGGTTTGTGAAACAGAGCAGGTGATGGGGAGGAAGGAGCAAGACATGAGTTGAGTTCTGTAAGAACTTTGCAGAAATTATAATCACAGGCAATGTAGTGACTACTTTCCTGTAGCACTGAATATAGGCCAGACACCGTTACAAATGCTTTACATAGGTTATCTCATTTAATTCTCACAACAACCCTTACAGGCAAATATTAATGTTATTCTCATCTTACAGATGAGGAAACTGAGGAAAGACGTTTAAATAACTTTCTCAAAGATACATAGATAGTAAGTGATGGAGTCAGGATTAGGACCTAGAACCCTTGATCTTCTGACCTTACCTGCACTGGAGGTGACCTAAGATGCAGGAATTATGTCTTCCTTTGGGTACAGACACACACTGTAAACCCCTTATTTTCCCTTTCTCAACAGCCTTCTCTTATTAAAAAATTTTTTTCTGATAAAATGTTTAAAACCTATTTTGTTGGTATAACAATTTGTTCTGTAACTGTCTATAAATCAGAACTATTTCCTCTCACCTTCATACATTTTGTTTTCAGAACAATGAAGTAGTTCCTCTCTGTATTAGGTCACACAGTCCCCATAATTTTGCTGATTTCTTTACTCTTCTTGTCCAAGGAGTATGTTAATTGCTTCAGGAGTCATACTTTCCCCAGCATGGTTATAATTAATTGAGAAGACAAGGCCTGGATAACCAAAGCAAAATCACTTTTTGTCATCCATAGTAATTCCCCCCTAAGGATTTTCCCAGTGTTTCTAATTAGAGGAAAATGAGCCAGCACATTAGATACACTCAAATATGATTGCCAAAAGTTTCTTTAAAGTGACCTTACTTCAAGTTTTAATAATATATATATATGTAGTTATATATAGCAATGGTTTTGGCTGCTATCTTATGAATTTAAAGAGAAAAATCAATACGAATGTCATGGTTAATTTAGATGAAACATCATAGGAAAAACTGATTTTCCATAATACTTAATAAAAATATAACACAAATATATTATAAAAATATAGTTTAAAGGATAGTGTATCTAACTTGGGGGAAAAGCCGTAAAACTTATGGATAATAGAGACAAAATTTGCAATGAAAAGGGAGACAATAAGGTTTTTTTTCAAGGAGAAAAGTAGGATGCTATTTAAAATAATTAAGTAGTCCTTCCTTGATTTAAAAATTATTTGTGGGTTTTAGAGTTAATTGAAACAAAACACAAATATTGGACTCTTCTGTTATTTACCTCATAGTTCAGTGTGGCATCAAGGAGCACACACATGTGTAATTTCTAACAACTTAATTTTAATGGCTTATAGATTGCCAAGACTGGGAATAATATCAACAAGTCATTGATACAAAACTTCCCTTGTTTCTTACTTTTTTTTAACATCTTCTTTGGAGTATAATTCCTTTACAGTGTTGTGTTAGTTTCTGCTGTATAACAAAGTGAATCAGCTATATGTATACATATATCCCCATATCCCCTCCCTCTTGTGTCTCCCTCCCACCCTCCCTGTCCCATCCCTCTAGGTGGTCACAAAGCACCAAGCTGATTTCCCTGTGCTATGAGGCTGCTTCCCACTAGCTAGCTACTTTACATTTGGTAGTGTATATATGTCCATGCCACTCTCTCACTTTGTCCCAGCTTACCCTTCCCACTCCCTGTGTCCTCCAGTCCATTCTCTATGAATGCATCTTTATTCCTGTCCTGCCCCTAGGTTCTTCAGAACATTTTTTTTTCTTTTTAGATTCCATATATATGTGTTAGCATACAGTATTTGTTTTTCTCTTTCTGACTTACTTCACTCTGTATGATAGATTCTAGGTCCATCCACCTCACTACAAATAACTCAGTTTCGTTTCTTTTTATGGCTGAGTAATATTCCATTGTATATATGTGGCACGTCTTCTTTATCCATTCATCTGTCAATGGACACTTAGGTTGCTTCCATATCCTGACTATTGTAAATAGAGCTGCAATGAGCATTGTGGTACATGACTCTTTTTGAATTATGGTTTTCTCAGGGTATAGGCCCAGTAGTGGGATTGCTGGGTCACATGGTAGTTCTATTATTAGTTTTTTAAGGAACCTGCATACTGTTCTCCATAGTGGTTGTATCAATTTACATTCCCACCAACAGTGCAAGAAGGTTCCCTTTTCTCCACACCCTCTCCAGCATTTATTGTTTGTAGACTTTTTGATGATGGCCATTCTGACCAGTGTGAGGTGATACCTCATTGTAGTTTTGATTTGCATTTCTCTAATGATTAGTGATGTTGAGCATCCTTTCCTGTGTTTGTTGGCAATCTGTATATCTTCTTTGGAGAAATGTCTGTTGAGGTCTTCTGCCCATTTTTGGATTGAGTTGTTTGTTTTTTTGATATTGAGCTGCATGAGCTGCTTGTATATTTTGGAGATTAATCCTTTGTCAGTTGCTTCATTTGCAAATATTTTCTCCCATTCTGAGGGCTGTATTTCATCTTGTATATGGTTTCCTTTGCTGTGCAAAAGCTTTCAAGTTTCATTAGGTTCCATATGTTTATTTTTGTTTTTATTTCCATTTCTCTAGGAGGTGGGTCAAAAAGGAACTTTCTGTGATTTATGTTATAGAGTGTTCTGCCTATGTTTTCCTCTGAGAGTTTTATAGCGTCTGGCCTTACATTTAGGTCTTTAATCCATTTTGAGTTTATTTTTGTGTATGGTATTAGGGAGTGTGCTAATTTCATTCTTTTACATGTAGCTGTCCAGTTTTCCCAGCACCACTTATTGAAGAGGTTGTCTTTTCTCCATTGTATATACTTGCCTCCTTTATCAAAGATAAGGTGACTATATGTGCTTGGGTTTATCTCTGGGCTTTCTATCCTGTTCCATTGATATATATTTCTGTTTCTGTGCAAGTACCATACTGTCTTGATTACTATAGCTTTGTAGTATAGTCTGAAGTCAGGGAGCCTGATTTCTCCAGTTCCATTTTTCTTAAGATTGCTTTGGCTATTTGGGGGTCTTTTGTGTTTCCATGCAAACTGTGAAATTTTTTGTTCTAGTTCTGTGGAAAATGCCATTGCTAGTTTGATAGGGAATGCATTGAATCTGTAGATTGCTTTGGGCAGTATGGTCATTTTCACAATGCTGATTCTTCTAATCCAAGAACATGGTATATCTCTCCATCTGTTTGTATCATCTTTAATTTCTTTCATCAGTGTCTTATAGTTTTCTGCATACTGGTCTTTTGTCTCCTTAGGTAGGTTTATTCCTAGGTATTTTATTCTTTTTGTTGCAGTGGTAAATGGGAATGTTTCCTTAATATCCCTTTCATATTTTTCATCATTAGTGTATAGGAATGCAAGAGACTTCTGTGCATTAATTTTGTATCCTGCTACTTTACCAAATTCATTGATTAGCTCTAGTAGTTTTCTGGTAGCATCTTTAGGATTCTGTATGTATAGTATCATGCAAAATTCCCTTGTTTCTGTGTCAACTGACTTTCCCGTGAGGTGAGAGGAAAACCCCAGAGGTATAGCCAGAGAAAAATTTTCTTTACTAATTGGCATAGAAAGGTTTTAGTTTGTCAAACCAGCTGTGGGCTTGCCCCATCCATTACCCAGAGGCTGCTCCTCTGCTGGGCCTTGAGAGGAGTGATTGCAGTTGCCCTGTGGGTGGACTACATACACCACATAGGCCAAATTTTCTTGCATCTATTTCAGAAAAAGATAAAGACAGTAGTAACTTATGTTTCAGAAGCTTCAAATAACAGGTTCTATCATATGGCAACTTCTGGATTTATAGGAGAAAATAATCTATTGCTAATTAATTATTTTTAAGCAATACTAATATGCGTTCCTTGCTCATGGTTTAGTATTGGTTGCCAGTTAGCTGTAATAACAGAAAGGATGGATGCTTTAAACCAGAGGATACATGTCTTAATTTTTAAGAGTTATATAAGACACACTGTTAAGGTAGGGGGGAAATTACTTTTTCCTAAATCATAGATTTAAATAATGGTACACCTGAGAATGGAATCATACTCATGACACTTTGGATTTGGGAGGAAGGGGCACAGGTGTGGTATGTGATGGAAAATGTACTGAAAGGAAGAGATTTGGGTTTTATTTTCTAACCCTGCCATAAACTAATCAAAATGTGGGCAAATCATTCTTTATCACATGCTAAGTATTTATCCTGCAGGGTGCTTGAATTTTTCAGCACCTCAGTTTCTCTTTTTATGAGTTTAGAAGAAAATAAGAGGATTAAGCTTTGTTACCTCTGAAGTAGTTCTCAGAGGTAAGAGGTCTGGATTCTTTGAATGTCTGCTTCATACTTTGGCATATACAACATTCTAATTTGAATTCATTTTCTTCTGATCTTCATATATTTTAATAAAATGTCACGTCTTTTTTTTTACAACTTTATTGGAGTATAATTGCTTTACAATGGTGTATTAGTTTCTGCTTTATAACAAAGTGAATTAGTTATACATATACATCTGTTCCCATATCCCTTCCCTCTTGCATCTCCCACCCTCCCTATCCCACCCCTCCAGTTGGTCACAAAGCACCAAGCTGATCTCCTTGTGCTATGTGGCTGCTTCCCACTAGCTATCTACCTTACGTTTGGTAGTGTATATATGTCCATGCCTCTCTCTCACTTTGTCACAGCTTACCCTTCCCCCTCCCCATATCCTCAAGTCCATTCTCAAGTAGGTCTGTGACTTTATTCCTGTTTTACCCCTAGGTTCTTTTTTTTTTTTTTTTTTTTTTTGCTGGACGCGGGCCTCTCACTGTTGAGGCCTCTCCTGTTGCGGAGCACAGGCTCCAGACGTGCAGGCTCAGCGGCCATGGCTCACAGGCCCAGCCACTCCGCAGCCTGTGGGATCTTCCCGTACCGGGGCATGAACCCGTGTCCCCTGCAACGGCAGGCGGACTCTCAACCACTGTGCCACCAGGGAAGCCCTACCCCTAGGTTCTTCATGACATTTTTTTCCCTTAAATTCCATATATATGTGTTAGCATACGGTATTTGTCTTTCTCTTTCTGACTTACTTCACTCTGTATGACAGACTCTAGGTCTATCCACCTCATTACAAATAGCTCAATTTCATTTCTTTTTATGGCTGAGTAATATTCCATTGTATATATGTGCCATATCTTCTTTATCCATTCATCAGATGATGGACACTTAGGTTGTTTCCATCTCTGGGCTATTGTAAATAGAGCTGCAATGAACATTTGTACATGACTCTTTTTGAATTATCGTTTTCTCAGGGTATGTGCCCAGTAGTGGGATTGCTGGGTCATATGGTAGTTCTATTTGTAGTTTTTTAAGGAACCTCCATACTGTTCTCCATAGTGGCTGTACCAATTCACATTCCTACCAGCAGTGCAAGAGTGTTCCCTTTTTTCCACACCCTCTCCAGCATTTATTGTTTCTATATTTTTTGATGATTGCCTCTTTTGGGCCCAAAGAATTGCCTGTCATTCCAGACTCTTGAACTTAAGGCTAGTCTCAGTGCTAAGGCACAAGAGGGCAGCCTTACGGCTCAGTGGCTAAAACCTTCACAGCTCAGGAAAGGGGACACTGGGGCCGGCTCTAGTCAGAATGACTCTGTGAACTGTGTTTTCCATTGTAACAAGATTGTCCAACAAACATTACAGTATCATTTGCTGCAGCAAAGGGCACAAGTGCCATCTGGCCTGAGTAAGCCCCTTCTAGTTCTCAACTTCTGTGACTTTCATTCCTTCTCGACTTCGTAGACCCCTTCACCAAAGCAGTGTAGTGATGCCTTTTAGCTTGTCTACTCCACAGTTGGGCATATCTTTATTTTTCTGTTCAACAAAGTATAGTTTCTTATTCAACTCTTTTGTCAGTAAGAGAAGAATTTCCCCTATGGGAAGCATAATTTCATCTGTATCTGCATTATATGGCTTCATTCTTATGATTAAGAACTTTCTGGATATTTTATCTTACCCAATTCCTAGCTCTACAGAGTTCTGAAACACGTGAATAATATCCCTGAGTTAATTTTAAGGATAGCTCCTGATATAGAGCAACCCAGTAAATGAAGTTTTCTTCTTACTCCCAATCACCAGAGAAAAAGTGGCTCTGACTACAAGATGAATTCCATACCCATCCACGACTTCCTTAGCATCAGAACCCATTGAGAACTGCTCAAACTCTAGAATCTGCCAAGCAATAGGAGGCAATCGGTGACCTTGGCCCTGTTCCAAATTGGAACTGACTCCCCCCACCCCCATCAAAATTTTTTTCCCATCTACAACATTTGCAGTTGGAAAACATGTTTCTGTTTAAATTTTTTTTCTTTAAATGTTAGCACTATGTCTATTTCATATATTGGAGTTTTCCATTTTTCTCTTAAAAAAAAAGACTAGGTTATATAACTTAGTTATATTTAACTTGTTTTTAAAAACATCTTGATTCTACCAGTTAAGAATAAAATACATATAGTGATGAGAAGGTACAATGAAATTGATTTTCCCAATGGCACTATTATCACTTCTGTTTTACTTTAATAAGTCATCAGACATTCAGTGATGTTTAATTCTGTTCCGGACTAGGTTTCCAATTGGTTTTCTGCTTTTCCTGCCTCTCCTTGTTTAAACTCTTCGACTGGTGGTCTCCTTTCTTTAACCCCAAAGAATGTTTCTTTCTTAAGTAGAAAGAAACATCCTGGTATCATCACAAAAGATGATTCAAACTACCACTTGCCTGGGAAATGCTATTTTAAAAGCTTTTCATTTTTTCAGCCTACCCTCTTTGATTTAGCCTCCTGCTTCACCTTCAAAGTTTGTGTTTTTCTCCTCATCTGCTTCTGTGTCAGCACAGAGCTGTCACCAGAATCTGTATCATCATTCTTTTTCCCAGCCCATGTGTCTGGGTCTGACCTCTGCTTCCCTCATGTCTTGGTCTTTGTTAAGCATTTCAGGATCAAATTAAATTTCATGACAGCAGCCCTCTGGTATTTAAAGAAAAAAACCTACCTGGTTAGGAGGTATATAGTTTTGAGCAACATTTCAACTTGACAGAAATCCATATATGATTTATGTAGCACATTATTTCCCTGTGAAGAAAATAGCATCTCTTTATAATCATTAAATAATTTACCACTACGAGTGACCCTTAGAGAGGAATAATAGAATCACTGTGTTGAGAGAACTCATCAAAGTCCACCTACCTTCTGTCTTTTGGGTGGGACTGCTGTCCTTGGAGAGAGAGTCCATTTTTAAACAGTTCTAGGGGAGGGAGTTTCCAGATCCTTCCTGTCAACATGTTTCAATGTATCATGTTAAGTTGGTCTTCAGCAGAGGAGGGCATATTCCGTGTGCCTTTCTGTACTAGATGTAAGTTTAGGAAATGAGAAATAAATAGGCACACAAGTGGAAATTTGTATCATGGGATTTGGTTGGTTGTTGTAATAACTGTGACCATGAAACAGACCTTTCCCGTAATTAACTGTTCTTATTACACACAGTTCTCAAGAAAGCAAATGGGGGAAGATTTATATGCAAGGCTGCTATCTTAGGTAAAGTAAAAAGAAAATGAAAATACCTTGGTGGACTGACAGTGATTCAATACCAGAAAAAGAACGGTCATTTTCCATTGTTACTACCATCATTATTTCTGTATGTCTTCCTCTCTACCCCCTACCCCTGCTTCTCCAAAGTCATTATCTTTTATTCTGTCCCTTGTTTTATTTCCTCCAGCTGAGTTCCAACTTGATGTTTTTGAAATTCAACAGGAATATTTTTTATACTTGTTTCTCTGTCTGGAATGTTCTTCACTAACACCTGTAGTTGGCTTCTTTACCTTACTCAAGTTTTTTACTCAGTGGTCACTTTCGCAGTGAGGCCTTTCTTAAGAACTCTAACCAAAATCACATTCATCCCTGCCACACATACACATACCTCTTATGCCACTCCTGGCTTAATTATTCTTTTTAATACTTATCACAGTCTAACATACCATGTAATATATTCATTTATCATGTTAATTGTCTTTTTTCTTCTCTAGATTGTAAGCTCCACCACAGCGGGTGTTTCTGTCTACTAGGCATTTCCCTTTTAATGTTCATAATCCATTTCAGGAAAACACATGTGAAAATGTTAACTGGAAACCTATTTCCCATTATTACAAGTGGTGGGAAAACATGTGATGCATTATTTGAAAACCCAAGACCCATAACCAATTTCCCAACATGTAACTAAAACATTTATATAAAAGTAAAAGACTATCATGGAAGAATGTAAAATGCAGGAAAAAAATCCTTTTCTGTGCTTCCGACAGATAATCTAATTGTTAACAAACAGTTGCCTTATATGCGGGAGCGCCTCACATTTTAGGGCAAGAGGTACCCCAGACACACATCTCCTGGGTTGATACCGATTGTCAAAATATTGACATGGGATTTTGATGTTTTATAGTGGCTTTCACAATATAACTTGTAACCATGCACAATACTTTGTGAAAAACTTGTATTTGAGTTTTAGAAAAATATTTCCTAAATATTGATTCTAAAAATATTTTATTGAAAGATATTTTCTATGAAGTTTGGATATCAAAAGTTCCACCCAGAAAACGTGAACCAGGGAAACATTATGAGAGGGGGGCCAGGATTTTGTTCACTGCTCTCTCCACAGTTCTTAGAACCACGTTTAACACATTGTTAAGTGCACAATAAATATTTGATGAATGAGGTAAGAACATTTCGTTTACTCGGCTCTGGTGTCTAAAACACATGGCCATGATGCAGACCCCAACTGTGAATCTGTATAAAGTCCACTCTGCAAGTCTCTGGGAGACAAGATTGTGCCAGGAAGGAAGTGGACCCTAAAGACCTGGGCTCTGCTAACCACAGCTTTGTTGGTGAGCTATGACCCCATGGCGAGTGACAGCTTTCTGGAATCCAGTTTCTCCCTCTGTATAAAAGTACGGAGTAGAACTTCAACATCCTTAAGGTCCATTGCAATTTAAACATGTTACCATCTGTAAAATAGAAACCAAGATATTACTTCCTTGACAGGGCTTTGAGTGGATTAAATGAAGATTGTATTTAAGTCACATAGCACATGGTTAGTGCCCAATAAATGGTAGCTACTGTTATTATTTTCATTGTGTTTAATCTGTGCATAATGTTGATTTAATTTTTAGTTTTAGCTACTGTTGTGCTGAGAATGCAGTCAAGTGGTATCTGTGTAGTGTTAGGGAAGATTATTTTTGCCAACTGTTTACAAATAGAATGAATGTATCCACATGCATTTGGTTGTTGTAAGATTATTTTGTAAATTATTTTAAAGAAGACATAAACCCTCAGACTTTGGAAACTCCTATTGGACCTTCAGTAGAATTATGAATGCTATTGGTTTATCCATTTTTGTATGTCTCCTGCCCTTCATTAGTATGAATAATTAAGCATGAACCGTACAGAATTTTCAAACAAGAAAACTCTTTTATCTTGGGGCACTTCTTGTTTCAATCCTGTTTCCTTTTATTTTGCATCTCTTTTGCAGAGGGTTACTTTTCTTTTTCTCTCCTACCTCTCACTTTCCAAATTTAGATTTTAATTCTCTTAGGTTGGAAAAAGTATATTTCTAGGTAGGACTGATGATATGAGTGCTTTAACCTTTTCATACTTTATTACAGTGAGAGATATGACAGTAGCAAAGAATAACTACATGAAGCAGACTCTCAGAGCTTTTTAAAGCATTATTTTGGAAAAATCCAAAAGGATTGAGGATGGAGGGGAGAGGCTTGAAATTACTATACACACCAATAAGCATGTGTTACTTTGATACTCAGGAAGAAAGTTTTTAAAATGCAAAACAAAACAAAACAAAACCCCACTGTGAAAACAAAAATTTTTTTCATTTATGGAAAAACAGGGAAAATTTCAAAGTTTCAGCTCTTAAGCGTCATCTCCTCATCCCCACCCCACTGTCTTGATCACTGGACTTGACCAACTTATCACCTGATTTCAGACTAAGGTGATTTCCTTCAAATCTTGGGCTTGTTTTATGAGAGGACCAATAAATGAGCATGTGTAACGAGAAAATTATTCTTTATTTCCTGGAAAATATGACTGTGCTTGTGATAGTATAGATTTATACTGTGCTAGCATTATTGAAGATCATTCCAAGGCGGGGAGAAGAAGGGAGGGATAACTTAATAAATCATAAAAAACTTGAGAGTTTGAAATAGCTAGTAACCTGGAATTGACTGTGTACATATGTGTTTGCATAAATGTTGATACTGCCATTCTTGATGATACTGTACATTATTGTACAGCATTTTGAAATGAAGTTCAAAGAAGCATGCAAAAGTGTTGTGGACATTACTTATACTGCACCTCCCATTAATAATGAGGGAGAAATAGGTATGTTGGGGAGCACTTTGTCAAGTGTCCAGGGTGTGGTCATTTATTTAGCTGAGGAATTGTCACTGCTCCCTGTTTTACAAATGATGGGGGGAGCTAGAGAGGCCCTTTGCACAGGAAACTAAGGCACTATGTCATCTAATGCACAGGTTGGTGACCTATGGGCTGCAGGCCAAATCTGGACTGCCACCTATTTTGGCATGGCCTGTAAACCATCCTAATGGTTTTTATCTTTACAAGTGATTCAGGGGGAAAAATAAATTCATAAAAGAGTAATATTCCATGACATGTGAAAATTATGTGAAATTCACATTTCAACATCCAAAAATAAATTTTTATTGGAGCACAAGGGTGCTCATTTGTTTATGTATTATCTGTGGCTGATTCGCAGTACAACGGCAGAGCTGAGCAGTTGCCACAAGGAATGAACTGTTTGGCCCTCAAACCCTAAAACATTTACTGTTTGGTACTTCATGGACAAAGTTTGCTGATACCTAGTTAAAGGCATACGCAGCCTTTGAAATAGAGTCTAGGAGGCTAGGGATTTGCTTTGCTTTACTTGACTCTTCCCATTTAGAATTCTCCAGGTGCCAGAATTCATTCTAGTCTTTGTCAGGAGGAATTTAAGGAGCTATAACTCAGCAAGAAGTTAACCTTGCTGTTGACGTTACAGATCTTCTACCATGATTATAGTAAAAGGGCTCCACCCTACCTGTTTCTTGTGATCAAATCTCTACCTTTTGACTGCAGTTTGAGTACCTGGGATTCTGGTTTTATTGCAGCGGACTTGAGACCTTGTCATGGGACCCTGCTGTCATCCTTCTACCCAACCCCCTGAGCCTGCTGTTTTGTCTCGCTTATATTAATCTTTCTTAAAACCTTAATATATCCCCTCTATTCATTCTGGTGATTGCTCCATGCAGCCTGCTGTCAGACTGCCCTAAATCAGCCTGATTTCCTTCTAGAGTTTTAGATGATTGGCCTGAGGTCAGTTTTCTTAGTCATTAACTTCCTGACTTTCCTCTACTCCCACTTCAGATGACCGTTCCTAGTTCTGCGAATATACTTCTTTAACATAGATATCCAAGACTTGTTTATGATGATTTGGGGTCATTAAAGCTGATAAATTGCTGTGAGCCTTTTGGGAAAGATGGCCCTTGTTGACCTTATCATCAAGGGCACGTGAGATGAGGGTGAGTCCCAACTCCCCAGGCCAGTCCTCAGAGTGGCAGGCACAGATGCAGAAGAGAAGACTCGAGGTCTTCACTCAGTGAAAGGACTGAGAGATTGAAGTCCTTCCAGACTTGGCTGTGGGCCAGTCAGATCTTTCTTAGACTGGAAACTTGAGTGGTTTTGACCAGTCTCCACTTGCCAGGATCCACAAAGATGGAAGTAACCATCAAAAAGAAACCAGGACAGATTATACCTTAAGCTGCTTCAATCAAGTCAGTTTGTGCTTTTAATTAAGTTATTAATTAAAGATAAGAAATGTGTGCTCTGTAAACCTGACTTTTGGGCCATTTCTAGGAGTTTACATGTGTAACCTCACCCTACAGTAGAAGGAAGAGTTACATATACTCAAGTTTGTGTTCTGGCTCTACCAATGTGAGCCTGAGAAATTTACTTTCACTCCCTAATCCTCAGTTTTCTTATCTGTAAAATAGGTGGCACTTGCTTCTCTGTGAACATTAATGGAATATCATATGTAAAATGAATAACACATAATAGACACTAAATAAATGTTAATTCTTATTAGTAAAACTGTAACTTTGTCTGCTTCATGGAACCAAGAGGAAGATGGATTTTTCTCCACCTGAGTCAGAATAATAGGGCAAGCAGTCTTCCCTACTGGCTTTGTATAGTTGCGGTAGTGAGAAATTTACATCATAGCCCTGAGAAGAGCTGGGAAATTTGGGGTGAATGGTGAAGGTAGAAGGAGGAGAATCAGGAACTGCTGATTCAGCTGGAGTTTCAATTACTTGAATTTATCTATGAGCCTCTGACATAAGGGTGCCTCAGTTATTTAAAATGAGATTAAAAGTGAAAGGAGTGGTATCTGGCAATATATGTACAAGGAAAATGAATTCTGCCTTTAAAATGACCTTAAAGCTCTGGCTAATGATCAGATCCAGTTTGTTAACAGATGGGTTGAATACACGCAGGTTGTGAAGAGACCAAGGGGAGTAGGTCACAGAAATACAACTATCAAAATTAGGCAATAAACCAGAAAAGGCTGCTCTTCGTTAGGGTTTAAATTGAACCAGAGGACTTAAGTGGCAATATCATCCCCGTCTGCATGGCATGGTCTCTGAGTCACTGCTGTCATGTGACTCTAAAGGACTGACTGTGCTCATCTGAGACTGAAGAAGATTGCCCTGGACACACAGAGCCTCAGAGCGCACCTTCCTGGTCCTAAGTGTCTGGTCAGTAACACTGTGTATTGTGGTTGTAAATTTCTCGTTCAGTATCCTTGAAGGGCATAAGGAGTTAACCTTGGTTCACCTGGATTAAGTGTGCTTTCCTTAGTAAGGGTCTTTCAAACCCAGAGTTTTTAGATAAGATATAAAGTAAATCAGGTCTCTGCTATTCATACTTTTATGTTAAATATAGGAGTAAATTTCACTCTCACTGGAACAACCTGGGGGGACAAACCCTTAATATTCCAATTTGAGACTTTCAATTGCTTTTAAACAACTGATGCTGATTTGGAAGTTCTAAAAGATGTTTAAAAGAACTGGGCTGGGCTTCCCTGGTGGTGCAGTGGTTGAGAGCCCGCCTGCCGATGCAGGGGACACGGGTTCGTGCCCTGGTCTGGGAAGATCCCACATGCCGCGGAGCGGCTGGGCCCGTGAGCCATGGCCGCTGAGCCTGCGCGTCCGGAGCCTGTGCTCCGCCATGGGAGAAGCCGCAACAGTGAGAGGCCCGCGTACCGCAAAAAAAAAAAAAAAAGAACTGGGCTATTTGTATGGGTGTTATATTAGTTACAAAACATTTTTTCAGGTGTTTAAAAATGGAACAGAAAAAAATGAAAGTGCATATTATATTAACAAATGATATTTAATTATGTAAGGACACTTATTTAAATAAACTAATGAATGGTACTCATTGTCAAAATAGAATTTAAACGGTTGATTCAGCCTTTCAGCAAATTATTTAATGAATATTTACTATGAATTGAGGAATCTTTTAAGATTTGGACATACAGAAGGGAACAAAACAAACCATTGTTTTACAGGAGCTTAACTTCTAGTCAGTAGAACAAGACACAGTTACATTAATGAGTATATAATAGGTCAGGCAGACTTAAGTGCTTTGAAGGCAGCAAAAGGCCAGATAAGAATGGAGAGCAGAAGAGGAGGTGTGTGGGGAAGGCTGTGGGCTATATTATACAGGGTGGTCAGGGAAGGCTTCATTGATAAAATGATGTTTGATCAGAGACCTGGTAAAGATGAAAGAATGAGCCGTGGACATTTGTAGGAAATAGTGTTTCTGAAAAGGAGCAGCAAACACAAGAGAATGTGTTTGAGAAGCAACAAGGAGGCCAGTGCTCTGGAGAAGAGTGAAGGTAAGGTGAAGGATGTTTGGCTATCAAGGTGTTGCAGAGGCCCAGACCACATAAACCCATGTAGCTGATTGAAAGGAATTTGTATTTTTACCAAGTGAAATGGGGAGCCACTGGAGGATTTTGAATAATGGAGGGGCATTACTTGACTTTTGTTTTAGAAAGATGGCTCTGGCTGCAGTGTCTCCACTGTAGGGGAACAAAACCAGGAGAAAGACCAATTAGGAGGCTGTGGCAGGAACCCAGGTGAGAGAGGTCAGTAGCTTCCGACAGTGTAGTAGTCATGGAGGTGTCCAGGTGATACACATATTTCTAAGATATGGTCAGCAAGATTTGTGGAAGGATTAAATGTGGGATTTGAGGAAAGAAGCAGAGCGACAAATGATCCAAATTCTTCTGCTTCCATGTATGCCAGGGTAAGAACCGACCACATGATCCGACTGCAAATAAAACAACTCTAAGAGCTGGAAGTAATGCAAAAAGCAAATCTCTGAAGCTACTAGAGAGTGAACAGAGTAGATAGACTTGAGTGAGGAATGCATGTCCTCTTGGAGGAGGCAGATGATTAACTGTATCACTAAACTCCCTCTCCATGGCTTATAGTCTAGAGCTAAGTGTCCTCTGAGTGACACAGCGACCATTTATAGTGACACATACAGTGTACCACATAGGGTGGCACCAGGGGCTCAGGTGGAAAAATTCCCTTTCTGGCTTGGGGAACCAAAAAAGTGAAGCTGAAAAACCATGAATGCTGAAGAGTGTGGAGAATCCCAGAAAGTAAAGAGCTGGACTATCTCCAAATGCTGCCTACTTACATGTGAATAATACATGTGCAGAACAGACTTGGAGCAGCTCAGATAAAAACAAAAAAAATCGAAATGAGACTGGAGCTGTTGTCCAAGGAACAGGGTTGGAAGTTCAAGTCCAACTAGAAAACTTACCTGCTAAAATAAAGGAAACAATACTCACTAGAAGGAAACAGAAGAATTTAGATTCTCCACAAATTGACATTCATCATGTTGAAAATACAATGCAAAAGTTCTCAACATACAAAGTACCAAGAAAATGGAACACATTTTCTAAAGAAAATAAAACCTACTGAGTCTAACTCCAAGATCAACCAGATGTTGGAAATAACAGACAAAGATTTGAGAGTGACCTAGATACCTATTCTTTATGAAGTAAAGGAAAACATATGTTCAATGAATGAAATCTCAGCAGAGAAATACACAATAAGAAAATAATCAGTGGAACATCTAGAACAATATAATTACTGAAATAAAAATATTAACTGGACAGACAGCTGAATGAACATGACAGTGAACTCGAAGAGAGATCACTAGAAATTATCCAAGATGAAGAACAAACAGAAAAAATTTTGAAAAGAGTGAACAGAACCTTAGTGGGCTATGAGGCAATATCAAACAGTCCAACACAGGAAACTGGAAAGCTAGAAAGAGAAAAGAGATTGGGGGAAAAACTTTTTTAAGATACACCTGAAGTTTCCCCAAGTTTGATGAAAGACAGAAATTTTGTATATGTAAAATCTTAAACACCAAGCAGAATGAAGACAAATATGCATATGTTGAGGCATAGTATAGTCAAACTGTTGAAAGAGAAAGAT